>NW_026623056.1:84711255-85961255 GCF_023065955.2 Ursus arctos | reverse complement strand
TGGGCTGTAAGCCACGCCCGACCTTGCTCTTGGTTTGTATACTGTCTGTGGTTACTTTCGTGCTACAACAGCAGACCTGGGGAGATCGACAGGAGCGTGTGGCCTGAGAAGCCAAACATATTACTCTCTGCCTCTTGTGTAACGTGTGCTTACCCTTGAGTGAAACTCCGACTGCTCCTGGTCTTATTAGGTGTAGTGCACTTCTCAGCTGGTTCAGCATAGAAAGAGTCTGCACAAATAGGCATGGATAGAGAACATTTATTCATCCCCGGGGTTCATTATTTCACTGATTTCATTTATTCTGTCCCTGTATCACAGAGGAAATAAGAAAAACCTCCCCTGAGTTAGTAGCCTCCTCAAATTGAATATTCAGCAGGGATATTTTACACTTTCTTTTTTTCTGTGGATAGGGATATTATTGACAGTGGAGGACATTTCCATTCATTATGTCATCAATTGCACTTTTATTCTATATTAGAGAAGAAATTAGAGGTGACTTCAAAGAATTTGTTGGCAATTCAATGTGATTACTCCATAGGGATAGTGATTCTTTTTCTTTTCTTTTCTCTCCTTTCTTCCTTCCTTCCTTCCTTCCTTCCTTCCTCCCCTCTTCCCCCCTCCCCTCCCCTCCCCTTCTTTCTTTCTTTCTTTCTTTCTTTCTTTCTTTCTTTCTTTCTTTCATTCTTTATGTAAGGATATTATTGATAATAAGAGTTGTTTTGGTCAGATGATGATGGGATCAAAATGGGCCCAGGAAGGTAACTGACAGAAGGGTCCCCATTGTTCAACTTTCTTCTCCATAAGAAAGTCTCCATGAGGCCTCTCAGCATCCGAGGGCAAAAGAGCCAAGTAGACAGGGGTCTCTGCTCCTCCTTCTGGGCTTTTGATGGCTGTTGGTCCACCCATGTCTGTTCTCACCCACCCAGGGCAGCAGGCATTCAGGAGGATCTTGTCCCCTCTCCTCTGCTCACTCAGGTTCCTGGCATGGATTCTGGACAGGACCGTGACACCCATCTTGGACACTGCATATGGGACTAGTTGTATATCAGGCCAGCCCTCCTTCTGCTGTACTCCTTTCTTTGTGTCTTCCACAAACTTGTTCATGAGCCCCACCAGCTCCTCCTCTGTGATGGTCTTGCTTATAAACTTCTGCTGCAGGTCTGGGCTGCACTTCTTAAGGGCTATGAGGGTTATTATGCTAGACATATTCACCACTCTGCCTAAAATGCAACAGAGAGAGTCATGTAGCATGGCATGCACTAGGATGATGAATACCAAAACTGCTAGTATTTGTCCATTTGGGACAAATTCCCAGTTGGCTGAGTGTTAGTGAAGACCTCCTCTGTAAGTGACGGACATGATACAGTCTTGAACCTTGTCTTACCCATAATGTCTCAGAGGATGTGAGACAAATGATCTCAATCGGTCTGGGCAGTGACCAGCTGTTCCATAAAGAGAAGATCGTGCCTTATACAGGAACGTGCTAAGCAGAGTGATAGGAGGCACTCCCTGACGTCATGAGTAGAGAGCCGCTTTTCCTCATAAGCCCCCTTTGGGACCACATGGAGATCTTGTGGCCACTCGGGCAGTGTTGTATAAATAGGTGTCTACGGAACCACAAAGAGCTGATCACTTAACTGAGGGCCTCTTGAAGGTGAGCAGACTGCATCGGGTCTGGTAGACTGTCACCGTGCTCTCAGTAGGAAAAACAAGTCTCCTCAGTGGGCTGAACTGCAAGGGTTTTCTCCTTTTGGGGTTGTTATTGGCTCAGAAGGAGTGAGTAATGTCCTGGCAGTATGGTCATGGAAAGGAGCTTTGGAAAACGAATCTGTTAAATGGATGCTATTAAGAGAAATGATGTTGGTGCTAAAACATGGATGACCCCTAAGAGCGTTATTCAAAATTAAAAAGCCAGTCACAAAAGACTGCTCATGGTGTGATGCTCCATACATGGGATGTCCGGAAAAGGAAATGGAGGGAGAGAGTGTAGATTGGTGGTTGCTTGGGGCAGGGGGGATGGGGGAACAGAGGGCTGGTAGCTAAGGGCACCGGATCTCCCTGGGCACTGGACAGTGTGCTAATCTAGAAGCAGTGGTGGTTGCATAACTCTGTCCATTACTAAACTCCGCGGAGTTGGATACCTGATGGGGGAAGCTTCCGATATGTGAACTGTATCTCAATAAAGCTGTTAAAAGTGTAAACATTGACAGAGTTCTCACTAAGTCTTTTTGAAAGTATAGTTCTTATTTATAACAATGTATTTATATTGAAATGAGTAATTGTTTACAGTTTTTATATTGAAATGAGTTTCTATTTTCTTAATATCTTTTTCAAAAGAAATGCAAACTTTAATTTAAAGAGAAATAGAAGGACAAGTGTTTATCACTTTAGAGAGTGTATCCTTTAATTCGAGAATATGAATTTAGGGGGATGGGGGGAATGCCATGGAATGTGGGAAAGGACATACATGGCCGAGATACTGACTGCCTGGTGAAGACGGTGGGGGGCACCTGGTGGTTGTAGATTCTTGCCTTTTTTTTTTTTTGTGGCTCAATTAATTCAGTAAAACTCTATTTTGAAGAACGATTTAATGAAGAATCAACATCTGCTATCCCTCATTGTCCTTAGGCTCACAGTTGTCTTGTTTTCTCTTTCCATGCCAAAAACCAGAGCAAACACGGGCCTTGGAATGTGTTCTGCCCCCACAGAGAACTGGCGAAGTCATTCAGGACAGTCTTTGTGTCTTAGGTTGTGAAGTATGGGAGAGGAGGGACGGTATTGGTTTTTGTTGTGCTAGTTATGATTTCTCCCAGATAGTCTCCCCAAAGAGGGAAAGTCCTGGTAACATGGCCGCAGTGGCTGCCATCCCCTCAAGTAATGGAAGAACTCTCCTATGTCAAAAGGCAAGAAAACCCTGCTTTCCCACTGAGAAGACAGCCTGCATTTCCATATCCAGGAAGTCTAGTTTCCCTGAGGCAAGATGAATTGTTTGATGAGAACCTGCCTTAGCAAATGCAGGAGACCACTCACTCCTCTTTCTGGTCCAAGGCCAACACACAGCATGGACCAACACTGTTCAGTCAGTGAGGAAAATTTCTCGGCCAGAAGTCATTTTTGCCTCCTAAGGGAATACCTGTAGGATGTGTGGTGGTGGCACAAGGAATCCATCCCACTCAAGTGTTGTGGTGAGTGAAGGAGTCGGTGACATCTGAGAGCTGTCCTTTGGATGCCAGTGAAGCCAGTGTTCGAAGAAGTCATAGAAATTTCAAGGACAGTAGAGGAATCCGGGGCAGGACAGAGAGTCAAGTCCCTGCATGTCGTCGGTTCATGCTAGAGATCTTAATCTTTCTAAAATCATCAGCTTGTCTTAATGAGTGTAGTAAAAGGGTGGTGATTCCCCGCATCACGTTCTCGTGGGGAAGTATTATAGTAGTTGACAAGCAAGGAATTTGGGAGTGTGTTTTGTGCAGAGCATAGAAGGGGAAGGGAGCGGATGGGCCTGGAGTTTGGCAGTTCTGATGACAGAGATGCCTACAGGTGATGCCCAGGGCTTGGGCTTTGCTCCTGAAGGACTTTTGAGAGTAAGTGAGCTCTCAGAAAGCAGAGAGAATGCCCCGAGAGGAAGGGACTGAAGAAGCCACGTGTCTTAGGAGGGTGGCAAGGATACAGAAATGAAAGGCGAGTGTGTGTTGTAGAGCTGGGATGGAGGAGAGGCGTGGGGACAAAGCCCATAGGACAACTCGTAGGACCTGGTCCCTAATCAAGTGCTGGGCATGGTGACCTTATTATTCATGGTTAGTGGGATGGTGGGGTCTGTGATGAGGGTGATTTTGGGTAATGGTGAGTGTCATTAGGTAGTGTAGATGTTTAGATGGCGGTGTAAGTTGGGGCTGGAGGGGTGTGATTTGGGGAGGGGGTAGAGGGCACCCTGAGGAGAAGGAGAAGCAGGAAGAGAACGATGTGTGTCTGGAACTCTGGGAATGTTTTAGGCAGGTGACCGATGTTAGGGGGGCCTGAGAAGTTTGGAGAGGGAGGAGTCCACTAGTCTGAATAAAATTCCTGGGAGACAGGCAGAGAGAGGAGAATGGGTCGACAAAGAATCCTCAGGGAATTTCCCCTGTGAGTGGCATGCAGTCAGTAAAGGCCTCTCTGAGGAGAGATTTAAATGAAGACTACAGGAAAGGACAGAGCCAGTTGTGAGGGATCAGGGGTTCAGAGGGCGCTGGTGCCTTCAGGACGAGTGTGTAAGAGTCCTGAGGCAGAGAGGCACCTGTCCAGGTGGAGACACAGCAGTCAGGCTGGTGAGGCTGAGCAGGGAGAGGGGTCGGAGTCTGTAGATGGGACAGAGAGGCAGGGGCAGATCATGCCAGAAACACCACAGCTTGGGCCCCTGATGAGGCTCACCTTGGGCTTTCATTAGAGGCAGCAGTTCTGTGCACACAGCTCGGGTACCAAAGAAGTTTGTTTTCATGGTCACTTCTGCTTGAATATGAAGGGGTGTGGGATCAGCAGCTGTTAGGTGAGGGGAGAATAGATTAATGAATAGTAGCCATGGGAGAGGATTCCAGGAGTGACAGTTACATGTTCTTGGATGTGCAACCTGGTGCATTGTCATTAATCTCTGGGCTAGTGACCTGTAATTTCCCAATGTGATGTGTGTGGTTTGTTAATGCCAGGTAGCTTGGCAAGTTGGCATCATTTCAGGAGGTTAACCGGACTGTGCCGTTGGGATTTCTGTATCTCTCTGTTTGTAGTTGTGTTTATTACAAAATAGGTTAAACATTCACTGAAATGCTCTGATCCAAACCAAATTAATCTTGCAAAAATCTCCGTCAGGTCCCTGAGATTAATCCACGGCAATGCCACGGAGCTCTGGGCTTAAAGGGTTGCTACCGCCAGAGGCTTCTTCTCTCCCTGTGCCTGCAGTCTAGCATCTGTCCCTAGGGAGGCCCTTCTTGACCCATTAGGAGCTCTGACCCTCCAGCAGCATTCAGGGACCACGCCCAACCCCCACGGGAAGTGCCCTGAGAGAGGTCTCCAGCCCTAAGGCTTCCCGGGTCCTTACTCTTGAATACGATGGCCGCGTTGTTGACCAGCACGTCCAGACCCCCGTACTCCTTGCGCAGGAAGTCGCGCAGGACCCGGATGCTCTGCAGGTCGTCGATGTCCAGCTGGTGGAAGCGGGGACTCAGGCCCTCGGCCTGGAGCTGCTGCACAGCTGCCCGGCCCCGCGCCTCGTCCCGCGCTGTGAGCACCACGTCCCCCGGGAACTGCCGGCACAGCTGCTGCACGATGGCGAAACCGATGCCCTTGTTGGCCCCGGTCACCAGCGCCACTTGGGGGGCTGACGCCATGGCGGTGTACAGCGCAAGCACTGCCCTGTGTGCTGAGCAGATGGTGCTGTGGGCCCCACGGAGGGCTGGCGGTGCAGAGGCTGACAAGGACAGAGATGCCAGTGCACCTGTGCTCTAGGATCCAGCACTGTGGCTCCCAGTGCCCAAGGCCCCGCCTCAGTCCCTCCATTGTAGGAGGGACCAAATGTTCCAGTTCTGTCCCTCCAGCAGCTGCACCTTGAACCCGGCCGAGACTCTACCCTCTTAAGGTCCCTCTTTTGAGGCAAACAATGGCTCAGGTTGGATTGAAATGCTCGCGAAATGATAGGTGGTTGGTGATGGGATAAGGGGGCTAGGGATTGACGGTAGTTGACCTAAAATAATTTTGGGAAAACCACAAAAGGGAAAAAGGAGTGGAGACATTGTCTCGGGAATGGTCCTTTCTGTGCAGACTGGGAATTGGGTTCTTCTGAGGTGCAGTGAAATTTCTGGCGTGGGAAAAGTGCTTCTGAGGATACAGGTCCCCTTCCTTTCGTAGGAGAAACTCAAGGAGAAACAGAGAATCAGTCCTGTGCTGAGACTTGGCTGTGGGCTGGGCTCTCGCTCTGTGTGATTCTGAGGATCTCCAGGTGGGAGGGGATGTTTATGAAGCCGCTGGGGGCCAAGGTATTGATTGGAATGTTGGATTTCATGATTACATAATCCCATTGGCCTAAAGTGCCTACTTTATGGGTTAGTTGAAGGTCACAGTTCAGAAGTATTTTATATATTGAGATGTTGTTTTAAAATAAGGCAAAAAGACCTATGTGACCTCAGAGTGTTTTTGCAAATTTGCAGTGGAGATCCTGTGTGTTCTTGTAGACATCGATAGTCCTCATTTGTCAGTTTAGAAATGTAAGTAAGAAAAAAAAAAAGAGAAAAGATTAAATGCAAAATATAGGGAGGAAATTTTCAGCCTTTTTCACATGAAAAACTTGAAAAATAAGGACTCTACCCTTGCTTCCAGGGTCTCTCACCTTTCATTTGGGTGAGTCTGAAAACCCCTGGCATAGAGTGAAAAATAATCAGTATAGAAGAGGCACCTTTCCAACATGCATATTCCTGTGAAGGGAGGCATGCGGTGGACGTTCAGTCAGGCCCACCGGGAGCCTGGCGTGGATGGGGCAGTAAGAATCTTCTCGTCACACTGGGGTCTTGAGCCTCACTCCCGGGCACTCATCACCACACGCAGACCATCCTCAGTTTTCTCCGTTGTCTCAGAGGGCCCTGTGGATGTGTCTATGTTCCCTCTGCCATTTCACACTTGGTAATTGTTTTTCTTCCCAGTGTGTTTGATAATCAGAGACCACAGGGGTGTCTTCCCTTCATGGTGTCGTCCATGCTCTACTCGAGGCCTGTACAATGGGCTGCATGCCATGTCCAACCTTGCTCTTGGTTTGTATACTGTCTGTGGTTACTTTCGTGCTACAACAGCAGACCTGGGGAGATCGACAGGAGCGTGTGGCCTGAGAAGCCAAACATATTACTCTCTGCCTCTTGTGTAACGTGTGCTTACCCTTGAGTGAAACTCCGACTGCTCCTGGTCTTATTAGGTGTAGTGCACTTCTCAGCTGGCTCAGCATAGAAAGAGTCTGCACAAATAGGCATGGATAGAGAACATTTATTCATCTCCGGGGTTCATTATTTCACTGATTTTATTTATTTTGTCCCTGATCACAGCGGAAAAAAAAAAAAAATCTTCCCTGAGTTAGTAGGCTCCTCACATTGAATACTCAGCAGGGATATTTTATATATATATATATATATTTTTTCTGAGGATAGGGAAATTATCGACAGTAGAAGAGTCCTTTTGGTCAAAGGAGGGGACTATCATAAGGGATCCATGGACGGATCCGTGAATGAAGCTCACCATTTTTCCACTTTCTTCTCCATAACAAACTCCCCATGAGGCCCCTCAGCATCTGAGGGCAAAAGGGCCAAGTAGACAGGGGTCTCCGCTCCTTCCTCTGGGCTTTTAGTGGCTCTAGGTCCTGCCATGTCTGTTCTCACCCACCCAGAGCAGCAGGCGTTCAGAAGGATCTTGTCCCCTCTCCTCTGCTCACTAGGTTCCTGGTATGGATTCTGGACAGGATGGTGACACCAATTTTTGTCACTCCATAGGCGGTGTCAGGCCAGCCCTCTTTCCTGTGCACGCCTTTCTTTGTGTCTTCCACGAACTTGTTCATGAGCCCCACCAGCTCCTCCTCGGTGATGGTCTCGCTTCTAAACTTCTGCTGTAGTTCTGGGCTGCAGTTTTTAAGGGCTCTCAGACTCACCATGCTAGACACGTTCACCAGTCTGCCTAAAATACAACACAAAGTGTCATGTAGAAAGACACAGGAATGACGAATAGCAATTTTGCTAAGATGTTGTTGGAGAAAATTTCCACTTGAGACTTCATTAATTTGCTATGAGCGTTAACGAGGACTGTCTGTGTGAGTGACGACAATGATATGGTCTTGAAACTTGTCATACCCACAAAGTCTCTGATGATGCCTGAGAAATACTCTAAGGAGGAGGCACTGAGCAGGTGTTCTGCGGGAAAATGGAAACGCTGTGAAGAACCTGCTAAGGAGCATGTAAGAAGACATTCACTGCTTTCAGGAGTGGATGACCTCTTTCTACCTCAGGCCACCTTTGGGACCACCTGAGGATCTTATGGTCAGTGGGGAGGCATCTACAATCAGGTCTGTACAGACCAGTAAAGAGCTGAATGGTGTAAGGAGGGCCGTTCCATCTGGTTTGGAAGGCTGCTATTCTGTTTGAGGATGGTAAGGACAGATTATTAGCCTGGTCTGACTTGCATGGTGATGAGTCTATGATGGGGATTTTATGAACTTGGGAGTGTGTTATGGCCTGAGAATACAGTCATGGAGAGAGGCAGTGGAAAACCAGGGGACTGAAAGAGATCTGTGTAGGGGCATGGGCTTATGGAAGTCAGTGGGGCAATTCAGGGGGCAGATTAAAGCTGGACATGTCAGTGCCCCTCGGAAGAACCCTTCACAAGACTGGAATGGGAGTGGAACCAGCAAGTGGATATCCTGTTGTGCCTGTATGAAGTGGCCATCTAGTCCGTGAGAGGAGTGGAAATGGGAGAGCTGGAGCAATGCATGCAGAGCTGGGGTAATTGTTGACATGGACTCGTGCACCCTGTGAGGCAAAAAATGCTAATGACTCTTGTGTTTCTCAGCAAAAGAGACAAAGCCTGGAGATGGTTATGGGAGAGATGGCCCAAGGGGAAGGTCCTGCACAGAGCTGGCAAGTTGGGTGGAAGGTAGTAGCTTGAGAGGCTCCAGATGGGTCCGGACGAGTCAAGGCACTATTATGGACCAAGCTTTGGTTAAACCCAGAAGAAGATGCCAGTGTTCAAGCAGTATAGCGGGATGAGAACAGAAGATGCTGCAACTTTTTGGACTAAGGTGTTACATTTCTGCAGGCCAAGCAACACGTTCTCTTCTGCAGACAAGTGTTTCCACAGAGAAGTGGAACAGGCCTCTGGATCCCCGGTTGTCTCAAACACGAGATAAAGGTACGTGGGGCTTAGACACATTCACTGCACGTATTCACACTCAGCATGAGTGGGGTGGGTGCCAAGGGACCATCCCACTGGACAGATTCCTCTGCTTCGCTGGGGACTCTGGGGAGAGGGTGTGGGGGAAGATGCTAACTTGACCTTATAGTTCTTCCCTACATTATCTCAACTTCCTTTTCTTCCCACTCTTACCGTGGTCCCAGGACCAGGGCTGCAATTGTGGAAATGGGAAGCAGGGATAATTTTGAAAGAAGAAACTGTATAACTATAGCTTTAAGTCTTTATGTGGGAATTCCTAAGGGAATAATGGAGCGAATTGTCTCTTCCCCCACCTGGGAAACCTGGATGACAGTGAACATAGCTGTGGTTAAAACAATCCACTCATTCTAGACTTATGCAGCCTTTTCCTATAGTAATGGGAGTGGACTGGAGGGAAGGCACTCCTTCGACTAGTATCATTGCAGGTAATCAGGACCAGCACAGAGGCTGAACTTGATGTCCCTTTGAAAGGTGAATGGGGATGTCAGGTGGAAGAGGGAGGTGGGAGGAGGAGGAATGAGGATAATGCATGAACAGGGGGTTATGCAACAAGAGACATCCAATATTACAGCCCGGGGTGGGGGGCAGTACAGGTGCCCCATCCATGTGGAAATGTACCACTGGTGTGAGGCTGTCAGCAACTCGGGCCACATGTGAGTGTGCAGGCCTCCTGGCGACCATGAGGAGGGGTCTTCCCCCAGGCTGGACAGGTCTGGGAAGACATCCTGAGGAGCGTGAGTGGCAGGAAGAGAAGGATGTGTGTCTGGAGGTCTGGGAATGTTCTAGGCAGGTGACCTAGTGTGAGTAAAATCCGTGGGAGAGAGAGTGAGGGAACAGAAAGGGTCCAGGAAGGAATGATCAGGGTTCTGCACCTGTGAGTAGCATGGAGTGAGTAAAAGGCCTCTGTGAGGAGAGATGTGAATGATGACTTGACGGGTCAGGCAGAGGCAGTAGTGAAGGACCAGTGGGAAAAAGGGCGCTGCTGACTGTAGGACGAGTGTAAGTGTCCTGAGGCAGCGGGGCACCTGTCCAGGTGGAGACACAGGAATCAGGCCGGTGTGGCTGAGCAGGGAGAGGGGCCAGGGGTCTGTAGATGAGGCCAGAAAGGCAGGGGCAGATCATGCCAGAAACACCACAGCTTAGGCCCCTGATGAGGCTCACCTTGGGCTTTCATTAGAGGCAGCAGTTCTGTGCACACAGCTCGGGTACCAAAGAAGTTTGTTTTCATGGTCACTTCTGCTGGAATGTGAAGGGGTGTGGGATCAGCAGCTGTTAGAGGTGGAGAATAGATTTTTTTAAAATTGTATTTTAGTTACACTCAATTAATTTACGTGTAGTGTGTTATTAATTTCAAAGTGGAGTTCGTGATTCATCATCAGTCGCATATAACACCCAGTCGTCATCACATCAAGTGCCCTCCTTAATGCCCCTCACCCAGTTACCCCATCCCCCCGCACACCTCCTCTCCAGCAACCCTCAGTTTGTTATCTATAATTAAGAGTCTCTTATGGCTTCTCTCCCTCTCTGATTTCGTCTTATTTTATTTTGAGAAGGAGGATAGATTAATAAGCAGTATCCATCAGGGAAGATTCCATGTCGTGACAACAACATAGTTTTGCATGTACCATCTGGTGAATTCTCGGGAATGTCTGTGTTAGTGAACGGTATTGTCCCAGTGTGATCTATCTGGTGCATTGCCGCTGCGTGGCTTTGTTGGTTGACGCCATCGGGTGAGGGCAAGGGAAGGGAGCACAATGGGATCTCTGGGTATCTGTGTTTGTAATTTGTTGTTTATTACAAAATAAGTTAAACATTCACCAAATGGCTCACATCCAATCAGAGAGAAACTTGCAAAATCTGGTGAGTTACCCGATGATCTGATCCATGGCAATGCCAAGAGGCTCTGGCTGGAAAGGCGTGCAAGTCCCGGAGGCTTCTGCTCTCCTTGTGCCTCCAGTCTGACCTCCTTCCCTAGGAAGGCCCTTCTAGATCCCATAGGAGCTTGGGTCCCACAGTAGCGGTTTAGGCATCATCCCCAACCCACCCTGGGTGGGTCCCCTAAGGGAGGGGACCTACCCTAAGTGTTCCCATGTTCTTGCTCTTGAAGGCGATGCCTGCGTTGTTGACCAGCACGTCCAGGCCCCCGTACTCCTTGCTCAGAGAGTCGGATATGGCGCAGCTGCTGTGCGTTGATGTCTAGCAGGTGGAAGTGGCCACACAGCCTGCACCTCGTCCCTCACCGTGAGCAGCATGTCCCCCGAGAACTGCTGGCACAGGTGGAGCACGAAGCTGAGGCCCTTGTTGGCTCCAGTCACCAGCAGCAGGGGAGCGGTTGATGACAGGGTCATCAAGGTCAAGCAAGGCCCTGTGTGGTGAGTGGATTGTGTTGTAGGCCATACTGAGGGCTCGTGGTGTAGACAGTCAGAGATACCAATGGAAGTGTGTTGTAGATTCCAGTGCTGTGCCTCCTTCAGCACAAGGCCCTTCCTCAGTCTCGCCATCAAAGGAGAGACCAAATGTTCCAGAAGGTTCCCTAGTGAGCCTATACCAGATCCATCCCTTCCAGGGTTGCACTCTGAGCCCAATGAGGACTCCTTCCTCTTAGGATCTCAACTCTGAGCCAAGCAGTGGTTCAGGGAGTACTGGTGTGCTCCCCACAACAAAGGTGGTGGGTGACGGGTTAATAGAGCACTAGAGATTGATAGCATTCAAGTGAACTATTTTGGGAGACCTCAGAGGGAAAAGAAGAGAGCAGAGTAATTGTCTTGGGAATGTGTCCTTCCTCCGCAAAATGGGAATGGTTGCTTTCCTCTAAAATACAGTGAAGTTGTCTGTCCAGGGAAACTGCTTCTCAGGATACAGATCCCCTTGCTTTCTTAAGGGAAAATCAAGAGGGAGAAATCAGTCCTGTGCTGAGACTTGGCTGTGGGCAGGGCTCCTTCCTCTGTGTGATTCCAGGGGGCCCCAGCGCGAGGGGATGTTTTTGAAAATTAGTGTGAGACAGGCCAGTGATTGGAATGTTTTATTCCATGGGTACATGTGCATATGATTGTTACAATGCCTGCTTGTAGTCCAACCTCACACTTAATAAGCAGTGTAGATAGTTTGGATTATTTTTAAAGTATCGAGGAGAAAAGGTCTTTGTGATACCAGGTTACATTTCCAAACTAGCAGTAGAGATTCTATTGTCTTGACCTAGACTTTGATTTTCCTCATGGGTCAGTTTAGAAATAGAAGCTACCATACAGTACTGTATGGTGAATAACATAAAAAAATATTATTATAAAAAAAAAGAAAAGAAATACAAGCTAACAGGAAGGAAATCAACAGCCTTGCTGAAGGGAAAACTAAAGGAAACAGGGTACTTATTTTTTATTTTATTTTATTTTTTAAAAGATTTTATGTTTAAGTAATCTCTGCACCCAACTTGGGTTCGCTCAAACTTACAACTTTAAGATGAAGAGTGCCGAGCTAAACCATTTGAGCCAGCCAGGGGCCCCAAAGGAAACCTCACTTTCAAAATAAAAGACTTAAGCTTGCTTGCATGGGCCTTCGGTTTTCTTTTCTGTTAGCCTGAAAATCCCCGGTGAAGAGTGAAAAGTAATCATGAGAGGAGACGGGTCTGTAGCACATGGATACTTCTGTGAGGGGAGGGACGTGGTGGGCATTCACGGAGCCCACGGGGAGCCAGGCTGGATGTGGGGCAGTAGGAACTTCCGCTCAGGGTCATGGATGTGTCAGGCCCCACTACAGGGGCTCATGATGGAGGACACTTTGCCTGGCCATTGTTTTCAGCCTGTCCACCTGTATCAGTTCACTTCCTCTTCACAGCAGTGCTATGACGTACGCCCCCTTGTTCACCTGAGGACACTGACAAAGAGCAACATGCAGGATTTTGCTTAAGGTCACCTGGTTAGGTGGCAGAGCCAGGACCTTTTAGTGTCCTGCTGTTTGTGTTGAGAGCTTTCAAAGAGGACAGTGGAAAGAATAGTATTGTGGACAGCCATGTCTTCACCAGACTAGCCGCAACAATGACGAATGTTTCACTGTCGTTACGTGTTCCCCTTCTGTTGGTATTTTGCTGACCCGCGTTAATGTTACAAACCCGGTGACCCTTTATCCCTACGTGAATAACACATTCACCTTGGGGAGATTTGACAATCATTCTTTCATATCCATTGATACCCATCCACATTCACTTTCCCCTCGTCTCAGCTGGTCCTAGAGATGTATCTGAAGCGCCCACTCCCGTTTCACACCTCGCAGTTGTTTCTCCCCCAGTGAATTTGATATTTAACGAGACCACAGAGGATGTCTATCTCTCGTGGGGTTTCCCATGTCATAGTAGAGGCTCAGCGGGTATGCTCGCCAGTGAAATCCAGCCCCATTCATGGTTACTATATGGCCTGTGGTGACTTTCAAACTAAAACAGGAGATTTGAGTAGGTCCAACAGAGACGATTGGCCTTTAAAGGCCAAAATACTTACTCTCTGGACCTTTCACTAATGTTTACCAAGCGCTCATTTAATCTGTCCCTTTTCTTGACCTTCCTTAGGGTGGTCCTTAGTACTTAGTGTACTAAATGATGGTGATACTTGGATTCGTTGCCATGAAACAGTCTGCACACATGGATATTTACTTAGAATTTTTTATTTCTTCTCTTTCTTCCATTCATTATTATCATTGATGCCAATTTTTCTCCTCTTATATCACAGAGGAAATCACAAGAAACCTTATAGAATTAGTAGCTAATTCAATGTGGGTACTCGGTAGGGATAGTGATTCTTTATATATATATATATATATTTTTTTTTTTTTTTTTTGATAAGGATATTGTTGACAGTATAACATTGTTTTGGTCAGTCATGGGTAGAGTAGAGGTGGGAGCCAGGAAGGTAACTGACAGAGGAGTGCCCATCGTTCCACTTTCTTCTCCATAACAAACTCCGCATGTGGCCTCTCAGCATCCGAGGGCAAAAGGGCCAAGTAGACAGGGGTCTCTGCTCCTTCTTCTGGGCTTTTGATGACTGTTGGTCCACCCAGGGCTGTTCTTACCCACCCAGGACAGCAGGCATTCAGGAGGATCTTGTCCCCTCTCCTCTGCTCACTCAGGTTCCTGGCATGGATTCTGGACAGGACCGTGACACCCATCTTGGACACTGCCTATGGGACTAGTTGTATATCAGGCCAGCCCTCCTTCTGCTGTACTCCTTTCTTTGTGTCTTCCACAAACTGGATCATGAGCCCCACCAGCTCCTCCTCTGTGATGGTCTCATTCATAAATTTCTGCTGCAGTTCTGGGCTGCATGATTTAAGGGCTGCGAAGCTTATTACGCTAGACACATTCACTACTCTGCCTAAAATACAACAGAGAGAGTCATGTAGCATGGTATGCACGAGGATGATGAATACCGAAACTGCTAGCATTTGTCCATTTGGGACAAATTCCCAGTTGGCTGAGTGTTAGTGAACACTGCCTCTGTAAGTGACGGACATGATACAGTCTTGAACCTTGTCTTACCCATAATGTCTCAGAGGATGTGAGACAAATGATCTCAATCGGTCTGGGCAGTGACCAGCTGTCCCATAAAGAGAAGATCGTGCCTTATACAGGAACGTGCTAAGCAGAGTGATAGGAGGCACTCCCTGACGTCATGAGTAGAGAGCCGCTTTTCCTCATAAGCCCCCTTTGGGACCACATGGAGATCTTGTGGCCACTCGGGCAGTGTTGTATAAATAGGTGTCTACGGAACCACAAAGAGCTGATCACTTAACTGAGGGCCTCTTGAAGGTGAGCAGACTGCATCGGGTCTGGTAGATTGTCACCGTGCTCTCGGTAGGAAAAACAAGTCTCCTCAGTGGGCTGAACTGCAAGGGTTTTCTCCTTTTGGGGTTGTTATTGGCTCAGAAGGAGTGACTAATGTCCTGGCAGTATGGTCATGGAAAGGAGCTGTGGAAAACGAATCTGTTAAATGGATGCTTTTAAGAGAAATGATGTTGGTGCTAAAACATGGATGACCCCTAAGAGCGTTATTCAAAATTAAAAAGCCAGTCACAAAAGACCGCTCATGGTGTGATGCTCCATACATGGGATGTCCGGAAAAGGAAATGGAGGGAGAGAGTGTAGATTGGTGGTTGCTTGGGGCAGGGGGGATGGGGGAACAGAGGGCTGGTAGCTAAGGGCACCGGATCTCCCTGGGCTCTGGACAGTGTGCTAATCTAGAAGCAGTGGTGGTTGCATAACTCTGTCCATTACTAAACTCCGCGGAGTTGGATATCTGATGGGGGAAGCGTCCGATATGTGAACTGTATCTCAATAAAGCTGTTAAAAGTGTAAACATTACAGAGTTCCCAATAAGTCGTTTTTGAAAGTATAGTTCTTATTTATAACACTGTACTTATATTGACATGAGTAATTGTTTACAGTTTTTATATTGAAATGAGTATTTTCTTAATATCTTTTTCAAAATAAATGCATAGTGTAATTAAAGAGAAAGAGAAGGAGAAGTGTTTATCACTTTAGAGAGTGTATCCTTTAATTCGAGAATATGAATTTAGGGGGATGGGGGGAATGCCATGGAATGTGGGAAAGGACATACATGGCCGAGATACTGACTGCCTGGTGAAGACAATGGGGGCACCTGGTGGTTGTAGATTCTTGCTTTTTTTTTTTTTTTTTTTTGTGGCTCATTAATTCAGTAAAACTCTATTATGAAGAAACGATTTAATGAAGAATCAACATCTGCTATCCCTCATTGTCCTTAGGCTCACAGTTGTCTTGTTTTCTCCTTCCATGCCAAAAACCAGAGCAAACACGGGCCTTGGAATGTGTTCTGCCCCCACAGAGAACTGACGAAGTCATTCAGGATTTTCTTTCTGTCTTAGGTTGTGAAGTATGGGAGAGGAGGGACGGTATTGGCTTTTGTTGTGCTAGTTATGATTTCTCCCAGATAGTCTCCCTAAAGGGAAAGTCCTGGTAACATGGCCGCAGTGGCTGCCATCCCCTCAAGTAATGGAAGAACTCTCCTATGTCAAAAGGCAAGAAAACCCTGCTTTTCCACTGAGAAGACAGCCTGCATTTCCATGTCCATAAAGTCTAGTTTCCCTGAGGCAAGATGAATTGTTTGATGAGAACCTGCCTTAGCAAATGCAGGGGAGCACTCACTCCTCTTTCTGGTCCAAGGCCAACACACAGCATGGACCAACACTGTTCAGTCAGTGAGGAAAATTTCTCGGCCAGAAGTCATTTTTGCCTCCTAAGGGAATACCTGTAGGATGTGTGGTGGTGGCACAAGGAACTCCATCCCACTCAAGTGTTGTGATGAGTGAAGGAGTCGGTGATATCTGAGAGAGCTGTCCTTTGGATACCAGTGAAGCCAGTGTTCAAAGAAGTTGTAGAAATTTCCAGGACAGAAGAGGAATCAGGGGCAGAACAGAGTCAAGTGTACCTGCATGTCGTCGGTTCATGCTAGAGATCTTAATCTTTCTAAAATCATCAGCTTGTCTTAATGAGTGTAGTAAAAGGGTGGTGGTTCCCTGCATCACGTTCTCGTGGGGAAGTATTACAGTAGTTGACAAGCAAGGAATTCAGGAGTTTGTTTTGTGCAGAGTATAGAAGGGGAAGGGAGCGGATGGGCCTGGAGTTTGGCAGGTCTGATGACAGAGATGCCTACAGGTGATGCCCAGGGCTTGGGCTTTGACCCGGAAGGACTTTTGGGAGTAAGCAAGCCCTCAGAGAGCAGAGAGAATGCCCCGAGAGGAAGAGACTGAAGAAGCCACGTGTCTAGGAGGGTGGCAAGGATACAGAAATGAAAGGCGAGTGTGTGTTGTAGAGCTGGGATGGAGGAGAGGCGTGGGGATAAAGGCCATAGGGCATCTCCTAGGACCTGGTCCCTAATCAAGTGCTGGACATGGTGACCTCATTATTCGTGGTGAGTGGGATGGTGGGGTCTGTGATGAGGGTGGTTTTGGGTAATGGTGAGTGTCATTAGGTAGTGTAGATGTTTACATGGGGGTGTAGGTTGGGGGCTGGAAGGGTGGGATTTGGGGAGGGGGTAGAGGGCACCCTGAGGAGAAGGAGAAGCAGGAAGAGAACGATGTGTGTCTGGAGCTCTGAGAATGTTCTACGCCGGTGACCGATGTTAGGGGGGCCTGAGGAGTTTGGAGAGGGAGGAGTCCACTAGTCTGAATAAAATTTCTGGGAGACAGGCAGAGGGAGGAGAATGGGTCGAGAAAGAATCCTCAGGGAATTTCCCCTGTGAGTGGCATGGAGTCAAAAAAAGCCTCTCTGAGGAGAGATTTCAATGAGGACTTGAGGAAAGGACAGAGCCAGTTGTGAGGATCAGGGGTTCAGAGGGCGCTGGTGACTGCAGGACGAGTGTGTAAGAGTCCTGAGGCAGATGGCACCTGTCTAGGTGGAGACACAGCAGTCAGGCTGGTGTGGCTGAGCAGGGAGAGGGGCCTGGGTCTGTATTCGGAACAGAGAGGCAGGGGCAGATCATACCAGAAACACCACAGCTTGGGCCCCTGATGAGGCTCACCTTGGGCTTTCATTAGAGGCAGCAGTTCTGTGCACACAGCTCGGGTACCAAAGAAGTTTGTTTTCATAGTCACTTCTGCTGGAATGTGAAGGGGTGTGGGATCAGCAGCTGTTAGGTGAGGGGAGAATAGATTAATGAATAGAGGCCATGGGAGAGGATTCCAGGAGTGACAGTTACATGTTCTTGGACGTGCAACCTGGTGCATTGTCATTAATCTCTGGGCTAGTGAGCTGTAATTTCCCAATGTGACGTGTGTGGTTTAATGCCGTGTAGCTTGGCAAGTTGGCATCATTCCAGGAAGTTAAGCGGAAAGTGCTGTTGGGATTTCTGTGTCTCTCTGTTGGCGGTTCGCGTTTATCACAAAATAATTTAAACATTCACTGAAATGCTCTGATCCAAACTGAATTAAACTTGCAAAAATCTCCGTCAGGTCCCTGAGATTAATCCACGGCAATGCCACGGAGCTCTGGGCTTAAAACCTTGCCACCGCCAGAGGCTTCTTCTCTCCCTGTGCCTGCAGTCTAGCCTCTCTCCCTAGGGAGGCCCTTCTCGACCCCATAGGAGCTCTGACCCTCCAGCAGCATTCAGGGACCACGCCCAACCCCCACGGGAAGTGCCCTGAGAGAAGTCTCCAGCCCTAAGTCTTCCCGGGTCCTTACTCTTGAATACGATGCCCGCGTTGTTGACCAGCACATCCAGGCCCCCGAACTCTTGCGCAGGAAGTCGCGCAGGACCCGGATGCTCTGCAGGTCGTCGATGTCCAGCTGGTGGAAGCGGGGACTCAGGCCCTCGGCCTGGAGCTGCTGCACAGCTGCCCGGCCCCGCGCCTCGTCCCGCGCCGTGAGCACCACGTCCCCCGTGAACTGCCGGCACAGCTGCTGCACGATGGCGAAGCCGATGCCCTTGTTGGCCCCGGTCACCAGCGCCACTCGGGGGGCTGACGCCATGGCGGTGTGCAGCGCAAGCACTGCCCTGTGTGCTGAGCAGATGGTGCTGTGGGCCCCACGGAGGGCTGGCGGTGCAGAGGCTGACAAGGACAGAGATGCCAGTGCACCTGTGCTCTAGGATCCAGCACTGTGGCTCCCAGTGCCCAAGGCCCCGCCTCAGTCCCTCCATTGTAGGAGGGGCCAAATGTTCCAGTTGTGTCCCTCCATCAGCTGCACCTTGAACCCGGCCGAGATTCTACCCTCTCAAGTTCCCTCTTTTGAGGCAAACAATGGCTCAGGTTGGACTGAAATGCTCGCGAAAGGTGGTTGGTGATGGGATAAGGGGGCTAGGGATTCACAGTAGTTGACCTAAAATAATTTTGGGAAAACCACAAAAGGGAAAAAGGAGTGGAGACATTGTCTCGGGAATGTGTCCTTTCTCTGCGGAATGGGAATGCTTGGGTTTTTCCGAGGTGCATTGAAATTTCTGGCGTGGGGAAAGTGCTTCTGAGGGTAGAGGTCCCCTTCCTTTCGTAGGAGAAACTCAAGGAGGAGAAATAGAGAATCAGTCCTGTGCTGAGACTTGGCTGTGGGCTGGGCTCTCCCTCTGTGTGATTCTGAGGATCTCCAGGTGGGAGGGGATGTTTATGAAGCCGCTGGGGGCCAAGGTATTGATTGGAATGTTGGATTTAGGGGCACCTGGGAGGCTCAGTCGTTAAGCATCTAGCTTTGGCTCCAGGCGTGATCCTTGTGTTATGGGATCAAGCCCCACGTCAGGGTCCTCTGCTGGGAGCCTGCTTCTTCCTCTCCCACTCCCCCTCCTGTATTCCCTCTCTGGCTGTCTGTCTGTCTGTCAATCAATCAGTAAATAAAATCTTTAAAAAAAAAAGGAATGTTGGATTTAATGATTACATAATCCCATTGGTCTAAGGTGCCTACTTTATGGGTTAGTTGAGGTTCACAGTTCAGAAGTATTTTATATATTGAGGTGTTATTTTTTAAAATATCAAGGCAAAAAGACCTATGTGACCTCAGAGTATTTTTGCAAATTTGCAGTGGAGATCCTGTGTGTTCTTGTTGACATCAATAATCCTCATTTGTCAGTTTAGAAACGCAAATAGGAAAAGAAGAGAAAAATTAAATGCAAAATAACAGGGAGGAAGTTTTCAGCGTTTTTGACATGAAAAACTTGAAAAATAAGGACCCTACCCTTGCTTCCAGGGTCTCTCACCTTTCATTTGGGTGAGGCTGAAAACCCCTGGCGTAGAGTGAAAAATAATCAGTATAGAAGAGGCACCTTTCCAACATGCATATTCCTGTGAAGGGAGGCATGCGGTGGACGTTCAGTCAGGCCCACCGGGAGCCTGGCATGGATGGGGCGGTAAGAATCTTCTCGTCACACTGGGGTCTTGGGCCTCACTCCCGGGCACTCATCACCACACACAATCCATACTCAGTTTTCTCCGTTGTCTCAGAGGGCCCTGTGGATGTGTCTATGTTCCCTCTGCCATTTCACACTTGGTAATTGTTTTTCTTCCCAGTGCGTTTGATAATCAGAGACCACAGGGGTGTCTTCCCTTCATGGTGTCGTCCATGCTCTACTCGAGGCCTGTACAATGGGCTGCATGCCACGTCCAACCTTGCTCTTGGTTTGTATACTGTCTGTGGTTACTTTCGTGCTACAACAGCAGACCTGGGGAGATCGACAGGAGCGTGTGGCCTGAGAAGCCAAACATATTACTCTCTGCCTCTTGTGTAACGTGTGCTTACCCTTGAGTGAAACTCCGACTGCTCCTGGTCTTATTAGGTGTAGTGCACTTCTCAGCTGGCTCAGCATAGAAAGAGTCTGCACAAATAGGCATGGATAGAGAACATTTATTCATCCCCGGGGTTCATTATTTCACTGATTTTATTTATTTTGTCCCTGATCACAGCGGAAAAAAAAAAAAAAAATCTTCCCTGAGTTAGTAGGCTCCTCAAATTGAATACTCAGCAGGGATATTTTATATATATATATTTTTTCTGAGGATAGGGAAATTATCGACAGTAGAAGAGTCCTTTTGGTCAAAGGAGGGGACTATCATAAGGGATCCATGGACGGATCCGTGAATGAAGCTCACCATTTTTCCACTTTCTTCTCCATAACAAACTCCCCATGAGGCCCCTCAGCATCTGAGGGCAAAAGGGCCAAGTAGACAGGGGTCTCCGCTCCTTCCTCTGGGCTTTTAGTGGCTCTAGGTCCTGCCATGTCTGTTCTCACCCACCCAGGGCAGCAGGCGTTCAGTAGGATCTTGTCCCCTCTCCTCTGCTCACTCAGGTTCCTGGCATGGATTCTGGACAGCACAGTGACACCGATTTTTGTCACTCCATAGGCGGTGTCAGGCCAGCCCTCTTTCCTGTGCACGCCTTTCTTTGTGTCTTCCACGAACTTGTTCATGAGCCCCACCAGCTCCTCCTCGGTGATGGTCTCGCTTCTAAACTTCTGCTGTAGTTCTGGGCTGCAGTTTTTAAGGGCTCTCAGACTCACCATGCTAGACACGTTCACCACTCTGCCTAAAATACAACACAAAATGTCATGTAGAAAGACACAGGAATGACGAATAGCAATTTTGCTAAGATGTTGTTGGAGAAAATTTCCACTTGAGACTTCATTAATTTGCTATGAGCGTTAACGAGGACTGTCTGTGTGAGTGACGACTATGATACGGTCTTGAAACTTGTCATACCCACAGTCTCTGATGATGCCTGAGAAATACTCTAAGGGGGAGGAACTGAGCAGGTGTTCTGCGGGAAAATGGAAACGCTGTAAAGAACCTGCTAAGGAGCATGTAAGAAGACATTCACTGCTTTCAGGAGTGGATGACCTCTTTCTACCTCAGGCCACCTTTGGGACCACCTGAGGATCTTATGGTCAGTGGGGAGGCGTCTACAATCAGGTCTGTACAGACCAGTAAAGAGCTGAATGGTGTAAGGAGGGCCGTTCCATCTGGTTTGGAAGGCTGCTATTCTGTTTGAGGATGGTAAGGACAGATTATTAGCCTGGTCTGACTTGCATGGTGATGAGTCTATGATGGGGATTTTATGAACTTGGGAGTGTGTTATGGCCTGAGAATACAGTCATGGAGAGAGGCAGTGGAAAACCAGGGGACTGAAAGAGATCTGTGTAGGGGCATGGGCTTATGGAAGTCAGTGGGGCAATTCAGGGGGCAGATTAAAGCTGGACATGTCAGTGCCCCTCGGAAGAACCCTTCACAAGACTGGAATGGGAGTGGAACCAGCAAGTGGATATCCTGTTGTGCCTGTATGAAGTGGCCATCTAGTCCGTGAGAGGAGTGGAAATGGGAGAGCTGGAGCAATGCATGCAGAGCTGGGGTAATTGTTGACATGGACTCGTGCACCCTGTGAGGCAAAAAATGCTAATGACTCTTGTGTTTCTCAGCAAAAGAGACAAAGCCTGGAGATGGTTATGGGAGAGATGGCCCAAGGGGAAGGTCCTGCACAGAGCTGGCAAGTTGGGTGGAAGGTAGTAGCTTGAGAGGCTCCAGATGGGTCCGGACGAGTCAAGGCACTATTATGGACCAAGCTTTGGTTAAACCCAGAAGAAGATGCCAGTGTTCAAGCAGTATAGCGGGATGAGAACAGAAGATGCTGCAACTTTTTGGACTAAGGTGTTACATTTCTGCAGGCCAAGCAACACGTTCTCTTCTGCAGACAAGTGTTTCCACAGAGAAGTGGAACAGGCCTCTGGATCCCCGGTTGTCTCAAACACGAGATAAAGGTACGTGGGGCTTAGACACATTCACTGCACGTATTCACACTCAGCATGAGTGGGGTGGGTGCCAAGGGACCATCCCACTGGACAGATTCCTCTGCTTCGCTGGGGACTCTGGGGAGAGGGTGTGGGGGAAGATGCTAACTTGACCTTATAGTTCTTCCCTACATTATCTCAACTTCCTTTTCTTCCCACTCTTACCGTGGTCCCAGGACCAGGGCTGCAATTGTGGAAATGGGAAGCAGGGATAATTTTGAAAGAAGAAACTGTATAACTATAGCTTTAAGTCTTTATGTGGGAATTCCTAAGGGAATAATGGAGCGAATTGTCTCTTCCCCCACCTGGGAAACCTGGATGACAGTGAACATAGCTGTGGTTAAAACAATCCACTCATTCTAGACTTATGCAGCCTTTTCCTATAGTAATGGGAGTGGACTGGAGGGAAGGCACTCCTTCGACTAGTATCATTGCAGGTAATCAGGACCAGCACAGAGGCTGAACTTGATGTCCCTTTGAAAGGTGAATGGGGATGTCAGGTGGAAGAGGGAGGTGGGAGGAGGAGGAATGAGGATAATGCATGAACAGGGGGTTATGCAACAAGAGACATCCAATATTACAGCCCGGGGTGGGGGGCAGTACAGGTGCCCCATCCATGTGGAAATGTACCACTGGTGTGAGGCTGTCAGCAACTCTGGCCACATGTGAGTGTGCAGGCCTCCTGGCGACCATGAGGAGGGGTCTTCCCCCAGGCTGGACAGGTCTGGGAAGACATCCTGAGGAGCGTGAGTGGCAGGAAGAGAAGGATGTGTGTCTGGAGGTCTGGGAATGTTCTAGGCAGGTGACCTAGTGTGAGTAAAATCCGTGGGAGAGAGAGTGAGGGAACAGAAAGGGTCCAGGAAGGAATGATCAGGGTTCTGCACCTGTGAGTAGCATGGAGTGAGTAAAAGGCCTCTGTGAGGAGAGATGTGAATGATGACTTGACGGGTCAGGCAGAGGCAGTAGTGAAGGACCAGTGGGAAAAAGGGCGCTGCTGACTGTAGGACGAGTGTAAGTGTCCTGAGGCAGCGGGGCACCTGTCCAGGTGGAGACACAGGAATCAGGCCGGTGTGGCTGAGCAGGGAGAGGGGCCAGGGGTCTGTAGATGAGGCCAGAAAGGCAGGGGCAGATCATGCCAGAAACACCACAGCTTAGGCCCCTGATGAGGCTCACCTTGGGCTTTCATTAGAGGCAGCAGTTCTGTGCACACAGCTCGGGTACCAAAGAAGTTTGTTTTCATGGTCACTTCTGCTGGAATGTGAAGGGGTGTGGGATCAGCAGCTGTTAGAGGTGGAGAATAGATTTTTTTAAAATTGTATTTTAGTTACACTCAATTAATTTACGTGTAGTGTGTTATTAATTTCAAAGTGGAGTTCGTGATTCATCATCAGTCGCATATAACACCCAGTCGTCATCACATCAAGTGCCCTCCTTAATGCCCCTCACCCAGTTACCCCATCCCCCCGCACACCTCCTCTCCAGCAACCCTCAGTTTGTTATCTATAATTAAGAGTCTCTTATGGCTTCTCTCCCTCTCTGATTTCGTCTTATTTTATTTTGAGAAGGAGGATAGATTAATAAGCAGTATCCATCAGGGAAGATTCCATGTCGTGACAACAACATAGTTTTGCATGTACCATCTGGTGAATTCTCGGGAATGTCTGTGTTAGTGAACGGTATTGTCCCAGTGTGATCTATCTGGTGCATTGCCGCTGCGTGGCTTTGTTGGTTGACGCCATCGGGAGAGGGCAAGGGAAGGGAGCACAATGGGATCTCTGGGTATCTGTGTTTGTAATTTGTTGTTTATTACAAAATAAGTTAAACATTCACCAAATGGCTCACATCCAATCAGAGAGAAACTTGCAAAATCTGGTGAGTTACCCGATGATCTGATCCATGGCAATGCCAAGAGGCTCTGGCTGGAAAGGCGTGCAAGTCCCGGAGGCTTCTGCTCTCCTTGTGCCTCCAGTCTGACCTCCTTCCCTAGGAAGGCCCTTCTAGATCCCATAGGAGCTTGGGTCCCACAGTAGCGGTTTAGGCATCATCCCCAACCCACCCTGGGTGGGTCCCCTAAGGGAGGGGACCTACCCTAAGTGTTCCCATGTTCTTGCTCTTGAAGGCGATGCCTGCGTTGTTGACCAGCACGTCCAGGCCCCCGTACTCCTTGCTCAGAGAGTCGGATATGGCGCAGCTGCTGTGCGTTGATGTCTAGCAGGTGGAAGTGGCCACACAGCCTGCACCTCGTCCCTCACCGTGAGCAGCACGTCCCCCGAGAACTGCTGGCACAGGTGGAGCACGAAGCTGAGGCCCTTGTTGGCTCCAGTCACCAGCAGCAGGGGAGCGGTTGATGACAGGGTCATCAAGGTCAAGCAAGGCCCTGTGTGGTGAGTGGATTGTGTTGTAGGCCATACTGAGGGCTCGTGGTGTAGACAGTCAGAGATACCAATGGAAGTGTGTTGTAGATTCCAGTGCTGTGCCTCCTTCAGCACAAGGCCCTTCCTCAGTCTCGCCATCAAAGGAGAGACCAAATGTTCCAGAAGGTTCCCTAGTGAGCCTATACCAGATCCATCCCTTCCAGGGTTGCACTCTGAGCCCAATGAGGACTCCTTCCTCTTAGGATCTCAACTCTGAGCCAAGCAGTGGTTCAGGGAGTACTGGTGTGCTCCCCACAACAAAGGTGGTGGGTGACGGGTTAATAGAGCACTAGAGATTGATAGCATTCAAGTGAACTATTTTGGGAGACCTCAGAGGGAAAAGAAGAGAGCAGAGTAATTGTCTTGGGAATGTGTCCTTCCTCCGCAAAATGGGAATGGTTGCTTTCCTCTAAAATACAGTGAAGTTGTCTGTCCAGGGAAACTGCTTCTCAGGATACAGATCCCCTTGCTTTCTTAAGGGAAAATCAAGAGGGAGAAATCAGTCCTGTGCTGAGACTTGGCTGTGGGCAGGGCTCCTTCCTCTGTGTGATTCCAGGGGGCCCCAGCGCGAGGGGATGTTTTTGAAAATTAGTGTGAGACAGGCCAGTGATTGGAATGTTTTATTCCATGGGTACATGTGCATATGATTGTTACAATGCCTGCTTGTAGTCCAACCTCACACTTAATAAGCAGTGTAGATAGTTTGGATTATTTTTAAAGTATCGAGGAGAAAAGGTCTTTGTGATACCAGGTTACATTTCCAAACTAGCAGTAGAGATTCTATTGTCTTGACCTAGACTTTGATTTTCCTCATGGGTCAGTTTAGAAATAGAAGCTACCATACAGTACTGTATGGTGAATAACATAAAAAAATATTATTATAAAAAAAAAGAAAAGAAATACAAGCTAACAGGAAGGAAATCAACAGCCTTGCTGAAGGGAAAACTAAAGGAAACAGGGTACTTATTTTTTATTTTATTTTATTTTTTAAAAGATTTTATGTTTAAGTAATCTCTGCACCCAACTTGGGTTCGCTCAAACTTACAACTTTAAGATGAAGAGTGCCGAGCTAAACCATTTGAGCCAGCCAGGGGCCCCAAAGGAAACCTCACTTTCAAAATAAAAGACTTAAGCTTGCTTGCATGGGCCTTCGGTTTTCTTTTCTGTTAGCCTGAAAATCCCCGGTGAAGAGTGAAAAGTAATCATGAGAGGAGACGGGTCTGTAGCACATGGATACTTCTGTGAGGGGAGGGACGTGGTGGGCATTCACGGAGCCCACGGGGAGCCAGGCTGGATGTGGGGCAGTAGGAACTTCCGCTCAGGGTCATGGATGTGTCAGGCCCCACTACAGGGGCTCATGATGGAGGACACTTTGCCTGGCCATTGTTTTCAGCCTGTCCACCTGTATCAGTTTACTTCCTCTTCACAGCAGTGCTATGACGTACGCCCCCTTGTTCACCTGAGGACACTGACAAAGAGCAACATGCAGGATTTTGCTTAAGGTCACCTGGTTAGGTGGCAGAGCCAGGACCTTTTAGTGTCCTGCTGTTTGTGTTGAGAGCTTTCAAAGAGGACAGTGGAAAGAATAGTATTGTGGACAGCCATGTCTTCACCAGACTAGCCGCAACAATGACGAATGTTTCACTGTCGTTACGTGTTCCCCTTCTGTTGGTATTTTGCTGACCCGCGTTAATGTTACAAACCCGGTGACCCTTTATCCCTACGTGAATAACACATTCACCTTGGGGAGATTTGACAATCATTCTTTCATATCCATTGATACCCATCCACATTCACTTTCCCCTCGTCTCAGCTGGTCCTAGAGATGTATCTGAAGCGCCCACTCCCGTTTCACACCTCGCAGTTGTTTCTCCCCCAGTGAATTTGATATTTAACGAGACCACAGAGGATGTCTATCTCTCGTGGGGTTTCCCATGTCATAGTAGAGGCTCAGCGGGTATGCTCGCCAGTGAAATCCAGCCCCATTCATGGTTACTATATGGCCTGTGGTGACTTTCAAACTAAAACAGGAGATTTGAGTAGGTCCAACAGAGACGATTGGCCTTTAAAGGCCAAAATACTTACTCTCTGGACCTTTCACTAATGTTTACCAAGCGCTCATTTAATCTGTCCCTTTTCTTGACCTTCCTTAGGGTGGTCCTTAGTACTTAGTGTACTAAATGATGGTGATACTTGGATTCGTTGCCATGAAACAGTCTGCACACATGGATATTTACTTAGAATTTTTTATTTCTTCTCTTTCTTCCATTCATTATTATCATTGATGCCAATTTTTCTCCTCTTATATCACAGAGGAAATCACAAGAAACCTTATAGAATTAGTAGCTAATTCAATGTGGGTACTCGGTAGGGATAGTGATTCTTTATATATATATATATATATATATATATATATATATTTTTTTTTTTTTTTTTTTTTGATAAGGATATTGTTGACAGTATAACATTGTTTTGGTCAGTCATGGGTAGAGTAGAGGTGGGAGCCAGGAAGGTAACTGACAGAGGAGTGCCCATCGTTCCACTTTCTTCTCCATAACAAACTCCGCATGTGGCCTCTCAGCATCCGAGGGCAAAAGGGCCAAGTAGACAGGGGTCTCTGCTCCTTCTTCTGGGCTTTTGATGACTGTTGGTCCACCCAGGGCTGTTCTTACCCACCCAGGACAGCAGGCATTCAGGAGGATCTTGTCCCCTCTCCTCTGCTCACTCAGGTTCCTGGCATGGATTCTGGACAGGACCGTGACACCCATCTTGGACACTGCCTATGGGACTAGTTGTATATCAGGCCAGCCCTCCTTCTGCTGTACTCCTTTCTTTGTGTCTTCCACAAACTGGATCATGAGCCCCACCAGCTCCTCCTCTGTGATGGTCTCATTCATAAATTTCTGCTGCAGTTCTGGGCTGCATGATTTAAGGGCTGCGAAGCTTATTACGCTAGACACATTCACTACTCTGCCTAAAATACAACAGAGAGAGTCATGTAGCATGGTATGCACGAGGATGATGAATACCGAAACTGCTAGCATTTGTCCATTTGGGACAAATTCCCAGTTGGCTGAGTGTTAGTGAACACTGCCTCTGTAAGTGACGGACATGATACAGTCTTGAACCTTGTCTTACCCATAATGTCTCAGAGGATGTGAGACAAATGATCTCAATCGGTCTGGGCAGTGACCAGCTGTCCCATAAAGAGAAGATCGTGCCTTATACAGGAACGTGCTAAGCAGAGTGATAGGAGGCACTCCCTGACGTCATGAGTAGAGAGCCGCTTTTCCTCATAAGCCCCCTTTGGGACCACATGGAGATCTTGTGGCCACTCGGGCAGTGTTGTATAAATAGGTGTCTACGGAACCACAAAGAGCTGATCACTTAACTGAGGGCCTCTTGAAGGTGAGCAGACTGCATCGGGTCTGGTAGATTGTCACCGTGCTCTCGGTAGGAAAAACAAGTCTCCTCAGTGGGCTGAACTGCAAGGGTTTTCTCCTTTTGGGGTTGTTATTGGCTCAGAAGGAGTGACTAATGTCCTGGCAGTATGGTCATGGAAAGGAGCTGTGGAAAACGAATCTGTTAAATGGATGCTTTTAAGAGAAATGATGTTGGTGCTAAAACATGGATGACCCCTAAGAGCGTTATTCAAAATTAAAAAGCCAGTCACAAAAGACCGCTCATGGTGTGATGCTCCATACATGGGATGTCCGGAAAAGGAAATGGAGGGAGAGAGTGTAGATTGGTGGTTGCTTGGGGCAGGGGGGATGGGGGAACAGAGGGCTGGTAGCTAAGGGCACCGGATCTCCCTGGGCTCTGGACAGTGTGCTAATCTAGAAGCAGTGGTGGTTGCATAACTCTGTCCATTACTAAACTCCGCGGAGTTGGATATCTGATGGGGGAAGCGTCCGATATGTGAACTGTATCTCAATAAAGCTGTTAAAAGTGTAAACATTACAGAGTTCCCAATAAGTCGTTTTTGAAAGTATAGTTCTTATTTATAACACTGTACTTATATTGACATGAGTAATTGTTTACAGTTTTTATATTGAAATGAGTATTTTCTTAATATCTTTTTCAAAATAAATGCATAGTGTAATTAAAGAGAAAGAGAAGGAGAAGTGTTTATCACTTTAGAGAGTGTATCCTTTAATTCGAGAATATGAATTTAGGGGGATGGGGGGAATGCCATGGAATGTGGGAAAGGACATACATGGCCGAGATACTGACTGCCTGGTGAAGACAATGGGGGCACCTGGTGGTTGTAGATTCTTGCTTTTTTTTTTTTTTTTTTTGTGGCTCATTAATTCAGTAAAACTCTATTATGAAGAAACGATTTAATGAAGAATCAACATCTGCTATCCCTCATTGTCCTTAGGCTCACAGTTGTCTTGTTTTCTCCTTCCATGCCAAAAACCAGAGCAAACACGGGCCTTGGAATGTGTTCTGCCCCCACAGAGAACTGACGAAGTCATTCAGGATTTTCTTTCTGTCTTAGGTTGTGAAGTATGGGAGAGGAGGGACGGTATTGGCTTTTGTTGTGCTAGTTATGATTTCTCCCAGATAGTCTCCCTAAAGGGAAAGTCCTGGTAACATGGCCGCAGTGGCTGCCATCCCCTCAAGTAATGGAAGAACTCTCCTATGTCAAAAGGCAAGAAAACCCTGCTTTTCCACTGAGAAGACAGCCTGCATTTCCATGTCCATAAAGTCTAGTTTCCCTGAGGCAAGATGAATTGTTTGATGAGAACCTGCCTTAGCAAATGCAGGGGAGCACTCACTCCTCTTTCTGGTCCAAGGCCAACACACAGCATGGACCAACACTGTTCAGTCAGTGAGGAAAATTTCTCGGCCAGAAGTCATTTTTGCCTCCTAAGGGAATACCTGTAGGATGTGTGGTGGTGGCACAAGGAACTCCATCCCACTCAAGTGTTGTGATGAGTGAAGGAGTCGGTGATATCTGAGAGAGCTGTCCTTTGGATACCAGTGAAGCCAGTGTTCAAAGAAGTTGTAGAAATTTCCAGGACAGAAGAGGAATCAGGGGCAGAACAGAGTCAAGTGTACCTGCATGTCGTCGGTTCATGCTAGAGATCTTAATCTTTCTAAAATCATCAGCTTGTCTTAATGAGTGTAGTAAAAGGGTGGTGGTTCCCTGCATCACGTTCTCGTGGGGAAGTATTACAGTAGTTGACAAGCAAGGAATTCAGGAGTTTGTTTTGTGCAGAGTATAGAAGGGGAAGGGAGCGGATGGGCCTGGAGTTTGGCAGGTCTGATGACAGAGATGCCTACAGGTGATGCCCAGGGCTTGGGCTTTGACCCGGAAGGACTTTTGGGAGTAAGCAAGCCCTCAGAGAGCAGAGAGAATGCCCCGAGAGGAAGAGACTGAAGAAGCCACGTGTCTAGGAGGGTGGCAAGGATACAGAAATGAAAGGCGAGTGTGTGTTGTAGAGCTGGGATGGAGGAGAGGCGTGGGGATAAAGGCCATAGGGCATCTCCTAGGACCTGGTCCCTAATCAAGTGCTGGACATGGTGACCTCATTATTCGTGGTGAGTGGGATGGTGGGGTCTGTGATGAGGGTGGTTTTGGGTAATGGTGAGTGTCATTAGGTAGTGTAGATGTTTACATGGGGGTGTAGGTTGGGGGCTGGAAGGGTGGGATTTGGGGAGGGGGTAGAGGGCACCCTGAGGAGAAGGAGAAGCAGGAAGAGAACGATGTGTGTCTGGAGCTCTGAGAATGTTCTACGCCGGTGACCGATGTTAGGGGGGCCTGAGGAGTTTGGAGAGGGAGGAGTCCACTAGTCTGAATAAAATTTCTGGGAGACAGGCAGAGGGAGGAGAATGGGTCGAGAAAGAATCCTCAGGGAATTTCCCCTGTGAGTGGCATGGAGTCAAAAAAAGCCTCTCTGAGGAGAGATTTCAATGAGGACTTGAGGAAAGGACAGAGCCAGTTGTGAGGATCAGGGGTTCAGAGGGCGCTGGTGACTGCAGGACGAGTGTGTAAGAGTCCTGAGGCAGATGGCACCTGTCTAGGTGGAGACACAGCAGTCAGGCTGGTGTGGCTGAGCAGGGAGAGGGGCCTGGGTCTGTATTCGGAACAGAGAGGCAGGGGCAGATCATACCAGAAACACCACAGCTTGGGCCCCTGATGAGGCTCACCTTGGGCTTTCATTAGAGGCAGCAGTTCTGTGCACACAGCTCGGGTACCAAAGAAGTTTGTTTTCATAGTCACTTCTGCTGGAATGTGAAGGGGTGTGGGATCAGCAGCTGTTAGGTGAGGGGAGAATAGATTAATGAATAGAGGCCATGGGAGAGGATTCCAGGAGTGACAGTTACATGTTCTTGGACGTGCAACCTGGTGCATTGTCATTAATCTCTGGGCTAGTGAGCTGTAATTTCCCAATGTGACGTGTGTGGTTTAATGCCGTGTAGCTTGGCAAGTTGGCATCATTCCAGGAAGTTAAGCGGAAAGTGCTGTTGGGATTTCTGTGTCTCTCTGTTGGCGGTTCGCGTTTATCACAAAATAATTTAAACATTCACTGAAATGCTCTGATCCAAACTGAATTAAACTTGCAAAAATCTCCGTCAGGTCCCTGAGATTAATCCACGGCAATGCCACGGAGCTCTGGGCTTAAAACCTTGCCACCGCCAGAGGCTTCTTCTCTCCCTGTGCCTGCAGTCTAGCCTCTCTCCCTAGGGAGGCCCTTCTCGACCCCATAGGAGCTCTGACCCTCCAGCAGCATTCAGGGACCACGCCCAACCCCCACGGGAAGTGCCCTGAGAGAAGTCTCCAGCCCTAAGTCTTCCCGGGTCCTTACTCTTGAATACGATGCCCGCGTTGTTGACCAGCACATCCAGGCCCCCGAACTCTTGCGCAGGAAGTCGCGCAGGACCCGGATGCTCTGCAGGTCGTCGATGTCCAGCTGGTGGAAGCGGGGACTCAGGCCCTCGGCCTGGAGCTGCTGCACAGCTGCCCGGCCCCGCGCCTCGTCCCGCGCCGTGAGCACCACGTCCCCCGTGAACTGCCGGCACAGCTGCTGCACGATGGCGAAGCCGATGCCCTTGTTGGCCCCGGTCACCAGCGCCACTCGGGGGGCTGACGCCATGGCGGTGTGCAGCGCAAGCACTGCCCTGTGTGCTGAGCAGATGGTGCTGTGGGCCCCACGGAGGGCTGGCGGTGCAGAGGCTGACAAGGACAGAGATGCCAGTGCACCTGTGCTCTAGGATCCAGCACTGTGGCTCCCAGTGCCCAAGGCCCCGCCTCAGTCCCTCCATTGTAGGAGGGGCCAAATGTTCCAGTTGTGTCCCTCCATCAGCTGCACCTTGAACCCGGCCGAGATTCTACCCTCTCAAGTTCCCTCTTTTGAGGCAAACAATGGCTCAGGTTGGACTGAAATGCTCGCGAAAGGTGGTTGGTGATGGGATAAGGGGGCTAGGGATTCACAGTAGTTGACCTAAAATAATTTTGGGAAAACCACAAAAGGGAAAAAGGAGTGGAGACATTGTCTCGGGAATGTGTCCTTTCTCTGCGGAATGGGAATGCTTGGGTTTTTCCGAGGTGCATTGAAATTTCTGGCGTGGGGAAAGTGCTTCTGAGGGTAGAGGTCCCCTTCCTTTCGTAGGAGAAACTCAAGGAGGAGAAATAGAGAATCAGTCCTGTGCTGAGACTTGGCTGTGGGCTGGGCTCTCCCTCTGTGTGATTCTGAGGATCTCCAGGTGGGAGGGGATGTTTATGAAGCCGCTGGGGGCCAAGGTATTGATTGGAATGTTGGATTTAGGGGCACCTGGGAGGCTCAGTCGTTAAGCATCTAGCTTTGGCTCCAGGCGTGATCCTTGTGTTATGGGATCAAGCCCCACGTCAGGGTCCTCTGCTGGGAGCCTGCTTCTTCCTCTCCCACTCCCCCTCCTGTATTCCCTCTCTGGCTGTCTGTCTGTCTGTCAATCAATCAGTAAATAAAATCTTTAAAAAAAAAAGGAATGTTGGATTTAATGATTACATAATCCCATTGGTCTAAGGTGCCTACTTTATGGGTTAGTTGAGGTTCACAGTTCAGAAGTATTTTATATATTGAGGTGTTATTTTTTAAAATATCAAGGCAAAAAGACCTATGTGACCTCAGAGTATTTTTGCAAATTTGCAGTGGAGATCCTGTGTGTTCTTGTTGACATCAATAATCCTCATTTGTCAGTTTAGAAACGCAAATAGGAAAAGAAGAGAAAAATTAAATGCAAAATAACAGGGAGGAAGTTTTCAGCGTTTTTGACATGAAAAACTTGAAAAATAAGGACCCTACCCTTGCTTCCAGGGTCTCTCACCTTTCATTTGGGTGAGGCTGAAAACCCCTGGCGTAGAGTGAAAAATAATCAGTATAGAAGAGGCACCTTTCCAACATGCATATTCCTGTGAAGGGAGGCATGCGGTGGACGTTCAGTCAGGCCCACCGGGAGCCTGGCATGGATGGGGCGGTAAGAATCTTCTCGTCACACTGGGGTCTTGGGCCTCACTCCCGGGCACTCATCACCACACACAATCCATACTCAGTTTTCTCCGTTGTCTCAGAGGGCCCTGTGGATGTGTCTATGTTCCCTCTGCCATTTCACACTTGGTAATTGTTTTTCTTCCCAGTGCGTTTGATAATCAGAGACCACAGGGGTGTCTTCCCTTCATGGTGTCGTCCATGCTCTACTCGAGGCCTGTACAATGGGCTGCATGCCACGTCCAACCTTGCTCTTGGTTTGTATACTGTCTGTGGTTACTTTCGTGCTACAACAGCAGACCTGGGGAGATCGACAGGAGCGTGTGGCCTGAGAAGCCAAACATATTACTCTCTGCCTCTTGTGTAACGTGTGCTTACCCTTGAGTGAAACTCCGACTGCTCCTGGTCTTATTAGGTGTAGTGCACTTCTCAGCTGGCTCAGCATAGAAAGAGTCTGCACAAATAGGCATGGATAGAGAACATTTATTCATCCCCGGGGTTCATTATTTCACTGATTTTATTTATTTTGTCCCTGATCACAGCGGAAAAAAAAAAAAAAAAATCTTCCCTGAGTTAGTAGGCTCCTCAAATTGAATACTCAGCAGGGATATTTTATATATATATATTTTTTCTGAGGATAGGGAAATTATCGACAGTAGAAGAGTCCTTTTGGTCAAAGGAGGGGACTATCATAAGGGATCCATGGACGGATCCGTGAATGAAGCTCACCATTTTTCCACTTTCTTCTCCATAACAAACTCCCCATGAGGCCCCTCAGCATCTGAGGGCAAAAGGGCCAAGTAGACAGGGGTCTCCGCTCCTTCCTCTGGGCTTTTAGTGGCTCTAGGTCCTGCCATGTCTGTTCTCACCCACCCAGGGCAGCAGGCGTTCAGTAGGATCTTGTCCCCTCTCCTCTGCTCACTCAGGTTCCTGGCATGGATTCTGGACAGCACAGTGACACCGATTTTTGTCACTCCATAGGCGGTGTCAGGCCAGCCCTCTTTCCTGTGCACGCCTTTCTTTGTGTCTTCCACGAACTTGTTCATGAGCCCCACCAGCTCCTCCTCGGTGATGGTCTCGCTTCTAAACTTCTGCTGTAGTTCTGGGCTGCAGTTTTTAAGGGCTCTCAGACTCACCATGCTAGACACGTTCACCACTCTGCCTAAAATACAACACAAAATGTCATGTAGAAAGACACAGGAATGACGAATAGCAATTTTGCTAAGATGTTGTTGGAGAAAATTTCCACTTGAGACTTCATTAATTTGCTATGAGCGTTAACGAGGACTGTCTGTGTGAGTGACGACTATGATACGGTCTTGAAACTTGTCATACCCACAGTCTCTGATGATGCCTGAGAAATACTCTAAGGGGGAGGAACTGAGCAGGTGTTCTGCGGGAAAATGGAAACGCTGTAAAGAACCTGCTAAGGAGCATGTAAGAAGACATTCACTGCTTTCAGGAGTGGATGACCTCTTTCTACCTCAGGCCACCTTTGGGACCACCTGAGGATCTTATGGTCAGTGGGGAGGCATCTACAATCAGGTCTGTACAGACCAGTAAAGAGCTGAATGGTGTAAGGAGGGCCGTTCCATCTGGTTTGGAAGGCTGCTATTCTGTTTGAGGATGGTAAGGACAGATTATTAGCCTGGTCTGACTTGCATGGTGATGAGTCTATGATGGGGATTTTATGAACTTGGGAGTGTGTTATGGCCTGAGAATACAGTCATGGAGAGAGGCAGTGGAAAACCAGGGGACTGAAAGAGATCTGTGTAGGGGCATGGGCTTATGGAAGTCAGTGGGGCAATTCAGGGGGCAGATTAAAGCTGGACATGTCAGTGCCCCTCGGAAGAACCCTTCACAAGACTGGAATGGGAGTGGAACCAGCAAGTGGATATCCTGTTGTGCCTGTATGAAGTGGCCATCTAGTCCGTGAGAGGAGTGGAAATGGGAGAGCTGGAGCAATGCATGCAGAGCTGGGGTAATTGTTGACATGGACTCGTGCACCCTGTGAGGCAAAAAATGCTAATGACTCTTGTGTTTCTCAGCAAAAGAGACAAAGCCTGGAGATGGTTATGGGAGAGATGGCCCAAGGGGAAGGTCCTGCACAGAGCTGGCAAGTTGGGTGGAAGGTAGTAGCTTGAGAGGCTCCAGATGGGTCCGGACGAGTCAAGGCACTATTATGGACCAAGCTTTGGTTAAACCCAGAAGAAGATGCCAGTGTTCAAGCAGTATAGCGGGATGAGAACAGAAGATGCTGCAACTTTTTGGACTAAGGTGTTACATTTCTGCAGGCCAAGCAACACGTTCTCTTCTGCAGACAAGTGTTTCCACAGAGAAGTGGAACAGGCCTCTGGATCCCCGGTTGTCTCAAACACGAGATAAAGGTACGTGGGGCTTAGACACATTCACTGCACGTATTCACACTCAGCATGAGTGGGGTGGGTGCCAAGGGACCATCCCACTGGACAGATTCCTCTGCTTCGCTGGGGACTCTGGGGAGAGGGTGTGGGGGAAGATGCTAACTTGACCTTATAGTTCTTCCCTACATTATCTCAACTTCCTTTTCTTCCCACTCTTACCGTGGTCCCAGGACCAGGGCTGCAATTGTGGAAATGGGAAGCAGGGATAATTTTGAAAGAAGAAACTGTATAACTATAGCTTTAAGTCTTTATGTGGGAATTCCTAAGGGAATAATGGAGCGAATTGTCTCTTCCCCCACCTGGGAAACCTGGATGACAGTGAACATAGCTGTGGTTAAAACAATCCACTCATTCTAGACTTATGCAGCCTTTTCCTATAGTAATGGGAGTGGACTGGAGGGAAGGCACTCCTTCGACTAGTATCATTGCAGGTAATCAGGACCAGCACAGAGGCTGAACTTGATGTCCCTTTGAAAGGTGAATGGGGATGTCAGGTGGAAGAGGGAGGTGGGAGGAGGAGGAATGAGGATAATGCATGAACAGGGGGTTATGCAACAAGAGACATCCAATATTACAGCCCGGGGTGGGGGGCAGTACAGGTGCCCCATCCATGTGGAAATGTACCACTGGTGTGAGGCTGTCAGCAACTCTGGCCACATGTGAGTGTGCAGGCCTCCTGGCGACCATGAGGAGGGGTCTTCCCCCAGGCTGGACAGGTCTGGGAAGACATCCTGAGGAGCGTGAGTGGCAGGAAGAGAAGGATGTGTGTCTGGAGGTCTGGGAATGTTCTAGGCAGGTGACCTAGTGTGAGTAAAATCCGTGGGAGAGAGAGTGAGGGAACAGAAAGGGTCCAGGAAGGAATGATCAGGGTTCTGCACCTGTGAGTAGCATGGAGTGAGTAAAAGGCCTCTGTGAGGAGAGATGTGAATGATGACTTGACGGGTCAGGCAGAGGCAGTAGTGAAGGACCAGTGGGAAAAAGGGCGCTGCTGACTGTAGGACGAGTGTAAGTGTCCTGAGGCAGCGGGGCACCTGTCCAGGTGGAGACACAGGAATCAGGCCGGTGTGGCTGAGCAGGGAGAGGGGCCAGGGGTCTGTAGATGAGGCCAGAAAGGCAGGGGCAGATCATGCCAGAAACACCACAGCTTAGGCCCCTGATGAGGCTCACCTTGGGCTTTCATTAGAGGCAGCAGTTCTGTGCACACAGCTCGGGTACCAAAGAAGTTTGTTTTCATGGTCACTTCTGCTGGAATGTGAAGGGGTGTGGGATCAGCAGCTGTTAGAGGTGGAGAATAGATTTTTTTAAAATTGTATTTTAGTTACACTCAATTAATTTACGTGTAGTGTGTTATTAATTTCAAAGTGGAGTTCGTGATTCATCATCAGTCGCATATAACACCCAGTCGTCATCACATCAAGTGCCCTCCTTAATGCCCCTCACCCAGTTACCCCATCCCCCCGCACACCTCCTCTCCAGCAACCCTCAGTTTGTTATCTATAATTAAGAGTCTCTTATGGCTTCTCTCCCTCTCTGATTTCGTCTTATTTTATTTTGAGAAGGAGGATAGATTAATAAGCAGTATCCATCAGGGAAGATTCCATGTCGTGACAACAACATAGTTTTGCATGTACCATCTGGTGAATTCTCGGGAATGTCTGTGTTAGTGAACGGTATTGTCCCAGTGTGATCTATCTGGTGCATTGCCGCTGCGTGGCTTTGTTGGTTGACGCCATCGGGAGAGGGCAAGGGAAGGGAGCACAATGGGATCTCTGGGTATCTGTGTTTGTAATTTGTTGTTTATTACAAAATAAGTTAAACATTCACCAAATGGCTCACATCCAATCAGAGAGAAACTTGCAAAATCTGGTGAGTTACCCGATGATCTGATCCATGGCAATGCCAAGAGGCTCTGGCTGGAAAGGCGTGCAAGTCCCGGAGGCTTCTGCTCTCCTTGTGCCTCCAGTCTGACCTCCTTCCCTAGGAAGGCCCTTCTAGATCCCATAGGAGCTTGGGTCCCACAGTAGCGGTTTAGGCATCATCCCCAACCCACCCTGGGTGGGTCCCCTAAGGGAGGGGACCTACCCTAAGTGTTCCCATGTTCTTGCTCTTGAAGGCGATGCCTGCGTTGTTGACCAGCACGTCCAGGCCCCCGTACTCCTTGCTCAGAGAGTCGGATATGGCGCAGCTGCTGTGCGTTGATGTCTAGCAGGTGGAAGTGGCCACACAGCCTGCACCTCGTCCCTCACCGTGAGCAGCACGTCCCCCGAGAACTGCTGGCACAGGTGGAGCACGAAGCTGAGGCCCTTGTTGGCTCCAGTCACCAGCAGCAGGGGAGCGGTTGATGACAGGGTCATCAAGGTCAAGCAAGGCCCTGTGTGGTGAGTGGATTGTGTTGTAGGCCATACTGAGGGCTCGTGGTGTAGACAGTCAGAGATACCAATGGAAGTGTGTTGTAGATTCCAGTGCTGTGCCTCCTTCAGCACAAGGCCCTTCCTCAGTCTCGCCATCAAAGGAGAGACCAAATGTTCCAGAAGGTTCCCTAGTGAGCCTATACCAGATCCATCCCTTCCAGGGTTGCACTCTGAGCCCAATGAGGACTCCTTCCTCTTAGGATCTCAACTCTGAGCCAAGCAGTGGTTCAGGGAGTACTGGTGTGCTCCCCACAACAAAGGTGGTGGGTGACGGGTTAATAGAGCACTAGAGATTGATAGCATTCAAGTGAACTATTTTGGGAGACCTCAGAGGGAAAAGAAGAGAGCAGAGTAATTGTCTTGGGAATGTGTCCTTCCTCCGCAAAATGGGAATGGTTGCTTTCCTCTAAAATACAGTGAAGTTGTCTGTCCAGGGAAACTGCTTCTCAGGATACAGATCCCCTTGCTTTCTTAAGGGAAAATCAAGAGGGAGAAATCAGTCCTGTGCTGAGACTTGGCTGTGGGCAGGGCTCCTTCCTCTGTGTGATTCCAGGGGGCCCCAGCGCGAGGGGATGTTTTTGAAAATTAGTGTGAGACAGGCCAGTGATTGGAATGTTTTATTCCATGGGTACATGTGCATATGATTGTTACAATGCCTGCTTGTAGTCCAACCTCACACTTAATAAGCAGTGTAGATAGTTTGGATTATTTTTAAAGTATCGAGGAGAAAAGGTCTTTGTGATACCAGGTTACATTTCCAAACTAGCAGTAGAGATTCTATTGTCTTGACCTAGACTTTGATTTTCCTCATGGGTCAGTTTAGAAATAGAAGCTACCATACAGTACTGTATGGTGAATAACATAAAAAAATATTATTATAAAAAAAAAGAAAAGAAATACAAGCTAACAGGAAGGAAATCAACAGCCTTGCTGAAGGGAAAACTAAAGGAAACAGGGTACTTATTTTTTATTTTATTTTATTTTTTAAAAGATTTTATGTTTAAGTAATCTCTGCACCCAACTTGGGTTCGCTCAAACTTACAACTTTAAGATGAAGAGTGCCGAGCTAAACCATTTGAGCCAGCCAGGGGCCCCAAAGGAAACCTCACTTTCAAAATAAAAGACTTAAGCTTGCTTGCATGGGCCTTCGGTTTTCTTTTCTGTTAGCCTGAAAATCCCCGGTGAAGAGTGAAAAGTAATCATGAGAGGAGACGGGTCTGTAGCACATGGATACTTCTGTGAGGGGAGGGACGTGGTGGGCATTCACGGAGCCCACGGGGAGCCAGGCTGGATGTGGGGCAGTAGGAACTTCCGCTCAGGGTCATGGATGTGTCAGGCCCCACTACAGGGGCTCATGATGGAGGACACTTTGCCTGGCCATTGTTTTCAGCCTGTCCACCTGTATCAGTTCACTTCCTCTTCACAGCAGTGCTATGACGTACGCCCCCTTGTTCACCTGAGGACACTGACAAAGAGCAACATGCAGGATTTTGCTTAAGGTCACCTGGTTAGGTGGCAGAGCCAGGACCTTTTAGTGTCCTGCTGTTTGTGTTGAGAGCTTTCAAAGAGGACAGTGGAAAGAATAGTATTGTGGACAGCCATGTCTTCACCAGACTAGCCGCAACAATGACGAATGTTTCACTGTCGTTACGTGTTCCCCTTCTGTTGGTATTTTGCTGACCCGCGTTAATGTTACAAACCCGGTGACCCTTTATCCCTACGTGAATAACACATTCACCTTGGGGAGATTTGACAATCATTCTTTCATATCCATTGATACCCATCCACATTCACTTTCCCCTCGTCTCAGCTGGTCCTAGAGATGTATCTGAAGCGCCCACTCCCGTTTCACACCTCGCAGTTGTTTCTCCCCCAGTGAATTTGATATTTAACGAGACCACAGAGGATGTCTATCTCTCGTGGGGTTTCCCATGTCATAGTAGAGGCTCAGCGGGTATGCTCGCCAGTGAAATCCAGCCCCATTCATGGTTACTATATGGCCTGTGGTGACTTTCAAACTAAAACAGGAGATTTGAGTAGGTCCAACAGAGACGATTGGCCTTTAAAGGCCAAAATACTTACTCTCTGGACCTTTCACTAATGTTTACCAAGCGCTCATTTAATCTGTCCCTTTTCTTGACCTTCCTTAGGGTGGTCCTTAGTACTTAGTGTACTAAATGATGGTGATACTTGGATTCGTTGCCATGAAACAGTCTGCACACATGGATATTTACTTAGAATTTTTTATTTCTTCTCTTTCTTCCATTCATTATTATCATTGATGCCAATTTTTCTCCTCTTATATCACAGAGGAAATCACAAGAAACCTTATAGAATTAGTAGCTAATTCAATGTGGGTACTCGGTAGGGATAGTGATTCTTTATATATATATATATATATATATATATATATTTTTTTTTTTTTTTTTTTTGATAAGGATATTGTTGACAGTATAACATTGTTTTGGTCAGTCATGGGTAGAGTAGAGGTGGGAGCCAGGAAGGTAACTGACAGAGGAGTGCCCATCGTTCCACTTTCTTCTCCATAACAAACTCCGCATGTGGCCTCTCAGCATCCGAGGGCAAAAGGGCCAAGTAGACAGGGGTCTCTGCTCCTTCTTCTGGGCTTTTGATGACTGTTGGTCCACCCAGGGCTGTTCTTACCCACCCAGGACAGCAGGCATTCAGGAGGATCTTGTCCCCTCTCCTCTGCTCACTCAGGTTCCTGGCATGGATTCTGGACAGGACCGTGACACCCATCTTGGACACTGCCTATGGGACTAGTTGTATATCAGGCCAGCCCTCCTTCTGCTGTACTCCTTTCTTTGTGTCTTCCACAAACTGGATCATGAGCCCCACCAGCTCCTCCTCTGTGATGGTCTCATTCATAAATTTCTGCTGCAGTTCTGGGCTGCATGATTTAAGGGCTGCGAAGCTTATTACGCTAGACACATTCACTACTCTGCCTAAAATACAACAGAGAGAGTCATGTAGCATGGTATGCACGAGGATGATGAATACCGAAACTGCTAGCATTTGTCCATTTGGGACAAATTCCCAGTTGGCTGAGTGTTAGTGAACACTGCCTCTGTAAGTGACGGACATGATACAGTCTTGAACCTTGTCTTACCCATAATGTCTCAGAGGATGTGAGACAAATGATCTCAATCGGTCTGGGCAGTGACCAGCTGTCCCATAAAGAGAAGATCGTGCCTTATACAGGAACGTGCTAAGCAGAGTGATAGGAGGCACTCCCTGACGTCATGAGTAGAGAGCCGCTTTTCCTCATAAGCCCCCTTTGGGACCACATGGAGATCTTGTGGCCACTCGGGCAGTGTTGTATAAATAGGTGTCTACGGAACCACAAAGAGCTGATCACTTAACTGAGGGCCTCTTGAAGGTGAGCAGACTGCATCGGGTCTGGTAGATTGTCACCGTGCTCTCGGTAGGAAAAACAAGTCTCCTCAGTGGGCTGAACTGCAAGGGTTTTCTCCTTTTGGGGTTGTTATTGGCTCAGAAGGAGTGACTAATGTCCTGGCAGTATGGTCATGGAAAGGAGCTGTGGAAAACGAATCTGTTAAATGGATGCTTTTAAGAGAAATGATGTTGGTGCTAAAACATGGATGACCCCTAAGAGCGTTATTCAAAATTAAAAAGCCAGTCACAAAAGACCGCTCATGGTGTGATGCTCCATACATGGGATGTCCGGAAAAGGAAATGGAGGGAGAGAGTGTAGATTGGTGGTTGCTTGGGGCAGGGGGGATGGGGGAACAGAGGGCTGGTAGCTAAGGGCACCGGATCTCCCTGGGCTCTGGACAGTGTGCTAATCTAGAAGCAGTGGTGGTTGCATAACTCTGTCCATTACTAAACTCCGCGGAGTTGGATATCTGATGGGGGAAGCGTCCGATATGTGAACTGTATCTCAATAAAGCTGTTAAAAGTGTAAACATTACAGAGTTCCCAATAAGTCGTTTTTGAAAGTATAGTTCTTATTTATAACACTGTACTTATATTGACATGAGTAATTGTTTACAGTTTTTATATTGAAATGAGTATTTTCTTAATATCTTTTTCAAAATAAATGCATAGTGTAATTAAAGAGAAAGAGAAGGAGAAGTGTTTATCACTTTAGAGAGTGTATCCTTTAATTCGAGAATATGAATTTAGGGGGATGGGGGGAATGCCATGGAATGTGGGAAAGGACATACATGGCCGAGATACTGACTGCCTGGTGAAGACAATGGGGGCACCTGGTGGTTGTAGATTCTTGCTTTTTTTTTTTTTTTTTTTTGTGGCTCATTAATTCAGTAAAACTCTATTATGAAGAAACGATTTAATGAAGAATCAACATCTGCTATCCCTCATTGTCCTTAGGCTCACAGTTGTCTTGTTTTCTCCTTCCATGCCAAAAACCAGAGCAAACACGGGCCTTGGAATGTGTTCTGCCCCCACAGAGAACTGACGAAGTCATTCAGGATTTTCTTTCTGTCTTAGGTTGTGAAGTATGGGAGAGGAGGGACGGTATTGGCTTTTGTTGTGCTAGTTATGATTTCTCCCAGATAGTCTCCCTAAAGGGAAAGTCCTGGTAACATGGCCGCAGTGGCTGCCATCCCCTCAAGTAATGGAAGAACTCTCCTATGTCAAAAGGCAAGAAAACCCTGCTTTTCCACTGAGAAGACAGCCTGCATTTCCATGTCCATAAAGTCTAGTTTCCCTGAGGCAAGATGAATTGTTTGATGAGAACCTGCCTTAGCAAATGCAGGGGAGCACTCACTCCTCTTTCTGGTCCAAGGCCAACACACAGCATGGACCAACACTGTTCAGTCAGTGAGGAAAATTTCTCGGCCAGAAGTCATTTTTGCCTCCTAAGGGAATACCTGTAGGATGTGTGGTGGTGGCACAAGGAACTCCATCCCACTCAAGTGTTGTGATGAGTGAAGGAGTCGGTGATATCTGAGAGAGCTGTCCTTTGGATACCAGTGAAGCCAGTGTTCAAAGAAGTTGTAGAAATTTCCAGGACAGAAGAGGAATCAGGGGCAGAACAGAGTCAAGTGTACCTGCATGTCGTCGGTTCATGCTAGAGATCTTAATCTTTCTAAAATCATCAGCTTGTCTTAATGAGTGTAGTAAAAGGGTGGTGGTTCCCTGCATCACGTTCTCGTGGGGAAGTATTACAGTAGTTGACAAGCAAGGAATTCAGGAGTTTGTTTTGTGCAGAGTATAGAAGGGGAAGGGAGCGGATGGGCCTGGAGTTTGGCAGGTCTGATGACAGAGATGCCTACAGGTGATGCCCAGGGCTTGGGCTTTGACCCGGAAGGACTTTTGGGAGTAAGCAAGCCCTCAGAGAGCAGAGAGAATGCCCCGAGAGGAAGAGACTGAAGAAGCCACGTGTCTAGGAGGGTGGCAAGGATACAGAAATGAAAGGCGAGTGTGTGTTGTAGAGCTGGGATGGAGGAGAGGCGTGGGGATAAAGGCCATAGGGCATCTCCTAGGACCTGGTCCCTAATCAAGTGCTGGACATGGTGACCTCATTATTCGTGGTGAGTGGGATGGTGGGGTCTGTGATGAGGGTGGTTTTGGGTAATGGTGAGTGTCATTAGGTAGTGTAGATGTTTACATGGGGGTGTAGGTTGGGGGCTGGAAGGGTGGGATTTGGGGAGGGGGTAGAGGGCACCCTGAGGAGAAGGAGAAGCAGGAAGAGAACGATGTGTGTCTGGAGCTCTGAGAATGTTCTACGCCGGTGACCGATGTTAGGGGGGCCTGAGGAGTTTGGAGAGGGAGGAGTCCACTAGTCTGAATAAAATTTCTGGGAGACAGGCAGAGGGAGGAGAATGGGTCGAGAAAGAATCCTCAGGGAATTTCCCCTGTGAGTGGCATGGAGTCAAAAAAAGCCTCTCTGAGGAGAGATTTCAATGAGGACTTGAGGAAAGGACAGAGCCAGTTGTGAGGATCAGGGGTTCAGAGGGCGCTGGTGACTGCAGGACGAGTGTGTAAGAGTCCTGAGGCAGATGGCACCTGTCTAGGTGGAGACACAGCAGTCAGGCTGGTGTGGCTGAGCAGGGAGAGGGGCCTGGGTCTGTATTCGGAACAGAGAGGCAGGGGCAGATCATACCAGAAACACCACAGCTTGGGCCCCTGATGAGGCTCACCTTGGGCTTTCATTAGAGGCAGCAGTTCTGTGCACACAGCTCGGGTACCAAAGAAGTTTGTTTTCATAGTCACTTCTGCTGGAATGTGAAGGGGTGTGGGATCAGCAGCTGTTAGGTGAGGGGAGAATAGATTAATGAATAGAGGCCATGGGAGAGGATTCCAGGAGTGACAGTTACATGTTCTTGGACGTGCAACCTGGTGCATTGTCATTAATCTCTGGGCTAGTGAGCTGTAATTTCCCAATGTGACGTGTGTGGTTTAATGCCGTGTAGCTTGGCAAGTTGGCATCATTCCAGGAAGTTAAGCGGAAAGTGCTGTTGGGATTTCTGTGTCTCTCTGTTGGCGGTTCGCGTTTATCACAAAATAATTTAAACATTCACTGAAATGCTCTGATCCAAACTGAATTAAACTTGCAAAAATCTCCGTCAGGTCCCTGAGATTAATCCACGGCAATGCCACGGAGCTCTGGGCTTAAAACCTTGCCACCGCCAGAGGCTTCTTCTCTCCCTGTGCCTGCAGTCTAGCCTCTCTCCCTAGGGAGGCCCTTCTCGACCCCATAGGAGCTCTGACCCTCCAGCAGCATTCAGGGACCACGCCCAACCCCCACGGGAAGTGCCCTGAGAGAAGTCTCCAGCCCTAAGTCTTCCCGGGTCCTTACTCTTGAATACGATGCCCGCGTTGTTGACCAGCACATCCAGGCCCCCGAACTCTTGCGCAGGAAGTCGCGCAGGACCCGGATGCTCTGCAGGTCGTCGATGTCCAGCTGGTGGAAGCGGGGACTCAGGCCCTCGGCCTGGAGCTGCTGCACAGCTGCCCGGCCCCGCGCCTCGTCCCGCGCCGTGAGCACCACGTCCCCCGTGAACTGCCGGCACAGCTGCTGCACGATGGCGAAGCCGATGCCCTTGTTGGCCCCGGTCACCAGCGCCACTCGGGGGGCTGACGCCATGGCGGTGTGCAGCGCAAGCACTGCCCTGTGTGCTGAGCAGATGGTGCTGTGGGCCCCACGGAGGGCTGGCGGTGCAGAGGCTGACAAGGACAGAGATGCCAGTGCACCTGTGCTCTAGGATCCAGCACTGTGGCTCCCAGTGCCCAAGGCCCCGCCTCAGTCCCTCCATTGTAGGAGGGGCCAAATGTTCCAGTTGTGTCCCTCCATCAGCTGCACCTTGAACCCGGCCGAGATTCTACCCTCTCAAGTTCCCTCTTTTGAGGCAAACAATGGCTCAGGTTGGACTGAAATGCTCGCGAAAGGTGGTTGGTGATGGGATAAGGGGGCTAGGGATTCACAGTAGTTGACCTAAAATAATTTTGGGAAAACCACAAAAGGGAAAAAGGAGTGGAGACATTGTCTCGGGAATGTGTCCTTTCTCTGCGGAATGGGAATGCTTGGGTTTTTCCGAGGTGCATTGAAATTTCTGGCGTGGGGAAAGTGCTTCTGAGGGTAGAGGTCCCCTTCCTTTCGTAGGAGAAACTCAAGGAGGAGAAATAGAGAATCAGTCCTGTGCTGAGACTTGGCTGTGGGCTGGGCTCTCCCTCTGTGTGATTCTGAGGATCTCCAGGTGGGAGGGGATGTTTATGAAGCCGCTGGGGGCCAAGGTATTGATTGGAATGTTGGATTTAGGGGCACCTGGGAGGCTCAGTCGTTAAGCATCTAGCTTTGGCTCCAGGCGTGATCCTTGTGTTATGGGATCAAGCCCCACGTCAGGGTCCTCTGCTGGGAGCCTGCTTCTTCCTCTCCCACTCCCCCTCCTGTATTCCCTCTCTGGCTGTCTGTCTGTCTGTCAATCAATCAGTAAATAAAATCTTTAAAAAAAAAAGGAATGTTGGATTTAATGATTACATAATCCCATTGGTCTAAGGTGCCTACTTTATGGGTTAGTTGAGGTTCACAGTTCAGAAGTATTTTATATATTGAGGTGTTATTTTTTAAAATATCAAGGCAAAAAGACCTATGTGACCTCAGAGTATTTTTGCAAATTTGCAGTGGAGATCCTGTGTGTTCTTGTTGACATCAATAATCCTCATTTGTCAGTTTAGAAACGCAAATAGGAAAAGAAGAGAAAAATTAAATGCAAAATAACAGGGAGGAAGTTTTCAGCGTTTTTGACATGAAAAACTTGAAAAATAAGGACCCTACCCTTGCTTCCAGGGTCTCTCACCTTTCATTTGGGTGAGGCTGAAAACCCCTGGCGTAGAGTGAAAAATAATCAGTATAGAAGAGGCACCTTTCCAACATGCATATTCCTGTGAAGGGAGGCATGCGGTGGACGTTCAGTCAGGCCCACCGGGAGCCTGGCATGGATGGGGCGGTAAGAATCTTCTCGTCACACTGGGGTCTTGGGCCTCACTCCCGGGCACTCATCACCACACACAATCCATACTCAGTTTTCTCCGTTGTCTCAGAGGGCCCTGTGGATGTGTCTATGTTCCCTCTGCCATTTCACACTTGGTAATTGTTTTTCTTCCCAGTGCGTTTGATAATCAGAGACCACAGGGGTGTCTTCCCTTCATGGTGTCGTCCATGCTCTACTCGAGGCCTGTACAATGGGCTGCATGCCACGTCCAACCTTGCTCTTGGTTTGTATACTGTCTGTGGTTACTTTCGTGCTACAACAGCAGACCTGGGGAGATCGACAGGAGCGTGTGGCCTGAGAAGCCAAACATATTACTCTCTGCCTCTTGTGTAACGTGTGCTTACCCTTGAGTGAAACTCCGACTGCTCCTGGTCTTATTAGGTGTAGTGCACTTCTCAGCTGGCTCAGCATAGAAAGAGTCTGCACAAATAGGCATGGATAGAGAACATTTATTCATCCCCGGGGTTCATTATTTCACTGATTTTATTTATTTTGTCCCTGATCACAGCGGAAAAAAAAAAAAAAAATCTTCCCTGAGTTAGTAGGCTCCTCAAATTGAATACTCAGCAGGGATATTTTATATATATATATTTTTTCTGAGGATAGGGAAATTATCGACAGTAGAAGAGTCCTTTTGGTCAAAGGAGGGGACTATCATAAGGGATCCATGGACGGATCCGTGAATGAAGCTCACCATTTTTCCACTTTCTTCTCCATAACAAACTCCCCATGAGGCCCCTCAGCATCTGAGGGCAAAAGGGCCAAGTAGACAGGGGTCTCCGCTCCTTCCTCTGGGCTTTTAGTGGCTCTAGGTCCTGCCATGTCTGTTCTCACCCACCCAGGGCAGCAGGCGTTCAGTAGGATCTTGTCCCCTCTCCTCTGCTCACTCAGGTTCCTGGCATGGATTCTGGACAGCACAGTGACACCGATTTTTGTCACTCCATAGGCGGTGTCAGGCCAGCCCTCTTTCCTGTGCACGCCTTTCTTTGTGTCTTCCACGAACTTGTTCATGAGCCCCACCAGCTCCTCCTCGGTGATGGTCTCGCTTCTAAACTTCTGCTGTAGTTCTGGGCTGCAGTTTTTAAGGGCTCTCAGACTCACCATGCTAGACACGTTCACCACTCTGCCTAAAATACAACACAAAATGTCATGTAGAAAGACACAGGAATGACGAATAGCAATTTTGCTAAGATGTTGTTGGAGAAAATTTCCACTTGAGACTTCATTAATTTGCTATGAGCGTTAACGAGGACTGTCTGTGTGAGTGACGACTATGATACGGTCTTGAAACTTGTCATACCCACAGTCTCTGATAATGCCTGAGAAATACTCTAAGGGGGAGGAACTGAGCAGGTGTTCTGCGGGAAAATGGAAACGCTGTAAAGAACCTGCTAAGGAGAATGTAAGAAGACATTCACTGCTTTCAGGAGTGGATGACCTCTTTCTACCTCAGGCCACCTTTGGGACCACCTGAGGATCTTATGGTCAGTGGGGAGGCGTCTACAATCAGGTCTGTACAGACCAGTAAAGAGCTGAATGGTGTAAGGAGGGCCGTTCCATCTGGTTTGGAAGGCTGCTATTCTGTTTGAGGATGGTAAGGACAGATTATTAGCCTGGTCTGACTTGCATGGTGATGAGTCTATGATGGGGATTTTATGAACTTGGGAGTGTGTTATGGCCTGAGAATACAGTCATGGAGAGAGGCAGTGGAAAACCAGGGGACTGAAAGAGATCTGTGTAGGGGCATGGGCTTATGGAAGTCAGTGGGGCAATTCAGGGGGCAGATTAAAGCTGGACATGTCAGTGCCCCTCGGAAGAACCCTTCACAAGACTGGAATGGGAGTGGAACCAGCAAGTGGATATCCTGTTGTGCCTGTATGAAGTGGCCATCTAGTCCGTGAGAGGAGTGGAAATGGGAGAGCTGGAGCAATGCATGCAGAGCTGGGGTAATTGTTGACATGGACTCGTGCACCCTGTGAGGCAAAAAATGCTAATGACTCTTGTGTTTCTCAGCAAAAGAGACAAAGCCTGGAGATGGTTATGGGAGAGATGGCCCAAGGGGAAGGTCCTGCACAGAGCTGGCAAGTTGGGTGGAAGGTAGTAGCTTGAGAGGCTCCAGATGGGTCCGGACGAGTCAAGGCACTATTATGGACCAAGCTTTGGTTAAACCCAGAAGAAGATGCCAGTGTTCAAGCAGTATAGCGGGATGAGAACAGAAGATGCTGCAACTTTTTGGACTAAGGTGTTACATTTCTGCAGGCCAAGCAACACGTTCTCTTCTGCAGACAAGTGTTTCCACAGAGAAGTGGAACAGGCCTCTGGATCCCCGGTTGTCTCAAACACGAGATAAAGGTACGTGGGGCTTAGACACATTCACTGCACGTATTCACACTCAGCATGAGTGGGGTGGGTGCCAAGGGACCATCCCACTGGACAGATTCCTCTGCTTCGCTGGGGACTCTGGGGAGAGGGTGTGGGGGAAGATGCTAACTTGACCTTATAGTTCTTCCCTACATTATCTCAACTTCCTTTTCTTCCCACTCTTACCGTGGTCCCAGGACCAGGGCTGCAATTGTGGAAATGGGAAGCAGGGATAATTTTGAAAGAAGAAACTGTATAACTATAGCTTTAAGTCTTTATGTGGGAATTCCTAAGGGAATAATGGAGCGAATTGTCTCTTCCCCCACCTGGGAAACCTGGATGACAGTGAACATAGCTGTGGTTAAAACAATCCACTCATTCTAGACTTATGCAGCCTTTTCCTATAGTAATGGGAGTGGACTGGAGGGAAGGCACTCCTTCGACTAGTATCATTGCAGGTAATCAGGACCAGCACAGAGGCTGAACTTGATGTCCCTTTGAAAGGTGAATGGGGATGTCAGGTGGAAGAGGGAGGTGGGAGGAGGAGGAATGAGGATAATGCATGAACAGGGGGTTATGCAACAAGAGACATCCAATATTACAGCCCGGGGTGGGGGGCAGTACAGGTGCCCCATCCATGTGGAAATGTACCACTGGTGTGAGGCTGTCAGCAACTCTGGCCACATGTGAGTGTGCAGGCCTCCTGGCGACCATGAGGAGGGGTCTTCCCCCAGGCTGGACAGGTCTGGGAAGACATCCTGAGGAGCGTGAGTGGCAGGAAGAGAAGGATGTGTGTCTGGAGGTCTGGGAATGTTCTAGGCAGGTGACCTAGTGTGAGTAAAATCCGTGGGAGAGAGAGTGAGGGAACAGAAAGGGTCCAGGAAGGAATGATCAGGGTTCTGCACCTGTGAGTAGCATGGAGTGAGTAAAAGGCCTCTGTGAGGAGAGATGTGAATGATGACTTGACGGGTCAGGCAGAGGCAGTAGTGAAGGACCAGTGGGAAAAAGGGCGCTGCTGACTGTAGGACGAGTGTAAGTGTCCTGAGGCAGCGGGGCACCTGTCCAGGTGGAGACACAGGAATCAGGCCGGTGTGGCTGAGCAGGGAGAGGGGCCAGGGGTCTGTAGATGAGGCCAGAAAGGCAGGGGCAGATCATGCCAGAAACACCACAGCTTAGGCCCCTGATGAGGCTCACCTTGGGCTTTCATTAGAGGCAGCAGTTCTGTGCACACAGCTCGGGTACCAAAGAAGTTTGTTTTCATGGTCACTTCTGCTGGAATGTGAAGGGGTGTGGGATCAGCAGCTGTTAGAGGTGGAGAATAGATTTTTTTAAAATTGTATTTTAGTTACACTCAATTAATTTACGTGTAGTGTGTTATTAATTTCAAAGTGGAGTTCGTGATTCATCATCAGTCGCATATAACACCCAGTCGTCATCACATCAAGTGCCCTCCTTAATGCCCCTCACCCAGTTACCCCATCCCCCCGCACACCTCCTCTCCAGCAACCCTCAGTTTGTTATCTATAATTAAGAGTCTCTTATGGCTTCTCTCCCTCTCTGATTTCGTCTTATTTTATTTTGAGAAGGAGGATAGATTAATAAGCAGTATCCATCAGGGAAGATTCCATGTCGTGACAACAACATAGTTTTGCATGTACCATCTGGTGAATTCTCGGGAATGTCTGTGTTAGTGAACGGTATTGTCCCAGTGTGATCTATCTGGTGCATTGCCGCTGCGTGGCTTTGTTGGTTGACGCCATCGGGAGAGGGCAAGGGAAGGGAGCACAATGGGATCTCTGGGTATCTGTGTTTGTAATTTGTTGTTTATTACAAAATAAGTTAAACATTCACCAAATGGCTCACATCCAATCAGAGAGAAACTTGCAAAATCTGGTGAGTTACCCGATGATCTGATCCATGGCAATGCCAAGAGGCTCTGGCTGGAAAGGCGTGCAAGTCCCGGAGGCTTCTGCTCTCCTTGTGCCTCCAGTCTGACCTCCTTCCCTAGGAAGGCCCTTCTAGATCCCATAGGAGCTTGGGTCCCACAGTAGCGGTTTAGGCATCATCCCCAACCCACCCTGGGTGGGTCCCCTAAGGGAGGGGACCTACCCTAAGTGTTCCCATGTTCTTGCTCTTGAAGGCGATGCCTGCGTTGTTGACCAGCACGTCCAGGCCCCCGTACTCCTTGCTCAGAGAGTCGGATATGGCGCAGCTGCTGTGCGTTGATGTCTAGCAGGTGGAAGTGGCCACACAGCCTGCACCTCGTCCCTCACCGTGAGCAGCATGTCCCCCGAGAACTGCTGGCACAGGTGGAGCACGAAGCTGAGGCCCTTGTTGGCTCCAGTCACCAGCAGCAGGGGAGCGGTTGATGACAGGGTCATCAAGGTCAAGCAAGGCCCTGTGTGGTGAGTGGATTGTGTTGTAGGCCATACTGAGGGCTCGTGGTGTAGACAGTCAGAGATACCAATGGAAGTGTGTTGTAGATTCCAGTGCTGTGCCTCCTTCAGCACAAGGCCCTTCCTCAGTCTCGCCATCAAAGGAGAGACCAAATGTTCCAGAAGGTTCCCTAGTGAGCCTATACCAGATCCATCCCTTCCAGGGTTGCACTCTGAGCCCAATGAGGACTCCTTCCTCTTAGGATCTCAACTCTGAGCCAAGCAGTGGTTCAGGGAGTACTGGTGTGCTCCCCACAACAAAGGTGGTGGGTGACGGGTTAATAGAGCACTAGAGATTGATAGCATTCAAGTGAACTATTTTGGGAGACCTCAGAGGGAAAAGAAGAGAGCAGAGTAATTGTCTTGGGAATGTGTCCTTCCTCCGCAAAATGGGAATGGTTGCTTTCCTCTAAAATACAGTGAAGTTGTCTGTCCAGGGAAACTGCTTCTCAGGATACAGATCCCCTTGCTTTCTTAAGGGAAAATCAAGAGGGAGAAATCAGTCCTGTGCTGAGACTTGGCTGTGGGCAGGGCTCCTTCCTCTGTGTGATTCCAGGGGGCCCCAGCGCGAGGGGATGTTTTTGAAAATTAGTGTGAGACAGGCCAGTGATTGGAATGTTTTATTCCATGGGTACATGTGCATATGATTGTTACAATGCCTGCTTGTAGTCCAACCTCACACTTAATAAGCAGTGTAGATAGTTTGGATTATTTTTAAAGTATCGAGGAGAAAAGGTCTTTGTGATACCAGGTTACATTTCCAAACTAGCAGTAGAGATTCTATTGTCTTGACCTAGACTTTGATTTTCCTCATGGGTCAGTTTAGAAATAGAAGCTACCATACAGTACTGTATGGTGAATAACATAAAAAAATATTATTATAAAAAAAAAGAAAAGAAATACAAGCTAACAGGAAGGAAATCAACAGCCTTGCTGAAGGGAAAACTAAAGGAAACAGGGTACTTATTTTTTATTTTATTTTATTTTTTAAAAGATTTTATGTTTAAGTAATCTCTGCACCCAACTTGGGTTCGCTCAAACTTACAACTTTAAGATGAAGAGTGCCGAGCTAAACCATTTGAGCCAGCCAGGGGCCCCAAAGGAAACCTCACTTTCAAAATAAAAGACTTAAGCTTGCTTGCATGGGCCTTCGGTTTTCTTTTCTGTTAGCCTGAAAATCCCCGGTGAAGAGTGAAAAGTAATCATGAGAGGAGACGGGTCTGTAGCACATGGATACTTCTGTGAGGGGAGGGACGTGGTGGGCATTCACGGAGCCCACGGGGAGCCAGGCTGGATGTGGGGCAGTAGGAACTTCCGCTCAGGGTCATGGATGTGTCAGGCCCCACTACAGGGGCTCATGATGGAGGACACTTTGCCTGGCCATTGTTTTCAGCCTGTCCACCTGTATCAGTTCACTTCCTCTTCACAGCAGTGCTATGACGTACGCCCCCTTGTTCACCTGAGGACACTGACAAAGAGCAACATGCAGGATTTTGCTTAAGGTCACCTGGTTAGGTGGCAGAGCCAGGACCTTTTAGTGTCCTGCTGTTTGTGTTGAGAGCTTTCAAAGAGGACAGTGGAAAGAATAGTATTGTGGACAGCCATGTCTTCACCAGACTAGCCGCAACAATGACGAATGTTTCACTGTCGTTACGTGTTCCCCTTCTGTTGGTATTTTGCTGACCCGCGTTAATGTTACAAACCCGGTGACCCTTTATCCCTACGTGAATAACACATTCACCTTGGGGAGATTTGACAATCATTCTTTCATATCCATTGATACCCATCCACATTCACTTTCCCCTCGTCTCAGCTGGTCCTAGAGATGTATCTGAAGCGCCCACTCCCGTTTCACACCTCGCAGTTGTTTCTCCCCCAGTGAATTTGATATTTAACGAGACCACAGAGGATGTCTATCTCTCGTGGGGTTTCCCATGTCATAGTAGAGGCTCAGCGGGTATGCTCGCCAGTGAAATCCAGCCCCATTCATGGTTACTATATGGCCTGTGGTGACTTTCAAACTAAAACAGGAGATTTGAGTAGGTCCAACAGAGACGATTGGCCTTTAAAGGCCAAAATACTTACTCTCTGGACCTTTCACTAATGTTTACCAAGCGCTCATTTAATCTGTCCCTTTTCTTGACCTTCCTTAGGGTGGTCCTTAGTACTTAGTGTACTAAATGATGGTGATACTTGGATTCGTTGCCATGAAACAGTCTGCACACATGGATATTTACTTAGAATTTTTTATTTCTTCTCTTTCTTCCATTCATTATTATCATTGATGCCAATTTTTCTCCTCTTATATCACAGAGGAAATCACAAGAAACCTTATAGAATTAGTAGCTAATTCAATGTGGGTACTCGGTAGGGATAGTGATTCTTTATATATATATATATATATATATATATATTTTTTTTTTTTTTTTTTTTGATAAGGATATTGTTGACAGTATAACATTGTTTTGGTCAGTCATGGGTAGAGTAGAGGTGGGAGCCAGGAAGGTAACTGACAGAGGAGTGCCCATCGTTCCACTTTCTTCTCCATAACAAACTCCGCATGTGGCCTCTCAGCATCCGAGGGCAAAAGGGCCAAGTAGACAGGGGTCTCTGCTCCTTCTTCTGGGCTTTTGATGACTGTTGGTCCACCCAGGGCTGTTCTTACCCACCCAGGACAGCAGGCATTCAGGAGGATCTTGTCCCCTCTCCTCTGCTCACTCAGGTTCCTGGCATGGATTCTGGACAGGACCGTGACACCCATCTTGGACACTGCCTATGGGACTAGTTGTATATCAGGCCAGCCCTCCTTCTGCTGTACTCCTTTCTTTGTGTCTTCCACAAACTGGATCATGAGCCCCACCAGCTCCTCCTCTGTGATGGTCTCATTCATAAATTTCTGCTGCAGTTCTGGGCTGCATGATTTAAGGGCTGCGAAGCTTATTACGCTAGACACATTCACTACTCTGCCTAAAATACAACAGAGAGAGTCATGTAGCATGGTATGCACGAGGATGATGAATACCGAAACTGCTAGCATTTGTCCATTTGGGACAAATTCCCAGTTGGCTGAGTGTTAGTGAACACTGCCTCTGTAAGTGACGGACATGATACAGTCTTGAACCTTGTCTTACCCATAATGTCTCAGAGGATGTGAGACAAATGATCTCAATCGGTCTGGGCAGTGACCAGCTGTCCCATAAAGAGAAGATCGTGCCTTATACAGGAACGTGCTAAGCAGAGTGATAGGAGGCACTCCCTGACGTCATGAGTAGAGAGCCGCTTTTCCTCATAAGCCCCCTTTGGGACCACATGGAGATCTTGTGGCCACTCGGGCAGTGTTGTATAAATAGGTGTCTACGGAACCACAAAGAGCTGATCACTTAACTGAGGGCCTCTTGAAGGTGAGCAGACTGCATCGGGTCTGGTAGATTGTCACCGTGCTCTCGGTAGGAAAAACAAGTCTCCTCAGTGGGCTGAACTGCAAGGGTTTTCTCCTTTTGGGGTTGTTATTGGCTCAGAAGGAGTGACTAATGTCCTGGCAGTATGGTCATGGAAAGGAGCTGTGGAAAACGAATCTGTTAAATGGATGCTTTTAAGAGAAATGATGTTGGTGCTAAAACATGGATGACCCCTAAGAGCGTTATTCAAAATTAAAAAGCCAGTCACAAAAGACCGCTCATGGTGTGATGCTCCATACATGGGATGTCCGGAAAAGGAAATGGAGGGAGAGAGTGTAGATTGGTGGTTGCTTGGGGCAGGGGGGATGGGGGAACAGAGGGCTGGTAGCTAAGGGCACCGGATCTCCCTGGGCTCTGGACAGTGTGCTAATCTAGAAGCAGTGGTGGTTGCATAACTCTGTCCATTACTAAACTCCGCGGAGTTGGATATCTGATGGGGGAAGCGTCCGATATGTGAACTGTATCTCAATAAAGCTGTTAAAAGTGTAAACATTACAGAGTTCCCAATAAGTCGTTTTTGAAAGTATAGTTCTTATTTATAACACTGTACTTATATTGACATGAGTAATTGTTTACAGTTTTTATATTGAAATGAGTATTTTCTTAATATCTTTTTCAAAATAAATGCATAGTGTAATTAAAGAGAAAGAGAAGGAGAAGTGTTTATCACTTTAGAGAGTGTATCCTTTAATTCGAGAATATGAATTTAGGGGGATGGGGGGAATGCCATGGAATGTGGGAAAGGACATACATGGCCGAGATACTGACTGCCTGGTGAAGACAATGGGGGCACCTGGTGGTTGTAGATTCTTGCTTTTTTTTTTTTTTTTTTTTGTGGCTCATTAATTCAGTAAAACTCTATTATGAAGAAACGATTTAATGAAGAATCAACATCTGCTATCCCTCATTGTCCTTAGGCTCACAGTTGTCTTGTTTTCTCCTTCCATGCCAAAAACCAGAGCAAACACGGGCCTTGGAATGTGTTCTGCCCCCACAGAGAACTGACGAAGTCATTCAGGATTTTCTTTCTGTCTTAGGTTGTGAAGTATGGGAGAGGAGGGACGGTATTGGCTTTTGTTGTGCTAGTTATGATTTCTCCCAGATAGTCTCCCTAAAGGGAAAGTCCTGGTAACATGGCCGCAGTGGCTGCCATCCCCTCAAGTAATGGAAGAACTCTCCTATGTCAAAAGGCAAGAAAACCCTGCTTTTCCACTGAGAAGACAGCCTGCATTTCCATGTCCATAAAGTCTAGTTTCCCTGAGGCAAGATGAATTGTTTGATGAGAACCTGCCTTAGCAAATGCAGGGGAGCACTCACTCCTCTTTCTGGTCCAAGGCCAACACACAGCATGGACCAACACTGTTCAGTCAGTGAGGAAAATTTCTCGGCCAGAAGTCATTTTTGCCTCCTAAGGGAATACCTGTAGGATGTGTGGTGGTGGCACAAGGAACTCCATCCCACTCAAGTGTTGTGATGAGTGAAGGAGTCGGTGATATCTGAGAGAGCTGTCCTTTGGATACCAGTGAAGCCAGTGTTCAAAGAAGTTGTAGAAATTTCCAGGACAGAAGAGGAATCAGGGGCAGAACAGAGTCAAGTGTACCTGCATGTCGTCGGTTCATGCTAGAGATCTTAATCTTTCTAAAATCATCAGCTTGTCTTAATGAGTGTAGTAAAAGGGTGGTGGTTCCCTGCATCACGTTCTCGTGGGGAAGTATTACAGTAGTTGACAAGCAAGGAATTCAGGAGTTTGTTTTGTGCAGAGTATAGAAGGGGAAGGGAGCGGATGGGCCTGGAGTTTGGCAGGTCTGATGACAGAGATGCCTACAGGTGATGCCCAGGGCTTGGGCTTTGACCCGGAAGGACTTTTGGGAGTAAGCAAGCCCTCAGAGAGCAGAGAGAATGCCCCGAGAGGAAGAGACTGAAGAAGCCACGTGTCTAGGAGGGTGGCAAGGATACAGAAATGAAAGGCGAGTGTGTGTTGTAGAGCTGGGATGGAGGAGAGGCGTGGGGATAAAGGCCATAGGGCATCTCCTAGGACCTGGTCCCTAATCAAGTGCTGGACATGGTGACCTCATTATTCGTGGTGAGTGGGATGGTGGGGTCTGTGATGAGGGTGGTTTTGGGTAATGGTGAGTGTCATTAGGTAGTGTAGATGTTTACATGGGGGTGTAGGTTGGGGGCTGGAAGGGTGGGATTTGGGGAGGGGGTAGAGGGCACCCTGAGGAGAAGGAGAAGCAGGAAGAGAACGATGTGTGTCTGGAGCTCTGAGAATGTTCTACGCCGGTGACCGATGTTAGGGGGGCCTGAGGAGTTTGGAGAGGGAGGAGTCCACTAGTCTGAATAAAATTTCTGGGAGACAGGCAGAGGGAGGAGAATGGGTCGAGAAAGAATCCTCAGGGAATTTCCCCTGTGAGTGGCATGGAGTCAAAAAAAGCCTCTCTGAGGAGAGATTTCAATGAGGACTTGAGGAAAGGACAGAGCCAGTTGTGAGGATCAGGGGTTCAGAGGGCGCTGGTGACTGCAGGACGAGTGTGTAAGAGTCCTGAGGCAGATGGCACCTGTCTAGGTGGAGACACAGCAGTCAGGCTGGTGTGGCTGAGCAGGGAGAGGGGCCTGGGTCTGTATTCGGAACAGAGAGGCAGGGGCAGATCATACCAGAAACACCACAGCTTGGGCCCCTGATGAGGCTCACCTTGGGCTTTCATTAGAGGCAGCAGTTCTGTGCACACAGCTCGGGTACCAAAGAAGTTTGTTTTCATAGTCACTTCTGCTGGAATGTGAAGGGGTGTGGGATCAGCAGCTGTTAGGTGAGGGGAGAATAGATTAATGAATAGAGGCCATGGGAGAGGATTCCAGGAGTGACAGTTACATGTTCTTGGACGTGCAACCTGGTGCATTGTCATTAATCTCTGGGCTAGTGAGCTGTAATTTCCCAATGTGACGTGTGTGGTTTAATGCCGTGTAGCTTGGCAAGTTGGCATCATTCCAGGAAGTTAAGCGGAAAGTGCTGTTGGGATTTCTGTGTCTCTCTGTTGGCGGTTCGCGTTTATCACAAAATAATTTAAACATTCACTGAAATGCTCTGATCCAAACTGAATTAAACTTGCAAAAATCTCCGTCAGGTCCCTGAGATTAATCCACGGCAATGCCACGGAGCTCTGGGCTTAAAACCTTGCCACCGCCAGAGGCTTCTTCTCTCCCTGTGCCTGCAGTCTAGCCTCTCTCCCTAGGGAGGCCCTTCTCGACCCCATAGGAGCTCTGACCCTCCAGCAGCATTCAGGGACCACGCCCAACCCCCACGGGAAGTGCCCTGAGAGAAGTCTCCAGCCCTAAGTCTTCCCGGGTCCTTACTCTTGAATACGATGCCCGCGTTGTTGACCAGCACATCCAGGCCCCCGAACTCTTGCGCAGGAAGTCGCGCAGGACCCGGATGCTCTGCAGGTCGTCGATGTCCAGCTGGTGGAAGCGGGGACTCAGGCCCTCGGCCTGGAGCTGCTGCACAGCTGCCCGGCCCCGCGCCTCGTCCCGCGCCGTGAGCACCACGTCCCCCGTGAACTGCCGGCACAGCTGCTGCACGATGGCGAAGCCGATGCCCTTGTTGGCCCCGGTCACCAGCGCCACTCGGGGGGCTGACGCCATGGCGGTGTGCAGCGCAAGCACTGCCCTGTGTGCTGAGCAGATGGTGCTGTGGGCCCCACGGAGGGCTGGCGGTGCAGAGGCTGACAAGGACAGAGATGCCAGTGCACCTGTGCTCTAGGATCCAGCACTGTGGCTCCCAGTGCCCAAGGCCCCGCCTCAGTCCCTCCATTGTAGGAGGGGCCAAATGTTCCAGTTGTGTCCCTCCATCAGCTGCACCTTGAACCCGGCCGAGATTCTACCCTCTCAAGTTCCCTCTTTTGAGGCAAACAATGGCTCAGGTTGGACTGAAATGCTCGCGAAAGGTGGTTGGTGATGGGATAAGGGGGCTAGGGATTCACAGTAGTTGACCTAAAATAATTTTGGGAAAACCACAAAAGGGAAAAAGGAGTGGAGACATTGTCTCGGGAATGTGTCCTTTCTCTGCGGAATGGGAATGCTTGGGTTTTTCCGAGGTGCATTGAAATTTCTGGCGTGGGGAAAGTGCTTCTGAGGGTAGAGGTCCCCTTCCTTTCGTAGGAGAAACTCAAGGAGGAGAAATAGAGAATCAGTCCTGTGCTGAGACTTGGCTGTGGGCTGGGCTCTCCCTCTGTGTGATTCTGAGGATCTCCAGGTGGGAGGGGATGTTTATGAAGCCGCTGGGGGCCAAGGTATTGATTGGAATGTTGGATTTAGGGGCACCTGGGAGGCTCAGTCGTTAAGCATCTAGCTTTGGCTCCAGGCGTGATCCTTGTGTTATGGGATCAAGCCCCACGTCAGGGTCCTCTGCTGGGAGCCTGCTTCTTCCTCTCCCACTCCCCCTCCTGTATTCCCTCTCTGGCTGTCTGTCTGTCTGTCAATCAATCAGTAAATAAAATCTTTAAAAAAAAAAGGAATGTTGGATTTAATGATTACATAATCCCATTGGTCTAAGGTGCCTACTTTATGGGTTAGTTGAGGTTCACAGTTCAGAAGTATTTTATATATTGAGGTGTTATTTTTTAAAATATCAAGGCAAAAAGACCTATGTGACCTCAGAGTATTTTTGCAAATTTGCAGTGGAGATCCTGTGTGTTCTTGTTGACATCAATAATCCTCATTTGTCAGTTTAGAAACGCAAATAGGAAAAGAAGAGAAAAATTAAATGCAAAATAACAGGGAGGAAGTTTTCAGCGTTTTTGACATGAAAAACTTGAAAAATAAGGACCCTACCCTTGCTTCCAGGGTCTCTCACCTTTCATTTGGGTGAGGCTGAAAACCCCTGGCGTAGAGTGAAAAATAATCAGTATAGAAGAGGCACCTTTCCAACATGCATATTCCTGTGAAGGGAGGCATGCGGTGGACGTTCAGTCAGGCCCACCGGGAGCCTGGCATGGATGGGGCGGTAAGAATCTTCTCGTCACACTGGGGTCTTGGGCCTCACTCCCGGGCACTCATCACCACACACAATCCATACTCAGTTTTCTCCGTTGTCTCAGAGGGCCCTGTGGATGTGTCTATGTTCCCTCTGCCATTTCACACTTGGTAATTGTTTTTCTTCCCAGTGCGTTTGATAATCAGAGACCACAGGGGTGTCTTCCCTTCATGGTGTCGTCCATGCTCTACTCGAGGCCTGTACAATGGGCTGCATGCCACGTCCAACCTTGCTCTTGGTTTGTATACTGTCTGTGGTTACTTTCGTGCTACAACAGCAGACCTGGGGAGATCGACAGGAGCGTGTGGCCTGAGAAGCCAAACATATTACTCTCTGCCTCTTGTGTAACGTGTGCTTACCCTTGAGTGAAACTCCGACTGCTCCTGGTCTTATTAGGTGTAGTGCACTTCTCAGCTGGCTCAGCATAGAAAGAGTCTGCACAAATAGGCATGGATAGAGAACATTTATTCATCCCCGGGGTTCATTATTTCACTGATTTTATTTATTTTGTCCCTGATCACAGCGGAAAAAAAAAAAAAAAAATCTTCCCTGAGTTAGTAGGCTCCTCAAATTGAATACTCAGCAGGGATATTTTATATATATATATTTTTTCTGAGGATAGGGAAATTATCGACAGTAGAAGAGTCCTTTTGGTCAAAGGAGGGGACTATCATAAGGGATCCATGGACGGATCCGTGAATGAAGCTCACCATTTTTCCACTTTCTTCTCCATAACAAACTCCCCATGAGGCCCCTCAGCATCTGAGGGCAAAAGGGCCAAGTAGACAGGGGTCTCCGCTCCTTCCTCTGGGCTTTTAGTGGCTCTAGGTCCTGCCATGTCTGTTCTCACCCACCCAGGGCAGCAGGCGTTCAGTAGGATCTTGTCCCCTCTCCTCTGCTCACTCAGGTTCCTGGCATGGATTCTGGACAGCACAGTGACACCGATTTTTGTCACTCCATAGGCGGTGTCAGGCCAGCCCTCTTTCCTGTGCACGCCTTTCTTTGTGTCTTCCACGAACTTGTTCATGAGCCCCACCAGCTCCTCCTCGGTGATGGTCTCGCTTCTAAACTTCTGCTGTAGTTCTGGGCTGCAGTTTTTAAGGGCTCTCAGACTCACCATGCTAGACACGTTCACCACTCTGCCTAAAATACAACACAAAATGTCATGTAGAAAGACACAGGAATGACGAATAGCAATTTTGCTAAGATGTTGTTGGAGAAAATTTCCACTTGAGACTTCATTAATTTGCTATGAGCGTTAACGAGGACTGTCTGTGTGAGTGACGACTATGATACGGTCTTGAAACTTGTCATACCCACAGTCTCTGATGATGCCTGAGAAATACTCTAAGGGGGAGGAACTGAGCAGGTGTTCTGCGGGAAAATGGAAACGCTGTAAAGAACCTGCTAAGGAGAATGTAAGAAGACATTCACTGCTTTCAAGAGTGGATGACCTCTTTCTCCCTCAGGCCACCTTTGGGACCACCTGAGGATCTTATGGTCAGTGGGGAGGCGTCTACAATCAGGTCTGTACAGACCAGTAAAGAGCTGAATGGTGTAAGGAGGGCCGTTCCATCTGGTTTGGAAGGCTGCTATTTTGTTTGAGGATGGTAAGGACAGATTATTAGCCTGGTCTGACTTGCATGGTGATGAGTCTATGATGGGGATTTTATGAACTTGGGAGTGTGTTATGGCCTGAGAATACAGTCATGGAGAGAGGCAGTGGAAAACCAGGGGACTGAAAGAGATCTGTGTAGGGGCATGGGCTTATGGAAGTCAGTGGGGCAATTCAGGGGGCAGATTAAAGCTGGACATGTCAGTGCCCCTCAGAAGAACCCTTCCCAGGACTGGAATGGGAGTGGAACCAGCAAGTGGATATCCTGTTGTGCCTGTATGAAGTGGCCATCTAGTCCGTGAGAGGAGTGGAAATGGGAGAGCTGGAGCAATGCATGCAGAGCTGGGGTAATTGTTGACATGGACTCGTGCACCCTGTGAGGCAAAAAATGCTAATGACTCTTGTGTTTCTCAGCAAAAGAGACAAAGCCTGGAGATGGTTATGGGAGAGATGGCCCAAGGGGAAGGTCCTGCACAGAGCTGGCAAGTTGGGTGGAAGGTAGTAGCTTGAGAGGCTCCAAATGGGTCCGGACGAGTCAAGGCACTATTATGGACCAAGCTTTGGTTAAACCCAGAAGATGCCAGTGTTCAAGCAGTATAGCGGGATGAGAACAGAAGATGCTGCAACTTTTTGGACTAAGGTGTTACATTTCTGCAGGCCAAGCAACACGTTCTCTTCTGCAGACAAGTGTTTCCACAGAGAACTGGAACAGGCCTCTGGATCCCCGGTTGTCTCAAACACGAGATAAAGGTACGTGGGGCTTAGACACATTCACTGCACGTATTCACACTCAGCATGAGTGGGGTGGGTGCCAAGGGACCATCCCACTGGACAGATTCCTCTGCTTCGCTGGGGACTCTGGGGAGAGGGTGTGGGGGAAGATGCTAACTTGACCTTACAGTTCTTCCCTACATTATCTCAACTTCCTTTTCTTCCCACTCTTACCGTGGTCCCAGGACCAGGGCTGCAATTGTGGAAATGGGAAGCAGGGATAATTTTGAAAGAAGAAACTGTATAACTATAGCTTTAAGTCCTTATGTGGGAATTCCTAAGGGAATAATGGAGCGAATTGTCTCTTCCCCCACCTGGGAAACCTGGATGACAGTGAACATAGCTGTGGTTAAAACAATCCACTCATTCTAGACTTATGCAGCCTTTTCCTATAGTAATGGGAGTGGACTGGAGGGAAGGCACTCCTTCGACTAGTATCATTGCAGGTAATCAGGACCAGCACAGAGGCTGAACTTGATGTCCCTTTGAAAGGTGAATGGGGATGTCAGGTGGAAGAGGGAGGTGGGAGGAGGAGGAATGAGGATAATGCATGAGCAGGGGGTTATGCAACAAGAGACATCCAATATTACAGCCCGGGGTGGGGGGCAGTACAGGTGCCCCATCCATGTGGAAATGTACCACTGGTGTGAGGCTGTCAGCAACTCTGGCCACATGTGAGTGTGCAGGCCTCCTGGCGACCATGAGGAGGGGTCTTCCCCCAGGCTGGACAGGTCTGGGAAGACATCCTGAGGAGCGTGAGTGGCAGGAAGAGAAGGATGTGTGTCTGGAGCTCTGGGAATGTCTAGGCAGGTGACCGATGTTAGGGGGGCCTTAGAAGTTTGAAGAGTGAGGAATCCACTAGTGTGAGTAAAATCCGTGGGAGAGAGTGTGAGGGAACAGAAAGGGTCCAGGTAGGAATCCTCAGGGTTCTGCACCTGTGAGTGGCACGGAGTGAGTAAAAGGCCCTGTGAGGAGAGATCTGAATGACGACTTGACGGATAAGACAGGCAGTTGTGAAGGAGAGGCCGGACAAAGGGCACTGCTGATTGCAGGATGAGTAAGCGTTCTGAGGCAGAGGGGCACCTGTCCAGGTGGAGACACAGCAATCAGGCCGGTGTGGCTGAGCAGGGAGAGGGGCCAGGGGTCTGTAGGTGAGGCCAGAGAGGCAGGGGCAGATCATGCCAGAAACACCACAGCTTGGGCCCCTGATGAGGCTCACCTTGGGGTTTCATTAGAGGCAGCAGTTCAGTGCACACATCTCGAGTACCAAAGAAGTTTGTTTTCATGGTCACTTCTGCTTGAATATCAAATGGTGTGGGATCATCAGCTTCCGGGGGAGAAAGAGAGTAGTGTTAATAGTAGCCTTGTGGCAAAATTCCACAGAATGACATATATTAAATAAGTGCATGTGAAATCTGGTGAAATGTGTAAAACTGGCATCTAGTTAACAGTATGTTGCACTGACAATGTTCTTATTTTAATATGCTGTAGTGGTATAAGATCACACCATTGGGGGAGGCTGGGTGAAGAGGTGGTGCACAGGTGGGATCTCTTGTTAACAAATTTGTGCAGTTTTCTTGTTTATTTCAAAATGCAGTAAAAATAACCCAGCTGCCCCCAAATCCAATCTTAGAGAAACACTCTGACAATCTCGAAAAAGTCCCCAGGAATCGGAGGAAACACAAAGGTCACTCAGGCTGATAAGTCCTGCAATTTCTGTTGGACTCTGTTGGTGCTGCAGCGCTGTCTGTCCATCCCTCCTCCCTCCCTAAGGAGCCATTTTGGATGCCACAGGCGTTAGGAGCCCGACCGCATGGATTCCCCAACAGATGGAGCCCACCCTGGTAGGGGGAGCTCCGGGGGTCCACGTCCCCTCCCAGCTCCCATCCCCTTACTCTTGAAAGCGATGCCCGCGTTGTTGACCAGCACGTCCAGGCCCCCGTACTCCTTGCGCAGGAAGTCCCGCAGGGCGCGGATGCTCTGCAGGTCGTCGATGTCCAGCTTGTGGAAGCGGGGACTCAGGCCCTCGGCCTGGAGCTGCTGCACGGCCGCCAGGCCCCGCGCCTCGTCCCGCGCCGTGAGCACCACGTCCCCCGAGAACTGCTGGCACAGGTCGCGCACGATGGCGAAGCCGATGCCCTTGTTGGCCCCGGTCACCAGCGCCACTCGGGTGGCTGACGACATGGCTGTGTGTGTGTGAAGGAGGGGACGCGCAAGAAGTAGTTGCCCGGAGAGCGGACCAGCGGAGCTTGTTCAGCACAGTGCCTCGGTTTGTGGGCAGGGTTCGGTGCGCCTGCGCGAGGCCAGAGGTTGCTAGGTGCGCCCCGGCAGATCGCGCCCCCTTAGGGCGTGGCTTCCCGTGACCCTCCCAAGGTCGGTGGAGAACTGGAAGGTCTAATAGGTCGGTTTATAAACCTGGGGGTGGGTGGCCGTGGTTGCCCTGGCGACAGCCCTGCCCTGCTGCGGAGGTAATCGTTCTAATTGGCCAAGTCAGTCAGTGAACTTTTATCTCTGGTTTTCCATGAGTTTTCCTGGTATTCTCCCAACAATGAAACTAGTTGTGTGTGCACTTGAGGAAATAGCGTAGTTTTCCAGACTTTTTTTTTTTTTTTACCTGATGCTTAAAAAAATCTCTTGAACTGAAGTCTTTGGAACTATAGTTGTGAAAAAAGCTGCTAGTAGCATGGCAAGGGATCATGTGTGTGTTGTTTTCTTCCTTAAGTATGTGAAAACAAATCTATTTACTAATCCTGGCTGGTTTTTACATAATAGTGGGGAGCATTCACTGATAAGTCACAGGATTACCTCCCTAGATGTTTGCAGGATCATCAAGTTACTGGTATCCAGGTCCTGCAAGGTAGGGGTTTGAGGGGGATTTGAAGCCCTTTCTCACACTCAAAATAGCTTGTCAGGGTCCATCTTATTATCCTCATTTTAAAGTGAGGAAATGGATCCTCAGGAAGTTTGTGAATTAATTTGGTGTTGGGAAATGATTTTTCTTTCTCTTATTTCCATTCACCCGGAGGAATAGGGACTATTAAATCCAGTCTCATTTGTGTACTGTCCCCATAAGGGAGCCACAGCCACTAGTGGCTATTTAAATGTAAATTTAATCGAAATAATACAATTTTATATTCAGTCTTTGGTTGCATTACCTACATGTCAAGTGCTCAGTAGTCACATGTGTTAGTGGACACTGTATTGGGCAGTGCTGATCTGCAGTATTTCCATCACAACAGAAAGTTACAAGCAGTGCTTTAGATAGATTCCAATTTTGTTCCACTTTCAAGGTGGGTTTCCAAGCAGTTGCAAAAAACAAAAACTAACAATCTGGGAAAGACCTTTGCTTTCTTTGACCTAAATTTTTTTTTTTTTAAAGATTTTATTTATTTATTCGACAGGATAGAGACAGCCAGCGAGAGAGGGAACACAAGCAGGGGGAGTGGGAGAGGAAGAAGCAGGCTCATAGTGGAGGAGCCCGATGTGGGGCTCAATCCCATAACACTGGGATCATGCCCTGGGCCGAAGGCAGACGCTTAACCGCTGTGCCACCCAGGCGCCCCTTTTTGACCTAAATTTTTATTGAGATAATTGCAGATTCACATACAGTAAAAAAAAGTACAGCGATTCCTTATACTTTACCCAGTTTTCCTCTATGGTAATGTTTTACAGCACAATAGTAAAGTATCATACTGAGGATGTCAACATCAAAACAATCCACTAATCATATTCAGATTTCCTCGGTTTTATTTGTACTTAATAGTGTGTGTATTTGGATCTATACAATTTTATCACATGTAGGTTTGTCTGTCCACCACTACAGTCCAGACGTAAAACATTTCCATCAGCAGAAGGACCCCCATTGCTTTTTTATAGCCAAACATACTCTATTGTCTACCCTCTCACTCTGTATTGGCTGGAACCAGTAGTCAGTTCCTCATTTTAAAAATTGTTTTAATATGTTAACATAGATGGACTTGTGCAGTGTAACCTTTGGGGAGGTTTTTTTTTTTTTTTCCTCCACTCAAGATAACTAAGATCTTTGTTTTGGATTTTCTTCTTTTATCCAAATGTATACTTGGTTAGTCATTTGCTGGCTTCTCTCCACATTACATCTTACTTTCTTCTATAGCTGGGTGAGCCAGTGTTAGAAGGAAGTGCGAGGAATTAAATTCACCTAGAGAGCCATTCACAGATAGCATATGGTGTGCCAGAAACTTTGGGCATGGTGAGGGCCTGCTGTTTCAAAAGGCAAATTCCAAGAGGGCTGTGAATTATATTTTCTGCCTGATTTGTTTATCCTTTTAGTACTGATCCCAACACAAGACTTGAGGTCTTTTAGTCAATGAGGCAGGACACTCAAGAAAATACAATACATAAAATATCACAGGGAAATAAGAATTTAGCATATGATGAAAGTGGTATTAACAATTAATGGGGGGAAGAAAGAATTATTCCAAAAATGGTCCTGGGGAAAGGGAGTGATAATTGCATAATGTCATCAGTTAATTTCTATAAAGAGAAAAAAGTGCTTTCTCACTTTTAAATTTACAGTTTTATAAATGCAACCATAAAATGAGTATAAGAAAATATAACTAAAATTTGTGGGAAAAGGACTTTGTAAGCATAAGAACAGGGGAAGAATCACAAAGGAAAGGACAGATTTGAGTATGGGAAACATTTTGCAACTTTTTTTGAAAACATGCTCGTTTAGAGCCAGTGAATGAAGCTCATTTGGATGATTTTTAATTTTTTTTCCCTCCTGTCAAATTTGGATCTTGACCCTGGCTGTGTGTTTGTGAGGCCCCTACCACTTTGCATATATAGCCGCTTGTCTGACTTCTGAACAACTTGAGAAATGAAACAAAGGAGGAGAGATGGAGACCCCAGATCTCTGTTGGTACTAGCTAGCTTGGAAGATATTGCTTCGTTGTGAGTCAACTCTGAGATCATTCTGGCTGCTAGATGGAGAAAGAATGTTTATCACATCTCTTAACTCATGGAATGAACTCACATCTTTACTATCCACTGGTCCAAAGTAGTTATTTTATTTGCCTGAGAGTACCCAGTTCTATGGTGTCTGTTAACATAGAAGATGTAGGAAAAACAGTCCTGTTAAATGACCAGTTATTAAGCTCTCAGGGTCTTCTCTTGCCCATGATTATTTACACTCCTAGAGCTCCACTTCTTACATATTTTGCTTGTTTTGGATGTTCAGTAAGTCTTCTTAAAAGGGTGGAGCATGGATTTTGATTCCCAGAATCAAATTGTGGCTGAGATACTTAGTAGATATGTAACTCTAAGCAATTTACTTAATTTTGTGAAAGATAAACAACACTGGATACTGTTTAACGTGGTAAGGAGAGATTTTAATCAGTAATATACTATTGAAATATGGAAGTGGGTCCAGCATGAACTGAACTCAAACTTGGATTTGTGCAGAGGTGGCTGAGTGTTTTAAAGGGAGAATGAGGGGGGGGGGGCGCCTGGGTGGCACAGCGGTTGGGCGTCTGACTTCGGCTCAGGGCATAATCCCGGTGTTCTGGGTTCGAGCCCCACATCAGGCTCTTCCGCTATGAGCCTGCTTCTTCCTCTCCCACTCCCCCTGCTTGTGTTCCCTCTCTCGCTGGCTGTCGCTATCTCTGTTAAATAAATAAAATCTTAAAAAAAAAAAAAATAAAGGGAGAATGAGGGAGTAGAGGGGGAAGGGAGGTGCTTGAGTAGAGTTGGGGAAATGAAAAATTATGAAGAGTGGGTCAGTGTAAATGTCATTAGGCCAGCTGTGTGGGCTACACAGAGACTGGGAGAAGCTTTTTTTTTTTTTTGTAAGATAGAACAAGTGGCTTTAATGATCCAATTTTTATACCATGGTGTCTGCAAGTCAGTACAACTCATGGCATGAGAGATTTTCTGTACCAGCTATTGGGGCTGAACGACTCCAAAGTGACTTCAGATTTCTTTGTCTACTTGAAGTAGGATTAAAATACCGGCAGCTTTGAGCTATCAGAAACTATGTTAGTGTTTGCTTTTTAAAAATATAATTTTAACGTGTGTGTGTGTTGGGGGGAAATGAAATCAGTGTACTGAGGTTGCAAATTTTATAGGCCAAGACTGAGTTCTAGCTAGAGGAAGGCTCAGAAGAGCCTGGCTATAGAGTTTGCTCAAGGAGAGAATCTTTGCCAATTCCCATCTAGAAAATGGGGCTATCAGTGTTTTCCTCCCTCATAAAAGGAAAATACTTGTCTCTTGGGATGCTTTTCTTCCTGTCTTGAGTTCACTTGTGTGAGAATGTGATGCTTGGAGCTGCAGCAATGCTGTCTTGACACTAAAAAGAAACAAACTAACATGTGAATAGCTAACTCCCTAAGAATGGCATTGTGGAAAATTAGAGCCTTGATCCTTGATGATGGCATTGAATCACAGGTCCAAATCTGGAACCAACTATTCCCACCCATCCTTTTCTTTTCTTTTCTTTTTCTCTTTTTTTCTCTCTTTCTTCTTTCTTTCTTTCTTTCTTTCTTTCTTTCTTTCTTTCTTTCTTTCTTTCTTTTCTTCCTTCCTTCCTTCTTTTCTTTCTTTCTTTGTGCTTGAGTGGTGGGAGTTGGCAGAGAGAGAGGGAGAGAATCTTAAGCAGGCTCCATGCTCAGCGTGGAGCCCAATGTGGGGCTCAATCTCACAACCCTGATACCATGACCTGAGCTAAAATCAAGAGTCAGATGCTTAACTGACTGAGCCACCCAGTGGGCCCCATCCCTCCTTTACTTTTCAATAAGCTTAATTTTAGAATATATTTACTGAAAGGTTGCAAATGTAGTAGAGAATTCCTCATCAAATTCCCATTATTAACATCTATTATTTGTCACGAGTAAAAAAAGCAACATGGAACAGTAGTATTAATTAAGCTCCGTGCTTTATTTGGATTTTACTAGCTTTCCTCCTAATATTTTTCTTCTATTCCAGGACGCCCTCCAGAATACCACATTACATTACATGTAACTGTCATGTCTCCTTAGTTTTTTTGTTTTTGTTTTTGTTTGTTTTTGGTTTATGAGAGATTCTGAGTTTGCTTGTTTTCATGAACTTTGACAGATTTTGTCAAAGTACATGGTCGGGTGTTTTTGGGGTTGTTCGATATTTTTCCCAAGAAGAATTGGGATTATGGGTTTTGGGGAGAAATACCATAGAGGTGAAGTACCCTTCTTCTTCTTTTTTTTTTTTTTTTTAAGATTTTATTTATTTATTTGACAGAGAGAGACAGCCAGCGAGAGAGGGAACACAAGCAGGGGGAGTGGGAGAGGAAGAAGCAGGCTCACAGCAGAAGAGCCTGATGTGGGACTCGATTCTGCAACGCCGGGATCACGCCCTGAGCCGAAGGCAGACGCTTAACCGCTGTGCCACCCAGGCGCCCCTGAAGTACCCTTCTTATATCTGGGGAGCACGCTATCAACATGATTTATCACCATTAATCCTCATTACCTGACCAAGGTTTCTCCACTGGAGTTAATTTTCTTCCCTCTCCATACTGTAGTCTTGGGAAGCAAGTCACTAAGTATAGTGGGGAGGGGGTGGGCAGATAAATTGAGCTCCATATCCAAGAAGGATCTGTAATTCTGTAACGCTGGGACTGGGGTACCTAAGCTCAAGCAAGTGAAGTGGGGCTAGGCCGGGCCCTGGCCGACCAAGGGCGGGCGGGGCGGGGCGGGGCGGGGGCAAAGGTTGCCAGGTGGGGCCAGACGCAGGTCCCCAGGGCGAGGCGGAGGTCGAAGGACGGAGGGAGGAGGAGGGGAACTGACTGCTTTAAGGGCCGGGCGGTGCCGCGCTGCGCGCCGGAGGAGGTCCCGCCCCTCTTCTAGGGAGAGAAGGACTGCGCAGGCGGACGTTACCGAGCGCAGCTTCCCCGCCCGCGTGCCGCTGGGTTTATTTACCCCTGACCGCCCCGCCCCCTCGGCTGGGCGGGGCGGTCCCGGCGCTTCCGGGAAAGCCGGCGCAGGCGCAGGCGCACGCCAGGAGGCGGCGGCCACAGCGCAGCGGGACATCCGCCCGGCGACTGAGGGCTTAGGTTGGTGGAGGCTTGAGGCGGCGTGACTGCTCTCGGCCTCTCCCACTGCTCCTTGGGCCAGTTGCTTAACTCGCGTTCGTCTGGGCCGCTGTTCTGGGCTTCCTCGCGCGCTGGCCCCGCCGCCGCGCCGAGGTGAGCCGGAAGGACTTGCGGGGTGGCGGAAGCTGTGGGACGCGGGATACCTGGGTCCCGGCGCGGCTAGTGCTGGAGCTTTCCTTATGTTTTCACTTATTTGGTGTGAAAAGAACAGCTCAGCTCTCAGACACCCACCAGCCTGGCGTTACGCTGCGTCCTGCAGTAACCCCCCCGTCATCTGGACATCCTTCAGCGGATGTCGCTCCAGAAGCCGTGGTTGAGGCGCGCTGGGGGATGCGCAGGAGCCTGCGGCCGAGAGTTGGTCCCTCTAGGGCCCGAGGCTCAGCCTCAAGTGCGAGTCCAGGGCGGGTGGGAGCGAGGCCGGGGGTTAGCCGTGCTGTCACCGGGCGTCCGGGTGCTGGCGGGGCTCTGGGCACCGGAGGGGACGAGCGGCGTTTGGCTCCGGGACCCGGCTCGCAGCCTTTGGGTAGATCAGGGAGCCTTCCACTGCTGCAGTGGGATGTTAATAGTGCCTGAACTTCTTGTTACTCATTTCTGTCTTAGTAGTAGTGGATTTTAAAACCAGTAGTATGGTTAAAATGCACATATATGCACATAAGTAGTTTTCATGTTACGTCATTTATGTGCTCATAAATATATAAGTCACAGAACAGGAGGATACAAAAGTAATAGTAAAAGCCCCCCCCCCCGCATGTTTTTTGAGTATCCTTCCTTAAATTCTCTTGTTTTATAAATATACAGAATGTGTCAAAAGCAAACCCAAAAAGGATCATTAGATGTTCTGCAACTTTATTTTTCATTTAATATATCTTGAACATTTGGACACCTTAGCACATACCTTCTTCCTATTAATGGCTGCATAATGCTCCACTCCATTGTCCGTATCATTCTGGTGAGGTTAATGGATTTCTTTTTTTATTCTTCCAAAGAAGTAGCATGTAGAAACTATAATAGTAATTTTTGGATTTCATGACCATTTCTTTGTTCTGTCTGCTTTCTTGGCTCTCATTCCCTCCCTAATCTGTTGCAAACCCCGTTTACTTATATTGATTTCAGTATCCTGGTTCTAAGAACAAATCATTGTTTCCTTCCTATTAAAAGAGGGTCTTTTTTTTTTCTCTAAGACTTTTTAGCTGATGAGGGCTTCGTGCCTACTGTTTTTTCAAAGTGTGGTAGGTTGGTGCTTAGTTAATGTTGATTAGACTCGAGATATGTAAGTCACCAAAGCACACAGTTGTGAATCAGTTATGAGGATTTTGATGTTTAATCAGCATTTAGTAGGACCTCAAGATAAAAACTATTTTAGAAGGACCGGTATAATGGGCATTCCCTTACTGCACAAGGAATCATGATTTAGCTCACAGTATAAATGTTTTGTGTACCTAAACACTTTAGAGAAATGGTTTACCAAATAACATAAGTTTGTGTAATTAAATCCTTGTAGGTACAAAGAATAGTGATTGTCATACAATTGGAAAGAAAGGCAAAGAAAATGCTTTTTGTTCTAGATTGGGCAGCTGGACAGAAACTGCAGTTTTAGGATGAGGAAAGGAAGAGGAAGAACAAGCCGGATCAGAAGACGGAAACTCTTCAGAAGTTCTGTATCAAGAGGAGGTATAGTTTTGATCTTTTGGTGCCAGTGATGAAAAGAAGGAGTCCTTTGTGGAGTGATGTTAACAGATACATGTATCTTTTCTCAAAGACACATGGGCAATGTTCAAAGAGAATATTTCTTAAAGAATACTCTTTTTAATAGTGCCATTACGTTCTTTTAAACCCTTGTGGGACTGTGAATATATTTCCCATTGCTTCAACTTTGTCTTCTCTAGGGATGACTCCCAGGTTTCTGTGTCCAGTGCTGACCTTCCTCCTGACCTCCAGCTACCTGAAGAATATCAGTGTTTGGATATAGATTCATCATTTCAGATTCAGTGTAACAGAGTCTGAACAAGACATTGTATATGAAGTGCTTGGCCAGGTGGAAAGTACTACATAAATGCAGTCGTTACCTTTGATAAAAATTAATAAAACTGTTCCGAGTTGACCCCAAGCCTGTCAGAAACTCTTAGCTGACCCCAAGCCTGTCAGCACCAGCTGAGGCAGTCTTTTTACTATTTCTTTCTTTGCTCTCTGTGGCCAGTGTCCTAAATGTCATCTAGTTTTTCTTAGGTTAGCTTCTCCCTCTCTGTTTTACTACTGGAAGATGATTTTAGGTGGCTCTTTGCTGGTGTAGCAACACCCTTGTTTTTCTTCCCTGCTAGTTATTCCATTTGTTGCTGTGAGTCTGACTTTCCTAAGGGACTACTCATATGTTGCTTTTTTGGTTTAAAAGCCTCCAGGGATTTTTCATTCCCTTTTGCATGATATCTGTGGCCTCTATCCTACCACTGCTGTACCAGAAGAATGTTCTCTCCATGCTGCTCCCTGGGCACAGCACACAAATGTCTACCTTTACCATTCCTCATAATTCGTCAGTCTAGAACGCCTGTTTTCCTTCTCCCTGCTTATTCAGTTTTTTTCCAACCTTTAAGGCTGAGTTGAGATCTTATATTTTTAGTAACGTCATTTTCAGTTTTCACTAACATCACCCTTTGTTATGATGCTTATTGGGTGTTATTCTTAAGGACCTGTGGTTTTTTAGTTGTTTCTTATCTTATTTCCCAACTAAGTTGTCAGCTTTTGAAGTTGAAGGACATGTTGAACATTCCCCACTGTGGTTAACATAGTGCTGTGTGTATAGTAGTTGCTCATTAAATGTTCACTGATTAAATGCTGTTACCATAAAATCTATTCTCTACTTTATGGTAGGATATTTTGGAAGGCTTAAATCTTGGATCTTGGTTTGTGGGTTCTTTTTTTTTATCATGTTTTAAAAAAAGTTTTATTGAGGCATAATTGACATACAATGAATGTCAATATTAAAGTGTATAATTTGATAGATTTTGACATATATATTCACACAGGAAACTATCACCACAATCAGGATAATGAACATTTCCATCCATCTCAAAAAGTTTCCTTGTTTTCCCTTGTAATCCTTTCCTTTTGCCCCTCTTTAGCTCTACCCTCCCCTCCCCCAATCCAGGCCACCACTGATCTGCTTTCTGTCACTGTCGATTTATTGCTTTTTATAGTTTTATGTGATCATATAGTGTATCAACATATAGTATTTGGCTGCTGCTTCTTTTTTTTTTTTTTAAAGATTTTATTTATTTATTTTGACAGAGAGAAACAGCCAGCAAGAGAGGGAACACAAGCAGGGGGAGTGGGAGAGGAAGAAGCAGGCTCCCAGCGGAGAAGCCTGATGTGGGGCTTGATCCCAAAACTCTGGGATCACGCCCTGAGCCGAAGGCAGACGCTTAACGACTGCGCCACCCAGGCGCCCCATGGCTTCTTTTACTTAGCATAGTTATTTTGAGAAAATTGTGTGTATCAATAGTTTATTGGTTTTTAATTGCTGAATATATTCCATGATTTGTTTATCCTGTTGATGGGCATTTGGGTGGTTCTCATTTTTTTTGCCTGTTACAAATAAAGCTGTTATGAACATTTGTGTACAAGTCTTTGCAAGGACGCATGAATTGGATCTTGGGTAAATACCTAGGAGTAGAAAGACTGGGTCGTATGGTGCGTGTAGGTTTAGCTTTTAAAGAAACTGCCAAACTGTTTTGCGGAGTGGTTGTATGATTTCACATTTCCTTCACAGTTTATGAGAGTTCCATTTGCTCCAGATTTTCGCCACCACTTCTTATTGTCTGTCTTTTTGATTATAGCCATCCTAACGGGTATGAAGTACTACCGTATTGTGGTTCTGATCTGTATTTTCCTAATGACTGGTCTGCTTATTTGCCAGTTACCTAGGTGTTCTTTGGTTGACTGTGTAGATCTTTTGCCCATGTTTTTTATTAGCTGGTTTTCTTTTTTTCTTTTCTTTCTTTTTTTTTTTTTTTTAAAGATTTTATTTATTTATTTGACAGAGAGACAGAGACAGCCAGCGAGAGAGGGAACACAAGCAGGGGGAGTGGGAGAGGAAGAAGCAGGCTCATAGCGGAAGAGCCTGATGTGGGGCTCGATCCCATAACACTGGGATCATGCCCTGGGCCGAAGGCAGATGCTTAACCGCTGTGCCACCCAGGCACCCCTATTAGCTGGTTTTCTTTTTCTTTTTCTTCCTCTTCTTTTTTTTTTTGCTTTTTAAAATTTTGTTTTGTGGTTATGGTAAGTAAGGCATTACTTTCCATTACATCTCTCTGGCTCTTGTTTGTACTTGTGGCTATTGATTTCTGCACGTTGATTTTTTTTTTACTGCAGTGTCTTGGTATGAATTCTCTTCTATATATTTTTTGTACCTTTATTCTTTTATAATTTTTTGAGCTGAAAATACTAATTTTTATTTATTTATGATGTTTGATTTTTGAAATTCCAGTATAATTAACATACAGTGTTCTACTAGTTTCAGGTGTACAATATAGCAATTGAACAATTCTGTACATTACTCAGTGCTCATCAGGATAAGTGTACTCTTCATTCCCTTCACCTCTCTCACCCATCCCCCTGCTCACTTCACCTCTGGCAACCATTGTTTGTTCTCTGACTTTGAGAGTCTGTTTTTTAGTTTATCTTTTTTTCTTTGTTTATTTGTTTCTTAAATTCCATATATGAGTGAAATCATAGGATATTTGTCTTTCTCTGACTGACTTATTTCATTTCGCATTGTACCCTCTGGATCCATCCTTGTTGTAAATGGCAAGATTTCATTCTTTTTTTGGCTGAGTAAAAATCTGTTCATCTCTTGATGAACACTTGGGTAGCATTCATATATTGTCTATTGTAAGTAATGCTGCAATAAACATAGGGGTCTACATATCTTTTGGAATTAGTATTTTTGTATTCTTTGGGTAAATACCCAGTAGTGCAACTACTGGATCATATGGTAATTCTGTTTTTAATTTTTTGAGGAACCTCCATATCATCTTCCACAGTGGCTGCACCAGTTTGCATTCCCACCAATAGCGCCCAAGTGTTTCTTTTTCTCCACGTCTTCACCAACACTTGTTGTTTCTTGTGTTTTTGATTTTATCCATTCTGACAGGTGTGAGATGATATCTCATTGTAGTTTTGATTTGCATTTTCCTGATGGGTCTGTTGGCCATCTTTGTGGTTTCTTTGGAAAAATGTGTTTTATTTTTCTTGACTATTTTTCTTGACTACTGAGAGTTCTTTAAATATTCTGGATACAAAGCTTTTATCAGGTGTTTTGCAAATATTTTTAATCATTCTGTGGCATTTTTTTTGAAGAACAGAAATTTAAAATTTTGGTGAAGTCTTGTTTATCAATTTGTTGTTTTAAGGGTCTTCCTTTTGGTGTTGTACCTAAGAAATTTGCATAACCCAGGGTCTCAAAGATTTTCTACTATGTTTTCTTCTTGCAGTTTCATAGTTTTAGATTTTATATTTAAGTCTGTGATTAATTTTGAATTAACTTTATATATTGTACAAAATAGGAATACTTTGTTTTTTGCTTAAGGAGGTCTGATTGTTTCAGCAACATTTATTGAAAAAACTATCCATTTTCCACTGAATTGCTTTTGCACTTTTGTAAAAAATCAGCTATTCATATATGTCTGGATCTGTTTTTGGACTTTCTATTCTGTTTCATTAATTTCTTTGTTAGTCTTGATGACAGTGTTACATAATCTTGGTTACTATAGCTTTATAATAAGCTTTCAATTAGTATTTCAAGGTGGTTTTGACTGTTGTAGATGAGGAGTCACCATAATGTTTTCCATAGCAGCTGCACCATTTTATGTTCCTACCAGCAGTGCTCAAGAGTTCCAGTTTTTCCACATCTTTGCCAACACTTTTCATTTTGTGTTTTTTTGATAGTAGCCATCCTAATGGATATGGGGTGATAACACATTGTAGTTTTGATTTGCATTTCCCTGTGATTAATGATGTTGAACTTTTTTAATATACTTATTCACCATTTACATACCGTCATTGGAGAAATATCTCTTCAAGTTCTTTGCCTGTTTTTTATTTTTATTTTATTTATTTATTCTTTGCCTGTTTTTTTTAATTGGATCTTCTTTTTTCATATAGGCCTTTACAACTGTAAATTTCCCTGTCTAACAGTTCTGGAGGGTAGAAGTCTAAAATCAAGGTGTCAGCAGGATTGGTTTCTTCTCAAGGCTGTGAAGAAAGCATCTGTTCTAGACCTTTCTCCTTGGCTTGTAGATAGCTGTCTTCCCCCCGTGTTTCTTCTGTCATCTTCTGTCTATGCATGCTTATGTCCAAATTTTTCCTTTTTATAATGACACTAGTCATATTGGAACAGGGGCCACCCTAATGACTACATTTTAACTTGATTACTTCTGTAAAGACCCTGTCTCTAAATAAGGTTGTATCCTGAGGTACTGGGGGTTAGGACTTCAATATAGAATTTTGGGGGTACACAATTCAACCCATAATTGATGCCTTTTATTTATTTTTCTTTTGGTTTATACTGACTAGAACCACTAGTACAATGTTGACTTGTTCTTTGTCTTGTTCCTGATCTTAGGGGGCAAGCACTCAGTTTTTCATCATTATGTCAGCTGTAGGTTTTTTGTTAGGTAGTCATTATCAGGTTGAGGAAATTCTCTTCTGTCCTTGCTTGTTGGCATTATTTATCAGGAATAAATGTTAGATTTTATCAAGTGCTTTTCCTGCATCTTTGAGATGATCATATGGTTTTTCTCTTTTAGTTTACATTATTTAGGTATTATTTATTCTCTTTTATGATATGACCATCTGTCTGAGACATTCATTTATTTATTTATTATTTATTTTTTTGAGCTTGCATAAGCAGGGTGGGGGGAGGGGCGGAGGGAGAGGGAGGATCTTAAGCAGGCTCCATGTCCACCATGGAGCCTGACCTGGAGCTCGATCTCACGGCCCTGAGATATGACCTGAGCCGAAATCAAGAGTCAGATGCTTAACTGACTGAGCCACCCATGCACCTCTGAGACAGATATTTTTTATAAATGGTGCTCTGATTATATAGTGATTTTAATCACCACTTTTCTTTCTTCTCTTTGATTAGTGAATGAGAGCTACAAGCCTGAATTTATAGAGCTTAAGAAGTGGCTGAAAGATAGGAAGTTTGAAGATACAAACTTAATACCTGCTTGTTTTCCAGGTAAGGTCTGGCATCAACTCTCAGGACTTTGCTCACATGAGAGACGTGTGGGCCTAGGTGATAGGAAAGCAAGGGTAGTTCGTGAAGGTGGGCTGTGTTCTCTCTGGGAGCATATCTTCTGTTGTGTGTCAGACTTCCTGCCTTGTAGCTATAATATTTATTTATACTTACTTTGTTCTAAAAATAAATTGAAGTGGTTTTTGGGGAGAAATTCCATAATGGTAAAATAATATTAAAAATAAAAAAGGGGAATGAGAATAGAAAAATAAGACGGAGGCAGGGGTAAGGATAATTCATAAAAGCCATGATTCTAAAATCTTGCATACCTGTCAGAAGTCAGCCACAAATTTGACTTAGCTTTCCAACAGCCAGATAGTTAATATGATCAGTTACCTGTTTTTGTGTTCTATAAACAAAACTAAGTTGTTTACGTAGCAGAAGTGCAGGTATTCCTGGAACTTAGACCTGAGGGAAATGTCTTCATTGGGTCTTCATAGGGAAGACATTTATGTAATGTGACTGGTGTCCTTACCATCATACTCTTAGTGGTTTCATGGGATTTTCAGACCATGCAGGCTGATGGGATTATCCCATAGCTCAGGTGAATCAGAATAGTTTTCTAAGGGAAGGAGGTGCTTGTTCTCTGGTGGTGTGGCTGGAGGAGAGGTATCCTTAGGGAGGTCTCAGCAGATACTGCTCCTTCAGCTGGTTTGTGGCTGTGCTCCCCAGGTGTTAGAAGAGGAGCCCTCTGTGTGGTCCTAGCTTCAACAGTCACCTAAGCAGAGGTAGATTAACATAATTTTCTGGAATTGAGGAGCTTGTCCTGGAGTTTGGGTTAGCATTTTCTTCTGAAACATTCTCTCACTGAAGTTGGCAGCTTACTCTGGGTGTGTGCCTCCATTCAGCACCACCCAGTTCTGTCCAGAAGTGGGCTTGAGGTAATCGTGAGGAGGACCAAGATGCTCTTCAAAAGGATTCCTGGTCTGCTGTAGCATAGAGACAGTCGTGCCATCAGGGCCTTGAAGTTCTACATCACAGGGCAAGTACAGATCTTTTACCTTACAGAAAATTAAATCATATGCCTCTGAGTGCTTTTGGACACTGAAATGAGTAAATACCCATTAGGTAATTTAACTCTGAGCAAATTAACTTCCTATACATCGTCAGGATAAATGATTTACCACATGTGGTCCTGGTTGAATGTGGTGATGGGTGTAAAGTTCCCTACACATCACGAGGACTTTGGGCTAAAATACTTGCTTTGAGGCATTACCTGTTGGGCTGCTCCTATTTAAGATGGTGAACCATTTGTCAACCTCTAACGGAATGTTTAACTTTCAGTTTTTGTGTGTCAAGAAGCACAAAGCCAGGAAGAGCCACACTGTTAGATTTTACTGGATGGAGTTCTTCACAAGATGGTCTAGAGAAAATAGTGTCAGGAGTGGACTTGTGCCTTTGGCTGATTTATGCATCAGGTGTCACTTTGCCTTAAGAAGGATAGGATTAAAATTACCAAGCAGGGATTGGCATATGTTTGAGTGGAATGCCTGAAAAATAATCTGTGTATAATTTGGAGCAGTGAAGAGTTAACCATTTTTTTTTTTTTTTTAAAGATTTTATTTATTTATTTGATATAGATAGAGACAGCCAGCGAGAGAGGGAACACAAGCAGGGGGAGTGGGAGAGGAAGAAGCAGACTCATAGCGGAGGAGCCTGATGTGGGGCTCGATCCCGTAATGCCGGGATCACGCCCTGAGCTGAAGGCAGACGCTTAACCGCTGTGCCACCCAGGCGCCCCGAGTTAACCATTTTTAATGGAACAGCTCTTTCTGGGCCCACCTTCAGATTCATGGTCACAGAAAAGCTAAAGCAAAATGGTTTGGTAATGATCATAGCCCATTCCTTATAGTTCTGGGGGCAAGGAACCTTCTTTAGTTTTGACTGCTATAACAAATTGCCATAGACTGGGTGACTTGACCAATTTCTTCCTCACAGTTGGGGGCTGGGAAGGTCAAGGTCATGGTGTGGGCAGATTCAGGGTCTGATGAGGACTGATTCCAGGTTTGCAAATTGCCATCTTCGAGTTGGATCCTCACATGACAGAGAGTTGGGAGCTGGACAAGCTTTCTGATCTCTTAGAGCTGCAGTGGGCACTAAATCCCAATCATGAGGGCTCTATCCTTATGACCTAATCATTTACCAAACGCCCTCACCTCCTAATGCCATCACGTTGTGGGTTGGGATTTCAGCATATCTTCCCTAAATCTTTATATACCTTTAGCTCTTAATCTGATAGGAGAGAATGGTTATGGGAGTCTGTCAAGATGTACAAAATTCTGGGGAATTAATCTTAGTTTGTGGAGGGGCAAGGCAGGATTCCTAAGTTGCAGGCAGGATTCAGTCTTTAGACTCTCACCTAATCTATGCTTTGGGAATTGATCCCAGTATTCGCTTTTGCCACCAAAAGCATTGGCCAAATCTGGGTCTTCCAGGTTGATTTATGATAGAAATTTTCAGGTGCAGGAAAGTCTGTAATAAGTTTGCTTTTATAAGAGCCCAATGGCCACTTCCTGCCTTGCCTTCGTAAGTGCAGGTTACTGTGATTTGTTTTCTGATACTGAATGCTATATTGTAGAAATACAGGTAAGTATCTTCCAGATTTTATTCCATATGCCACATTCTGTTCATGTATGTATTTGAAGAGAAATTTCCAGTTGACTTAGCACGTGAGTCTTTTAAAAGATGACCCCATAGGGAAAAAAAAATCCTTCCATTAGTAATTGGTTCCAGGAAGGGTTCTGGCCCATAGGGATGATTAATTCTGCTATGGGACACATGGAAGAAATTAAATAAGTTTTTGAAACCAAAACCATGTGTCTGAGCGGAAAGTATGCTTCTGGGTGGATAGATGAGTTAGGATTCATCAAATCAGACTTCTCAGACACCTGATCCAGGATCAAGGCAGGAGTTCCCTCCATGAACTAGGAGCTCCCAGTAGTCCTGCAGGGCTTGACCTTTGCTGAATTATATTCCCTCCTAGTTAAGGGAAAAAGAAAAAGATGAAGAACTATGAATTTGAAAAGATGAATATTCTGTACCCCATATAATAATTACTGGTCATAGTATACCTAGGCCTGCCGGAAAAGCTGCTGACTGTTACAAGAAAGGAGCCTTGGGCTTAGAAGGGTAAATTTCTGGGCAGTAGTGATGTTGACAATGCAGCTGGTGAAGTTACTTGCTGTGCCTGCTCTGGTCAAGGCCTTGGCTTACAGGGAGGGTCTAGTCCTGGATCTCTGCTGTTGAGCTTACCAGTCAAGGAAAGTCTAATGGCTTCCCTGGTCAGGAGGGGAGGGTGTAGTCTAGGCTTTACGGGAGCTGAGTGGGTTTACTGGTCAGCCAGTCAAAGAGGCCTCAAGATCATCACTGGGAAAGCTGGCTCTGGTAGTGGGTAAAAGTGGCTTGAGGATCCAGCCTCTCAGGTTGGGTGGGCATTGGGAGTAGGCTCCCAGCACAGCTGGCAGGCCTCAGGGGAGAGGGTCCAGCTTGAAGGGTCCTGTAAGACACCCAGTAGTGGATCTGTATAAAGTCAATGATTTTAGGTCTTGACTCTTTGCTCTTCAAGGGTCATAAATCCAAAAGGAGGTCAGGACATTTTCTAGAACAGCTTCTTGATCCTCTCTTTCCCCTGGGAGTCAAAGGATGAGAGAGATAACCAGCTTCAGCTTTGTGTAATTTTGATATTCACTCGCATTTTTTTAAAAAAGATTTGTTTGAGAGAGAGCGAGCGCGTGCGTGAGAGAGCCTGAGCAGGCCAGGGGTGGGGGAGTGCAGAGGGAGAGGATCTTCAAGCAGACTCCCTGAGCCTGAAGCGGGGCTCAATCCATGACCAATGAAATCATGACCTGAGCTGAAACCAAGAGTCAGATGCTTAACTGACTGAGCCACCCAGGCGCCCTTCAATTGCATTGTTTATTCAAAATGATACCCGTAAGATCTTGAAGATATCATAGGTTTTTTTTGGATATTGTAGGATTTACCCCTTTTTTTTGTTTCTTTGTCTTAGGTACAGGAAGAGGGCTGATGAGCAAAACATCCCTGCGGGTGAGAATTTCTTTTATCCTTGAAACCTAAAGTAGATTTTGCTGCTTTGTTTTTGTGGCTCGAATCAAGTGAAATAAAAATATTTCACATACACAGCCTTTTTTTTTTTAAATGATAGTTTGGAATATAATTGTGCCAGTTAGCTTTAAGTTTGCTGCATAGAGGAGACAAACCTTAAGTAATAGCAGAAGTTTATTTTGCTCTCAAGCCTGGGTGGGCAGACCTGGGCTGGTGTGGTGATCCCATGGCTGTTCGAGGCCTAGACTCCTTTCAGCTCTCTGTCCACATCCTAGAGGAAGCTCCACACCCTCAGGTCCAGGGAAGAGCTCCTGGAGCTTGAGCAGCAAGATGGCACAAGGGGGTGAGGAAGGGCAGGTTTCCTTCTTTTAAGAAAATTCCAGGCCTATCACATCTGCCAGTGACCAGGTACACAACCCCAACTGGCTGTGAGGGAAGTGAGATATGTCCTTTTCCCTGGCACAGTGACCTCCCGATAGGGTCACATTAACGGCAGGAGAGAAGGCATGTTGGGTTGGCAACTAGCCATCTCTGCCACAGCAAATTGTATAAAGCAGACCATATTTTAAGTGAGCCAGGGGAGGGAGCGGCTCTCATCTGAGAGGGTGTGCTTGGCATGCTGAGTACAAGCCTGAGTAAGCCTAAGCCTGATAAGCCACAGGCAAGGCCTTGGAGCCTGTCCCAGGATTGCCTTCAGCTGGGGGTGGGACCCCTTGGCTTATTGCCTCACCTGGAAAACGAGGAGGTAAACGACATGGATGATCTCCAAGGTCCATTTTAGTTCTTTCTTTGCTATTTAAAGAATATCTAATGCACAATTTTCTGTGAAGCTAGAAATTAATTCCTTAATTTATTTTTAGTTCCTTAATTTTAAAATCCAGCTACGTATGTACACATTTAGCCTAAAGAATGGTACTTTTTAATGTTGTAATTCTCTTATGCCACTTTTATTGTTTTATTTAAAACTTTTTAATTATAAAATACATATGACAAAATTTACCATCTTAGCCATTTTTAAGTGTACAGTTCAATAATATTAAGTACAGTCACATTGTACAATATTTTTATTTTTTGAGGGAACATAATTGTGTTCTGACTGTTTTGGGAGGGGATATATACTTCTTTCTCGTGTACACAGCAGTAAATGTAGGTAGTCTTTGTTTAGATGATGAGATGAGAATTAGCCGTTGCTTCACATCTGCTTTCAAATACGACCTTTGGTTAAACTTTTTGAAAATTGGGACATATCTTATGCATAGTGAAATGCACAGATTTTAAGCATCCAGTTTGGTAAGTGTCGATGAAGGGATTTACTCTAGTCAGGATACAGAACATTTTATTAAGTGGCTTTTTTAAAATCAGAAAATCGTGGGATGTTGGAGCAGGAAGGGATTGTAGTGATCGTCCAACTTGATCTTGATTTACAGATGAGGAAACCAGAAGTTGAACTCAGAAGACTTTGCCTGAGATTTTTAACCAACTTAGATGCCAGTTATAATGAAAGCCAGGATCTTAATTAACATCAGGCTTCTTAACGCCCTGTTTGTTTTTGGTGTCTGTGACTTGACATCTTAATTTTTCTTTCCGTGTTTCTCTCTCAGTGGAAGGAACTGAAAACTGTACTTTTTGCAGGTGGTAAAATGAGACCCTTGTGCTGGCTGGGCTGCCCTTTCTTAGTCTGGTTGGCACAGGTAATATGGACAATAGGCCTTTGCTGGGAATAGTCACTGGGCACATGGATTTCACAGAGTTGTTTTGAGTGGTTTCTTCCTATTTCCTATAGCACTATTTCCTGGTATAAGAAAGTGAAGGAGTGGTATGATTTGTCAGGAGTGTTTCCACATTCCTTTCTGGTGAAGGGTTGACTGCTAGTGGATGTCAGTCACGTAATTAACCTTTAATTCTTGTTGGGGTTGCAGTATCTGCTGTTGGAGCAACTTGCCTGCGTCCTCTGACTCAGGGACTTGGGAGCCAGACCGTTGGTGGGCTCTTTGGTGTCTATGATTGGGTTATCCTGGGTTCTTAGTGGACGATTGTGGACCCAAGGACACAGGTCCTTCTCAAAGCACGGGTGTTCTAAACTTTGCTTTCTTTTTGGTAAGGAGGGACAGATGATTATTTCGTTGCCTGAGAGTTGCCTGCTCACCACGGACACAGTGATTAGGAGCTACTTAGGGACGTACATTGCTAAGTAAGTGAACGCACACATGCTTATCTGGTGCAAATGCTTGTCTTGTAAAGTCTACAACATTGGCAAATAATGTCCTCTAAGGCAGGTTTACTCTGTTCTTGAAGTTTGTTCTTTATTCATTTTAAGCTGCATTTTTAAGGGCTTTAATAGGCTGCCTAGGATGTGGGTTTGAATCCTGATCTATCACTTACTAGAAAATGAAGATAAAGTGGGAGAATTGATGTCAATCATTCTGAGCGCCTTGACTCCTCCTAGCCTATTCTCCATCATAGTAGATCTCCACAAATATTACTCTTATTTTCACCCTCATTGTATTTGCTTGAATTCTCCTTCAGCTACAAAGAGCTGTTGACATTATGAAAGCGTAATTTTATTTAGCATAGAAGAGAGGAGGCCAACATAGGAGAAAACTATTTTCTGGCTTTTGTTATGGGGGACCTTTGTTCTGGGGGACTTGCTGAGAATAGAGTGAGGGGGATCCTTAGCAGAAGGGGTTTCTAAATTATGAGGATTGTAAGATTGTATTGTTTCTTAACTCAGTCTAAGTTCTGGACTTTTAATCTCCTTGGCATGTTTTTATGAGAGCAAATGTATCTTTATTGACCTGAGTAGAAGCAGGGATGGTCTTAGTATTAAAATTTTCTATATCATTTTGAAATTTTGAGTAGGATTTTTGGTAATATAGGAATTTGGACTTTGAAGGATTAATGAAAACTTTTCTAAATACATTTATGCAACATGAGATCTTTTGATAACAAAAATACTGCAGTGTATAGTTTGTAATAGAGTGAGTAAATTTAGGAATTAAAACTTTAGCAAATATATAATGAGCTGATTCAGTTTTCTAAGTTAGTGTCATACAGAACTTTTTGCAGTGATAGAAATGTTTCACTCTTCATTGTCCAGTATGGTAGCTGTTAGCCACATAGGCCTATTGGCACTTGAAATGTGGCCTACATGACTGAAAATTGAATTTTAAATATTATTTAATTTTGAATAACTAAAACTGAAATAACTACATGTACCCAGTGTTTACTGTATTGGATGGGGCAGGTCTAGGTTCTTTCCACCAGTTTTTTTCCCCCACCAAGTTTGATACCCTTATCGAAGTGAAATAAGTGAACTTGGATCAGAAGCTTTAAAACTGGAGAACCAAGTTGGAAGCAAAGAGGTTGTCTGTCTCTTCGCAGATGACATACTTTATGTGGGAAACCCAAAAGACTCCACCCCCAAATTACTAGAACTCATACAACAGTTCAGTAATGTGGCAGGATACAAAATCAATGCACAGAAATCAGTTGCTTTCCTATACACTAACGATGTAACTGTAGAAAGAGAAATTAGAAAATCTATTCCATTTACAATAGCACCAAAACCCAGAAGGTATCTTGTAATAGACCTAACAAAAGAGATAAAGGATCTGTACTCTAGAAACTACAGAACACTTAAGAAAGACATTGGAGAAGATACACAAAGATGGAAAAACATTCCATGCTCATGGATCGGAAGAATAAACATTGTTAAAAGGCTTGTGCTACTCAGAGCAATCTATACTTTCAACACCATCCTTATCAAAGTACCAATGCCATTTTTCAAGTGCTGGGACAAACAATCCTAAAATTCATATGGAACCAGAAAAGACCCCGAATCACCAAGGAAATGTTGAAAAAGAAAAACAAAGCTGGAGGCATCACATCACCTGATTTCAAGCTATCTTACAAAGCTGTGATCACCAAGACAGCATGATACTGGCACAAAAACAGACACATAGATCAGTGGAACAGAATAGAGAGCTCAGACACGGACCCTCAACTCTATGGTGAATTAATCTTTGACAAAGGAGGAAAAAACATCCAATGGAAAAAAGACAGTCTCTTCACTAAATGGTGTGGGAAAATGGGAGAGCTATATACAGAAGAATTAAACTCGACCATTCTCTTACACCATATATGAAGATAAACTCTAAATGGATGAAGGACCTCGATGTGAGACAGGAATCCATCAAAATCATAGAGGAGAACGTAGGCAGTAACCTCTTCAACATTGGCCACAGCAACATCTTTCATGACACGTCTCCAAAGGCGAAGGAAACAAAAGCAAAAATGAACTTTAGAGACTTCATCAAGATAAAAAGCAAAGGAAACAGTCAACAAAACAAAGAGGCAGCCCATGGAATGGGAGAGGATATTTGCAAATGACACTATAGATAAAGGGCTGGTATCCAAGGTCTATAAAGAACTTCTCAAACTCAACACCCAAAAAACCAAATAATCAAGTCAAAAAATGGGCAGAAGATATGAACAGACACTTTTCCAAAGAAGGCATACGAATGCCTAACAGACACATGAAAAAATGTTCAACATCATTAGCCATCAGGGAAATTCAAATCAAAACCACGTGGAAATACCACCTTACACCAGTTAGAATGACAAAAATTGAAAAGGCAAGAAACAACAAATGTTGGCGAGGATGTGGAGAAAGGGGAACCCTCTTACTCTGTTGGTGGGAATGCAAGTTGGTACAGCCACTTTGGAAAACAGTGTGGAGGTCCCTCAAAAAGTTAAAAATAGAGCTACCCTATGACCCAACAATTGCACTACTGGTATTTATCCCAAAGATACAGATGTAGTGAAGAGAAGGGCCATATGCACTCCAATATTCATAGCACAATGTCCACAATAGCCAAACTGCGGAAGGAGCCGAGATGCCCTTTAACAAATGAATGGATAAAGAAGATGTGGTCCGTATATACAATGGAATATTACGCAGCCATCAGAAAGGATGATTACCCAACGTTTGCATCAACATGGGTGGAACAGGAGGAGATTGTGCTAAATGAAATAGGTCAATCAGAGAAAGACAATTATCATATGGTTTCACTTATTTGTGGAACATAAGGAATAGCATGGAGGACATTAGGAGAAGGAAGGGAAAAATGAAGGGAGGGATATTAGAGGGGGAGATGAACCATGAGAGACTATGGACTCTGGGAAACAAACTGAGGGTTTTCAGAGGGGAGGGGGTGGGGGATGGGCTAGCCCGGTGATGGGTATTAAGGAGGACAAGTGTTGCAATGAGCACTAGGTGTTACATGCAAACAATGAATCATGGAACACTACATCAAAAACTAATGATGTACTGTATGGTGGCTAACATATCATAATAAAGAAAAAAGACTTTGCAAAAAGGACTCTCTTGCAAACAAAGCTGGTACTTGTTTCACAGTGAGACAAAGTGAGACAGTTCTTTGCCACTCATGAGTGCGACTTGTTAGGGCATTGACATCAGGGTGGGCTCTGGAGAGGAAAATCTTGAGGAAGCAAAACCCTCTTGGGTGCTTGGAGTAAGCTCAGAGTGTACTGACAGTTTGGGCCACAGTCCCTGTGGGAGCAGAACAAACCACTAGGATCTGTATCTCTAGCTTATTCCATATTTGGAATGGAAGTAATTCTTTTAACCTGGCTTCTGTTTTTTAAAAGGTGGCAGCCTCCTCCATCCCCTCTGCTGGCTCTCTGCACCTTTTTAGTCTCAGAAAAGCATGCTGGGGACCAGTCTCTCTGGAAACCTTACCTGGAGATTTTACCGAAGGCCTACACCTGCCCTGTGTGTTTGGAGCCGGAAGTGGTGAATCTTTTCCCCAAACCTTTGAAAGCAAAGGCTGAAGAACAGAGAGCCCACGTGCAGGGGTTCTTTTCTTCCTCCAGAGACTTTTTCTCTTCCCTGCAGCCTCTGTTTTCGGAGGCCGTCGAGAGCATCTTTAGCTACAGCGCCCTCCTGTGGGCTTGGTGCACGGTCAACACCAGGGCTGTGTACGTGAAGCACAGGCAGGAGCAGTGTTTCTCCAGGGAGCCGAACACCTGCGCGCTCGCCCCGTACTTGGATCTGCTGAATCATAGCCCGCATGTCCAGGTGGGAAGTTGACAAGGGGACACATGTTCTGTTTTGATAGGAAGGACTCTTGACATGTAGAACCTGACTTTGAAACCATAGAGAGAGGTGTTGCTGGCTTTAGGTGAACCTACCTGCCACCAGGTGTTTTTCTGTCTTTTTTCCCAGCCCCCTTTTCCTTTCTGGCATCCCCTCCCTGTGTTTTCCCACTCTGCCTTCCAGGCCAGCAAAGGTCAGTGCTATATCCCCTGAATGGCCTTCACCAGAAGCATCCCCTCCATCCCCCAGCTTTGGTGCAGAGTCCTCTTTTCCTCCTGCCAGTATGGGGAGTGAAGTCCAGATTGCTTTCCTGTCCCATTCCCTTTTATACCTGGTGTCATTGCTGTCAGCTGTCATCAGCTGTCAGTTTATGTTTGCTGTGATCACGGATTGACTTGCTGTCTCCCTCTCTGCGCTGTGTAAGGATGGGGACTATGCCTTGTTTCTCCCTGTAACCCAGTGCAGGGCCAGGCACATAGTAGGCATTTAATAAACCTTAACTGAATGGATGAATATTTGTGGGGAAAAGGAGTCTGGGAAATACTAAAGAATCCCTCTTTGGGAGATAGTCATAGATCTCATCTCCAGCCCTTTTCCCCTCTGGCACACAAAGGAGACGATTACATGTGTAGGCATGCTGGGGTAGGGGTCTGGCTTTGAGGGCAAAGGTGTCCATATGTCAGCTCACCTGTAACCCGTTCAGGGTCCACTTAGAGGTACACTGGCTGGGCCCTTGCTTGTGCTGTTCTCTTCGTTCTGCACCCCACCTGGAGAAGATCAATGGCACCTGGCTAGCCTATGTGCCAGTGTGAGGTGAGCATAGGGAGACCTGTACTGTGCTTTCTCAGGCGGAGGCAATCTCCTTGCCTGTCTGCTTGTTATTGTTGGAGAAAGATGCATTTCTGACAGTATTCAGCGAAGGTGATGGAGGTTAGATGGCCGTTTCTGGGAGTGATGTTGATGAAGTAATGTCAGAGGCGTGCATATGATAGGGTGCTGGACACAGGAACTGAGTCAGTCCTCACTGGGATGACTTCATTTTTATTGGCCTGTTGGTGCATTTATGCTGCAAGCCAGTGATTTGACAGCCATCGTAGGGGCTCTACAAACTCCAGCCTGTGGGCATGTGACCCAGGGGCCGTGGCAGAGCCTAAAATACTTGCTTGCTGGCCCTTTATGGAAAAAAGATTGTTGAACCTTGGTCTGAAGTGCGTTGCTGCTGGCTTTTGGCGTGTAACTCGAAACCGTGGCCCTAATCTGTTGATGTTGCAAGCTGGGAATTTCAGCCCCGTTTCTCATCCTTGCCCTCACTGGGATTTACTGTTTAGTGTGGTGGCCTCAGTGCTTGTACCCACTCCTTAGTGTGGAGAGCAGGTGGGTCATCTTGGTCTTTCCTCTGTTATTTGTTTATAGACTTGTCACAAAATCCATATGATTGTATCAACCAATATCCTGCTGCTCAAAGACTCTGTATTGTGAGACCTGAAATTCATGTGCTGCCTTGACATCTTTGGGCATCACAGGGCCCCAGGGGCCTGACTGAATTCCTCTGCTCTCACTGGATATACCCCCCCCCCATCCAAAAAGAAAGGCCCTATCAGCTCAACTAGCTGCACCCCGCCTGGCCCTCAGCCTGACGGTTTCCCCTCCCTACCTGCCTCTTCACACGAGCACTCACATCTCCCCGCGGGAGCCAGGGGGTCACCTCCTTGTTACCCACAAGCCTGCTTCCCGTGGCCCCTGCTGGTCACACAGCTCCCAAACGTAACCCCTGTGTGGCTGGGGTGTCCTTTCCCCCAGGCTGTATATGTGACTAGTGACCTGTCCGCTTTCAGGAGTCATGCGTTTGGCCATCCTGAGAGCCCTTGGCAGGACTCCCTCCCTCACCGAGTGGTGACATGGGGGCACACGAGATCCCCTAGTGTAGGGCTGGCATTTTCCCACATGTGGTTAAATTCACATTGTGATGAGTGTTGAAAGCTACATCTGACTTTAATACAGTAAACTTAATATTTTCATTTTTATGCTTGGCTTTAAAAAAACCGTTAACGATTTTCCTTTCTAGGTAAAAGCAGCATTTAATGAGGAAACTCGCTGTTACGAAATCAGAACAGCTTCAGGCTGCAGGAAACACGAAGAGGTGTTCATCTGCTATGGCCCTCACGATAACCAGCGGCTGCTCCTGGAATATGGATTCGTTTCCATCCAGAATCCTCACGCTTGTGTTTATGTCTCAGAAGGTTGGAATCAACTTTGTTCTTACTAAGAGGATACATACAGTTCTTTTTTCCACCCCCCCCGCCCCCAATCTGGGGATGTGGTTTTTTATAGTTTTAGTAAAAATGGCAAAACATTAAAATGTGTATCATTTATTTTCCCCTAGGTAGGGGAAAACACTCACTGACCATGTAATTTGAGTGTTGAAGTGAAAAACAACAGGGCTCTGGTCAGTACTGAGGAAAGGAAGAACTGAAAAAAGTTTTGTTGCATTAGGTCAGACAGCAGAATGGGAGAAAAGGAAGACCACTAAAGAAATGAATATAATATTAAAAAGGTAGGAAGAAATGGAAATTTTTGTACTGAGACATTGTTACTCTCACTAAATGCAGGATAGAGAACAAAAAATTAAAAAATGTTAAGTACCTACTGTGTGAGGCACTGTGCTAGTGACAGGGATAAATATATTACATAGTCTCCTTGTTTTGGGGGTTTAATGCCATGATGAAATATTGATTTCATTTATGTTTTCCTGTGACCTACTGATTAGCCATCATAATAATTTAGCTATTAAATTTATGCTGTGGAAATTCCAAATATAGTATTAATAACAGTACATAGAAAAATGTTTCTTTCCCTCTTCTCCTGAAGCAGCAGAGAAATAGTTTTGTAGGCCATGGAGCCAGAGATTTACCGAGTATATAATTTGGGGTAGTTTTAATATAAGCTGTAGTGGAAATAGAAACTTGTTCAAGGTGAAACTACTCTATCCTATGGGCAGAATAATAATGTTATTTCTCAAACTAGAAATTAAAAGCAAAAACTGGGCCTTGCTGGGTCTCTTAGAAAACTAGCTTTGAGATTAACCTCCTGTTTTAGAATAATTTTAATATTGATGACCATGAAATACTGATTTGCAAACAGTTTGAACAAAATTTACATTTTAGTTATTTTTACGTTTATAAAACCAAAACGTAGAAATACAAAAAAGAAATTTTAGAAATAGAAAAATCAGTCATTACCCTGCTACCCTAACAAGCTTTGTTAATTTTTACATGTTTACTTTCAGTTGCTTATGATTGTAATCACTAATACCAGTTTTGAATTCTGGTTTTTGAAAACTTCTTGTTATAAACAATTCCTCATGTTTGTACAGCTCCTGTACTTTTGGTGGGTGTGACTTCCCTCATCCTGCCACTGTCTTGATTACCAGGCTTTGTGGATTAATTTGCTTGGTGGGGACATGTGTTGAGGTTGTGGGTGTTTTCTCCCCTGTCCTGGAATTCTGTAGCTTTTCAAGGACTAAATAAAGATCTCATTGAATTGGACTCAACTGGAGCTTTTTGGTGTGAATTAGGTAAAACTGTTTACACAGGTCTTGATTGTTGGTGGAAGGGACAGTAATTATAGAAGGCCCACACTTTTGTCTGATGACACCCTAAATTTCTTTCTTTCTTTTTTTTTTTTTTGTAGATATACTTGTTAAATATCTTCCATTAACAGATAAACAGATGAACAAGAAGATTTCCATTTTGAAGGATCATGACTTTATAGAGTAAGTGTTTTTTCTTTGTCTCAAAATTATTCCTTCAGGAAACTTTGATGAGAAAATTGAGGGTAGCGTTTCTATAGGTATGAGCTACCTTCTGACTTGTACCATTTGACAGGTAGGTATTTATTGAGCATTTACTATGTGTAGTAAATTGTGCTTGATGTGGGGCACGCAAGGAGTTTAAGATACTTTTTAAGAAACTTATTTGGGGACATGAGATATGAACTTGAAGTGTTACTGTACTGAAAGGAAGCCCTGTTTATATTGATTGGTAGCCCAATGTTTGTCTCCAGCACATGGTCAGTGGGATGGCATTGGGCTTCTGCAGGCCAGGCTGGCCCTCAGTCACCCAGCAACATGGTGCACATGCTTAGGACGCAGGTTTGGGGGTGGTGGCTAGGTGATTCCACGCCAAGTGGAGCCTCTCTCTTTCAGATTTTCTTCGGTAAAGAAACTTAAGTTTCACATGGGCCAGCAGCAGTGTGAGTGCAGTCTGGCTGTGGTGGCTGCCATTTATTTGATGCCCAGGGGGACTCTGATTCTTCATCTTTCCTCTCCCTGGGACCTGTGGCACCGGCCCTCTTCCTCTGCCTTCCTCAGCCAGATTCAGCTCCTTTCTGAAATTAATTGGAAAGTAGTTTTTTACCCTTTTTTTTTTTTAAAGACTTATTTATTTATTTGAGAGAGGGAAGGAGAGAGAGCACAAGCAGGGGAGAGGAGCAAAGGGAGAGGGAGAAGCAGACTCCCTACTGAGCAGGGAGCCAGAGTTGGGGCTCGATCCCAGGACCCCCAGGATCATGACCTGTGCCAAAGGCAGACACTTAATCACCTAAGCCACCCAGGCGCCCCTTTTACATTTTTTTTTTAAACAAAGAATTTTATTTTATTTATTTATTTATTTATTTATTTATTTACTTACTTACTTATTTATTTATTTTTACCTCTGGCTTTATTCTTAAATAGAGGCAGACTTACTTTTCTCTTTTGTCTTTGTGACCATAGTGTTTAGACCCTTCAGAAAATGTTTGGCTCTTCAGCCATTTGCCATGGTGTCCTGAAGTACTGAAATGACAGGTGTGTCGTTATTTGTCTTTATACTTTAGAAATTTGACATTTGGATGGGATGGACCATCTTGGAGGCTACGCACAGCTCTTAAGTTGTTATGTCTGGAAGCCGAAGAATTGTAAGTTTCAGCATGTTGGTCCAGAGCTGTGGTTACAACCTGGACATAACCTTGGGGCTTCTGTTGGCTTACTATCAAATACCCAGCCTGGGAGGAGAAAGGAATGCCATTGTATACTGGGAGGCTTATTCTTTATGGATCTTGCCCATGCCCTGAGCATTTCACCATTTCTGGAATTCTGGTTTTAGAGTCATAATCAGAGTACATGGCCCTGGGACCTTTTTATTCTCAGGTATTTTTTCCCTGGTGACCTGCAGCTGGATGTTTAAATTTTATTTTTTAAAGAATTTATTTATTTATTTATTTATTTATTTATTTGAGAGAGAGAACTTGTGTGCCCGTGCGAGTCGGGGAAGGGCAGAAGGAGAGGGAGAGAGAGAATTTCAAGCAGACTCTGTGCTGAGTGAGGAGCCTGTCAAGGGGCTTGATCTCACCACCCTGAGATCATGACCTGAGCCAAAATCAAGAGTCAGATGCTCATCTGACTGAGCCACCCAGGCACCCCTTGAGTCAATATTTTAAAAAATGTGAGCATTGGCACTGTTCAAAGGGAAGTCCCTGAGTAGGTAGTTTTTTCCTGGGGGCAAACAGCTCCTACCCCTGGTTCTGCCCCAGGGCACAGATCCAGCTCCCTGCTAAAGGAATGGTCTGGGTATTCTCATGGGGGAGGCAGGTAGAGGGGAACCCCCGGTGGAGACACACATCTTGGTTAGGCTCCTTAATGTTACCTTGAGGCTGCCGGTCCCTCCCCCGGCATGGAAAGGACTGGCCACTGCCCAGTGTAGGGACCTCCTTCAGCCTGGGTCCACTGCTTAGCCAAGGCTCAGATGAGAGAAACCATACGAAGAGAGAGCTTGCTGAAGATGGTGAGCCCACCCTTGAGTGGCTGGGAGGACTGAAGGAGCTGATGCCCTTGGCACGGTGCCCTGAAGTAGTTGGTGCTCATTCAGTAACTCCTGTCGGGATATTGCTGACCTCTTTTTCTATAAGGACTCGGAAAAAAGCGACTCCCTAATCTCGACACCAGGAATAGTTGTGTCTATTCTCAGCAGATGGTGTGTTTCTTATCTTACAGCCACTGTGGATTCTGTATCTGATATGTTTCCTTCTCTTTATTGTTTCCTGGAAAACTCAGTGGCCAATTTGTGGCCCGTCCAAATGTGCAGGATTTTCAGGCATGCGATTTATCCTGGTTGTATCTTAACCCTTCCTCCTTTGAACTTTCTTTTGTCTGGTTTTCACTGTCCATTCATCTTTTATTTCATCTCGCGTGTGCCCATGTAAGTGTCTTTAAGTCCTTTGTGGAAAAAGGTACGAGAGGTCACCCTGGGGCCTTTTCCCCCTTGAGTTACTCCTGACGGTCTGGAGTGATGTGGCAGAACAGGCCCGTGGTGGCTATTCTGCCGGATGTGGTTTGCATGCTGTGTCTTCCTCTCCTTAGCTGTGTTGTGTCACCTCGGGTGAGTTCTTTACCGTTCCCGATTCTCAGTTTGTGTCTAACGTGAGAATACTAAATGCTTTCTTTACTAGGTAATTGTGAAGATTAAATTAGATAATTGTTTTATATGAAATACTGTTCCTGGCATAGAGTGATTTCCTTCCTTCCTTTCCTGAGAACTTAGCTGTTTCTGAGCTTTCCGTTGTTGTCTCTAAAGCTGAAGACTTTTAAGACTTTATTCCATGTACGGCTTGTCAGCTGTTCTGAATTTCTGAGTGACTTCTGTATACTTCCACTCTGATGTGGCAGTTGTCACCTTACCTTTCCCCTCCTAAGCCATTCCACTTCAGATTGTTGGCATCCAGGATTTATTCCTCCACCCTTGTTCTCTGCATAGTGCTTCTGGCGGGCGTGTGGATTTGGCCCCGTCACCTTCTGTCTCAGCATCTTGCTGTGGCTCCCTCTTGCTTACCCTGAAATACTTCTACTCCTCTGCCTGTGGAAGGTTGGCTCCACTTGCCCCCTGAACCCATTTCCTGCATATTTTCAGTGTAAAATGGGAGTGACCTGCATGCACAGAAGGGCTTCACTGTAGATTCTTCCTTCCATCTCCAGAGCATTTTACCTTGTGAAACGTGTTCTGTTCAGTTTGCCCTAGTTCAGGAAAGACTGTCACTTGAAGAGAAGGAAAGTTCTACTGTCTTTGCTCCTTACTCCTTAGTCCTTTTGGCTGGGAATCACCTTCTTGTTCTGTCTTCTGCTCTGTTCCCATGACTCGTGGACATGACTCCACTTACTTCGGTGCCAGACACAGGATTGCAGTGCTAATCAAATTCAGTCTCTTCCCGCAAAGAGCGTCAGTCCTTTGATTCTTATTCTCAGTTGTTCCTCCTTCTGTACCTTGTCTGCTTCAGCACAGGAGCTGTGTGTGGTGGGAGGTTTTAGGGTATCTGCTACTGGAGTGAGTTTATTATGCTTCTGGAAAAATAAGAGTTTGTTGTGTTGAAGTATAAAAAGACTTCTTTACTTCTTGAGAGCCTGCTGACATTATCTTACTGAACAATTTGGTTCTAGTACATGCTGGAAAAAAATACTTCTTGGGGAAATAATTTCAGATACAAATGAGAAGAGAAGTTTGGTCATAGCCCAGAAAATATGCCAGTATTTTATAGAGGAGACCAATGCTATGCTGCGAAAGGTATGTTTCTAGAATATTGCATTCTTTTGTTACAGAAGTACTTTGATGAAGAAGTTACTTGTTTTGTACATGTTACACCTTATTAGGGCATCGTTTGATGCCTTAAATAGATGAATGTTGATATAATTTCCGGGTTTTTTGACTGCTAACATTGTGTTTATATTTTCAGTAGGTAAAAATTATTGGATGAATTTTTAAGTACTCTTTTTTTAAGTATTTCTATTTAGTAAATGTTTTAATTAAATGGGAAATCAGCTTATTTTTTAAAAAAGATTTTACTTATTTGAGATAGAAAGAGAGAGAGAATTAGCGGGGGGGGGGGGGCAGAGGGAGAAGCAGACTCCCTGCCGAGTAGGGAGCCCAACACAGTGTGGGGCTCGATCCCAGGACCTTTGGGATCATGACCTGAGCTGAAGGCAGGCAGATGTTTAACCAGCTGAGCCACCCAGGTGCCCTGAGAAATCAGCTCATTTTAATGAAGACATTACTGGGATTGGAAAATAATTTTAGTGAACCTTCAAGACATTATACTAAGTGAAATAAACCAGAATACAAAAAGACAAATATTGTGTGATTCCACTGTCCAGCATAGGCAAACTCATAGAGACCGAAAGTAGAGTTGAGGTTACCAGGGGCTGGGGGTGGGGGGAATGGGGAGTTTGTGTGTAATGGGTGCTGTTTCTGTTAGAGACGGTGAAGGAATCCTGGGGACGCAAAGTGGTGACAGTTACATAACGCTGGGATCGTACTTAATGCCATTGAACTGTACACGGAAAAGTGGTCAGAATGGTAAATTTTATGTTTATGTTTATTTTACTACAGTAAAAAAATTAATTTTAAAATACTTTCCAGGTTTCTCATATGAAAGATGAAGAAGTGGCTTTGATAAACCAACTAGCTTTGGTAGAAACATTGTGGATAGAAGAGCTAAGGATTCTGCAGGCATCTGCTGAGATTCTAAACAGTTTGCAAACAGCTTTTAGGTAACGTCACCTGATGCATTTGGTCACCTGTGGTGGGTGTGTACCATTTACAGTCACCCAGTGGTTTCTATTAAACAACTGTATACCAAGTCCTGCTCCTCTTGCTTTCTTTGTTTGTGGGGCGGAGCAGCGGCTGCTCCTGACATTGAAGGGTGTCTTTGGGGGGGCAGGGCAGGCTCTGCGGATTCTGGAGCCATAAGCGAAGGTGGATGTGTCATCCTCATAGCCTGTCTGATACTCTCAGAACAGATCACAGTCCTGCAGGAAGAAGTAGGAGGAAGGCACTGCACTGTGATGAGGGGGCGCTGTGAGGGGCTCTGTGTGTGCCCTTTCACCCGGTGTCCTCCTAACCCCTCTGACTCAGCACCTGTCAAAGGGCAAGAAGTTCTATGTTTATTAGGTTCTAATACCGTTGGGTTAGGGATGTGCCGGCGGTGAGTGGCTTTGGGTGGTGCGTATGGGGGAGTGCGGGGCCAGCCTGGGTCTCAGCTGGGCTTCACGAACCCCAGCTGCACCAGACTGTCCCAGCGGGAGCAAACCACGTCACGTTTTTTGGTTCTGATTTCCAATCTGGAAAGGAGGTCATTGGGCAGGAATGGGGGTGGACGCCCTGTGCATCAACCCTGAGCCCCCACCCAGCGGAAGGGCCAAGGGGCAGGGACACATGTCGGGCAAGTGATGCTGCCTCTCCCCTTCTTGGCCTCACTTACCAGGGATCAGGGAATTGGGTATAGGAGGGACAGTTGGGGCACTGTCTGTCTGTCATTTTTATGGAATGCGAGTTCAGTCATTAAATACCGGAGAGAGCGGGGCCTGCCTTAACAGACCACCCTCTGCAGTTTTCCAGAATGTGTTTGAATCTCTTTCTCGGACATGTCCCTTTTCCGTTCTCTTTGTGGTTTAACTCTTTTATTCTGCTGCTTTTCTGTTATTTTAATGGGGGTTTGGGAGGAATAGGAGATTACTGGGCTCAGTTGGCCATTTTGAATGAAGAGTCTTTACCTTCCCTTTTTCTTTTTTTTTTTTTTAAATAACATTTTAGGATATTGACTTTCCTCTGAGAATGGTTTTTATGTAAAGCGTGTACTAATTAGTACTTTTTAGATTTGGCTCAGGCTTTACACTCTTCGTAGCGTTCTCATGCCTGTCCGTGAACATTCAGGACCACTGTGAGGAAGTCAGCAGGTGTTATCATATATCACAGAAGCAAATACGTACCTTTTATAAAAACTGGACTACGATTGAAACATAAGACAGTAACATTTATTGAATATTAGCATTGCTGGATGTGAGGCACTGTGCTCAGGCCTGGTGTGCAGGGTTTTATTTAAGCCTCAGAGTTATCCCGTGCTGTAAATCAAAAGGGGAAGAAATTGCCTAAGATGCTATGCCTAGTGTGTGCTGTAGTGAAAATGCCCACCCACCCTGCCCTCAGAGGGACCAGGGTCCACAGCTGGGGTGTGTTTGTGGCTGGGATGTACCGTGCTGTCCCGATGACATGGGGATGTAGTTCACACCTCTGGGCTTGTCGCCTCCATTTCAGTGGGCATCAATATGCCAGTCAGGGAGCCTGGTACCGCTGATCCTCAGTCGGGATGTCTGCTTGATTCTGGGGTTCAGTGGAGGTAAAGTGCCCCAAAGCCATGGTTATATGTGAACGTCCATCCTTACTCTTTTCCTCTTTATCGTTTTCAGAATCAGTTGGGAAGAAGGGATGTTCCCTCCTCAGCTCTCCCTAGTCCTTGGCCTCAGGGGATCCCTGAATGAGTCACGCAGGGGGTGGTGTCTTGAAGGGACCACCAGGCCTCTGCGAGGTTGGGGCCGGACTGGGACCACACAGTGCAGGGGCCACCCCAGTTGGGCATTCGTGCCCAGAATCCACTTTTCCCTCCCAGGTTTGCATTCTTCCCCAGCACTGGAATTCCTGCCCTCGTGGAATACAACCCAAACAAGCAAATGGGGCCCACTCACTTCGGAAGGCAGTCAGAGGATCTGGACGGATCTGGACATCTTTCCCTGTTCATATATATGGTTGGTGTTGACTTTATTTTTAAATAGCTGCAGTGTGTTTCAGGATTTGATACACCAGGGGTCTGCAAACTTTCAAGGGGCAGATAGTAAATATTTTAAGCTTTCTGAGCCATACGGTCTTTGTCCCAACTATATTGTACAGCATATAGACAGTATGCAAACAGGTTGCATGACTGTGTTCCAGTAAGACTGTTTACAGAGACAGGTCATGGGCCATGGTTGGCTGACCCCTGTGCTGTTTGATAATTATTTTTTCTGTTCCCTGTTTGTGTACATTTAGGACCTAACTATCTATCTATCTCTCTATATATATATACACACACACACACACAGACACACACATACATGTATATATGTATGTATGTATATGTAAAATTTAAGTTATATATATTATGTAATATATATAACTTTATATAACTTAATGTGTATAATATATAGTACATGAACTCCTACTTGAAGGTGCCTTATACCTTCTGAAAATAAAGCCCCCCCCCCAACATGAAAAACTTCACAGACTTGTGTGGTAATAGTTGTGCTTTAGGTGTCCAGTGTTTAGAAAAAAATAGACAATGACAAAAGTCGTTACACATTTACAAATGAGAAGTGTTTCATCATTCACATCAGGTCTATGTGTATTTGAAAAATGTCAGAATAAGACTTTTCCATTTGTAGACAATGCTTGGGAGAAATCTGAGGCTCTTGTAAGGCAGTCTGGCCCACAAGGTAACCTGCTGGTTTGTCCTTGAAAAATCATCATCATGAAGGCCAGCAAAACCATCTCTATCTAAACAGGAGGGGCAGCCTGCCCTGATCTTTTCCCAGCAGTACTGTTTTCTTCCTTCTTTAGTGTCCCACCCTCTCCCCTCCCCCAGCACCCTTTCCATCTTCCTCCTTTTCTGTTTTCTCCTCACTAGTGCCTTGTGTGCGGCTGAGGTTCCTAACACACCCGCCCCTTGTTGCTATCAGAGTTTGTGGGTGGAAAGCCTCCTGTGAGGGGTGACTTGGCCTGAGGGGACAGACACCAAGAAGTTAAGGGCTATTTGGGGTATACCTCAAGTCTGAAGGTGGAGACTGGTAATGACCTAGGAAATCAGAGCTGTTAATTCTATGAAAGTGGCTTTCACCGAAGCACTTAGACACCACCCTGAGAGGAGCCATTAAGGCCCAGAAATAGGGAATTTATTTTAGCTCCCAGGTGGCAGACAGCAACCACGTTCTGTGTGATAGATTAATGTTGGGTAGTAGTTTTGTCCAGAGGAGTAAAGTATAACAAAACCTAAATCAGTTTGTCAGCTGACATATGAATATAGAGCTTTGTCAGGCATGCAACCACGTTGGTTCACTTGGAAAAGGGCTTTTTTTTTTTTTTAAAAACAAAAAACAAAAAACAAAAAACAGATCCAGAAAGCCATTTGTGAATTAAAGGGAACGGAACATTAAGAGGGATGAAGTAGGCCTGAAGCATTTTTCTATAACCCTGCCAGTGTACCACATACAACAAAGCCAGGACCATAGAGAACACGCCAGCGTGCCACACACAACAGTGCCATGTGCTCTCTCTGATGCTGTTCTGTTTTTACCTTTCAGAGGGCATCTTTCTGTCTTTATCATTCTGTTGTAACCTTGCCTTGAGGGAATATTTTCTTGTCTAATTTCCTTCTATTCTATAGTTAGATTATTACACAGTTTTAACATTAGGCTGTGAATAAATTTTTAAAACCTCACAAAAATATAGTAGAATTTAATAAAAATGCAACGTTACCACATCATACCCACTGGGACAGCTGTAATAAGAAAGATGAAGTGTTGAGGATGTGGAGCAATTGGAACCTCTAACCCTGCTGAGGGGGAGTCAGGTGGTGCAGTTGCTTTGAGCAACAGTCTGGCAGTTCCTCCAAAGGTTTAGCACAGAGTTTATGACCCAGCAATTCCCCTCCCAGGTGCATACCCAAGACTTGAAAACATGTCCACACAAAAACTTGAACATGAATGTTCATAGCAGTTCGTATAGCAGTTGTTCATAACAGCCCCCACCCAAAGGTTCCTCTGTGGATGAATGGATACATAAAATGAGATTTTTTCCATAAAATGGGATCTTATTCAGGCACAGAAAAGAAAAAGTACTCATAAATGCTACAACACAAATGAGCCTTAATGTGCTAAATGAAAGAACCCAGTTGCAAAAGACCACATATAATTGTATTTGTATGAAATGTGCAGAATTGGCAAATGTCGAGTGATGGGAAGTAGATGAGTGGCTGCTGTGGGGCGGGTGGGGCGGGCTGGGGCACGCCGGGATTGGGTGGCAAGGGCTAGAGCGTAGGGTTTCTCTCTGGGGTGACGGAAGTGCTCTCAAGCTGTGATGGCCGTGTGGCTTTGCACGAATACGGAGGCCCTTTGGATTGTACACTTTAAATAGGTCAGTGGTACGGTCTGTGAGTTGTATGTCAGTAAATCTATTTTTTAATAAAGTAAGGTTAGTGCTTAATATTCTACTCCTCTTCTCACTTGCAGCTAATGCTTTTCCAAAAAGGTCCCGAGGCTGTCAGTCTGACAGTGTCAGTAAGTGCCTGTGCATTACATTTATCACCTTGTTAATCCTGATCCATGATCTGATGAGGTCATATTTTCCTGATTGTGTAAATGTAAACATGAAGTTATTGCTGAGGTCACCTAGCACTGAGGGGAACAGGTGGGATTCAAACCTCTGTCGACCTCCAGACACCATGCTTGTAACGTTCATACAGCAAAGACTGTGTTTGTGAAAGGTGCACACAGGCTTAGGGAGGCATCTGATCTCACCTGATCAGGACTCTGTAAAGTTAAAGTGTAGCTGGATCGGTCATCCTTGGAAGAACATTGGAGGGCTGGATGTTACAGTCTTGCCTGTTTAAATCTGCTCTCTCCTGGCACTTACTTTGATAAGCAAAGAGACTCCTTAATATATAGAAGAGCAGACTTATGGCCCAGGGAACCCATCTTCAAAAATGGCAACCCAGTCCCTGAGCCACATTTTATAGAGGAGCAAATGAGTGTAGAGAAGGGAAGTAACGGGGCTGAGGATATTCAGCAGGTGAGCACAGAGCCACATGAGGGGGTGGAGCTATCTTTGGTCACAGGTAGTTGAAACTTTTATTAAGAGCATGCTTGTTAGGATGTGGGCCCTGATCATGGCATCAGACACTACCAGGTTCTACGAGCCCATCCCAAACCTATAGTATCAGAATCTCGGGGGGTAAGACCGGGAATATGTATTTTCAGTGAGCCCCTGGGTGATTTCAGTGCCCGTTGTTTGTGAACCACTCATTTAGAGATTCTGATGAAGGAGTGCCCTCTGAGGCCCTGGACCCTGGGTTTTATTTGGTCATCTCATGACTCGATGTGAAGCGTTAGGCAGACCCCAGATTGTGTGACTCTGAGGCTGGGGGCCTCTGAATACGTGTCCTGTCAGAGGGTTGGGGTGAAAGAGGGCCTTGAGATGATCCACTCAGACCCCCTCATTTTGTGGTTGAAGCCCCTAGAGATTGAGGAGCTTGCTCTGGACCCTGGATTTGCATATCAGAATCTGCGTTTTCTTTCTGATTCTAGTGGACGTCACACTGGCCTGCATTTTCCTTCCGTAGTGTAAGATCTAGACATTCTCCCAAATGGACTCCCCAAACCATATTCTAGAGAAGAATCAGAGTGGGAGTGAGGCAGTTGGAGGAGAAAGGGAAATGCTCACCCCAGCCCAGGAGGAGGTGGAGAAGGCGCTAACAGGAGCCAAGCTCCTGCCTGCGCTGGCCTGCACATTCTCATAGGATTTTCCCATCTCATTTCACAGTAGCTTTATGGGGCAAGTATTCCATGTTTTACCAGAGGTGAAGAAACTGAGGGACGGAAGGGTCATGGGACCTGTCCACATCATACAGTTGGGATTAGAACTCAGGAGTCTCTGAATTCAAGTCTGTCACTTGTCACTTATACCTGTTTCTGCCTTCAAAGATGGGCAGCCTACAGTGCAGGGCGGGTATAGACCCCCTTACAGCGGTTTGCTTTATTTTGTCTCATTTTCATGTTCTAACAGGCAACTTCCTCGACCTCATTGTGCAGACTGACAACAGGGAATGAGCAGCACCCAGGTGCAAGGAGAAAGATGTTCTGTCCAGGGGTCCCCAGGGGCCAAGCCCTCTCCCCGTGGTTTTCAGTTGTACAACCCCCTGCCTGTCACTGTGACATCCACATCACATAAAGGGCAGAGGGGCGAGAAGGGGTGAGTGATCCCAAAAGGCAGCCTAGCTGTACTTTTGATGTCTTAGCCAAGAAATCATTGTTAAGGCCCATGTCGAGGATCTTTTCCCCTATGTTTTCTTTTAGGAGTTTTATGGTTTCAGGTCTTACATTTAAATCTTTGATCTGTTTTGAGTTAATTTTTGTAAGTGGTATAAGATAGCATGTGGATATCCAGTTTCCCCAGCACCATTTATTGAAGAGACTATCCTTTTCCCATTGTGTGTTCTTGGTGGCCTTGTCAAAATTTAGTTGACCGTGTACGTGTGGGTTTATGTCTTGGCTCTCTGTTCTCTTCCATGTGATGGTTTTTATGCCAATAGCATACTATTCTGATTACTCTATCTTTGTAATATAACTTGAAATCAGGATGTGCCATGCCTCCAACTTTGTTCTTTATTTTTCAGGATCACTTTAGCCACTTGGGGTTTTTTGTGGTTCCATACAAATTTTTGGATACTTTTTTCTGTTTTTGTGAAAGATGCCATTACGATTTTGATAGGGACTGCATTGAATCTGTAGGTCACTTTGGGTAGTATGAACATCTTCACATCATTAATTCTTTTAATCCGTGAACACGGAATATCTTTACATTTATTCATGTCTTCTTTAATCTCTTTCATCAGTGTCATAGTTTTCAGTGTACAGGTCCTTCATCTCCTTGGTTAAATTTATTCCTATGTATTTTATTGTTTTTGATGCTGTTTTAAGTGGGATTGCTTTCTTAATTTGTCTTTCAGATAGTTTGTTATTAATGTGTGGAAATGCAACAGATTTCTGTATATTGATTTTGTATTCTGCTTCTTTACTGAACTTATTATTGCTAACAGATTTTTGGCAGAGTCTTTAAGGTTTTCTATGTATAAGATCATGTCATCTGCAAACAGGTAATTTACATCTTCTTTCTGATTTGGATGCCTTTATTTCTTTTTCTTGCCTAATTGCTGTGGCTGGGACTTCCAGTACTATGTTGAATAGAAATGGCCTTATTCCTGATCTTAGAGGAAAGGCTTTTAATTTTTCACCATTGTATATGATGTAGCTGTGGGCTCGTCATATATGACTTCTGTTATGCTGAGGAACATTTCTTCTGTACCTAATTTGTTGAGAGTTTTTATTATGAAAGGCTGTTGAATTTTGTCAAATGCTTTTTCTGCATCTATTAAAATGATTGTATGATTCTATCCTTTATTTTGTTAATGTAGTGTATCACATTTATAGATTTGCTTATGTTCAACCATCCTTGCATCCCGTGGATGAATCCTTCTTGATCATGGTGTGTGATCATTTTAATGTGTTCTTGAATTTGATTTGCTAGTATTTTATTGAGGATTTTTGCATTTGAGTTCATCAGGAATATTGGCCTGCAATTTTCTTTGCTTGTGGTGTCCTTGTCTGCTTTCAGTATCATGGTAATGCTGGCTTCATAAAATGAGTTTGGAAGTGTTCCTTCCTCTGCAGTTTTTAGAAGAGTTTGAAAAGGATTGGTATTAATTTTTAAATGTTTGGTAAAAATCACCTGTGAAGCCATCTGGTCCTGGGCTTTTATTTGTTGGGAGAATTTTGATTACTAATTCAGTCTCCTTGCTTGTTATTGGTCTGTTCAAATTTTCTATTACTTCATGATTCAGTTTGGTAAGTTGTGTGTTTCTAGGAATTTATCAGTTTCTTCTAAATTATCTAATTTGTTGGCATATAGTGGACCGTAGTTGTCTCTTAGGATCTTTAGAATTTGTGTGGTATCAATTGTAATGTCTCTTCTTTCATTTTTTTTTATTGAGTCTTTTTTTCTTAGTTTAGCTAAATGTCAGTTTTATTTTTTCAAAAAGTCAACTCTTAGTTTTGTTGGTATTTTCTATTGTTTCTCTAGTCTTTTTTCAAAAGATTTTATTTATTTATTAGAAAGAGAGAGAGAAAGCAGGAGCAGGGGGAGGGGAAGAAGGAGAGGGAGAAGCAGGCTCCCTGCTGAGCAGGGAGCCTGACATGGGGCTCGATCCCAGGACCCTGAGATTATGACCTGAGCTTAAGGCAGATGCTTAACTGACTGATCCACCCAAGTGCCCCTCTCTAGTCTTTATTTCATTTATTTCTGCTCTAACTTTGGGCTTGGTTTGTTTTTCTTTTTCCAGTTCCTTGAGGTATAAGGTTAGGTTGTTTATTTGACATCTTTTTTCTTATTGTAAGCATTGTTATTATAAACCTTCCTCTTTGAACTGCTTTGGCTGCATCCCATAAGTTTTGGTGTGTTGTGTTTCCATTTTTGTTTGCTTCTAGATGTTTTTTTGACTTCTTTGTTGACCCATTGGTTGTTAAGAAGTGTGTTGTTGAATTTTCACATATTTGTAAACTTTCCAGCTTTCTTCTTGTTGCTAATTTCCAGTCTCAACCATTGTGGTTGGAAAAGATACTTGATATGATTTCAGTGTTCTTAAATTTCTTAATACTTATTTTATGACCCAACATATGATTTATTCTGGAGAATGTTTCATGTGTGCTTGAGAAGAATGTGTTTTCTGCTGCTGTTGGATAGAACGTTCTGTATATATCTGTTAGGTACATTTGGTTTAAAGTGTCATTCAAGTACATTATTATCTTACTGATTTTCTTTCTGAATGATCTATTGAAAGTGAGGTATTAAAGTTCCCTACTATTGTTCCATTGCCATCTATTTTTGCCTTCACATCTGTTAATACTTGTTTAATTTATATATAGGTTTTTCAGTATTGGGTATGTAGATTTTTACAGATGTTATATCCTTTTGATGAATCGATCCTTTCATCATTATATAATGACTTTCTTTGTTAGGTTTTTGACTTAAAGTCTATTTTGTCTGATGTAAGTATAGCTATCCCTGCTCTCTTTCACTTTTCATTTGCACAGAATATCTTTTTCCATCCTTTACTTTCAATGAGTGTCCTTAAAGCTTAAGTGAGTCTCTTGTGAGCAGCATTTAGTTGTTTTTTTTTAAATCCGTATTTTTTTATCTATTCAGCCACTCATTGCTTTTAGTTAGGGAATTTAAACCATATACATTTAGAGTAATTCCTTTTTTTTTTTTTTTAAAGATTTTATTTATTCATTTGACAGAGAGAGAGAGACAGCCAGTGAGAGAGGGAACACAAGCAGGGTGAGTGGGAGAGGAAGAAGCAGGCTCCCAGTGGAGGAGCCTGACGTGGGATGCCCAGGACTCTGGGATCACGCCCTGAGACGAAGGCAGAGGCTTAACGACTGAGCCACCCAGGCGCCCCTAGAGTAATTCCTGATCGGTAAAGACTTATTATCACCATCCTGTTAATTGCTTTTTCTGATTGTTTTGTAGTTGCTTTGTTCCTTTCTTCCTCTCTTGCTGTCTTTGTGAGCGGATGATTTTTTTTTACAGTGGTATGCTTTGATTCTGTTGTCTTTATCATTCCTGTATCTGTTATAGATTTTTGCTTTGTGGTTATCATGAAATTTTTATAATACATCTTATAATTATGACTATTTTGAGCTGATAACTTGAATTGCATAAAAATCTTCTACACATTTACTTGCTCACATAGTTTATGTTGTTGATGTCCTAATTTACATCTTTTTATATTATCTATCCATTAACAAAATATTGGTGCTGTAGTTATTTTTACTCTTTTTTGTCTCTTAACCTGTATTTTGCCTCTTAACCCTTTGGAATTCGAAGTGATTTACACACCACCTTTGCAGTATTAGAGTATTTTGAATTTGGTGGCATGTTTTCCTTTACTAGTGAATTTATACTTCCATCTGTTTTCATGTCACTAATTAGTGTTCTTGTTTCAGCCTCCACTCCTTTTAGCATTTCTTATAAGGCAGATATGGTGGTGGTAAATTCCCTCAATTTTTGTTTGTTTGCAAAAGATTTTATTTCTCCTTTACTTCTTAAGGACAGCTTTGCTGGGTAAAGTGTTCTTGGTTGACGGTTTTTTTTCCCCTGAGCACTTTGAATATGTTCTCTCCTCTCCTGGCCTGCAAGGCTGCTGATGAGAAATCTGCTGATAGCCTCATATATGATTAATCTTTTTTCTCTTGCTGTTTTCAAAATTCTCTTTTTGTCTTTGATTTTGAATCTTGGTGAAGATCTCTTTGGGTTGTATCTGGGGACTTTTTTTTTTTTTTTTTAAAGATTTTATTTATTTATTCATGAGAGACCGAGAGAGGTATTGAGAGAGAGAGAGAGGCAGAGGCAGAGGGAGAAGCAGGGAGCCTGATGCGGGACTCGATCCCAGGACCCTGGGATCATGACCTGAGCCGAAGGCAGACGCTTAACTGACTGAGCCACCCAGGCGCCCCGTATCTGCGGACTTTTGAGCTTCATGTACCTGGATGGCGGCCATACTTTTCCCAGATTTGGGAAGTATTCAGCCATTCTTTAAGTAAGTTTTCTGTCCCTTTCTCTGTCTCTTCTTCTGGGACACCCATAGTACACATGTTGTTTCATTGGATGTGTTCCATAATTCACCTAGGGTTTTTTTTCACTCTTTTCCATTCTAATTTCTTTTTTCTCCTCTAACTGGATAATTTCACCATGACTTGTCTTCAAGTTTCCAGATTCTTATTTCTGCCTGATGGAGCCTAATGTTGAAGCTTTCTGTTGTATTTTTAATTTCGTTCATTGTATGCTTTCAGCTCAGAGTCTTGATTAGGTTCTTTTTGTATGATTTATGTCTCTGTTGAACTTCTCATTTTGCTCATGTATTATTTTCCTGAATTCATTAAATTATCTGTGTTCTCTTAAATCTGACTGAGCTTCCTTTTTAAAATGCCTTGAAATGATTATTTTAAATTTTTTTTCGTAACTCACCGATCTGCATTTCTTTGGGATTGGTTACTGAAAAATCATGTTCCTTTTGTGGTGTCATGTTTGCTTTGTCCTGTTTCTGATGGCTTTGTGTTGCTGTTTGCACATTTGAGGGTGCATTCACCTCTTCCAGCCGTTTGACTGACTTTGGCCTTGGGGAAAGACTTTCACCTAGAAGTGGCTACAAGGATGCCAGCTGGGTGGGATGCAGTGTCTTTCATTCTTGGAAGGCACAGCAGTGTAGTCTCCATGCAGTTGCACCAGCTGAGGTCCGTGCAGGCACAGACCTGTGGGTGTTTTCTGTAGCCAAGACTGTGGGTGGCGTGGTGACTAAGGCTGTTGGGATATTCAGAGGCGAAGGTTGCTAGGATCTTCTGTTCTGTTTTTGCCTGCGGGAGGAAGTTCTAGGAAAAGGGGATCCTTCTTGGCCTGTAGTCTGGAATGCTGGCACTCAGAGCAATAGGCGAGCTGAAGTCCTGGGATCGGATGCGTGTAGAACTAACACAGTGCCTGGGCCCTGGGGCACAGGTGCACTTGCTGCAGCGGGGGCACTGATGTCTAAGGTGCAGGTGTATGTAGAACCTTGTGAAACCAGGGTCTGGGTCTCTGGGTCTTGCAGTGATTCTGGCAGGTAGATGATGCAGCAGCGGCTCAGGCCTGGGAATAGCAAGGAATAGCAGTGGCTTGGGCCCAGAGGGCAGGGGCAGTAGCAGCAGAGCCTGTGGATGGTGGTGGGTCACAGTCCCGACTTTGGCCTCAGGGGCAGTTTTAGGATAGCAGAAGCACATGTCTAATGATGGCCTATTAAAGCCCCATGTTAGGATCCAGGGAGCAAGACCTCGGGCAGCAGCGGTACCCCTGGCAATGACAGTTCAGAGCTTTGACCTGGAACCCAGGGACAGGGATCAGAGCAGTGATACTGTGTCCTGGTGGTGGTGGTTCAGAGCAGCAACCTGGAACCTGGACGGTGGGGTTCCGAGCAGTGGCAGCACAGCCCCATCAGTGAAGGGTCACAGGGTAGCCCCTGTCAGGGGACAAAGCTGCAGCCTGAGTTGAGGGCAGGGCTCAGGGCAGTGGCAGCTCCCATCTTGTATATGGTGAGGCACTGTGAAGTCTTGATCTCAAAGAGCTGGGCACAGCAGTGACAGGGTTTCTGAGGGCAGATCTTATTGCAGGGACAGCTCAAGCCATGAGGAGGGGACTCAGTGCTGGGAAGTCCAGGCAGCTCCATCAGCTGGGATCAGTACTGGTGTAGACCGTGGGAGGCCACGGTAGCAAAGGCTGCAAACATCCACAGTGGTGTGGCTTGCTGGAGTTCTCCTGTTCTCCTTTACCCCATAAGAGCAGCTTCCCCCGAGTATATCCCCCATGCACTAAGCTGCTCTTGACTTGAGAATGGGGAGATGTGGGTAAAACACTTCCTGTCTTTTTCGATGTGACCAAGCTTGGATTTTAAGCTCTGCAGGGTTTTTGCTGCTTTTTAAAAAATTGTGGCCCAGAGCTTTCCCTGAGTTATTTTCATTGCTTCGTAGTTGTTTATAAACTGTTTGTTTTTTTTTTTTTTTTGTGAGGATGATGAGCATTGGGACCCCCTAGCCCTCCATCTTGTTGACTGATGTCACCTCCCTTGCACAAGGCAGAGCTTTATAAACTATTGAGCCTGGGTCCCAGCCCATAGGCTCTGATTTAATTGGTCTGGGGTGTGCCAAGATATTGGGGCCCTAAAGCTTTCAGGTGACTCTGATGTATGTCACAGTTCCCTTTCTGAGGCTCTGCTCTATAGGAGAAAAGCTGCGTTAACTAGTCCTAGGTGGAACTCTCTGGTTTTCCAGTGTGTACAGTGACAGGAGTTTGGGAGGTGGGATACAGAGTGCCCATTGCTATACTACCACACACATTTATGCTGCTGAAATTAGTGTTTTAAATGGTGCCAATCCATACTGAGAACAGATTAATCCCAAGCTCAGATGCCTTAACATTTGGTTCAGTGAGTACATTGAAGTATGGGTGGCCAGACCACAACAGATGCTTAGTGCATTTTAGTTCTTTTCATGCAACTCTTTTAAAAACAAGTCATACCTGTTAGTGTCCCAAGTGTTCGGCTGGGTGCCCGAAATAGACAAAACGGATCTCTGAATCTTCGTGGGACTTTGCCGCAAGCCGAGGCACTTCTGTTTTCGTACACTAGATGGCACAAGAAGACCGCCGGGCTGAGGCTCCGTCAAAATGAGGCAGCAGACTATCATTTTTTTCAGCTGTTAGTAGGATCCAGACAAGGCAAAACAACTCTGTGTTGCTACTGGGGTAAAATGCAGAGATTCATGTCCTCTGGGGGGGTGTTGGATCTCCTTGGGTGAGAAACACAGGCGGATAAACGTTAGTTCAAGGTGACAGCTGCCAGACAAGGGCCAGGTGTGTTGAGCTCGGAGGAGGGAGTTGGGTTGGGGAAGGGAGTTTGAAAAGATGCAGAAACTGCCCAGGCTCTGCCTACAGACAAGCCATAAAGATATGTTGATATTTAGCACTTTCTTTTAAGAAACAATGTCTAGCACCAGATAGCAGGTTTTCATTTCTAACATCACTGATAGCATGTGGACTCAGGTCCCAACACGCAGGCAAATAGAGGAAGGGGAGCTTTTAAAGGAGTTCGAATTGACCACCCCCACAGAGAAAGGGGTGTAGTCCTGTGACTTCTCTTCTGCGAGATGTTTCTGGAATTAGAAAATGGTGCATTTTGTGGCGAGAGCTGGCAAGGAGCCATTCCTTCTGACTGATGGGAGGGCTGGCCCATCTGTCATTAGAGGTGCGTGCATTTGATCTGAAGACAGAGCTTCAAGGTGGAGTGAAAACGCCAGGGTGTCCTTGGATTTCCCTGTCCACAGGCGGCTGACAGCCTTCAGATCCCGTCACACAGTGGCTAGGCCGGCGGTCCTATTTGAAATGATTTCTTTGGTCTGCTGGACTCTCTCTGTGCTTCCATGATCTGTTCTTAGATCAAGACTGACTCACCTTGCAGATGGGGGAGCTCCTGGCGCATCTCTTTCCTTTTGATTTCTCGCTCCTTCTACACCTGCTACTGATACACGTTCTGGCTTTGCCTTGAGTGGATGCTTGTTTTCTCTTTGGCGTTTCGTCTAGAGTGTGCTGGCAAGACCTGCACGAGGCCCTTACTACAGTATTGGATTTTCCCCCCTTAATCGAAAGAGTAGAGGAAATGCAAATGACTGTTTATCTGATTGGAATTGCCTTACTGGTGGTGGCTACCTGTTTGGGAAACAGATCTTAAGAGTCTTCAGGTTGGGGTAATGAGCTCTTTCTGATTGGTGTAGGTCAATATTCAGAGCAGGCAGCCACAGCATAGCCTGGATTGGGAGCCACGGCTCATATGGGCACAAACATCAGCAGAAATTGTGTGAAAGATGAAATATTCTGTTTCTTTATCCAGAAGACAGTGTCTCTGATACCAGTAAGACCAAACAACGGCGGGGGGCAACTGTGAGAACCCCTCCTTTTTCTTTTATGGCTTACTAGTGGCAGGAGTCTAGGGGAGGCCACGGCCACCAGGAACTACCCTCAGCAAGCTAAGTGGTGTCAGCATCTTTTATTGGGCTCACATAGAGCCCTGCTCCTCAAAGGTTGAAATGCAGACCGACAGTATCAGCTCCCCTGGGAGTTTGTTAGAAATGCAGAGTCTCAGGTCCCCCCGACTTACTGAATCAGAGTCTGCACTGTCACAAGACGTGTGTTCTTGCGAAATGTAGCAAAGCTGCGTCTCAGGAGCATGTCTAGCTCCAGGAATTGTGTTTGGTAGAGTCTTATCAGTCTGCTGGGCGGGTCTGACCAACAGCCGTCAGTATAGCACAGCTGGGGGTGCTGGTCCTTGACCAAAGGCGTCCCGTTGGAGCCGGCTTATCTACAGAGAGTGGGGCGGGGCTGTGGGTTCTGCTGAGAGGCTGGATTATCAGAGCAATTACGGTTTTGCCCCTTTTACTTTGGGCTGTTCCCAGTCCCCCCTGCAGTACCAGGTGAGGTGGCCCCACAGAAGCTGCCAGTTTCTCACCTACACTCCATGCCGGCGAGCTGCCGGGCAGTTGGCTGTGGAGCTGCAGGCTTCCTAACGCACGTTTCTGAGGTTCACCTTCACGGGGAACGGATAGATGCTAATGCAACAGTGTTCTTACGAAGTCACTGAGCCACTGTAGATGCATTAGCACTGGTGGGCCTGGACTGGAAGAGTCCAGGGACTTTTAGACTGGCCAGTGTTTCCTTAGTGTTTCCAGGGACTGCCTAGCGACTAGGGGCTGGCACAGTACCAGATGGGTGCCATCCATGAATGGATTCCATCCTCGACATGACTGTTCTCTGTCTGACAGATGAAGAAGGCCCAGCTCAACGGGTCACTAGGTAAGGTCCCTTCCTTGCCTGAACACAGCCCTGGTCTGCTTGATGCCCTGTGGGCTTTATACCCATACAAGGTCTTTCGGGACATTTCTGTGGACTGCTTGCCGACTTCCTGTAACCCTGCGGTTAAGAGTAGGGATGAGTTTGGTTGGAATCTTAAAGAATGAGGCCATGGGGATGGGGGCAGCCTTCTTATTTGCTTCCCTCAGGCCATCCATGGGTTTCTGGGGGTTGGAGGGAGGGCAGACAACTGCACTCTGAATCCTGGCTGTGCCTTTCCTTTTTTGTGGCTTTGGTTACCCACAGCAGGTTCGGACATGCTCCTGACTCACAGATAGAGCCAGGTGGAGCTGCTGGCAGCCACAGGCGTCCCGGACAGGCTGATTTCACGGCATTGTTCCCGCACATTAGCTCATATTTATGCAGAATGATGGGGAACAGTGCCTGGTGTCTCTTCTTTTGTTTATATACATTTTTTTCTTTGTGAGGGGGGAAAAAAGAGCTGACTCCCTTTTAAGGAACATGAAAACTGAGTTTTGTCTTCCCTTCCTATTACTGTCAAACAAAAGTCACCTTAGAACTCAAAATCACATGGGGTCCGTCACTGGCAGGAAGCAAGGCCTTTCCTCATGAATGTATAACTTACAGTAAGTTCTCAGCAGACCAAAAAAAATGCCTTTTATCATGTTCTGGTTTTTCCCTCCCACTGTTTTATTTCACTTACAACATCACTCAGGCCCAAATGGTATTTGTCAGGAGTAACTGGCAAACGCTGGAGGCTGTGTTCAAGGCTGCTTGAATGGAAAATCTCAAAGCAGTCGCCCATGTTGAAAGAAAATATTACATTTGATCTTTTTTTATGATTTCTGCAGACATGATGCGTGTCTGCATTCTTTAGCCTTATAACCCCTTTATATTTGAAAGAAAAAAAAAATCCCTGCAGGAAGTAGCACTTCACAGTTAATTTACAGTATGCCCGAGAAGTAACCACAACACATGGGAAGTCATTTTAAAAACACCTCCATGATTTATTTTTATTAGCTGTCTAATAAACCTGCGCCGGTTTGCAGGTTGTTATACGTTGAATTATGACTTTGAGCCTCACGTTTCATGTCTGTTTCTATGAGGCTGTTTATTCTTCTGGATGAAAATACACCTAAGGATGCTGGCAGCCGTCCGCAGACGTGTAATGCCCTCTCACTTAGTCTTGGTTGTAAGCAGCGTGCTTTTGGATACAGCAGAGTAGAAGCATCGGATCAAATTGAGGTCGCGAGCAGAGGGGATGTGACTGACAGCAATGCGGCGAACTGGGATTGGGTGTCCTGAACCGCTGGGTGGCTCGCTCTGCCAGACGGTCCCTCTGTGTTTTCTCTCCTAGGCACACAGCACAGTTAGGTGACAGAGCTTGGAGGCTTTTTCAAGTCACACATCCTAATAGAAATCCACCTTGCTCCATGTTCCAGATGTGCATATGTGCGTCCTAAGAAGGAAGCGACACAGGGTCTCAGAGCTCATGGTGAGTCCTTACCACCCTGTAGCCACTACCCTGGGGTCATTCTGGAGTAAGAACGGACACCAAGGGTCCTCTCAGTATCCTGGAAACTCTAGATCACAGGTCAGCAAACTACAACCACTCCCTATTTTTGTAAATAAAGTGTTTTCTTTTTCTAAATGCAAACTTTAAAAAACTGTGGTAAGATATGCATAACATAAAACTTGCCATCGTAGCCGTTTTGAAGCATAGTAGTTTAGCGGCACTGAGGACGATGTTGTGTAAGCGTCACCGGGGTCTGTTTCCAAAACTTCCTCACCTCAGGTGGAAACTCTGTGTCCATTAATCAGTGACTCCTCCTCCCACTCCCTGCCCCCGCCCCCAGCACCAGGTAGCCTCTGGTCTACTTTCTGCTCCTATAATTTGCCTATTCTAGATGTTTCATTGAGATGGAATCGTATACTATGTGTCCTTTTTTGTCCGGTTTATTTAACTTAGCCTCATGTTTTCGAGGTTCATCCATGATGTGATGTGTGTTAGGGATTCATTGCTCCTCAGGCTTTGTTGAGGTTCGATTGAGAATTAAGCATTGTATGTATTTAAGGTGTACGACCTGATGATTTGACATATTTTTACATTATGAAATAATCACCACAATCCAGCTAATTAACATATCCATCACCTCACATAGTTACTGTATAATTTTTTTTTCTTTGTGGTGAAGACACTTAAGATCTGCCCCCTTTTATGGAACATAAGAAATCGCAGGAAGATCGGTAGGAGAAGGAAGGGAAGAATGAAGGGGGTGGGTAAACAGAAGGGGAATGAACCATGAGAGACTGTGGACTCTGGGAAACAAACTGAGGGCTTCAGAGGGGAGGGGGGTGGGGGCCTGGGATAGTCTGATGATGGGTATTAAGGCGGGCACGTATTCCATGGAGCACTGGGTGTTATACGCAAATAATGAGTCATGGTACACTACATCAAAAACTAAGGATAAACTGTATGGTGACATAACATAATAAAAATTATTATTAAAAAATAGAAAGATCTACCCTTCTAGCAAATTTCGGGTATACAAAATAGTACTGTTAACTATGGTCATGGCGTCAGATCTCCAGAACTTGCTCATCTTGCGTTGCTGCTTTTTTTCTTTGTGATAAAAACAAGTGACATAAAATTTGTCATCTTAACCATTTTTAAATGTACAGTTCAGTAGGGTTAACTGTATTCACATTGTTGTGTGACAGATGTCTAGAACTTTTTCGTCTTGCAAAACAAACTCTATACCGGTTGAATAATACCTCCCCTTTTCCCTCTCCCCTCTGCCCCTGGGGACTTCTATTTTACTTTCTGTTTCTTTTTTTTTTTTTTTTTTTAAGATTTTATTTATTTATTAGAGAGAGAGACAGCCAGCGAGAGAGGGAACACAAGCAGGGGGAGTGGGAGAGGAAGAAGCAGGCTCCCAGCAGAGGAGTCTGATGTGGGGCTCGATCCCAGAACGCTGGGATCACGCCCTGAGCTGAAGGCAGACGCTTAACGACTGCGCCACCCAGGCGCCCCCTACTTTCTGTTTCTAATAGCTTGACTCCTTTAGATACCTCCCAGGGGGGGAATCATATAGTATTTGTCCTTTTGTAACTGACTTATTTCACTTAGCATCATGTCCTTAAGGGTTATCCATTTTGCAGCATGTTACAGGATTTTCTTCTTTTTTTTGTGGCTGAATAATATATAACATATTTTGTTATTTATTCATCAGTTGGTGGACACTTGGGATGTTTCTACCTCTTGGCTATTGTGAATAATGCTGCTGTGAACATGGATGTACAATATCTGTTTGAGTCTCAGCGTTCAGTGTTTTTGGGTGTGTACCCAGAAGTTTGTAAATAGAGTTTAATTGTAACACAGCCATGTCTATTTGTTTACCAGTTGTCTATGGCTGTTTCCCCTTACAACAGGAGAGTTGAGCAGTTGTGACAGAGACCATATGGCTCACAGACCTGAAAATATTTACTATCTGGCCCTTTCCAGAATAGGGCTCCTTCCTGACTCCTGCTTCAGATCTCACAGAATATGTACTTTCTCCATTTGGTGGCTCTGTTGGAGAGGTACTTCTCTTGGTCACTGGTTTTGAATCAGGCCTAGTTATTTACCTGGTGTTTGGTAGACACAAAACCACCACACCCAGCATGCTCCAATCTCAGACAGACTCTTTTGGCCCCGATACATCTGCTCACCTCCCTGGGGCTTGACTGACAAGGATGAAGTACAAAATCTGTACTTTGGTGACATTTTTTTTTCCTGCTGCAATACCTATGTATTAGTTTCTTAGGGCTGCCATAACAAATAACCACAAGCCTGGTGGCCTAAAACAATAGCATTTTAGGGGCGCCTGGGTGGCTCAGTTGGTTGAGGGTCTGACTCTTGATTTCGGCTCAGGTCATGATCTCAGGGTTGTGAGACGGAGTTGCATGTCAGGCTTGTGCTCAGTGTGGAGTCTGCTGGAGATTCTTTCTTTCCCTCCCCTTCTGTTCCCCCTCCCCCAAACAAATAATTAAAATCTTAAAAAACAAAAACAACAAAAAGAATAGCGTTTTATTCTGTCACAGTCCTGAAGGCCAGAAGTCTGAAATCAAGGTGTCAGTAGAGTTGGTTCCTTCTGGAGGCTCTAAGGAGGAGTCTGTTCCACACCTTTCTGCTAGTTTCTGGTAGTTGCTGACAATCCTTGAGATTCCTTCGCTTGTAGCTACATCATCCCAATCTCTGCTGCCATGGTCATTTCACCTTTTTTCTGTCTCTCTGTTACTCCTTTTCTCTTAAAAGAACTTCTCTTTGGGGGGTACCAGGGTGGCCCAGATGCTTAAGAAGTGTCTCGCTCTTGGTTTTGGCTTAGGTCGTGATAGGATTGGGGTCATGGGGTTGGGGTCACGGGATTGGGCCCTGCATCAGGCTCTGCACTCAACGTGGAGTCTGCTTGAGATTCTCTCCCTCTGCCCCTCATCGCTGCTCAAGGTCTGTCTCTCTAAAATAAATAAAATCTTAAAAAAAAAAAAAAGAAGGACTTGTCATTGGATTTAGGGTACACCTGGTTGATCTAGGATGAGCTCATCTTGAAATCCTTCACTTAATTACATCCATAGAAACCTTATTTCCAAATAAGGTTCCATTCAAAGGCACTGGGGCTTATGACTTAGACATTTCTTTTGGTGGTGGGCAGGTAGGTGGGGGGACACTGTAGGGGAGGGAAAAACCTTTTTCTCTACTCTTTTAGGTTCAGTGACAGGGCCTTGTGAATTAAACTGCCAAAAGACAGATCAATAGGAGAAAACATTTATTTTGCATGCACATAGGGGCTACATAGAAAACAAAACCCAAAGAAATAGTTAGGCTTGAGGCCTTATATACCGTTTTTAAAAAGGTGATAATGTAGAGAAGTGGCTAGACAAAGAAAAAGGGGTTTGGGCGTCTGGGAAGAGGGTAGATTTTGGGAAAGTAAATATATGGGGAAACTAATGGAAAACAAGGGCTATTTAGTAAGGATTGTTATGCAGACTAAAGTTGGCAATCTCCAGTGATAGGAGTCCCTGGCGATTAAGAGTTGTTTTCCTTTTCCTGGTACAGGGACAGGGGGAGGAGCACCTTTACAGACAGAAATTTGTGCCTTGATTTTAGGCAGAAAGGAAGAGGGCAGAGAGTTCTCCTGCATCTACTGTTTCTCAATTGACTGTAACCCAAAAAGCCCTCTGCTAAAATGACATATTTTGGGGTAGCATGTCCTGATTCATTTCAACTCCATTCAACCCACGATGACATATAATGGATGACATTTACATCCAAGCTGTATAGATGTATGTACATCTAATACACACACACATCCCGTGAGTGGACTCAGAGTTTTAGAAAATACAAAGTCTTGTAGAGAAATAAGGCAAATGACACTGCTCTTTTTGGTGACTTTTATAATCAGATTTATCCACAGATTGAGTGAAGCAGCCATGTAAAGATCTCAAAAAACTAGTCATTTTATAGGTAAAAATGAATATTGCTAATGTAATTACTGAAACATTTTTAAGAAAGTATTTTAAGGAATAAATTACTTTTTAAGAAGTAATGGTTTTGTCCCCCTTCTGTATTCCAGAAGCAAGCATGTGCTACATACAGTGTTATATTCGTTTTAGGTGCATGACATAGTGATTTGAAAATTCTGTCCTTTGCTCGGTGCTTACCACAGTAAGTGCAGTCACCCTCTTATTCTTGTCTTTCTTGTACTATTAGTGGGAAAACTTGTGGTCTTTCACCTTAAGTATAATGTTAGCTTTGGGTTTTTCCAGATGTCCTTTATCAGGTTGAGAAAGTTCCCTTCTATTCCTACTTTACTGAATTTTTTTTTTTAATCATCAAAGAGTATTGGAGTTTGCCAAATGCTTTTTCCGTGTCTGATCATGTGGTTTTTGTCCTTGTATTTTCTTAATAAAATGTATTACACTGATTGATTTTCATATCAACCAACCTTGCATTCCCGGAACAAATCCCATTTGGTCATGGAGCATAATCCTTTTTATATGTTGCTGGATTGGGTTTCTTACTATGTTGTTGATGATTTTTCTATCTGTATTCATTAAGGGATTTTGGCTATAGTTTTCTCATATCCTTGTCTGGTTTTGGTATCAGGGTAATTAGGTAATCTCACCTCATGAAATAAGTTTGGAAGTATTTCCTTTCTTTTCTTTGGAAGAGTTTGTGAAGTATTGGTGTTCTTTTTTTTTTTTTTTACTGTGTAGCATAACGTAGGGCTCCTCATGCTCTATTCTGTAATGTAAAGAGGCAAGTAAGAAGGAATAGTACCTTTGTGCTTCTAGTTGTCATCTCTGTGTGATGCTTGGACCTGTGGCAGCCTCTTTAGGACTATGAGGGGAATCATCCCAAGTCAATACCCTGAGGATAGCAGACTAGAAAGAAGGAAAGAAGAAAAAGGGAGAGCTCTTTATGAGCAACTGAAAAATCAACCCTGGAGCCTTCCTTTCTCTCTCTCTCTTCCCCCTCCCCCCCACCATAGTGGATCTCTTGCTATGTGAAGTAACTCATGTCTTTATTATCATTTAAGCTCCTTTTTGTTGGGTTTTCAGTTATGTGCAGCTGAAAATATTGGAGAGTGATTATTGCCTCCTGTGCAATAGTATTCCCTGTTTTCTTTATTGTCTCCCATTTTCTATGTCATCAGGCTGGGAGAACATAAATTGTACCTGCAGAAAAGTAGCATCAAAGAGATCAGACAGTCACTGGCTTCCGTGTAAAGCAGACCAAGTACAGCCTCAAGGTTCCCTGGAATATAACTTTGCTGGGACCCTTTAGGCTGCCCTGAACATTAAAAAATCCTTAAGTCCTTAAGGGGTTTACCATTTTTGTCCCTTGCATGAAAGTGGGTAAAATAAAGGACAGATTGGGTTTGGAGAGCCATACAGTGGAGCCTGAATTGTCACTCACAGAATGACCATGTATATTCGTCAGGGTTCCCCAGAGAAGCGAGGCCAATAGAATTGGTCCCACATTTCTTCCCCTTGGAACACACACCCTATGTAATTCCCCTTCCTGGATGTGTGGATGTGTGGATGTGTGGATGGCACAATGATTAGGGTATGTTATGTGACATAAGTGAAGGGATTTTTCAGATATAATTAAGGTTCCAAATCAGTTGACTTTGAGTTAATCAAAAGAAAGGTGGTCTTAAGTGGGCCTGATCTAATCAGCTGGGCCCTTAAAAGGGACCGAGTGCCTTCTGAAGAGATAGATTTGAAGTGTGAGGGGGCCTCTGGCAGAGAGGAGGCTACGTGGCAAGGGCTTGAGAGCATCCTCCAGTAGCTAGAGTGCTCCCCAGCCGACAACTGTAGCAAGAAAATGGGGACCTCAGTCATACAGCCCCAAGGAAATCAATACTGTCAACAACTTGAAGCTGCTTGGAAGTGGGTCTTTCCCTCATGGGGTCTCTGAATGACAATGTACCTGGCTAACAAGTTGATTTCAGCCTTGTGACACTGTCTTAGTTTGCTCGGGCTGCTGTAACAAACATACCATAGACTGAGCGGCTTAACCAACAGACGTTTATTTCTCGCTGTCTGAGATTTTGAAAGTCCAAGTTCAGCGTGCTGGCAGATTGTGTGTCTGGTAAGGGCCCTCTTCCTGGTCTGCAGGTGGCTGGTTTTGCAGATGTCTTCACATTGCAGAGAGTGAACGAGCTCCAGTCTCTTCGTTTTCTTATAGGGCACTCTTCTCATCATGGGGGCTCACCCTCATGACCTCATCCAGGGCTAATTAATTCCAAAGTTTCCGGCACTTGATGGTTAGGGCTTCAACATATGAATTTGAGTGATATAAACATTTAGTGCAAACTGAGAGCAAAGAACCCAGTTAAAATGTGCTGGAGTCCTAGCCTACAGAAACTGTGAAATTAATAAAATGGTGTTGCTTGAAGCTGCAAAGTTTGTGCAAATTTGTTATGTAGCAGTAGAAAATTAATATAGGTAACATTTCAAATATATTCCTTTCTACTGGAAAAAATAGGTTAATGATCAACATAGAATAAATTGTGAAAAATAATGTTTGACAACTCAGAAAATTACATAGATCAATTCCCCAGGAAATTGCCTTTTTTTTCTATTAAATTTTGTCACTTCTGATGGGACCCCACAGACATGGGGCAGGTTTGGGGACAGTGTAGGGAATGCTTTTCTGTCTTCCCCCAAAGAGTTGGCCAGGTGTGTTCAGCTGTTGGGAGGCCGGTGCCTCTGAGAGGCCCTCGTCCTGGCCCTGGGACGGCCTTGGCCCTGGGAGGCCATAGTCAGCCCCAGCTTGTACACACTCTGGGGTTCCTTGTGTGCAGAGGAAATCTACTCCAGGCAAGTGCGTCCAAGTTAAAAAAAACCATGGCCTTGGGAAAGATGGCTTCAAATACACAGGGCCATTATCTGGTTGAGTATTGTTTCTCGATGGCCTGAAGTGTAGTCATTTCTTGAAACCTTGTCACTCAGTAAAAATTGTTGAGGCAAATCTGGTTTGCTCAGTAGCTCTACTCCTGTTCTCAGCTCGGGCATCAGTCACAGTTGATAGGTGTAGCACCGGCGTCAGGTCTGACTCCATGGTATTAAACTGATAACAAAGTGGTTTCTTAAAGATAAATGATGATCAAAACTACTGACCTTTTCTTAGCCTTACTTCAGAAGTTCTTGGGATTATTTCTCAATGTTACAAGTAGATAGGGAACAATTTTCTTTTCTCTCTTTGGCTTTGATGGGATCACAGATAGTTGTGTGCATTACTAGCTTCCTAGAAGTACCTTTTCTCTTGTTTTTGGATTGACAATGAAAATGCGAATTAGATGGAGGGTTTTTCTTTTTTTTTTTTTAGCAAATTTAAAAAATGTTCAGTCATTTGTACAAATGGTTTAAAAGCCTTGAGATTTTAGGAACGTGTATTTGCAATTATTCTCCTTTAATAATTAATCACTAATATATTTTAATCACTGAGAACATTGTTTTGATCATTAAGAATTTACAATGTAAAGGTTATTTCAAGGTCAAATTTCAGATGTTAATCATTGTAACCTAATGCATGTAAATCTCTACTGAATTCGGTTTAAAAATAAAAAGTAAATCATTAATTCGAGCTAGCGTACTTACTGGAAGTTGTCTTTTATTCTCTGCTGTGGGTCAGGGTCATTCTTTAATCAAACCTCAGTTTGATCCGAGTTGTAGGAAGAAAAATCAGTCTTCTCCTGTCTTTCTTTCCCTAAAAATACAGCTCTCACATGGAACCTCTTCCAACTTCCCCTTTCTCTTAACTGTTCTCATCTCATCTGTAATTATTGCTGCTGCGTTTTTAAAAAAAATTTTTAAATATTTTTTTAAATTTTAGTTTTGAGGGCAGATTGTGTCACCAGGCACAAGACACTAAGAAGTCATGTGGCTTTGTTTGCTGGTAGGATATTTTTGCTTGATGCATCGATATGAAAGCTTTGTATGGTATCTTCCTTTTGCTTGAAAGGGCATTCTGATTACTGAGGCCTTCTGCTTAACTGTCTTCTGACCAGGGGCTGTGTGGGGTATGGGTTACAGCATGGGTTCTGGCCGGAGCCTCACCTGGGTTTGGGTCCTGATACACCACTCACTAGTTCTGGACCCATGGAAAGTTTTTATCGTCCAGCCTTTGCCTCTTCCTCTTCATCTGTAAATGGAGACAAGCAGAGTACTGATTTCCAGCGGCTGTTTTGAGGATGAAATGTACCTCAGGACGCAGCCAAAGCTGGCTATTGTGTAGGGACATCGATTTAACTCATACTACAGAGAAAATGTAATGCCTTCTTTGTGGCTGCATGATCCAATTTCCCCCTGAGCCCACCCCACAGGTTACTGGGCAAAATCTGGCTTTTAGTCCTGTCCAGTTTAAATTTTGTCTCATCCAATTTAATCTAAAAGCCTCCATTGAATTTAAATAGCTTCAGCAATTGCCTGAAGAGAAACATGGTCCAGTAGCCTCCCTTGTTTCTTTCCCTAAAATGGCATTGGGTGGGAGGAGGGGTTTTGTGTTTATAGTTCTACCCTCCCCGTGCTGGTTCTTCTGTCTGTAACTGGTGAACTTGCAGCCTGTCCCAGGCACTGCCTCTGGGGCATATCTGCTATCTCTGCCTTACTGGCTTTTGCTACCTGCAGACCTCTGAGCGTGATTCTCTACCTGGCCCCAGGCCGGGAATCCATGTCGCCCAGGATAGCTGATCTTCAAGGCATCCTCTAGAATGACCATGCTTTTCGGTGCTGCCAAATTTTGCAGGATGTGTCCGATCCCTGAATTGGAATGCAGGACAGCCTGTAAGCTGGTTCCTTTATACCTGTCATATGTAGTGTGGTCAGAACTCTGTCCTGGATATCCTCACTTGAAAAATAGTCTACCTGTTGGCTTGTCATTATGGACTTCATGTTTCTGTCTTCCCCCACCCCCCCATTCTTATGTTGAAACCATAACTCCCCAGTGTGATGGTTTTGGGGCCTTTGAGCAGTGATTAGGCTTAGACGAGGTCAAGAGAGGATAGCCCCCATAATGGGGTTAGTGCTCTTATAAGAAGAGGAAGAGCCCAGAGCTCCTGGTCTTCCTCTGCCAGGCGAGGACACACACCAAGAAGAGGGATGTCTACACAGCAGGAAGCGAGCTCTGACCAGAACCTGACCATGCTGGCACCCTGATCTCAGACCTCCCAGCCTCCTGAACTATAAAAGAGAAACATTTGTTGTCTAAGCCAACCAATCTATGGTATTTTTTTTTTATGGCAACCATAGTGGAGGAAGGCACTTGTCTTATTCTCCTGCCTCTGGGCTCTTTTCTCCTCACCACAGTTCACCCAGGGCCAAAATGGAGCAGATTCTGTCCAGGCCTCCGGTATAAAGACCCCATGGCTTAGTCCTCCAAGCCTGGCTGTTGATATGCTACTGGGGGGATAAGCAAAGCTGGATGCCTTTTCTCAGGACAACAGCCCAGCCTGAAGGGCCATCTCCTGCTGCAAAATCATCACTGTGCATGCTTGAAGGTGAACATTTCGTTGGTCTGTCTCTTTGCATGTCTTCTGTATCCTCATTCTCTATCTAGACAGAGGGATATCTCAAAGGTCAGAGCAATGAGAAAGGCAAAAGAGAAAAAAAAAGCACATTAATGCTCTCCAAACCGCTACCCTTGTAACACTGATGTTGGACTGAAGTTTCTTGCAGGCTGAGACTGGGTCTGCGTGCTGCCAGTGCCTGCGTAGGACCAAGCACAGTTTTTGGTCAAAACCCAATAAATATTTGTTGAATGAATGATGATAACGATGAATATCTTTAGAGTTCCCTATGAACAAATGTGGATGGACTTCTCAAACAGCTTGTCAGCAATTAACAGCAGATGTCTCATAGACATTTTACCATGAAGAAATAATGGATCCCTTGTTAACTGTGAAGAAAGTAACTCTTTGAAGCTGAGAGAAAAGGAATTTTTCCCTTTTCTCCATGAAGAGCAGAGTTATAGGAATGATAAACTGTTGTCAAAGCAAAAATTGCAGTGGACAAAGTTAAACAGTCAAAGGTGACCTTATTCAAGACTATTACAATGAGGGGGAGAGACTAGAATGGAGTCTGAACTCAAATCTACTGAAACAAAGGGCAGGAGGACCTCTATGGGCTGCAGTGAGCTAGTGGAGGATGTTAGCGGGAGGTTGGTTGATGTGATGTGTAGAGCACGTTGGGTTATTTCCTCAGTTCCCAAATGTTTTCTCTGTGATTAGGCCATCAAATGAGGTTCCTGCCTTCCCACAGAGACTGGGAGGTAAGGGTGCTATCTCCCTTGATGATTACATTTTAAAGCAATGGCTCCTGGGTGCTTGAGAAAGACATCCCTGAGCTGTAAAACCGGCAAGAAGCTTTAAAAGAAATTATATATATCTCGAAGTGGCAGAGAAAGAATATACAATTACAAGTTTTCTAGACAAAATGCTCTAAGGAAAGGGAGGTCAGGGCCTAGGGTCGGAAATGAAACTCTCTAAAGTTTAGTCAAGCTGAGGGAAACATTAAGGCTCTTGGTCACTCTGAACCAAGTGAACAGATGGTTTCCCCTTGGGAATTTAATATGAATGTAATGTTTTATGTTGTTCACTCTAAATATTCCTTCCAGAAGTAAAATACGATTTACTGTTGAATAGCAACAGGACAATGGAGCTACCGTTCCTATGTTATTTTTGGGTTCAGAATTTGGGAACAGTAATCAGAGAAGAAATTAGACAGACTAGGTCCTGTCTGTGGAAGTTCTTCGGAGCCTGAGTGCTACTGACGAAAACTTGGCCACGGTTCTTCCACTTTAGAGTAAGTGTTAGCAGTGAGTGTTTTCCCAATTCTGATGCCATTACCAGCCATATATGTATTGAATCAGACACTTGAAGATAAAATATGTCATATACATACAGATTTCTTTACTACAAAGAAAAGTCTGTTCTATGGGCTACTTGTTCTTGTGTATCCCTCAGAGTTCTATTTTCTCCTCTACCATCCCGCTCTGCTAATAATTATTAGTAGGTCTTCATCACCATAACTCTCCAGCATTAGTAAAGTTAAATAGGAAAACGTTCATAAGTTCAGACACACTGGATACAGATACAGGCATCTAAAGTAGCATGGATTTGGGGCTTCAAAGAAAAGAACCCAATGCTGGAAACAAGGATAAAATGATAGAGAACGTAAAGATAAATGGGAAATTTAAGCTAACAGTATTGGTTAGGCCAAGAAGGCACCAGCACATTTTCACTTAGATGATGTCAGGTGTGGGGCAGCTGATAGAAATATCATGAGCTGCCAGAAAAGGTTGGATACTCCTGAGGTTTGGAAATATCTATCTGTAGGTCTTGGTTATATCTGCTCGAAGATGCCATTTAATGTAAGCTAGGGCTGTTTCTAGGACCTTATCCCTCCTTTAAACGATCCCGTGTTATAAACTGCTCCTTGGCCTTGCTGTGCTGTGTGCACAATGCATACTCTGTCAGCGCTCAGGGAATTGTAGAGCCATGCGTCTTGATGAAGAAGAAGAACACATACCAGGGGCCAGTAGTAAATTAGTGCCAGAAGCTCAACTTCCCCATTGGCTGGTCACATTTGATGATTTGCATAGATTTTATACCTTTTGGATTAAGTGCCTTCTGGGTTGTGCTCACTGTTTATTGAAATAGTAATGGCTGATAAGTTTAACAGTAGCAGTTTTTTGGATCCAAAGGATATTGAGCGAAAAGCCCTCCTCTTACTTATTAAGTGCTATATCCACAATATTTTTCCCCCATCAGAAGCTAGATACAGATGGTTTCCAAGATATATTTTTGACATACTTCATCGTTTGGATCTGAAATAAATGTTGAAGTGTTTCTGGTTGAGTAGAAGCTCCTTTTAATTATATTAAAAGGTAGAGATTAGCAGCAGGACCAATCCCTTCCCCTAAATACAGTGCTTTTATTCTATAGATAGTTGATTTATTTTAGGAGGATTGTTTAACTCATGGTATTTGTACACTGATGGTGTTATGGGTCAAGTTAGAGTAATAGCTTAAATTTCTCCACCATTCTATAGAGTTTTTATATTTGGTTCTATTAATGTGTCTGGTATATGCTCTGTTAAGGCCTGCACTGTGTTCCTCCAAATTCGTATTTTAAAGCTCTAACCTTCAGTGTGACTGTATTTGGAGACAGGCCCTTTGAGGAGATAATTAGGGTTAAATGAGAGTGATAGTTAATTTTATGTCAACTTTACTGGGCTAAAGGATGCCCAATAGTTGGTAAAACATTATTTCTGTGTTTGAGAGTATTTCTGGAAGAGATTAGCATTTGAATTGGTGAGCTGTCTAAAGCAGGTGGCCGTCTCCAGCGTGGGCGATCATCATCCAGTCCATCGAGGGCCCAGACAGAGCAACAGGGCAGACGAGGGGGAAATTACCCTCTGCTGGAGCTGAGACCTCCATCTCCAGCTCTCAGACATCGACAGTCCTGGGTCTCGGGCTTTTGGACTCAGTTTGGAACGTAGATCATCACCCCTGCTTCTCAGGCCTTTGGACTTGAACTGTATTAAACTGCTAGCTTTCCTGGTTGTCCAGCTTGCAGACAGCATACTCTGGGACTTCCTGGCCTCCACAACCACATGAACCAATTCCTATAATAAGTCTCCTTCTCTGGAGAACTCTAACTAATACAATGAAGTCCCGAGGCTGGGCCCTACTTCAAGAGTACTCCTTTCTTTATAAGAACAGGTAGAGACACCAGGGATATGTGCAGGCAGATGAAAGGCCATGTGAGGACACAGTGAGAGGATCTACATGCAAGCCAAGGCGAGCGCTCCCAGGAGAAACCAAACCTGCTCACACCTTGATCTTGGACTTCCAGCCTCCAGAACGGTGAGAGATAAACGTCTGCTGTTGATCCCCTGCCGCGCCCCCGCCCCCCTCCCCCGCCCCTTGCACCCGGTCTGTAGTATTTTGTCATGGCCGTCCTAGCAGACTACAAAATCCTCTAAGGAAGTAAGTATTGGGCCAATTTAAAATCCAAGGACTCAGGAAATGCCCTGGCAGATCAAAGCCACACAATGCAAGTACTTAATCCCTATCCCATTGAAAACATCTTCCCCCTTCTGTAATTTGCATCTGAATAATCCAAAAAAAAAATGCTGGAAATGGAACTACCAAAGTGACTATATGCAAAAGTTGAGAAATACAAGGGAGTTTTTCTTCCTTAGGTGGGTGAATGAACCCTAGTACCATCCGCCACATAGGCTGTCCCGGGGTCCCTCCAGTTAACGATGAGTTACGCTGATTTGGTCGAGCAAGTGTTACAAAGAGATTCCTAGCATATGTGAAGAAACTATGAAAAAGCACAAGGAGATGCTTTTTTTGTTAGTTTTAAAAAGAGGACGGGGCATCTGGGTGGCTCAGTCAGTTAAGTGTCCGACTCTTGATTTCGGCTCAGGTCATGATCTCAGGGTCGTGAGATGGAGCCCCACGTTGTGGGGGTGTGCTGGGTGTGTAGCCTGCTTAAGATCTTCCCTCTCCCACTGCCCCTCCCCCTGCTTAAAAAAATAAAAAGAGGAAACACAAATGATAAATTACTATGGGGATACCTTGTTAAGTAAATAAAGGGTCCTATTTAGAAAGAGGTGAGCATGTCTGCAGTTACTGTGATAGGAGTGGTCAGGACGCATTTATCCATGCGACATGGTTTACAGAAACCGGAAGTCGAAGGTGCTAAGTCACCTTGCTGATCCACTCTTCAGTGCTTCAGGAGGGCTCACTAATTAAATTAGCCTCACAACACTGCTGTGAGGTCACTGAGCGTCTCTGCCCTCATTTTCCTTACTGTACCATTTTCCATTGGCTGGAATTGAGCAAATTGCCCTGTGTTGAGCTCCCATTATGACTACTCCACAGCTGTGGCCTTCCAACTAGCTTTTTTCCCCCTGGAGTGTCTACTGGATACTGCAAATCCCAAAGTTGGTCCATTTACCTGCGGCTCTGTGCAGATCTGGTCCTATTTCCAAAACAACGTCACTTGATATTTAAGAAGCAACCGGAATTCTTAGTTATTTTTACTTGCAATTTCAAGGTTTTTTTTTTTTTTTTTCTTTTCCCCAAATCTCCTTGGGCTATAAATTAATCTTAGTCAAAACATGCTTTTAAGAGAAGGGACTCAAAGTAGGACAACGACTTGTTCTTTTTGAAATTGCATATAATTTAACATAGTATAACCTTTGAAGGGGAAATGTGATCTGTTCAGAGCATTGCAGTGGTATTTAAGGAGGCTGTATGTCTGAAAGCCCCATCTCAGAGAAAGCAGGTATTTGGTTTCAAATGATCAAAACAGCCTTGTACTCTTCTTGGACTTATTTTGACATCTAAATAATAGTTCTGGCATTTCTTTCAGAGTGTAAATCAATAACATTGACTTAGTGCATTCTTTCCTCTTATTTTCTTTCCTTACTCTTTTATAACCTTAGATCAAGTATTAATAATTATTTTAAGGCTTGGCTTAGATTTAGTACTTTGCCACTTAGTGATGCAGGAGGTACTACCCCTCCTCCCCCTTTACCAGTTGCCTAGTTTTTCCAGAATATTCTGTTTCTGAGACAAAGACAGCATCTTCAAAAGCAGATAAGTGGTTGCTTTGACGTGTTTCTTTTTCCTCTTCCCTAGTACACACAGTATTGGAGCACATACATCTCTCTCCTTTTTTTTTTTTTTTTTTTTAAGATTTCTTTGTTTTAGAGAGAGAGCGCAGAAGCAGGGGGAGGGGCAGAAGGAGAGGGAGAGAGAGGGAGAATCCCAGGCTCCCTGCTGAGTGCAGAGCCTGACATGGGGCTTGATCTCACAACCTGATTGTGACCTGAGATGAAACCAAGAGTTGAATGCTTAACCCACGGAGCCATCCAGGTGCCCCTTTCTCCTATTCTTCTCACACTCTGCTTTTATTAATTGCCCTGATTTCTTTCTTTTTTTTTTTTTTTTAAAGATTTTATTTATCCATTTGACAGAGATAGAGACAGCCAGCGAGAGAGGGAACACAAGCAGGGGGAGTGGGAGAGGAAGAAGCAGGCTCATAGCGGAGGAGCCTGATGTGGGGCTCGATCCCACAACTCCGGGATCACGCCCTGAGCCGAAGGCAGACGCTTAACCGCTGTGCCACCCAGGTGCCCCTGCCCTGATTTCTCATCCGTGTTTCTGAATGCTTGTTTGCCAGTGGCCTACCTCAGAATCACTGGTGCTTGTTGAAGCTGCCATTCTTGGGCTTCACCCCACACCTAAAATCCCCAAATCTCTGGGAATGAGGACCTAGAAGTTTTTTTCTTTAAAAATTAAAAAATTTTTTTTAGTAGACTCCACACCAAATGTGGGGCTTGAACTCAGGACCCCGAGATCAAGAGTCCCACACTCCACAGACCGAGCTAGCCAGGCACTCCTAGAAAGTGTAGTTTTGACAAGCACCCAGAGATGCTTTCAGCATTAATACCCACGGAGCATGACCTTACACGTTGCTGGTTTTCTGACTGTCTTCTCTCCATTCCAGTTAGACTGTCATTAGTTATTGAATTCTTACACACTAACTTCTAATTATGGCTGTTATTATAGTTTCAAAAATACACTGCTCCAAAATCCTCATGATTTGGCCTTAAAACTCTGCAGAACATGGGAGACAGTATGGTGTGGGAGGGGGCTGAGGGGGCGGGTGAGGGAGCAGAGAGAAGTGGAAGGTGTCACAGAGGTCCTTCAAACCTGGGTTTGATTTCCAGTTCTGCTGCGGAACTAGCTAAATGACCTTGGTTGATTTGACCTTGTGAAACCCAGATTTCTTAGCTCTTGGGGGATGGTAATTTGTCAGGCAGGGCTTTTGAGGAGGACGAAACAGAACCACAGGTGTAGCGCTGGGAGGTGTGACTGTGTGGTAGCTTTTGTTGATCTTTAGTTTATTCCTTTTGTCTTCTGCATTCTTGCTCTTCTGTCTTTGGTTGTCTTAGCTCCTTATCATTGTCCTTATTATCCCCTTGAATATGATGGTTACCTTCTTAAATTCTCCTTTGCATCTTCTTTTTCAGATAGATACTCCTCTTTAAAATGATTTCAGCTTATTCAAACTTTTTCTTTTTAAACTTTTTTTTTCTTTCAAGTAGGCTCCATGCCCAGCGTGGAGCCCAACATGGGCTTGAACTCATGACCCTGAAATCAAGACCTGAGCTGAAAACAAGAGGCAGACACTTAACTGACTGAGCTACCTAGGCACCTGCAAACCTTTTATGTTTGATTGTTTTGAGGTAATAGTCTAGAAATTTCTCAGGCTGAGAGTCTGTGATAGATACCTGCTGTTTGGTCTGTTCAGCATCCCTCTCTCCAGTATCAGCACTTCTCTTCACCTTTAGGGTCTTGCCACCCCCCCCCCCCCCATAATGGATGGTTAGGGGAGGCTGGCTGGCGGGATAGGCACCTGACTTGGGCATGCCACTCATGACACCATGTCCTTCCCACCATGGTGATTGGTCCCCTCGTGGTGACACAAGCAGGGCCAATCAGTGTGACTTTCTGTAGTTTTCTGCATGGGACTTACAGGGAAGGCTTGCTTTCCTTTTGGAGCCCCACGTCTCTTGGAGCTTTGCGATCCTTTAGGCTGCTAACACTTGCTTGAGGGTGGGGAATAGGAGTGGGGGAAGAAGGCAGTGTCTGTTCCCTCCTGGGGCTTACTCCCACTCTTGCTTGTAGGGAAACTCCTTTCTAATCTCTTTTGGAGAGAGACCCTCTGTGAAGATGCTGGGTTCTGGCTCCTCTAGGACTTACAACTTTCTCAATTGTCTGTATTCCACACCTCTTCTCTTTCTCAAGTTATGTATACATTTGTCAGTGTGGTCGAGTTTGGGGAAGCATTCAGGCAGAGGCATTTATCATACCTGGAATCGCCATTCCCCCATCCCTTAGGTTCTGTTGGTGAGATTGACCCATCAGATCCAGTCCTTTTATCTAGTATAGTAAGCTCTTTCCCAGGGACCTCCACAATTTCCTACCTTGTGTTGATTCCCCTTACTTGGCCCTGTTCTACTTGCCCCCAGGCTCAACAGATATTCGAGTAATTTCTGGGAGGCTTCTGGCCACCACGATACTTAGTGGATGACATGTGTGTGTTGCTGGGCCATCTATCTCTGCAGGCCTCATCCGTACCCTAGCCAGGACTTTTGTTACATGTATTCTTAGAACCATGCAGAAGTGTGTACATATATCACTGAAGTATGGGAATAATTAATAATACAGGAGTCAGTAGTGGATGCAAGTTCAATAATACAATTCTGTTTAATTGGTGAAAACTTCAGTGGGGTGTGGTGGAAATAGGAGGAGGTGGGAGTCAAGGTATATATATAATATTTTTGCCTCTGCCATTGGGTAGATGTGAAGTTTGGACTAGTCAGGAAGACCCTTCTTCCCACAGTTTTCTCACTGGCAAAACAAAGGATTTGCCCTACATAAACCTTCCAACTCTAAATTATGGATGACTCCGTGACAACGTTTTTTTTTTTTTTTTTTTTTAAGATTTTATTTATTTGGGGGGGTGGAGAGCGAGCATGGGGGAGGGGCAGAGGGAGAAGCAGACCCCCTGCTGAGCAGAGAGCCCGATGTAGGGCTCGATCCCAGGGCACTGGGATCATGACCTGGGCTGAAGGCAGACGCTTAACCGACTGAGCCACCCAGGTGCCCCTGTGACAAAGTTTTAAGTGGAAATTTAGTGTCACATGGCAGGGGACTTTGAGCTGTGTGCCCAGGACCCATAGTGTTGAAGGACAGGGGTCTAGGGTTTAGAGGGGTTGACTCAGAGGATAGGAGAAAGTCAAGTGGATGAGTCTCTGAATCTCCACCCTCCTGCTATGAGAAGACCAGCTCTGATCTCCTCAGTTTTATATATTGAAGACCCATATATAATTTTATTCATTAAAATTGCACTGCTGCTAAAAAAAATGCTGGAATTCCCCTCCCACCTCATTTATTCAAGCAAGTAACACCATTTTTACCTTGGTCTAGCTTGGTATAACCAAACTTACCTTTCAGTACTCCGCAAATGAACTCCCCACGTCAATCAGGCAGGTAATGCCACAGTTGTTTAAATATTTCATGCCCATTCCCGTTTACATGGGTTCTGTCAGCAATGATTGAGCCTTGGAAAATGGGAAATTGCCAAGTACAAAAATATTTTAGTTTCTGAAGTTACTTAGCAAGATAGTGTGTAGTTGGGCTAATGAGTCAAGTGAGGCCACACTGCTGGCTGGAGGGCCCTAGGGGTAAAATAGCTGATAGCCTTGAATCTGTTATGTTTCTGATGTAACACCTTTGGGTCAGGGGCAGCAAGTCATGAGCTTCACTTCTAAGGAGATGAGCAGGGGAAAGGCATCAGCCTGTTCTGAGCTGGGTTCTAGGGCTGCTGTGGGGTGCTCCTGGCTGATTCATAAGATTTGGTCAGATGAAATCATTTCTTTGAATGGTCACCTGGAGGAGGGGGACAGCAAAATCATTAGGAGTCACTGACATGCTCGCTGTTCACTCTGCTTAGGATTCCCTCCTGGAACACATGGGCTAGAGGCTTGTCATTTCCTCTCTCGGTCTCTGGGAGCCAGGACAGTGGGTACAGGACAGGCTTTATTCTTCATGTTCATCTACAGCACCGCCCTGCAAGTGTGTGTGGATTTATCAGGAATTAATGGAAGGATTGGGGTTTAATTAAGATAAATCACAACATAAAAGGGGAAGGATGATAAATACTTTCTATGTAAAATATGGCCTTTTCTTTTTTTTTTTTTTAAAGTTGAAAGGCAAAGTTACCATCAAGTTCAACATGCCCCAGTTCCCAGGATAGCTTCTCTGGCCTAAAGTTTCTTTTCTCATCTCATTCTATTTTTGGCATCAAGATTGTATTAGCATAAAAAGTAAGTTGTGGGGCGCCTGGGTGGCACAGCGGTTGGGCGTCTGCCTTCGGCTCGGGGCGTGATCCCGGCGTTCTGGGATCGAGCCCCACATCAGGCTCCTCCGCTATGAGCCTGCTTCTTCCTCTCCCACTCCCCCTGCTTGTGTTCCCTCTCTCGCTGGCTGTCTCTATCTCTGTCGAATAAATAAATTAAAAAAAAAAAAAAAAAAGTAAGTTGTACTGTTTTCTCTTTTCCTAGTATTTGAAAAAATTTATGAGATATTAGAATTCCTCTTCCTTGAATGTTTGATAAAACTTATCTGTAAAAACATTTCTCTGTGAGAAATTATTATTTTATTATTTTTACTTAAAATTTTTTTATTATGTTATGTTAGTCACCATACAGTACATCATTAGTCTTTGATGTAGTGTTCCATGATTCATTGTTTACATATAACACCCAGTGCTTCATGCAATACGTGCCCCCCTTAATACCCATCACTGGCCTATCCCAATCCCCCACCCCTCTCCCCTCTGAAGCCCTCAGTTTGTTTCCCAGAGTCCATAGTCTCTCGTAGTTCATTTCCCCTTCTGATTACCCCCCCTTCATTCTTCCCTTCCTTCTCCTACCGATCTCCCTATTATTTTTACTTTTGCATATACTTAAAATTTTCCATAATAAAAAGTGGAGAGAATAGTATAATAAACCCCATGTACTTAGTCAGCTGAGAAAGATTTTAAATTAGAGATTAAATTTTGTAAATGGTATAGGGCCATTCAGGTTTTCTTTATCTTCTGTAGTCATTTTTGACAACTAATATTTTTTCTAGGTAATTACCTAATTCAATTAAGTTCTCAGATTATTGGCAAAAGTTGTTCATAATTTTCTCTTTTTAATTTGTGCATCTATATTAATATTTCTGTTTTTCATTCTTAATCCTTTTTATTTGTGCCTTCTTTCTTTTCTTCAATCAGACTTACAGAGGTTTACCAATATTTATTTCAGAGGCATTTGAGTCTACTTTTGTCTTGCTGTTCCTTTGTTTCAGTGTCCGAGTGAGTTGCATCCCAGGGCTGGAACTGAGGGTGGGAGAGGAGAGATTTTCAAGACCAAGCTAAAGAAGGTCACTTTCAGGAAGATAGTACATATTAAAAGCCATGCCATTGAGAGAAAGACAACAAAAATAATAATTTTAATACTAATATAGGTTAATTATTGTGTGCTGAGGACTAGGTTAGGTATTTTACACACTTTGACTCATTTAATGTTCATATCAAACCTGTAAGATTTCCATTATTAACTTCATTTTCAGATGAGGAAACAGGCTCTGTTGTGCTTAAGTAATTTTCTCAAAATCATATAGTTTACTGATGGTATTTGACTTCAAATATGTTTTTCCTGTTACCCAATTAGCTATGAACAGAGGGAAAACTGGGTGGGTTTCTGGAGATCTTGAAAGCCTGGGACATGAGACATGCAAAGCCAAAGGGGTAAACAAAAGTTCAGCTGGTTACTTACTTCCTTGGCCGTTCTGGCCCACGCGATGAGTTCCGTTTTAAATGACTTGATCTTTATTTTATTCTGGGAACTCCAGGGAGAAAAAAACTTGTCTGATAAAAAGATGCAAATGGAAATAAATACCTTTTTTCAATACAAGGGAAAGGCATTTCTTCAGAAATGAATTTTTAGTATGAAAAATTTGGGCAAATACTATTAAAAATTAAAGTACAGTGTGAATGTTTGCCAAAAAACTGAGGTGACCTATAAGTTTTCATGTTTTTTTAGCTTTTCACAGCAAAAATATAAAGATAATTTGGCTTTTATTATTGTTTTGCTTCAGTACCTTTCAAAGAATACCAATATTTAGTATCTCTGAGAAAACAGGTAAGGAGGTAATTGGTAACAAAATCAACTTAACTGAATATCTCTAAAATAAAGGCTATTATAGGAACACTACATAAATTGTAAAAAATGGCTAGACTTCCTTTCAAAAAGCACATACATTCAGAAATTTAAGTATAAAAATCATCTCAGCTTTTAAAGTATATTGGAAACAGTTTATCTGCTAGCACTTTAATCTCCTTATAAACTATCTGCGTTCTTTGAGCAGTGTAGCAATGAAGAAGTGTGTCATGTAAACTCTGCGCGTGATGTCTGGAAACACAGGTGAATGAATATACTTGTTGTCAAAGATATCTGTAATCTGGTAAAAATAAAAATATTAGCTATTTTTCCAGATTTTATGAACATCCTATTTTATAATATTTTTGAGTATTGGAATATATCTATTAGATGGCCTGTTAGTATCTTAAACTCACGTTTTTTTCCCTTGCATCCTTGGTATCACTGCCCAGAGCACCCTCTGTCTGAGACCTCCTCTTTCTGAGAACCGTCTGCTTCTTACTCTCCCAAACCTTGGTAGCTGCTGTTGTGTTTACTCTGGCTGGTCCCGCCCTCCGTCTGTGAGTGTTCCGACCATTGAGAGATAAGCTAGGCCAATCAGTTCTGGGCACATGGAATTGAGTCTCTGAAATTCTGAATACCAAGGGACATGTGAAATCCAAGACTCGTGAGGTGGCCGTATATGTTCTTTAGAGCTGAAGGGTGGCCCTTTTCACCCTGTGAGAAGAGAAGCAGAGAATGAAGTTCTAAAGAGAGTGAACAATTATATATTTGGACAAAGGGAAGCAGAAATGTGAGGCAGAAAGAAGTAGTGGAGGTCCTTCACGAGGCCTCATTATCCTCAGACTCCATGAAGTATTCTAGAATCCATCTGACAAATTTTCTTTTCTCATTAAGGTAGTACAGATTGGTTTCTGTTACTGTTATGCAAGGAACCTTGACTAAAACAATCTCTTCTGCTCCAGAGCTAGCATTCAAGCTTGGTATGGTCTTAGAGCAAAGGTTTCTGCTAAGAAAATTTCTGAAAGAAAAAAAATAACCTAATTTTTGATGAGCATTTATGGAAAGAAGAGGGCCAGTAAATATGTATGTTCTAAAAGTGGAAAGTGGGATGTTTTCCTGTTTCATTTTAGAAAGATCAAAACTTGTTGCACTAGAAATCAGAAGAATGGATCACCAAAATGAGCATGAGGCCACCAACCAGCCTTTTGTTGAAAGGGTTGCTCTCAGCTTACTTATGACAGTTACAAAAATAATTACCCATGGTGCCTACACAGTCACTACCTCTTATGGAGCAGCGTTGGTCTGTGCAGTCCTAGAATCTCATATCAAGTTGTCTATGTGTCCATTATGTTTGAATACCCCTTCAGGAAGCATCAAGATAGGTACATGGTGGATACTTAGGTTTCTGATTTGTGTGTGTGTGTGTGTATGTGAAAAGAACTCTTTTATTTCTTTTTAAACTCCCTTTCCTTCTTCCTTTCTTAGTGTTTAGTCCTGTCTAATAGAACATTGTACTATGATGGAAGTAATTCCATATCTGTGCTGTTCAAAATGGTAGTCGCTAACCACATGTGGCAACTGAGCCCTTGGAATGTGTGGTTAGCCTGACTGAAGAGCTGAATTTTAAATTCTATTTCATTTTAATTAGTTGAAAATTAAATTTAAATATCTACACGTCCCTAGTGATACTGAATCGGACAGTGTAGATTTAGTCTGTCAATCCATTCTGAAGTTTTTGCTTCTGGTTCTAATATATCATTTGTGATTTTGTAGTGGTTTGAATTACCCATCTGATTTCCCTAACTCTCACATTTCCCACTTCAAAACGATCAGTGGCTGAAAGAGGCTGACTGTATCACCTTTCAATCAAATTTGATTTTGTTCTTTGGATGGGTTCGTCTGCCCCAGTTCTGGTTTATTCTAGATGGGAGTTCTGTGGTTGGGTGTGGGTGAATTGTGGCTTTCTACTGTATCGTTGGCATTCGTGAAACACACTGGATGCTGAGGGCAGTCAACTGTAAGCTGGGAGGAAAGTATTTGCTTATCTTTCAGTTTGTTTGAAGACCAAACCACAGCCATGTTGGGAGAAAGTAGCTTGGTGAGATAGAACCAGCACACTGTACAGAGACTTCTTCTTGGCTCACCACAAAACCTCAATGTTGATACACCTTTCTATTCTTCTTGAACCTTAATGGTAGACTTTCCTGGGTCTCAGTGGCTGTGAGAGGTCGCTTGAACTGAGTAGTAGTTTATTTACTACATGTAATTATTTCTGCAGTTGCTTCTAGTGTTTTAAATAAACTGAGAGCGACCCTTTCTAGAAGAGGTGGGGCAACAGCTTTGTGCTCCTTGTAGATTACCTCTTGGTTCTTGGTAGGATGGGTTCCAGTCTTCCTGTATCAAGTTCAAGCGTGCTGGATCCAGAGTGGGGTCTTTTGAGATACAACTGAATGCACTGGTTCAAATGACAAAAACTGCGGCCTGGTTACAGAATAGGGTGCATTTGACAGAGATAGACAAGAGTGTCTTTTCTGCTGTGTCTGATCAGGTTTCTTATCAGCAGCTTGATTGCTACTTGATTTCCTTCCTCAGTGTCCCGCTGAGAAGCAGCTCTGGTCTCAGCAGCTGGGTCATTTTGTTTTCCAAATCTTGCCCAAATCTGTGACTGTAACTATCCACAGGCTCTGTAAAGTCAGTCAATATGCGTATGTTGTCAGCAGAAAAACTTTTTTTCCCCAACCTTCCTGAAAAGGTATGGGAAAGCATTTCTCTTCCCACTTTGACCATCTGATGTTGAACTGCCTGAGCTTGGAGGTGTAGGGTGGGTTACCTACTGGTGCAGTGAGTGGTGAATCCACCTCTCCTGAGGGCTGGAGCCCAGAAGCAGGAAAGCAAGCAGGTTGAAATTTGCAGCAACTTCCTGCTATTGTCCCAGCAGGTATCCCATTGTCAAGAGAATCCAGAAAGATTGGACTGCCCTTCCTGACTAATAATGAGCATCTGTGCGATTCCTATTACTCTTGTCCTTGCGTCTCACATGGCCACAGCTTCAAGGAATGCTGGGAAGGGTCCATGAACCAGGCAGGTGCGCCCAGAGTCCTCTGCCTGTGAATTTCACCTCAGCCCGGCTTCTTATGGTGAGCCAGGAGCTAACAGCCACTGGACTTGTTTCCAGGTTTTCCCCGAAGCTCCCTCTGCTCAGCAGCATTTTTACCCTGGCTGATTCAAGGTGAAGATGGGCACTCAAGGGGGCACCGGTTTTCTCCCTTCACCTCCCATTGACTTTATTTATTTATTTTTTTTCCAGTCATCTGTTGAAGGGCATCTCGGCTCCTTCCACGAATTATTATTTTTTTTTCTATTTTAATGATTTTTTATTATATTATGTTAGTCACCATACAGTACATCCCCGGTTTCCGATGTAAGGCTCGATGATTCATTAGTTGCGTATAACACCCAGTGCACCATGCAATACGTGCCCTCCTTACTACCCATCACCGGTCTATCCCATTCCCCCACCCCCCTCCCCTCTGAGGCCCTCAGTTTGTTTCTCATAGTCCATAGTCTCTCATGTTTCATTCCCCCTTCTGATTACCCCCCCTTTCTTTATCCCCTTCTTCCCCTACCGATCATCCTAGTTCTTATGTTCCATAGATGAGAGAAATCATATGATAGTTGTCTTTCTCTGCTTGACTTATTTCACTTAGCATTATCTCCTCCAGTGCCGTCCATGTTGTAGCAAATGTTGAGAACTCGTTCTTTCTGATAGCTGAGTAATATTCCATTGTATATATGGACCACAACTTCTTAATCCAGTCATCTGTTGAAGGGCATCTCGGCTCCTTCCACAATTTAGCTATTGTGGATAATGCTGCTATGAACATTGGGGTGCATATGGCCCTTCTCTTCACTACGTCTGTATCTTTGGGGTAAACACCCAGTAGTGCAATGGCTGGATCATAAGGTAGCTCAATTTTTAACTTTTTAAGGGACCTCCACACTGTTTTCCAGAGTGGCTGTACCAACTTGCATTCCCACCAACAATGTAGGAGGGATCCCCTTTCTCCACATCCTCTCCAACAATTGTTGTTTCTTGCCTTGTCTATTTTTGCCATTCTAACTGGCGTAAGGTGGTATCTCAGTGTGGTTTTGATTTGAATTTCCTTGATGGCTAATGATTTTGAACATTTTTTCATGTGTCTGTTAGCCATTTGTATGTCTTCATTGGAAAAGTGTCTGTTCATATCTTCTGCCCATTTTTTGATTTGTTTATTTGTTTCTCGTGTATTGAGTTTGAGAAGTTCTTTGTAGATCTTGGATACCAGTCCTTTATCTGTAGTGTCATTTGCAAATATCTTCTCCCATTCCGTGGGCTGCCTCTTAGTTTTTCTGACTGTTTCCTTGGCTGTGCAGAAACTTTTAATCTTGATGAAGTCCCATAAATTCATTTTATCTTTTGTTTCTCTTGCCTTTGGGGATGTATCATGAAAAAGGTTTCTTTGGCCGATGTCGTAGAGGTTGCTGCCTATGTTCTCCTCTAGAATTTTGATGGATTCCTGTCTCACATCGAGGTCTTTCATCCATTTGGAGTTTATTTTTGTGTATGGTGTGAGATAGTGGTCAAGTTTCATTCTTTTGCATGTAGCTGTCCAATTTTCCCAGCACCATTTATTGAAGAGACTGTCTTTTTCCCACCGGATTTTTTTTCCTGCTTTATCAAATATTAGTTGCCCAAAGAGCCGAGGGTCCATTTCTGGGCTCTCTAGTCTGTTCCATTGGTCTATGTGTCTGTTTTTGTGCCAGTACCATGCTGTCTTTGTGATCACAGTTTTGTAGTACAGCTCGAAATCTGGCATTGTGATGCCCCCAGCTTTGTTTTTCCTTTTCAACAGTTCCTTGGAGATTCGGGGTCTTTTCTGGTTCCATACAAATTTAAGGACTGTTTGTTCCAGTTCTTTGAAAAATGTCATCAGTATTTTGATCGGGATAGCATTGAAAGTGTAGATTGCTCTGGGTAGCATGGACATTTTAACTATGTTAATTCTTCCGATCCATGAGCATGGAATATCTTTCCATCTTTTTATGTCTTCCTCAATGTCTTTTAAGAGTGATTTATAGTTTCTAGAATAAAGGTCCTTTACGTCTCTGGTTAAGCTAATTCCAAGGTAACGTATGGTTTTTGGTGCTATTGTAAATGGGATGGATTCCCTAATTTCTCTTTCTTCGTTCTCGTTATTCGTGTACAGAAATGCAACTGATTTCTGAGCATTGATTTTGTATCCCGCTACGTTACTGAATTGCTCTATAACTTCTAATAGTTTGGGAGTGGCTTCTTTTGGGTTTTCCATATAGAGTATCATGTCATCTGCGAAGAGAGACATTTTGACTTCTTCTTTGCCGATTTGAATCCCTTTGATCCCTTTTTGTTGTCTGATTGCTGTTGCAAGGACTTCTAGTACTATGTTGAATAATAGTGGCGAGAGTGGGCATCCTTGTCGTGTTCCTGATCTTAAGGGAAAGGCTTCCAGCTTTTCCCCATTGAGAATAATATTTGCAGTAGGCTTTTCATAGATGGCTTTTATGAGATTGAGAAATATACCTTCTATTCCTACACTCTGAAGGGTTTTAATCAGGAAAGGATGCTGTATTTTGTCAAATGCTTTTTCGGCATCAATTGAGAGGATCATATGGTTCCTGAGTCTTTTCTTGTTGATATGATGTATCACGCTGATTGATTTGCGAATATTGAACCACGCTTGCATCCCAGGTATGAATCCCACTTGATCGTGGTGGATAATCCTTTTAATGAACTGTTGGATTCTATTAGCAAGTATCTTGTTGAGGATTTTGGCGTCCATATTCATTAGGGAAATCGGTCTGTAATTCTCCTTTTTGAGGGGGTCTTTGCCTGGTTTGGGGATCAAGGTAATATTGGCCTCATAGAATGTGTTTGGTAGCTTTCCTTCTGTTTCTATTTTTTGAAATAGCTTTAGGAGAATAGGTATTATTTCTTCTTTGAATGTTTGGTAGAATTCCCCAGGAAAACCATCCGGGCCTGGAGTTTTGTTATTTGGAAGGTTGTTTATCACTGACTCAATTTCTTCATAATTAATTGGCCTGTTTAAGGAATCAATTTCTTCCGGTTTCAATCTTGGTAGTTTATAGGTTTCCAGGAAGGATTCCATCTCTTCCAGATTGCTTAGTTTATTGGCATATAGCTGTTGATAAAAATTTCTAATAATCCTTCCAATTTCAATGGTGTTCGTCGTGACCTCTCCTTTTTCATTCATAATTTTAATAATCTGGGTCCTTTCTCTTTTCTTTTGGATAAGTCTTGCCAGTGGTCTGTTAATTTTATTGATTCTCTCCAAGAACCAGCTTCTAGTCCTGTTGATCTGCTCTACTGTACTTCTGGTTTCTGCTTGATTGATTTCAGCTCTAATTTTGGTCAACTGCTTCCTCGTGCGTGGATTAGGCCTGTCCCTCTGTTGCTGTTCCAGCTTCTTGAGGTGAGAATATAAAAACTGCATTTTAGATTTTTCTATTCTTTTGAGTGAGGCTTGGATGGCTATGTATTTCCCCCTTAAGACTGCCTTTGCAGTATCCCATAGGTTTTGGACTGTTGTATTTTCATTCTCATTGGTCTCCATAAATTGTTTAATTTGATTTTTGATTTCCTGGTTTATCGAGTCATTCCTGAGCAGGATGGTTCTTAGTCTCCAAGTGTTTGAGTTTCTTCCAAATTTTTCCTTGTGGTTGAGTTCCAATTTCAGAGCGTTGTGGTCTGAGAATATGCAGGGGATAATTTCAATCTTTTGGTATTGGCTGAAACCTGTTTTGTGTCCCAGAACATGGTCTATTCTTGAGAATGTTCCATGGGCATTAGAATAGAATGAGTATTCTTTGGTTCTGGGGTGTAGTGTTCTATATATATCTAAGAGGTCCAACTCGTCGAGTATGGCATTCAAAGCCTTTGATTCTTTGTTTAGTTTTTGCCAGGGAGTTCTGTGTATTTCTGAGAGTGGAGTGTTGAGGTCCCCTACTATTAATGTATTTTTATTTATATGTCTCTTTATTCTGGTTAAGAGTTGGCTTGTGTATCTTGCTGCTCCCCTGTTGGGGGCATATATATTTATAATTGTCATATCCACTTGTTGAATACTTCCTTTAAGAATAATATAGTGCCCTTCTGCATCTCTAACTATAGTCTGTAGTTTAAAATCCAGTTTATCTGATATGAGAATTGCTACCCCAGCTTTCTTTTGAGGTCCATTTGCGTGAAAGATGGTACTCCATCCCCTTACTCTCAGTCTGAATGCATCTTTGGGTTCGAAATGAGTCTCTTGTAAACAGCAAATAGATGGGTCATTTCTTTTTATCCAATCTGCAACCCTGTGGCGTTTAAGGAAGAATTTAAACCATTTACATTAAGACTGAGTACTGAGAGATATGCTTTTAATGATGCCATGTTGTCAGTAAAGTCTTTGTTTGTATTGGCTGTGACTTTTTTTTTTTTTTTTTTTAATGATTTTTTATTATATTATGTTAGTCACCATACAGTACATCCCCGGTTTCCGATGTAAGGCTCGATGATTCATTAGTTGCGTATAACACCCAGTGCACCATGCAATACGTGCCCTCCTTACTACCCATCACCGGTCTATCCCATTCCCCCACCCCCCTCCCCTCTGAAGTCCTCAGTTTGTTTCTCATAGTCCATAGTCTCTCATGTTTCATTCCCCCTTCTGATTACCCCCCCTTTCTTTATCCCTTTCTTCCCCTACTGATCATCCTAGTTCTTATGTTCCATAGATGAGAGAAATCATATGATAGTTGTCTTTCTCTGCTTGACTTATTTCACTTAGCATTATCTCCTCCAGTGCCGTCCATGTTGTAGCAAATGTTGAGAACTCGTTCTTTCTGATAGCTGAGTAATATTCCATTGTATATATGGACCACAACTTCTTAATCCAGTCATCTGTTGAAGGGCATCTCGGCTCCTTCCACGATTTAGCTATTGTGGACATTGCTGCTATGAACATTGGGGTGCATATGGCCCTTCTCTTCACTACGTCTGTATCCTTGGGGTAAATACCCAGTAGTGCAATGGCTGGATCATAGGGTAGCTCAATTTTTAACTTTTTAAGGGACCTCCACACTGTTTTCCAGAGTGGCTGTACCAACTTGCATTCCCACCAACAATGTAGGAGGGATCCCCTTTCTCCACATCCTCTCCAACAATTGTTGTTTCTTGCCTTGTCTATTTTTGCCATTCTAACTGGCGTAAGGTGGTATCTCAGTGTGGTTTTGATTTGAATTTCCTTGATGGCTAATGATTTTGAACATTTTTTCATGTGTCTGTTAGCCATTTGTATGTCTTCATTGGAAAAGTGTCTGTTCATATCTTCTGCCCATTTTTTGATTTGTTTATTTGTTTCTCGTGTATTGAGTTTGAGAAGTTCTTTGTAGATCTTGGATACCAGTCCTTTATCTGTAGTGTCATTTGCAAATATCTTCTCCCATTCCGTGGGCTGCCTCTTAGTTTTTCTGACTGTTTCCTTGGCTGTGCAGAAACTTTTAATCTTGATGAAGTCCCATAAATTCATTTTATCTTTTGTTTCTCTTGCCTTTGGGGATGTGTCATGAAAAAGGTTTCTTTGGCCGATGTCGTAGAGGTTGTTGCCTATGTTCTCCTCTAGAATTTTGATAGATTCCTGTCTCACATTGAGGTCTTTCATCCATTTGGAGTTTATTTTTGTGTATGGTGTGAGATAGTGGTCCAGTTTCATTCTTTTGCATGTAGCTGTCCAATTTTCCCAGCACCATTTATTGAAGAGACTGTCTTTTTCCCACCGGATTTTTTTTCCTGCTTTATCAAATATTAGTTGCCCAAAGAGCCGAGGGTCCATTTCTGGGCTCTCTATTCTGTTCCATTGGTCTATGTGTCTGTTTTTGTGCCAGTACCATGCTGTCTTTGTGATCACAGCTTTGTAGTACAGCTCGAAATCCGGCATTGTGATGCCCCCAGCTTTGTTTTTCCTTTTCAACAGTTCCTTGGAGATTCGGGGTCTTTTCTGTTTCCATACAAATTTAAGGACTGTTTGTTCCAGTTCTTTGAAAAATGTCCTTGGTATTTTGATCGGGATAGCATTGAAAGTGTAGATTGCTCTGGGTAGCATGGACATTTTAACTATGTTAATTCTTCCGATCCATGAGCATGGAATATCTTTCCATCTTTTTATGTCTTCCTCAATATCTTTCAAGAGTGATTTATAGTTTCTAGAATATAGGTCCTTTACGTCTCTGGTTAAGTTAATTCCAAGGTAACGTATGGTTTTTGGTGCTATTGTAAATGGGATGGATTCCCTAATTTCTCTTTCTTCGGTCTCGTTATTCGTGTATAGAAATGCAACTGATTTCTGAGCATTTATTTTGTATCCTGCCACGTTACTGAATTGCTCTATAACTTCTAATAATTTGGGAGTGGCTTCTTTTGGGTTTTCCATATAGAGTATCATGTCATCTGCAAAGAGAGACATTTTGACTTCTTCTTTGCCAATTTGAATACCTTTGATCCCTTTTTGTCGTCTGATTGCTGTTGCAAGGACTTCTAGTACTATGTTGAATAATAGTGGCGAGAGTGGGCATCCTTGTCGAGTTCCTGATCTTAAGGGAAAGGCTTCCAGCTTTTCTCCATTGAGAATAATATTTGCAGTAGGCTTTTCATAGATGGCTTTTATGAGATTGAGAAATGTACCTTCTATTCCTACACTCTGAAGGGTTTTAATCAGGAAAGCATGCTGTATTTTGTCAAATGCTTTTTCGGCATCGATTGAGAGGATCATATGGTTCCTGAGTCTTTTCTTGTTGATATGATGTATCACGCTGATTGATTTGCGAATATTGAACCACGCTTGCATCCCAGGTATGAATCCCACTTGATCGTGATGGATAATCCTTTTAATGTACTGTTGGATTCTATTAGCAAGTATCTTGTTGAGGATTTTGGCGTCCATATTCATTAGGGAAATCGGTCTGTAATTCTCCTTTTTGAGGGGGTCTTTGCCTGGTTTGGGGATCAAGGTAATATTGGCCTCATAGAATGTGTTTGGTAGCTTTCCTTCTGTTTCTATTTTTTGAAATAGCTTTAGGAGAATAGGTATTATTTCTTCTTTGAATGTTTGGTAGAATTCCCCAGGAAAACCGTCCGGGCCTGGAGTTTTGTTATTTGGAAGGTTGTTTATCACTGACTCAATTTCTTCATAATTAATTGGCCTGTTTAAGGAATCAATTTCTTCCGGTTTCAATCTTGGTAGTTTATAGGTTTCCAGGAAGGATTCCATCTCTTCCAGATTGCTTAGTTTATTGGCATATAGCTGTTGATAAAAATTTCTAATAATCCTTCCAATTTCAATGGTGCTCGTCGTGACCTCTCCTTTTTCATTCATAATTTTAATAATCTGGGTCCTTTCTCTTTTCTTTTGGATAAGTCTTGCCAGTGGTCTGTCAATTTTATTGATTCTCTCAAAGAACCAGCTTCTAGTCCTGTTGATCTGCTCTACTGTACGTCTGGTTTCTGCTTGATTGATTTCAGCTCTAATTTTGGTCAACTGCTTCCTCGTGCGTGGATTAGGCCTGTCCCTCTGTTGCTGTTCCAGCTTCTTGAGGTGAGAATATAAAAACTGCATTTTAGATTTTTCTATTCTTTTGAGTGTGGCTTGGATGGCTATGTATTTCCCCCTTAGGACTGCCTTTGCAGTATCCCATAGGTTTTGGACTGTTGTATTTTCATTCTCATTGGTCTCCATAAATTGTTTAATTTGATTTTTGATTTCCTGGTTTATCGAGTCATTCCTGAGCAGGATGGTTCTTAGTCTCCAAGTGTTTGAGTTTCTTCCAAATTTTTCCTTGTGGTTGAGTTCCAATTTCAGAGCGTTGTGGTCTGAGAATATGCAGGGGATAATTTCAATCTTTTGGTATCGGTTGAGACCTGTTTTGTGTCCCAGAACATGGTCTATTCTTGAGAATGTTCCATGGGCATTAGAATAGAATGAGTATTCTTTGGTTCTGGGGTGTAGTGTTCTATATATATCTATGAGGTCCAATTCATCGAGTATGGCATTCAAAGCCTTTGATTCTTTGCTTAGTTTTTGCCAGGGTGTTCTGTCTATTTCTGATAGTGGAGTGTTGAGGTCCCCTACTATTAATGTATTTTCATTTATATGTCTCTTTATTCTGGATAAGAGTTGGCTTGTGTATCTTGCTGCTCCCCTGTTGGGGGCATATATATTTATAATTGTCATATCCACTTGTTGAATACTTCCCTTAAGAATAATATAGTGCCCTTCTGCGTCTCTAACTATAGTCTGTAGTTTAAAATCCAATTTATCTGATATGAGAATTGCTACCCCAGCTTTCTTTTGAGGACCATTTGCGTGAAAGATGGTACTCCATCCCCTTACTCTCAGTCTGAATGCATCTTTGGGTTTGAAATGAGTCTCTTGTAGACAGCAAATGGATGGGTCATTTCTTTTTATCCAATCTGCAACCCTGTGGCGTTTATGGGATGGTTCAAACCATTTACATTAAGACTGATTACTGATAGATATGATTTTAATGTTGCCATGTTGCCAGTAAAGTCTTTTTTTGTATTGGCTGTGACTTTCTGTTCTGTATCACTTTTGGGGCCTTTTTACTTTTATAGAACCCCCCGTAATATCTCCTGTAGGGCTGGTTTCGTAGTTACAAAATTGGTTAGTGACTGGCGATTCTGAAATGTCTTTATTTCTCCATCAATTCTGAATGACAGTCTTGCTGGATAAAGGATCCTTGGCTGCATGTTTTTCTCTGAAAGAGCTTTAAATATGCTCCCCCAACCCTTTCTCTCATTCCAGGTCTGTGTAGACAGGTCTGACGTAATTCTGATGCTTTTGCCTTGGTACGTGAGAAATTTCTTTGCCCTGGCAGCTTTCAATACTGTATCCTTGCATCTAATATTTGCGAAATGCACTATGACGTGACGTGGCGTAGGTTTGTCGTGGTTGAGCTTGGGAGGGGTCCTCTCTGCCTCTTGGACACGAATGTTTGTTTCCCTCGCTAGATTAGGGAAGTTTTCAGCTACAATTTGTTCAAATATCTCTTCTAGACCTCTGTTTTTCTCCACCCCCTTGGGGATGCCGATGATTCTAACATTGGATCGTTTCATTGAGTCAGTAATCTCCCGTAACCTACATTCGTGGGCGTGGATTTTTTTAAGACCATCTTCTATTTTCATTTTTTCCTCTATTAACCCATCCTCCAATTCACTAACCCGTTCCTCTGCTTCTGCGACCCTGGCTGTCAGAGCCTCTAGTTTTGCCTGCATTTGGCTCATAGAATTTTTAATTTCTGTCAGATTCGCTCTCATTTCTGTCCTTAGGGATTCTATATTCTCAGTAACCTTTTCGTTTATACTTTTTTCAATTCTACTCATCATTTTGACCATCGTTACTCTGAATTCCATTTCTGATAATTTGGTTACATCCATATCCATTATTTCTGTGGCAGAGGCCACAGTCTCACTGTCTTTTCTTTGCTGGGGGGGGCTTCTCCTTCTTGTCATTCTGATGAAGAGAGGTTGCGGGGTTTCCAGAGCCCAAATTATTGACTGGGTCCCAGGCCGTGCCCCTTGTTTTATAGGGATCTTAGGGATGTGGGCTTTTTCTTTAAAGATTTTATTTATTTATGTGGCAGCCAACCAGCGAGAGAGGGAACAGAAGCAGGGGAGTGGGAGAGGAGGAAGCAGGCTCCCAGCGGAGGAGCCCGATGAGGGACTCCTTTCCGGAACGCCGGGATCACGCCCTAAGCCGAAGGCAGGCGCTCAATGACTGCGCCACCCAGGCGCCCGGGTTGTGGGCTTCTTGATTTTTCAGCCTGCCTTCTGGGGGAGGGGCCTGCCGCGCCGATACTCAGGCAGCCCTGTTTGGGTAGAGTCTCCGTGTCCCCTGCGAGGGGGGATGGGGATGGGCACTCCCTGAGCCGGTATTTCCAGGCTTTTGTTCTCTGGCGGCTTTCCCTGGCGGTTTGCTGTGCCTCTTCTGAGAGTCAGAGCAGCAGCGGCCAAATTTCAGCCTCTGTCACAGAACAGAGGGATTGCGGCCCATTCTCTACGAATGTTCTGGCCACTTTAACTCTGTTACTGTTGGTGCTGCTCAACCCTGCAGCGTCCCGGGATGTGCGCCCCACACCCGGCGTCCCAGCCCTCACTTCCAGGGCTGGCGCGTCTCTGTCCTTTGTGTTTCTAATGCCGCCAGCCGCCAGCCGCCCCGCGCACGCTCCCGGATCTCCCGGTCTCAGTCTGGATCCAGTGAGCGCACCGGGATTCCGGGGTTCCGCGAGATGCCTGGTGGCGCGCGCACCCGGCTCACGGTCTCAGTCTGCTGTTTTGCGGGTGCCGACCGTGAGCCCCGCCCGCTCTCCCGTGCAAGTGGCTACCGCTTCCCGGCACCCGAACGCGGCGGCTCCCTCCCCCTTCCGTTTATCTTCCGATATCTGTGCACGGTTTCATGGCTCCCCGCTTCGTACCTCAATACTCAGCACTGGAGATGTTCATTTGTAGAGATCCAGATGCGTCTTCCTGCGTCTCAGGCTGGTTCCGTGGTTGTTTAGGCTGGTCTGGTACCTATCCAGCTCGACTCGGAGGACCGGCTGAAAACGGTGTCTCCTACTCCTCCTCCATCTTAACTCCTCCTGGCTGTGACTTTCTGTTCTGTATCACTCTTGGGGCCTTTTTACTTTTATAGAACCCCCCGTAATACCTCCTGTAGGGCTGGTTTCGTGGTTACGAAATTGGTTAGTGACTGTCTATTCTGAAATGTCTTTATTTCTCCATCAATTCTGAATGACAGCCTTGCTGGATAAAGGATCCTTGGCTGCATGTTTTTCTCTGAAAGAGCTTTAAAAATGCTCCCCCAACCCTTCCTCTCATTCCAGGTCTGTGTAGACAGGTCTGACGTAATTCTGATGCCTTTGCCTTGGTACGTGAGAAATTTCTTTGCCCTGGCTGCTTTCAATACTGTATCCTTGGATCTAATATTTGCGAAATGCACTATGACGTGACGTGGCGTAGGTTTGTCGTGGTTGAGATTGGGAGGGGTCCTCTCTGCCTCTTGGACACGAATGTTTGTTTCCCTCGCTAGATTAGGGAAGTTTTCAGCTACAATTTGTTCAAATATCTCTTCTAGACCACTGTTTTTCTCCATCCCCTCGGGGATGCCAATGATTCTAACATTGGATCGTTTCATTGAGTCAGTAATCTCCCGTAGCCAACATTCGTGGGCGTGGATTTTTTTAAGACCATCTTCTATTTTCATTTTTTCCTCTGTTAACCCATCCTCCAAGTCACTAACCCTTTCCTCTGCTTCTCCCATTGACTTTAAACGAGTAAGCTGGGGCAAGAGAGAGGGAGGCGAAGTTATCTCACAGAGCATCGAGTTAGAGCAAATTTCTGGTGTATTGAAATGGAAGAAACATCCCAAATCTCATCTAAGTGGGTTGTGTACTGGGCAGCACGAGTCCCTGGGCCCAAGCTTGTGTATGTGTTTTGCATTCCTTGAACAAGGTGGATATTCATTTCTCTCTCCCAGAGCTGTGGGGAACAGTGAAGTGCTGGAAGCTTGGTGAGGTCTCCCTGGGGCCCAGCTGGTGGGAGGACCTTGCTCCAGTCCCTTCTCTCCAGCCTCGTGATGTATTTCGGTTGCTAACACTTGCGGAGCACACTCTCTGCTCTTCTTAGTGTCCCCCCAGAGTGAGATGACCCCAAATCCTCTAACAGGAGGAGAAACCCAGTCATGTGGGCGCAGCACCAGGGGAGCGTCAACCCGCTTCAGCACAACTGAACGGAGCCGAGTGCCCACCTCCCGAATGGCCTGTAGACCGCGCCTGGCCACAGGCGGTGCAGCCGGACGAAGCAAAGTGTTCCTCCTGAAGGAGCCTCAAGCGCAGGTGTAGGTTGAGCATCAGCACAAACAGTTCCCCCAGGGTCATGGCACTAAGCTTTACCCTTTGTATATTCTAGGGTGCTGGCGAGGGTTGAATCGGCACCCCAGCCAGGCTAAGCACTTTTAGTCCCAGTGGCGACAGGTAAGGGCGCACTTGGTGGGTAGAGCGTTGGGCAGCACCAAGTGCGGGGCCTTCCGCTGCATAGTTCCCTCCCCCCCTCGCTGCTCTGTCCCTAAGGCCACCGTGGAAATCAGGTCTTCAAAACGGGGGGACTCTGAAGCCTGCGGGAGAGCCGCTGCTCGGGCAGCTCCAGGCGGTGTGGCCCGCTTGCCCTTCCTGCTGCTCAAGTCAGAAGCGGTCTTGGGTTGGAGTCGTGGACCTGACCTCTTGCTGCCACAGTGGGCCTGGCCTTGGAGATCCAGTGTCTCCGTCTGCAGCTGGGGTCGTGTTCCAGAGTCCCTGCAAGGTGAGCTGCCGGCCTTCAAAGCCCTTTGGTATTTTGGCTTAAGCTGCCATCCCGTTGGAGGCACTTACAGATTCAAGTAACAGCTGCAGCGCTTCGCAGCTTTCTCATCTCACATTTCTGGGTGGATTTCTTTCTGCAGATAATGTTCTATGAATCACCTTTGAAATGAGAATTTATCAGCTGAGGGACTGTTCTCTTTGAATTGTCAGAATAAGAATAATAAAAATAACTCCCTGAGGTGTGATTTCCTAGGCCCACCACAAAGACGGGCAGGAACGCCCACATCCCTGGGACTGTGCTGTCTTTTTAAAATTTTTTATTTAAATATTTTTTGATTTGAGTATCGACACACAATGTTACATTAGTTTCAAGTGTACAACATAGCGATTTGCTAAGTCTCTACGTTATGCTGTGCTCACTGCAAATGTAGTTACCATCTGTCCCCATGCAACGTGGTCAAAATACCATTGCCTCTATTCCCTGTGCTGTACCTTTCATCCCTGTGACTCATTCATTCTCTAACTGGAAGCCTGTACCTCCGACTCCTCTTCACCCATTTCACCTATCCCCCCAGTCCCCTTCCCTCTGGCAACCATCAGTTTGTTTTCAGTATTTATAGATCTGATTCTGCTTTTTGTTTATTTATTTATTTATTTAGATTCCACATATGCTATTTGTCTTTCTCAGTCTGACTTATTTCATTTAGCATAATGCCCTGTAGGTTCATCCATGTTGTCACAAATGGCAAGATCCCGTCATTTTTTATGACGGTGCAATAGTCCATTTTGTGTGTGTGTGTGTGTCTGTGTGTGTGCGTGCGCGTGTCTGTGCGTGTGTGTGTGTACATCACATCTTCCGTATCCATTTGTTGATTGGTGTGTGTGTGTGTGTGTGTGTGTGTGTGTATACATACACCACATCTTCCTTATCCATTTGTTGATTGCCGGATATGTAGTTTGCTTCCATATTTTGGCTCTTGTAAATTGTGCTACAGTTAACATAGGGGTGCAGATGTCATTTTGAATTTGTGTTTTGCTTTCTTTGGGTAAATGCCTAGTATTGGATTATTGGATCATATGATATTTCCATGTTTAATATTTTGAGGAACCTCCATACTGTTTCCCACAGTGGCTGCACCAGTTTACATTTGCACCAAGAGTGCACGAGAGTTCCTTTTCCTCCATATCTGACCAACACTTGTTATTTCTTGTCTTTTTGATTTTAGCCATTCTGACATGTGTGAAGTAGTATCTCATTGTGGTTTTGTTTTTTTTTTTTTAAGATTTTTTTTTTTTTTTTTATTTGACAGAGATAGAGACAGCCAGCGAGAGAGGGAACACAAGCAGGGGGAGTGGGAGAGGAAGAGCAGGCTCCCAGCAGAGGAGCCTGATGTGGGGCTCGATCCCACAACGCCGGGATCACGCCCTGAGCCGAAGGCAGGCGCTTAACCGCTGTGCCACCCAGGCGCCCCATCATTGTGGTTTTGATTCGCATTTCCCTAATGACTAGTGATGTCAAACATCTCTTTATGTGTCTCTTGGCCGCCTGTATGTCTTTGTTGGAAAAATGTCTATTCAGTTTCTCTGCCCATTTTTCAGTCAGATTGTGTTTTTGGTGTTGAGCTGTATAAGCTCCTTATATATTTTGGATATTAACCCTTTATTGGACATATCACTTGCAAATATCTTTTCCCATTCAGTAGGTTGCCTTTTTGTTTTGTTGGTCGGTTTCTTTGCTGTGCAACAAAATGAATACCCAGAAATTGGTAGCTTTTCTATACACTAATAATGAAGTAGGAGAAAAAGAAATAAAAAAAAAAAAAGATTCCACTTATAAATCAAAAAGAATAAAATACCTAGGAATAAACCTAACCAAGGAAGTGAAATACCTATACTCTGAAAACTATAAAACACTGATGGAAGAAATTGAAGGTGACACAAACAAATGGATAAATATTCCAGGCTCATGGATTGGGTGAATCAATATTGTTAATATGTCCACACTATCCAGTGCAACCTACAGATTCAATACAATCCTCATCAAAATGCCAACAGCATTTTTCACAGAACTTAGAACAAATAATACTAAAATTTTATGTACCACAAAAACCCCCAAATAGCCAAATGGTCTTGAGAATGAACAACAAAGCTGGAGGTATCACAATCCCAGATTTCAAGATATGCTACAAAGCTGTAGTAATCAAAACAGTATGGTGCTGGCACAAAAGTAGACGCATAGATCAATGGCATCAAGCAGAGAGCCCAGAAATAAACCCGTGTTTATGTGGTCAATTAATCTTTGGCAAAGGAGGGAAGACTATACAAGGAGGAAAAGATAGTCTGTTCAATAAACGATGCTGGAAAAACTGGACAGCAATCTGCAAAAGAATGAAACTGGACCACTTTCTTACACTATATACAGAAATTAAAACTCAGAATGAAGCATGGAAGTTTACATCAAAAACTAGGGAAATAAAAAAATAAAAAAAAATAAGGAGGGCACAAAAAAACCAAACCAAACCAAAACAAAAACCTCACAATGGATTAAAGACCTACATGTGAGACCTGAAACCACAAAAATCCTAGACGATCACACAGGCAATATTTTCTCTGACATTGGCTGTGGCAACGTTTTTCTAGATATGTCTCCTACAGCAAGGGAAACAAGAGTAAAAATAAACTGTTGGGATCATGCTTTATTTCTTTTTCCTCAGAGAATAACACAGCGGTTCTCACTTGGCTTCTTCCATGTCTCTACTGAGCAGCCGACTGGTCCCACTATACTCCTGGCTCTGCCACTTCCTGCTGATTATGTCTCTGTGAGTCTTAGTTTCATCATCTGTAAAGTGGGTATAATAGTTCAGGGTTGCTGACACTTTGAGTGTCCATGTGTTAAAGTACTTCATTGATTTATAAATGCTGTACAAAGGAACATTACTTTTCTGCTAGGAAGCCTGTGAACGAAGAGACCATTTGGCCCTCTCCGGACTCACTGCCTGGCAGTGGGGAAATAAGTCTTGATCATGCTGCCATTTTAAAACATTTTAAATGAAGACCATTTCTCTCTCTTCCTCTTGGCTCTCTCCCTCCTGGCCACTTTTGTCCAGGAGATAATGAAGATTAGTTTTCATTTCTTTTGCTCTTTCCTGGTTGTCCAGCCTTACTGTTTAGAGAGGCTCTCAGTTCTTTTCCCTTGAATTTTTGCTTTTTACCATTGTGTTTACAGTAAGAGTCAACTGCAGGTAATGCTTGGTGGTTAACCAGTGAAAGTATTAGAAAGCCGAACAGCTCTAGTCTTCTGACCCACAGAGACTAAGGTCAAGGATTTTTTTCCCCCACTGGAGGAGGTCATCAACCAGGAGGACGATGAACCACAGAGGGTGGGCTGAGCTCAGGGCCACTGTGGGCAGCTGGTAAACTCACTGTCTGAGAAGGCTCTGCAGTCCGCATTCGGCTCTGCCCCTACTTACTGAGTCTCTCTTTACGTCCCGCAGGGCTGGATTGTGTTCCCAGGCCTACAGGGAAGTTAATATCTGTTCAGTGGTTTGTTTAAAAGTTTGAATCTGATTGTGAGATTCAAGCCAGTAGTGGCTTTTGGGGAGGAGAGGTGAAAGTTATCCAAATATTGTGACATGGGCAGCCTTTCTGTTGATTTTAAAGAACTTTGTACAGTTTTCTGAGGCTCTTGGCAGCTTGGTGCTGGCCTGATTGTTGGTGTAATATGAGGCTGCCACACACGTGGCCACATAGTACTTAGAAGTGTGGTTCATCGACTGTGAGCCCGGACACCCATGTTCTAGATTTTCTTGCCAACCAACCGTCTTGAGGGAATGATTGGCTCATCGATGTAACATCTCTCCCTGACCCTTCCTATTCCAGCTACTTCTTATTGAAAATTATTATGTGACAACTCTTGGTGTCCCTATGGAGAAGACAGAGGGATGCATTGTATGAAACTTGCTTTCGTACTTGGCCTTTTGGCTGGCTGTCTCAGGAGGGTTGCTGGTGCACAAAATGATCTCCTCTGTCAAGGGTGGAAGAGAAAAAAGGAGCAGCTTCTAGCTATTTACAGGATGTCACATTATTAGAAGAAGAACTGGTGCAAGACAGAGAAGACTCTCAGGAAATCCAGCAAGCCAAGAGCATTGTGCGGTGTGGACATGAGGGGAAATGGAAGTCCCACTGTTTAGGTAAAATCGAAGACTTTGAATAATCACAGATTTACCAAAATTTGCAAAAAAAATTATGCAGGGAAGTTCCATGTACCTGTCACCCCTGTACCATCTTGCCTAACTGTAGCATGGTGACAAAACTAGGAAATGAAGCATAGAGCTTTTGAAACACGGGTCACATTGAAAGAATGAAATCATAGCACTATTGCAAAGATGGTGTTGACAATTTTTTGAGCCCTACTATGTGCCAGTCAATATACAGGGCAGCTGGAGTGTAAAAAAATCAGTCTTGGGTCCTCCCCTGAGGGAGTTACAGAATGACCAGGGAGACTGACATTAAATTAAAAATTATGCAGATAATTCATTTTTAGAAAGGATTTATTTATTTATTAGAGCAGGAGGAAGAGGCAGAGGGAGAGGGAGAAGCAGGCTCCCCACTGAGTAGAGAGCCGGATGTGGGATTTGATCCCAGCGCCCTGGGATCATGACCTGAGCCGAAGGCAGACGCTTCACCGACTGAGCCAAGATTTACCTATGATACTGAAGTAGCTACAGCTTTAAAGGTTGCTCCTGTGTACATTTATAATTGTGTCCTTTCTGGGCTTATTTTTGTCACATTTCCTCCTTTTTTTTTCTTTTTTTTCCTGGTCTGTGGAAGCCAAGTATGTCCTGGAGTGAATGGGCACTGACAATTGTGCCCACAAATGGCACTTCATGAGGATTTTTTTTAAAAAAGATTTTATTTATTCATTTGACAGAGATAGAGACAGCAGCGAGAGAGGGAACACAAGCAGGGGGAGTGGGAGAGGAAGAAGCAGGCTCACAGCGGAGGAGCCCGATGTGGGGCTCGATCCCAGAATGCTGGGATCATGCCCTGAGCCAAGGGCAGATGCTTAATGACTGAGCCATCCAGGCGCCCCTATGAGGATGTTTTTAATGGAAGTCAGCAGTTTGCCTGCAGAACGGGAGTCAGAACTTAGAGGGTCAGCTAGTGGGAGTGAGAGAGGACCAAAACGGACTTCTGCCAAGGGGGAGAATTCTAGAATGTTAGACATGTTTGACAAGACCCCAGAACATCTTGATGGTAAAGTGTGCTGCCTCTGGCTTCCGAGGGCCACTTTGGCAAGCCACACAGAGAGTTCAAATGTACAAGGTTCACTCATGTGGTTCATAGTCATGACTTACTTTGGGACACTTATGGTTTAAGTGAAGAGAAGGACAATTAGATTTATGTTCTCTGTTAAAGCCAAGAAGTGGTATCTGGGCAACTCAAGCTGAATGCACACAAGAGAGTGACCCTCCCCACCTACTTGGTAAACGTGGTACAGGTGGCAGAAATAATACCTGGATAAATACCCCTGGTCACTTAGGACATTTTCTTTATATCAACATTTGCTGTAGGAGGTTCTCGTGTCTCCTGGCATTTGCCAAGCAAACAGAGTGCTTCAGACAAGAAATGGGAAACAAAGGTTTGCCAGAAATGGTCAGGAGTAATGGGCCTTAGCAGTGGTGTTTGCAAGGGGGTTTCTCCTCTGATGTCAGCTCTAGTTTTTGTTAGATGCAGTCCTGAATTAGGATACCAGGAGGCACGTGACGGGTAGAAGTGCTGACTTTCCATCTGTTCAAGTGGAGTGTCTTTTGTAAGTTTTCATTCCTCATTCTGTGTTCTGCATCGCTGAGCCTTTCAAAATGCACTCTTGATACAGAAGTGAGATCTCCACTTCAATCTCTGTATTTGGCCACCTGAAAATTCCAGTAATTGGCCTCTATCATTGAATAAGTGGGGGAGGGGAAGGCCCCATGAAATCCATTGCCCCAACCTAACTTTTCACTCCCCCCCATCTGTGGAGAAATTGCAGGTCTGTTGATGATCCTCCTGACGTTAGTCTTTTTGTTAAATTTCATCTTAATTATAATTTTTAAGAGTGATTTCTACCCCCAGAATGCTGGAGTCGAGTTTGGGAGAATTTGTTATGGTTAAAGAATGCTGGTGAGTGGATGGCTATGCTGTTGTGCCCGGAAGCCTCATGTACTGGTCCTTGCAGGCAGATGCTGCTCCAGTTCCGGTGCAGGGCCCAGTCACCCTGTATTCCATACGGCCTGGCATTGTGCCCCACACATATTAGCTCTCAGTGCACGCTGCCTGCTTTGCTGTTGCAAACTTATAGCCAGATGGTATGGGGCTTAACAGCTGGGCATTGGAGAAGATACATGATTTTGAATCCTGCTCCTGCCCCTTATTCTCTGAGTCTTTGCGTAAACCACTCAACCAGTCTGAGACCCAGTTTCCTCATGTGTGAAATGGGGATAATAAGACCCACCATATAGAGCTGTGAAAATGAAATGAGACAGTGTCTCACACTTGGTGTAGAACCTGGGGATTGCCTGTTTCCCGTTAGAGTGTAAGCCCCATGGGGGCAAGGACATATCTGTTCCCTTCTATAGCCCCATGCCTGGCATATCGTAGGTGCTCAATAAATTATTTGTTAGATTAATGAAAATGTGTTATGGATTTTCTGTGATATTACTGCAAAGAGAAAGAGAAGTTTAAAGATTTGAGGAATGGTGATATGAGACAATGATATTGGAAACAAAATAAAATAATTGGAGAAAGGTGTTTTTTTTAATCAACATGAGTTATCTATCCATGTGTATCTTAGTATTGGTCATTAATTTCACTTTTAAAAAATGTGTATATATATATGTATGTATATATATGTATATACATACATATATATATATATTGTTTTTTAGAGAGAGAGTGGGTGGAGGGGCAGAGGGAGAGAAACTTCAAGCAGTATCCCAGCTGAGCCAGGAGTCCATGTGGGGGAGGGGCTCAATGGAGATCATGACCTGAGCCAAAACCGAGAGTCAGACCCTTAACCCATTAATTTCACTTTAAAATACATTTATTATTTTAGTTGAGAAGTTATCATTTATTTTTATAGATGGTGTTTTTCAGGATTCCTGAGAGAAACTGACTTACATAATTTTACATCTTTGGCAAAAATGCATATGTATTTCAAAGATTTACTTATTTACTTATTTATTTTAGAGAGACAGAGACAGAAAGTGCGGTGAGGAGGGGCAGAGGAAGAGAGAGAATCTCAGGCAGACTCCCCACTGAGCAGGGAGTGTGCTGTGGAGCTCAATCTCACAACGCTGAGATCATGACCCAAGCAGAAATCAAGAGTTGGACGCTCAACCAACTGAGCCACCCAGGTGCCCCCGTATGTATGTACGTATATATGTATATATTTGTAAAAAGATGTATTTATGTATTTTAGAGACAGAGCAGGAGCGGGAGGGGCAGAGGGAGTGTGAGAGGGAATCTCAAGCAGACTCCACACTGGGTGTGGAGCCCGATATGAGGGGCTTGATCCCACGACCCTGAGATTATGATCAGAGCGAAAACCAAGAGTTAGATGCTTAACTCACTGGGGGGCCGCCCAGGCACCCCCCATATACATTTTTAATAGAATTATGGTTTTTGGTTCCCCATGGAATATGGCAAAGACTTCCTCTCTCTTCCATTCCTTCTCTTTCCCCCTTCCTTTCTTGCTGTCTTTCTCTGCCTCCAAGACGAAACACTATAGTGCACTAAAAATATTTCTGAGCATTAAGGATGTAGGGAGTACGTCCTTATGGACCAAATCCATTGGAATGGGCCAAATCTACTAAGGACGTATGGTGTTTGAGTATGTTAGCTTCTCCGGGAAAGTTTTAAAAAAGTTGAAACTTTTTCTTTAGGAGTTACTCAGCTTTGTAATTCCATAGGTAACTAGTAATTCTTCTGTTCTCCAAATTGCCAAAATCTGATATTGACCAGTAGTCAGTTTGGAGCATCGCTCTGTGTCTGACTCAGTCGGGAGTGAGGTGGGCGCTCATTCAGAGCACTCATTGCAAAGTACTGGGTGGCTTTGAGCATTTTAGGGACAATTCTTTAACCCACCACCAGATGGAGAAGGTACTCCACTTAAGTTCTGATTCATGTTTGCCTTGTTGGAACAGGTTTTGGCACTTTTCTCCTTTCTGGACTGGACGGTTAGCATTTTTTTGGATGCAGAAAAGAGAGCAACACACAAGAGCCTATATTTTAACACTTTATATAGGAATTAAAGTACATGTTATTACAGATTTTGGTACTTATGTGCCCACTTAAAATATCTAAAGGGTTATGTATTTTTAACCCTTAGGAGACTGGTATTGACGCATGAGTTTGATTTTTTTTTTTTTTCTTAACATACACTTTGATTTCCTATTTCATGACTTCCAGCCACCAGACCGACATCCCCTTTCCTTGTGGGATCATGACACAAGGTTAATAATTAAGAGCAAGAGTGTTGGAGATTCATAGCTCTGTGTTCAAGTCTAAACTATTCCACTTGGGTGAGCTACTTACCCAATCTGTCATCCCTCAGTTTCCTATAATGTGAAATGCTTATTTCACAGAATTGCTGGAGGGCTGATCTAAATAAATGGGCTGATCTAGCTGATGGCCCCTGTATAGCACTTATGCCATGTGCTTGCAACAGCTGTGTTTACTGTTAGCTGTGAAAAGGCAGTTAAGAACAATATTTTCCCCTCAGTTTTACTGAGATATAATAGATTATGCAATATTTTATATCTCTCCCCAATGCATTAAAATTTCAGACTATGCTAACTTATTTAATTATGGCCCCTTTGCTTGCTCTTCCAACTGTCACCTGCACCCTTGGGATAGGCTACTCCAGTGGTTCTTGGGGGTAGTGATATTGCCTCCCCAGGGAACCGTTGGCACTGTCTGGAGATATTGATGGTTGCCACAGTTGGAGAGTGGGTGTTAAGTGGCGTCAGCTGGGCAGGGGCTGGGGATGTTGCTAAACCTCCTGCAATGCACAGGACACTCCCCCCAACAAAGAATGATCTAGCCCCACATGTCCATAGTACCAGGGTTGAGAAACCTGGGCTATGAGGTACTCAGAAGAAGAAAACTTCCTTGTCTTTGGTCTAGTCAATTCAACTTAATTAAATTCCAAACATCTAATAATCAGGACCTGTGCTAGATTCTGGAGCTCCTAAGGATGAAAAGACACAGACTCAGTCCAGGACGTGTGAAGGGTCTGGGATTGTGCTCTACTTACAAGCTAGTAAGTCTGTTGCTATTTCCTGGATGCTAGCAGAAGACACAAGGCTCCTGGGTCAAAGACAAAGGTCTTCTTATTCATGGCATAGCAGGTGGAATGAGCATCATGCTGACATGGGTTCCCTTTATCCCCTCAGTCCTGCGGGGCACATGAGGGTGCCCGGGTGGATCTTAAGCATGCGGTGGGTTGCAGCACAGCTGAGGAACACAGAACTCGGGGACTCCAGTGCTCTTAATAATCAGTGGTAAGCAAATCTCTTCTTTGGGGGGAAGATAGTATCTTGTCCCTCAAGGATATAAAGAATTAAGTACAAGGAACAAAGGATATAGAGCAAGGTATTTCAGATGGTACTGTTTGAGAAGGCTTCATGGAGGAGGGGATACCTGAACTGGGTTTTGAAGGGTGAATAGGGCTTTAGGCCACAGACAAGGGGAGAAAAGTTTTCTCTTTTCTTCCTGAAAATAAATTAACTTCTCTCCTGTACATCTCAGCCCAGGTTGTGTGAGGGCAGAGGACACTCTAGAAAAGTCCTGGCTGAGTCTGATCAACTAGTGAGCATATATGGACTGTTGCCAATTATGTTACAATATTATAAACTTACATCTAACATTAATTTACTGTGAGAAGATGAACTACATTTTTATTATATGATTTTTTTTTTTCAGGCTGCAGCTGTGGGCTTATAGTGACCCATAGGAACAAGTCTCTCTGCTACCAGTAGACCCTCCTTCAACAAAGGAGAGTATGTTAGGCCAAGGTTGATGGACTAGAAATTCTAGCAAGGCCTGCTGGATCACCCACAGAAGGCACTGCAGACGTGATAAGAGCAAGGAATGATGAGCCTAATGGGTAAGCATGAGAGCCATTTGGGTGGGCACCAGAACAGTGTCTTGTTGCTCATGGTTGTATAATCTGGGTACACTGGCTATATTCAAAGCATCAAAGGCTGGGCAGGCAGGGTGTAAAATGGAGCCTAACTGTGGGGAATCCTGTGTAATACTATCCTGGAATAGAATATTGTACCACAGTGAAAATGGTGGTACTGGGCTCCATGTGCAAACACGGAGAAATCCCAGTCTTTAAATCAGAAAACCAGAACCCATTCTACAAATTTCAGAAGGAAGGGTTGACTACAGGAAATCAGGTCCTACAAAATTATTGGAAGGGATGGGGAAGGGGTAAAACCCCAGGATGGGGGTGTTCCCTGCAGGTCAAGAAGTCACACGCAGGGGCGCCTGGGTAGCGCAGTCATTAAGCGTCTGCCTTCGGCTCAGGGCGTGATCCCAGCGTTCCGGGATCGAGTCCCACATCGGGCTCCTCTGCTGGGAGCCTGCTTCTTCCTCTCCCACTCCCCCTGCTGTGTTCCCTCTCTCACTGGCTGTCTCTCTGTCACATAAATAAATAAAATCTTAAAAAAAAAAAAAAAGAAGTCACAGGCAGCCACTATTGCTATAGCAGAGCCTGTGTAATTCTGCCACCGTCGCTGCCTGAGGATGAGGAAATCCGCCTTTGTCCTCCCAGCCACCTCTCATTGGTAGTAGAATAGAAACCCTGTTTGCAAGGGATTCTGGGAGTCCTTCTCAGGCCTCCACATGCTGTTGACAGAGCTGAGAGCAAAGAAGGGGGTGGAATGGTGCTGGGGGTCCAAAGACAAGAGCAACATAATATGTGATAAAACAGCTCCCTGAAGATTACGTATAGCATGATCCCATTTTCATACAATGGTGTGTTAGAGCTGGCTTGAACTGGCTTATGAGACCCAATAAATTTTCAGCAACTTTGTGACCCAGCTGTTAAACACAGCCAATATTAAAAATTAAATTATATAAATTTACAATAAAATTATACTAAAGACAATGGTAACAAATATGCTAAACTCATCACTTAGTTATCTTGCTGAATTTTATTCTTATCTATGCTTTTGAGGTTATTTATGTCTATTCTGTCTGTATGGTGAAAATCCTATATACCGCTGTGCTACTACAGTCTCTTTCAAACTCTGTGTTTGGTGGCATCATCTTGGCAGCTTGAAATAGGCCACCAGGGAAGAGCTTCTAACTTCCATGAAAGAGACTAGCTAATGCTACAAACTAGGGCTTGATCGTTCCATTTCAACGTACACATGTGGGCATAACACAATGGTGGACAACATGTTAATAATGATGAACAGGTTAAATTGGTTATGTCTGTGGCTGTTACATCGTGAATAGCACAGGAATTGAGGAGATAGTCTTCCAGTATTTGAAAACTATGGTCTGATTCAACAAAGAAGCTGCTCACATGTTTGATGAGAAAGTGACTCTTCTACCATATACTTTTGTCATTTTGCTTTCTTCTTGTTAGTGTAAATGAAAATATCAACCAACGTTTGTCTTGGAACTACATCGGTTTCTCCATTGCAACTCTAGGTTGGCTGCAGTTATGAAGGTGTGGCAAAACGCAACAAAAAAATTCTGTGCGAATCAGTTAACTGTGATTTACAATAAAGGATATTATGGGGTATTATGTATTTGATCATTATTTGTAAATTGTGAGCTATAAGTCCTTTGTATCAAAAAATGTATAACAAACTTATATGGGGATACAGACACATGTGCGCGCGCGCACACACACACACACACACACACACACACACTTGATTTTTGGAGAGGTGGTGGTTAAACATTTACCATCACACGTCTGCATATATGACATAGCAAGGGGATGATGAGCAACATTCCAGATAGCAGTTACCTTTGGGGGAAGATCTAAACATGGACATACACCCAGGCCCCTTCTGCTTGGTTTTCTTCCCCTCATTTGCCAACTACCTGGTCATCCAAGTTCAATATTGGGGCATCACTGAGGAATCCTCCCCCAGTTCTCATCTCATACCAGCTGTTGTTGACTCATGCTCCTGAACGTGTCATGGTGTTCACGATTCCACGTGCTTGGAACCCATTGAGAAACACCTCTTGCCAATTGGTTCCTTGCCTCTGACATGCAGGGAGTGGCCTGTGGCAGAGGACGTGTTTGCCAGAGATCATGGAGGACAGAGAGGGAGCCAGAGAGTTCTCTGTTTTACCTGGGTTCTTCAGCAAAGTGGCTGTGGGCATTTATCAATCTAGGGGAAGCCAAGCTCTGCAAAAAAACAGTTGATGGAGGTATGTAATCAATATAGAGGGAACTTGGAGCAGTTCATAAGAAAAGACCAAAAGGTGCCTGAAAAACAGAAAGTGGCATCCTAGGGTAGGCCCTGCAGAAACAATGCAGGAGAGGATGAACAGAATCCAGGAGGAGAGATGCTGCCCGGAGTGCTGGGGCTGCTGTCGGGGTGGAGCAAGTGGAAACTGGCGCTCAGGGCTTTGCTCTGGCCCCATGGTGGAGAGGGGCTGCCTGTCTGCGTCTGGAGGCTGGACGCAGGCCCCAGGAGCTACACCACCTCCCCACACACAGCTGCTTGTCAATGGAAGCTCCTGGAGGAGAAAGTCAGGAAAGAGGGCAGAGCGTGGAGAGCAGCTGGGGAAGTGGGCTCTGTGTGGCTGGGGCCCACAGTCCCACCCGCTAGAGCAGGAGCTCAGTCCTGAGTCTGCCCTCATCGTTTGTGTGCATAGGACAGTCGTCACCCATGCTCCAGGCAGACACCCTCTCTGCTCAGATGCTCTTTTCTATGCCAATAACACAACCTCCCCCTGCCTCTTCCTCCCATGTCTCTCTAGAACACCGCCCTTGCTTAGGCTTCAGAGGAGAGAGAGGAGGAGCACACTGTTGCACCAAGAGTGCCCTGGGCCTTACCCCGTTGACATCAGTGTCTTGCTGATTACAGTTCTTAGATGTGGACATACCTAGTGCTCAAGTCGACTCCGAGGCAAATGAACATGCATATAATTTAGTTTTCAGTTCACAGGCAGGGTCTAATCTGCTATTTTCACCGAGTCCTGCATTTGAAAGCCTGGCCAATGTCCAACGTGGAGACCCACACCAGATGGAGCCCACTTTACTCATGTGGTCCAGTTCTGTAGCCTGAACTGGGCACAACCTGGGGGCCGTGCACTCTTTCAGGAATGGGGCTCAGCTTCCAACTGAGTGTGTTCTAGGTTGTATACAGACAGATTGCAAAGAAATGAAAGTGTGCTTGTGTCTGGTAATTTGGAAATTCACAATATTAAAGACACCAACTACCCAGTCAAGGCAACCACAAAGTCTGAGAATACAAAAAGGCTTGACTCCACTTACTGAGGGAATGCAAATTGAAGATGTGGCTTCATACTTCTTCCAACAGAGCACGAAGCTGGGCGGTCCTGTGCCCAAGGGGAAGCTTCTGAGTTCACTGTGCCAACCCGGGAGGATGACTGTGCCCAGGGTCAGACCTCAGGGGACCTCGGCATTAAAGACCCTCTTCCTTTTTGTCCTTTCCATCAGCTGCTGTGTCCCCTGGGACGTTTGCTGGAAATACAGGTCCCACCTCCAGCCCCAAGGAATCTCTCTGCTTAGCAAAAGCCCCTGGCCAGCCCTCGTTCCCTGAGAACAGGAGGAGGCTGCTATGCTCTGTTCACATGCCCCCACCTCTCCCCAATAGAACATTCCTTAAGGGGAGATCGCCACCTGGTTTTTCAACAGTCTGCAGTCTTACAGAAGTCATTCATTCATTCATTCATTCATGCGTGCGTTCATTCTTTTCACCCCATCTCATCCTGCCTCAATTCTGGAGGTGGGGGGGGCACACACCCTGTTAGCTGTGGGGAACTCTCCTTGGAACAGAGGAGAGCATGTTTTTTGGATGCCAGCTTCTGTGTTTCCTGTGTTTAAGATTGCCCACTTCCCCAGCATCCCACAGACACAGACATGGAAGGCCTTATCCCTGTGCAGAGACAGGTACAGTGAGAAGGTCAGAGCAGGAAGGGGAGGCTGCAGAGCGATGAGGTCTACCAGAAAGCCTTTCAGTGTGGCCTGCAGCCAGGCCTCCAGCTGTCCTATTATTTCCTGCTTGCACCCTCGCTGCTCGGCTCTGACCGGTTCTCATCGTGGAAGGGAAACACTGGCCCATGCTCCAGCCCATTAATCATTTTCAGGCTTTGCGACTAACCACAGAGGTGGATGGAACGTTCTCTTAAGACATGGAAGTGCCCTACAGTTAGATCAAAAGGAGCCCCTCTGCAGCTCTTTGTAATTTGGCTGCTATGTTGACAGGCTGCTTCGCCTTGGCTGTGGGTGTGGTCGCTCTCATCACTTTGCACCGAAATTCTCTGCACTGTTTGCCCAGCTGGTGTCTGTTTGGAGAGCTGTTCAGATTCTTCTATAGAAAGGAAAGCTTTCCATTCTCGGAGAAACCACAGTGATTAAGTACATATAAGAGAAAAGCATTACGATGACTAATCAGAACGAAATCAGTGATTCCCTTTTTGCATTATACATGATGAAGTTGATAGGCCGCTGCTTTTAGCGAGTGTGGGTGTGACTTTGGGGTCAGGGAGGAGCAGGGAGAGCCACCCCAGGGCCACCGAGCAGGGGACCTTCCAGTGGGGAGAAGGACTGGAGATGTTACTGATGCGATTAGGTGCCCATTCAAAATCTGACCTGGGAAATTCTTAACATTTGTAATAGGAGAGAGAAAATATCGGAGGGAGCAAGAATTTCTGGTTACCTTCGATGCGGTCATTTGAGGCCACCCAACCTAACCTCTCTATCCTGTGGGACGCTTTCCACAAAACCTGACTTGAAGCACGAAGAATCTCACGTTCCGCCTAAATTTCTGCTGAGCCGAGAAAGTGGAAAGACACCTTTGTGTGAATATGATCCGTGACAGGAATGCTCACCGCCTCACGAAACTGTTGCAGTTTTTGAATAGCTTTAATTGTTTGAAAGGTCTCCCTCACATTTGGTGGAAAATTGTGTCTCTGCCAGTTTTCTCTCTTGGTCTCGGCACTGCTTTGCGGACTAAATGGTAAAATCTAGCTGTCTTCACTCCGGTTCTTGCAGCATTTAAAGATGACACAGTGTTTGTGCTGTTTGATTGTCTCCTGGCTGAATGTCCTCACTGATTCAAAGGAAGAATACTGGTCACCACTCTGCCACCCCTTGCAGGCGTCCCCCAGTTCAGAGTGAGAAGGGGGGCATATGTTGTTCATATTTGGATATCTGTTGTGTCCTTTGTTCAGGACACTATACTCCTATTAATTCATCCATCCTGAGATCTTGTTTGTTTTTTTTTGGCAGCTGTGTCACACTGTTGGCTCATGTTTACCTTAAAGTCTGAAGAGCAGTTGACCTCCTATTCATTTAAATTTCCACGTACCAGAGGGTTTGGAAAGAAGCAAAAGCAAAAATGTTGACCTAGTCACTACTCACTTGTTTTGCGTTTATCAGGGACTTTGTGACATTTGATACTAGAGTCTTAGGCAAGTGGGTATGTTACGTTGATAGGCAACTTTGCATAGTTTTTTGTACTTAATGTGATGGGATCACATCAAGTTCATGTTCCCCTTTGGGAATGGTGGCTGGAGCTGTATTAGACTGTGTGCGGGCCACGGCGACAGGAGCAGTTCAACAGGCTGAAGGTGTTAATCTCACTAAGGAGCCGGCCCTGCCCCAGTTAGAAGTTTGAGAGCATTTGTGGGCAATGTTTACAGGGCCCAGGGATAATCTTCAGGCCTTCTGTAAATAGCCTTTGTATGTCCGGTGCTGGGGTTAGATTTGGGGTGAGCAAAGCGGCACCAGACAGAGTCTCCGCCTTCAGTGTCCAGGACAGCCTTTGGGGTAATTACTCTTGTGTCTTATTCAGAGCAGGTCTTCCAAAACTCTTTGGTGGGTGGGCACGCTCATTCAAAAGTATATTTGCTTTATTTTCCTGAACCAATTGACAGTACCTAAGAGGGTATCTACTTTGAGTAGACAGAGCCTGTCCAAAAATCTCTCTTCATCTGTCATCGTTGGGACAGCTGGCAATCTGGTGATAAGCGTGGAGCAGAGAGGGTCCCTGACTGAGCCATGGGAGTCCTGGCCTTTGGGAAACAGGAGCAGTTTCTGTCTTCACCTCCCATGTGGGGTCGTTAGCCTAAATCCCAGGAGCCCACGGGCTTGCTCCTTCTGTGGATTTCCTTAGGGCTTATGCCTAATATTAAACACTGGGCATTTGCAAATTTTATTTATAGCCTGTTAACTTTCCCCCGTGAGCACATCTTGCCTCCCTGCCTAGTTTGTCTGATCGTTGGTATCCTCCACAGACTTTAGTATGGCATTTAGCCCATCAAAAGTCCTAGATAAATGTCGAATTCAACTGTGACGATCTGAGAGGAGCCGGCTTCTCCCTCAGAAGAAAGGGCAAGAGAGAAAAAGAAACAGAGTTTTAGGAAAGTCACGCTCTGTGCCAGGCACTGTGCTGGGAACGTTGTATTTGGTATTTTCCATAATCTCCATAAGACTTTCAAGTAAGTATTAGTATCCTCATTTTGCAGAATAGAAAACTACATCTCAGAGAAGTTAAGGAACCTACCAAAGTTCATATGAAGAAGAAGAAGAAGAGATGATGTAGGATTTGAACTCAGGTTTCTCTGTCTGCAGGAGCAGCAATGCAATGGAGCCTGTCTGCTCTCTGTGAAGGCGCAGGGGGGCTGGAAGCAGAGACATTGTGTGTGGCCCTAGGCTGCCATTTGGCCACCTTTGAGTTATCACCCAGAACCATCTCACTGCTGAAGAAAGATAGGAAAAAGGCCAGGGATGAAAGAACAAAGAGGCAAATAAGAAAGAAGGCGGGAGTATGAAGAAGGAGGGAGGAAAATCGCAGGTTAAAGTTCCCTATGCAGGAAGAACCTCACGCCTGTTCGGTAGAGCAAAGTGTTCACCGATGAGGTAATTCGTAAACCCATGAGAAGGCATAGGAGTGGCATGAGTTCGTATTAGCCTTTTTCTCCCCAAAGGAGGAAGGAGTATTCTTCGCTATGGAATCCAGGGACTTTTAATGGTGTTAGGGAGCTTTGAAAAGGTGGATCGTGTTTGGAAACTATTAGTCACTAGGTTAGTATTAGGCTGTCCTGTAGCGGTAAATAAGTGTGGAGATCTCAATGGCTTACATATAGATATTTCTTAATTGCTTGTGATAATTCCAGTGTGGGTTGGGCGAGTCTTCAGGGCAGCTGCCCCCCAAGCAAGGACTTGGTGATCCTGGCTGCTTCCGCCTCGGGAAGCCACCATTTCAGCGGGGGGCTTCCAGGTCAAGCACCAGTGTCTAAATGCTTCAGCATGGAACGTCACAGATCACTTCCACTCACAGCCCATTGGCCAAAACTAGTCCCAAGGCACTACCCAACATGACGTGCCCCACGTGGCTGGGAAGTGTGGGGGGACGCGTAGGTACCTAAGGATTACTCAATGTCTCTGACACATTTCCCTTACTCTCTTCTGCTCAAAACCCACCTGAAGGCAGCTCGTTGGTCTTGAGAAAAAACACAGATTCCTGAATGTATCATGTTTGGCCCTTTACCTCGTCTACCATGTTTCAGTCACATTAGACTTTTTTCAGGTCTTTTGGATCAGCGTGCTTTCTCTTACCTACTCTCTTGATCTTCTGCCTCCCTGATATACTCTCCTCCTTCTGCTTTTCTGTGGATAACTCATGATTATTTATGTAGAGGCTTAGATAGTACCTCCTGTAGAAACCTTTCCTGAAGCTCTAAGTTGGGGTTAGAACTTCTTCGAGCATCCACATCCTCCTTTTTTTCCCCCATCACAGTACACTGTGGAAATTCAGTAATTATTAATCTATAATCTATTAGGTCGTGGGCTCTCTGATGCTTGGGACCATTGTAAGAGCCCCTAGCTCCCACGGCCAGCACAAAGAAGATGCCTACTTAGTGGACCTTGGTTGGAGGAGGGAAAGGATTCTTCTCAGGCAGAATGTATATGATGATACTGTTGCAGATTTGATTCTAGAGTTAATCTGGAAAAGCAAATGCACTAGAAGAGCCAAGAAACTTTTGAAAAAGAGTAATAGGGGAGATTTGTACTTTCCTTGATGTGAAAATGAATTTAAATTCATAGTAATTAAAAGAGTGAGATGTGGGGCACCTGGGTGGTACAGTCAGTTAAGTGCCTGACTCTTGGTTTCAGCTCAGGTCATGATCTCATGGGTAATGGGATCGAGCCCCACGTCGGGCTCCATGCTCAGCAGGGAGTCTGCTTGAGATTTTCTCTCCCCCTTTCCCTCTGCCCCTCTCCTCACTCATGCTCTCTGTCAAATATATAAATAAATCTTAAAAAAAAAAAATAAAAGAGTGAGATGTCTGCCCAGGATTCAGCCAAGAGATTAGCAGAATAAAATAAAGAGTTGATGTTGCACACTTGAGTCCAACTTCTGCAGGCAGGCCAGGCCAGCTGGAAACTCAGCCAGGGTTTCTGTTTGCAGTCTTGAGGCAGAATTGCTTCTTCTTTTGAAAACCTCAGTCTTGGCTCCCAAAGCCTTCCACTGTATGTGGAAAACTGCTATATGCTAAAGGAGTCATTTTAAATCAGTGACAAGAGGATGAATTAGTGAATAAGTTATGTTTTACAACTGGCTGTTATTGGGTAAAATTGAAAAACAATAAAATGAAGATTTAAGAAGTTAAAAAATTTTTAGGAGTTATATCCCTAACTTGTACCGTATACAAAAGTAAATTTGAAGTGATTGTAGATCTGAACATAAGAAAAATCTTTAGTCTACTAGTAAAAACGTAAGAAATATTTTTATTATGTTGGAGTGGGCAAGGCATTTTAAATAATGACATGTGACCCAGAAATCATACTGTTTTAGAATGATACATTTGATAGTATTGAAAGAGAAATTCTCCTATATAGCAAAAGGCAATAAAATCCCAATTTAAAAAAAAACATGATCAAGGTGGGGAAAATATTCACTATATATAGTTATAAAAAATTAACATAAGAAGTGCCTAAGTGCCTACAAAACCAGTAAGAAGCAATGAACAATCCAATTTAAAATAGCAAAGGATATGAAAAAGCAATTCACAGGAGAGAAAGTATAAATAGCTTGTAATAGAAGAGGTGCTTAATCTCAATGATAATCATATTAATACAAATTAGAACGACTAAAAAGCATTTCCTCCAGATCACAAGCATTAAGAGAATTAACAGTAGTCAGTGTTGATGGTGGTGTAATATTTTAAAAACAAATTTGACGATATCTAGTAGGAAGAAAGAAGTGCCTGTGTTGTGACCTTATAATTCTGCTTCATCTACTGGGGATTGGTTAAATGACTTCTAGAAGGTTACTCAGTGTTTAAAGGAGTGAGGTATATTTACTGTGTATTCTGACATAAAAAAATCTGTAATAGAAATTTAGATTTAAAAAGTGACTTATAGGGACACCTGGGTGGCTCATTTGGGTTAAGTGTCGACTCTTGATATTGACTGAGGTCATGATCTTGGGATTGTAAGATCAAACCCCAAGTCAGGCTCTGTGCTGGGCGTGGAGCTTGCTTAAGATTCTGTCTCTCGCAGCCCACGGAATGGGAGAATATATTTGCAAATGATGCTACAGATAAAAGACTGGTATCCAAGATCTACAAAGGACTTCTCAAACTCAATACGCGAGAAACAAATAAACAAATCATAAAATGGGCAGAAGATATGAACACACTTTTCCAATGAGGACATACAAATGGCTAACAGACACATGAAAAAATGTTCAAAATCATTAGCCATCAGGGAAATTCAAATCAAAACCACACTAAGATACCACCTTATGCCAGTTAGAATGGCAAAAATTGACAAGGCAAGAAACAACAATTGCTGGAGAGGATGTGGAGAAAGGGGATCCCTCCTACATTATTGGTGGGAATGCAGGTTGGTACAGCCACTCTGGAAAACAGTGTGGAGGTCCCTTAAAAAGTTAAAAATTGAGCTACCCTATGACTCAGCCATTGCAATACTGGGTATTTACCCCAAAGATACAGATGTAGTGAAGAGAAGGGCCATATGCACCCCAATGTTCATAGCAACATTATCCACAATAGCTAAATCGTGGAAGGAGCCGAGATGCCCTTCAACAGATGACTGGATTAAGAAGCTGTGGTCCATATATACAATGGAATGTTACTCAGCTATCAGAAAGAACGAGTTCTCAACATTTGCTGCAACATGGACGGCACTGGAGGAGATAATGCTAAGTGAAATAAGTCAAGCAGAGAAAGACAATTATCATATGATTTCTCTCATCTATGGAACATAAGAACTAAGAAGATCGGTAGGGGAAGAAAGGGATAAAGAAAGGGGGTAATCAGAAGGGGGATGGAGCATGACAGACTATGGACTCTGGGAAACAAACTGAGGGCTTCAGAGGGGAGGGGGGTGGGGGAATGGGATAGACCGGTGATGGGTAGTAAGGAGGGCATGTATTGCATGGTGCACTGGGTGTTATACGCAACTAATGAATCATTGAACCTTGCATCAGAAACCAGGGATGTACTGTATGGTGACTAACATAATGTAATAAAAAAACATTAAAAAAAAAAGATTCTGTCTGTCCTTCTCCCTCTTCTCCTCCCTGCCTAAAACAACAACAACAACAAAAATAAATAAAAAGTGATTTACAGAATAGTCTGCAATATATGATCTCACTTTGTTGAAAACATGCACGTGTGTTTCATGTTTGCACGGGGAAAACAGCCTGGAAAAATGCACAGCAAGCTGTTAGTGGAGGTAATAAGCTAAAGAATACGATTAGGAGAACTTCATTTCTTATTTATACATTTTAGCATTATTTTTCAAGTAAGGGTGATACTTTACAACAGAGATGAGAAAGACGCTGCTTGGTTGATCTTACCAAAGCTCTGACTAGTTAGATGGGATCTTAGATACAGACAAATGCATGGGGTATCATGTCATTCATTTATTCCTTCATTCGTTCATCACGTATTAAGTGTGTGAGGTTCTTTTTTTCTACCAGCTCTCTCTCATCCGTGTAATATCCTTTCTCATCTTACTCCAAAAAATGAATAGTTTGGGAAACAGTTAAGAACCTAGAGCAAAGTATGTTTGTGAGGGACCCTGTTGCACGTCTGGCAGTGGGCACCATGGCTGACAACCAAGTGTTGGTCAGTTGTTTGCTTGGATGTCTACGAAAGCCCCTTTCTAATCCAGTCTGAACATTTCACATTGGAAGAGAGCATATTTTTATTGGAAAAAAAAAAGTCCCCTCCGTATTCATATTAGGGGTTGATATTGTGTTGGCTGTCTCTGCTTCAGAGCTGTCAGTCTTGTTGCTCTGTGAGCTCTTGGCAGCACTCAAGTCACGTACACCAAAGATAGCTGGATACGACGAAAATGAAGGGTTACTCTTTGAACGTTGTCCAGTCGTGGCATTCAAATGCCACATGAATGTTGGTTTACTGAATGCAAAACCAGAATGGTATGATAAGTGCACATTATCTTGGGTGGTAATAGGAGACTTTGTAGGCATGGCAAATGTGCTATTGAATACATTTCTGTTTTTACTCTTATTTTTGGCCTGTGCTAAATTGTATTGCCTTGTGTTATTCGCTTAATACCAAGGTCACGCATATTTTGGGTACAAAGTCCTAAATTCAGATGTATGAAATCCAAGGATATTCTGAAAGGGTTTTGGATAGACTTAAACATATAAAACATAAAATAAATTGTGATGATTCATATCACAAGATGACACAGCAATAAAAATATTCAATGCAGTATCTTTAAAGACTAATTTTCATAATTCAGATAAAATATGGTGTCGTCAAATTTTATGCCACTTTCTTAAAGAACCTGTAATGAAGTCAGACATAGTACATTTTGTAATTGAAATATCCCAAGCCCTCAAGTTCAGTTGGGCTCCTAGTAAGTGCAGATGGGAAGCGCTCTTATTCTTTCCTCTCTCTCTATCCTCTGTCTTGCATTTTACTCAGTTGCAGTCTCCGACAAGTGAACTGCTGGCTAGCGCACACGCAGAGCTGCTCCGCGGTCAGAGGGGTCTATCGGCTGGAGAGCGCGTGAGGCTGTAAGCAGCTGAAGCAGTTTTGGCTTTAAAGTACAAATGAAGTGCAGAGTTTATGCAATTTGTCTCGCTAATTCAAACAAAACTCCAGAGGATAGAATAGCAGCAGTGAGCTGTAAGAACGTACCCAGTAGGAGTGCCAGGGTGGCTCAGTCGGTTGTGCGGCTGCCTACGGCTCAGGTCATGATTCCAGGGTCCTGGGATCGAGTCCCACATTGGACTGGGCTCCCTGCTCAGCAGGGAGTCAGCTTGGCCCTGTGCTTGCAGCTCCCCCTGCTTGTGTTCTCTCTCTCACCTCTCTCTCTAAAATTAAAAAAAAAAAAAAAATCTTAAAAAAAAAGAATGTACCCAATAGGATAGCATTTATAATTTAAAACAATTTTGGTTTTCTAAATTCAGCTTATTGATTAAACAGGTAGAATTCCCTGAAAAATGTGGTTATTTTCTTAGGTTCAATGACTGCACTAACACAGATCAATGTCTTACTTGCTATACAGTGTTCTTTCTTTAAAAAAACAAACAAAAAACAAAACTAAGGACGTGAATTTGAAAGGATGGAGAAAGGTCTCCCATGATTTTGCAGATCATTGTATTTTGTGCCTGTGCTCATCTTCTTCTTTACATCCAATTCATTGCCCTTATTTATATCCAAATGCAAGGCCAGTGTTTTTAGGGCTTGTGCCAGACCCAGCTTAGGGACCCACCCAGATCCGTCCACTGCACTCTGCACATCTGCCCAGCCAGGCTTGGACTGCCCCTGCAGTCACAAAGTCAGGTCACAGCTGCTGCTACCACCACCCCTTCAGGGCAAGCCGCTCTCCATGCAGCCTGACTGGCAAGAAGAGGCTGATGCATCTGAAGAGGCTGGGGCTATGTCTTGAAAGTGTGGAGAAATGAAAACCCCATGGGGCCGACTCTGCCCAGTGGGAGGCTGCTGATAGGAAGAGGCTGGTCCCAGCAACAGTCTGAGATGTCATAGTCCCTACAATCTTCCCAAAGACGTCACATGAGGCCACACAACCAGCCAGGCTGTTAGGCAGCTTTGACCAACCCGGTACCCTGATCCTCTGCGTTTAGGCTGCCTGCCTGTCCCCTGCCGCGTTGCTCCCTACATCCCACCCTAGCTTCTCTAGGAACACACTTTGCAGTGAAGTGTTAGCACATAAGTGTATGGTACGGGCCGAAAGATTTGGAACTTGTATTGACCCCACGAAGCAGACCCTCTGGTGGGCTTTGGTTGTGGTAAGCACATGGCGACAACATCTGGCATCTGGTAGCATCACAGCTACCAAGGCTTTTATCTGTAGTTACTGAGGACGAGGAGGAGGTGGAGGTAAAGTGTTGCGATATCAACTCACTGTGACACTCGATCCATTTTGGGGCAATGAAAATTATAAGGATCGTGATGTGGGGTAATCACTTTGGAAGGCACTGGAAACTTTGCAAAAAGAAAGGAATGGGTAGAGGGCAGCCAATTGCTATCTTGCAGCTCTCTCTGAAGCCAGGGTATTCCTGTGGCAGCTTTAAGGGGGGTTCTTATCTCCTAAAGCGGCAGGACAGAAGTTTCTAAAAGTTGGGATCTCATAAGAAGGGTGGAGGAAATGAAAAAGACTAAATGTATAGTCTTTTTTTTTTTTAAACTTTAATTTTCATTTTTGGTAGACATAGAAGATGCATGTAATTGAAGCCTCCAAAATACATGTAAAAACTGCCAACATCAGCAAAGAGTAAGCAGAAGTCCTATGGGGAAAAAAATGAAGAGCTATGGAGAACGATGAGATAGCCTAGCAGCAGTACATCTCAGTGAAAGTACTTTTCCTCAAAGGCAAAGGTGAAGCACAATTAGTATATGTTATGCATTTTATGTTTTAAATGCTGGTACGAGAATGTGGTAATGAGTTATGTATAGTCTTAAAGCCCCTTCAGTGTCAAAGAAAATTCCCTGATGGAGAAAGAGGAGACCCTGAGAATGTGAATGGTGATGTTCGCCTGTTGAGACAGAGAGTATTGGACCTCGGTGGCCTGAAGCCCCTGGCTGGCAGAGGCTGCAGAGATCAGCCTCCCCTTCCCAGGGGATTATGCTGTGACCTCACAGAGAAGATGCCCCACGGCCGAGCATTGTTTTCCTTGAGATATGTTTCCATCATCCCTCCTTATCCCCTGGCTAATAACCGGAGTCAGGTCTGAGAACAAACCTGTGCTCTTTGGTGGGGACGTGCTCCAGGAGAAGTCAGTCTGTGTGTCAGAGGACTTACAGGAACTGGCACATGTGTCAGCGAAGACTGTCAGGTAGTCACGGTCCCTGGAGCTGGTCTCAGTCGTTTGTTGCGGTGACTCCTTGACGGTAGGCAGGATGGCCTACAATTGATAGGGAAGAGATGCTGGATTACGTTTGGCATAATTTAGAGGAAAGGGTCAGGCTTGAGGAGTTGGGAATGTTAAAATGGATTTCCTCTGTAAAATCTGAGTACCCTCCACTTAACTATGTTTCTTGAAAGAGACCGGAGGACACTTCCTTCTGAAGGCAATAGGAACACCTAAAGTAAAGGCTCACCGAAATTGGTGAGAGGTCGATGTCTGTCTTCTGTAGGCTGGGGCTAATGGTGATAAACACTGCCGTGGAACTGGGGTTCTTAATGTCAGTGGGGGTAATGAGATTCTAGAGCAGCTTTTAACCACCAGAGGCAGAGGTGGTCATAATTCTCGTAACTGGAAGCACTGCAGAGTAGCAGTTAGGGCGCCTTAACCTTCAGAGGTTTGTAGCAATGGCTAATAGATCATGTTCCTCATGATCTGGGAGACAGATGGACAGCCGACTAGGGTGTTGTTAAAATTTAATAATAACATAATAATCATAATCATGATAATTTTTTAAAAAGCTGGAGAACACAAGGTCACTGATGTGGGAAATTATGGCCTCTCACTCAGTTTCCAAAGGTAAGTCTGTTTTTGCATCTAGAATCCATAGATTCTCCCAAGTCACTAGTGCCAGAGAATGGGGCCTAGCCAGACTTTTCGAGGACTGCTATGTACAAGGCCTGAGCTGACACTGATAGCAGGGTATTTGAAATGCCGCATATTGGTTCCACAGTGAGATTAGCAGCTTTAGGAGCCCAAATGACAAGTGAAGTTTTACCCCAAGTCCATTTTGCAGTGGGTCCATTGGGTCCATAAGACTATCCTGTGGTTATTTCTCAGGACCCACCATGGGATTGATGTATTTAGTGGTTGACAGAACTCCCCAGAAGTTCTCCTGACTTGTGGAGTAAGGGACATCTTGGGAGGAAAGGCCAAGTAAGACCATATGACACTGTTCTTCCCTCATTATCCAAGAGAGTAAATCAGAAATAATATCGCATCCCAGGAGGAACTATAGGTGTGATTGCCACAATCAAAGACATAAAGGTTGCAAGGTGGTGGTCCCATAATATCACCGTTAAATTTGCCCACTGTGTAATTATCAGGTGAATTATGGCCGAGGTAATCAGGACACCACACACTGATTCAGGTGATAATCTCTTTTGAAACCGTTATACTGGATGTGCGGTATTTGCTTGTGAAGATCGACACACATTCTCAAACTCGGTATGTGACTATTTTTTTTTTTTTAAAGATTTTATTTATTTATGTGACAGAGAGACAGCCAGCGAGAGAGGGAACACAGCAGGGGGAGAGGGAGAGGAAGAAGCAGGCTCATAGCAGAGGAGCCCGATGTGGGACTCGATCCCGGTACGCCGAGATCACGCCCTGAGCCGAAGGCAGACGCTTTAACGACTGCGCTACCCAGGCGCCCCTCGGTATGTGACTATTGATCTGGCAAATGCTTCCTTCTCAATCCCCATCAACGGGGAAAATCTGTGGCGGGTGCCTTTATATGATAAGAACTGTCGACACGTCTGCGGGGACCTTGTCATCTTGACATCGCACAGACCATCACTCTGGTCCACCTACTAATGACATCATGCTAATTGGGCTTGCTGATCAGGAAGGGGAAAGTATCATAAGTGCCCTAAAACATTGGTTCTTAGGGGATTTTAACCCTCAGGGGACATTTGAGAATGTCTGCAGACATTTTTGGCTGTCACAGTGGAGGATTGTGAGCAACTGGTATTTAGTGGGTAGACTCCAAGGATGCTTCTGCGCATTCTAAAATACTTAGGAGACCTCCCCATCCTCCCAGTTCTCCACCAAAAAGTTATTATATGGCCCCAAATTTCTGTAGTGCCAAGGCTGAGAAACACTGCTCTAGTAGGATACCTGTGTACCAGAAGTAGGAGATGAGCCTTGTGAAAATTCAGGGGTCTGTCACATCAGTGAGGTTTCCAAGGATTCACTAGTCTGGGGACATACCGGACATCATCTTTTTTTTAAGTTAAAGGGTAAATGTCACATATTAGGCACTCAAAATTATTTGCTGAATGAAAAAGTGAAACAAAAGGCAGAGAGGGAACAAGAGTTCCCTGTGCAAAGAGAAGGGTACTTGAAAGAGCTAGCTTCCCAGAGGAAGGCAGGAGTTTGCTATGGCAAGGGGCCAGGGAGGGGTGCAGGTAGAGCAGGGAGAGGCTGTGGTTTATATGTTTTACATGCTTGTAGGTAGATACCTGCCCACAGAAGGTGGGGGACCAACAGCTCTAATCAAGGGAGCAACAAGGTGTGGTTTGTATTCTAGAAAGATCACTTCAGGGCTGGTTTGAGAGGTTGTCCTGGACTTTCTCTGGTTCAGCCATGAGACCAGAATCAGGTACACCAGTCTGGTCCCTTTTTGGACCTGTCCAGTTGAGAAACTATGAACACTTGTTCTGGGACAGAATAGAAATTGAATAAAAGAAGAAAGAAATTCCAGAAAGATTTGGGAGGAAAACCTTTCAGGACTTGGTGACTGAATTGGGAATGTGGGCAGAGGGAGGGGGAGGAGTACAAGGAAACTCTCAAGTATTTAGGTCTTTGGGTAAGTGGGGGAATACAGGAATGTAAGCCAGTTTTGAGTGGTAGATCATGAGTTTTCTTTGGGTGTTTGTAATTTAAAGATGTGTGGCATATAAGAGGAGGTGTCCGGTTGGCAAGTGGAAAAATGAGGGAAGTCTCAGCTGAGGATGGGTGCTTGGAAATTGCTTGAAGCCACGACACAGGCCGAGAAAGGTTTTCTAACTTGTGTTGACATCAATGATAAATAATAGAGTGAAGATTCACACCCGGGCATGTCTGGTTCTAAGGCTTAGCCCACCATCTCCTAATTTATATTTTTTCAAAATTTTTGATTTCCAAGGTGAGACTTTACTTTAAAACACATATGCATGGCAATTTATCAAAATTATCAGTACATTTCCACTTTGACCCAGCTATCCCACTTCTGCAGGAATTGACCTTACAGTCAGACCTGGACACGTACAAAATGACAGGTGCACAATGTTATTCACTATGGACTTGTTTCAAAGAGTGAAAGACTAGAGGGGAAAGGGTTAAACAAACTATAGTGTATCCATATAAAGCCCTACTGTGGAGTCATATAAAACAGTAAGGAAGCGCTCAGTGAATTGATTGAGAGAGATCTTTGGAATACATTGCTAAATTAAGCAACAACAACAGCACAAAACCAAGGTGCTAGACAGTGTGTATGGTTTGCCCTCTTTTGTGTAAGAAAGAGTGAAAATAAGCGTATATATTTGTATTTGCTCGTATTTGTGTAAAGAAACACAAAGGATATAAGATACTAATCAAAGTAGGGTGACTTATAAGGGCAGTGAAGAATGGAATAGAAGGATTCAGAGTAGGAATGAATCTTCTCAGTGGGTATTTAAAAAAAAAGATTTATTTATTTGAGAGAGAGAGATTGAGAGAGGGAGTGAGCAGAGGGAGAGGCAGAGGGAGAGGGAGAAGCAGATACCCTGGAGCCCGACTCTGGGCTTGATCCCAACACCGTGGAATCATGACCTGAGCTGAAGGCAGATGCTTCAGTAACTGAGCCATTCAGGTGCCCCTCTCAGTGGGTATTTTTTAGATTTGAAACATGTGAATGTATTACCTGTTCAAAATAATTAAAACATCGAAAATGTAGTATACTTACCCATTAATATCTATCTTGATTTAAAACTTATTTCTGTCCCAGAAAGATGTATTTGGTTTATGGATTTACAATATTCCTGTGCTTAGAAATCATCCACCCATCCACCCAACCATCCAACATAATTATCATCTGTGTGTCAGGTGTTGGGCTAGCTGTAAGGGAAATAATTGAGATAACGGACATAGTTTTTGCTCTCACTCTAGCTATAAAGACAGACATTAGTCAGATCACCCCATAAGGACACTAAAACAGCAAGCATCTTACAAAAAATGTGAAAAAAGGATGTAAGTTATTCTGGGATGGGGTAGTTGAGGACATATCAGGGAAGGCTTTCCTGAGGAAGTGGCTACTGAACTTTGGGAAATGTAGGGGGTAAGAGGTGAACAGAGGGAGCAGAGGCAGAAGGAACAGTATTTGCAAAGTCTCTGCAGCAAGAAAGAATACAGTATTTGAAGAACTCAAAGAAGGCAGTGCTGCTGCTGCGTCGGGGGCAGAGGACATGGGTGGACATGTTAGGGAGGGGGTGCAGACATGCAGGATCTTGGGGGGCATATTGAGGATGAGGGTCTTTGTAATAAAGCAGAACTGGAAGCCACTGGAGAGGTTGAGACTACAGTGGGGCAGCATGATCCCATTTATGTCCTGAGAAGATCAGTAGCTGCTCTTTGGAGAATGGTGGGGGTGTGCAGCAAGAGTCAAGTTAGTTGGAGTGCTATCACTGGAGAGTAGGCGAAGAGTGACCTTCGTTTGGACCAGGATGGAAGTTAGGGTTAAGTAGATAGATTCAAGAGAAAGTGAAGCCACGTGGTCTTGATGATGGGTTGTGTAAGGGTGAAGGAGAAAAGTTGTCCAAATGGATAAATTTCTGGTAATTACAACTGGACGGATGGGCTGCCATTTCCAGAAAAAAAACATTAGGTCAGGGTGTTCGTTGGGGGACACATTGAACATGGGGATTCTTGGACTTCCTGGTAGGTGACTAATGATCTGGAAAGGCAGTACACAGATTACGTCACAATTGCATTTTTAGAGGACTACAGACTCGGTTAACAATACCAGTAAAATGTTGCTCACTTATGAGTCTGACGTTCTTTATTTTTCTACATACGACATTAGTTCTTGACGAAGTATTTCTCCACACATCTCCTTCCAAAAAACACACACCATGTGTTTTCAGGGCATGGTTTTATTAGATCCATTCTCTGCCTACTCTTGAAGAGGAAGATTGTTGTTTCCCCTTGATGAGCCCATTGCAGTCTGCTTTCTCAGGTGGTATTTTGGACCAGTCAACAACAAAGTTGTCTTTTTTCTTCTGGTTCCCCCTGTGAGGGCTTAGCTGTTAATCTTCCCTTGTGTTTCATTTTCCATTTGTGTTTTTAAGAGGACTGTCATTGTTGTTCTCATCACTGGTTCGGTATTTGCAGGGACCCTTTTTCTTTATTTTCTTTCAGCGTTCAACAGAATGGTTTCGGTAACTTGAGGCCACCTTGGGGAATGCAGCCATTGTACATTTGGTCCTGCCATGTGGCAGCGCTGCTGCTGGAGTTTTCACGGGCCCCGAGTGTGCTGGTGCTGGGCTTTTGTCTTCCCAATTTCTAAAATATAACACTGATGCTGTTTCTGGTATCTGTGGAAGGAGCCGAGGGATAATTGGGACTTTCCCAAGGGGAACACTTGACTATATAAAAAGGAGAAGATGAGAAATTCCTTTATGTTCCAGAAACTATACAATTGATGAGTTAAAAAAGTGCTGTTTGTTTCTGCACAACTTATCCGACCATAGAACCATATTCAGCAAGAGGCACAGTGACCTCTTTGGGAAATGGAGCAAACTGAACACCTGCCAAATTCTGTGGCCTGAAGGCAGCTCCAGTGACTGACGTCCAAAAGATCTGTTATGACAGCTTGTTTTGAAAATGTGTTTGCTCTAGCAACGCAAGACCCATTTTTCAACTAATAAATCTTTTCAGTGTCTCTGAACGGGGTGGTGGATGACCAAACTCTCAAGTTATTGGTAGAGGCATACAGAAAGATGACCGAGGTTTATCAAGGGAACAATGTCAAGAAGATGAAGAATGCAACTTTAGTGAGGCTCAGGCAGAGTCTCAAACTCTTGGCCTTTCGGCATATCTTATAGGCACTATGGCAGCCATGGGCTCAAATCTTCAATGGTAAGGTTGGGAATTAACCTATAGCCCCAGCTGCTAGTGCTCTGAAATCCATCGCTTGATGGCACTGAGGCCATCCTTCCCATGACTGAGCCCTTGCTCAGGTGGGACAGAGAGGCAGCTCCATTTCTGGGAAAGATGGGATGCCTCTGACTGTGCCTCCAGCCCTCCCCAGTAGTGTTGCCCAACCTTCTGTAGAACTGCTCTACAGTTCATAAGGCATCCCCTTGAACTTCCTTCCTCCTCTCCCCTACAGCATCTCCTGGAGCCTCCTGTGGCTCTCATAAGGCAGCTCTCTTAATAAATGACTTGTACATGTCATCCCCACTTGGTTTTTGCTTTTCAGAAGACCTAGACTAATGCAGGCCCCTGTTTTAAAAAAATCCTCTTTAGAAGAGAGACATGGAACTCCCACTTGCCTACCTTTCCTACTGCCCTGTATCTAGCCTGATTCACACAAAGGTGTTATGTGTCTGGCCCCTGGAGGTGTTTGATTTTACTTCCCAGATCTTATATCCTGTTTGTTTGTTTGTTTATTTATTTATTATGTTCAATTAGCCAATATATAGTACATCATTAGTTTTGATGTAGTGTTTAACAATTCATTAGCTGCATATAATATCCAGTGCTTATCACATCACATGCACTCCTTAATACCCGTCACCCGGTTACCCTAACCCCCCACCCCCTCCTGTAACCCTCAGTTTGTTTCCTGGAGTCCAGAGTCTCTCATGGTTTGTCTCCCTCTCTGATTTCTTCCCATTCCATTTTCCCTCCCTTCCCCTATTGGCCTCTGCACTATCCCTTATATTCCACATATGAGTGAAACCATATGATGATTGTCTTTCTGTGCTTGACTTCTTTCACTTAGCGTAATCCCCTCTAGTTCCACCCATGTCGATGCAAATGGTAGGTATTCATCCTTTCTGATGGCTAATATTCCATTGTATATATGAGCCACATCTTCTTTATCCATTCATCTGTTGAAGGACATCTTGGCTCCTTCCACAGTTTGGCTATTGTGGACATTGCTGCTATGAACATTGGGGTGCAGGTGCCCCTGCTTTTCACTACATGTGTATCTTTGGGGTAAATACCACATCTTATATCTTCTTATATAGAATAGTAGAGTTAAAGAAATAGGGGAGGTCTGGCCGATTACGAAAATATTATACCTTTGGGATTATGCGGTTGAACTATTTGATTACTTGGAAGTTTACTTGGAAGTTACCAAACTTGGATGTCATGATAAGTTAGTTTATGAATGACCCATCTAACTTTTATTTTTCAGCAGCTCATTTAAATTTTCTCTATTTTAACTTAACCTGTGGGTTCATAGAGTTTTCTCAAAATTAGAAAGTTGTGGAAGTAAAGATACACTTTGCCTTTCTTTAATTTGTGTCATTGTTGAATGGCCAAATTCTCTACAGTATTTGAGAAGCCTTGGGTTATGTTTACTAGTCCCCACTCTTCCCCCGGGGAAGAAGTGGATTCAACAGTTTCTTTTAATACCTGGTGCGCTTGTAGTGATATTGTCCTATGATTTCACTAAATAACTTTTTGAAGAGTTTCCAAACAATAAAATAGTTTCCAAGCTGCTATTATTAAAATTTCCAATAGTTATTTTTATAAAATAATTTTCTCTACTTTTTCTTTCCTTTGAAAAGTAACTCACTGCCTCAATTACTCTCCTTAATTTCTGGTGTAATTGAATCTGAGCTTTGTGGTGGTGGTGACTATTAGCCAAAAAGATGACCATATTTCTTTCAAGTTGGGAGAACACATGGTGAGATAAATGTCCTTCTGCCACCATAGAAAGTTTTTGTTGCCCTCCAGAAATAACATGGATACAGTCGGGGCCAACTACATAATTGTTGGGGCCCTGTGCACTGCTTGTTGAATAAGGTAGACAAAAAGAGCTGATAAAGGCAGTAAAATATGAAGCTTTTCCCTTCATTTCATGAATCTTCTCTGCTCACTTCTACTCTTCATTGTCCCGTTGGACTTCACTTACAAAACACAAATTCAAAGGTGAAATTATTAAGAATTTCAAGACATTGACAGCAGAACATTAAACCAAACATGGGAGTCTTTCTGAGGGCACTCTTATGAAGCTGGCCCTGGGAACAACTGACCAGTGACTCAATAAGCAAGCTGGAAACCAGAGGAAATATTTTCTTGCTTCTCTCTAGAGTCTATCAGGTGGAGGTGTGCACAGAGATCATGGCTGTTGCTGGAGTCAGGGCTCCAAAGTGGAATGGAAGATACAAGGCTTTGTGTCTGGTGTGCAAGGGCATGAGCAAGTTTTCTTTTCCTATTTTTGTCCTTGGTTCACCTGCACAATGGCTTCATTGTACTATCTACCTTAGTGGAGAGAAGGGTGATGATTACTTTTTCATGGTGGGCAATTTTATTTTGACTTTCCATTTTAAGCATTTTGCATCATTGTATTTACTGAGTGCCCTATGGTGGTTTCTGGTTAGGTGTCATTACTATCTCCCTGTCCTCATGGAGCTTCCATTCTTATACAGAGAAACATGGAATAAGAATAAAAGACCAGCCACAATGTAAAGACTGTCAAGTATAGAGGAGCTATGAAGGAAAGTTGAATAGAGAAAGCAGTTGGGTGTGGTGGGGCAGGGGCTCTACAGTTATCAAGAGGGTGGTTTGGGAAATCCTCACCCAGAAGGTGGCATTTGAATGAAGACCTGCAGGAGAGAAAGGAGGCAGCTGAGCTGCCCTCAGGGAAGAGTGTCTGGGAGGGTCATAGGTCAACGAATCTGCAGTGGGAGCAGAAAATATTGTCCTTCATTGACATTGCATGAACTTTTGGTGCAGTTTTACATGAAAGTATCCTTCCCCCTTTTTAGGTAGAAAAATAGCTTCGTTGTTAATTCAATTACAAATGAATGAAAAAGAGGTTCTATGCCTTGACTGGATGTGGCCACATCTCCCTCAGCAGAGGCACCGCTGGCCTCTGATGTGGACTAACTTCTACAGAGAGACTTTTCTTATTAAAGGACATCTCTTGTTAATGGCTGAGTTCAAAGCAAACTTTAAAAAATCCGATCGATTTCTCATTTATTACATTTTGTTTTGTAAAAGATTTTCTGTCAGTGATTTCAGAATGAAGGTGCCAATAGTAAAATAATTGGTTTATAAATGGAAAGTTGATCAGGCATTCCCCTTTACACCATCCCCTCCAAGGTCAGGGGTATGACTGAAATGCAAAGAAAGCACGCTTGTACAGTAGGTAGATGATAGGTTAATGTGAAGGGTCGTCAGCCTTGAGACTCCCACCCAGAGGCAAGTATTGAAGCAAATGGCTTTGTGGGCTTCAGGGGAACAGGGCACAGTTGTAACTGGGAACAGAAGAACGGTATCTGCAGTTACATTAATTGGGATAGCAATTATGAAAGCACCAGGGGCCTCAAGTTTCAGAGCTCACACTAATCCCCAGGAACACTGTTCCCCTGGTGGATATAATATTGCTGTTTTCCAGGTGCATTCCTCAGATGAATTACATTTCTCAGGCTCATTTGGTATATGTCACTATCAGGAGCAGGATTTGAGGGTTGCCAGAAGGTTCTTTGGTTTCGTCCTGGCAACTCTCTGCCTTCCTGGAGTGTCAGTGAACTTGGTAGGAGTGAGGGTCAAAGCCAATTTGATTTTGTCTGCAAGTATGAGCTCCGTGTCCTGGTTTCAGTGAAACGCAAGGCAGGAATACAAACGCCTGCGTCCTGGAACTATTCCAGTTTACATGATGATAATGTTATTTCTTTAAGATGTGGACTCAAATGTAGCTGTGTCCTGCATAGAGACAGGACAGGGTCTGCTGTGTCGAATGGCTGCTTTGGAATTTCATGGCTTTCTGTTGAACACAGACTACGTTGTCCGGGAAAACAGAATATGAGAATAGTTGGCAATTCTTCCAGAAGCTGAGCTGAATTCCAAGAACAGCATGTAGGTAATCCCACCTGATTCACCTTCAGAGCTCTACTTTGAATTTCTGTTGGTGGCAACAAAGCCGTCATGAAAAACAGCATACTTCACCTTTGTAAATGAAGACTTCCATTAAAAAAGGCAGACAGGTTTAAAACAGTTGTTTAAGGCTTTTGTCTGATCCTTACCTGAATGAGAAACCCTTCAACGCAACAAAAATATCTACTGTCGAGCCATTGTTGGTTTATATGACATATTCCAAAATCCTTGTGGGAAACTTGGATGGCATTTGGAAGGATCAGTGTGACAGAACTATATTCCATAAGTACGTTCATCTCAACTGGTGACGTTTCAGTATTCCCGTTGGGGTTGACTTTTGAAGCCTTTACATAAGTAAGAATTGGTACATGTGAGACCCTGCAAGTTTTGCAAGTTTAACATGTCATTTCTCTCTTCCTCTACCCTCTTTACAGGAAATGCTAAGTTACTAAGTTCATTGCTATTTCCTGAAATGGTATTGTTATTTCCTGTCTGAAGAGCTGTAAGGGTGGGTCTCTAGGACACTGTGCCTAAGAGTTAATGATTCCACTGCTGATATTTCCCAGAATATTTCATTCTTTCTTTTCTGTTAGGCAAAGACCCAAGGGGGTTAGGTCTGGAAAGCAACACAAAACATGAACCACTCCCTCCTTGGACCTTTTCTGCAAGTAAGTAATTTTTTTTTTTCCCTCTAGAAACCGCTGCCACTTTTGAACAATGTCTCATGGATGTCTGGTGACACAAGGGGATGGGGAGAGGACTGGGCGGGGATGTACTGGAGCTCTTTGCCATTGCATTCCTGCTTGCTTGGCCAGAATTGATTAGGGACTAGGCAGAGAGAGCATTTAGGCTGAGTTTGTTATAGAAGATGAAGGGAAGCCAGGCAGGATACCCATTATAGACCCATGTGCTTCATATTTAAAGAAGAATGTATTTTTAGGTTAAATTAACTTCAGAAGCATAAACCAGGATGATTTCTGTTAGAGTGCAGTTGAGTTCCCTGTCCCTAGCTCTGGTTCCACAAACCTGCCCTCAAGCTCATCCTTTCACATTGAGTCCTTCCCAGTTTTGGAGTCCATGGGCTGGTAATGAGCACATCCCCAGTCTAAGAATATCTATGGTTGCCAGAAGCTCACAGAGAAAAGCATCTGGAAGCTTTTTATCTCTCAGCTGAAATGTCTTCCTGAGGACACACGCATAGTGTCATTGTGACGCTTACAATCTTAATTTCTGCTTTTTTCTCCTTGTTTTTGTTAGCTGAGATTGGAGGTAGAATGCTGAATAAATAGAAATTCATTTTGTGCCTTAGGACTCTTTATGAAGGCAATTCTGACCTCCAGCCGCACACATAGTATTGGTAATTTGAACTCGGTTTGATTTCCACCTAAGCTGTCATTTTATACACCTACAGAAAGCAAAGGAGGACATTAGTGAAGAGGGTATATTTCTAGTAGCAAACAGAAACAGTCAGGTACTGAAAGCTATCCTTGCTCAAATAACAACTCATGTATTTTCTTTAATTTTTGATCACAGGTGTGTATTTTGTGCCTTCCGGGTGTTCTGGTACACAGTCTGTAACGACTTTTGAGTTTGGCTATAAAATGTTACCTAATGGGTTAACGTCTCTTGCATGTAAAAAGTAATCAGTATTCCCATACTTATAAAGTATATGTATTATTGATCAATGGTTGGGATACTAGAATATTTTTCTCTGATGAAAAAAGTAATGCAAACTCTTTTTTTTAAAGATTTTATTTATTTATTCAACAGAGATAGAGACAGCCAGCGAGAGAGGGAACACAAGCAGGGGGAGTGGGAGAGGAAGAAGCAGGCTCATAGCGGAGGAGCCTGATGTGGGGCTCGATCCCATAACGGCAGGATCACGTCCTGAGCCGAAGGCAGCCGCTTAACGACTGCGCTACCCAGGCGCCCCGCAAACTCATTTTATAGTAAATTTGGAAAATACATGAAAGTGCAGAAATTACCTGGGATCTATTACTCAGCTATAAATGTCATTATTTGAAGTATTTCCTTTTTTTTTCAATGCATATGTAAGATCATTGTGTGTGCATATATATATGCTACATTATATATAATTTTGAATCCCGTGTCCTTCCTTTCAATATTTATGTACAGATGTGTCCCTCATGTTATTAAATATTCTTTGACTACACTAGGAATTGTTAAGACTTTAAGTGGTTAATTTAAGATTATTTGATCCTAGGCATGGCTCGATATTTCAGGCTTCCAAGCCAGCATCACCTAAAGGATCCTTTTCCCCTTTGTTTATTAAAAATAAGGGCATCTATATTTCATCTGCAGGATGAGAGATGTTTGAAGGGAATCCAGATCTACATATTTTATATTACGAAAACTGTAGTCAGATATATGATACTGCCTCTTTTCTTTCTTACTTACATCCTGTACATTCTCTCTCTCTCTCTCTCTCTCTCTTTTTTTTTGTAGGTCATAGAAGTGATTACACGTTAGTAAGAGAGGTGATTCCTCCAAATTTGGAGGGCTCAGCTCAAGCTGGTGTTGAATGTAATGCAGTATTTTCCAGAGCTCAAACCAGCCGCAAACCCCTGTATGTGTCTTCTCTTTCATGGCATCAGGAATCACCAAGGATGCAGAGCGTTAGGATTTAAAAGTACAGACTGGTGTGTTGGTCAGACAGGGGGTCAAAGGCAGCACAGAGGCTTTGGGGGCACACAGGACAATATGTTACATATTGTTACATATTATTAGGCAAGGCTTGAGGTCAAGGACAAAGGCAGACTGGACTTTTGGAGAAGGTGTTCTCCTTTTACAGGGTAACACCCTCTGGTTCAACTGGCTCCATTTGCTATACCTCTGCCATTTAGGTGAAGGGTGAATCTAAACGGAGGACAACCCACATCACCATCTGCCTGTCCCTTCTAGGAGCTGACCCAGATCAGAATCAAGTAGGCACCAACAGACCTACAGGCCAGTCACATAAAGAGACAGGGTTCTACATGCAAGGGCTAGAGCAAGGGGCTTGCCTGCCGTGGGCTGGGTGGTCAGGGGGTGCTGATGGGGACCATAGGGGGACTGCTCCTGGCTCTGCTGGACAAGTGATCCTCAGTGCTCAGATCATGTGAACACCTCCCACCCACTACCACAGCCAAGCACAGGAATCTGCTGGCTCCCTTGGGGGCACCGGTTCCTGTCTCTGCCCCTTGTCTCACTGAATATCTGCTCATATGCGTGTCTCTTGGGTGCCCCTCTGTTCTTTGTCCGAGTTCAGAAACCTGCTACCAAATCTGTCTTAGTTTGCTTGGGCTGTTCTTACAAAGTACCACACCCTGCATGGCTTCTGGAATAGGATTCTGTTCTCTCCTGGTTCTGGAGGCCAGAAGCCCGACATCAATGTGCCAGCATGGCTGGTTCCTTCTGAGAGCCATGGGGAAAGCCGCTGTTCCAGGCCTCTTTCTGGGGCTTGTAGATGGCTGTCTTCTTCTTGTCTTGTCACATCGTCTTCCCTGGGTGTGTCCCTGTCTGGGTCCACATTTCCCCTCTTCATAAGGACACTAGTCCTCTTGCATTAGGGCCCATCCTAACGACTTCATTTTAACTAGATGACCTCTGTAAAGACCCTGTCTTTAAATAAGGCGACACTCGGAGGTGTTGGAGGTTAGGGTTCCCTTCTGTCTTTTTTTGGGGAACATAACTCTCCTGAGTGAGCTCAAGGGTGTCAGTAAACGGTGCTTTCCAACTCCATGTATTTCTACAGTGCGGTTTGAGTGATGTGTCCTTTCTAAAAATGAAAGCAGCAGAATCCTTTAAAATGCTTCCCCTTTGAAGGAATAACTTGGCATGAGTTCTTTACCTGGAGAACCCTTTGGTGTTGGATTCATCTTCTCCGCCAGGCGGTTCAGATCAGCGCAAAGGAGAAAACAAAGAGAAGGCATTTTTTTCCAAAGTAAGAGAAGACAATGCAGGACCCATCTGGGGTTAAGCTGGAATGATCTGGCTATCAAGTATCTCAGCGGGTCACCGTCCTGGTGTGTCACGGTGACAGCGGCTGTCCTTGTGGCCAAGTGTACATGCCAGATGCTACCCGAGGGCTTCCACCTCAGCCCCGTTGAGGCTCAGTGGGCTCTCATGGTTCCATGTTGGGCCCAACAGATGTAGCCAAGTAGAACAGCAGCCTAGCGCAGCGGTGGAGAGGGCAGACTCTGCAGCCGGACTGATTGGATGGTGGCCAGTGGGACCCTGGGCAGTTTTCATCTGTAAAATGGGGTTAGTACTAATACCCAGCATCTCCACCGGGGAGTTGTTTCGAAGATTAAATAAATTAATATCTGTAAAGTGCTTAGAACAGGGCCTGGCGTTTAATACACACGACGTGTATTTATCAGATAAAAATAAGGACTTAAGGCTTACTAGATGCCAGGCACTGTGTTCGACACTTTCAGCGTGCTCTATTAAGGGTGCTATGGGGTCGGTACTGTTAGCCCAACTTCACAGAGTAAGGAGCATGGTCCAGAGACTGTTTGAAGTCGAAGGGTTAAAAGGCAGGAGCCAGGTTTTGGAGAGAGGTGTGTCCGACTGGCTGCCGAGCTTGCCACCCTGGTGAGGCTGCCTGCAAACATGGTGGGAGCAGTGGGCTCCCTTCTGGGAGTACCTGAGTCAGCAAACACTTGCTGGGTGTCCGCCATGCGGTGGGAGGTACCCGGCCACAGTTGGCAGAGTGATGGTGACATTATGAATTAGACTTATTTACATGTACATGTCAGTTCCGGTGTTCATCTGAGCTCTGCTCTGCTGCCTTCCTGAGTCACTAATGGTTAGGAGCACATAATGATGTTACTGAATTTCTTCCCATTTACATTTTGAGTGAAAGCTCTCTGAAAGGTCTCACAAATTATTACTTATGACTGAGTATCTTCCGTAACTTACAGATAATTACTTTCTAATATGGATCAGTTGAGAGGACCCAATACATTAGATTGTCCCTCCTGTTGAATGTACTTGCACGTGAAGATCTGATGTGATTCCTGTTCCTTCTGTTTGAAGGATAAAGGGAGAGAGCAGAAGGCACATGTGAGCTGTTTACCTTTTTTGACCAGTGCATGGTCTAGAAGGCGTCCCCATTGGCCCCTGTGAACCGTGGAGATGGCCAGGGCACACTCCTGGGAACACACGAGTGCCAACGTCCCATGCTGCAGCAGACGGCAAGTGAGCAGAGAGGAAAGGTATGTTTGTGGGGAGAAAGGTCCCCCAAAATAAGTGGCCATGAAATTTATTATCCAAACTGGGACTCTTTTCAGAATTAATGAGGATGCTAACAATACGTACGCCAGGTCAACAGGTGTAAACCAGGTCCGTCCTGGGCTATGGAGGCGATGGCCACCCTACGGCAGGCTGCCAGGCTGAGGGGTGTGGGTGCAGGCGTGGAGGTGGGCAGCATGACCGTCCTGACTGGGGGAGAGCTGGGGCTGCCTGATGCTGGTGCGCCTGGGCTGCTGGTCTGTCCCAACATGGATGTACGTCCGTGGTCGTGAATGGAGGCACCAGGGAAATCCTGTCTGAAGGATTTCTCTAAAATCCTCTCTATCTTTCACTCTAAGTCTTCCAATTTGATTAATTACCGTGATTCTCTTTGTAATTTCTCTGGGTGTTTTTTATTTGGAAGCACACAGTCCTTTCTTCTGACCAGGCACTATTGACCTGGCCTCCTCTTCGGGCAGCCAAGATTTTCTACATCAGGGGTGAGCAAGCTTGGCTTTATAACAGTAGTTGACTTTTATTCATTTGTCTCATAAAATGGTCACTATAAAGACCTGTGTGTGTAGTGAGATGGGAAGACGTACAAGTATGTGTGTGTGAGTGTGCATGTGTGTGTGTGAGCATGCGTGGGGTCAAACCTGTTTGACCCCAGTTCATCCCCTCTGCAGGCTCAGCTTGGCATGGTGCTGGTATTCAGAACCATGAGGAAGGAGAGGGTGGCAGGAGAGCTGTTCCAGAGCCCTGACTATACCAGGCTGAGAAGAAAGGGCTGTGGCAGGCAGGAAATGTGTGCCCCCCACCCTGGCTTTTCTGCAGGTGGGCACGTGCCACAGGGCCACTGTCGTGCAGGTCTGGAAAGAGCTGTTCCAGGGTTGCTGGCCTACAGAAGCAGGGCTGTGAAACAAGTCACCAAGTTTCAGCTGGTTCCGTGTATGCCCTGCTCTGGGCTGGAGGGTGGTGGGAGGCTTCATGGAACAGACCCTGATGATTTGGGAAGGAAATGAGGGAGGACAGGAGGGTATCAGTAGCAACAGTTTATCATTTTTTAAAAATGATTTTTTGTTTTTTTAGGGAGAGTGAGCCAGGTATGGGAAAGGGGAGAGGAAGAGGGAGAGAGACAATCTCAAGCAGGCTCCACGCCCAGCACAGAGCCTGATGCAGGGCTCAGTCTTACAGCCCTGAGATCATGACCTGAGCTGAAGTCAAGAGACAGACATTCAACGGACTGAGCCACCCCAGTGTCCCAGTGTATTGTATTTTTAAATTAAAATTTAACTTGTCCTTTTAACCTACAGGGTTGAGATCTTTCCGGAGACAGGCATGCTGTCTTCAGGGCACATGGCACACGGTAAGGCCCACATTCATTCATATACTCTCTCCCTGATCTCCCATCCCATCACATCTGTCCCAGGAATGTGCATAATGTAGAACTGAAGCCTATTTTCACTTACCGTATTTGCAGAATAATTTCATGTTTCTTAGTCTTTGGTTTTAAAATAAATGGCATATCCTGTATTTCTTATTCACCAACAATCCAGAAGATAAGCCTTCAGTTGAGTTGCTTTGCCTCGCTGGGTCTTAGAAGATCTGGTGATGTGTGTTGTCATCAACCTTCCCTGGAAGAAAGGTATTGACCCTTTTTCCTTAAGAGTGCTCACAAACCTCTCCAGTGCTCAGTGCACAGAAATTAAAGTATTTTCTTTCCCTTATAACATAAAAGGAACATATTATGGTGTGATTTGCAATGTGCCATTTACATATGCAATATATTATGATATAATTGAAAATGAAATACAGCCCAGAATTTCCATATATTATTTCTTAGTGGTGATAGGTAGTCAAGGATTAAACACACACACACACACACACACACACAAATACGTTTCTATTTTTTGGAGGGAGGGAGAGAAGGGGCAAAGAGAGAGGGAGAGAGAGAATCCCAAGCAGGCTCCACACCCAGCACAGAGCCTGACGTGGGGATGATCTCATGACCCGAGATCATGACCTGAGTGGAAACCAAGAGTCAGACGCTCAAACAACTGAGCCACCCAGGTGCCCCTACTTTTCCATTCTTAGCATAGAAAAGTTTCTGTACACAAATTATTGATAGTATTATGGGGACTGAAATTTAGAATTTTGCAGTTGATATTTGCTTTTAGTGAGTTTGTGAGCCTGATATTTGAACCAATGAACCTAAAGAATGTTATGGAAGTAATTTCTAAAATTATCTGAATAAAACTCACTTACAATCACCTTAAAAGCAATATTTCTATATTGCTCAGCCCTCTGGGTTGGGAGAGGGAATATGGGGAAATTGTTACAAAAATCAAAGAAAAAGACTGTTGCCTGTATTGCAAATTTGGAATTACCGACATAGAATATTCTTCAATTTCTAGAGCTTTTGGAAAATACTTGCCTTGAAAGAGGAAAGCAAATAACCTGCTTTTCCTCCAAGGGATGGTTTTTTTTTTTTTAATTTAATTTATTTATTTGACAGAGATAGAGACAGCCAGTGAGAGAGGAAGCACAAGCAGGGGGAGTGGGAGAGGAAGAAGCAGGCTCATAGCAGAAGAGCCCGATGTGGGGCTCGATCCCATAACGCCGGGATCACGCCCTGAGCCAAAGGCAGACGCCTAACCGCTGTGCCACCCAGGCGCCCCGGGATGTTTTGTTTTGAACGTGGGATTTTGTTTTGTCTTTCATAAACAGAGACAACAAAAGGAGATATTTTCTAATGAGATATATTTACAAATTGTGAGAAATTCTTCCTTTTTTTGGGTCTTGATCCTGCATTTCCCCAAACTTAGCTTGGTTCCTAGGACACATTAGGTGCTTAGTAATTATTTATCAAATAAAATACAAAATACTGTCATAGGTAGAAGATGACACGTTGCTTCCTGTGTAGGCCGTGTTGCCCTGTTTTTTACCCAAGCGGCCACTAGATGGCTCTCTATACCCATGCCAGATCTCCACTATTCCGTGTACTTGTTAATGCATGCAGATGACTATGCATGCAGTCAGGCTAGGCAATCCTGTTGAAAGAACAACTCAATGCTCCCTTTTTACTGGGCACCAGTTTCAAGTGCTCTAGACTACTGTGTGCACAGAAGCATAAGACAAAGCTGGTGACGTTCATGTTGAGTGGCTGGAAGAAGAAACAGAGGGGCTATTCTCCTTTTAGCCAGGGTTCGAGATGTGTTCCTCCCCATCCTGGAGATGCTAACTGATTTTATGGTTAGTGACTTTTCAGACTTTTTAGATTAGCCAGGCGCAGACTTCAGTCGTTCCTGTCTTTTTCTGCCACCCCTCCCCTTCCCCCACCTCTCTCCGTCTCCTGTCTCCCCCACATGTTGCACACACACTTGGACATCGCGTTATGTGTCATCACACAGTGCGGGAACCCTGCAAGTCTTGTTTGGGCGGATGGCGCGTTTGTTGAACTGCTTATCTGTGAATATCAGGAATGGAGGGCGGGATCCGTCTGTTGTTGAATAGACAGAACTCACTGCTAACACTGCTTTGTGGTCAGACTTTGAACCATCAGTGTAACCATAAAGTTATAGTTGGGCTGGTTCTCTAGAGCGGCTGCAGTAGTGTTTCCCCTGGGGGTGTAGACGCCGTCTTAACCAGGGGGAAGCCTTGCAGGGGCTTGGGTGGAAACAGTTTGGAGGGTGTGGTGGCGGGAGCCTTCCTTGTACTCATCTCTCCATCCACGCTCTGGGCTACTGTAAAAATAGTAGCGCTGGAAAGGGGCAGTTTTCTTTGGATAAATCCATTTCTTTGAATAATATATTCTCCCCCCCGCCCCGGGTTATGGAAGTGATACTTTTCCATTGTAGAAAATTTGGAAAAAACAGCAAAGTATCATGAAAATAATAATTCTAACCGTTTTAGAGACAAAATTGAAATCAGTATTTATGATTTTATATCCTTCTTTCCATATTGCGTTATACCCTGGGCATACTCCCACAGCATTAAATAGTCTTCAAAAACCCTGTTTTTAAAGGCAGTATATTATTCCAGTTTTTACCTTCTTCACTTTATTTGATTGTTTTCCTACTGATGGACACTTACGTTGTTTCAAATTCTTTACTTTCAGAGTTGATGCTGAACTAAATATTGTTATATATGCATTTTTTCCTCACATCTCTGATTAATTCTTTAGAATAAATATCTGTAATTGGAATTAAGGGGAGAACAAATGTATTCTTGATATGGAAGCCAAATGCAACCTTTCTCAGGAAGAATTCTTTATTCTTTTGGTTGTCAATTCAGGGTCAGATTAGGGAGCTCTGAAACTAGGATTGTATCTGCATTTTGCCAAGTATTTCTCACGTAGCATCTCTTCATATAAAACAATGTCAGTGGCAGGAAACCTAGATCGTTCCGCTTTGGAAATAAGCTATTTTTCTCCTTGCCTTATACTTGTATCATTAATTTCCTGAAAGCTTAACTATGAAGGTTTCTACCAGAAAAGGCTGCTTTTTATAAGGCTAGGGTATGAAGCTCTACTGAGCTTCATAAGGTTTATATGTCTTCTGTCACTTGGAGAGACTGGTGAGCGGTCGTCTATGCATTATTAATGATGCCCATTGCTCAATGAAACTCTTGATTCCAGTCTTTGTGGTGGGCTCAACGTAGATGACACACCCACATGTGTTCAGGCTTATCCTGCTTTGGAATCTAAAGGGAAGGGTTTTTGGCATGGTCCTTGTAACTCTCCATATTCTTTCACTAGGCAGGACACATTTTATTCCGTTTTAATAAGAAATCCAAAATGTAGGGGTTTGAAAGCAGTCCAGTGATAATTACTATTGGGAAAAGCTCTCTCTCTTTTTTAACTTTTAAAAGACTGACATTGAATGAAAAGGATATTCATTTAACTTTTTAAAGTCTTTTTGAAGTAAAAATCTATTTCTAGACTCAGCATTTGGTATAAGAAGAACACCTCTTAATGTTTTTCAAACGGCATTCCTTTTTTAAAAATTAAATTAAGCATGTATTTCCGTTTTGAAATCTGGAATATTTCTGTTTTTGGTATTTTGATATTTGGAAAAAGGCAGAAAGTTTTTTTTAAACCTATGTATGTACGAATCTTTTGACATTCTTTTTCTGCTTTGGATTCCACAAATTATGAAAGTCATAGCTCAGAGACAACACTAAAGGGGAAACAGGAGTTCTGTTCGCTGTTCCTTTCCTTGCCCTCCTGTTCATGTCCTGGCTGTCAGATTTCCCACATTATTCCAAGTTCATTGGTGTGTCTAACTGCCTCAAAGCAAGTTGACACAATGCTCCTGGAATCTGGCCTGCCATGAGCCCCGGGCACTGTGTAAGCAGGGCTGGTCTGGGCAACGTGCTTAGGGGAAGTTGGCCTACAGTGTCCTTCTCCTTGATAGTGGATGCTCTGTCACCCCCCGGTCCTCTGATGCTGAGAACTTCATGGACGGTGGGCTGCTCATTGTTGGGTTCTACCCAAGACTACCCTCTCTGAGCCCAAGCCCCACATCCTAGACCTTACCCTCCTCCATCAAATTTCAGCATGTCTCTTGACTAAAAAGTCTGCTTCTGTATGAAAGCTGATGACGTGTGGAAAATGACCTTGATGTATTGGTAACCTCTAATACCCCACCAGGCAAGCTATCCTAGCTGACATGGAACAGAAGTGTTCACAGACCAAAATGAGATGCTCAAATCACATGGTTTACAAAAAAATTCAAAACTTACCGTGAAAAGCAATAAGAAATTGATGGGGTAATGAATGTACCTGTGGTCCAGTGCCTGTGAGATGACAGGACCATCCTTCCAGGATTCTAGAATCCTGGGCTGAGTTTTGACTATCTGCTGAATCAGCCTTCCCTGCCAACGATGTAGTTATAAGAACTAGAGCTGAGGTTAAACAAGGGATCAGTAAGTAGGAGGTACTTTAACCAGTACACGTTTGATGTACTGGGAAGATACCTGACAATAGCTGTAGGTCACCAATTAAAATGCTGAGTGACTGTTTTAGGCAGAATGCTGGCCCCCAAAGAGGCCCTCATCTTATCCTTAGAACTGTGAATATGTAACCCCACCTGGCAAAGGGAATTTTGCAGATGTGATAAAGGAGCTTGAGATGGGGAGATTATCTTGGATTATCTGGTGAGCCCAATGTAATGGCAAGGGGCCTTTTGGGGAAAGTGGGAGGCAGGGAAGTCAGAGTTAAGATGTGATAATGGAAGCAGAGTCAGGGAGATAGATGTGTGTTTGAAGATGCTACACTGCTGGCTCTGAAGATGGAAGAAGGAGCCATGAGCCAAGGAATGCAGGTGGCCTCTGGAATTTGGAAAAGCCTAGTGTTAATGGACTGAATTGTGTCCCTCACCCCTGTTGAATTCATATATTGAAGTCCTCACCTCCAGTACCTCAGAATGTGACCATGTGTGGAGATGGGGTCTTTGCAGAAGAAATTAAGTTAAAATGAGGTCACTAGGGTGGCCCCTAATCCCATATGACTGATGTCCTTATAAGAAGAGGAAGATTTGGGAACAAACAAGGACAAAGGAAATTATGATGTGAAATTACAAGAAGGAGATGGCCATCTATAAAATAGGGAGAGATCTGGAATAAATCCTTTCCTCAAGGGCCTCAGAAGGAATCTAACTGTTGACATCTTAATCTTGGACTTCCAGCCTCCAGAACTGTGAGGCTGTACATTTCTGTTGTTTAAGTCCCTAGTCTGTGGTATTTTGTTACACAGCCCTAGCAAACTAATACACCAAGGGAACAAATTCTTCCTTGGAGCCACCATAAGGTAATGAAGGCATATCGACACATTGGTTATAGCCCTGTCGTACCTACATTAGACTTCTGACTTCCAGAACTGTAAGGTAATAAATTTAGTTCTTTTAAATTGCAAGGTTTTGTGGTAATTTGTTATAGAAATAATATGGTGGTTGTGGGTTTAATGTGTGTTTTTTGAGGGCAGAGCACATATGGGCCAGAATGGGACCATAATGGATATCATCAGTGAGTGGCCAGTTTAGGGATGAAAAAGCTATTGGCCTGGAGGTTTCATTGATCTGAATCTTATGACTTGATCTTTGTGCTCCATTTTATCTACTGGTAACACTTGTCTGTTCTACCACCCTTTTAAGATAATAAGTTCAATCTATTCTATCTTTCACATGTTCTATGTGGCTAACTTATTATTGCTATGTAGCACAGCATGTCTTCTGGATTATGCCAGATGTTTTAGTCACTGCCTGTAGTTAACACATTAGTTTACTTACACATCAGTGCATTTCACCTGCTTTGTACAAGGCACTAGCTTCCTATCTATGCAAGTAATATGTCCTTCGAGTTCCATCCATCCCATCTATTTTCCTCCTGTAATTGTACTGACTATTTTAAAATAGTAGAGCAAACACATGTTACAGCTCCTGTATTCCCAGGGTGCTAATACATGAACCATATTGCATTTAGAAATAGAGGGCTCTGTACGCAACACTACTTCTGCCACCATCCTGGCATTGGTTTGGGGGAATTCTGTGGCATATGAAAGTTATCAATCTCCTCTTCCTTCTTCTTCTTCCTCCCCAGTGAAGATCTTCTTTAAGACCCTGGCCACTCTGTATTGTCTATGGTTGTTTCCAAGGTGCGTTGGCAGAGTTGAACACCTGCCACACAGCTCATCTGACCCCAAACATAAAATATTTCCTGTCTCATGGAAAAAGTTTGCTGACCCCTACACTAGAGCCCCATGAAAGAAATGTTACTATTTCAACTTCAAGTTTGAAGAAGCCAAGACTCTGGAAGGTTGTTTACTTTCCTCAGGTCCCCAACCAACCGGAGATGGGCCGTGCCAGGGGTCAGCTTCAGAACCTGGCTGTTTCCAGCACACCATGCTGCTTTGGGGGAACTTGTCTTTAGCTTGTCTGGTCTACTTCTCCTGCCTTAGAAAGGTGATTTCGACCTGTCTTAATGACCTAATTATGTTTCTGATCTCTCTTCCAACTTGGCAAACGCACATCCAATACACCATACTTGCTTGGGTCTTAGCTATCTTCTCATTTATTATGAAGCCAGTAAACAGTTCCTTTATTCTGTCATTTGAAGTTGTTGATGAAAGAGCTAAGGTTGTGTTGGGTAAAAACGTGACCTTCTGTGAAGTGACTCTAGTCATGTATCCAGAGTGAATCATTTAAAGAAAAAAAAACCCTTTTTATTTTGAAATAACAAGATTTATAGAAGAGTTGGGAAGGTGGCACAGGCAGTTCCCATATACCCTTCAACCAGCTTCCCTTCCTGTCAGTATATTATCTAACTATGATGCTGATCGAAACTGTGAAATTGATGTTAGTACAATAGTATTAAGACTTTATTCTGATTTTATTGGCTTTTTCAACTAATGTTCCTTTTCTATAAAGAATCTACTCCAGGACACCATGTTGCATTTAGTCATTATCTTCTTAGTCTTCTCCAATCTGTGGCAATTTCTCCGTTTTCCCTTGTCTTTTATGACCTTGACATTGATGAAGAGTACTGGTTAAGGTTTTCATAGAATGTCCCTCAACTGGAGTTTGTCTCCTATTTTCTCATGATTAGACTGGGGTGATGGAGTTTGGGGAAGAATACCGTAGAGATGAAGTGCCTTTCTCATCGCATCATGTCAGGAATACACAATATCAATATGACTTATCAGTGGTGATGCTAACCTTCGTCACTTGGTAGGGTGAATAATTTAAAATGATTAATCGACAATATTATGTCACACCCATTTTGTATTCAGCACAATGTTAGGCACTTACTGGGTGAGATAATTGAGAAATAGAATAGAAAAAAATTCACAGAAATAGCCAAGGAAGAGTTCTATAACATGTACAAGATAATTATTAAGGCCTCAAAGAGATGATTAGAGAAAGAATAGTTCACAAGGGGAAAAAAGTACACATTTTAAAAAATACGTGGAAAAATGTTTATCTTCATGGGTAAACAGCATAATTATCATATCATTATAACATTCATTATAAATATGGGCTACACACAAAAATGTTAATTGAAAATGTGGTATAACCAGTTCTTACCTATTATGATTACAATTAAAAAATATGTAGAGTAAATGAGTGACTTATTTCACTTAGCATAATCTCCTCCAGTCCCGTCCATGTTGCTGCAAATGTTGGGTAATCGTTCTTTCTGATAGCTGAGTAATATTCCATTGTATATATGGACCACATCTTCTTAATCCAGTCATTTGTTGAAGGGCATCTTGGCTCCTTCCACAGTTTGGCTATTGTGGACAATGCTGCTATGAACATTGGGGTGCATATGGCCCTTCTCTTCACTACGTCTGTATCTTAGTGTAACTACCCAGTAGTGCAATTGCTGGATCATAGGGTAGTTCAATTTTTAACTTTTTAAGGGACCTCCACACTGCTTTCCAGAGTGGCTGTACCAACTTGCATTCCCACCAACAGTGTAAGAGGGATCCCCTTTCTCCACATCCTCTCCAACAATTGTTATTTCTTGCCATGTCAATTTTTGCCATTCTAACTGGTGTAAGGTGGTATCTCCACGTGGTTTTGATTTGAATTTCCCTGATGGCTAATGATTTTGAACATTTTTTCATGTGTCTGTTAGCCATTTGTATGTCTTCATTGGAAAAGTGTCTATTCATATCTTCTGCCCATTTTATGATTTGTTTATTTGTTCACATTGGAGAGCTTTGGATTTCATCTTGTATGGGAGGGGAGTTACAGAGTTCTTTTAAGCAGGGATATGCCAAAATATTCCAGCAAGGACTATGAACATTCTAGGTGAGGACTATGACTTCGCTAATGGAGGTCTAGCAGAGAATGGCTGAGAAGGTTGGGAGGAGAAGGGGAGAGGAAGGGGAGAGAGGGACACAGGGAAGGATGGGCTGGCACCAAAGGCTGGGGGTCTGTGGGATCTCCCTGGGGGAGTGGCCAGTGCAGCTGCCGGCATGAGGCTGAGCCAAGAGCAAGTCAGGAGCAGATGTCTAGGTGTGTGCGCCCCTCAAGACTGTGACTGTATCTGCCTCGGGAGTAGTTGACTCCCTTCCTCATGCCTTGATTAGATTCAGTCAAAATCTTGAAAAACTTAAAACAAATGACACGCATTTGACTCTTCCATAACGTGGAGCCAGTGGCTTCTCTCACGAGGAAGTGAGGCAAATGCGAGAGTATATGTTCTCTGGTATCTCTTGCTGATTATTGCACAGCTAGGTTTTTCTGCTTATGGGCTTTAAATGTATCATGACACATCCCCCACCCACCTCCCCTCTAGCAACCCTCAGTTTGTTTCCTAGAGTTAAGGGTCTCTTATGGTTTGCCTCCCTCTCTGATTTCGTTATTTTATTTTTCCTTCCCTTCCCCTATTTTCATCTGTCTTGTTTCTTAAATTCCACATATGGGTGAACTCATAAGATAGTCTTTCTCTGACTGACTTATTTTGCTTAGCATAATACCTTCTAGTTCCATCCATTTCGTTGCAAATGGCAAGATTTCATTCTTTTTGATGGCTGAGTAATATTCCTTTATATATATATCTCACATCTTCTTTATCCATTCATCTGTTGATGGATATCTGTACTCTTTCCATAGTTTGGCTGTTGTGGAATAATTGGAGGATGTCATTAGGGAGGGCACTTAATGTAATGACCACCAGGTGTTATATGTAACTGATGAATCACTAAATTCTACTTCTGAAACTATTAACACAGTATATATAAATTAAATTGAATTTCAATAAAAATTAAAAGATAAATGTATCATTACACAAAAGTATTTTTCTGGTTAAGGAAAGTAAAGTAGGAGCATAGACTCATAGAAGCCAAGGTCATCCCTTTCTCCTAACTCCATGACTCTCCCCTTTTAGAAGCATGTGTTTTCTGTACGTTTTTCCAGCTTCAGAAATAACTCGGCCATTTTCTTCAGGTTGCAAATCCCCAAGGCGTAGCATGCACATTTGAACGTGTGCAGTGTATTATTTCTGCAGGGCCTCATCCCCTTTCCTTCTAAGTCTGCTCTGGCTTCCTTACCCAAAGTGCCTACTGACGTTTAGGCTCTTTGTCTCAGGACCCCTGAATCCAGAAACTGGCCAACCCTCTTCCAACAACATTTTGACCTAAGATATCCATAAGTTTTTTTTTTTCTTGATTCCTTTCCTTCTTGAAGGATGTCTTTTGGCTGCCCTGGTTCTTAAGGGGTTGATGTAGCCTTCCCACTTTCATGCTTTGGCTGGCTGCTGTCGTGTGTGCGCCCTTGTTTGTGCGCGCATGCGTGGGCAAGTGTGGTGTGTAGGCATGTATGCACATGCGCGGTACAATGACTCTTTCTCCAGAGACTGCTGGCTGGACTGAGTGGGTCCAGCTCCCACAGGGAGGAGGACAGTTTCCTCCCCATGGGGCAGAGTTGCTCTGACCTAGCAGTTTAACTGCCTTGTTAGATGCTCATGTTTTTACTTCCCTTCCTGTTTCAGTTGGAATGAATCACATTTGAAAACATTTCCATCCTTTTAGTGACTACATTGAATAACACACGGTTTTCATTACTATTTACCATAATCAAACTTAACCTTTTTCTTTTCAAAATTAGCACAATTATTTCTATCATTATCTAGCTTTCTGCAGTCTTCATGAAATGGATATCTGCCTAGATCGATGGAGAAAGAGTCTTTTTTAATTTCTGGAGACTCAAAATTCATAAATGGGATAACTGAAACTATGGTGGAAGGGTGTAGATTGGTTAATAGATTGCTCCAAACTATTTTCAACTGACTTTCTTCTCAGCTCTCCTCCCCCAAACCGTGCTCCTTAAAGGGGTTCTCCAACATAGAGCTTTTAATTAATATTTTGAAACACTTCTTTGAAATGGGACAAATGCCCCAGGCTCTGTTAAATACGAGCTCTGTAATTCCAAGAGAGTTTTGTCACCTGCAACTGCTACCCTTTCTGCCCTCACTCACACACCCTTTGGATGGATAAAGGGAGGGTCGTTACAAAACAGTGGAATTTCGAGACTGCTACAACATTCATGTCCCTGCTTTCCTAGGGGTTGGTGGCCACGTGCTTCTGAGAAGCTGTTTCAAAGGGGAACTGGACTCACTTCCCTTTTAAGTGAGAGTTGCAGTATGAATGTAGATCAATCACAGTTTCTAGCACAGTCATATCCTCTTTATGAGTGCACTTCCTCAAAGATCTCTGGGCATACACTGAACGTGTTAGGCAGAGCCCTTTCAAAATCCAGACGTGTTTTCCGAACAAATGCCAGATTTCCTGGGCCTGCTGGTTACAGTCCCTTACTCCACAAATATAGTGCATCTAAGATTGTCTGTCTGGATAATCTTCCCTTTTTAGTGTTTACTTAAAGTGGAAATGATGTTATCCAGGCCCTGGATATGAATGAGATCATGTCATGAGGTCTCGTTCTGATGTTGTTTTCTCTCAGTAGTGTAGTGACATCAGGATCTGAAGGCAGATGGGCGGCTTTGATGACATTTTGAAGTCCCTGCCGTTTCTAACCTCCCATGATTGTTGGGAAATCACTGGGGAAATGAGGATGTCATATAAGGTGGTAGGTCAACCTGCGTAGTTACTCGCAGCCATGGGAAGATACCGTGGAACTATTGTTAGTGTGCTCTGGAAAAGCTTATTTATTCTAAAGTATATTTTATTTTTTAGAGAAGTTTTAATGCACAGAAACATGGAGCAGAAAGTAGAGAGATTTCCCATATACCTCCTGCCCCCACGCATACATAACCTCTCCCATTATCACCATTCCCCCCACGCACCCCAGAGTGGGACATTTGTTATGACTGAGGAACTACACTGACACATCATAATCATCCAAAGTCCATAGTTTACATTAGGGTTCACTTCTGATGTTGTGTATTCTATGGGTTTTGACAAATGTATAATTACATGTATCCATCATTATAGTATCCTACAGAGTAGCTTCGCTGTTTTTTTTAATGTATTTTGCCTATGTACAGATTGAGAAAGTCCTATCTAAAAAGATGAATGGCTGAATTCTACTTTTCTGCTAAGATTTTAGGCAAGAGAATGTTTTTCATGAAAGTCTCATGAATATGAATGTTCTCTGACAAGAGGATTCCATGGCCATATAGATTTGGGAAATGCTGGGGAAAAATATGATGGAGTCATCAGTAGCGTAGTCACACTGGATTCTTGTTCTGACATAGAGATATATGTTATCCAAATCAACTCAATTATCTAACTAAACTTAAATTTCACTTCTGAGAAATTGATGGAAAAAAACCAACCATGAACATCCTAACCATGTCTCCTCATAGCTGTTATTAAATGAGCATCCCCTTAAGAATTTCATCCACTCATTTGTTTATTTGTTCATTTAATAAATGTCTATTTTGTGCCTTGTCTGTGCACTTAGGGACACACAGCCCCTGAACACGAGGAAGAATGTGGCCGAGGTGGCTAGTAACCATTGCTGTCTGTTCTTTAGTCATGTTGAATGCATGGCAATGCAAGACAAAGACTGTTTCCCAGCTTCCCTTGCAGTGAGAAGTGCCATGTGACTATGTTCTGGTCCGTGGGTTGCGACCTTGAGGTTCTGTGTGCAAGGCTGTTACTTGGCTTTTATGTGTTGGCCTAGGTCTACACAAGTCAATAGCTGGCAAAATGGAAGCCATGTGTTTGGAATGGCAGAGCAACAAGACAGAGAGAGCCTGGGACTTCGAGGTTATGGAGGTCAACAACAGTCTTGACATATGTATGATGAGACCATTATGTGAAAGAAAGAAACTTCAATCAGTTGAAGTCCCTGTTACTATGGCCTATGTCATGGCAGCCAAACCAATCACCCAACTGACCCAGAAAGGATTTCTGTTGATCAGGCATTGTCATAGGATCGGACAGTTGAGATACTTAGGAGCCTTGTAAGTCAAATGGTATACAATGACCATCTCAGTTTATACAAAAGGCCTGAATATAGGAAGGGAATACTTAATATATTTCTTCAACTTCTCACTTCCGCACATTGAAAGGAAGAAGAGACCCAGGGAACTGAAGTTCCTTTAGGTGATAGTGGAGAGAGGCACAGATTCTTTTTACTATTTTAGCTAACAAACCTAGAAAAGTAAGGTCAACTTTTCATATTACAGTAGAATTTTTCCAGTTAGCTCAGGGTGCGCAGGCACTTGACATGGATCCAAAGGTTTTTAAATACTCCAAATCTATTTTCCTGATTCCTTCTATATATCTCTGTGAAACAAATTCTGGCCCTGTAAACTTCCTTTCACCAACACGCTACCTCTGTCCACATAGTGGGCTTAGGTAAACACACAAGTATATATTTAGATGTGTGGGTTAGGCATGAAATAGCTTTTACTTCCTAAATAAGGAAAAGAAAAACTTCGATTCATTACTAAATGGGACATTTTATATCTGAGTAGACAAAAAGGACCAAGTGAAAATGTGCTAAGCTTCCACATAGTTAACAAGATGTCACTTTGTGAGAGAATTTTCATAATTAATGAACCAGTTCAATTTGCTCTGCCATTTGACTTTGATTAATATGTCGTGAAGTATTCCCACTGGGACTCTATCCAGTTGGTTTGGGAAGCTCTTATGTCTATATCCTGTGCATGTGCATGGATCAAAGTGCTGGCCTCCAATACCTAGCTCGTTAGGTCATTAAACAGCCATGTCAACTCAGTGACAATGCCTGAGGTCCTGCAGCAAACCACCACATGGCCCAGATGGACAAACCCACAACCAACAATCACAAAATGCTAGCCAAAACTATTTGGAGAAGGGATTGGACCATTTGCCTATTTTATGGGACCTTAGAAGGTGAATTTATGTAATTAAACTTTTATTCCTAATTATGCCATGGATTTGGCAGACTGAGTGAAACGACCTTACCATCATCTTTACACCATCTGATTAAAATTTGCTTCATTGCAAATTTGGTTTATGGGAATAAACTATTTATATGACAAGCTGTAACAATCAGTGTCTGGTCAGTGCATTTTTCTGTTTAGAAACCACTATTGGCATTTCGAAACAGAAATTTAATACAGAGAATTTGTAGTACATATGAGAGGGATGGAGGTGTAAAAATGGGGAGATTAGTAACTGCAGGAAGCCACCATCCTCTTAGGCTTGAAGAAACCAAGGGGAACATGCTGGACTCTCCCCTTAGGCTGGCTGAGCCACAAAAGCTGTTGCTGTAAGACTGAGCTGTCTGAGCAGAAGTTCAGAAGCCACCTTTGCCAGCCTGCTGATGGGGCTAACCATTGCCAGAGGCACCTAGAAGGTGAAAAAATAGTACCTTCCTCACTCCCACCTTTCAGTTTGCTACTGGTGCCTCCCACTGGTGGAACCCAATGGAAGGCTGGTTGGCAAGGGAAATGGTAGTTTCTGGGCTTTCTGCCCCAGGGTCAGAGAGCAAGATAAAAAAGGGAGGGTGTGGAGTTGAGAAACAAGAGACTTTAGTCAGCACCCAGTTTCTGGACATATCCTATATAGATTTTTTAAATCATTTCATATTTTAAAATCATAGTAAGTGTACTCTTTAATCCCCATCCTCTATTTCCCCCTTCCCCCCACCTCCCCTCTGGCAACCACCAGTTTGTTCTCTATAGTTGAGTCTGTTTCTTGGTTTGTCTCTCTCTCTCTCTTTTTCCCCCCTTGCTCATTTGTTTTATTTCTTAAATTCCACATATGAGTGAAATCATAGTATTTGTCTTTCTCTGACTGATTTACCTCACTTAGCATAATACTCTGTAGATCCATCCACGTCATTGCAAATGGCAAGATTTCATTCCTTTTTATGGAAGATTTTCATTCCTTTATATATACCTATATCTATCATCTATCTATCTATCTATCTATCTATCTATCTATCTATATCATCTCGTCTTTATCCATTCATCTATTGATGGACACTTGGGCTATTTTCATAATTTGGCTATTGTAGATAATGCTGCTATAAACATAGGGGTGCATGTATCCCTTTGAATTAGTGTTTTTGTATTGCTTGGGTAAATACCCAATAGTGTAATTCCTGGATCGTAAGGTAGTTCAATTTTAAATTTTTTGAGGAAACTCCGTAATGTTTTCCATATCCTATATAGATTTAAACTAGCTTGCACAGTACTTGATTAGGTTAATATATGAGATAGCATTTTATTATTAGCCAAGATATCACATCTTTAAATCCATCTCTATGAAATTATATAAAATTATAATCTAGCATATACATGCAATTCTGAAGTTGTATGGATGCTAGTAGATACTATATTTAAAATTTTCATGTTAATATTTATTCACACTAGTTATATATTTGGCTTTATTGGTAAGAAATAAGACGGAAACTACAATTTACATCTATGCCTTGACCATGCCAATCTTGTCTTTCTACAATGACCAAAAGGGATCAAATTTAAACAGAAAAGGTAATGAAGAAATTAGATGAAACTTGGTTTACACCTCATGTATCTCCCATTGGAGATAAGAACCTGGGTGGCCCCTTCCCTGGGCAGATATAACCTCAAAGGCAACCCCAGCCCCACAATACCTTGGAGAGATGTGTAATGCTGTAAGGACCTATTGCCTCCTGGTGGGCTTCTGGTGGTCAAAGCAAGTCAAGGACATTTGAGGGAACAGACACATGCCTTTGTGGCCCAGTGGTGTTAGTTAGGAGAGCCATTAATAAAAAGGAAAAACAAAAAGCCTGTTGGTCTTGGTGGCATTGTACAAACAGGACTGGATAATTTTCTGTTATGAATTCGTTCCTATCTCTTCATGTGGGTCTGGGAAATGTGTCTGGAGGGCATTTTCCTCCCTGGTTGGAGGTGACTTACCAGACTGGCAATTACTGTCATTACAAGCCCAATCACAGAGCTGGGAGACCAAGGTGATTGCTCACTCCTAAGCAGCATGGGACAAGTGGGAGCAGTTGAGACCACACTGAGAGGCCAGGGAACTGCAGACAAGTAATCTGCTGGGGAAAAAGGCCCCTTTGATCTTCATACCAGACAGCAATTTCAGCAGAAGCAGAGTCGAGTTGGTATTTTTTTTTTTTATTGCAGTGGGATGGGCACTACTGACTTGCCTGAGTGGGGGTTGCGGGAGGAAGTAAAGTTGATCTTTAGCTTACCTGCATCTTAAGCCGTGCATCGAAAAAGCTTCATGATTTTCTTAAATAGAAATGGTCTAAATATTTAATAAAGGCAAATAATTTGTTATGATGTTTTGGATCATGTGGCCAATTTCAGCTCATGTACTATTGGATGCTTGCCTGGCGACGTAAGTCTGGTAAGGGCTACTTTCTTTTTGGACCTTGTGGTGGACTGTAGAAATTCAATCATTTTCATTAACTTTTCAGTACAGTGCTCGCCTTCAGATTTCCCTGGAAGCATCCATTGTGGCCTCCAGGGAGAGAACAGATCTGTATGTGTGCTCTCAGAAATGCTTCTGGGTTATTGTTATGCCAATTTGAAATACCAGAAAGGCTGTTTATACGAGAGTGGTCCAAGGAAGAAAGTGGGTTTGGATGAAGGGCATCTGCTCGTGTCTTTTGTGCTGGTTATAAGACAAGCGCATCTCATCACAAGGCATTCTGACATGGTCAGAATCTGCAGATGACTCAGTTCCTTTGGAAAAGTTTAACAGAAGCTGCAAGAGGACCCGTCTGTGAATCTTCCTGGTTAAGCACTGATTCAGTTCATCATAATTTACTAGTTTTGGAATCATGGTCTTCTTTTGAACTAAGTAAGTTACGATTTCTCTAACCGAACAGGATGGCGGGTGTTCATGAGAGCCACTGTTATTTTGATCCTCAGCGCGCACCTTCCAGTTCTCACTAAACAAATACTGAGTGAGGGAACAAAATGAGTTTTTGCTTATGGCTATTGATTTCCTGGTAGAACTCCCTTTTTTCTAGTGTCTACAGGAAATGTCTTCCTTGCTTGTGTGTGTGTCTGCCAGGCTTGCCAGTTCTAAGCCGGCCACGGGAGGGGCTGTGTTCACAAGAACGTACCATGTGACATGTCGGGCAGATCAAAGCAGGGATTTCAGGGCTGACTACAAGGGGAAATGGTTAGTAATTAATAAAAGGATGTGGAATTGGTCATGTTGACTGAAAGAGCCCAGAACCTTGGCGAAATGCTTCCAGAGGCTGCCAAGATAAAAAGAGTGGCTGGGCTGAGTTATGTACGGGTGAAGCTTGCAGGTGTTAATGCCACTGGGTGAGGGGAGCAGAATAAGAAGTTTACTTTCACCCAGGCCATGGGCTCACAGATTGTAAGAGCCTCTTCAGCTTTGGCCTTTTAGTTTGTTTTTAAATGGAGCTTTTAGGGGCCATAGGGGACGTACAAAAACGTGATAATGATGTTTTATTCTGAGAGTCAAGCTGTGGTTTCTCATTGGCCGTATCTGGCTTTTCACTGCTTCATGTCAGTATGTTTTGTTTCCAGATTTAGGATCAAAGCAACCTTTCCCTTACGCTTGTTCACCTCCCCTGCACACCCCCACGTGTGCGTGAAACCAAATAAATCCCCCAGGAACGCGTGAGTCTGCTAGTGTTCCACCACAGCTGTAGCCACTGTATACTTTCTTGGTGGCTTGGTGGTGAGGAGTAGAATGTGGGAAGGGGAGGTGACCAGATAGTGGATGTTGGGAAAGAATGTATTAGAGGTGGGCCCCATCTCAGCAAGGGACTGGTAAGTATGCCTTGGCAATCTCAGTGACAAGGCTGAGATCTATGACACCTCTGGGTGCAGCTCTCTCTTCTCTCTCTTTCTCTCTCTCTCTCTCTCTCTCTGTGTTCCTGGGAGTTGGCAAATCATAGAACCTCCAAAGAAAGTTCCCACTGATTGTCTGAGAGACTTGTGAGCTTATAAATTGCCTCATTGAGTTTTTAAGCCATTTCCCAAGGGAGTGATGGTGTTTGATGGCAATCTTCACAGGTATCTCTGGACATGAGGTCCCTGCAAGGAGTAGATGCTATTGATCCTAACCAAGTGGCAGCACAGTGTCTTAACTTCTGAATGATTTTCCCCCTTTTCCTTGTCCTCCTTCACGCCTCTTCCAGCTCCTGCCAACCTGCTCCAAAAACACCAATGCCATGGGCCACATGACTAGTTGGGAAAGGGTGGGGGGCAGCATTGGACTTGGCTGGTTCATCTTCAGTGATTTAAAGTAGAGTTCCCAGCCTTGGAGCAGACTTCAACTTTATGGGTAATCTTGAATGTTAAGAATGGTTTGAAGTAAATGTGACAGATGGTTAAATAATAAGCAGTTATGGGCATTGGGGACAGGGTGTTTGTAAATTTCTCTCTACGCATCTGTAATTTCAAAACACAAAAATGTCTCTTGAGGAACTGGAAGGATGATGTGGAGAGTGGTAAGAAATGACACCCAAATGTATGCTGGGTGCCTTCAGGTCTTTACAAAGAAATATCCACATCCCCTGTGTGGGATACAGGGGATCATTTGTCATTTGCCACAGAATGCCACATCATAGCTCCCCAAAACTCAGTGGCTGAAAACTATAATTAACTGTGATTGATCGTGTATCTGCAGGCATGGCTGGCTGGCTGGGATGGCCCTGCTCCAGCATCTCTCATTCTCCTCTGGGGATGGGAGGCTAACCACTGGGTAAACTGAGGCATGTTCTTCCCAGTGATGGTGGAGGTGAGGAAGGAAAATGGAAATGCGTGAGGCTGCTTGGACTTAGGCTGGGAAGCAGTGCCCTTGCCTTCCACCCACGTGCCATGGCCAAGGCAGGTCACATGGCCTAGCCCAAGTCAGCAGGCAAGAAAATACAGTCTGGTCATGACAAGCCTGGGCAGGGGTGCAAATGCAGAGAGACGGGTTAAAATTTGGCAAATTGTAACAGAGAGAGAGAGGAAGAAACTACATTCTATGTATAAAATCATATCTCTATAAATATAATTTATAATATAATGCTTCCATCTATATATGAGTCTATATCATATGTACATGTGATCCTGGTAAGAATGCTTATATCTGGCTTTCCCAGAGTTCTTTTTCGTTCTATCACTGTGATATGGTTGAGGTGTTTGTGGCTGCCCTATTAGAATAGGATCTCCCTTGGAAAAGAAACAACATCCTAAACTTTTCATCTGTGATTTTATTTTCAATTCCCCAACTACTGGCATGTCCCAACCAGCTTTCTGTGTTGGGAGCCTCAGTGGTTTTCAGGGGCAGTCCTCCTAGGTTGATCTGGAAAAGCTGGGCTACGTTTCAGCCAGAGATGAGAGTCTTTCTTTGAAAGTCTTAGAAGTAAGGACATTATATTTCCAGATAAGAAAGAACTATATCTGGGCCAGCCATATCTATCCCCACCTGTTCCTTGAGGTCCTCGCAGGGGTGTGGCTGTCTGCGGCTCTCCTTGCCTTGACCACCCCCCCGCCTGGTAGCATGCAACAGGAGGCTACCGGATGCACCATGAGAGCAGCATGTGGCGACCAACATGGTCTGTCCTCCCCTGTATCAACTGGGCAACGTCCTGGTAATGTAGGCAAACATTGCACTTCACAGCAGTTTGTTGGCTCTCAGTAAATATTAAAGAACGAAGAGGCACTTTCCAAAACACTAGGAAAACTCTCTGGGGGTGGGGAAGGCAAAGAACCAGTACCCACAGGAGAATCGGAGGGTGATGATGGCGGGGAGGCATGCTGATATGGCGGCAGGTGAGTAGGAGCCGTTTTAGATAGGGTGGTGGGGAGAGAGGGAGGGATCGCTTCTCTGAGGGGATAACGTTTATTTTTTAATTTTAATTTTTATTATTTTATTTTAATTCCCATAGAGTTAACATATGGTGTTATATTATTATCAGGTGTACAGTATAGTGATTCAACACTTCCATACATCACCAGGTGCTCATCATAGCAGGTGCACTCCAGAATCCCCATCACCTATTTGCCCCTGCCCTCCCAGGCCCCTCCTTTCTGATAACCATCAGTTTGTTTTCTATAGTTAAGAGTCAGTTTCTTGGCTTGTCTCTCTCTCGAGGAGATGCCATTTAAATTGAGTTCATGCAAAGACCTGGGGAAGAGATTTCCAGGTAATGAGACCGGCAGGTGTAAACATCCCAAGGGAGTAACAATCAACCCTAAAATCTCCAACTTCCAAAGGCAACCTTCTCTGAGGCACCCATACCTTCTGGTCTTTCCAAAGGAAATATTCTTTCAAAATGCTTTCAGAGCCCATGAATGCACGAGGGCCTACTTCCAATAGGACTGGTTATTTATTTATTTTTTTAAAATAGATTTTACTTTTTAGAGCAGTTTAGCTTCAGAGCAAAATTGAGCAGAAGGTACAGAGATTTCCAATATGCCCCTTGGCTTCCTCCCTTCCCCTTCATGCACAGCCTACCCCATTAGCAATATCACCCATCAGAGTGGCACATGTATTCCAGTTGGTGAGGCTACAGTGATACACCATTATCATCCAGAGTCCGTAGTTTACCTTAGGGTTCATACTTGGTGGTGTGCCTTCTATGGGTTTGGACAAATGTTTAATGACATGTACCCACCATTATACTGGATACGGAGTAGTTTCTCAACCCTAAAAATCCTCTGGTTGGTTATTTTCAAGTACAATGAAACTTCACAGATGTCATTTATGTTGCAAAAGAAGAACAAAGGAAAGCGGCCAGTGCAGCTTTTTTCCCCTCTTTCTTTAAGATCGTAAAGGTCTTTGACGCGTGGAAGGCAAGCTTTTATTAACTAGGCATTTGTATCATAAACATAATTCCCAGACAAGCAGGAAAGTCCCAGAATTCTGAGTCACTGATGTTTGAATAGATGTTTTGTAAGGCCAAGCATTTGCTTTTACAAATAAAGCATTGATGAACTAAACAGTTGCTTGAAATGAACTGAGCAAGTTTTATAGTGTGCACTTGGCCTTCAGAAGACAGTGCTGTGATTTATAACAGTTTTTCCCTCTTTAATCTGCATTCGCATTACAAGAAAAATCTCTCTTTCTTGCCACCGGTCTTGGTCAATGCCCAGTGTGAAGGAGACCCGTATCTGCAAATTACAAAAATTTCATGTGGAAAAACAACACAGTCACCTGATAGTTGCTAAATATCAGCTCTTGGTTTGTGGGATACGCAGATGCAGTGGTGTCTTCTCTTGTGGTGGGAGTTATAAGAAAATGAGAAAGGATTCTGATTGTGAAACACAATTTTGTCAGGAGTATGGTCAGTGTGGTTTATTTCTTATTCCAGGCTGCTGCTAACACAGCTGGGATATTTTAATGTATTTTGTGCACTTCAGTAATAGAAAGGTGTAGAAATAGAACTGGAGACTAACATAATGTAATAAAAAATATTATTTAAAAAAAGAACTGGAGAGAGTTCAGAGAGGGGCAGAGAAGCAGGTATGTGAGGCTTTAGGCTATGATTTATACTTATAAGAACTAATACCTCATGAGGACTTTGCCTTACCAACAGAAAATGATGGGAACCACTAGCTATCTGCACATACTTGAAGGGAATGTGAGTCCAAAAAGAGAGCAATTTAGTTTGATATAAAAGAATGGAGTTGGGTTGGAAACTCAGTGGGTAGAAGTGGGGGAGATGGAAGAGCCTCCTTGTGGAACAAAGGTCATAAAATTTCAAATTAAAATACCCACATCATGGGCTTAAGTACCTCTTCCTCCACTCTGTGTCCCCCCCAAACTTCCTATTTTCTTAACCATTCCAAACAGATTATTCTTTGACTCAAACTGTCCATTTGGGCAAAGAAGTCCGCTCCAGGAGACCCCATTATGGAGAGGAGGGGCTCCAGCTGTCTGTCCCAGGAGGCTGGGGAGGAACAGAGCCATAGGCTGAACATGTGGGCACAGCTCCATCAGCAATGAGGACTCTGACTCCTTTCTGTTGCTGGATGGGATTGAATTACTCTCCATCCTTGAATCTATAAATCCTGGAGTGGGTCTTAAAGCTCATCTGCTCTCACTTGATGCAGGACCTCTCTGTAATAGTAATAGGGACTGACAGTTCCCAGCCTCTTGTTTGAGGGCTTCTGGTGATGGGCAAGCCAATGCCCGTGAGTCAGCTCATTCACTGATGTTTGCTCTAGGTCCAGTATACACAAGCATGGCAGTCCAGTGTAATCACCTGATGAATTTTACAAAACCTTTACAGCCTGGGGTCCACCCTCAGTGACTGATGGAATTGTTCTGGGGAGGGTGTTGGTATCACTATTATTTAAAACTCTTTGCGTAATGCCAACAGGCAACTGAGGTTGAGAGCATGAATTCTGTCCTCTGGAGCTAAGTCCATTTCCTCTTTGACATGACAGTCTTTGAGACATAGGAAGCTGATATCCAGCCCCTCAGTCGATATCACTTCCCTAAGGCTTTCTCGTCTCCAGCTGAAGTCACTCATTTTCTTCAAAGTTACTCCTGTGATGTGGTTTTATTTCCTCACCATCCTGATCATAAGCTACATTGTCTGGATGCCACTTACAGTGTGTGTCTCTTCATGCTTTTGTTTCATTGTGAGCTTGCTGTCAACTAAATCCCCTCAATTTTCTCCTGTAAAAGGCTTACAGCTTAGTGGAAGAGACAAGCATGCCAGCCCCATCCTGTAATTATAAAATTGATTTCTAAAGTCTAAATGCAGGAATTTTCTTGACTCTTACTAAATTTCATTTTGTGAGGTTACCTATTTAATCCTGTCCTCCAAAATTACTGGTAAGTATCGCCTGTTTGGTAAGTCATCTGTATATTTTTACCCATGTTATTAATAGCAGGAACAATAATAGACTCTATTTATTGACTGTGAGCACTTTATTGACTGTGAACACTTATTGACTGGGAACATCACCAGAATGGATCAAAAGAAGCAAAGTAGAGCACTGGCTTCTATGGGATCACCAACTATGTGTTCTTTTAGAAAAGTAAGAATGCTTGGAGTCAGAGAGAAGGGCCCAGAAGGTAGAATTAAGAGCAGTGAGTAGTACTGGGTCCTAGAAAGAACCCTACAGCATCTATGCAGCTGGAGTGTGGGACTGCTTTGGACCTTTGCTGACTGTGTGCCTCCTGTCTCTCTTGTTTTGAATGGGAACATCTATTGTGGGTATTCTGTGCTTGATGCACTACTATGTGTGGAGTGTGTGTGTGTGTGTATGTGGGGGTCTCTGTAGTCCACAGTATTCAGATGGTGACGAACAGTACTCCATGAGTTGTGTATGAAGAGCCACACACAGGGAACTTCAGTTACACTTGGATATGACTTAGAGGACTGAGGCATTTGGCAGATCTGGGAGGGGGAGTGTATTTTGCATGGGTGAGGGATGTGAATAATATGTGCCCAGAGGCAGATTGAATCTGGGCTCTGTAACTGACCAATAGAATATGGTGAAGGAACACTGTGTCAGTTTTCAGGCCGAAGCTTTAAGAAACTGGCAGCTTCTGCTTCCTTTCTCCGGAGATGCTTATTCTTGGAATCCAAGCCACCATGTTGAGAGGAGGCCCAGGCTGCCCCTGGAGAGGCTCTCGTGGGGAATACCCAAAAGCCAGAACATTTAGCAGCCCTGTGAGAGAGTCACCTTGGCAGAGCTTCCCCAGCTTACTCCAGGTGGGGCAGAGATGAGCTGTCCCTGCTGACACCTGCTCAGAAGCAGATTCATTTATATAGCACATCATTGTTTTAAGCCATTGAGTTTGGAGGGATTTGTTTCCCAGCTGTAAGAACAACACCAGGCACTGTGCTGGTGACTTTTCATATGTGCTCTTATTTAATCCTCCTGACAATGCTATGACATAGGTATTATTTTCTCCTCCTGGTAGATGAGAAGACTGAGGTTCAGTGAGTTTGGTAGCAGCCTAAGATCACACAAGTAGTAACTGGCAATATTGGGGTTGAAACTGGGCAATGTATCATTCTTTTAACCTCTAAAATCCCAGGTAGGACAGGACTGAGGGCAAGAGAGTCATGCAGCCACTGGTATCCACAGAGCACTTTCTGCTGAGAGCAAAATGAAGAAAACATGGTCTGCTAAAATGAATTCCAGATGGCTTAAGGAACTAAAAAAAAAAAAAAAAAAGAGAATCACATTGTATTAAACAAAATAACAACATACTGCTTTTTTTCTTTTCTTTTCTTTTCTTTTTTTCATTCTGGCAGAGGATCTCCATCCCTTTTCACCTTAGTCATGTAATATTCTGCTTCTATGATTACTTATCTCACCACTATTTAGTGGTGACTATAAACAGAGATTTTTATAAAAACATCTTTAAACTCTCCATAATTTTCCAAATTATACTTAATAAAGACTTCTTTTCTTCAATCTAGTTTCTTAATATACTTATCCCTTGCCACATCAGTGTCACTTTATAAATTTCTGCTTACACATAACCATATTCTTTCTATAAAGGTAAATTTTATATTAATATGAGGCTATGACTTGCTATAGATGTAAGAAAAGTTATGTGCTGGCAAATGCTCCATCTCATTTTTCTCATAGTGTGCACTGCAGAGTCTAACACATAATATATTCCCAAAATACTAACTTATTAGTAAATAAATTAGTTCATTTGTTGTAGCATCACATGGACCTTGAGCTCTAGTAGGTGTGCTTTTATGTAGTATATGCTTGCATTGAAATGTATTGCATTTTGTCCAAAATATATGACATATTGTGTGCAAAATTTTCTCTCAAATAATCAAAAACGTTGCTGCCAATTTTTAAATACTTTTATAACTTTAAACAACTTGGCAAATTAAAGTACCACCAAACTCCCAAATAACTTGTATTTTTTTGCATTTTATTATTTATGTGAGGATATAGTATCAATAAATACATACAAATAAAAAAGTAAAACACTAAACTACAAAAGTATTAGAAGAAAATCTAAAAGGTCTTCAATTTGTTAATGCTTGTGCATAAGAAAGCTACTAGTTTCATATCCGATATTATTTTTAATAATATTTCTGTCAATTCTCTTGGGATCACAATTTGTCTACATGTAGGGAAATTTTTTTTCCTGTTCCTAAATATTTATTTATTTATTTATTTATTTATTTATTTATTTATTTATTTTAAATGATTTTTTATTATGTTAGTCACCATACAGTACATCCCCAGTTTCCCATGTATAACACCCAGTGCACCATGCAATACGTGCCCTCCTTATTACCCATCACCGGTCTATCCCATTCCCCCACCGCCCTCCCCTCTGAGGCCCTCAGTTTGTTTCTCATAGTCCATAGTCTCTCATGTTTCATTCCCCCTTCTGATTACCCCCCCTTTCTTTATCCCTTTCTTCCCCTACCGATCATCCTAGTTCTTATGTTCCATAGATGAGAGAAATCATATGATAGTTGTCTTTCTCTGCTTGACTTATTTCACTTAGCATTATCTCCTCCAGTGCCGTCCATGTTGCAGCAAATGTTGAGAACTCATTCTTTCTGATAGCTGAGTAATATTCCATTGTATATATGGACCACAACTTCTTAATCCAGTCATCTGTTGAAGGGCATCTTGGCTCCTTCCACGATTTAGCTATTGTGGACATTGCTGCTATGAACATTGGGGTGCATATGGCCCTTCTCTTTACTACGTCTGTATCTTTGGGGTAAACACCCAGTAGTGCAATGGCTGGATCATAGGGTAGCTCAATTTTTAACTTTTTAAGGGACCTCCACACGGTTTTCCAGAGTGGCTGTACCAACTTGCATTCCCACCAACAATGTAGGAGGGATCCCCTTTCTCCACATCCCCTCCAACAATTGTTGTTTCTTGCCTTGTCTATTTTTGCCATTCTAACTGGCGTAAGGTGGTATCTCAGTGTGGTTTACATGTAGGGAAATTTTTATCCACAATTTACACCTCTTGTTTCTTTTACTTTTCTCTCTTTTAAAATAGAACCTATAATGCAGAACAATGATGAATAATAGCAACGATGGTTGTCTTGTTCTTGACCGTAATGGAAAATTTCTAATCTTTCATTTTTTGGTATGATATTTTCTGTGAGTTTCAGGTACATGATTTTACATCCTTTCTTAGTGTAATAAGAGTTTTTTAAAAAAATTTGGAAATAGTATAGAATTTTATCAAATAAATTTTTGCATTGAGATGAACAGAATGTTTTGTCCTTACATCTGTTGTAGTTGACTGCATCATAAATTTCCTAATGTTGAACCACTTTTGCATTTCTAGATGAATTCTGCTTGGCTAGAATTAAAAAATAATAATATATTACGGAATATGATTTGCTAATATAATTTTTAGTATTTTACATCTATGTTTACATATTTATAGGTAACTTTGGCCTATGGCTTCACTTTATTTGTGGCTAACCTTGTCTGGTTTTGGAATCACAGTGATGCTACCTGTGTTGAATGAGTCTGGAATCTCTCTATTTTTGTGTACTTCCAGATAGATACATAATTTAAGGATTACCACTTGCTTCAAGGAATAGAAATCCTTATAAAAGTACTTGTTCATAATTCCTTTGTTTTTAAAAAGGATTCTGGCTTTGACTACCTTTTCAGTTTTTAAAAGGGTTTTAATTTATCCACCTACTCACAGTCTTTACCCTTTCTAAGATGAAATTTGATTAATTCATATTTTTGTAAAAAATCACATACTTACTGAGATCATCAAAATTTTTGTATAGTATTACTTGCTTTTATTTAATAAAATCTTTTATCTAAAATTATATCCCCTTTCTCATTGTTAGGTTAATGAATATTTGGAATATTAATTCCAAATTAGTCATTAAGAATTAATTTATTTATTTCTCATTCCTATCCCAAACACAATGAGAACCTTAGCATATTTTTACTCCCTTTCCTCCTTCCCCTGTAGACATCTTCTCTCATATAGAGATATTCTGGGATTTTAGTTGCAGATTATTGTTAAGAATTTAAAAATATATTTCCAAACTATGTTTTATTGGTTTCCCCATTTATTGTTGATTCTTGGGTCCCACATCTCCCCCCCCCCTTTTTAAAAGATTTTATTTCTTTATTTTACAGAGAGTGAGAGAGTGGGGAGGGGCAGAGGGAGAGGGAGAATCCCAAGCGGAATCTGCACTGAGTGTGGAGTCCGATGCGGGGCTGGATCTCACAACCCCGAGACCACGATCTGCGCTAAAATCAAAAGTCAGATGCCCAGCTGACTGAGTCACCCAGGTGCCCCACATCTTTCCCTTTTTGAATTAATTTCTCTTTTTTCTAATCTAAGGCCCATGTGTGAATCTTCAAATGTCTTGAAAATACCTTTATTTTGTTTTTCGTTTTCCATGCTAATTTTGATGGGAATCAGATTCTAGCTTCAAAATAATTCCCCTCGGAAATTTAAGTTATTACTCTATTGTCTTTTAGCCTCAAGTATTGTCAAGGAGAAGTTCATTCATTTTCGGTAGACTGTTTTATTTTCTTATGAAACATTTAGGATTTTCTCTTATCCCCAGACTCCTGAATCTTGTACCAATGTGTCAAAGGGAAGGTAGGTCTTTTGGCAGGTGATGAATATTTTGAATTCATATGTTTCTTCAGCCCTGGAAATTTTTCTTTTTGTTTCTTGATTACTTGTTCTTCTCCATTTCTAGAATTTTCTCTGTTCTCTATTTCTAGAATTTTCATTAGATGTATATTGGCACTTTGTACATTTAAAATTTTTTTTATTTTCCATTTTTTCTTTTAGATGACATTTTCTTAAACAATGCCTTGGCTCAGTTTTCCAGGTCAACAAGTCACTATTTAAATATGAACTTTCTCCAGTTGCATTTACTCGGGGTATTTTACTTTCTGAATCCATTTTTAAAAAAAATTTTAAGATTTCTCAAATTTTCTCATGTAATTATTAATTTATGGATATGATAGTCATTTTTAACATTTCCAAAACATGAAATTTATGTTAATCCTCTTCTATTTGCTCTATGAACTCTGTACCTTTGGTATTATTTCTTCTTTGTGGTGATCTCATGCTGCTCTTTCTTTAAATCTTTGATTCTTTGTTGTCTACTCATTTCTCTTTTGTTTGTCCCTCTGTGGATGCCAGGTCTGATCACAGGTGCTTATCTCTGGTGACTGGGGGCTGGGCAGGATGGACTGTTGGGAACATATTCTGGTTTTCTGTTTGTCTCCCAGATCCATGTTCTGTACTAATCAGCCTTGCTCTGGGCCCCAGGAGGCTGATCTCTGTGTCACTGGTCTCCTTTGCCCAGCGCCTTCCAGTTGGTTCAGCTAAAGGGAAACTCCAGCTGAGTCTCAAGGGCAGGAGGAAAGACTGAGTATTGGTCCTCCCTCCCCCTGCCCTGCCCTCTGTCATCCTGGTTTTGGCAATAGTGATGTTTGTTGTTGTTGTTGTTATTTTTATCTATAGTCAGAACTTATGTTGACATACTCTACCCTTATGGCTACAGCTCTTCCTGCTCTATCCTTTCCCCCTTCAGGCCTGGGGGAAGTCATGGTTTTCCTCTGTTGCTAACCTCTGAGAACTTCTCTATCTTTGGATGGTTCCTTCAGCCCTCCCTTTAACTCTTGAAATAGTCCATTTGTGAATATCTCTTTGGTCAATGCTTCAGGTGTGCCATCCATTTCCTGTCAATGCCCTGATAGAGAAGATGGAGATGCTGGTGAGGTGTTTTCTCACTGTGGCTGCTCCATATCCTCTGAGTGCTTTTTTGGCTATGGTATTAATTGGAGAACTCATGTCAGCTGTAAGAAATAACCCAAAGCTCTTAGTAGTTCAATACAGATTTGTTTTTCTTTCTATTGATGTTGGGATCCTGGCTGTTTACATCTTGGAGCATTGTCATCTTCCAGGAGCTCCTCATAGATTTTCACTGTGTTCTTTAATTTCAGAGAGGAAAAAAAAATGAGGATGATTGCATGCAACATTTCATGGCCAGATCTGGAAAGGTGCACTTTATTGTCATCTATGGGTTAGAAACTAGTTACAGGATCTCAACCTAACTTCAGCAGAGGCTGGCAATAAAGTCTTCCTGTGTGTCCAGAAAGAGGAAGATGGGCTTAGTGAGCATCAAGCCACTTTCTGCCATAGCGTCAGGTGAATGAATGCCTCTTAGGTATAAGTGTCTCAATCCATCACTTTTACCTGTGTTATGTGCTGCTGTTAGTTACCACTCAGTTCAAGGTGGGAGGTGGGGTGTGGAGTGGAGGAGAGGAGCCAGAGATGTGTCTGCTCCAAAGGCAATGGCCCATGTAATCCCCTATTGTTTTGCCCATTCACTCTTGCTTCTTGGGTCCATTTTCTTGGAGCTTGGAGTAATGTGTAATGGTGTAACCACTCCTCTCTGTAGCGGCTTTCTTTTTATTATTATTATCATCATTATTATTATTTATGTGCGGTTAGCCAGCATATAGTACACCATTAGTTTTTGATGTAGTGTTCAGCGATTCATTAGTTGCATATAACACCCAGTGTTCATCACAACATGTGCCCTCTTTAATACCCATCACCCAGTTACCCCCTCCATCCACCCCCCTCTCCTCTGTAACCCTGAGTTTGTTTCCTAGAGTCCAGAGTCTCTCATGGTTTGTCTCGCTCTCTGATTTCCTCCCCCTTCAGTTTTCCCTCCCTTCCCCTGTGGTCCTCCAAGCTATTCCTTATGTTCCACATATGAGTGAAACCATATGATAATTGTCTTTCTCTGATTGACTTACTTCACTTAGCATAATACCCTCCAGTTCCATCCATTTGGATGCAAATGATGGGTATTCTTCCTTCCTGATGGCTGAGTAATATTTCATTGTATATATGGACCACATCTTCTTTATCCATTCATCTGTTGAAGGGCATCTCAGCTCCTTCCACAGCTTGGCTATTGTGGACCTTGCTGCTGTAGCGGCTTTCTTGTACACAAGTGTTTGCTTGTGGTTTTCTCTAGCAAGTTGATCTTGTCTGATTTTTTTTATAATAATATTTTTTTATTATATTATGTTAGTCACCATACAGTACATCCCTAGTTTTTGATGTAACGTTCCATGATTCATTGTTTGCGTATAACACCCAGTGCACCATGCAATACGTGCCCTCCTTAATACCCATCACCGGCCTATCCCATTCCCCCACCCCCGTCCCCTCTGAAGCCCTTAGTTTGTTTCCCAGAGTCCATAGTCTCTCATGGTTCATTCCCCCTTCTGTTTACCCCCCCCTTTCGTCTTCTCTTTCTTCTCCTACCGATCTTCCTACTTATGTTCCATAAATGAGTGAAACCATATGATCATTGTCTTTCTCTGCTTGACTTATTTCGCGGGGGACGGGACTGGAGGAGATAATGATCTTGTCTGATTTTTATCTTTCTGCTTTTTGTTTCAAAATTTCTGGTTAGTGTTGGGTACTGTTTCTTGTTCTGCACAGCTGTTATGGCTCCAGTATTTTAAAAACCATCTCTTCTGTCATTTATAAGGGTGTGGAGAAGGAGGGAAATTCGATGAATGTACTATGTTTGCCACTTGTTTTTATGTCTTCCTCTTTTTGTGAAAAATGTATAGTATGGAATGACTGATTTGGGAGCAGTTTCAATGTACAGTATGAAGAATTTGCTAAAAGAAAAATGAAATCATGAGCTACTTTGATAGACATATATTGATACCAAAAGGGTGATTGATGGTTCTGTGTTTTCATAATATCTGGAATACTATTTCTAGCTTTGGATATTGCAATTTATAACAGATATAGACAACCTGGAGTTTATCAAGTGGAGGACATCTATGATGGTGATTGTTCTGGAAAACGTATCAGAGGGTAATTGCGGGGAAACCAAGGATATTCTGCATGGAGAGTAAAATATAAGATGGGATGGGGGTGTATGTGTGTCAAAATATGCAGAACATATCATAGATCTTTGTTAATCTGCTCTAGATTTTTAAGGAAATTGATGTTAAGTATTATGATATATTCTATGAATCTTCTTCCCTTTAAAAATGTTAAGGCATTGTTTGCCTGACTCTGTTCTGAAATATTTCTTTTTGTCCTCTAAGGTGACCAACAGTGGCTGACTATCTGACATGTTTGGATCATTTTGTAATATTTTCCTCTTGGGAGTTTTGGAAGTTGCAGTCATCAAAATGGTGATAATCTACCATTTTGAAGATATCCTTCTAAATATGCACTGCCAGGGGAAAGAATATGTAGAGTTTTACTCATGAGAACAGGTTGCAAAATGAAAGGAGTGAATGCACCCTAAAACAAAACAAGAAAATGATCTTGTATTGCCCCTCTGTGCCTTTCTCTTAATGATAATGGTTGGATGAAGGAATGCACAAATAAATTCTTTATTATGCATGATACTGTGGGAAGGGAAATAGTAAATTGCATTTCTTAGCACATGAATCATCTGTCCATCATTTTTTTATTCATTTAGGAAATTCATTGTGTTCCTTTTATGACGGAGGTATTATTTCAGATACTAGGAATACAGTAGTGAACAAAATTTGCTGCCATCGTGAAGCCTTACCTTCATTTGGGGAAATATAATAAATGAACCCATAAATATAGTGATGTGCAGTGAAGAAAAATAAGGCCGGGTCCCTCAGTTCAGGGTCAAAAAACCAGCTAGAGCTCTGATTGGTCACGAGAGGTCATGTACCAGCCTTCCTCACAGGCATAGGAACAAGTGGGGTGGGAGCACTTTGAGCTTCTATAGTGACAGGCTATTGTGATGGGCAGTATGTGTGGGTGGAAATCCCCAAACATGGGGAAAGTTTTAAGATACTGATAGCCAAAACCATGGCAAGACTGTCCAGTATGGTCTCCAAAGGTTTATATAACTTTCATGTAAATTGGTGCCAGTCCAATTTAGGCTTACAGAGCACTTTGCAAAAAAAATTTTCCCCCCATCAACCTCTATTTAGTTAACATTGTGAGAAGAAACCCTTTTTAACAATTTTGTTTTTAAGACTGTTCTGAGGATTAGAATGAAAATTTTTTGTTGGGGCGTGTTCTAGGATCAAAGCTCCCTTTTCTCACCACACATGTAACTTATGAGGTATCTGAAAAATGTACAACATGCATACTTTGGAGAATAAGTCTAGCCTGGCTGAGGTGTCAGATGCTGGGGGCATTTTGGAAAGATATCTGGAAGATAATGGTACTGTCTTTGTGCTTTTAGGTAATCTCATTATGGCTGAAGGCCCAGTGTTGGTGATGCCAATAGATGGGCAAGGCAGTGATTCAGTAAATGAGCAACAAGACCATTTTAATTCTTATTGTGAAGTGTTGTCTTTTGTGAAATAAGAGTGTATTTCTTTGCTTTTAGGTAGCATTATACTAAAATGTTGAATGAGCCAGTATCTTTGCTCTGAAAGGTGAAACATAAGAAAATCCCAGAACATGCACTTTAATAGGGTCAAGATATCTTAGGACAAAAAAATGCTTAAAAATATAGGTAGGACTGCCATGAATGAATATGTTAATTATTGAGACGCATAGAACTGAGTGATTAAGAGTTTATAAGCAGAGGCAGAATGCTCCTCAAGGTGATGATGAATGATGCAATTTGCAGCTCATGGGCCACTTCAGTTTCTTGTCAAAAATGCTGATCTGAGTTGAATACTGCTAAGATTCCTATGATCTTATGTATGCATGCATTTATATTGAGATGTAATTGACATATAACAGGAGTTTCAGGTGTACAACATAATGATTCAATGTATGTATATATGGTGAAATGAACATGAGAAACCTAGTTATCAACCATTGCCACACATACTTACAAATTCTCATAATTTTAAATAGCACCAACACATTTACTAAAGAAGAGTTGGCTGTTATCTGTAATGCCAGCCTTCAGGAGTTGATGACATAGCACAAATATCCTTAGATTTTCTTTAGAGAACTTTTTTTTTTAATGAGGTATAATTATCATACAGTGTTATATTAGGTTCAGGTATATAATATAATGATTGAACAATTCTATGCATTACTCAGTGCTCATCAGGATAGGTATACTTTTAATCTATTTTATCTATTTCACCCATCCCTCTACCCACTCCCCCATCCGGCAACCACCAGTTTGTTCTCTGTATTTAAGAGTTTATTTTTGTTTGTCTGTTCTTTTCTTCATTTGTTCTTTTATTTGTTTCTTAAATTCCACACATGAGTGAAATCATATGGTGTTTGTCTTTCTCAGACTTATTTTACTTAGCATTATATACTTTAGGTCTATCCATGTTGCTGTAAATGGCAAGATTTCATTCTCTTTTATGGGCTGAGTAGTATTCCACTCTGTGTGTGTGTGTGTGTGTGTGTGTGTGTGTGTACACATATATATATATATATATATATATATATATATATATATATATATATACCACATCTTCTTTATTCATTCATCTATGGATAGACACTTGGGTTGCTTCTATATCTTGGCTATTGTAAATAGTGTTGCAATAAACATAGGGGTGTGTATATCTATTTGAATTAGTGTTTTTATTTTCTTTGGGTAAATACCTAGTAGTGGAATTGCTGGATTGCATGGTAATTCTATTTTTAATTTTCTGAGGAACCTCCATACTGTTTTCCACAATGGTTCCACCAGCTTGCATTCCTACCAACAGTGCATGAGAGTTCATTTTCTCCACAGCCTTGTCAACACTTGTTATTTTTTGCATTTTTGGTTTTGGCTTTACAGACCTTCTTGGATGTGTCATCTGTAGATTTGTTTGAACTCTCTTTTGAACCGGTTTTTAATATTTGGGCAATGAATTTCATTAGGCCCCGTCTACTTCTTTTGCTGCCCGTTCCTCTTCCTTATTGCTGCTGCAGCTTCCATGTGTTGAGAACATACTTCATACCAAGCTGTGGTTGACAGAATAATGGCCCCCATCGATGTCCACATTCTAATCCCCAGAACCTGTGAACATGTCATTGTGCATGGAAAAATGGACTTTGTAAATATGATTAAAGATTTTGCAGTGGGGAGATTTTCCTGGAGTAGCCACGTGGGCTCAATGTAACTACAGGGATGCTTTAAAAAACCAGGAGGAGTAGAGTTGAGGGAGATTGGAAGATGCTATCCTACTGGCTTTGGAGGTGGAGGGAGGGGCCAGGAGCCAAGGAATGCAGGTGGTCTCTAGAAGCTAGGAAAGGCAAGATTCTCCCCCAGAGCCTCCAAAAGGCATGCATCCCTGCTGACACTGTGATTTTAGCCCAGTGAGACCCATTTTGGACTTTAATTTTCAGATTCATGAGATAATATGTGTGTCTTTAAACAGCCACTAAGTCTGTGGTAATTTGTTACAACAGCTATAGAAAACGAACACGCAGGCATTGCATTACATTTTTTCTACGCATTATCTAACCTTAATCCTCTCTGTGATCTTTTGGGGTAGGTATTATTATCCTCATTCTGTAGAAGAAGAAAGAGATTTGGAGAGATACAAGCAGGGAATGTTGCCATGTATCAGGATTTGATAAGAATGTCCTTGTCCCTTCTATTGATTGCCTCCATGGAAATCCCTTCTCCCTGATTCAGGGGCATCCTGGGACTTACGATGAGGTAGCCCTGAGCTCAAGTCTAAACTCCAACATGTTAAACCTCTCTAACCCTCTGTGCCCAATCTTTGTAGATTTTGTAGCATCCAAACATGTATCTCCTCTTGGCTTTCCAGACTGGAAGTTTTTGGTCTCCTTCATTTCCCTCACGGGCATCTCTACATCCTCTGGGGCACTTTCCTTCTACTTCTTTGAACATTTCTGTAACATTCTGTAACTCATTATGTATTTCTTGGGGGACAAGAGCTACATTAAACTCTTTTCAAATTATTCCTTGAGCTATGTTAAATACTTCTCAAAGTATTCCTGGCATCCAGTTAGCATTAGTTTATAAGTAAATTGAGAAGGAAAGGAACAGAGCTTCTCAGAGCACTACCTTATGCCAAGTGCTTTCCATATATGATCTCATTTTATCTCTACAGAAGTCCTCAGTTGCGGGTATCATAAGCCTATTTTTAAATTCTTTATTTAAATTCAATTTAGTTAACATATACTGTATTATTAGATTCATCATTATACTGATGCTCATTACATCCAGTGCCCTCCTGAATGCCCATCACCCAGTTACCCCATCCCCCAAAGTCCCCTCCAGCAGCCCTCAGTTTGTTTCCTAGAGTTCAGAACTCTTATGGATGCCTCCCTCTCTAGCTTCATCTTACTATTTTTACTTCCCTTCCCCTATGTTCATCTGTTTTGTTTCTTAAACTCCACATATGAGTGAAATCATATGGTATTTGTCTTTCTCTGACTGACTTATTTTGCTTAGCATAATACCCTCTAGTACCACCCATGTCATTGCAAATGGCAAGATTTCATTCTTTTTGATGGCTGAGTAATATTACATTATATATATCCCACATCTTATTTATCTATCTGCCAACGGACATCTGGACTCTTTCCATGTTTTGGCTATTGTGGACATTGCTACTATAAACACTGGAGTACATGTGCCCCTTTGAATCACTGTTTGTATCCTTTGAATAAATACCTAGTAGTGTAATTGCTGGGTCATAGGGTAGCTCTATTTTCAACTTTTTGGGGAACCTCCATACTGTAAGCCCATTTTATAAACAAAAAACTTGAGCCTTAGAGGGTCAGACAGATTTTACATGTTGGAGTTTAGACTTGAGGCCAGGGCTACCTCATCATTCAGGATGCTCCTGGATCAGGGAGAAGGGGTTCCCATGGAGGCAATCAACAGAAGGGACCAGGGAAGATGGACGAGAGGAAGGGGAGATCCTGGGCACTGTGCTGGTGTAAGCTGGTGCGTGAAGCTCACGTGGGGGCTGGTGGAGTAGACATGCATTGGGGAAACCAGACAGCAGTGGCTTGCCTGGGTCCTCCCCCTGTTCACTGTTATCTGCCCTCCTGGGGCTTTTTGCAGAGGAGATTCCATGAGGTGATACAAGATGGGGAAGGAATTGGAGAGTGATTCCTGGTCTCTATCAGTGTGTGGGTTATAAGCCACGAAAATGGACTTTTATTTCTGTATGTGTGTTTGTCCATGTTGAGGCATCTTATACATGGTATTGAGAGGAAAAAAAGGATTTCAGAAAAAGTGCAGGTACCTTAATCCCAGGAATTTCATGTTTGAATTGTTTTACTGGAATTTGAAAATGACCCAAATCTATGTTTTATTGGATTTGAAAACGCAGCACAGTTTGGAGACATTTTTTTTTTTAAGTTATCTGCTCCAAGGTTCTGATTCTTTGAGAGGAACTTGATTCAAAGAGGTAAGAGTCTTGTCACTTGGACTCCAGGTCCAATCTTGTCCTCGCTTATCCCTGCCACATCCCTGATATGTGGGCCAGAGTTTTGGGTCAAGCTGTCCTCCTCATTTCTTTACTAAGATCTTTTATTAAGGTCAGTCCGATTGCCCCAGGGGACATTTATGATTTAATCTCTTGAAAGAAACAGGAGACTGCCAAGTGCTAGCTCCTCTGAAAGGTCTCTCTGGGTTGCTCTTCAGCGTTCCCCAGAGTCCTGGACTCAGCAGCCGGGGTGGCACAATGCTTTATTCTTTTGGGTAAGATATTCACTTAAAGGTGCAGATCTTTCATCTGAGGCTAACAAGAGCAGATCTAAAATATTCTTTTTTTAAAAGATTTTATTTATTTGTCAGAGAAAGAGGGAGCGAGCGAGCACAAGCAGGGAGAGTAGCAGGCAGAGGGAGAAGCAGGCTTCCCGCTGAGGCAAGAGCCCAATGAGGGTCTTGATCCCAGGACCCTGGGATCATGACCTGAGCCGAAGGCAGACAGTTAACCACCTGAACCACCCAGGCATCCCAGATCTAAAATATTCTTGCCTTAAAGAAAAACCAAGCATACAATTTTTAAGGCAGCCAACGTAAAGTCAGAAAGTTTTAAAGAATTTGTTGTTGGCCCTTGAGGGTTTTGGGCCTTTTAAAAGGCTTAAGATAGGAATCGATGATGTTGAAGCATTTGTTTGGCTAAGAAGAAATGCACTTTTTCAGTCATCCCACTGAAAGAGTGCCTGAGCCAGTACCCTAAACTTGGAGAGTCGCAGAATGGAAAGCAGCTGCTGGCCTGTGCTGGGCAGGTTTGGAGGAGAGGGAACAAATGGGCTGCAGAGTACTGTGTGATGCTGTTGGACTCATTTCTTGGCCCTCAGAACTATATGCAGACTGTCTCAGAGTAAGTGAATCGGCACTATGAAAAACAACTTCTAAAGAAAGAATGTTCATAACCTCTTGTGGGAACTCCCATGGGCATCTACCCGTCCTCGAAGTCAGATTCTTCCTTGGACCTCACAGCAGATCAGTCTCGAATCCTCTGATTTGGTGTGCATCAGGGGTGCATTGAATTTGATGAATTAGTGTTCTGCAACAGCTCTGGGTCCATGATTGCTTAGGCCTGGGGGCAGCAAGTGCAAGCATTCCTTGGGAATCCCCTCTCACTTCTTCCTGGGAGTCCTCTCCACGGAATACTCTTCAAGACTGTTCCTAAGCTCTCGCTTACGCTGCGTGCTTCCTTTTCTGCTTATGTTTCTAAGATGAGCTGCACTTTGTGTTAACACACCCCATCTCTGGCCCCTGCTGATTCTCTGCGTCAGTGGTCCTCTTCTGCTGGGATCTTTTGAACCAAAGAGGGATGTTCAGCCAAGCTTCCTGGTCTTTCTGTGCCTCTAGGGGAGGGAGCTTAGGGTTCTGGCCCAGCACTCTGGGTGCAACCAGTCACTGTCCGTGCTCTTAGGTCTGCTTTGTACCCAAGACTACCACTGGCTGCCATGCTCTCTTGGGAACCTGGCTCCTCTCATGGGAACCTGCCCAGTACTCAGTCTCCCACTTGTGTTTGGATCGGCCTCTCCTTTCTGTTTGCCCTTGTCAGTCCTCCCCAGGGGCTGGAGTCTTGCCTCTGAACCATGGTCCATTGGCAGGAGTCCAATTCTCTGCCCTTCTTCTCTGATGCTGCTTGGCTGTCTTTCTGCCTCTTTCCTAGAACAGTTCCTGCTTCTGCTTCTTTCCTGTTCCTGGTTCAGTTTACTTGTAGGAAAGTTCATGGCTCACCATGTTGACAGATGTGCTCCCTTCTCTCACCCCATCCCATGCTGTCTGCCTCCCTGGATGACACTTGGTTGGTTGTTGCCAACCCCTGTGGACGTTGGGCCCTACTTGCTGAACTGGATTCTGAGTTGGGTCTGTGCCCAGCTCTCACCTATTCTACCTCACTCCCGTGAGTCCTTCAAGTTCCAGGTTGGGCCCCTTTACATCTCTTCTATCCTACTGTGACAAACCACCCAACACCCATACATTTCCTATCCCCTAATCTCACCCTTATTTGTATTCATATTTTCTTACCATATAATTTCTCCTTCCCGGTTTTACAAATCTGCCTCCTCCAGCGTAGTCTCTCTTTACTGGTGTATGCTTAGGGGCACCATGAGGCATGATTATTGGAGATTATCTCCACCTGGTCATTGCTCCTGTTCCCACCACTCCATTACAACAAGCCCCCCTGCCCCCCAACCAGATCCCAGTTGCTACCTATTGACAAACCATTGGCTGCATCTCAGTCCTCTTTCCCTCCTTTTTTTTTTCTTTTTTTAAGATTTTATTTATTTATTTGACAGAGAGAGATAGCCAGTGAGAGAGGGAACACAAGCAGGGGGAGTGGGAAAGGAAGAAGCAGGCTCCTAGCAGAGAAGCCTGATGTGGGGTTCGATCCCAGAATGCCGGGATCATGCCCTGAGCCAAAGGCAGACGCTTTACGACTGTGCCACCCAGGCACCCCAGTCCTCTTTCCCTCTTATTTCATCTCCTGCCAACTTTGGCACAGTTTACCACCCATTCTTTCTTAAATCACTTTGCTGCCTCACGTTTGCTGGGAATTTGTGCTCCTCATTGTCCCCTTGGCACCCATGACTGGCCACCTTTGCTGATTTTTCCTGAGCGTCCCTCCCTTTCCTCCCATCCCGGGGCCTCACTGTGTCTTCTAGGATGTCCCTTTACTCCTTTGGTAAAGTTGCATGCAGTTCTATGGTCCCTGCCTCAGGGGTACTTCGTTTTGTATTATGTTAGAACTGGGGTGGAGGGGATGTAAGTGCCTCCTGGTTCCTATAGTTTTTCTTTCTAACTATTACATTCCCTGTCTTATTTCTCCATTCCCCCAGACAGGAAACCCTGGATTCTCTCTCACTGGGTTCCTTTAGCTCCTTTATTTTTTAAATTTTTATTATTATTATTTTTATTCTTTATTTAAATTCAATTTAGTTAACATATACTGTATTATTAGTTTCAGGGGTAGAATTTAGTGATTTATCCGTTGCATATTAACACCCAGTGCTCATTCCATCAAGTGCCCTCCTTAATGCCCATCACCTACTTATCCCTCCCCCAACTCACCTCCCCTCCAGCAACCCTCTGTTTCCTAGAGTTCAGCATCTTTCATTATTATTTTTTAAAGTAGGTTCCACACCCAGCATGGAGCCTAACCTGGGACACTGAACTCACCACCCTGAGATCAAGACCTGAGCTGAGATCAAGAGTCCAATGCTTAACTGACTAAGCCATCCAGCCACCTCCTTTTTGCTCCTTTAAAGGACAGCATCCTATCAATACATCCCTGAGCCCTGCCATCTTCATTCTTTCCTTGTAGGAAAGCAGGAAACCTACACATCAGAGTTGTTTCTCTGCAGCAGGAAGTTCAGCCCACTGGCTCTGAGTTGTTGGTGGTCCAGTTCTCCTGAAGCAACTGAAATGTGTGTGTGTGTGTGTGTGTGTGTGTGTGTGTGTGTGCGTGCGTGTGCCCATGTAGATCAAATGAGGAGACAGATGGGTTCCTGGTTCTTTTGGAGTCTTCTCTATATATTCTGTTGTCCGTTTTGGTGCATACCACTGGGTCTCAAGCTGTAGTTTACTGTAGGGGGCTCTCACCTAAGGTGTCTGACACGTTAACACACCCAGATATGCCAGAGTTGGTGCTGGTGTGGCTGGAAGCCATGATGGTTGGAAAACACTCTTCAAGAATATATTCAACTTCAAAAGAAATGTTCTAGCTGTAATCTCTCAAACTAAGCAATAAAAAATGTAGTACTTTTGGAATTATTTTTTTATTGGTTAGTTTGCTATTTACAATGAAAGCAACTCTGAAAGTGGTCTCTTTTTAATCAATCACATGAGCCGTTCTACCTGAATTGCTAGAACAAAGCAGAGAAGTGGAAAATAAGAATGAAAATACGTTTGCTGTGTTTGGCGTCTCATTTGATCCATACGACACACCTGTGAAGTGATTAGTACTCCCTATTCCCACCTTTTGCAGAAGCTGAGAAGTGGAAAGACTTCAAATTGCAGACTAGCAGCACAACGGTACTAGAACATAGACATTCTCTTTCCCAGGCCAGTGCTCTTTCTATGCTCTTTTACTTCTTATGTTACTTAGCTATACAGAGTTAACTAAAGACCCCTCCCTGTCAATTAATACTGTTGGAAACCTTATGAAAAAAATAGAAATATAAAAAAGGAAAAAAAGGAAAATATATCAATTTAGTCCTAATGCTGAAACACAACCATTATGTGTAATTACCATATATTCATCCAAACAATGTTTTCTGCAATAGCTGTTTTTTTTCCAAAGTTTAAAAAATACTATCAAAAAAGTTTTTGATTTTCTGCTTTGTCACAGTGATCTCCTCATGTTATTTAATCTTATCAATATAATTTTTGAGATTGTGTAGTATTTGCTTTAGTGAATATTTTGGTATTTTTTAGGGCAAAATTTAGGATGAAAATGTCAAATGACTATAAATCTGTTGATGGTATTACTTACTCAGCAAGTATTTGAGAACCCCCTGAGTGCAGATACAGAGGGAGAATTCACAGAGCGAGTGAGTGGCCAAGTCACAGGAGATGTGGCATAATGTCCTCCAGGCTGACTTCAGCCAGTGAATTGTAGGTTTGAGGAGTCTTGGTCATTTATCAAAATAATACTCCCTTCTAGGTGTTTACGCCAACTCAGACTGGTCACCGCTCCTGTTTCTTGCTAATTAGAGCTGTCCATGATGGTTAAACTATCTTTTTTTTTTTTTACTTGCTATTTTTTTAATAATAATTTTTTATTATGTTATGTTAGTCACCATACAGTATATCCTTAGTTTTTGATGCAGTGTTCCATACTCTCTTGTTCACAATCACTGTGTTCGGTCTTCTTGCCAAGTCGGCTTACTGTCTTGTAAGATGAGAGCTGGCTATTAGTGAAACAAGAGGAATATGAATAGGACACTGAAGACATTCACTGTTGTAATAAGAACGTCCTCTTGATGCAGTATTGATGCCCTGCATTGAGGCAGAAAAAGAAAGACTTCTCTTGCTGTTGTGTAGTGGGGTCCCTGCCACACAAAACTGACAGCTGACAATGAATTGCCAAATGTGGTAGCCAGCCTCCAACGTGGCCCCCCATGTGATCCTCACCTTCTCACTAATTCACCTCCTGGTGTAGGCCTTTCCCATGTTGAAGGGCCTGGCCCGTGTGACCGTTAGAATATGGTGGCAGCGAGTGGTGGAATTTGAGTTCTAGCCTGGCTCATAGGTAAACTCTATTCTCTGTGGAAATTAATTGAGAAACTCCAGTTATAGAGTCAGCTCCCCACACAAGGAGACTCAGCTATATGCACTCTTTTAAAGATTAAATTTAAAAAGATTCCGAACCATTTGACCTCACTTTTTCTTTTTTTACAGTTTGTGCCGCCAGTGCTACGGCACTACACGTTCTTGCCTTTTAAACAGTAGACTGTAAATAAACATTGTTCGTGCCCTGACTACAAAGATGAAGAAATGAAATTTGAGTTCCTCTAATTCTGTTATTTTGCATGACCGCTCAGAATTTTTGTGTTGAAAATTGAAAACATTGAAACAGTGAGAGTTGCCGGGTGAAAATGTTTTTGATTGATAAGTGCAACTTTTAGTTCATGAATGAAATATTTTCTTGAATTTGGGTAATATCTTTAAAATGAAATTTTTTTCTTTTTTAAAGCATTTTAATTGTCTGTCTTGGATACAAAGAATGAGTCAAAGGAATAGGGTCTCTTATTTATTATTTCATTAATTAATTTCATTAATTATTTTATATTATTATTGAAAATGATTTTGTTGTTCAGAGCCTCTTCTTTGAGTGTCAATACAGAAGATATGCCACTATCCTGAGACCATTTTGTTGGCCAGCTCTTTAGACCCATGATGGGACCATAAACAAATTTATCTTGTTGTGTTCTGGGCCATCCATTTCCCCAATCTAGGGGTGCTTAACCTCCCACTGTTGACATTAGACTGGATAATTCTTTATCATGGGAAGCTTTCTTGTGCCTTGTTAGATGTTTAAGAGCACCCCTGACCTCTACCCACTATATGCCAATAGCAACCACTTTCCCAGTTGTGGCAACCACAAATATCTCTAAACATTGCCAAAGGTCTCCTGGGAAGCAAAATCACCCCCAGTTGAGAACCACTATATGACCCCCCCTCTCTTCCACCATTATTGTTTGCTGTGTTTAGTCTATACATTTTCTCTGTTAGAAATAGTTGAGGGGCACCTGGGTGGCTCAGTTGGTTAAGCTGGGATTGCTTTTGGCTCAGGTCATGATCTCAGGGTCCTGGGATTGAGCCTCGTGTCGGGCTCTGTGCTCAGCGAGGAGTATGCTTGAGGATTCTCTCTCTCCCCTCCTTCTTCCCCTCCCTCCCTCTCAAATAAATAAATACATCTTTTAAAAAAAGAAATAGTTGAACTGTGGGATAAATATGTCATCTTGGGAAAGAAACTTCATAAACACTGACTCCTGTGGGTTGAACTGTTATGTGAAGTCTTGAGACATCAATGTTATAATGCAGAAGCATCAACCTGGAGAACAGGCCCAGTAAAAGGAAACCTTCTCATGGTGTCTCAGCTCTGTGTCACATTGGATAGTTGGTTTAAGGACTCAGAATCTGTGAATAGATTCTTCTGGAATTTTTTTCCCAAAGAGATTTTTTTTTTTGGTAAAGAATTTGGCCCTTTGCTGACTATGAAAGAAAGATATTCTTTTTGAAATTCATCTCTAGGTCAGTGAAAGCTGCGTGACCTCTAATGGACAGGAAGTAGAGGCCAGAAATAAAGGGGGTGACGTCTGACAAAGAGCCCCTTGAGGTACCCTCTGAAGCTGGTAGATCTCCACAGGCACTTATCCAGGGCTCCAGAGGTCCATGCAGGTTATAGATACTTAACTGGAGCTACAGGTTGAAAAAAAAGAGGTGGATATATTCTTCTGAGGGTCATGGTTTATGGCAATGGTTTCATGCATTTTTTTTAGTAGCATTACTCCCAAATACACAGTGCTTATTTTGGGCTACCGGTGATCCTGGAGTCCTGCTTCTTTGGTCTTCTGCTTGTCTGTGGCGTTCCCTGCGGTGCCCCCCAGGGGCTCATATTGGCTTAGGAGAGCTGACAGTGTGCAGGTCTTCCCGACTTTGCATTTGCTGACCACACATTTGTAGTTTGAAATTGGCCATGGTGGGAGTATTTACACCATGGAAATTGGTAAATAGTACATATTAGGTCCCCCTCACCTCCTCCTGAGGCCCATTTATCAAACATTTATCAGCACATCACTGTTTTTCAGGAGCCCTAGGGCCTTATGGAACAGGATTTAAAGACTACTGGTGTATTGGCATGGTATACTGGGAAGTAGTTGTACTAGTTTACTAAGGCTGCCTAAGCAAAACACCAAAAACAGAGTGGCTTAAACAATAGAAATTTATTGTCTCACAGTTCTGGAGGCCAGAAGTCCAAGATCAGGGTGTCTACAGTGCACTGCTCCTCTGAAGGCTCTAGGGAAGGATCTGTTCCGGGTTTCTCTCCCAGATTCTGGTAGTTATGCAGGCTTGATGTGACATAACTCCAACCTCCCATTGGTGCTTTCCCTGTGTGTGTGTGTCTGTGTCCACATTTCCTTTTTTTTTTTTTATAAGGACACCAGTCATATTGGATTAGAGTCCACCCTAGTGACCTCATTTCAACTTGATTACCTCTGTAAAGACTCCTGCTCTGAATAAGGCCACATTGACAGGTACTGGGAGTTAGGATTCCGGCATATTTTATTTTGGGAGTACACAATTCAACCCACAACAGTAGCCAAGCATGGATTTTGGGTCTGTTCTGTTCCTCATTAATTGTGTAGCCTTAATTTGACACTTAACAGCCTCAGTTCTATGTCCAAAAATAAGGGGGTTAGACCATGTAATCTGAGATTTTCTCTCTCAAATTCTAGGACTTCACAAACACTGTTCTTGACCTTTTCATTAGTGGGCTCAATCTCTGATTTGTTTTTATGCTTTTTTTTTTTATGTATAAGGGAAGCTGGTTAGAATTGGCTGGTTAATAGCAGTAGCTACTTTTTTTAAAATAAGAGACTTTAAAAAAAAGATTTTGTTTAATTATTTGACAGCAGGAGAGAGAGAGAGCATAAGCAGGGGAAGTGGCAGGCAGAAGGAGAGGGAGAGACAGGCTCCCTGTCGAGCAAGGAGCCTGACATATGGCTTGATCCCAGGACCCTGGGATCATGACCTGAGGAAAAGGCAGATGCTTAACTGACTGAGCCACTCAAGCACTCCAGCTACTTTTTTTTTAAAGCAACTACAATATGCCAGACATTCTATTTGGAGCTTTATGTATTTTGTTTAATTCTCAAAAATGTCCTGCAAGGTATTTATTAGAATATTAATTTGATAGTTGAGGTGTCCAACATACCAAGAGCTTACCTAATTGGTTAAAATTCACAGTATTGGCAAGTGGCAGAAATGGGATGTGAGTCCACATCTTTATGAGTCCAGAGTCAGTGCTCTTTTTTTCCTTTTTTTAAGAAAAGATTTTTTATTTATTTTTTTTTATTTTTTAAAGATTTAATTTATTTATTCGACAGAGATAGAGACAGCCAGCGAGAGAGGAACACAAGCAGGGGGAGTGGGAGAGGAAGAAGCAGGCTCATAGCAGAGGAGCCTGATGTGGGGCTCGATCCCGCAGCGCCGGGATCACGCCCTGAGCCGAAGGCAGACACTTAACCGCTGTGCCACCCAGGTGCCCCTAAGAAAAGATTTTTAAATTTATTTTGGAGAGAGAGAGAGAGAGCACAATGGGGAAGGGCAGAGGGAGAGGGAGAGAGAGAATCCCAAGCAGACTCCCCACTGAATGTGGAGCCTGATGTGGGACTCGATCTTAGGACCTTGAGATCAGGACCTAAGCAGGAATCAAGAGTCGGACGCTCAACTGACTGAGCCACCCAGGTGCCCCCAGAGTCAGTGCTCTTTATGCTCCTCCACTCCCCTGTGAAGATGACTACTCTTTAGACAGGTGAAACCCCTAGGCCTAACCCTACGGCACTGAGTTCTTATGACCGCATGCCACCTCTGTTGTTCATCCTGTTTACTCACCGAGAGGCTTATCTTTCATTTTCTCTAAGCTTCAGATTAAGCCAGCTAATTGCCTTACCTCAAGGGAGATATGACCATAAGAGATCTCTGGTTCACCCTTTGGAGGAATCCATAGCCCTTCAGTGTGTCTACAATTTTTGCATCTCAGAAAAGGTTTGAATTTGTAAACTATAGTTAAGATCATAGAACTCCTGAACTTTAAAAGAGGTTCACGTTAGTATAGGCGACTCATATTTTTCTTGCTTTTTTGGGAGCTCAGCCTTCAGAAACCTTTCTCCTAATTACTTGTGAGCTTGGTTACCATGTGCAGCTGCCATTTTATTGTTTGATGCTGGGAAGCTGCCTCCATTGCCACCCAAGACCCCTGGAGAGCCTCTGTACCCCTAGGAGTGAGGGCTGCCTCCCCTCTCAGGTCCACTCCCTTGGGTGCCATCTTTTCTGCTTGAGCCGATGACATGTGGAGCCCTTAGGGGCCACAGCTGTGTGGTCTTCTGTGGAGAGAATTTCTCTTTTTACTTAGTCTTGTACTTCATGGAAGGTAACTGAAGTAGTGCTTCCCTTGCCTTAATGCCTTCAATATCTTTAGTTAAAGACAGCCCCTATTTCCATTACAGTCTCTGTATATGGCAGGCTGGGCTGGGCTAGGCTCAGACTGGGTACCAAGGTCTACTTGCAGTAATTTCTCACTGATGATGACTAAAAGTTGCTTGTTGGGCTGTCATCTTCCAAGAAGCCCCTTGGTTGCTCATTAACATGGGTTCCTGGTGACCCAGCATCTCTAAAACCCAATACTTAAGTTACCCAGATGTCCCTCTCAAGGCTGGGATCTAAGGATAGCAAAAAGGGTACTATTAATTGTTTTCTGTTCAGAGGACGAGGTGAGGTCATACAGTGAGATGGCCATAGCAGTTGGTAATGGTACTAGAGGTTTTGTTTGGCAGTGTATGTAGCTGATTGCCTGGACCATGCTGATTGTGTTTAACTAAGCTCGACTTCTTGTGCAAAGTACTATTACCTGCACATGTGGTAGTAGAAAACTTTTAAGAAGGAGATCACATGAATGTGGAGCTACTAATCAGATAAGTGAGAAGGAGAAGTCTCAGGAAAGAATGCCTTGTTCCATTGTAAACAGAATTACAGTTTACCTGGAATCTCTGTGTGTGTTTATTCATGGCATTAGCTCATAATTTGGGTCCAAGTTCTGCTTATTACACTTCTTATAAGTTTGTTTGTCTTCCTCCTCTTACCTGCTGGCAGGAATTGTCCAGCTGGGATGGTAAAGTCCTTGTGGGTCAGGCCAACCCCAGTTTCATGAGCTTGGTCAGAAGTTGACATTTCAGTCAAACATGAAAATCAAACTAATGTGAAAATATAATCTTGGAAGGTCTGAGGTTAAAAACATGAGTCTTTAGTGATGCAAGATATAGAGATTGGTCTCTTCCACAAGGGTTCTACATTCAGCATGGTGTCTGGTGTCTCAGCCCTATGTCATATTATTATTTAATGGAGAAAAAGCCCTTTCCCTGGGTACAGCCTGTCCTGGGTCATAGAAGACCCTTGCACTGATATCTGAGTGGCTGCAGAGTGACCAGCTTGTTGCTGGTCTTTACTACTATCTTCGCTCTGTCAATAAAGTGGTGGGGAATCTGGGGATTTTTACATTGATTAAGAAAAAGGTTGGGGCCAGGATATTTTCCTTTTAGGCAGTCTTATGAATTTTGTCTTCACACACTAGTCAACAAACATTTGTTTGAAATACTACCATCTGAAATCTAACGTCCATCTATTGGTGCCCTCTGGTAGCCAGGAATCAGAGACTGTCCCACATCCTTGCCCTAAGGGCACTTGGGGTTTAAATTGGAAGTGGATTTTACCCACTTCCTTCTCTGCTTCCTATCCTTCCTCCTCCAAAAGCCACAGACTTTTTTTTTTTTACTACTTATTTCACTAGTTACTTTTGGAAATATTTTGAACAAGCTAATTTTTCTCCACTGGAAAACCATTTTCCATTAGGAAGATGCATTTCAAAGGTTCTGAAGGCTGGTTTAACAACTTTTGTCAGAGCCCTCTTGGAAAGGTGAAATTGATAGTTCCGTAAGGTTAAAAAAAAAGTTGGTTTCCCACTTCCTGTCTGAAAAAGGATTCTTCTGGTTGAATAGGTTGGTAGGTTGCATCAAGTAGCCTTCACTGAGGGTCAGCTGGGTTCTGCCCCAGGTTGGTCCTGGAATCTTGGCCACTTTTAGGGCATCCTAAGGATATGAATTTGCTCCAGGATTTGCATGAGTGTGTGTGTGTGCGCACACTTTACATGCCATGGGTCCCTGGTCAGTTAGTGGTGATGATGACATTTATATAAATGAGGTTCTATCTGGTTCAGCCAAAGTTAGCTGCACTCTCTGGGAAGCCCCCAGGTAACCCTTTCTCCCTGACTTCTCAGGAGTACCTGTGATTGAAGAGCATGAATGCTTCTCTCGGGTCACAATGGCCTGAATTTATTATCCATTTGGGTCCAGTCAGTCTCTGGGATCTCTGTTGACCTGAGTTCATGGGTTGATGGACATACAGTCAGCGGGTAATGGGAATGGAAGCCTTAAGCTGTATGCCTTTCTAGGTCTAATCCAAGAACTTCCTTCTGTTAATAAGGAGACCAAGGCCCAGGAAGGAGGAGGAACTTGAATGAAGTGCAGAATCCAGGTGTTCTGACTCATGGTTCAAGTCACTGTCTGCTACTTCAGGCGTCCACAGTTGGCAATAATCTTAATCGCCTGGGTACGTATTAACCATGTAGATTCCTGGAGCACCTCTATGAGATTCTGATTTTAATAAATACTTGTGGTCAACACTGAACAATTAAGATATAATGTGAGCCATATGTGTAATTTAAGTTTTTCTAGTGGTCACACTGAAAAAGGAGAAGGAAACAAGTGAAATTTTAATACTAGATTTCATGTAATCGAATATAGTCTATTTACTACTGTAACATATATATCCATAAAGATATTAGTGAGTTACTTTTTTGATACTAAATCTTAGAAATCTGGTGTGTATCTTATACCTGTAGCATGTCTTAATTTGGATCAGTCACATTTCAAGTGTCAAAAGCAAGTAGCTAGTGGCTATCATATAGGATAGCGCAGACCTATAGCCGTTCCTTACCCAACATTGAAGCTCTTCGTAAAAGGCATGCCAGCATAAAAGGCTGCCAACAAAACAGGGAACTTCCCTTTGCTAGACTCAGGTGTCTAGTGTTGTAAAGTTCAAAATCCAAGTGCCCCACCACCCGAAACTTGTTAAACTTTGTGGGCTGCAGCACATTAGTAGACAGGGATGTGTTTGCACAGAAAATATGCAGGAAACCATTGGCTGTCAGATGACACAGACATCTTGAGGCCACACGCCACTTATGTACCACTGAGCGTGTGTGTTTGCACGTGTAGACTATTGTGCAAGCACTGGGAACTATATGTACTGAAGGCACAGGCACCCTGTGAAGTGTTTCAGTGGAATTTTCAACCAGAAGCAGCTGATACTTTTCCAATTTAATCTGTGAACGCAGTTGGGGGATTTTTGCTCATGAATCAACTTGTTTGGCTTGACAGAACTTCTCTGTGCTCTGTCCATGTCTCAGCCGCACAAAGGTGTTCTGTGTGTAAATTTGCAGGGGGGTGGAAGGAGGGTCATGGAAGTTCAAAGTAAACTTTTCTGAAAAATTCAACACCAGGGAACCAATGGAAAGGCAGAAAGGGTCCCCAATCTGACTTTCCACTCTCCTCACCAGAAGTGCTTTTCAGGGGGTTGAGGGTGGAAAAACATTTGAATTCTAGCTAATAAGATAGAAGTACACATGATGGGTCTTACATTTCTGTATATGTGTTAATGTAACTATTGACTAATTATATCTGAGGAATGGTTATAAAGATGTCAGCTGTTCAAACCTGAGTCTCATCATTCTTTTTCATCTGCCTTATGCTTCATTTTGACTAAAAAAAAAAAAAAAAAAGAGAAAAAAGTGAGCCATCAGAAGGAAACTGGGTATTTTGTGCATAGTCTGTACTTGGAAGGATGTCATGTTGTGCTGTGTAGCCACTTTGGTGGCATCTACTTACAAGGCATCCCGTGATGCTGGAGCATGAAGAGGATGAGAACCCAGAGCACACAATAATAATAACAATGTCATAACAAGAACAACCATGAACATTTACCAAGCACTGATTATGTCTTAGACCCTGATATTCATGTAATTTAATCATTTAATCCATGCGATAATCCTTGAAGTAGGCACTAGTATTTGTATCCTCATTTTCCATTGAGGAAACTGGAGCACAGAGATGTTAGCTCCTTTGCCCAGGTCATCCAGCTGGTAAGGAGTGGAACTGGGGTTAAACCCAGGTGGATCCTTAGTTCTTACCCAAAAGTCCACAACCTGTTATGCTTGGAAGACTCCTTTAATGTCCTTTTGCCAACTTCCTATCAAAACAGAAATCTCTCTGACCTTCCAAGCAGGCAGTCTTCCAGCCCCCACACAAATGCACTGAGCAGTGGGGAGCTCATTACTTTGTTGGAAGCTCATGCCTTTTATAAAAAACCCCAATGGTTGGGAAATTCTTCTTTGTATGAAATCTCCCTCCTATGATTAGCAAAATTTGACTTCTCCCAATGTTCTTGGGGTATAGACTTCTTGAAGCTACAATAATATAGAATTGCACATGATGGGACTTATATCTCTATATATGTATTAATATAATTGGAGATTAATTACTTTGGAAGAATAGTGGTAAGGATACCAAGCGTTTAAATCTGCTTTTAACCATTCTTTTTCATCTGCCTTATGCTCCAGCCTGTGGAACTGCTTACTCCAGGTCTTGTTATGGATCTCAGGAGGTCTCACCTTCAGGCTGCCTGGAAGAGCATTCCTTCTGCTTGTTCACAGCCAAGCTCTCTGAGCCTGAGCCCTCTCTGCCATGAAGTCTTCTTTGGTAGGGAAAGAAGTTGTTGTTACCAATGAGAGCTAAGTGATTGTTTACCTAAGAAGGATTTAAAAATTGGAAGTGATTTCCTTCCTCTAGACCTAGAGAAAATATGAAAGCTATTTGAGCGTCTGTGTTGCGTTGGAGGGTGATGAAGCTTCCTTTGAGTAAATCTTTTAATTGGAACTTTGGGCAAATCCTTTAACATTGTGGGCCTGGCTTCCCCACCAGCAAAATGAAGAGCTTGAATCAGGGGATCCCACCAGTCAAGGTGTACATACCTGGAGCCCCTGAGCTTTTAAAAAAATGCCCACGATAGGAGTCCTATGTCAGACCTTTGGGTTGGTAAGCCCACTGTGAGTGGGATTCTCTGCCCGAGAGTAGAAAATTGAGGGCTGCTGCCCTGATGAGGAAGCAGTATGAATATTTTTGGAAATTGGGAGGGTTGAATCAGCCATTAACGCTCTGTTGGTCTGAATGGGAGGTATTTTGGTGGATGGGTGGTAAGAGCATGTTTCTACAATTTGGATAAATACAGGGTTTTGGGTTTGGTGGAACAAGTTTGATTTTAAGAACTAGAGCATGAGTCATCTCCACTGATGCTTAAATGAGCTACAGACTGAGCAAAGAAGAACAAGGCACCAGCCAGCCACCAGGGCTGTTGGGTACAGAGACTATTAGAAGTACTTCTAAGATATATATTGATTGATTTTTTTTTTATTTTGTGGTTTTTAAGATAGAAAACTTTTTTTAAAAAATGAGAGTACGATGGACACCAAGGCTTAGGAATAAGGGTTATAGCTGGGAGGGGAAGGTCTATAAGCTGTGTGGAATCCTGAAGAGGGACTGAAGCAGTCTGTGTACCATGGAGAAAAGGCTCCAGTGCACATGGCTCCCCTCAGATGCCCACAAGAAGAGCTGGGGAGGCAGCTGAAGGCAGATGAGGGGAGATGCTCATGGCAGCTGAGTCCTGTGGAGCTTCAGCAGATGGGGTCAGAAACCACCCAGAAATTCTCCGGCCTTCTCACTTTTGAAACTGCTTGGAATGTCCTATTAATAACATGGAGGCAGGAGAGAGTCCTGGGCTTCCCTCTTTGGGAATTCATACTTTATTAAGTCAATCACCGTGGTCTGAGCTGCCCCACCCCTGGTGTCTTTCCGAGCATCATCCCACTGCTTCGACTTTTACCTCTTAGAACTTAAATTCAGTAACTCATAGCAAAGCCTGTGCTCCAGTCTGATCTTGTCCCCAGACCAGGCAGTAAAACAGCCTGAAAGAGAAGGACCGATGGAACAGTAGTGTCACAACCTCTAGGGAGGCTCCGGGCTATTTCCAAGTAGGGAGGGTCAGTCCCACAATCCATGAGATGGCCCAGTAGCCAGAATGATTCATCTCCCCTTTTCTTCTCTTGCACTTGTTTTCCGGGGCTTGTGACAGGCCAGGAGGAGAAAGAGAAGGGAGAGGTGCCGGAAGTAGCCTTTTTCAAGGGTAACAATTTACAAGTTCTCTGCCAGTGTTCTCTGTTTCCCTCCATGAAACTTTGAATGGCCTGAGTCCCATCTCCTTTGGTGGAAAAGAGATGTAGCTTGCGGACATGGTTTGAAAAATTAAGAACATTATAAATGCCCCAAGATTATTATCTTGCCCAACTGGCATTTATTCCTTGGGAATTCCTGACTTTTTCCCATTATTGTGAAACTGCCTTTCAAGAACAAGTCAGAGGTTCTCATAATCACTTCACATCTTTGGAGAACTGTCAGGAGCCTTGATGAAATGCTTGGTAAAGATGATGAGCAAGTGCTTACAGCCACTGGAAATACTTCCTAGGCCAGGGCTCAGGAAAGGCAAGGACGAAGAGGGACACTGTGCTCCCCAAGGGGACTGTACCTTCCTAAGAGGAGTGCCCTGCTGTGGATGTCTCATGTTGTAGGGAAGAGTCCATCCACCAGAGTCTGTCTGCTGGAGCAATAGCCCGGCTTTGCCATTAGCTATGTGACCTTGAGCAAGCTCCTTGATCTCTCTGGTCTTGGGTTCCTGTTCTATATAGTGGCGAAAGTGATAGTACCTCTGAGGGGTATTGTGAAGATTAAGTGGGTGGACTCAGTGGCATGTGTAGAATAATTCTTAAGTACCAGCTCTTTTTGACATTGGTTTTTGGTAATGACACATGGTGGTGCAGAGCCCCATGTGATGACTATGTTACTCCATTTATTCCTCACAGCCACACTGGAAGGCCAGAGGTATTATTCCCATCTTGTACAGGAGGAAAACAGAGTCCCTGAGAGATGAAGTTTCTTGTTTTGCTGATAAGTAGCAGAACTGGGATTTTTTTTTTTTAACTCAAGACAACTTATCACCCATAATTCATTCAGTGTTCACCTTGAAAGGTTACCAATAATACTTTAAATAACTAATTAATATAATCTGTAGTCCTTGACATTTGCAACATTTCCTTGCAGTATGAATAAAGTGAACAGCAGGCTTCCTGGGCATCTTGGGCTGTTCTGGAAGTGTCTCCAGGCTTCCATGGGCTAGCTTCTTGCCTGTGTTCCTAACTGCCTACTGGACCCCAACTTCTGCAGTTTCCAAATGGATCTCATTACTTTCCTCTAAAACCCCTTTCTCCTCCTGCAGTCACCCTTTCAGATTAATGACCTCACAATCCTCCCCTTCATCCAGACTGGAAATGTTGGTGCCATCTTTGACTCTTCACCCTCACCTGCTCTTAAAATTGGTAGCCAGTTCCTGAGGACTAACCTCCACAATATGTCTTGACTCTGTCTCTTTCCTTCCCCACTGCCACCATCATAGTTGAGGCCAACGTTAGGTAAGGCAGGCATAGCTGGTATAACAAATAGATCTCAAAGCATAATTGGCACAAAACCAAGAGAAGGTTAGTTTTTGCTCATGTAAAAGAGAACTGGTCAAGTACACTGGTTATAGTCCATGCAGCCATGTAGGGACTCAGGCTGATGGAGGGTCCCCTGGGCCACCAAGGGTATCCTGGATTCATCTTCATCACTGCCAGGAAAGAGGCATTGAAGAGGTACTCAGGAGGTTTGATGGGCAGATCTTGCGGCTGAGCCCATCACTTCTGCTCATACTCCACATGGCCACACCCCCTCGCAGTGGAGGCTGGAAGCTGCAGTCCAGCTGTGTCAGCCTCGGCCACAAAGCCCTTGTCATTTCTTGCCTAGTTTTTTCAGTGGCCCTCACACTGGTCTCTCTGTCTAGTCTCTCTCCACATCCCATCCATACTCCTCAATGTTGCCAGAGTTAACTTCGAAATCACCAATCCTGCAGGCATCTGTTGCCTTCAGAACCATATCCGTAATGTGGCATCCCAAGGTTCCGCAGTGTGACCTAGGCTACCCTGCCAGCTCACCTCCTACACTAAACCTCCAACAGCTGCAGGCCAGCCCTGCTCCTGCACAAAGCCATGTACCTGTACCTCTGCTCTGAATAGGTGGCTTTCTTTCATCATTCATGGCCTGAGCCCTCTTCATCCTTTCAGGCATTGTTTAGAGGCCACCTTCCTCCTGAAGTCCCCTTCAAGTTGGTGGTCCTCATTTGAAAAGGATGCCTCTTTCCCCTCCGTTCTCCTTGCCTACACTTCTACTACAGCCGTAGGAGAAACATCAGGATAACGCTTTCTATTATAACTCTTTGTCGAGTCCCTTGTCAGACGAAAAGCTTACCTTGTATTTTCCTTCCTCTTAATGCAGGATAAATCTAACCTCCTTGGCACGACACACCAAAGCTTTCATAATCTATTTCAACAGATAATTCTAAGCTTCATTTTTGCCACTCTTCCCGGAAGCCTGGTCTGGCCACCTTAAAATGCCCTGTGTCTTTATTGCCCTATGTCCTTTCATGTTTCTGTACCTTTGCCTCTGCCGCTCTCTGCCTGGAAGGCCTGCCGCGGCATCTCCACCATCTGGTGCATGAGTGACCCCATCACATGCTTCATTCCTCCGCCTGCCTTCTCTCACAGGTGTCCGCTCCTCTGGTGGAGCCTCACTGCTATTCTAGTCTGTCATTCCCAACGGCTGGCAATTCCTTGCGAACCAGAACATCTTGATTGGTTTTTTGGAGCCTTGACGCAAGCACCACGTTTGGTGCATAGAACGATTAAATAAGCATTTCTTTTTTTTTAATTATTTTTTTTATTTTAATGTTTTTTTTTATTATATTATGTTAGTCACCATACAGTACATCCCCAGTTTCCAATGTAAAGTTCGATGATTCATTAGTTGCGTATAACACCCAGTGCACCATGCAATACGTGCCCTCCTTACTACCCATCACCAGTCTATCCCATTCTCCCACCCCCCTCCCCTCTGAGGCCCTCAGTTTGTTTCTCATAGTCCATAGTCTCTCATGTAAATAAGCATTTCTTGAATGAGTATACCCACCATTTAGACAGCCAGGTGCTGTGAAGCCTTGCCACTGGAGGGCTGTGCACTGTGTGAAGACAGTGATGGCCTGAATTTAATCATAGGGCAGTCAGGACATTTTGAACAAACAGTCTTTTGTTGTTTGATGCCCCTACTAAGATGGCAGAATGCAAACACATTTCTCATATGTCAAGGACAAGAGTAGGTAAAAATCTGGGGAAAACCCAAAGCACACAATGAAATAAAAAAAGGAAAGAAAAAAAAAAAAAAGAGAAAAGAAAAGCAAGCAAGCAAGCCAGCCAGCCTAGGAAAATATATGTGAGAAATGAAGTTCACATTCTTGAACTGTTTCTTCTTCTTCTTTTTTTTTTTTAAATTGAAACATCTCCAAAGAGTACAGCCTTAAGAAACTTGGCCCAGGTGTATTTAATTTTCCAGAACAATATACTGATGATTATCATCTGGGAGCGTGAATTCTTAACCCTTAGGCTGACACCTACTGTTTGCTAACCACCCTGAAAGCTTTAGGGTTTTTGCCAAGGCAAGAAAAGGGCAGAGGGTAAAGATTGAAGTTTAGTAAACAGGAGAAGAGGGTTCTGGATTGACTTGGAGGTGGTTCAGGCAGAGGGGACAGAGCAATACAGGTGGGGTCTTCAGAAGAGGTAAGAAAAAGTTGGATGAGTGACAACACCTCATGTATTTCCCGATAGAAGGTTCTCAAGCATTTTCTCAATCCTATGAGCTGGGGCAGAAGAAACCAGCCAAGTATTCATGTTTTACTTTTACATAAAGCTAGAGTTTAGAATGCTGTTGTTCTGTTTGAAATGCAGGTCCGAATATCATGTATATTGCTTTAAAGTCAAAGTTTTATTTTTTTATAATATTTTTTTAAATTATATTATGTTAGTCACCATACATAAAGTCAAAGTTTTAAAACAAAGCAACAAACACACTTTCAAGTCTGGCCCTGGAAAGAACTGAGGGGTGGTTCTTTGGGAAGCTACTGTCTTTCTGCAGGATGGTCTTGTCCTTGCTTTGTTAGTTCCTCAGTTCCTTCAACATGCTTTATTGTAAATGTAGGCAGCCACATGAGAGAATTGTTCATTTTCATGTCTTTTTTTCCTTTTAGATGAATGAGTAACTATCAAAACAGAAAAGGCGCATGACTAGAGTCCTTTTAGCATTTAGGCAAATATCCTCCAGCAGTTTGCAGCCTGGAAGCAGATCTAGTTGCTGCTCTCAGCCGAAGAATTCCATGTTTTTGGGCAGAACACATCGCTTCCCATCTTCCTTTGAAACATGATGTGGCTTTGGCGACACGCTGCCAAACCCCTGTCTAGTCTCACTTCCTCAGACATCTCAGGGAAAGGCTGAGGACTGTATTTCTCCCCACAAGTTGGAAATTTCCAACAGTTTTTAAGATGGTGGAGGGACTATATAATTTGTAAGGGACATAAAACACATGGATTTTTTAAAAATTTTAATTCAATTAGCCAACTTACACTACATCATTAGTTTCAGATGTAGTGTTCAATAATTTATAAGCTGCGTATAACACTTCAGTTGCTCATCACATTACATGTCCTCCTTAATGCCCATCACCCAATTACCCCGTACCCTTACCCACCTCCCCTCCAGCAACCCTCAGTTTGCTTCCTAGAGTTAAGAGTCTCTCATGATTTGTCTCCCTCTCTGATGACTTCCCATTCTGTTTTACCTTCCTTCCCCTATGGTCCTCTGCCTTGTTTCTTATATTCCACATATAAGTGAAACCATATTATAATTGTTCTTTTCTGATTGACTTATTTCTCTCAGCATAATACCCTCCAGTTCCATCCATGTCGATGTAAATAGTAAGTATTCATCCTTTCTGATGGCTGAGTAATATTCCATTGTATATAAAACACATGGATATTTATGACCTTACCTTGTTCATTTTACAAAACTATAGATAGGTCCAATTTCTATCTGATATTCTTTGGCACATTTACATCTTGTCTTGAAAGCTCTAGAATGTTTTTCAGTGACATTTTCCTTCTTTCTGTCACTCATCTTCAGCCCTACTGTTGACCCTTCATCTGAAACTCAAGATTCTCAGAGCGGTGAAAGGAGAGGAAGGCGCCCAAATGTTTGTGCCTCTCTTCCTGCAGAGTTTGCTGGTCGCAACAAAGCCAGGATCTTGGGGCACTGCTTTAAGATCTTGACCTGGGACACAGAGGTTCTCTGCCTTCCCTTTGCCATGTCCCGGGATTTTGTTGTATAGAACTCTTTTAAGGTTACACGTAGATCTCCGCTGTTCTCCTATTTGGCATGCCTTATACCTTTTCACATTCATTTTTTCACTCATTCATTCAACAGTTATTTACCAAGTGCCTACTTTTCACCAGGCATTGGGCTTGGTAGTCAGGATATAATGATGCACAAACCATACACAGGGCCTACTCTCATTAAACTCGCAGGCTAGTTGAGGGGCAATCATAACAACCACTGCAATGAAAGGAGGGCAGTCATAACAGCCACATGCAGACTGAAAGGAGGGCAGTGAGAGAAAGAGATATGATTCCATGAACATACGTACAGAGCCACATGGAGCTACATGGAACTAATGCATTTAAGTTTCTTCAGGAGCAATTTTTGAGTGGAGATTTGCAAGGCAAGTAGGACTTGTTTAATTGGAGGCAGAGTTAGGGGAAAGAGAGTGTGTGAGAGGGGGGGAAGAAGAACATGTGCAAAGATCCTGTGGCAGGAGTGGGCACTTAAAGGAAGGCTCTGGCTGGAGCTCAGAGTAGGGAAACATCTGCGAGGCTTGACCATGGAGAGTGTTCTAGGCCATGCTCAATGTTTTTTCCCTTACCTGGACAATGGGAAGCCAAGGAAAGATTAAAGGTAGAACTCTGAGTTTTGAGATTATCCTGGAAACTGTGGGGAAGAGATTAGGCCAGGGCCAAGGAGGATGCTGGGGGACTAGTCCATGCAAAAAAAAAAAAAAAAAAATAACAGTCTGTTGGGTTTGTAGGTTTTTTTGCCAAGGGACTGGGGAAATGTGAAGAGGTCTGATTAGAATTAGAAGAGAAAATAGAAGTTGGTGATGGGTTGGCCATAATGTGTGGGTGGGAGGTGAAGAAAATGATGCCAACATGGACCCTCAGTTTCTACTGGGCAAAACAATGCAGAGAGAACCATTCACAGATGAAGGAGACACAGGAGGAGGGAGGAAGGGCAGAGATGTTGGGAGAAGACCATAAGGGCAGATTTGGACAAGTAGAACTTGAGATGGTCATTTAAAATTGATGGTTCTGGAATTCATGGGGGAGAGCTGGGTGGCGAAATAGATTTTAAGGTCATTAATGAATTCCCAGTTGGACATTCAGAATTCTCCACACAGGTCCCATTTGACTGATTGTGTTAAGTAGGTAGATTGTCCCAGATGTGTAAGCATGAAACAGTACTTCACATGTCTAAATTCTCTGTTGATGAGAGAAGAGTTGTAAGCCTCAATGGTCTCCACTCCTATCTTTACTCATAAAAGTAACTGACATACAATTTTTAGTCTTAAATCTATATTTCTCTGTAAGCCTTTCTGTGACTTGGAGAAATTCCTCCCACAAATGACACCACTTCATCTCAGTCCACACCCAACAGGAAATACATGGAAGCGAGCTTGGTGATGAATTGAAATCATTTGGGTGGATACAATGCGGAGCCTCTCCTGCTCCCAGACATCTTTACTCAAGCATCTTGGAAGAGACTTGGCCCAGGTTCATGCTACATCATTAATGTCCGGTTATTAATTGTAAAGGTTTAAAAAAAAAACAATTTCTAAATTTTTTATAATAATATTTTTTTATTATATTATGTTAGTCACCATACAGTACATCCCTGGTTTTTGATGTAAAGTTCCATGATTCATTAGTTGCGTATAACACCCAGTGCACCATGCAATACATGCCCTCCTTACTACCCATCACCAGCCTATCCCATTCCCCCTCCCCGAAGCCCTCAGTTTGTTTCTCAGAGTCCATAGTCTCTCATGCTTCATTCCCCCTTCTGATTACCCCCCCCTTTCTTTATCCCTTTCTTCTCCTACCGATCTTCCTAGTTCTTATGTTCCATAGATGAGAGAAACCACATGATAATTGTCTTTCTCTGCTTGACTTATTTCACTTAGCATTATCTCCTCCAGTGCCGTCCATGTTGCAGCAAATGTTGAGAACTCGTTCTTTTTGATAGCTGAGTAATATTCCATTGTATATATGGACCACATCTTCTTAATCCAGTCATCTGTTGAAGGGCATCTCGGCTCCTTCCACGATTTAGCTATTGTGGACAATGCTGCTATGAACATTGGGGTGCATATGGCCCTTCTCTTCACTATGTCTGTGTCTTTGGGGTAAATACCCAGTAGTGCAATGGCTGGATCATAGGGTAGTTCAATTTTTAACTTTTTAAGGGACCTCCACACTGTTTTCCAGAGTGGCTGTACCAACTTGCATTCCCACCAACAATGTAGGAGGGATCCCCTTTCTCCACATCCTCTCCAACAATTATTGTTTCTTGCTGTGTCAATTTTTGCCATTCTAACTGGCATAAGGTGGTATCTCAGTGTGGTTTTGATTTGAATTTCCCTGATGGCTAATGATTTTGAACATTTTTTCATGTGTCTGTTAGCCATTTGTATGTCATCATTGGAAAAGTGTCTGTTCATATCTTCTGCCCATTTTAGGATTTGTTTGTTTCTTGCGTATTGAGTTTGAGAAGTTCTTTGTAGATCTTGGATACCAGTCTTTTATCTGTAGTGTCATTTGCAAATATCTTCTCCCATTCCGTGGGCTGCCTCTTAGTTTTTTTGACTGTTTCCTTGGCTGTGGAGAAGCTTTTTATCTTGATGAAGTCCCACAAGTTCATTTTATCTTTTGCTTCTCTGCCTTTGGAGATGTGTCATGAAAAAGGTTGCTGTGGCCGATGTCATAGAGATTGGTGCCTATACTCTCCTCTAGGATTTAGGTGGATTCCTGTCTCACATCGAGGTCTTTCAACCATTTGGAGTTTATCTTTGTGTATGGTGTGAGAGAGTGGTCAAGTTTCATTCTTTTGCATGTAGCTGTCCAATTTTCTCAGCACCATTTATTGAAGAGACTGTCTTTTTTCCACCGGATGTTTTTTCCTGCTTTATCAAAGATTAGTTGCCCAAAGAGCCAAGGGTCCATTTCTGGGTTCTCTATCCTATTCCATTGGTCTATGTGTCTGTTTTTGTGCCAGTACCATGCTGTCTTTGTGATCACAGCTTTGTAGTACAGCTCGAAATCTGGCATTGTGATGCCCCCAGCTTTGTTTTTCCTTTTCAACAGTTCCTTGGCGATTCGGGGCCTTTTCTGGTTCCATACAAATTTAAGGACTATTTGTTCCAGCTCTTTGAAAAATGTCCTCGGTATTTTGATCGGGATAGCATTGAAAGTGTAGGTTGCTCTGGGTAGCATGGGCATTTTAACTATGTTAATTCTTCCGATCCATGAGCATGGAATATTTTTCCATCTTTTTGTGTCTTCTACAATGTCTTTCAAGAGTGATTTGTAGTTTCTAGAATATAGATCTTTTACGTCTCTGGTTAAGTTAATTCCAAGATAACGTATGATTTTTGGTGCTATTGTAAATGGAATGGATTCCCTAATTTCTCTTTCTTCAGTCCCATTATTTGTGTATAGAAATGCAACTGATTTCTGAGCATTGATTTTGTATCCCACCACATTACTGAATTTCTCTATCCCTGATGAATATGGATGCCAAAATTCTCAACAAGATCCTAGCTAATAGGATCCAACAGTACATTAAAAGGATTATCCATCATGACCAGTTTCTAAATTGTTAAAAAATGCAAAATATGTGCTACTTTTTGACGTCTTCAGGGATTCCCAAGCTGTTTAATATTTTGGAAAGATTTAGTCCTATAACATAACAAATTGTATTCTAAAAGTTGGGTCACCAATATGGGGCATATTATTACCAGTACCACCATGACTACTGATTGTCAGGCTGGACATTAACTCATTTAAACCTATTTGGTAAATGGTGTTATTTCTCCCATTTTCCAGTGAGAATATTGATGCTCTCAGAGGATAGAGAACTAGTAAATGGTAGGGTAAAAGATTAGAAATGAGATGTGCTTGACTCCAAAATCAGTGGGCTTTAGCAGACATGGGTCTCTCTTTTGGGGACTCGACACGTATTTTATTACTTATTTTCTTTGCCCCATAGATAGTTCATTCTCTTCTTAGAACTAGTCTCTTCAAATGGGCCTTTGTTCCATTTCTCCTTTATTTAAATTAAGTGTTGATTAGCCAAAAACGGGGTTTTGAAAGTGATCTGTCAACCTACTACTTGTTTCCTGAACTATGTCTATAAAGTATCTTGAAGATCGAAGTTGCCATATAAATGCTATATATTATCTTCTTTATCCAGAACCATGAAAGAAGCTGCGGGTTGGAGATGAATGAGCTTTTGTTTCTGCAAAGCTGAATTTTTATTTCTTAGCTGATATATTTGGAGCCAGAACTCTTCCATGGTAAGAAAGATAAATTCCTTGACTGTGAAAAATGACTTTTGAGGGCTGGGCGGTTGGAGAGGTTAGCTCTTGTGCTGGGTCCTAGTCTTAGAGGTGGCAGAGTGGGAAGAGAGAGAGGGGGAGGAGAGGTGCTCCTTAGATATTTGTTTCAGTTGGGAAATGGGGACATTTTATATGTGGAATCTGATATTTACCATACATGGTGCTTTTTGCCCAGAAGGCTCTCAGAAGAATGCATTCTTGCTTTCTCCCTTGTCCACACCCATGAATGATAATCAGCGCCACTTGGGTGATTCTGGAAGCCAGTCTAAACCAGCTACATTACTTAATAGTTGAGGGGATGGGTAGAAAATAGTTTTCCCATTGAAAACTATTAGAGGAATTTATAGGCTGTCAGGGTGTAATTAGCCATGAAAGATACTGGCAGGGGCATGAAACTAACATTCCTCTCTCATCTCTTGACCCTGCCTCCTTCTGTAAGTGGGAGATGTTCTCCGTGTCTTGGCATTCTTGCCCTGTTGTTCTGCTCTTTGAATCTCTGCCCTGGATTAGTTTTTCCGAAGCCCACAATGGTGTCCTCGACCTGTATTTCTGTGAACTCTGTTAATAGCTCCTCCTTCAGCTTGCTGTTCTATTTGTTTCTTGAACTGCCTTCAATTGATGTGGAGCCATCTGAACAATTAGGCCAGACAGGCTTTCTGCCATTTTGGATTCATGTGTGTACAGATATGGAAGGTCTAGAAACACATTTCATTAGTTAGATGCTACAGAAGGTCAAGTTTGACCTAGTTGGAAGTTATCAGCACTACTTAAAAGAATAGAATTATTTACCCATAACCATTTGAAATGTGTGTAATAACTATTTGTTTTCTTTTAGAAAAATGGTGCTCGCAGAAAACTAATTCTCATAGCAACTTCTGGCTCGTAGATATTTATACCCCTCATGAAACAGTACCTATACTTAGTAGGACTGTGATGAATACTTTCGAAATAATGATAGTTTTGCCGTTCCTCAAAAAGCTGGACCTAGCATTACCGTATGACCCAGAAATTTCACTCCTAGGTTTATACCCAGAAGAATTGAAAACAGGCACTGAAACAAATACATGTATGTGAATGCTCACGGCAGCACTATTCATGTTAGCCAAAAAGTAGAAGTGACTGAAATGTCATCAATAGATTAACAGATAAACAAATTGTGGTCTATACATACAATAGAATATTTTTAAGCCTTCAGAAGGAATGAAGTACTGATACATTACTATAATATGGATGAATTTTGAAAACATGAGGCTAAGTGAGAGAAGCCAGACCCCAAAGATGGGATGTTGTATGATTCCATTTGTATGATGTGCCCAGAATGGGTGAACTCACTGAGACAGAAAGCACATTGGCAGTTGTCAGGGCCAGGGAGAAAGGGAAATAGGGAGCTAACTGCTTAATGAACATGGAACTTCCTTTTGGTTAATGAAAATGTTTCAGAACTAGATAGAGGTGGTTACACAACATTATGATCATACTAAATGCCACCAAATTATTTGCTTTAAAATGGCTCATTTTGTGTTATGTGAATTTCACCTTAATGAGAAAAAAAAATAACTACAGCAAACACCTCCTGAGCACATGCTATGAACCAGGCACTGTACTGGGCATTTCACGTAATTTTCTCTTGAGACCGCATAACCTCTCTGTGAGGCAAGGTGATGTATTCCTTCCATTTTACAGTTAAAGACTAACTGAAGCCTAGAGAAGTTAAGGAAGACACTCTTCTTCTGACCAGCTTTCTAAAAACTTGAATTCCTAGAGCTGAGCACAGCAACTTGAAGAAACTTGGTTGGAGGTAGAGTTGTTTTTCAATTGCATAAATTTTGAAAGAATTCTTCTCTGCTCTGGATTTGGACACTGGCTGGTAAGTGAGTTAGAGGCTGTGATTCTGTGTTTGAAAAGGAATGTTGCAAAGAAATAGTTCTGGATGGATGCAGACGTGTGCTTTAGAATTCTTTGGCCAGCAAGACTTCTTGGTGGGATCTCCTGATTGGGGGTTCCCAGAGGGCAGGCAGGATGGTGTTACAGTGGTTGCAGGGGATCATTCAAAGTGGCATTTGGCTCTGAATTCATACTTGACTGGTCTATTATCAAGTTTCCTTATAAATTTTTCATTTATAAAATTTTAGCATAAATCTCATGGAGTCAGTGACTAGGGATTTAAAGTTCTTCAAATGTGCAGGGGGTGAGGTATCTGGGTTGACCTTTGCATGATCTGTTTTTCCCTGTGGTTTACTAACATGATTTTATGAAGACTTTACTAGTTAAGACCTGGCTATCATACTGGGGTACTTTTTTCATTCTTCATTCATTTACTCACTTGCTCATTCATTTACTCATTCATTCATTCATGAACTCATTCATTCACTCATTTAATCTCTCATTCATTAACTCATTCATTCATTCGTTAACTCATTCATTCATTCACTCATTCATTCATTAACTCATTCATTCACTCAGTCACCCACTTACTCTCACTAGCCCACTAGCTTACGCATTCCTTAACTCATCACTCCCTCATTCTTTGATTGATGGAATCATTTAATCTATATAAATAATGCATGAAAAGTTGCTTGTAAAAATGCAAACAGGGTAAAAATATATCCAGCAAGAAGTGAGTCCTTTGGTACTGAGCTTCTGGGCTTCCCCGCTGTCCTGATCTGAGCCCCAGTAGTACATCCCACTGATTATCATTCATTGTTTGGTATGTAGGTTTCAAGTCTTCTTCCAGACATTTATTTTATATATGGATGCACACTGTAAGGGTTTCCTGATGTTGTATATATAATCATAATGGATTCCTGTTCTGGGAAGGTTTTTAAAAATAACAACTGTTTTATTTTTTGACTTTTAAATCTATTTTTAAACTTTTTTATTGTAATAGAATTTTGCCAGTTATTCTAGAAATTCCCTCACTCCCACCAAAAATAAACACTTTTATGGTTTTTATGGTATTAAATTTGTTGCATCTTTATGGTTCAATTAAAAGTATCCAGGCCCACACATCATAGGTTTGCCTAAATAAAAAGTTTTTATGTATAAACTTGAAGAACCTGGCCCCTTTGACCTGTGGAGTATCCCCCAGGCTGGATTTTGCTGATTATACCCTCACTGTGCAGGTCAGCATGCTCCTCTGTCCCCTGTCCTCCTATAAATTGACAGCCAGATCCAGAGGTCTTACCAGATTCAGGGTCACCCCCTGGGAGAGATGATTGAGAGGTGATTGTCGGTGGTGCTGTGTTTTTCCGTCACGCACCTGCTCTTTTCCCTCTTGTGTTTAATTTTGGGGGATGTGATGCACATCACCTAGATCCGTTCCTTCATTGAAGCCTGCAGAACAGTAATGTTCTAAGTCCATCACTTTGTTTTCATTTATTTGCGGGATAATTTTATAGGGATATACTTCCTTTCATCCACTATTTGGTGACCTAGTAGTTTAGTTCATATAGGAAGTAAGATACATGTTCGACAGTTTCCTTTTACTTAGTTTTCAAGATCGTGTACCAGTTCTTTGTCATCCTCAAAAGTTTACCAGTTAGGTTTTTCAAACATGTCATCATGAGCTCATGAGTTTAAATATATTTGATGAATTCCAAATTTCTTGCAATTTTCATCCTTATGGAAGTTCACGTTGTCCCATCTGTGAGCCAGAGAAACTCTTCCACCCAGACCTTTGTGATCAGCTGCTCTTGTATGTCCTTGACATGATTCTAGAACTGCGTTGGCCACTGTTTCTAGGCATTTTAAGTGGACAGAGCTAGGAAAACACACACACATACATATCTGTCTATGTCTCACTCTCTCTTTCTCATTACCTGTCATCTGTCTAGAAATAGATAAAATGCCATATCAATTAACACCAATTTCTTTTAAAAAAATTTTAAATTTAAATTCAATTTAACATATAGTGTATTATTAGCTTCAGAGGTAGAATTTAGTGATTCACCTGTGGTATACAACACCCTGCTCTTTACATCAAGTGCCCTCCTTAATGCATATCACCCAGTTAAGAAATGGGCAGAAGACATGAAAAGGCAGTTCTTCAAATACATACAAATGCCCAATAGACATGTGAAAAAAATGCTCAACATAACTCAACATCAGGGAAGTACAAATCAAAACCACAATGAGATACCACCTCACACCAGTCAGAATGGCTAAACTTAACAACACACCCATTTCTAATTCAGATTAAAGACTATAGGGTTTTTACTTTACCTCCTCTATTTACATCTGTATCTTCCCTCTTTCACACCAAAAACCTTAGTTCCCAAGCATACGGGATTAGAATATCCTATAATTACTCACTTGCTTTATCCCTTGGTATAAACACAGCAGTCTCAGAGTAATAACATGATACTATTACCACCAATCATGATTCCTGAAAACAGTTCAGGAATTTTTTATTTTATTTTAGTTTATTTTATTACCTATGCTATTCCTTGTCCCTCCATTTTTTATGGCTTTCCTACATCCTCACAGTCAGGTCTGTATTCACATAGTCCTATATACTATAAGGTTCCCTGTTAACTTTCATTTAGGCTTAGTTCTTCAAGTAACTACATGTTAAGTGCCCACCATCTGTCCTTATGTGTATGTTTCTCCGGTCATTTTTGTTGTTTGAAGAATGGGCTTTAGTAGATTCCTCAGGAAGAACCCAAGGGAATAGTATTTTCTGAGTTTCCGTGTGATGGAAACACTTTGTCTCTGCTCTTTACACACAAAGGTCGATACTGCTGAGGGCATGACAAATGAGCGCCATGTGTGATCTGGGATTTTCTTTTGCTCTAAGGGACACTATTTGGACAACTGGCAAAGTTAGAATAAAGTCTGTATAATAAGTCTGAACAATAGCTTGTTAATTTTCTTACTTTGGGATTATGTTGTGGTTGTGTAAGAGAATGCTTTTGTTTTGAGGAGACACAGACTCTAGCAATTAGGGATAAAAGTGCATCATGCATGCAAATTACATATCTATACATGCACGTGTGCACACACACGTGCACACGAGAAATATTTGGGGAATCTGGGTGAAAGGTATATGGGAATTCTGAATTCTTTACACTATTCTTCAACTTTCCTATAAGTCTAAAATGACTTTAAAATAAAAAACAAGCTATTTATATAAACATGCATTTCTCAACAGGCACCTAAATGTGTATGTATCCCTGTTTATGCTAGCATCCATTATTTTACAAGTCAATTTTATGGCTCTTTTGAGTTGTATTTTTTCAAAGATAAACAGTAGAAATTTCTTATGATGTTTAAGGATTTATACTTGGCACAACAAAATATGGGGTACCAAGGATGGATCCAGAAATTATGCAGGAAAGAAAGGCATAAATGTCTTGTTTGTAAAGAAAAAAATTCAATGACAATGCAAAAATACAGAGGTTTGATCTTGATTCATTTTGCATAGATGTCAATTTCTGCCACATTTTCTTGATTTTTAACTGAGACCTTGATCCCCTTGTTCTGCTGGTTTTTCCTTTAAAGCCAAATAAAAATGAACAGAGCTATTATTATTTTGCATTGAGTGTCCCAAGTAGATTTAGATTGGTGGTTTCAAAGCAAACAAACAAGAGACAGATGCAATGGAATTTCATAACTAGATGGGCTTTAGGGTGTATCAATTTTCTTAGGCAAGTTCATAAAAAAACAAGTTTCTCCCCCTCGTACTCTGTCCCTAGGGACTAATGTTCTAAAAAGGGAGAACAATTTTCCAGTAAAATTAACTCTGTTGAAGATGTGATGGATTTTAAAGACATTCTACTTTTGTGCTATTTTTTACGGCTTGTGGAGACAAACCCCTACGTAGTTAGTGGGGGTCCTCCCTGGTGGGTTGCGTTCTTGTCCGATGTTGTGAGCACAGGTGAATGTAAATGCCCTCATGCTCGGATCTCCTGGTTGTCCAAAATACTTTCATCTTTTCCACTAGATGACAAGTTCTTTTTGGAAAGGGAAGCACCCCTTAAAGATATGAAACAAATTTCTGTCATGTGGGAGGGCAGTCCCCAACTTACAAATGAATTGTCTTTGCATATTGTTTCTGTCAGTGACTGAAAATTTAAAATTGCCTCTTTCTAAGCGTACACCATCGTTAGGTCCCCAGGCCAGCTGACTAGAATTTACGGAGCCCACCACGTTAATTTCTGTAGCAATCCAACAGCCCCTAATCGCCGGGTGTGACTGTGTTCTAGACCAGTGGCTCTCATCCGGGCCGTGGAGGGCGCTTTCTGAAAGGCCCTGCTGGCTGCTTATCTGACACACTACGCAAATTCCCCGGAGTGTAGATCTTCTCATGCTACTGCTCTGCCCAAGGGCGTGTATGGCTCCATAGCCATATGAAACGTTCGCCTGCTCTTCGGGAAGTATTCAAGGCCTTCCACCACATGCTCCATTTTTCCTGTCCCACTGTGTGCTATTTCCCCACATGGGCACATGCTATCTAAAGCTTTGCCTGAGCCCCACCCCTTCTCAGTTCCCCACCTTTGCCTGTGCTACTCTTGGCACCCAGAATCCAATTCCCATTTGTGTTGGCCTAAGAGAAACCTCTTCTTTGCTGGCTCATCTCATATGCCACATCCTTTTCCTGATTTGTCCTACTTGGCACTTACCCCTCCCTTCCGTATTCTTATCCTACTGTTTCCTTACCCATTGTATGGCACGTAGTATTGTCTTTATGGGGTAATGTTTGTTCAACTAGAGGTGAGCCCTGTGCCCACCTGGGGATCAGGGATCCTTGTCTTATCCACCTCTGAGGATCCAGCAATGCCTAGCACCGTGCCTGCACAGTGGCTGCACAACAAATTCTGGAGGTGTTGGACTGCCTCCCTGCCCCCACTCCACTGTCACATATACTGAGAGGGGTGGGCAACATGTGCAGGTGCCGGTAGGAGGCCCGAGAGGGGAGCTGTCTTTGTTGCTCTCCAAACATTAATGTCCACAGACAGCTAAGTGCTGTCTACCTTGGCTTTGAGTCAGATATAATAAAACAAAATCAGCCATTACGAGTAATGCTTTTTAAATATTGTTGTAAGCCTCACAAAAGATGTTTGCTATCCCTGACTGGTGTCAGATACAATAAATATAATTAATCTCTGGAAACACATAGATGAAATTACTTAAATCATGGCTTTAGTTTGTTTCCAATCCCCTGAATCTCCTGGGCATAGAGCAAACCACGTGGCCCTTTGCTGCTGGAGGGACCTCAAGCCCTTCTCCTGGGTTTGGCTCTAGGGATAGTGGTTCTTTCTGGCCATTTTAAACTTGAAAGTGGAAAATGTTGGGCACTCCATACCCCGTCTCTTGGGGACTTACTAGAAGAAAGTTTATTTGTGCCAGAGAGGTGACCTTTCCTTTCCTCTTTGACTGTGTTTTAATATCTAATAAAGTCTAGAGTGGATGTTGCAGCAGCTTCCCCGAGGACAAATTCAGTGAGACCACAGTCCTGGAGGTGAACAGCACCGAGTGCTTTCCTTCATCTCAGTATCAGCAAATTACTCTGCCACGGGTCATTATGGCTTTGGAGCTATAATGTAAACACCATTGACCTGATGAGTTAGAGAGAATCTTAGATTTCATCCAAGCCAGTAGCCACATTTGATAAATAAGAGACCCAGGCTTGGTGAGCTGCCATGTCTTGCTGGGGAACACATCTTGTCTGAGTGTCAGAGGCTAGGTGAGAACAAGCTCTCTGCTGGGATCCTTTCTACCTCATGGATTTTTCTCAAACATTTTCCCAGGTGGGATTTTTTTGTTTTGTTTTTTTACTATTTCAGAGAACCATGATGGAAAGATTTGGTTAATAAGACCATGCATTTCTTATATTCATTTATCCAATATTTATGGAGGGCTCACCACAGGCCAGACACTTTCTAAGTGCTGGGGATACAATGACGAACAAGACAGATGCAATGCCTAGTCTGGGGAACCTTCCAGTTTACTGGGGCAGCCAGGTATTAGGTAGAATAGGTCAATGAATTTTGAAGGGTGTTATCATGGGAAAGTGTAGTGTGCCTGGAACCTCTAATTAAAGGGTGGCAGAATTTGGAGAAAACCAAGCATATTCTAAGCAAAAGGAGCGGCACATACAAAGGCTGAGGGTTCTGTAAGAGCTTTCTCTCATGTCCACATGCTTACTCTAGAACTCTTCCGTCTCCAGCCTTATCTCTCTTGCCCCAATTCTTTGTCTAAGCTTTTCTTTATTTTCCTTCCTTTGCACATACTGTTCCTCTCCTGGAAATGTAAATTGCTTCCCACCCTACTCATGCTTTAAGTTTCAGCTTTCCATTCGACTCCTCTGGACTGTTTTGGTGAATTCTCCTATATGATATCATAGCACCCTGTGTATACCTTCACTGGACTTCATAGACTCTAATGTGATTGTCTGCTTGCTTATCTGTATTCTTTGCTGGCCTGTGAGCATCTGGTAGGGGTCACAGTTGTGTCTTATTTGTCTCAGTATGCCAGGCACCATGTCTTGAACTTAATAGTTATTCCTAATAAACATTTGTTATATCAGCAGATGGAGAAATAAAGCCTCCTGACTCTAGTCCAGTTCTTTCTGCCTCTTTTTGCCCCTTTTTTGGTCTGTCATTCCATCCATCTATTCTTTTTACCTTCTTTCATTCCTTTCTTGCCTCTTCCCTCCCTCCCTCCCTCCCTCCCTTGTACCCATCTAACAGAGCCTACTATGAGCGTGGCCTTGAGCTGCTCATGGTCCAGCAGATGAGTTGGATAAGCAACTAGATAAATGTTCAGCAGCATACTTGATGTTACAGGAGTTCAAACAAAGGGCTCCGGAGCACCAAGGGTGGACCCATATGTCTGGGATAATCTGAGAAGGCTTCACCTAGGAAGTACTGTCTGAGCTGGGTCTTGAGAGCTAAGAGAGTTTTCCAGGTGAGGAAAGGGAGCTGAAAGGCTACTGCTTTGGTGACTTTAGCACATGCAGAGAAAGATCCTGAGTTGTGGAAAGTCAGAAGTTTAATGTTGCTGGAATGGAGGCTGTGTATGGTATTGGGAGCGAGGGTAGAGGATAGTGGGCAGGAGAAACCAAGGCCCAATGGGAAAATGCTCTTGCTGGCCTCTAAACAAAGTGAGTTTTATGATATAGGTGTGGGGAATCTTACTGAGGTTTTTAAGAGGGAAATCTCTTTTGTAGGAAGCTGAAGGTACCTCCCTAGGGCCATTATAAGAAAAAAATCTTGGACACAGCAAAGGCAGAGCTTGCCAGCAGGTTTTCAATGCTTCTCTGCCATGTGCTTCCCAGTCTTTCTGTTCCCCTTCTCTTCTAGCAAACCCTAGTCTGGAACACAGGCCATTACTAGCACTCGATGGGGATCACTACAGGAGGAAAGAAGAGGTGAGGGGGGGATCAGCTTATTTGCAAGAGTTTGTCACCTTTGCCTCTGGAGACCTGGGACTTTGAAATGACAGTGTTTACCAGCCCTTTACATTACTTATGAGACATCTCATTTCCCTTAATAATCCTTATTAGCCAGAGAATTTATTGTTTGGCACTGACTTAAATATATGTTTACCGAATTTTCCAGTGTTAGAGCTGGCGAAAGGACTCATTCTTCCTGGACTCCTCTTGTTGTTATAACAACAATGGTAAATCTTTGCTGACTGATTTGAGGAGGCCATTGAACTTGAGAGTAACAATTACTGAACCAATGTTTACATTAGGGCACCCGCAATTCATCGAAGTGCTTCAACTGCATAATTAATAGGACCAGCTAAAATTCTACATCATTGTAATAATATTTACTCTGAAAACTCACAGTTGGACTACAGTTTCTATCGCAAGCTCCGCTGACATCAAGGAATTTTAAACTTCCTTTTTGACAGGGAGGTTTATTAGGGCCTTATTTTGGCAGCCAAAGCCCAACTCCTCTTGCAGATGTGTGCCGAATTCATGGACTATTAAGGATGGATGTTGGATTAGAGATGATCTATTCCGTTGTTTCTAAACCTAGCTGAACCACAGAATCTACTGGGGGGCTTCAGAAATCTGGATTCCTGGGCTCCACATCTGGGAGCCTGATTCAGGAAGTAAGGTGGAACCAGGACATTGTAGACAGATTTTTTTTTTTTAAAGATTTTATTTATTTATCTGACAGAGATAGAGACAGCCAGTGAGAGAGGGAACACAAGCGGGCGGGGCGGGGGGGAGGCGTGGGAGAGGAAGAAGCAGCCTCCCAGCAGAGGAGCCTGATGTGGGGCTCGATCCCATAACGCCGGGATCACGCCCTGAGCCGAAGGCAGACGCTTAACCGCTGTACCACCCAGGCGCCCCAAGTAGACAGATTTTCTTAAATGCTCAGGTTATTCTTTCAGTTATGAGAACGGCTGATCTCATTTTGAGGATACTGAGGGCTGTAAGACTGAAGTCACTGGGAAGATTAAAACAATCTGGCGGCCTCCTGAGTCTCCGTAAGTAGAACAGGAATGAGTATCATGGACCCCTGGGAAATACTTTTGCTAATAAAATGCTTCTGTTAAAAAAGTACCCAATTTCAACTTAAAGAGAGCCACTTTCACAGTGTTTCTAAGAGTGGAATCTCTGACCATCCTTTAGAAACTCTTAGGTGCTTGTTAAAAATGCAGATTCCTGGGATCGCCTGTAGCCCCACTGTATTAAAAGCTCTGAGAGTAGGGCTCAGGAATTATATTTAAAAATACCTGTCAGGTTTTTTTTTTTTTTTTTTTTTTTTTTTTTGTTGTTGTTGCAAATTAAAGTTTGAGAGCCATAGGTTTTCTTTTTCTTTTTCTCTTTTTCTTTTCTTTTTTTCTCTTTCTTTTCTTTTCTTTCTTTCTTTCTTTCTTTCTTTCTTTCTTTCTTTCTTTCTTTTTTTCTTTCTCTCTCTCTCTCTCTCTCTCTCTCTTTCTTTCTTTCTTTCTTTCTTTCTTAATTGCCTCTCCTTGATTGTGGCCCACGCTCAGTGCCAATCCTCAAACTCATGGGAACTGAAATTTGCAAACAACGACACATCCATGGCATGTTCTCCTGTCTTCCTTGTGCTATTTGGCACTGTTGACTGCATATTCTTGAAATGCTATATCTGTTGATTTCCATGTACACACCCCCTCTCTTTACCATCCTCTATGTTGCTATGTCATCCTCAGACTTACCTTTTCCTGGACTCCTCTTCTTCCACCTGCCCCTCCTGGGCAATTACATGTCCTCTCTTGGTTCCATTATGTTCGCAGTGATGATTTCTAAATGTCTTTCACCAGCTTAGACTCATTTCCCAAGCTTTGGACCCACCTATAAATAGCCTGTGGAGTACCTGCAGTTTGGATGTCGATGGTGCCATCAAGTCCACATGACTGAATGCAGCAGCTCCTGATGTCCCCCTACCACCCGGTTCTCCTTCTGTCTCCAGTACTTGAATTGGTGGTGCTGCCACTCATCCAATCACTACCCCAGACTCTTGCCTCTCACTTTACCTCCATCCATGAGCAAACCCTATTGATTTGAGCTATAAATATACCTGAGTCAATTACATCTTGATGTTGGAAAAATATATACATGAAATCTACTATCTGTTCCCTCTCCCAAATGCCTCTGGCTCACCCCAGACCTTCATCGTCTCTGATCTGAACGTTGATACTACCTTCTGGGTTAGTCTCTTCCTGTCAGTTGCCAGAGTGATCTTTGTCCCTGGAATGATCTTTTAAGCATCTTAGCACATCAGCCCTCCTGCTCGAACCCTTCAGAAGTTTGCATTGCCTTCGGAATAAAGCCCAAAATCTTTAGTTTGCTGCTCAAGGTCTTCTAAGCTCTGGCTGTTCCTCCACTTAGCTCCTATTCATCGCTTCCCTCTCTTTCCCTGGACCTTAACTTTCTAGTCATTCTGAATTACTGTGCTCTGGGTGCCTTGAGGCATTTTCACAGGAAATTTCCAATACCTGGAATGTCTTTCTATCACTGTATCCTCTTTCTCCATCTATCATCCAGTGAGTCCTGACTCGTTCTTCTCGATGCAGCTCTGCCCCTCTGAAACCTTGGTTGACCCTCTGGCAGGGGTATGGCCCCTGCATTGTGCACCATCCCACTCTGCCCACACCTCCCTCATAAATCTGTGTGTAAGGACTTGTTTGTGGGCCTACTTCCTGTCTTTGACTTGATTCATCTATTACCTCCAGTGCTTAGAATCATGACTGGTTCATAGTACATACTTAATTAGCACTTCTTAGATGAATGAATGGATGAATTATTCACACCGTCTGACTTTTAGAACCATATGTCATGTAAAAATCTATACTTATATTTTAGCCATTCTTCCAACTTATGAAACACATGTCATGAATTAATGCATTGGCAGTAGAGTTCATAAAAATAAGTATGCATTCTGATTAATTGACTCATGTTACCCAATTAACTTACTCATTAAGGGGTTAGCCAGAAGCTGGAAGTGAAGCAAATATACTGTGGCATGGATCAACATTAAACCAAGTCCCCTTTGCAGTTGATAGGAAGGGGTTTTAAAAACAACCAAGGTTACTAGGCATTACTTCATCTTTTACAAAATATTGGGCATTTTTTTTAACCAGAGGAAATCATATTTCATCCCGGTAAGTAAGAACCATGCTAATAATGGAAAACAAAATTATTCCAACATTTTAACTGAAATTATAGTGTTGGCTGTAAGTAAAAAGAAGTTTCAGATGCTCAAGTGGGTCTATCTTTTCTTGGTCCTTCTTTTATCCATTGCAGCATTGGCATAAAGGAAGCTGTGACTGATTGGAGCAGGGTCCCGTAGCCAGTCAGGGAAGAGTGTTGGGGGTGAGACAGGTAGTGGTGGGGTGGAGGGGGCAATACATCAGTGATGCATCCTGGGAAATAATTAGGTCTGAGCACAGCACATGTAGACTTGTCACTCTAGGCCAGGCATGGTGCTTTTTGTTTTACATAGCCTGTGCTGTTCAATCCATTCTGCAACCCTATGAAGCTATACAGATTTCTTAATTTTACAGATTCAGGAGCTGTTAATTGATTCTCAGATTGTAGGAAATTGCATCTGAGTGATTCCATCATTTAAGATTCAGGAGGGTGTGGCGATCAGCTTGCCTGAATTCAAAAGGCAAGAAGACATGCCTTGTAATTCTTCTGCCCCCTTGTTTCTCAGTATCTTGTCCCTTGATTCTCTCAGAACTCATGCCTCCTGGGTTCCCACCCCTTGGCCAGATGGCATAGGCAGCTGTATTGGGCTGTGCAGCTGCCCAGACCAGGACAGCTGCGCTCCCTTTGCAGAGAGGCTTGTCAGCTGAAACCATCTCTGGTAAGCTCACTGTGGGAGAATGGCGTGTGGTGTCTGACCTTGCAATGCCCCATTCCCTCCAGCCCTGGGGGCTCTGGAGAGACGTGACTTTCACATCATCAGAGACTGACAGAGTGTTAGAGTGGTAAGGAACCATAGGTTAACTTGCTTGTCCAAAGTCCCAGCAGCACTGGATGTGGAATGTGAGTTTCCTAACCCACCCAGGGCCCTTGCCCCAACACCACCATGGCTCCCCTACTTGCCACGTTCATGCCCCTGCTCATCGGCACCACTTTTTCTCTCTGTTGAGCAGATAGTAGGGATCATTTACCGATGGGAGCCAAATTCATTTATGTTCTGCCAGCACCCAAGGTTTGTGCTTTTGCCTTGAAGTTGACTCTTGTTTCCCATGCTTCCAGGTTGAGGTTCTCACAGTCAGGTTCTTAGTCTTCTTCTCTTCTCTTTCTCCCGCTCCTCCCAGGTCTTCTGGTCTTTTCCATAGCATGACTTCCACACCAGTCTTCTGGTGCTCTTCAAACACATCTCATAAATTTTCTCCTTTGGTGAAGCTATTTTCCCAAGCATGCTTCTCTCGCCCGCTCCTCACTCTATGTTTTGAGTACTAATATGAATCATACTACTTTTAACATGCCAGCTCTAACCATCTCAGCCCACGGGGGATCTTTATGCAAATGATTATGGTGTCTCTCCTTTGAAACTCAACATATCATGGCTAGGCCAGTGTTTGCCAGAGTATTTTCTAGAACACATGCTCCTTGAACCCCATTTTCTCCATTCTCCCTATAGGATAAGACCATGGTTAAGTCCGTCCATGAGATGCTGAAAGTTTAATCTGCCTTGTGGACATTCCTATTGCAAATTAACACACTAAGGGCTCTGAGAAGTTCTGCATTATAGAAACTGGCTTTGCTTTTTAAACCCATGTACCTCCCAGATATATGTCCTTGAAACCTTTTTTTTGTGTGTGACACTGTTAGCATTCTATTGAATGTGTTTTGAGGAATGCTCTTCTAGGAAGTTTATGGCACGCAATTAGAAATCTAGAAGTCTTATCTTCTCAGTAATACATAAGTTTTTGTGCTTCTTTATCTCTCCCCAGTGCCTGGTGGAATATTAATTTCTTTATTTCTTTTTAAAAATTTTAAGCAGTGGCAAAAGGCTAAAGGAGGTTTGCTAATCTGCCACTGTGGGATCCTGGTGCAGAAAAGAACTTTTTACGCGGAGATATGGCAAAGATGCAGAGTGGTCAGCAGGAAAAGCAGAAATTGTTCAGGGATGAGGACAACTTAGAGTATAGTGTTGTCATGGACCATAAGTGGGGCTGGGTCTAGAAAGGCCAAACCCACTGTCAGAAAAATCTCAGTGGAAAAGTTGTAATTTGAGAAACCCTCATCCAAAGAAAGGCAAGTAGCTCTAATGTAAGTGAACTTCTCCAAGTCCTGGAGAGTGAAAAACAAATTTAAAGATGGAGAGAGGGAGAGAGAGAGGGGGAAAAAATGGAACAGAATGGATGGTTATAAAATACTCATTTTATTTCAGTTTCAAAACTTTCCTGGGATGAGCTCCCAGATCCTCACCCTGCTACCAGGAGCTAAGACTTCAGTTATTAAGGTTCTCTTCTTGCCAAAACTTTCTTCTTTTTCTCTTTTCTTGCTCCGTGTTTCAGTAATGACCTTAAATAACCCTGGATCTTTATCGGTTCCAGTTGATTTGGTTCAAGTTGGTTCACAAGCTATTTATTGAGCACTTACTGTGTGCCAGGCTATACTGGGACTGCAAAGATAAACAAGACAGTCTTTTTGCCTGGGTATGTTCTAGCCAGGGGGTGGGGAGAGGCAATATTAGACATATGACAGGTAGTTTCAATATGGCTCCCAGATAAAGAACAGGGAGGCATATGCTGAGCCTGAGGACTCCAGTGACTATCCACAGGGCCACCTTCTCCATTAGGCTCAGGAGTACAGTGCTGAGGGCCCATGAGATTTCTAGGAGCTCATGAAGATGTTTTCATTTTTAAAAAATCAGAAATAAAAATTGAATGTGATCCAGCCTGGATTTTACTTATCTTTATACCAATACAGCCACAAAGTAATTTTGAATTATTTTTTACAGGCCAAAGTGCCCAGGGCCTACAAAAATGGTATGTGACTGTGTTAGTTTCCTGGGGCATCTGTAGCAAAGTACCACAAAAAGTACCTACTTAGACAGTAGGAATGTATTTTCTCAGGGCTCTGGAGCCCAGAAGTTTGAGATGATGGTGTGAGCAGGGTTGGGTGGGTTCCTTGTGAGGTTGTGAAGAGACTATGTTCTAGGCATCTCCCCTAGCTTCTGGTGCCTCAGGTACTCTTTGACTTGTAGATGGCTGTCTTCTTGTGTCTTCCCATCTTCTTCCTTCTTTGTATGGCTCTTTCTCTTCACATGACATTCTTTTTTATAAGGACATCAGCCATATTGGATTAGGGGCTTGCCCTGTGGTAGCATAACTCATTTTAACTGAACTAATTACATCTGCAGCAACAGTATTTCCAAGTAAGGTCACATTTTGAGGTTCTGGGGGGTTAGGATTTCCACATATGGATTTGGTGGTGGCAGTGGTGATTGGGGAGGGACACAGTTCTACCCATCAGGGTGACCCTGGGTTCCTGGGAGATTCCATGTTTCTCTCCTCCTATGTGGCCATGAGGCAGTGCTTGAAGTGAGTTACATGGCTATCTGTGGTTATAAGTCCCCTTACCTCCCCTCCAGAGAAGTAAAACAAGGAAGTTTTTCTTGTTGATCATAAGACCACTGGAGAAAATTTATATTGCAGACTTGATTGGAACATTTTTTATTGATTTCACTTCTATTTGAAGATGGCCAGATTCAATTATTATTTAGAAAAATAATCTTTACCCTCAGAAATGCTGAGCATGACATCTTTAGAAAGTTAAGCCTTGGGGCGCCTGGGTGGCTCAGTCGGTTAAACATCTGCCTTCAGCTCAGGTCATGATCCCAGCCCCACATCAGGCTCCCTGCTTGGGGGGGGAGCCTGCTTCTCCCTCTGCCCCTCCCCCTGCTTATGCTTTCTTTTTCAAATAAATGAATAAATAAATAAATAAAATCTTAAAAAAAAAAGTTAAGCCTTCCTCTTGAACTCAAGCTCTGTAGTAAACTCCTCTGCATATGCCATCCCCAGACGGGCTGGCCTTGGTGGGTCCCAGGATGCTGGGGTAGAAGTCCCCAGGTTGAATGGCTGTGAGCTGTTTTTTCCCCTTTTCGTAGGGACAGGCATTAAGTCAGGAAACGAGTGCCAGGAAGTGGTGATAAGGATTTTGAGGAAATGGTGCTCCTCTGGTTCCCACCCTGGTGTCCTCAGGGCCGGGGTCTAGAAGGGGCCAGAGTACATTTCTCACAGGTTCCATGTGCTATTTTGGGGAAAGGGCCAGGCAGTCACCCAGACACAAACCTGGCACAAGCCCACCACAGCCTGTTTTGAATTTGCATTTCAAATTCTGCCTTTTGCCCAGGGAGTTCCAGGGGACACTGTCTCCTTCCTCCCTCACTGGGTAGGCCTGCTCAGCTGGTGGTGGTCTGAGGCGAGCCAGTGCTACTTCTCACTCCTGTCCCGCCAACTCTGCAAATACTTCTGGGTGTCTGGTCCTCATTAGGGTTGGCTGAGTTGACAGTTTGCAGCCTTTCCCTGAAGTGCCACCTCACCTGTGGTTGACCAGACGCCCCCATCTTCACTTTTGAAGAAAAGGCCACAAGGGACTGCTCAGGCAGTTGCCAGAGCTTGTCCTGTGGACTCACATGCCATGCAACTCGGCTGCTGCTGTCACCACCTTCCTGTCTAGGAGGCCAGCTCACCACGGGCCTCTCCTCCTTGCCTGGGCTTTGCCAAACTCTCTGGATGGCAGCCATCTTGAGTTTGTTCCTGGAGCCCATCGACTGTCTGGGTTCTCTCACAGGTTGTAAGAGAAACAAACCGAAAATGTGCTAAGTCCTTCATCACCTCCTTCTTTTTCCAGCCTCTCATTTGAAGTTCTATGCATATCCTCAGACTTGTACTTCTTAGTATTTTTTGTAAAAATAACTCTGTGTGGTAACTCTGGGTAAATATCTTACCTTTAAAGTCTTTACAATCAGACCTCCTATTGCAACCAGAATGGAGCAGCTATAATTAAGAAAAATATACAGAACGAAGGTTTTAAAGTGTCCCCCCTCCTTTTTTTAGAGCATCTGATCTGTTTTGCTATTAACAGGAGGAAATATTTAGAAAAATCCAGGGCATTTCTAAACATCTGACTGTTCAGCTGGGTAAAAATACAATCTAAGTATTTCCTTTCAAATTTGCATCACTTTATGATTAGTCAGGGCTTTTGAAGTATGAATATCCTTTTCCGAAATGTTTTCTATTACAGCTGTGTCTTTTTTTTTTTTTTTTTTTCGGTGAGCCAATTATATGACTCTTCGGCATGGAAAAGTTCACGTTATTAGTTTAAAAATACATTGTTGAATGTCAATAACAGGTTTTGCAAGGTTGTGTTTCACAAAATTTTATGGCGTTTAATTTTTTCATTTTGTTCTAGCATGTAGGAAAGGGGGGCCCTGGGGAGGGTGTTTAGGGTCTTTTGAGGTAGGACAGAGGAAGAAACTGGAACGACTGGTAAAGACCCCTTTTGAATGGACCCTGTAATGCATTCATTACTGTAAAGGAGAAGGTTGGCAATGGGTGGATACATTCCTGATTATTTGAACCAGAGCTGGTCTGGCTGTGGAGCTTCTTCATCTTGGATATTTAGAGTTCTTCTCATTTTCCTTTACCCCATGTTACAACCATGAGTCCATGATCATCCATTTGCCCCTAATATCTTTTAACAGTGGACTCTTTAAAAGATTATTGAGTTTATTTCATTCCTCAGACGTGTTCCAAGAGTTCTGGAAAAATGTTGCCTCAGATAGAATATAATCTGGAAGCTTACATTCCTTAGAATTTGCTACTCAGGAGATACTTTAGCACGCGGGTTCTTTAAAAATAAATTATTTATAGCTCCAATATTTTCTTTATAATTTGTTCCAACTAGTCATCATCACTGAAGCAAGAATTTTGAAGCCAAGGTGTTTGCTTCCAAGTGAGAATTTAAAGAAAATTTAGTGTTTGATTTTTTTCCCCCTTATCTTTTCTGGGAGTTAGATATATTGTGTGAGTGTTCTACACACCTGCCAAAGTCAACTTTTAAAATAGACATAACGTAAGACCAGCACATAGCTCAGCCTTGTTCGCTGGTGGAGCTCTGTCTCTGAGGGTTTGGGTTCTATAGGACTGGTCTGCCAGCCATGAAGCCTGCAGAGATACATTTGTCAAGGAAGACAAATGATTGCCTCTTGTTTTGAACCACCTCATCCATCAATGGCATCATTGGGTGCAACTTGATCAGGAATTATCAGAAGGGCCTTTCCTAATGGCAGGTGTGCCTTAAAAATGGCACTTGCCTGAAGTGTGGTGGAAAGGCTGCGTGCCATCTGCCACTACGTGGCACTGCCGGCCTCCTTGTGGCTCTGTGTTTCTCCTGAAACAGGCCAGGGGCTCAGTAAACATAGGGACCTCCCTGTGATTCTTCCAAGGGTCCTTGCCTTCATCGTCAGGGATTTTAAGGCACTGGGAAGTGAAAAGGCACCTGGGACCAATATGCACCCTCTGAGATAGTGCTTTTGGTGGCTTCTAGGCTGTGGATTGGTACCAGAAACCAAAACAAATAATCCTATAGTGTACAGGTAGCGTTCAGGATCAGTATTTGAAATTTGGAGGTCGACTCACTGTCAGTATTTTAGGAAATGAAGAGAAAAACAACAACTGCTCAACCTTCAAATCAGAGGAGGTTGAATGATCCACAGTGGGGGTCTACATGTGATTTTTATAAAGGAAGGAAATATTTCAGCTTCAGTGGTCCTTAGTTTGTATTTTTTATGTGATATCTACCAGGCCTGAATAACTAGTAGAATTCCACAGCGTTAAAGCTTGTAGTGGGTAGAATCATGTCCCCATATGCTGTGTTCGAGTTCTATCTCTTAGTACCTATGAATGGGACCTTATTTGGAAATAGAGTCTTTGTAGATGTCATCAGGTTAAGAATCCCAGGATGAGATCATCCCGGATATAGGGTGAGCCCTAGATTCACTGACCAGTGTACTTATCAGAGAAAAGAAGGGTGGGGGTTGAGACAGAGACACACAAAGGGAGAATAGCATGGAAAGACTGAGACAGAGACTGGAGTGATGCATCTATAAGCCAAGAAACGCCAAGGGTTGCTGGCAACTGTCAGAATTTAGGATAGAGGAATGAAAAAGATACTTCCTCAAAGCCTCCAGAAAGAGCCAAATCTGCTGACACCTTGATTTTCAACTTCTGGCCTCTTGAATTGGGAGAGAATAGATTTCTGTTTCAAATCACCCAGTTTGGGGTAATTTGTTGCAGCAGTATCCTAAGAAACAAATACAGAGCTGTATGGGGTTTTGAAAACATCTGATCCAAGAGCCTCATTTTATTTTTGGGAGGCCCAGTAACTCATCCCAGTTTACATGGTAGGTGCACAGCTGAGCTCAGACTAGAATGCTTGATTGCAAACCCTGAGTTCAGTGTCCCCCCCCCCCCCCCCGCCCACTTATAGCATACCCAACATGTGTGAAGCATGGGGTCAGGTGCTAGAGGGAGTGCAGAGGCAAGTCACACCAGCTTTGCCATTAAAGAACTTCAAAGAAGTCATGGATTCAATTTTCTATGATACGGATACAGGATGCTCTGTGATGTCATTAGAGGTTATAAATCTAAACAGGTGGGACAAGTATGCATGATTGAAAAGATCAGAAAAGGCTCATTTTGGAATTGGCCTCTGTGGTTGGGCTTTAAAAAATGAGATTTTAGCATGGAGATTTGGTGGGGAAAGAGGGACCAGAAGGAGGGGGCATAGGAGGGTGCCTTCTCACTGCCAACTTAGCGAGGAGCCTGCTTAGGAGTTGGTGGAAGACAACACTGTTGCTGTAGACCTGCAGAGGCGGGGACTTCCGGTGAGCTGTGACGGTGCTGCCCAATGGGCTAGAAGGGATTATTCCAGGATTATTATTCAATCCAGAAGGGATTATTCTCCAGGCTTAAGGTTTAATGCTGTTTGCCCTATTAAGTTTTGGACTTACCAGGACCTGTCATTCCTTCCTTCTTTCCTGTATCTCCCTTTTTGGAATGGGAATGTCTACCTGATGCATGTCCCGCTGTGTATTTTGGAAGGACATAACTTGCCTGGTTTCACGGGTTCATGGCTGGAGAGGATTTTTGCCTCCAGATGAATGCACCTGAAGTCTCACCTATACCTGAGACCGCTGGTATGGAGATGAGACTTGGGCTTTAGAGTAGATGCTGGAATGAGTTAAGACTTTTGAGGCTATTGGGTTGGAATGATTGTATTTTGCATGTGAGAAGGACATGAATTTGGGGGGGTGATCAGGGGCAGATGCAATGGATTGAATGCCTCTGTCAGTCTAAATTTATAGATTGAAATCCTAACCCCCAGTGTGATGGTATTTGGAGGGTGGGGGGGCCTTTGGGAGGTGATTCAGTCAGGTCATGAAGGTGGAGCTCTCATGAATGTGAAGTATCCTTAATGAATAGTGTGCTTATCAAAAGCCTCAGAGATTAGTGTCCTTATCAAAGGCCCCAGAGGGCTCTTGTCCCTCCCACCACAGGAGGACATGGTGAGAGACTCTGTCTGTGAGCCAGGAAGCAGGTCCTCACCAACACGGAATCTGCTGGTTCCTTGATCTTGGACTTCCCAGCCCCAGAGCTGTAAGAAATTTCTGTTGTTATAAGCCACCTAGTCTATGGTTCCTGTTCAAATGGGCTAAGGCAGCTAGCAGTTAAAGGAATGCAGAATCAGATGTGAAGGGAATGAACTCTGGTTGCCTGTTGCTTCTCACTTCCTTCCCGAAAGAATCTGGGTTTCGAGCAGGTATCTCCTCTCTTCAGCACCATCTTGTGCCTCAGGGGAGGCTGACCTCACATCCAGGTATGAGAAGTGGCTCAACAGGCCACACCAGTAATGCTGCTCCCCCCACCAGTGCTTGGCTGAGCGAGGGACACATGAACTAAGGGCCCATGAAATGTAAAAGGAAGTCTGGTGGGGCTTAGGGAAGGAGGGGATGCTTCTGGAAATGTCTCCACACTGAGAGAAAGTACAGAAAGAAAACTCCTTTCTTCCCCTCTGGACATCACAGTTTCTGGATGTGGCATGGAACTGGGTCAAGCATCTGCTAAAGATGGAGCTGATACTGAGAGTGGCAAAGAAACAAGAAACAGGTTTTTGGGGATGGCATGACACCCCTGAACCCACCTACACCCTACCTTTGAGTCTCCTGTTAAATGGCATGAAGATATTTCCTTATCATCTCTGCACGTGGGCGTCAGTGTTTCTGCCAGCCGTTGCTGAAAGCATGGCGGGCCTTCCTGGAGGAAGAGACACCTGGGCTGTCTGGAAGATGAGGAGGAGTTAGACAGAAGGAGATGGGGCTGGAGTGTGCCAGGCAGAGAGAACAGCTTCTGTGGGGGCTTTAAGGGGAGACACTATCACCCCTGCACTGGAGACACTGGAAAAAAAGTGCAGTCTGTCTGGAACAGGGAATGGGGTGGTGATGTATGTGTAGAGATCGGGAAGAAGGAGGGGGAACAGAGAGGGATATGGCCAGAGGAGGGAAACAGGAGTCAGATTACAAGTAGCACAGAAGTTTACAAAGACTCATGTGGGGGAGACATTAGGGTATTAATTAGAGGTGGGGTATTAATTAGGGAATATTAAATGGGCTCCATCGAGACATGATGAGATCCTGGCATCCAGCGGTGACAATGGTAATGAAAACCAGGGATAGATGTTAAAGACACCGGGGAGGTAGAATCCATGGTATTTGGCAGTGCATGAGCTATGGGGGGAGATGGAGACAGCAAAATCCATGCCAAGAATCTTGAGTGAGTGACTCAGAAGATGCGGTTCTCTGAAAGGCCAGTGAGGAGGGAGGACTGGGTGGGGTGGGCTGAGGTGGAGGAGAGGACAAGAGCAGCCATCAGTGTGGGTTGTCTGCGCTGAGTGCCTAGACTCACAGCAGACAGGCAAGGATGGGCTCGCGTTCAGAGCTCTCTGGAACACCCACAAGACTGAATGAGGACGCACATTCTGGCCCCTCTCAGCTCCCCTGTGGGTGACAGGCAGGCCTTGAGCTCTGACTTGGGCTCTCCCCGTGCCGTCCCTCTGGGGTTTGCTCCCTCAGCCTGTCCTTGTGCCGTGTCTGTGTGGGGCCCTCAGACCCTCCTCTGTTCCTGGGCAGGATCCAGGCTTTGCATGTGAGTTCCCAAGTGCCTGAGCCTCGTAAATCAAAAGGCTTGGGTTTCCAGACTATTGGCCCTGCTCTGTTAATGGTGTAAAGAACTATCTGGAAGTGCCATGCTTTTTGTCTGTCCATTCTGTTGGGCTGGTCTTCTCCAAGTGTCTGCTTTCAGTAGGTAGGAAGCCAGAGTTAATACATCAGACTGTTAGCTCAGCCCAGGTCGGATGGAAAAAGATGGAAAGATGACCTGCTGGGGCTGGACCTTGGGAACAAATTGGGTTAACCAGAGACAGAAATGCAGAAATCCCCTCTGCCGGCATGAAACCCCACGGGGACAGACCCAGAGTTCCTCGTCGTCCTTCTGATTGTGCCATTTCACAAGGCTCCATGTTCAGTTTGAAGATAGGAAACAGGTGGCTCCCTAAACGTCATGGCTGCTATTTTATGGCCTCGAGCCATTTGGGATGTACAAGTTGGGGTACAGGTGGTTTGGGCCCAACATCCCAAATGCAGTGATGACCCCCGCTCCCCAGTTCCCGGAAGATGTGGAGGAAATCCTTTGGCACTAAGCAAGCAAACAAACACACACCCAAACAAAACAACACCAGAAGTCTGCACGGAAAACTTTCCACTTGCAAACATGTTTTTGTCACTGCCAAAGGTTTAGGATTGCAACATTTGGGCGTCTTTGGCCCCAAACCCGAGGACTCTGCAGTTTTCCCAAAGCACCTAAAATAAAGAATTCCTTTTGGCAAAAACAGTATGTTTGTAAACAGCCTTTATTTTTGAGAAACTCAATTCCACCTTAGATGTAGAGTATTTTGAATAAAGCCCCCGTGGCTATTTTCTGTCTGCTTCTCCCACTCCAGATTGTCACTGGCAGGTAGAAAATATCTCTAGTTTGTGTGTGCGTGTGTGGTTTCCATTAACTGGGTGTGTGTTCGGAATTTGTGCTTGTCGGCCAGTTGCTGATTGCCTTCTGATGCTTCTTGAGAGAAAGCTTTGCAGATGAGGTACTGGATTCTTCCAGACTCCAGGTTTCTTGTGCCCCAGGGTCATGAAGCTGGGCGCTTCCCAGAGATAGGGCCAAGCCTCCTTGCTTCTTGTCAGACCTGCCCCACCCATCTGAACACTGAAACCTGGTGCAAAGCACAGATCTGAACTTGGGAGTAGTTTGTTTTCTAGATTCTTTGTAGAACAACTTTGCTGCAAAAGATGAGCTGTCTTTTCCCTTCGAGGGGGTGTAGGTGATATCTTGCCCCCACCCCATTTCTTGCTAGCACAACCTGTTCACAAAGAAGGCTGTAATTATCTTCTCGATTTGGAGGTTGGTGGCCTTAGGTCCTAACTAAAACTTACAGATCGTTCTCACCAAATACTCAAAATTTAAAATACCCTGGTCTAAATCCTAAGATGGAAGACAGAGTTAGAATTTGTGATATATATATATATATATACATATATATATACACACATATATATGTGTATATATATATATATGTTTTTATTGAGGTGAAATTTAAATAATATCAAATTAACCATTCCAAAGCAGACAATTCAGTGGCCTTTAGCGCACACACAGGGTTGTGTAACCAGTGTCCCTAATTTAGTTGCGGAGCATTTTCATCATTCCAGTGTAAACCCTCCTAACCGGTCAAGCAGTTACTTCCCACGCCTGCCTCCCCCAGCCCCTGGTAACCACCAGTCTGCTTTCTGTCTATGGATCTGCCTATGCTGGGCACATCATACATGAATGGAATCATACAACATGTGGCCTTTTGCATCTGGCTTCTTTCCCTTAGCATCATGTTTTTCAGGTTCATCCGTTTTGTGAGGACAATTGTCCCCAACACAAATCCTGTCGAAGAGCTGTTATGTCTCCTATTTAAGGCTGAGTAGGAATTTAGGAAGCGGTGGGATGAACCCAGATGGTCTCGAGGGCCTGGGAAGACTGTCTGAGGCTGTAGAGGCCAGCCTCTGCTCAGGGAAACACCCTCTGTCTTCCAACTCTGTTGTACCCTGGCTCTGCCCAGGATGATGCCCCCTGGGGCCCTGACATCATCTCCTGCTCATGGCCCTTGCCATCTTTCCAGCCCTGCTCTTCACATGATGAACTGGCTCCCACTGCGTGAACTCAGCACCATCCTGCCTGGCGCCGTGTGGGTGGGTTCAACAGATCGTAGAGAAAATGACTCTCTTGGAAATCAAGGAGAAGACACGTAGTGGGTTCTCACGCCGCTAGTACATTTCAGCTTGTTAGGCAGCCATGAGGTCTCATGGGATAGAGATGGGAGCAGATGGTGTCTTAACACCTGGACAGGAAGAGGGTGCTGGATTTAAGAGAATACCTGGAAAAGATTATTTATTAGTCATGAAAAGATTTTAGTACATGCCTATAATAAATTTATTATAAGGATATAAACTTAAAATGATTTGCCATATGGCCTTTTCTCTTTTATGTTTTATTACTATTGTCTTTTCATTAAAAAAAAAAAAAAAGCAAAAACCCAGGCTGACATCATTCCTATGATTATTATTGACTTTACCCATTTTGATGTTTTTCCTCATTTTTATATCCTCACTATATTTTTAAAACCTTTTCTGGAGGTCAAATAATCTATCCTTCTGGAATTGAAATTCCCTCATTCTGGAATTGGAAACTTGAGTCTACTAATTTTAACAGTTCTTCTGTCCTTCTTAGTTGATCTTGCTGAAACTTAGAGCGATTACTCTGAGTGGCCTAATATAGCCACTAGGTGGCGCACATGTGCTATTGTAAATGGGTTCTGTCCTTGAAGTCGAAAAATTTGGAAAACAATTTGTCTTCATTTAAGGTAAAAATACAGGAACTGGCCCTTCAACCTGGACGAGCTTTGCGGATTACAGATTTTCTTCTTCCTTCTCTTTTCTTGACTGCCCTTTTCACTATGGCATCATGATCGAGCACAGAGACTAAGTTTCAATACTACCTTGTCACTTTCTGTATGACCTTGAATAAGTCACCTAACTTCAGTGTTCTTAATAGAAAATGAGGGTAACAATCACACATACCTCATAGGGTGGTTGTGAGAATGAAAAAAGTTAATACATATTAAAGAGTTTGTGTTATATGTGTTTGCTTTTTTAAAAAAATACTGCTGTGTCTTTTTCTCCCCTGCTTCATGAGAAATAATTGACATTTAATGTTGTATAATTTTAAGGTGTACAACGTGATGATTCGATACACGTATAAGCAGCAAAATGATTACCACAAGAGACTTAGTTATATGCTCGCTATATTATCAATATTATCAATACTTTTGTTCTTTATCAGGACATTGCTAATCATAGACGTATGTTTCCCATATACCAGTACAAGGCCTAGCAATATCAGAATCACTTATGGGTCTTATTTAAGATAGATTTATGAGCTCCATATCTGGAGTATCCATTTTAGTAATTTGGGGGAAGGGCTTAGGGATCTCCGTTTAAAAGTTCTCAAGTAATTCTGGTGCTCAGCTAGTTTTGGAGACAAGCAACATAGACTGCCCAGGACATCCCGCTGAGGTTTATGCGACCTGGACACTGGCAGTTTCTAATTCCCCTTAAACATAGGGTATGTGCCATTCAAAGCTCTGTCCATTGGGATGATTCCTTCTCACTATTGTCTTTCATGGCCACCCTGAGAATGAGGCCGTACAGCAGCCACTGGCTATTTTTGGCTTGTACCCTCATATTCAGCTGACCCCAGAATAAATCCAGCTTGGGCTTTTTCCTCTTCCATTAGCCTTTCTGAACAGACCTTCCATGTGGCAGTACGTATGAACCAAGGAGAGGTAGTGATGCAATGGTAGTGAGTAACGTGGGGGTCTGGGCTGCCTGCTTGTATGGCTTGCTTATGCCCTTGATACAACGTCTACTTCACAAGCATTGCCGCTGGGCCTGTCCAACCGTGTGGCTTGATGAGTGTGATGCAACCCAGCCCGTCATGGATGACTGGTTACTTGGTGTCCTGAGGTCAGCTACTCCATTTCCTCCAGGACCCATAGTATGCTAGGAACCGTTTTCTCTAAAGTTGTGTAGTTATTTGCTGTAGCTGACATGGCCTGTTCCAGAACTTTGTATCTGAGTTGTGATTTTCCCAATATAGATTGCCAAAAATTTCATGGTGTCTTTTTCCGTCACTAATGCTTTTAATGCCATAAGGTCTGCTGGGCCATAAGGCCCAAGTTGTAGGCCACTTGCCCTGCAGCCTGGACCTTTTTTGCAGACCCTTTTCCTGTTTGGCTCCTATTCAAAACTTTTGTGTCCCTTGTTAAATGGATGTGAGCAGTGTTCCTAACTGTGGGATCCAAAAAACCCAAAGAAACCCATGGGGTGTTGTGCTGAAGTCTTTGCTTTAGGAAGGGTGAGATAAATAATTTGTTCTTCCCTTTGGCTAAGATGTCCTGGCATGCCCAAGATCTGGGACTTTTTTTTTTTTTTCTAAGATTTTATTTATTCATTTGAGAGAGAGAGAGTGCATGCTCTGGGGGGGGGGGAGGGAGAACACATGAGCAGGAAGGGCAGAGGGAGAGGGGGAGTGAGAAGCAGGCTCCCTGCTGAGCGGAGAGCCCAACATGGGGCTTGGGCTCCATCCCAGGACCTTGAGATCATGACCTGAGCCAAGGCAGACATTTAACTGACTGATCCACCCAGGCGCAATCTGGGACCTTTAAAAAGTGTACTGACGTGGCAGGCCCCTGCGTCCTCATGGAGTTACTTCCTACTGTGTTTACTGCATGAGTCTGACTTACGAAGGCCCCAGCGTATTTGCCGCTTGTTGCTCATCAGGTCTCGTTCACATGATGTCATCACCAGGGTGATGCTCTGCAGATGTCCAGCTGGTCCAGGCCTCCTCAGGCTGTATGATGACGGAGAGGGGAGAGTTAACATAGCCCTGGGTCAACACTGAAAGTGAATACCTCTGTCTGTCCTCTGTGAATGCGAACTGTTTCTGATCCTTATTTTTGGTGGGATGGCTAGGGCACAGTCCCCAGATCAAAGGCTGCATTCTGTGTACCTGAGCCTGTGCTGAAGTTAAGATACCTTGTCTGGCAAGGGAGACTCAGTGCCAGCTGTGGGCTGCTGCTTGTCTAAGTTCACGGGAGTCCATCATCCTCCAGCACCTGTCTGGTTTCTGCAGGGACCAGACTGATTAATTAAATAGTGATATGATAGGGGCCACGCCATGCATCCTGTAAGCTTTAAAATCCACCCCAGGATGTGGGCTTGTTTTTAATTTGCTATCTTGGCTGGGGTAGGGGGCAGTTTTAGAGTCTTCCCCTCAGACTTCCTCGCTATGGTAGCTCTTATCTTTGTGGGCGTTTGCCACGCCAAGTAACGCCATCCTTGTGATGCATGTGGGGTCTAGAGTAATGGCTAGGGAGTGGGTTCACTCAACCAGTGTCCTGATCCTCCAGTGTGGAGTCTTCTGGAGGGATGGAAGGAGCAATACTTTGGTTAGCTGCTCCGCCTGGCCTCTGGGGGCGCTGTTCTCTAACACCCATCTCATCTCTGCCCAGATAGCCCCCCAGAACATGCACTTTGACGTTGCTACTCATTGGGACAATTGTCGGTCCAGCCTCCGATACCTGAGTATAGCGGCTGGCCTCTCATATTTTGGGTCCTGTCATCCCCATTGTTAAACCAATGGGCTTCTTCTGTTCTGCTGTCTCCTGCCACCCTGCCCTGCGGAGAAGGGCACCCACTGAGGTTTTCAGTGATGCTGCCAGCTCTTACCAGCTCACCCCTCATTGCTTCAGTAGGTGGAATGCCCTCGGGGTCTTCCCATGGACCACGTTCACATGGCGTGTTCAGTCGAGCTGCCCACTCCCCTGAGCCTTTCTGTCCTTCCTTCACTGTCCCTCATGGCAGCTCTGGCTCTTCTGCTTTCTTCGTACGGCCATCATTGGTCCAAGCTTCCAAGAGCCACTCCAGCAGCATGCTAATTCTGCCTCTTGGAGTTTTTCTCGGGGTGCTGTTACGGTATGAATTGTGTTCCCCCTCCCCCCTAAATTCATACGTTGAAGTCCTAACCTCCAGAACCTCTGAATGTGATTGTATTTGCATAAAGGCTCTTTAAAGGAATAATTAAATTAAAACGAGGTCATTAGGGTGAGCCCTGATCTAATCTGACTGGTGTCTTTATAAGAAGAGGAGATTAGGACACAGACACACACACAGAGGGAAGACCTTGTGAGGACACAGGGAGAAGACAGCCATCTACAAGCCAGGAAGAGGAGCCCTCAGAAGAAACTAACCCTGCTGGCACCTTGATACCATTCTTCTAGACTCCAGGACTCTGAGGAAATACAGTTCTGTAGTTCAAGCCACCCAGTCTGTGGTGCTTCGTTGCAGAGGCCCAGCAAACTGAGACCAGTGTTGCATCTGTAGCACAGAATAATGTGCCCTTTTGATACACTCCTCCTCCTGCAACTTTGTGTTCTGCCCCTGATCCGGAGCCCTGAGGGCCCGCCTGTCCATCCTGTTGCCTGGGGCCACAGCATCTTCAGGGTCCATCCCTTTCCTCCCTTGGAAAGCCCAGCGGTTCCCTGGCTCATCACGTGACCTCATGCTAGTGGCCCGAGGTGAGGAGGGGACAGATACTCTGTGTGTGTGTGTGTGTGTTGCAGGACAGAGGTCTCTGCACAGTGTCCTCAAGCAATAGGGAGGCTCTAGCCCTGACAGGGAGGTGCGGCCTTTTCTGGAGACTCAGAGAGTTCAGGGCATTCTAGGATTCCAGACTGAAGGGCATTACCCTGGACAGCCCCACCCTGCATCTCAGGATGTCGTTCTTCTGCACAGGAGCTTGAGTTTTGCCCTAACACAGTTGCCGGGTTGGGGGATAAATTCTGTGCAGCTTTGCCATTATTATGAGTAAGTCCGGAGCCTGATCTTAGCTTTCTCTGCAGTTTGAATACAAGTGGCAGAGTCCCTTCACAGACTGGCAAGGAGGCCTTCTGGTTGCTATGCTTAGCATTCAACTGATGGTTAATGTCCTTAGACCTTCATGGTGACTCTTGCAAACATGAGTAGCCCCAGCAATAGCCACCCAATCTCGTCTCTTGACAAAGACTCTTTCCCATAGGGACTTCTCAAGCAGCTGATCTTGGGTGTTCACCCTAGTTCACTGTGGTGGAAGTTTCCACAACTACACTCCCTCTCTGAGCCAGGGGCTATGTGACGGGGTCCTCATTGCTGGCTGGGTAGTGGGTTATCAAGCTCCAGAATCCTGTCAGTGAGCCTCCGTTCCCTTGAAGCACTTATGGTATGAGGAGGGGTTCCAGGGAGGCAGGCCCTGAGGGGGACATTAACATCTGGGATGTTTGCTAGGGGACGCTCTTGTGATCCAGGAGGAAGGAAGGAAGCAGGAGGAGGTAGAGTAGAGGCTGGACGGTGCTGCTGTCACCCCGTGGGAAGCTGGCACGGCCCTCCGAGTTGTGCTGAGCTGGAACAGAAGGGTCAGGCTGCCGTGCTCCTGACCTGTCAGTGGGTCTTGGACTCCAGCTCTCAGGAAAGGGGTATGATGTCGTGCAAGGTGGCTCCCTTCAGCCAAAGGCAGCATCTGCAGAGGACGGACTGCCCTTCCAGCCCTGGGGAAATGCACCCTTCAGTCCTGAAAAAGTTCTAGAAAATGCAGAAGGCATTCAAGACAATAAACCAAAAGTATTCATTCGATTGGGGTCACTTTGAACTTCGTGCTGGTCAAGGCTCAGTGCTGATGCCTCCTTTTGGTGGATGGAGCAGAATGCTGAGATTGTCCCATAAACTGGAAGCAACACTTGGACAGGCGTGCTGTCATTAAGGGGCTTATTCTTATTATCTCCTGAGTGGAAGTCATCTCCGTGAAGGTGTGTGACCCTACAAGGCTCAGGTCACACTCAGCCACCTTGGTCTCTTAGGCACCGGTTCTCGGGTGTGAATTGGATCTTCCACCTGCTGCTGTCCTGTCATCAAGCCAGAAGCGACACTGAGACAGTCCAGCTGCCATCCGCACGTTGGGAGCGGATGAAGGTGAATCGGGGGACTGCAGGCAGAGACGCAGCAGGCTCACGCACGTTTGAACTGCACATCCCAGAGCCGACCACAACAAAAGCTCCAAAGAGGAAAGGTCAGACCCATGAAGTGCTATTTGTTTTCACTGAAACTTCATCCCTCCCACTTAACACCCGTCTAACCAGCAACGGAATCAATTACCACGTGTCAGCCCGAAATCTGACACAAGAAATGAAAGAAGGACACAACCTCCCCAGGGGGGTGGCAGGCGGGCAGAGAGGGCCGGGGAGATAGAGAACTCAGGGAGGGAAGCTGTGAATGAGCCACTCTGTCCTGTAAGTAAGGGTTAAAGGCAGCCTGAGACCCTTCTTCCCTTCCCTCTCGCCATCTCCCGCGCCTGGAACCCGGATCACAGTCACCCGTTTGTATTAGTGGGTGTTTCTATCGCAAGGAGTGGTCAGCAAGCCTGTGAGGTGATTCGACTTTGGTTACATAAGTTGCTCCATTTCATAATTGAAGACCAAAAGGTTCTAGACATTTATTACTTTGTCGAGCTAGGAGTGAGAATTCCTGGCAGATCAAGTTCGGCTGCCGTGCCTATTTGAGCTGATTGAGTTCCTGCATTTCTTGGGCTTCTGTTAAATGTGGTGTCAGCTTGTCCGAGAGTGCCCGGTTCAGGTGATGTCATTCACTTTCCACATTTATGCAAGTCTCAAAAAGAGAGCTCCACAGGCTGCTTGGGCAGAACACAGAAAAGTTCAGTGGGTGAATCCCAGAGGGAGTGCTGTTTCGCCATGTCTGTTAAGTAAGATGTTTTTGTTCTTAAAGAACACTTGAACTCTCACCCTTTCATTAATAGGGTCCTGGGATAAAGAACCCTCCTGTGTTTAGGTAGAGCATTGCACGGACATTTTCCCATCTGTTCTGTAAATGGTTTTGTCTCTTGAATTGCCCTACCATACAGAATGTTCGAAGTGTGAAGCATTGATTAGAATGGAACAAGGAGGCATCCCTGCAGAGATCCTGGTGGTATAAAAGGTATTTCCATTTATCAGCAGGAATTCATGAAAAGCCAGATTTTCGCTCAACCAGATAAGTCAATGGTCAGTGGAATAGTGCATGGCATGCATATGAATGAGTCAGTAACGTAGTTGACGTAGTTGTTAGTTCCATGTGGTCTTATGGTATCGATACCTCTTTATGACACTGCTTTTGGATTCTTTTCTTCTGACTTACATGATGCTCAGTCTTTGGCTCTTTCATCTGAGGAGGGAGATATGTGTTCTCTCTTTCTCTTTGCTTTTTCAAAGTGATGCCACCCACAGGCAGGGTTTTCTTTGCTGCCGGCGATGTAACGCTCCCTGCGTCTTCATCATCATGTGGGCTCCTTGGTTCCCTCGGCTCAGCTCTGCACCTCTCTCTGAGTCGAAACTGTCCTTGATGGCTCCCTGACACCTTAAACTCAGCTCGGTCAAAGTGGCAGCATTCATCTTTCCCTGACTTGTCTCCTCCTTCACATCTCTCTCCATTTCCAATGTGGGAGCAAAATCCCAGGGGTCACTTAAGCTTGAAACCGGAGACACTTTCTTGATCCTCCCCACCTCCCTTATCCCCTACATTATCAGAGGTTATTGATTTTTGCTTCCTAAATATTTCTCACATTTGCCCCTCTGCCATCTTGCCACTTGGCCTCATTTTATGCCACCATCTTCTCTTCCTGCCTATTCCGGCAGCCTCAGACTCTCACTTCTGTGGCTTGGCTCATGTTTTCCCGTTTTTCTAGAGCATGTGCCTTTTTTTTTTTTTTTTTTTTTGGCTTTTTCTTTTTAACCAGTGAACCTGAAGACTTTAAAACTCAAATCTGGCATCACTTTTTAAAAAAGGAAGTATCAATTACTTAATTTTTTTCACATCTTTATTTTCTCTCATGTTCTCCATCTTCCTTAATTCCCTCCCTGTCTCTCCACCTTTCCCAGCTGGGAAGTTTTGAGTCCTCTTCTCTCCCCAGATGATATCAGTTACCCAATGTTGAGTTACTACTGAATTGTACCTGCTCTCCTTCCTGTCTCCACCATCGATTTTCAGGTCGAAGCCCACCTGATTTTGGAGTAAGCCATACACTCATCTCCCAGTGAATCTTTCCTCCTCCTTCCAACCTTCGGCTCACTGTGGGATTCATCTTTCTAAAGTCCTTCTTTGTTCAAAGCCTTCTCTGGACTCATTTTCTGCAGAGAAATGTCCTAACTGCCTAGCACAAGTTTGGAGCCCTTTACAACCTGCCTCTAATTTACCATTTTAGGGGCAGGTGCTGTCATGTCCGCCAACCCCACCCCCATCTTGCATTCCCAGTGCCCCCACCCAGTCCCTCAGGAACACCCCCCCCCCACCCCACCCCGTATCAGCTGCCTAGAGCTGAGCCATCCTTCTCATGTTCATGGCCTATGGCTGTGCTATTCTTGACTGGGGACTCCTCTGGGTGTTGAAGTCCTACTTACTTTTTAAGACCTAGTGTAAATGGAACCACCACGTGAAGACCCTCCTGATTCCACCACTGAGAACAGATCGCTTTTTTTCTTACAGTCTCGATGTCACTTACAATCCTAGTCTGCCATTTGCCAGTCAGCCCAGCATTACGGGCACTTAGGTGTCTGGGTTTGTTTTTTGTTTTGTTTTGTTTTTTTTTGAGCTTGTGGACAACACCCCAGGGTGTGTTTGATTGCTGTTTGGGCTCGTCAGTACCTCCATTTAGCAACTACTCATTAAATCCATGACAAGAAATGGAAGCCATGTATATATTATATTTATGAATTTTTTAAATTTAAGTATAGTTGACACATAATTCTACATTAGTTTCAGGTGCACAACATAGTGGTTCAGAGTTTATCCATTATGCTACGCTCGTCTGTCACCATGCAACACTATCACAGTATCACTGACTATATTCTTTATGCTGTGCCTGTTATTCCCATGACTTATTCGTTCCATAAATGGAAGCCTGTATATAAAGACCATGTACTTTAAATGTATATTTAAAAAGAAAGTTCTTGTTTTTCCTTGAAATATAATTGACATACATTGTATTAGTTTCAAGTGTACAACAAAATAATTCGATATTTGTATATATTTAGAAATGATCACTGCAGTAAGTCAACATCTATCACCTCATCCTTGTGATGAGGACTGTTAATATCTACTAAAAAGAATCCTTTATTTTTTATTGTGTTCATTTTTAAATCCGCACCATCATTTCTAAAGTCTTTATCAGCACTAAGCACACACTGACTATCTTGTCTTTTTAAAAACTTAATCCAAACACTTAATGACTTTGAAAAACATAAGGTAGAATTCATATAAGTACAACAGGAAAATGTTTCTGAATTGTGATTTACAAGCAATCATTTGCTGGATTTCACATTTTTGTTTCAAACTGGATCCTGTACAGATGAAGCATGAATCAGGTGACATGAGGTTGCTCTGGTTTTGGTGGGGCAGGGCTCCCACCCCAAAGAATGTTCTTTTACAATGGCCTCTGATGTTCAGAGGCTGGATCAGTGGAAATGAATAGCCAAAACTGTATCTTGCTACATAATAAATGGTTGACGGATGCAATGCACAGCCCCTCTTGTATGTATATATATATATATACACACACATACATATATATATATATATAATATATATAATGTGAACATGTGGACAACAGATGATTTTTAGATGTGAGTAACATATTCATTAGGCATTTTTAGCAAAATTCTCCTCTAGTCCCATTGTCCTGAAGTTGAAATAGAAGAAGTTGACTGTGCTTCAGAATCCTGAAGTTTAACTTGGATCCCTTTGAAGTCTTTTATTATGATTGATGAATCATTTCAACATTTCCTACATTCAAAGGCCCACAGTAAAAGATAAAATCAAGTACCTTACTAATCAAGGATACCACAAAAGACTGGAAATCAGGAGAAAATGTGACATGAGCAGTAATACTAAACTCAAAAACCTGTATCAATCACTACAAATTTCAAAAGAATTTGGAAACATTTAAAGCTCTAAAAAAGTGCACAGGACTGATTTCAGAAACCATTTGGGAAATATTTGGGTGCTATTTCTAATAGAAATAAACTTCATTTTGATACTTTTCTCAAACAAATGTTTTGCAATAGAGTTTGGCATCACAAGTCAAGGATGGAGAAAGGGTTTGTACCTGCCTGTTTGCAAGGGGATTCCCAGGTTAGGGCTGGGTTTCCTCCCCATGTCTGTGTCAGCCACTGATGAGACAAAACTTGCTTTTTAAGGGAGGCTACAGTTATGTCCAGATGGGGAGGGTTATCACCCACAGACTAAGGTTTTGGGGTTCTTGGAAAGAACTGCTAAAGACTTACCCTTTATTCCACTTTCAACACTCTGAGACAAGATCAAAGGATGACTGAGCCCTAAAACTGCTTGCTGAGAGCTTCAGAGGAAACTGCCAGCACCCCCGGGAGGAACATCAGAATAGGTTCACAGTGGGAACCCACAAAAGAGGAGCTGCCCAGCCCAGTGGGCTAGTGAGAGAGCAGTGATTGCTCACTGGACTAGCTAGCGAACAAAGCAGACTTAGGTATCAAGACTGTCAAGGGCAAGGATCAGATGGTGCCCTCAAAACAACAAATTTCAAAGAAGTTTTGAAAGCGAAGACCAGCAACTTCTTATAATCTGGCTTCACCCCCATTTTTAAGGAATTGAACCCCCACACAGTTGGGGTCAGACAGCTGTTTGTCCAGCCCAATCCTGCCATTGTCTGATAGCCTTGCTTCATTGTGTTACTTCCTAGATCAGAAATCATCACCCATCCTCCCCTCCTTTAAGGAGTAGCCCAGAGTCTTTAGCTGCTATTCAAAGCCATCTAAAAACTGGGTCAGACTTACTCTTGTAGGCTTATATCCCCTATTTTCCAACATTACCAGAATGATTTTCCTTCTTTGCTCCCATCCAATAGAAATTTTGCCCAGACTACAACACCATCTCACAACTAACAATCTCCAGAAAAGCTTCCCAGATCACCCAAGAGAAATGAGACCATTTCCTCTTTTATACCTCTAAGGTGTTTCCTGGCTTGTCCCCTTTATGACACTCAGTCCAAGCTGTCTAGTGCTGTTGCCCTGTATATACCCATTGAGAACCCTGGGCTGCCATAGCTGATAGACAATAAGGAACACCGTTTTTCCTTTTCTGTTCATCAGCACTAGGCACAATGCCTAGTGTGCACAGCGGCGGCCCAGCACGTATTGTTGAGCTAATGAAGTGAATCAGGCTTTATGTAATGCTTGGTACTTAAAGTGGTTTACATACAAATCCATCCATCCATCCATCCACCCATTTCTACATTGACTACATAGTCCATCCAGGTCTGTGCTCGGCCCTGGAAATACAGCATTGAACAATAAAATCATGGTGCCTGTCCTCACTGAGTTTATAATCTTGTGGGGGAAAAGAAATAGTCGCACAGTTAGCAATCATGATACGGTGGATTACTCTTATTGAAGGCTTACTCTGTGCTAGTCATAATACTAGGTACTCCTTCATATTATCTTACTGAATTCTCATTACCGCCCTTGGAGATAAGCATTATTATCCTTTTCTTATGGATCAGGGAATAGAAGCTTAGTATGTTTGTTAGCTTAACTGCTCAAAGCCATCTGGCTAGTGAGTGGAAAAGTGGGAGCCTGACCAGACTGACTCCAGAGCCTGTGCTTTTTAACCACCACATGGTATAAATAATTACTAATATTAGAGGGTTGACAGATACCACAAATATCACACGTGTTTGTTTCCTACGGCTGCTATAACAGGTTACCACCAACTTAGTGGCTTAAAACAACGCAAATTTATTTTTTTATTATTTTTTAAATTTTTTTTATTATATTACGTTAGTCACCATACAGTACATCCCTGGTTTCTGATGTAAAGTTCCATGATTCATTAGTTGCGTATAACACCCAGTGCACCATGCAATACGTGCCCTCCCTACTACCCATCACCAGCCTATCCCATTCCCCCACCCCCCTCCCCTCTGAAGCCCTCAGTTTGTTTCTCAGAGTCCATAGTCTCTCATGCTTCATTCCCCCTTCTGATTACCCCCCTTTCTTTCACCCTTTCTTCCCCTACCGATCATCCTAGTTCTTATGTTCCATAGATGAGAGAAATCATATGATAGTTGTCTTTCTCTGCTTGACTTATTTCACTTAGCATTATCTCCTCCAGTGCAACATTTGTTGCAGCAAATGTTGAGAACTCGTTCTTTTTGATAGCTGAGTAATATTTCATTGTATATATGGACCACAGCTTCTTAATGCAGTCATCTGTTGAAGGGCATCTCGGTTCCTTCCACGATTTAGCTATTGTGGACAATGCTGCTATGAACATTGGGGTGCATATGGCTCTTCTCTTCACTACGTCTGTGTCTTTGGAGTAAATACCCAGTAGTGCAATGGCTGGGTCATAGGGTAGCTCAATTTTTAACTTTTTAAGGGACCTCCACACTGCTTACCAGAGTGGCTGTACCAACTTGCTTTCCCACCAACAATGTAGGAGGGATCCCCTTTCTCCACATCCTCTCCAGCAATTGCTGTTTCCTGCCTTGTTGATTTTTGCCATTCTAACTGGCATAAGGTGGTATCTTAGTGTGGTTTTGATTTGAATTTCCCTGATGGCTAATGATTTTGAACATTTTTTCATGTGTCTGTTAGTCATTTGTATGTCTTCATTGGAAAAGTGTCTGTTCATATCTTCTGCCCGTTTTATGATTTGTTTGTTTCTCGCGTATTGAGTTTGAGAAGTTCTTTGTAGATCTTGGATACCAGTCTTTTATCTGTAGTATCATTTGCAAATATATTCTCCCATTCCGTGGGCTGCCTCTTAGTTATTTTGACTGTTTCCTTGGCTGTGCAGAAGCTTTTTATCTTGACGTAGTCCCACAAGTTCATTTTATCTTTTGTTTCTCTTGCCTTTGGAGATGTGTCATGAAAAAGGTTGCTTTGGCTGATGTCGTAGAGGTTGCTGCCTATGTTCTCCTCTAGGATTTTGATGGATTCCTGTCTCACATCGAGGTCTTTCATCCATTTGGAGTTTATCTTTGTGTATGGTGTGAGAGAGTGGTCAAGTTTCATTCTTTTGCATGTAGCTGTCCAATTTTCCCAGCACCGTTTATTGAAGAGACTGTCTTTTTTCTACCGGATGCTTTTCCCTCTTTATCAAAGATTAGTTGCCCAAAGAGCCGAGGGTCCATTTCTGGGCTCTCTGTTCTGTTCCATTGGTCTATGTGTCTGTTTTGTGCCAGTACCATGCTGTCTTTGTGATCACAGCTTTGTAGTACAGCTCGAAATCTGGCATTGTGATGCCCCCAGCTTTGTTTTTCCTTTTCAACAGTTCCTTGGAGATTCGGGGCCTTTTCTGGTTCCATACAAATTTAAGGACTATTTGTTTCAGTTCTTTGAAAAATGTTATTGGTATTTTGATCGGGATAGCATTGAAAGTGTAGATTGCTCTGGGTAGCATGGACATTTTAACTATGTTAATTCTTCCGATCCATGAGCATGGAATATTTTTCCATCTTTTTGTGTCTTCCTCAATGTCTTTCAAGAGTGATTTATAGTTTCTAGAATATAGATCCTTTACATCTCTGGTTAAGTTAATTCCCAGGTAATGTATGGTTTTTGGTGCTATTGTGAATGGGATGGATTCCCTAATTTCTCTTTCTTCAGTCTCAAAACAACACAAATTTATTATCTTAAAGTTCTGTGGGTCAGAAGTCTAACATGGGTCTCACCAGGCTAAAACCAAGTTGTGGGCAGGGCTGAAAGTTCTGTCAGAGGCTCTAGGGGGGTTCCATCTCCTTGCCTTTTCCAGCTAGGGCTTTCCCACTTTCCTTGACTCATGGCCCTTCCTGCATCTTCAGAGCCAGCAATGCCACTTCTCTCTGACCAGTCTTCTATCTTCATGTCTCTCTCTGACTACTGGTGAGAAAGGCTGTCTGGTTTAAGCACTCATGTGATTATATCTGGCCCACCTGGATAATCCAGGACAATCTCTGTATCTCAAGATTCTTAATCATAGGGCATGGCGCCTCTTACCATGTAAGGTAACATATTAATAGGTTCCAAAGATTAGGGCACAAAGATTAGATATCTCTGTGGGGCCACTATTCTACTGGCCAAACCATAAGATGATGTAACAGGTAGAGAAGTTTGGAAGTATACGAAGGGCTCAGACTTCCTGGAAAGGACAGGCACCCCAGGCTGAGGGCCAAGGAGGTGCAAAGCCCCTGAAAAGCGACAGACCTAGGGCCTTACCAAGTCCGAGATTGACCAAATGTGTATGGGGGATGGGGAGGGGCTCCTGCTGTGACTGGAAAGGGAGGCAGGGGTCAGATCATGAGAAACATGCCTGGAAGGTAAGGGAAGGATTCTGTTATGATTCTGGGAGAAAAGGACAGCAAGTAAAAGGGTCAATAAGGGACACAATTGATTTGCATTTTCAGATCACTCTGCTGCTGTGTTGGGAAAAGTTGGTGGGGAGCACAAGTGCATGCAATTAGTAAGATGTTTCAATAGTTCAGGTGGGAGATGTTGATGGCCTGGACCAGGAAATGGGCACGCAGGTGAGGAGAGGCCAGTCCGGCCAGCAGATAGCAGGGTTGGTGATCACCTGGGTGCGAGGCAAGGAAGACATATTCAAGTTTCTAAGGAGGATAACCAGAGTGGGTAGGGCCTTTATGTTGACACAGTGGTGGCCAGAGAGGACCAGGCTTTTGGATGGGAGTAAGGATGACCAGAGCCAAGTGGCTGTGGAAGGAACAAAGACAATTAATAGAGGAAAGAAAATTTATCATGGTGGTAGGAGGCCAGTGAGTAGAAATAGGGCAAAATTTGGCAGAGTCATTCCTTTTAGTTCTTGTGATTGAATATTTACAGGGGTCATACTGCCTTTTTTTTTTTCCTGCAAGAAGCTTTATTGTTTACATCTGGTTCATGGCTTGGGAGAGTTCTCCAGGGTGGTAAGCTGCCTACTGGCTGCAGGGACAAGCCCTGGCACCAGCGCAGTTCCAGAGGAGCCCCTCAAAGGCTGCTGGGCTTCAGAGGCTCCTAGTCATGCTTGCAGGTGATCCTTTTGAAGAACTACTTGCCCAGCCCAACCTGTAGGCCAGCCAGCCTGCAGAGGTGAGTCAGGTGGCCACCATCTTTTTGATGAGTTTCACCTCCTTATCTAGGATGTGGTTCTCCAGGAAGTCACAGAGATGGGGGTGTGCGCAAGCAGAACCCAGGGCACACAGATCCAAAAGGGCCTGGTTCAGGTTCTCCTCCAGATCCAGGGTGGATTCCATGGCATCCATTCATCCTGGGACGAGTCTGCACATCCTGGGAGAGGGTGTAGCCACTGCACTGGTTGTGCATCTTCAAGAGAGGCTCAACACCCTTGCAATTCTCCTAAGCCAGCTCATGGAAGAAGTGGCCCAGCCCTTTAGCGCCACATTGTCACAGTGGAAATAGAAGTCCAGAGAGTGGTAGGTATAGGAGACCTGCAGATGTATGCTGACCAGGCGGCTGACGGCGGCCTCTACCTCAGTGGAGTAATTCTGATCTGGGAGCTCATGGTTGATTGGTGATAAGGAGTCAACCTCAAACTAGGGAGTTGGCTGGTCCTGAAGGCAGAGTGTAGCTGAGAAGATGGTTCTGAAGGTTGTGCCTGTAAAAAAGATTGGAGGGTGGTCGCAGGCTGGTGGAAAGGGCATCCCTGGGTTTGTTCCATCCAAACACTGTTGAAGCAAGAGTCCAGGGGCTCATTGCCTGCAGAGGCCATGTTGTTTTAGGAGGACCCAATATATAATCTTAAAATGTCTTCTGGAAAATTATGCAGACTAAATATTCTAATTGCTGGTTTGGTTTGATTAAGGGCAACAGATCTGTTATCGTATTTCAGCCTCTCCGTCTTAATAACCAAACATTCTTTTTCTTCCTTGCACATGATACTTTAGTGCACACCTTATATTTATTCTGATCCTTAGTCTGATGACAGAATGATTCTTTGGGCACAGTATGATATGACCTTAATTTTTAATAAGGTTCATTTTGTTCTTTAGTAAATACATACAGAATTGTATATTTCAACAAGATTAACATTTTACAAAAAGAAGATTCTGGAGAAATATGTTTTGGCCTGAGTTAATTATGGGACTTAACAAGGAAAAACAATCAATCCACCATACAACACTGAATTAATTGAGTGGCATGCACGCACTTGTAACCTAATGAGTTACTTTATGTACGTGTCCTAGGATGAAAGTCCACAATTATCTTGTTTAGAACTCACAACATGACCACATCTATTAACACGTTAGGTTTAGAAACTCCATACTGGAAGAGAATAGACTAGATTCTCCCAGCAAGCAAGAACACTTTGGAATTCTGTACTGGCCTCCCATTTATCCCCAGGGATGACAGTTGTCTGCAGGGTGGGTTGACTTGGATGCCCAGGCTTCTGTGGAGAGACATCCCTTTAGTTCTTTTCTATAGTCTGTTTCAGTGGTTTTCAAACTTCAGTGAGCATAACAATTATTCTACAGGGCTCTATAGATAAAGCCATGGATCTCATGCTTGACTCACAATGCAAGACAATTTTAAGGGTACTTTAGACTGTAATTTTTGCCTTTGGTGCTGATTTCAGAACTTAAACTCCATGGGGTTCTTGGAACCAAATGCAGTCTGGGGCTATGACTCCAAGTCTGATTTTGGGAGGCATTTCAGCACATGCTTCTGAATAGAAGAGGGGCTGAAGTTAGAGATAGCAAGGGGACACACCATTGTGAAATTGATGAAATAACTAGAAAAGGATAAGCACCCTGTGGTCATGTGTGTGGTAGAGAGGTGCTGGCCTAGCAACACAGCAGTTATTGATTGTCACATGCCAATGCAAGAACAGAGGTGGACCTAGGATATATGCAACAAGATTCCTTTCCACGGAAAGGACCCAGGTTGTCACCTAGTGCTGTACAAGCAGAGGCCTATCGTAGTTTCAGTACAGAGAAGTTCTGGGGGCACCTCACAGCTAGTGGTGCACATAATAATGCCACTGCCTTCACACTGACTTTGATGGTTACATCGGCACCTGCCATGTTAAAATAGATTTATTAATTTGAAGTTTTGTGGCTTTTTAATCATTTTGATTACATTTATTTTCAATGTTATTGTTAAATAGAGGGAACTTATTCCTAGTTTTATCTGGGTTCATATTTAAGAAATATTACAATTTAGGCAAGTTACTCAGACTGGGGATGTGATGCATCTGGTGTTGCATAGAAATCCCTCTGGGAGTTTATATACTCAAGTCCATTCTCAGACTTCACTGCACCCGTGGGGTCTAGAGGTGAGTAGGTGGTAAATGTGGGCAATGTTTTCCTATAAAAAGAGTCCATGTCTTGTTCAACTTAGGGAATACTGCTGTTCACTATTCCTAAGAACAACGAGAAAGCATGTTACGTCTTTCATAGCTGCTGTGTGAAAATGGCACCGAGTATCACGTAAAGAAGTCCTTGTCGATTCTGCAGTTTCCAAAGTGCTAAGTTATAAAAATATCAGACCCTGAAACCTCTGCATGCCCCTAACACAGCCCATATGATAGACGGTATAAAATCCATTTAGTAAAAAAAAACACAGTAAAGTGAATTTAGCAGAAAAGCCTCTTAGGAAAACAGCCACCAAGATAAGACTTGGCAAAAAATAACAAACAGAAGCCTGGGCAGGCTGTTGTCAGTGCAAACCCTGACTTTCAAGCTGAACTCTCCTTGCTGAGTATAAAGTAAGGAAGAAGCTAGCAGAGAGGCCTTCAACTTTCTGTAGACCCTTAACATGTTGTGAGGATTGACGTGTGCACACTAACCACCTGCTCATCTTCAAACGCCAGCATCTTGTACGTGCTCGGTGAGTGTCCGAGGAACAGAGGGAGTCTATGCTTCCAGAGTGATTTCTGCTCAAGCATCACTTAACATGTGACAGCCCGCTGGCAGCTGCTGTAAAGGAAGTGCTGCTTTTAGACACATGGGATGTAGAGCTCGCGCGTTGATTTTGAGAAGGACCATGCAAGTGCGTGCTGCTTTCCCGGGCTGCTGCCTTGCTTCTGCGTACCTGATTCATCAGGACCGTGCTCATCCCAGCTTGGTCCAGTGGTGTATGCTGCCATGCATCTGCCTGCAAGCTCACCCTTGGCCCTTGAGCCTGTTCTGATCAGTGTACTAACCAGCCCGTCTCGACGGGTGAATGGGCCTGGAATGACTTCCATTTCCTTCTGCCCTGAGTCTGGTGAGCCTCAGGTATCCTTCCTACCCTAGGTGTCCAGGAAAACATCAGCCTTACTTTACCCTCTCATCTTTTCTGAAAGGTTGGCTGAGTGGTCCATGGATGAGACCTCTTTCTCATAATGCGTTTACACACCAGTTTTCCACTAGGATTGGAGCCCTGCCTTGCCCCTGGCTAGGCAAGGGTTTTGTCGTCCCAAGTCTTGCATCTTTCTTTCTCCGCAGACTCTCAGAGCCCCTGACACTGGCACAGGTGGGATTCCTGGAGGGGTGCATGGTCAAAAGCCTTGGCTGTCTATCTAAGGCTTGGTTTAGACCTATGTCTCAGCACCCAGCAGAGCTCCTTCCCCTCTGCATAAGTGAGTTGACTTTTTAGCTTTATAGATTTAGCTCAAAGCAAAATCTTAATGGCCTATCATTGAAATGAGAACTGTATTACTACTTACTAAAAATGTACACTAGGGACACATGGGTGGCTCAGTTGGTAAGTGTCCAACTCTTGATTTCAGCTCAGGTCATGATTTCAGGGTTGTGGGATCAAGCCCCGTGTCGGGCTCCATGCTGGACGTGGAGCCTGCTTGGGATTCTCTCTCTCCCTCTCCCTCTGCCCCTTCCCCACTATGTGCACGCTCTCACTCTCTAAAAAAAAAAGTACATTAGGAATAGTGTTCATATGGATTCAGAGGTGAAGTCCAAGCTCCGTGTTGGTACATCTTGGGGATCCCTCTAAGCAGTCTCACAGCTGTTGTGATCCTGCTTCTTGGCATTTGGTGTAACTGGAAAAGGGAAATCGGAAGCTTTGAGCTTGTTCATAGATTTTTAGCACCTCACCATGAAGGTTTTTTATTAGTTTCTTTTTTTAAAAAAAAGATTTTATTTGTTTATTTGACAGAGAAAGAGAGAGCACAAGCAGGGGGAGTGGCAGCAGAGGGAGAGGCAGAAGCAGGGAGCCTGACATTGGGCTCGATCCAAGGACCCCGGGATCATGACCTGAGCCAAAGGCAGACACTCAACTGACTAAGCCACCCAGGCACCTCTGTTAGTTTCTTTGCTGATTTTTTTTTTAACCTATTTTGCCGGAATGGCAGGTATTCAGCTGACCAATTCCCAGTCACTCATCCATTTGTCAGTCCAAGCATGAGATACAATTGGTCCTCCCATCTGCACCGAGCAAATGGGGAGTGGCAGTGTTGGCCATTACCTGGACTTCAGGAGAAGGGAAAGTCTAGGGTGCGCTGGACTACTGGACGTTCATTTGGTTTCCAGATTGACATGGGCAGTAAAATATTAAGATGTAGGAGAAGTCTAGGGGACAGTGAATTCTTGTTCTTTTACTCTGTCTGAGATATCTCCCATTATTCTTTGGGAGAAGAATCAGGCTTTTGCCCCAGTAAAAAAGATCAAGCTACTAGACAAAGGGCTTGGGTGGGAGCATCTATTTGCAGAGACTAATGATTTGAAACCCACTTTCCAAACTACCACACTACCAGACCTTGCTCCTGCTCCTTTGTTTTTCCCTGACCAATCTGTGATTTTCACTGCTCTCCACTTTCTGTGCCAAAACCCAGTGTCCAAATGCAGAGTTGGATGCATGACTTTTTTAAAAAAAGATTTATTTTATTTATTTTAGAGAGAGAGAGAATGTGAGAGAGCATGAGCAGAGGGAGGAGCAGAGGCCAAGAGAGAGAAAATCCCACTGAGTGTGGAGCCTGATGCGGGACTCGATCCCAGGACCCTGAGGTCATGACCTGAGCCGAAACCAAGAGTTGGCTGCTCAACCAACTGAGCCACCCAGGCTGCCACTGGATGTGTATCTTTAGACCAAGCACCATCCTTTTCACAAGCAAAGCTGTCTTCTTGTGGGCCCCTTGGTGGGATTTTAAGATGTCTCTGAGAATTGGATGCATGGCGATGGTTTGTAATTTGAAGATGGATGGCTTCTTATAAATACCAAAGGCAGTGCTAGCCAAGAAAGTAGGTGTAGGGTTTGGTTGTTGGGGTAGAGGATGACAATAGCTTCCTTTCTAATTTTTATAGGAAAAGCCAAGTTCCAAAATCTGGGAGTGGGGGTTTGAGCACAGAGAGAAGATGAGATGAGGACGCAGGGTGGGATGAGATGGGATCTGTGGGTCCTTGGAACGATCACGGGCTGTACTGAAAACGTGAACTTTCCCAGCATCTTCAGTCACTAATGAAAAGTTTGTGACATCTGCGATTGCATTTATCTTTTAAATTCCCTTTCTAACCCTTGTTTCGGGTAGTCTGGTACTTCATTAGTAATGATTTTACTGACAGTTCCCTTAAACAGGCTCTGAATTCAGGTGGAGGAAGATGGATTTTTAACTAATCTTTTTTGGCATAAACATATATCATATAGGAGACTAACTATTCTTTCCATTTTTCATTTGTTTTCTTTGGTGTTATCTGACATTAGGTTGTCAGAACAAATTAAAGCAGTGAGTGAGCAATAATTGCTTTGCGATATAAAAAGATGGGTAAAAATTGCTTTTTAACTAAGTAGATGCTCTATTTCCTCCATCTCAAACATTCAGGGCGAGCGACTGTGTCTTTAGCAGACAGGCTTATGGATATATTTATGGACCTGGCCCATCTTTTGAAAGTGGGGCTTTGTACTGAATAATTTGGATTTGTGGACTTTGTGTCTCAGCTCTCCTGGATCAGTGCCAACCTCCTCTTCATTTTGCATGATGCACACGTGGTCTTGCTGTTAACGCTCATCTTGTCTGCCCGCTGTACCCTTTTTTCAGACCATCCACCAGCATCCTTCGCTGCAGCTGAGCCCCTTTCCATATGACTGAATTGTGAAGAGCGGTCGCCTTCTTTCTAAAAACGCACTTCAAAACCCAATTTGAGAACGGAGTGACAAACTCCTTAGAACCCTAGGCCCATGATGCACAGAGGCATGCAGAAAACAAACCGCACACCATTGTCATTTTCTTAACTATTTATTTCAGCCAATTCCTTGGCAGATTCCAGGGGTTTTTACCTATTATTATTTTCAGTACAGGAAAAGTGAAGCAGAACAGTCCTCCCCCGCCCCCATTAATATGTGTAGTAATTAGAATTCTCAGTCCTTAGAACTCTTTGTGGTCTCCCGAAGACCGGCAGGTTAATTAATGGGTGGGACCTGGGTATGTGAGTCTGGTCTCGGGGAGTAGAACTTGTACAGGAAATGTGAACAGATAGAAAGTCACCTCTTAAAAGAGAGGGAAACGTACTCACGTTTGGCCGAGAGAGATGCTCAGGCCATTAGCTGAGTAAGGCAAATTGTCTGGGTAAAAGTTCCATTAGAAGAGCACCCCTTACCAACAGGTTATTGAAATGGGAAACTGGGATTAGGCTCATTGGGTTTCCTCACTGTCCACTCAGGCGAAGCCAAACCAGGATGAAAAATGACAGCCGACTGCTTTTGAGCTTTTATTCCGTAGAGTCATGTGACTAAACCTTAAAGCTTCAAGAGCAAGTGGTGGACTTCAGAAATGCCTTAAGACTCGCTAGGTATGTATGTATATGCGCGTGTGCACAAGGCTTTTAGACCAATTTCTTGGGGGGAGATATGACTCAATTATTAATTTAGGATTATTTTGCTACACAGGAATCAATACCAATAGGCACTTGTAAATTTCTGGATTGATTAGGCAAACAAAGAAACGAATTGAGGGCTTTCTCTGTTGTGTGGTGGGGTAGTGAAGTTACAGGACACAACCCAGGCCCCAGGAATTTGTGGTCTCAGAGGAAATGGCCAGGAAAATAGTCAGGATGGAGAGTCTGATAGGGCTGGGACCACGAAGGGGGAACAGAGCGTGTCAGCAGTAATGTTCTGGAGGGGAGGAGGAGGATGAAGAGGGGTGAAGTGTGTCCAGGGGTAGTGGGACTCAAGCCAGACCATGGGAGTGAGATGGACAAGAAATAGATAATCTAACAGAGGGGCAGTGGTGATGACAAGGGAGGCATTCCTATTGGTCCAAATAATGAGGAAGTGGCTTGTGGCATAATATTTCTCCTCAGAGACTATTCCGTTTGAACTAATGAATATTTAATCCCAGATTGCTAGATAATTTTATTTAGACTTTGATCTTTTTCTTAAGGTATTATCTTAAGTTTTGTTAGTTTTAAAATGTTATTTTAAAAGTCCACTTGTTGGTTTGTTCAAATATTTTATTCAAGAATTATTTAAGAGGATGCATATTCATTTCAATGTAAGTTTTTTTTTTTGTTTGTTTAAATACTATTACTCATTTCTATTTTTGCTTCATATTATGATGTTACAGTATTTGGCAAGTATTTATGATTGCTATGTATTCATTTTGGGTTCTATTTTTATCGATATAAAATTATAGTCTTTGTCCTATTTAATATTCTACCTGGACCTCAACTTCATCAGAAATAAACGGTCATACTTTCCTATTTTTAAAAATCTATTTTTAAAATCGATGTAATCTTTGCACATGCTCCTTCTTAACTTTTTCTGGTCATTTTGTTTCAACATACTTCTTGAGAGCACAGTGTATTTGATTTTAAAAATCCAATCTGATCACCTTTTAATGTTTTTATTTGTTTCTGCCATGATTCTTATGCTGGTTTTTTGGGTAAGTTTTTTTTTTCCTTTACCCTATGTTTTTTTTTTTTTTTGAGTACTTATTTTTCACCTTTACATTTTCTTGAGTTTTGAATTGATGTACTCTTAATTTTACTGGTGGCTTTCTAAGTAAAAAAATTTCAAAATGTGTATTTCCATAAATAATCAAAATTAAGAATGAAAAAAATTTTAAACTCTCTATATCAAGTAAGGGATTTAATGCATTTTTACTTCCCTTTCCCATTTGTGAGAATGAAAAAATATAACCTGTGTTTTTACATTCAGATGATTGATACTAAATAATAATTATTATGTTTTTTACTATTCTCTATCTGTAAGACGTATTTTACATTTGTATTCAGTCTGGTCAGTGTTTTCATAATCTTCATTCAGATCATCCTTCATGAATTTCGGTGTTCACCAGCAGTCCTTTTAGATCACAGTTTTATTTTTTTGAGTCCGCTCTTGGTTATTGGCGTATGTCTCTTCATAATCTTTTATTCATTTTAAATTCAGGCAAAACTATTGTTGCATTTTCTTTTAGCTTTCAGTGTCCTGGAAGGGACGTCTGAAGCTGCTTTAAGTTTTGTTTTGTTTTGTTTCTTTTTCTTTTGCCTCTTCCCCTCTGCCTGAATTCTTTTCTTTATATAATATTTTTTATTATATTATGTTAGTCACCACACAGTACATCCCTAGTTTTTGATGTAGAGTTCCATGATTCATTACTTGCGTATAACACCCACTGCACCATGCAATATGTGCCCTCCTTAATACCCATCACCAGCCTATCCCTCTGCCTGAATTCTTTTTTTTTTTTTTTAAAGATTCTACTTATTTATTTGACAGAGATAGAGACAGCCAGCGAGAGAGGGAACACAAGCAGGGGGAGTGGGAGAGGAAGAAGCAGGCTCATAGCGGAGGAGCCTGATGTGGGGCTCGATCCCGTAACGCCGGGATCACGCCCTGAGCCGAAGGCAGACGCTTAACCACTGTGCCACCCAGGCGCCCCTCTGCCTGAATTCTTAAATGCCTTTTCATCCATTCATTTGATATAAGGGTTGTCAGAAAGTATCTTGATGTGGCTTCTTTTCATCAATTTATTTTGGAACATGATGAATGAACCCTCTCCTCTCACATACTCAGGTGTTTAGTTTTTTTTTTTTTTTTTTGGCTTTTTAAAAAAAATTCTAACATTTTCATAAATTATTTTAAATCAAAACTTTCTTTTCACCTTTTCTGGTGTCTTCCTCGAGAATTCACAGTGTGTTGGGCGCCTGGGTGGCTCAGTTGGTTGAGCATCTGACTCTTGATTCAGCTCAGGTTGTAAGATCTCAGGGTAGTAAGATGGAACCCCAAATGGGACTCCTGCTTGCACTTGGTGGGAAGTCTGCTTGGGATTCTCTCTCTCCCTCTAGCTCTCTCCCCCACCCAGTAGATACATCTCAAAAAGAAAAGAATTCACAGTTTGGAAGTTGGCAGTGTTGTTTCTGAATATCTGCCATCTTTTTGCATTTCATTTTATCTCCTTATCTCTTCTCATTTATTCTGAACACCCAACTTTTCCTCCAAACCATGGGTTCAGTTTTCTACATGATCAAGTCTGCTTTTTGCCAGACATGAAGTGGATATTTAATTTAAGAGGGCAAACGTGTTTTCTTGCCATTCTTCATGGTCTCACTGGCAGCCCTGTAGATTTTATTCTCCTAATTTGCATTCTACCTTGCGGTTCTTTCTCCCAGCTCTTTGCTAAGTAGAGCCCTCTCTTCCTTATCTGCTTTCCTGACCTTCTGAATGGATAGAACATGGGGAAAAAGTATGAACCCTGCATCTCCTCCTACTGAAGCTCTTGGCACCTTGCAGTTGGAACTGCCACTCCCCGTGTGCAATGCACCTTCACTGTTCACCCCCTTTCTCCTTTCTTCAAGTCATTTAGTTTCCTTTTTCAGATAAAAGTATAAAGTGAGGCTCCGAAGGGATTAGAACTATCAAAAACCTGTGCCTACCCAACATGGGGATGGCTGAGCCGTTTTCTTTTACATATAGACCTTGGTTTGTGAGTACAGAGACAGAAAAAGGGTCTGAGCTCCAATGGGGCAGCTGTTGGCTTTATTTTGTAGTAAGTGACCTCTCTTCCCATATTCTGGGAATAGTTTGTCTGCCAATAATAGTTTCATTCTTCTTGTAGGGTTTTCCCTCTTTCTGTATCTTCTATCTTTTTTCTCCTACGTGGAAACTGGGGATAGACTGTATTTTAAACCAGAGGTCAATATCAATAGGATTTTTATTTTAAAGGGTATTTTTACCACTCTAGCCATCATTCTCTGGTGATGGGTCCCATTTAGCCAGAGTTCTCTTTAAAATGTCTATAAATGTCACAGGACACACATTGGCAAAGATAAGATGACATTCCTGGAAAGAAGCAGGGTGAATAGTTTTGGTTTTCTCCCTAAGTCTACTGTGGGAGACATGTTATGATATGGATCATGACTTGTCTTGGTGGAACTAAGCCTGGTTTGGGAATCAGAAATCCAGGTGACCTCTACTGGAGTATGAGACTATGGATTTCTATTTCTTGACATGTAAAAGGAAGAGGCTGAGTTAAAAGATTTCTACAGTCTTGTTGACTCACATTCTACATATTTTTAAATTAACATAATGAACATTGCATTCCATTTCATCTCTCTGTTGCTGAGCAAAGCCTGGGGCAAGAAGAGGACGCTGCTTTCTGATAGGAACATGGAAAGGTGTATTTGTGGATAGGCAGGATGTGACCTTGCCTTTTGGTGCCAGATCTTAATATATATCTTTATTCCTTGCATTGTTCCATTGGGTGAACAAGGGGAGGAGTTGCATACCAAAGGAGATTTTTCTTTAAGGAAATTAGGGCTGACCAAACAAGGGACTGGTTGCTATTATCAGACACTAATGGCCCCTGATAAGGTGTAATCAGATAGCCCAAACGGCAGGGTTTAGAGCTAAGTAACCAGGCTCCCTTTATGTAGGAGATACAGTGTGGCTATGCTTGGAATGGATTCTTTTCTCTGTAAATTTTTAATCAGCTCAAAAATTTTCATGGAACAATTTACTCCTTCTCCTCCCCCACCCTACATTACTTAGCTTCTTTTGACCTTGATTAAGTGGAAATGTGAATATATGTGTTGACAGTAATTATTCCATATATATATTCCACAATTACTATCAGCCAAGGAGCTTTTTGCACAAATCACATGACTTTTTATATCTTTTTTTTTCCTGGTCATAATGGTGAGAGTCTAAAGTGCCACTTGGAGGGCATTTCTTAACCAGGCACGTATATTTTTTGAAACTGGTCTATATTTTTTGAAATATCAAGTTTCAATGTTCTTATCACACACCTCTTTAAAAAGTACACTATCTGGCCTTGTGGAATTGATGGCACAGACAGTAGAGGGACTCTTTCTGACTCTTTCCAGGGAGGTTCCTTCTCTGCATTTTAAGTCTGTGGACCTCTAATCTGTCCATGACCATGGGGGTGGATTTTTACATACACTTTAGCCCTTCAGCCACACCTCACTGCATTTCCTTCCCTGGACTCAAGTTGCAAATGCATGGATAACAGGATCTTTTCTTTCCCTGGATATTCAATCAGACTTGTATCTGGGTTGATACCACTCCTTGCCAGCCAAAGTTAGATGCAAAACTTGGTGAGTTTTCTGGAAGCGGATGCAGGGGTGGAGTTTGGTGTGCAGCACATTTTTAGGAACAACAGCAAGATTAGGGAGGAGACATTCACACTTGGAACAGGCCTAACAATACTTCTGCCAACCTGGAGGGGAGCTGTAAAATGAATAGTATTGTGAGAGGAGCCCATTTTGGCCTGATATGGCTCTCATCCGCTTGCTCGGTCCTTGGGTATAGGGTGACTTGCAAAGCCATGAACTTGGGTTGGGGTCTTTCTGTAGCTCAGGCAATTCTGAAGGAGTTAACAGCTGGGGCAACCCTTTTTTGAAGGAGGATATGTGTAGGCAACACATCTCTATGTCCATCATATGTCCATCCTTACCAATTACCTGTCCTTTGAGTGGAATTAAGTCATATATGACCTCAAGAAGTCTACAGTTGAAGTATGCCATCGAAGATGCATGGAATGTGCTTAAAATAGTTTGGTGTACTTCTATTACATATTCCTATGCGAAGACTTTTAAACAACTCTGGCTGCTTGATTCCTCTAATGGCCCTGCTATAGACTGGGATTTAACCGTAAATGAATTAGTGACACACAGTGACCAATTCCTAGTGGTTCCCCTTGGGAAAGTTTCTTAACCTCCCAAGGCTGCAGTTTCCTCATCTACAAAGTGGGTGAGACTGGTCAGTCCCCCTATCTCATAGGGTTATTGTAAGAATTTTAAATGAGAACATATTGCAGCACATACTAGTGGTTCAGTACATGGGAGCTGGACTTTTAAAAGAACACTTGACCATCCATTACAGGTCAGGTATTGAACTACATGCTTTTTTTCCATTATCCTTTTTTTAAAATTTTTAAAAATTTTAATTCATTATCATTTTTATTTAAATTTTGGTAGTTAGGGATGGGGTAACTGGGTGATAGGCATTAAAGAGGGCATGTGATATGATGGGCACTGGGTGATATACTCAACTAATGAGTAATTGAACATTATATCAAAAACTAATGATATACTATACCTTGGTTAATTGAATTTAAATAAAAAAATTTTGTTAGTTGACATATGGTGCAGTATTGGTTTCTGGAGTAGAATTCAGTGATTCATCCCTTACAACACCCAGTGCTCATCACAGCAAGTGCTCTCCTTAATGCCCGTCACCCATCTAGCCTATCCCCCACCCACCTCCCACCATCAACCCTCAGTTTAACCCTCATTGTTAAGAGGCTTGTTCCTTCTCTCTCCTTTTTTTCTTTTCCCGCTTCCCATATGTTCATCTATTTTCTTTCTTAAATTCCACGTATGAATGAGATCATATGGTATTTGTATTTCTCTGATGGACTTATTTCACTTAGCATAATACACTCTAGCTCAATTCATGTTGTTGCAAATGGCAAGATCTCATTCTTTTTGATGGCTGAATAATATTCCATTGTATAGATATACCACATCTTCTTTATGGACATTTGGGCTCTAGTTTGGCTACGGTTGATAATGCTGCTATAAACATCAGGGTGCATGGACCCCTTTGAATCTGTATTTTTTTATCCTTTGGGTAAGTACTTAGTAGTTCAATTCTTGGATCATAGGGTAGTTCTATTTTTAACTTTTTGAGGAACCTCCATACTGTTTTCCAGAGTGGCTGCACCAGTTTGCATTCCCACCAACAGTGCAAGAGGGTTCCCCTTTCTCCACATCCTTGCCAACATCTGTTGTTTCCTGAGTTGTTAATTTTAGCCATTCTGACAGGTGTGAGGTGATATCTCATTGTGCTTTTGACTTGTAGTTCCCTGATGATGAGTGATGTTGAGCCTCTTTTCATGTGTCTGTTAGCCATCTAGATATCTGCTTTGGAAAAGTGTCTATTCATTTCTTCTCATTTCTTAACTGGGTTATTTGTTTTTTGGGTGTTGAGTTTGGTAAATTCTTTATAGATTTTGATTACTAACGCTTTATTAGGTATGTCATTTGCAAATATCATCTCCCATACCATAGGCTGCCTTTTAGCTTTTAGTTTTGTTGATTGTTTTCTTTGGTGTGCAGAAGCTTTTTATCTTGATGAAGTCCCAAAAGTTCATTTTTGCTTTTGTTTCCCTTTCTTCCAGAGATGTGTCTAGTCAGAAGTTGCTATAGTGCGCTGGGTGTTATACGCAAGGAATGAATCGTGGGACTTTACATTAAAAACTAGGGATGTACTGTATGGTGACTAACATAATATAATAAAAAATATTAAAAAAAAAGAAGTTGCTATGGCCAAAGTCAAAGAGGTTTCTGCCTGTGTTTTTCTGTAGATTTTGATGGTTTCCTGTCTCACATTACATTCTTCATCCACTTTGAATTTATTTTTGTCTGTGGTGTAAGAAAGTGGTCCAGTTTCATTTTTCTTCATGTTGCTGTCCAGTTTTTCCTAACACCATTTGTTGAAGAGACTGTCTTCTTTTCCACTGAATATTCTTTTTTTTTTTAAAAAAAGATTTTACTTATTTATGAGAGAGAGAGAGTGTGCACAAGTGGGGGGAGGGGCAGAGGGAGAGAGAGGTCTCCCACTGAGCAGGGAGCCCATTATGGGGCTTCATCCCAGGACTTTGGGATCATGACCTGAGCTGAAGGCAGACTCTTAACTGACTGAGCCACCCAGGTGCCCTTCCATTGAATATTCTTTTCTGCTTTGTCAAAGATTAGTTGACCATATAGTTATGGGTCAACTTCTGGGTTCTCTATTCTGTTCCATTGACCTATGTGTATATTTTTGTGCCAGTCTCATACTGTCTTGATGACTATAGCTTTGTAATATAGCTTGAAACCTGGAATCATGATGCCTCCAGTTTTGTTTTTCTTTTTCACAATTTCTTTGGCTATTTGGGGTCTTTATTGATTCCCTACAAATTTTAGGATTATTTGTTTTTAGCTCTGTGAAAAATTATCTGTTTTAGCTCTGTGAAAAATGCTGGTTGTATTTTGATGGGGATTGCAATAGATGTGTAGATTGCTTTGGGTAGTATAGACATTTTAACAATATTGGGTCTTCCAATCCATGAGCATGGGTTGCTTTTCCATTTCTTTGTGTCCTCTTCAATTGCTTTCACAAGTATTTTGTAGTTTTCAGAGCACAGATCTTTACCTCTTTAGTTAGGTTTATTCCTAGATATCTTATTGCTTTTGGTGCAATTGCAATGGGATCAACTCCTTGATTTCTTTTTCTGCTGCTTCATTATTGGTGTATAGAAATGCAACAGATTTCTGCACATTGATTTTATATCCTGCAACTTTGCTGAATTCATGTATGAGCTCTAGCAATTTTTTGGTGGAGTCTTCTAGGTTTTCTACATAGAGTATCATGTCGTCTGCAAATAGTCAAAGTTTGACGTCTTCCTTGCCAATTTGGATGCCTTTTATTTCTTTTTGTTTTCTGATTGCTGAGGCTAGGACTTCCAATTCTGGTGAGAGTAGACATCTCTTGTCTTGTTCCTGGCTGTAGGGAGAGAAGCTCTCAGTTTTTTCCCATTGAGGATGTTATTAGTTGTGGATCTTTCATATATGGCCTTTATGATGTTGAGGTATGTTCCATCTATCTCTATTTGTTAAGCGTTTTTATCAAGAAAGGATGCTGTATTTTGTCAAATGCTTTTTCTGTATCTATTGACAGGATCATACGGTTCTTATCCTTTCTTTTATTAATGTGGTGTATCGTGTTGATTGATTTGCGATAATTGAACCACCCTTGCAGCCCAGGAATAAATCCCTCTTGATCATGGTGGGTAATTATTTTAATGTACTGTTGAATTTAATTGCTAGTATTTTATTGAGAATTTTTGCGTCCATGTTCATTAGAGATATTGGTCTATAATTCTCCTCTTTAGTGGCATCTTTGTTTGGTTTTGGAATCAAGGTAATGCTGGCTTCTTAGAATGAGTTTGGAAGTTTTCCTTCCATTTCTATTTTTTGGAACAGTTTGAGGAGATTAGATATTAACTCTTCCTTAAATGGCTGGTAGAATCCCCAGGGGAATCCATCCAGCCCCGGACTTGTGTTTGTTAGGAGATTTTGGATTAGTGATTCAATTTCTTTGCTCGTTATGGGTCTGTTCAAATTTTCTGTTTCTTCCTCTTTCAGTTTTGGTAGTTTGTACGTTTCTAGGAATTTTTCCATTTCTTCTAGGTTGCCCAGTTTGTGAGCATATAATTTTTCACAGTATTCTCTTATAATTATTTGTATTTCTGTGGTTTTGGTTGTGATCTCTCCTCTTTCATTCATGATTTTATCTACTTGGGTCCTTTCTCTTTTCTTTTTGATAAGTCTGGCTAGGGGCTTATCAATTTTATTAATTCCTTCAAAGAACCAGCTCTTAGTTTCGTTAATTGGTTCTTTTTCTTTTCTTTTTTTATTTCTATATTGTTTATTTTTGCTCTAATCTTCATTATTTCCCTCCTTCTGCTGGCTTTAGGCTTTATTTGATGTTCCTTTTCTCCATTATCTTGTTGAATCCTCAATGTATTAGTTTGCCAGGGCTGCCTTTACAAGGGTCTAAAGCTGGGGGTTTAGAAAAACAAAAGCTTATAGTCTCAGAGCTGTCAGGCAAGAAGTCCAAAATTAAGGTGTGAGCAGGGCAGTGCTCCCCCTGAAGTCTCCAGGGGAGGATACTTCATAGCCTCTTCTAGCTTCTGGAGAGTCCCAGACATTCCTTGCTCTATGACGGCATAATTCCAATCTCTTTCCCCCTCTCCACATCATCTTCCACTATACATATCTGTCTCTATGTCCATTTTTTTCCTTTTTATAAGGGTACCAGTCATATTGGATTGGGACTCACTTAACAACCCCATCCTAACTCAAGTAGTTCTGTGAAGACCTGTATCCAAATAAGGTCACATTCACAGGTATTGGGGATTAGAACTTCAATATACCTTTTTGGGGGGCACAATTCAATTCACAGCACTCACAGATCTCTTTGTGGTAGGTATTGTTACCCATATTTCATAGACAAGTGAACTGAGACTCAGAGAGGCAAAATAATTCACGCAGAGTCACACAGCAGGCAGTAGGGAGGCGAACACTTGAATGCAAGTCCCTCTGGCTCCCTAGGGCATGCCCTTCCCACTAAAACATTGTTGCCTCCACATGTGAAACTTCTAAGTAAACAAGGAAAGATTTGAAGTTCAGGGGTGAATTAAGAGGCTCAAGCTGCTACAATAAAATTAGTTGTTATTGGGTGAAATATCCTAAATGGACTTGTGAGCCATTTTACTTAAAACAACAATGAAATAGCCTGAAAGGCACCCACAACAAGCAGCACCTGGCAAGGGATTCCAAACCTGCTTTTACCATTTCCTCCACTTACCTGCCATTCCTGGCACTTGAGACTGTTTTTAACCACCTGGGCCTCAGTTTCCCTGAAAAGAAAGTTGGCAATTTGTGTTCCATAAACTGTGACATGAAGTGGATTAAAAAGTATCTTGTATCTTGCTTTAGCAATGAGAGTTACAACAACTTCAGTAACAGACACTTTACTAATACAGGCCTCATAATAATAATATCCAGCTTTGTTTGGCCATCTCCTCTCTGCCAGGCACTCAGGACCTAATAGTGCTGTCACTGAGCATTTCCATGTGGAATGCTGTGGTATCAGAAAAAGCTCACTGCTTTCCTTTGTGGCCAACAAATGTGTGGCGTTTTTTTCGTACTGATCAATTCTCCAACACTAGCTGGGTGTCCTACAATCAGTTCAGTTCTGACACTGTCTACCTGGAATCAGATCTCACAGGTGAAAGGCTCAGTCCCATAAGACTGCTTCCCACTGCCTATTTCAAATGTGAATCACAAGTCCTAGGTGTCACCTATTCTGCTAACTAACAGCTATAAATCAGGTTCAATAAATTTGCTAGAAAAGCTCACAGAACTCAGGAAAACAGTTTACTTGCTAGATTACTGTTTTATTCTGAAAGGATATGACTTAGAAATGACCAGATGGGAAGGATGCACAGGGCAAGATGTGTGGGAAGGAGTGCAGAGCTTCCGTGCTCTCTCCAGGCACGCCACCCTCCCAGCACCTCCATGTGTTCAGCAGCCTGGAAGCTCTCTGCACCCCATAGTTCAGTAATTTTTGTAGAGGTTTAATCACATAGGCATCATCAGTTACTAACTCAATCCAGGAGGGACTGAAAGTTCCAAGCTTCTAATCATGGCTTGGTGTTTCTGGTGACCAGCCGCCATCCTGAAGCTGTCCAGGAACCCACCAAGAGACACCTCATTGGAACAAGAGATGCTGCTAACATCCAGGAAATTCTAAGGGATTTAGGAACTTTATGTCAGAAATCAGAGTCAAAGGCCAAATATTAGAATATTAGAATTAGGGAATCACAAAGGTTTTAGGCTCTCTGGTCAGGAGCCAGGGTTGAAAATATATATTTCTTATTATATCACATCACAGGTGCTGAGGGGGGAGCTCTGACTCTGGTTCTGCTGATCATCTATACCTTCCTTCCAAAATGTTTCCTTATAATTAAGTTGGTCATGACATGGCATCTTGCAAATACAAGACACCGTCTCATCCTTTGAATTTCTTTTTTTTTTTTTAAAGGTTTATTTATTTGACAGAGATAGAGACAGCCAGCGAGAGAGAGAACACAAGCAGGGGGAATGGGAGAGGAAGAAGCAGGCTCCCAGCGGAAGAGCCTGATGTGGGGCTCGATCCCATAACGCCGGGATCACGCCCTGAGCCGAAGGCAGACGCTTAACCGCTGTGCCACCCAGGCGCCCCCATCCTTTGAATTTCTAATGTGAGAAAGTGAAACAGAACAGGCTGTTCTTTAGAGTGAAGGTTAGCAAGTAAAGGCCTGCAGGCAAATTTGGCCCACTACCTATTTTTGTTGAAAAAGTTTTTGTTGAAAAAGAAGCTGATAAATAGGCAGGAAGATGCAGAGCGAGTGTTGCTACCTGAAAAATAAAACTAAAATACAGAAGATGATGATGTCAGTATTGCACATGGTGACAAAAGCAGAAATCCAGTATGAACACTTTACTGCTAGAATGCATTTAATGGCCAGGGTCAAGTTAAGGCCTTAACTGAATAAAACAAATGAGGTGTCTGTGGGTGCATGGGTCACCTCACGCAGTAAGTCTCAATCAATTTCATCGCTGACCTGAGCTGAAGGCCAATGCTTTACTGACGAGCCACCCAGGAATCCTTAATTATTGAATTTTAAAAAATTGAGATACAATTTACATACTGTGATGGCAAATTTTATGTGTCGTCTTGGCTGAGCTGTGGTGCTCAGTGGTCTGGTCAAATATCAGTCTAGATGTTGCTGTGAAGGTAAACACAAAAATCCATGATGAACAAAGTATGAACTTTAATTTTTTAATTTTTTATTTTTTTCTACTTAAGTTTAGGCAACATATAACTTTTAAAATACAGGCAGGATCTACTAGGATGAGGGAGGGGAGTTGTGTAATCGTGGGGTCGATCCTGCAAACAAGTCACGTGTTACAGTTGGGATAATTTGACATCACTAACTGAACATTAAAGTAGTGCTTTCTAACCATTTTAACATGATCAGATACTTGCAATATTTAGAATGCACAAGAGGGGTGCCTGGGTGGCACAGCAGTTTATCGTCTGCCTTCGGCTCAGGGCGTGATCCCGGCGTTACGGGATCGAGTCCCACATCAGGCTCTTCCGCTGGGAGCCTGCTTCTTCCTCTCCCACTCCCCCTGCTTGTATTCCCTCTCTCGCTGGCTGTCTCTCTCTGTCGAATAAATAAATAAAATCTTTAAAATGCACAAGAGCAAATGAATGAAGGGAGCTGTGTGAACTTGTGGAAGAGAAAGAAATATGAGAACAATGTGAAACACCATCTTAAAGAGCCAGAGCTTTGTAATAAGTTGGCATCACATTCAGAAGGCTTAATTTCAAGAGATATTTATCCCAACGATAGCTGATAATAATGCTCTAATAAGTCCTGTACTTTGTGCTAAGACAAAGTTAATCAGGGTTTTCTGGGGCTGTGTGATGTGCTGGAACCATCACACCATTGAGGCTCTGCCACTTACCAGCAAGAGGGTGTTAGGAAGGTAATTAGCCTCTCTGGGTCCTAATTTCATAATCTTTAAAATAAGGATAATGCCTGCTTTGTTAACTTCATAGAGTTCTTGGGAGGATCACACGAAATAATGGTTGTGAAAGTGCTTTATAAAATTGTAGTGATCTGCAAAGTTGGCCATTGTTGTTTTGTGGTGGATTCTTTTTTTGAAGCCAGAGTAGGGAGCCAAAACTAATATCCACTATGTAGGCCATGTCTTATAGGGTTTTTCTATGTGTAGTTATGTTTGGGTGGGCAGAGACCTGCTTTGACTCATGGTCTCCCCGAAACTGTGTGTAATTGAGTCAAAGACAGAAATCAACACGTTGATGAAACCCTGGGTAAATATTTTAACACCGAGAACTGGCAGATTGTAAATTTTAGGTGTTTTATAAGGAAAGCCGTCTCAAAATGTGGATGACGTTTTTGAGTATGGCTAAAGTTTGATGTGAGGGACAAGAGTTGGGTTTACATATTGGATGACTGAGAGACAGAAGCATTTTTGGTTCACCTGGTTTCTTGTTGAGATGCAACTGGTCTTGGGTACCTGGGAAGTGGTGGGGGATGTGATCAGAGCTGGATGCAGCAAAGAAGATGGGGGCAATTTAGTCATTGTCTCATTCACTAACGTGAGCAAAGATGTATCAATGAATCCTCTATTATGGCTGTTTAAAAAGTACAGATAACATGTTTTGAAACAAATGCTCTATCTCTGCTAATGCATCAAGAAGTTATCTACGTTAAAATGAATATCAAAGAAATATTCATACATTTCAAGCCCTTGAAACTTTTTTTTTAAATGTTTTTTTTTTATTATGTTAGTCACCATACAGTACATCCCTGGTTTCTGATGTAAAGTTCGATGGTTCATTAGTTGCGTATAACACCCAGTACACCATGCAATACGTGCCCTCCCTACTACCCATCACCAGCCTATCCCATTCCCCCATCCCCCTCCCCTCTGAAGCCCTCAGTTTGTGTCTCTGAGTCCATAGTATCTCATGCTTTATTCCTCCTTCTGATTACCCCCTTTCTTTATCCCTTTTTTCCCATACCAATCTTCCTAGTTCTTATGTTCCATAGATGAGAGAAATCATATGATAATTGACTTTCTCTGCTTGACTTATTTCACTTAGCATTATCTCCTCCAGTGCCGTCCATGTTGCAGCAAATGTTGAGAACTCGTTATTTCTGATAGCTGGGTAATATTCCATTGTATATGGGCCACAACTTCCTTTTTTTTAATGTTTTTTTTTATTATATTATGTTAGTCACCATACAGTACATCCCTGGTTTCTTTTTCTTTTTTTTTTTTTTTTTAAAGATTTATTTATTTGTTTATTCGACAGAGATAGAGACAGCCAGCGAGAGAGGGAACACAAGCAGGGGGAGTGGGAGAGGAAGAAGCAGGCTCATAGCGGAGGAGCCTGATGTGGGGCTCGATATAATGCCAGGATCACGCCCTGAGCCGAAGGCAGACGCTTAACCGCTGTGCCACCCAGGCGCCCCCTTTTTTTTTTTTTAAAGATTTTATTCATCCCTGGTTTCTGATGTAAAGTTCCATGATTCATTAGTAGCGCATAACACCAGTGCACCATGCAATACGTGCCCTCCTTACTACCCATCACCGGTCTATCCCATTCCCCCACCCCCCTCGCCTCTGAAGCCCTCAGTTTGTTTCTCAGAGTCCATAGTCTCTCATGCTTCATTCCCCCTTCTGATTACCCCCCTTTCTTTATCCCTTTCTTCCCCTACCGATCTTCTTAGTTCTTATGTTCCATAGATGAGAGAAATCATGATAATTGTCTTTCTCTGCTTGACTTATTTCACTTAGCATTATCTCCTCCAGTGCAACATTTGTTGCAGCACATGTTGAGAACTCGTTCTTTCTGATAGCTGAGTAATATTCCATTGTATATGGACCACAACTTCTTAATCCAGTCATCTGTTGAAGGGCATCTCGGTTCCTTCCACGATCTAGCTATTGTGGACAATGCTGCTATGAACATTGGGGTGCATATGGCCCTTCTCTTCACTACGTCTGTATCTTTGGGGTAAACACCCAGTAGTGCAATGGCTGGGTCATAGGGTAGCTCAATTTTTAACTTTTTAAGGGACCTCCACACTGTTTTCCAGAGTGGCTGTACCAACTTGCATTCCCACCAAGAATGTAGGAGGGATCCCCTTTCTCCACATCCTCTCCAGCAATTGTTGTTTCTTGCCTTGTCAATTTTTGCCATTCTAACTGGTGTAAGGTGGTATCTTAGTGTGCTTTTGATTTGAATTTCCTTGATGGCTAATGATTTTGAACATTTTTTTCATGTGTCTGTTAGCCATTTGTATGTCATCATTGGAAAAGTGTCTGTTCCTATCTTCTGCCCATTTTAGGATTTGTTTATTTGTTTCTCGCGTATTGAGTTTGAGAAGTTCTTTGTAGATCTTGGATACCAGTCTTTTATCTGTAGCATCATTTGCAAATATATTCTCCCATTCCATGGGCTGCCTCTTAGTTTTTTTTGACTGTTTCCTTGGCTGTGCAGAAGTTTTTTATCTTGATGAAGTCCCACAAGTTCATTTTATCTTTTGTTTCTCTTGCCTTTGGAGATGTGTCATGAAAAAGGTTGCTTTGGCCAATGTCGTAGAGGTTGCTGCCTATGTTCTTCTCTAGGATTTTGATGGATTCCTGTCTCACATCGAGGTCTTTCATCCATTTGGAGTTTATCTTTGTGTATGGTGTGAGAGAGTGGTCAAGTTTCATTCTTTTGCATGTAGCTGTCCAATTTTCCCAGCACCGTTTATTGAAGAGACTGTCTTTTTTCCACCTGATGTTTTTTCCTGCTTTATTAAAGATTAGTTGCCCAAAGAGCCGAGGGTCCATTTCTGGGCTCTCTATTCTGTTCCATTGGTCTATGTGTCTGTTTTTGTGCCAGTACCATGCTGTCTTTGTGATCACAGCTTTGTAGTACAGCTCGAAATCTGGCATTGTGATGCCCCCAGCTTTGTTTTTCCTTTTCAACAGTTCCTTGGAGATTCGGGGCCTTTTCTGGTTCCATACAAATTTAAGGACTATTTGTTCCAGTTCTTTGAAAAATGTCCTCGGTATTTTGATCGGGATAGCATTGAAAGTGTAGATTGCTCTGGGTAGCATGGGCATTTTAACTATGTTAATTCTTCCGATCCATGAGCATGGAATATTTTTCCATCTTTTTGTGTCTTCCTCAATGTCTTTCAAGAGTGATTTATAGTTTCTAGAATATAGATCCTTTACATCTCTGGTTAAGTTAATTCCCAGGTAATGTATGGTTTTTGGTGCTATTGTAAATGGGATGGATTCCCTATTTTTTCTTTCTTCAGTCTCATTATTCGTGTATAGAAATGCAACTGAGCATTGATTTTGTATCCCGCCACATTACTGAATTGCTCTATAACTTCTAATAGTTTGGGAGTGGATTCTTTTGTGTTTTCCATATAGAGTATCATGTCATCTGCAAAGAGAGACATTTTGACTTCTTCTTTGCCGATTTGGATACCTTTTATCCCTTTTTGTTGTCTGATTGCTGTTGCAAAGTCTTCTAGTACTATGTTGAATAATAGTGACGAGAGTGGGCATCCTTGTCGTGTTCCTGATCTTACGGGAAAGGCTTCCAGCTTTTGTCCCATTGAGAATGATATTTGCCGTAGGCTTTTCCTAGATGGTTTTTATGAAATTGAGGAATGTACCTGCTATTCCTACACTCTGAAGGGTTTTAATCAGGAAAGGATGGTGTATTTTGTCAAATGCTTTTTCTGCATCAATTGAGAGGATCATATGGTTCCTGAGTCTTTTCCTGTTGATACGATGTATCACGCTGATCGATTTGCGAATGTTGAATCACGCTTGCATCCCAGGGATGAATCCCACTTGGTCATGATGGATAATCCTTTTAATGTACTGTTGGATTCTATTAGCCAGGATCTTGTTGAGGATTTTGGCGTCCATATTCATTAGGGAAATCGGTCTGTAATTCTCCTTTTTGATGGGGTCTTTGCCTGGTTTGGGGATCAAGGTAATATTGGCTTCATAGAATGAGTTTGGTAGCTTTCCTTCTGTTTCTATTTTTTGAAATAGCTTTAGGAGAATAGGTATTATTTCTTCTTCGAATGTTTGGTAGAATTCCCTAGGAAAACTGTCCGGGCCTGGAGTTTTGTTATTTGAAAAGTTGTTTATCACTGACTCAATCTCTTCATAATTAATTGGCCTGTTTAAAAAATCAATTTCTTCCTGTTTCAGTCTTGGTAGTTTATAGGTTTCCAGGAAGGATTCCATCTCTTCCAGATTGCTTAATTTATTGGCATATAGCTGTTGATAAAAGTTTCTAATAATCCTTCCAATTTCATTGGTGTTGGTTGTGACCTCTCCTTTTTCATTCATAATTTTATTAATTTGGGTCCTTTCTCTATTCTTTTGGATAAGTCTTGCCAGTGATCTGTCAATTTTATTGATTCTCTCAAAGAACCAGCTTCTAGTTCTGTTTATCTGCTCTACTGTACTCCTGGTTTCTAATTCATTGATTTCTGCTCTAATCTTGGTCAACTGCTTCCTCGTGAGTGGATTAGGCCTGTCCCTCTGTTGCTGTTCCAGCTTCTTGAGGTGAGAATATAAAAACTGCATTTTGGATTTTTCTATTCTTTTGAGTGAGGCTTGGATGGCTATGTATTTCCGCCTTAGGACTGCCTTTGCAGTATCCCATAGGTTTTGGACTGTTGTGTTTTCATTCTCATTGGTCTCCATAAATTGTTTAAATTGATTTTTGATTTCCTGGTTTATCGAGTCATTCCTGAGCACATGGTTCTTAGTCTCTAAGTGTTTGGGTTTCTTCCAAATTTTTCCTTTTGGTTGAGTTTCAGTTTCAAAGCGTTGTGGTCTGAGAATATGCAGGGAATAATTTCAGTCTTTTGGTATTGGTTGAGACCTGTTTTGTGTCCCAGAACATGGTCTATTCTTGAGAATGTTCCATGGGCATTAGAACAGAATGAGTATTCTTTGGTTCTGGGGTGTAGTGTTCTATGTATATCTATGAGGTTCAACTCGTCAAGTATGGCATTCAAAGCCCTTGTTTCTTTGTCGATTTTTTGCATGGGTGTTCTATTTCTGATAGTGGAGTGTTGAGGTCCCTTACTATTAACGTATTTTATTCTATATGTCACTTTATTCTGGTTAAGAGTTGGCTTGTGTATCTTGCTGCTCCCCTGTTGGGGGCATATATATTTATAATTGTCATATCCACTTGTTGGATACATCCTTTAAGAATAATATAGTGCCCTTCTGTGTCTCTAACTATAGTCTTTAGTTTAAAATCCAATCTGTCTGATCTGAGAATTGCTACCCCAGCTTTCTTTTGAGGTCCATTGGCGTGAAAGATGGTATTCCATCCCCTTACTTTCATTCTGAATGTATCTTTAGGTTCAAAATGAGTCTCTTGTAGACAGCAAATGGATGGGTCATGTCTTTTTATTCGATCTGCAACCCTGTGGTGTTTTATGGGAGTATTTAGGCCATTTACATTGAGACTGAATATTGAGAGATATGATTTTAATGATGCCACGTTGCCAATAACGTCTTTTTTCTATAGATTGTGACTTTCTGTTCTGTATCACTCTTGGGGCATTTTTACCTTTATAGAACCCCCCGTAATATCTCCTGTAGGGCTGGTTTCATGGTTACAAAATTGGTCAATGACTGGCGATTCTGGAAGGTCTTTATTTCTCCATCCATTCTGAATGACAGCCCTGCTGGATAAAGGATCCTTGGCTGCATGTTTTTCTCTGAAAGAGCTTTAAAAATGCCCCCCCCCCAACCCTTTCTCTCATTCTAGGTCTGTGTAGACAGGTCTGACGTAATTCTGATACCTTTGCCTTGGTAAGTGAGAGATTTCTTTGCCCTGGCTGCTTTCAATACTGTATCCTTGGATCTAATATTTGCGAAATGCACTATGACGTGATGTGGCGTAGGTTTGTTGTGGTTGAGCTTGGGAGGGGTCCTCTCTGCCTCTTGGACATGAATGTTTGTTTCCCTTGCTAGATTAGGGAAGTTTTAGCTACAATTTGTTCAAATATCACTTCTAGACCTCTGTTTTTCTCCACCCCCTCGGGGATGCCGATGATTCTGACACTGGAACGTTTCATTGAGTCAGTAATCTCCCGTAACCTACATTCTTGCATGTGGATTTTTTTAAGTTCAGATTCTATTTTAGCTTTCTCTTCTACTAACCCATCCTCCAATTCGCTGATACGTTCTGCCTCATTCACCCTGGCCATCAGATCCTCTAGTTTTGACTGCATTTGGCTCATAGAATTTTTAATTTCTGCCAGATTCGCTCTCATTTCTGCCCTTAGAGATTGTATATTCTCATTAACATTTTCGTTAATACTTTTTTCAAGTCTACACATCATCTTGACCATTGTTACTCTGAATTCCATTTCTGATAATTTGGTTATATCCATATCCATTAGTTCTGTGGCAGAGGCCACAGACTCATTGTCTTCTCTTTGCTAGGGGGATTTCTCCTTCTCGTCATTCTGATGAGGAGAGGTTGCGGGGTTGTCCAGAGCCCAAATTATTGACCAGGACCCAGGCCATGCACCCTTGTTTTATAGGGATCTTAGGGATGTGGGCTTCTTGATTTTTCAGCCTGCCTTTTGGGGGAGGGGCCTGCCACGCCGATAATCAGGCAACCCTGTTTGGGTAGAGTCTTCGTGTCCCCTGCGAGGGGGGATGGGGATGGGCACACTGTGACCCGGTATTTCCAGGCTTTTGTTCTCTGGCGGCTTTCCCTGGTGGTTTGCTGTGCCTCTTCTGAGAGTCATAGCAGCAGTGGCTGAATCTCAGCCTCTGTCTCAGAACAGAGGGATTGCAGACCATTCTCCACTGATGTTCTGGCCACTTTAACTCTGTTTCTGTTGGTGCTGCTCAACCCTGCAGCGTCCTGGGATGTGCGCCCCATACCCGGCATCCCAGCCCTCACTTCCAGGGCTGGCGTGTCTCTGTCCTTTGTGTTTCTAACATGGCCAGCCGCCCCCACGCGCTCCGGAGCTCCTGGTCTCAGTCTGGTTCCAGTGAGCACACTGGAGTTCTGTGAGTAGTCTGGTGTCGTGCGCTCCCGGCTCATGGTCTCAGTCTGCTCTCTCCCGGGTGCTGTCCGCGAGTCCGCCCACTCCCCCATGCAGGTGGCTACCGCTTCCTGGCACCTGAACGCGGCGGCTCCCTCCCTCTTCCGTTTATCTTCCGATTTCTGTGCGCGGTTTCACGGCTCCCCGCTTCGTACCTCAATACTCAGCGCTGGAGATATTCATTTGTAGAGATCCAGATGTATCTTCCTGCGTCTCAGGCTGATTCCATGGATGTTCAGGCTGGTCTGGTACCTATCCAACTCGACTCAGGGGACCGGCTGAAAAAGGGGTCCCCTACTCCTCCGCCATCTTAACTCCCTCCTAAGCCCTTGAAACTTTTAAGAAAACTTTGCTTGATGAAAGTATAAGCAAGCAGGTCATTTGTTGAAGGAACAATATTGAAAGATTTTTAGCAACACTTCTTTGACGTCAAGTCTAAGCCATCTGGCTCAATCTGGAGTTAGTATTTGGCTGCTTGAAAGCTTGTCAAGGTAGAGTGTTTTGGTTTCATTTGATCTGTCATCATACTAGGCTCCTGAATTTTCTCCTGAACTTTAGATCCTTAGATTTGATGAGCTCCACCCAAATTTCAACACCAACAGAGCTTTTGTATTAAGTTCAGAGTGGGAGATTGTTTGGACAAATAATTCATACCCTTTGATGGGAAGGGAAGATTTGTTTCAGGAAAGAGATTATCTGTGCGTGTGCCAGGTTGGGGGCCCTAACCCTCAATTTGCCAGTGCATTAGTGTGTCCATTAAAGGAATTGCATTTTTATTGGATCATATCAAGCTGTTGATTGGAAAAATAAAAGTGGCATTTAAATTTTTCACTAGCTGTGACAGAATACTGATGGCACATCTAAAGAATGGGCTGGAAATGGTGAACAATTAATGATACTATTTTTCTTCTAGCCCTTCCTATAGGAAGAACTATCCATTTCTTCGACTGCTCTAAAATTGGCCCTGTGTATTAGGTAAGGTGGGGTGAGCCTCCCTGTTAGGATAGAAGGGTTTAAAATATCTCTCTTCTAAATTTTCATTCTATTAACCTTGCAAGTTTCTACATATAAAGGTACACTAACATAGTGGTGGGGTGTGCGGGGAGGGCAGCAATGAATCTAGAAAGGTGAAAGTGGTATACCTTCACAGTGATATGCCTTAGAGAGGGCCCAGGCACTTCATGGAAAATGAAGACATCAATTTGGTTGTTGTGGTGAGGTTCTGTAATGGGTGAGTACCCATGACGATGGGGAGGAGTTGGAAATTAAACAAATATTATCTAGTTTGTAAACTACATATGGCAAGGCCTTTTCAGAGTTTTAAACCAGAAGAGCCAACAATGAATGCCCCACAGTCATTAAATTCCTAAGAATAAAGAGCTGGCAGGGCATTTGTGTAAGAAGTTCACTTTTTCCATGGTGTGTGGTAGATTTCTAGCATTCACGTTTCTGTGCCAACTTGGTTAGATTTATATACAACAAGCAATGTTTTATTTCTGTCTTTCAATCTTCCTCAGTGCAGCAATTGGTGCATGGAGTAGCTTACAGGCAATTTTTGCAATGATCATATTTAGCACCTTTTTATATTTAGAAGAAATCTATTATAAATCTGGCTGCTTTCCAGTTTTTTTTTTTTTAATCAGTTCTTTTTCTGTTTTGTCAGTGTGAAGCTTACTTTGACTGGAGGTGGGGGATTGTGAATTGATATTATCCCAACAAAAAACAAAGAATTTATTTCAAACATGTCTTAATCACAAGGATAAAACTGATAGTTTTTCTTTGTCACATTGGGTTTATTTTGATTTGTGGTAAATATAAATTGAATATGAACTTGAAATTGTGACTTCAATTCTGTCAACCTGGTCTGTCTGTAAGAAGTGGTTCCAGGGAGCCTGGGTGGCTCAGTCAGTTGAGTGTCTGCCTTTGGCTCAGGTTGTGATCCCCGGGTCCTGGGATCGAGCCTTGAATTGGGCTCCCTGCTCAGCAGTAAGTCCGTTTCTTCCTCCCCCTCTGCCCCTCTGCCTGCTTGTGCTCTCTCTCTCTCTCTCTCTAATTGATAAAATCTTAAAAAAAAAAAAAAGAAGTGGTTCTTACACAAAGTGAAATGTCCTTTGGACCTGCGAATGACATAAGCACCATTTAAAAGTTCCGTAAAATCCAACGATCAGACTGTGCTCTCCTTTTATTCTAGTTTCTTCTACTATTAGTGAAAAATTTCAGGGCTTTTAATGAGCATCAAGTCACTAATGATAGAATTTGTTACAGAGGAGGGAAGGGGGACTTCTTCCTCTAGTTAGGATGTAGAAGATCTTGGCAGATGCTCTTGCTGAAACAGTAGAAAGAAGCAGATAATTTATAAATTTACAAAAAGCCTATCCTTATAGGCACCAGAGAGCTAGGAAAACAATGAAAATTAGATAAACTAAGCTCTTAAGCAGAGACCCTTTCAGGGTGAGCTGCCAGTCATCAGCTACCCTCACCCCTCAGTAGCACTCACCAATTCTGGATGTGGGGTGAGGAAGGTGAAGAGGGCTTGCATCAAACACTTGGCTAGTCTCACCATTAAGGCTTTTTCAAATTTTGAGGCTACATTGGGTGGGAGGTTAGAGAGTTAAGTTGAAACCTCCACAGGGTGAGACTATAACTTTCAGAATCTTTCAGGGCCACAGAGACAGAGGCCCCACCACTCTCAATAAAAACCTCAGAAACCCATGGCCTAGAAATAAAGGAAAAGTATATGTGTTATTTACTAAAACTAAAACCTTAGTCCATTTCCAGGTTAACCCATTATTGACTTGAAATGATTAATCTTTCACATTATCTGCCTTAGAGAGAAAAGAGAAATTCTCTTTGGTTATTAATAGAACCACCTGGAGTCTCTGCAGTTTTGTATCTCTTATATGCAATAGAAAATTAAAAGACATGCAAAGAGCCAAGACTATATGACTAACAATCAAGGAAAAAAACAAATAATAGGGGAAGACCTACAGATGATCGAATATTAGCAGGCAAGAATTTAAAAATATGATTAGTACATTAAAAAATAGAGAAAAAATGAATAAAAGATACAAAGATGGAGAATTTTACAAGAGTTGAAATCTATAAAAAATTAGATGGCTATTCTAAAATGGGAAAATGTAATATCTGAAATTAAGATTATACTGAGTATTAGTGGTTACTGGACATAACAGAACACAGGACTAGTGAACTGGAAGGCAAGTTAATAATATTCAAGTTCAGATTTTAGAAAAGACAGAAATGTAAGATACATTCAACACATGCTAAAAAGGTCCAATATACAAATAATTGCATTCCTTGAATGAAGAGAGAAAGAAATGGGGGGGGGGGGGGCAGAAGAAATTTTCAAAGTGGTAATGGCTGAGAATTTCACCAAATGGGATCCCTAGATTCGAGAAATTCATGGAATCCTGAGCAATGGAAATACAGAGTAAAGCACACACATGTCATAGTAAAACTGTTGAAGAACAAAGTAAAAAATAAAATTTTTAAATCTACCAGAATAAAGACATATTACCTCTGAAAAAGCCATGGTAAGACCAACAGCTGGATGCTTATGAAAAATAACAGAATCCGGAGAGCAATAGAACATTCTTAAAGATTCTTAAAGAAAATCACTGCCAGTCTAGAATGAAGGATATTTAGAATATTTTTCAACAGTGAAGGTGAAATAATAGTACCTTTAGACAAAAATAGAGGGAATTCATTGCTAGTATGTTTGTACTAAAGGAAAACATTTCTCCTCTAGGCTGGAGGAAAATGATTCCACATGGTAATATGGAAATGCAGGAGGAAATGAATAATACTATGAGGGATAAGCATGTGGCTAAATAGAGATAATTTTTGATTGTGCAAAGCAGTAACTGTAATGTCTTATGAAGCTTAAAGTAGGTGCAGAAAAAGGTATAATAACGCTAAGGCAAAGATGAGACGGAGGCAGATGGAATCAAGCAGTTGTAAAGTTCTAGTAGGATTCAGGTAGTAAAAATTATAATATGTATTAGATTGTGATAAATCAAGAAAGTATGTTGTAATCCTTAGGTTAATCATTGAAAGAATAGTAAGAGAATGCATAACATGCTGATAGAAAGAAAACAAATAAGATAATACAAGTATTGATTACTAAAAAATAAGGGAAGTAGAACTTACATTTGAGGAATACTTTTTACCTGCATTCCAAGTGCTGTTACCTGGTAGCTCCAGGTAATGCTCAGTACTTTTGTGTTGTATACGTTATTATTGCCATTTGTAAATGTAACAACTAATTTGTCGAGATTCTTAATTGGTACCAGAAGAACATACTTTACTTTGCATAAATATAAATGGAACTTATATTGGATTATTAGGTAGCTCACTGACTCTTGCAAGAGTGGGAAGTCTTTGTGAAGACCACTCTACCACCTTCGCAGGATACAGATACCATGGTTTTACCACTGATGCATGAGGCCTTTTTTTGGCTGATGTTCCCCAAAGCTGGAGGCTTCCATTGCTTCCAACACAATGACAAAAAATGTAGGACACTCATTCTTCCCTCTATTTCTCTCTACTTCATTAAAGTCTCTAGAGAGTGCATCTGATTCACAAAGCCTAGATCACATGACTGCACCTTAGGTGCAATGAAAGCTTGGAAAATGAGTTTCTGGCTTATTTCTGGGGAGACAGGACTTCAATAAGGGATAAATTCTTTAAACATAGGCAGAGTGCTCAAGCAATGTGTGTGTGTGCTTGCACATGCATGTGTGTACAAAGCATGACAAATATCCACTACAGGAAGTGGAGCTCAAGAATGCTGAGTGCCATCTAAGATTTCAGAACATTAAGTGATGGCCCAGGGTTGGAACCCAGGACTATTGGTTTATAGGATGCGAACAACTCTGAGCCACCATTTATTTGATCCCTTCTGGGTCTTTGTGAGACACACTATAGCTAAGGCTACTGGGAGGATGCCAGCACTTGCTGAATGGCATTTCAGAACCAATGGGTGAGGGCTTGAGAAAGATGGTGGGCCAGGAAGGCATTTAGTTCTGTAGTGGTAATGACCTCGGCTTACACTCCTGCTGGCACTGGACATTCTAGGAGTTAGAGGTTTAGAAACTTCCACATCAATTTAGTGACAGCTGCCCACATCTCAGGTACCTTGTATTTTCTACCCAATTGACCATGTGAAAAAGATATTCCAAAGACCAAATTTTAGCTATCTAAGAATAACAAGTGAATCAAGGGATAATGGAGTTTTTTATGGTCCAATAAGAAAACACCACCTCAGACCAGATTAAAAAAGCAAAATAAATATTGTGGGTAGTCAGCTGTGGGATCTGATTGCATGTATGATTATTTTAACCCACAGCACGTAATTAAAAACACTAATTTGATAAATAAATCTTTTAGATCATACAGATAATATGGAGGCATTTCGAGGGGAGAGATTTTCACATTAATGCAATTATTCCGCCTGCCTCTTTGGTAATAAGGACCTGTGTTTGTGGAGTGCTTGGCTGTTTGTAGATGCTTTCCCATGGCATCTCTAACTTGCTCCTCTCATCCTGGCAGGTGGGCAGTACAATTCGAGATAGGAGAAAACAGATTGTAGGTGTGAGAGAATTTCTAGTATTTTTCATCAACGGGACACGGTTCTTTCTCATTTTTTAACTTGGTGTGTTTTATCTTTTTATTTTGGTTTCTGTGTTTTTTCTAGGGATAGAAGGAGCATTAGGGGGTATTATCAATGAGCCATTGGTTATTTGTCAGCCTCTCAACAAATATAATTATTATTATAATGATCAAACTTGTATGTTCTATGTCATATCTGTATACTAGTGTTTTCTTATTCCCATCTGATTGCATAATGGTCATAATATGCTGCTTTTAATTGGCATCAATACCAAACCAACAGCAGATATCAATTAAAGAAGCTTTCTGAGATTTAATCATAAAAGAAAGCAGTGGAGATATAGTTAGTATAATCTGATATTTCTGGTTTATTACATGGCACCAGTGGCTCTGATATTAATGGACTAGGCTATGTTCTCACTGTCAAAGAACTGCTCCAAAAGGCCATGTGAAAGATGTTTTAAGTCCTCTTTTTTTCAATAGATATGTCTTGCTACCCTCAATATTCTCTTATTCATTTTTTAAGTTGATCTGAAGCAAGTGACTAAGGGACGGAAATGTGAAACATGGATGGAAAAGAAGGGAAGTGTGAGAAGGATTTGAATGAGGTTGACCTATGGCGTGACAAGAAGGAACAGGAGGTGGGACCAACTACCTGGCTAAGTGTTGGGTTGTTTGTCTACATTTGTAAAGCCTCCAAGGTATAGCTTGTTTTTAGCCAGTAAAGCTGTTCTGCCAGAGTCCCTTACCTCCAGGAAAATAACAGCCCAAAGAAATAAAGCATCTGATTTCAGAGGGAAAAATTACATGGCTTAAAGGAAACCGAAACAAAGGTTTCGGTTATTAAACTGGTTGGAAGACATTTTTGTATTTTATATCATTGGGACCACATTGCTTGGGCAATCTCACCTATACTTTCTGTTGTGTGAGGGTCCAAATGTCAAAATCCTGTTCTCTCTCTGGAGCGGGAGAAGTGTTTTTATACCTACCCATACCAAGCCTAGAGGCTCTAAGGGTGCCTGCTTTTAGGTGAACTCATTAGTCCTGCTTACATGTGTGTACACTCACGACGATTCAAGGACAGTGCCAGTGCCAGCACCTCACAGTGCTTAGCAGTGCAACTCCGAAATACTTTAAGATAAACAATGGAATTTGATTTAGCACCAAGAATGACAATCCAGTTATCTGAAGTCAGAGGCTAGCAACCAGTGCTTGTGATTGATTTTGGAGAGTTGAAAATGTTTTTCTACATTTGGAATGAGTCTAGAGGCCCATCTCCTTTAAAAGGAGTAATTTTTGTATCATAAGAGCAAGCGGCTGGCACACTGTGGCCAATGGGCCCAACTCAGCCTTCTGCCTGTTCTTGAAAATAATTTTGCAAATGATTGTGGATCACAGCCACAAACCCTCACATTTGTATTACCTATGACTACTTTATGCTGCAGCAGTGGAGCTGAGTAAGTGTTCCTGAGACTGTAGGGGCTGCAAAGTCTAAAATAATGACTCTCTAGCCCTTTGTAGGAGTTTGCTACCCCCTGTTTTAGTGCATCAGGTTGAGAGTAGATACATGCAGGGACAGCCATGTGAGGCTGCCTGTTGCTGGGGGTCTTAGCATCCTTCTTCTGGGTTTTTTGCCCCCTTTAGGGTAGCCTTTTAATTTTTTTTAATGCCTTTGAATACCCAGGTCCTTTTGCTGTCTTAGGATTCAGTAAGAGTGACATATCTCTCTATATAAAATGGTCAGTGGATCACAATGCTGAGGAAATTTATATTGAAACATTATCAGAAGTTCAGTGTAATGTTCTTGCAATTTTTCTGTAGGCCTAGGAGTTCTTCAAACTTAAGAGTTTAACAGAAAATTTAGAAATAACTAGAAATTTATCTACACACACATTTACAGGGATATATGTGGAAAAACAGTCATCATAGCACTGTGCAATGAGACAAGATTAATAGTCATAAATGCTTGCCAGTGTGGGACTGGTTAAATTGTGGCATATTTATTCATACAATGGTTTTATGGTTTCTTTGGTATAGAAAGAAGGGAAGGATAAAACAGAATATATAGATAGGGCTATAGATTTTTTGAATAAAAAGCCAATCTCTGGGAAGTTACATAGGACACCAGTCACATCAGTTGCCACCAGGGAGGGGAACTGAAAGGGAATAGGGCTAGGAGGGGGGCATTTTTCTGTATAACCTTTTGTTCCTTTTGAGTTTCTAACCGTGAAAGCAAATTACCTTTTCAAAAAATAAAAACCAAAATAGAGAACATTTTTTAACAGGAAACAAGTGTAGGTGTGTTCTCAGATTGAGTTACCTGAGTGACATAACACGCTTGCTGGTAAAAACCAGCCTGAACCCATGTCTAAGCCAGAGCCCAGAAGCTACTCAAAAAGGGGTTCAAGGAAGAATGAAGGCTTTGCTGGCGACAGAGATGAGGTAATAACTCGTTTTCTTTTTTAAATCCATTGACTCTGCTGGCAAAAAGTTAACAAACTTCAATAAGAAGCAAACATCAGCTAATTAATGTGTTTGACTGTTTCCACTTTCCTCCTCTGACAGCTGCTTAACCTGACTGATGAGCAGGTTAATGCAATTACAGCCACTGAAAATTCCTATGGAGTTAAGGGATATAGAAATATAGTGATTACATTTTAATTATTAAAGCTTAGATTGACTCATGAGTTAGGCCCACTGCTGGGTTTCTACTGCCCAGTCAGACCCCAGGGACTATTTTTTGTACCCAGACGCAGCCACCCAGGGAAGCTTTCATTGGTCCAAGATCTTGCAAGCTTCCTCCCTCTTCTGCTGTCATAGCGACAAACAGTTCCCCAGAGTTGGATGTTATTTCTGATGCTCTTCTTTATTCTTCTTTAATGTCTTAAACTTTTTCCAATGCAAATATCCTGCCTGAAGTAATTTTCACTTATGCAACTTAAAAATAATTAATCAAGGTTTTTTTTTTTTTGTAAACCTTTTTATTGAGGTAGACTCTAGGCACAGAAAAGTATCCAAACTACACATCTATAATGAATATTACAAGCTCAATGAATTTTCATAAACTGACCACTCGTGTAACCAACGCTAGATCAGGAAACAGAACCTTAATTGCATCCAGAAACCCTCTTCAAGCCCTCATCCAGATTCTACCCACTAGTCTCGCAAGCATAATGAGTTTTTTTTTTTGACTTATAACAAGATTTGGTTTAACTTGGTTTTGTATTTTGTATAAATGGACTTATACAGGATATGCTGCTTTGTGTTGACTTGTGTTCAACATTATGTAAGTGAGCTTCATCTGCATTGTTACATAAAATTGTAGGTTTCTTGTCTTCATTGCTGTATGGATTTCTATTAAGTGACTACATCACAGTTTATCTGTTCTACAGATGATGGGTGTTAGCTAATTTCTGAGTTTTTTAATTGTTACAAGTAGTGCCACTGTGAATATTCTTGCACACTGGTGAATTCTGTACCTGTATTGAAGTGCAGTTTCTGGGTTACAGGGCATGCATACGTTTAGCTGTAGCGCAGTGGTTCTCAAGATGTTACATGACTCAGAATCACCTTGAGGTCTTGTTAAATACATCTCTGGGACATACCTGGAGAGTTTTTGACCCAGGAGGTCCAGGTTGGGTCCCAAGAATTTACACTTCTGGTAAGTTCTGGGTGCTGCTGGTCCATGCTGGTCCATGCTGGTCCACGCTGGTCCACGCTTTGAAGGCCTCCGCTTAGCAGATGCTGCTGTACAATTTTGCAAAGTATTTGTGCTAATTTACTCTTCCACCAGCAGCATGTGAGAGTGCCAGTTGCTCTGGCTTGGTATTAGCCTCCCCATAAATTTCAGCCCTACAGGTGGAAATGTAAGGTATTTCCTTCTGGTTTTAATTTTGCATTTCCCTAACTAATGAAGTTGAGGTTCTTTCCATGTTTATTGGTCATTCGGATGTCTTCTTATGTGAAGCGCGTGTTAAAGTCTTTTTCTCATTTTTCTATTGGATTGTCCTCTTTCTTATTGAATTGTAGGAATTCTTGATATATTCTGGGTATCAGTTCTTTGTTGGATTTTTTATTGCAAGCATCTTTTCCCATTCTGTGGGCTGTCTTTTCACTCTCTTAACATTGATGAACAGAAATTCGTAATTTTAATATAATCGAATACATCTTTTTTTCTTTTAATGGTAGTGCTTTTTGTGTTATTTAAGGAATCTTTGCCTACTCCAAGGTCATGAGGACATTCTCATATTTTTTTAGAAGATTTATTTTTTCCCCTCTTATATTTAGATTTGAAATTCATCTGGAATTGATTTTTGTGTTTTGTGGAGTTTCAGTAAGAAATTTTCATATACTAAAGTCATCTTCCTTAAGGCTCTGTTTAAAATTCACCTCTTTGTATCCATTTTTAGTACTTTTTAGAAAGATCAATATACCATCATATACCAACTTTTAGAAAATTCAGGAGGTCTTTTCTTTTTTTAACTTACAATTGTATTGAAAGCAATATCTCAAATAATAAATGCTTTATATTTACTCAGGATAGGCTTACTTTCAATAGAGCCGAATTTAAGGCAGTTATTGAAACTTTTAAGTAACATAAAGCACTTTTTTCATCTTGTGCCAAATATATAATGCCCACAATAATTTATATTTAATTTTTAATACAGTTATCTATCATGAGTAATTATGCGGGCTGCTCCCAGTATTCCATTCTCTGTTATGTGGTTTTCTGAAGACTGTGGTTTCTTTGTATAGCTACTGGGAATTATTACCTTGCTGATGAATTCTCTTCTGAAGAGATATCAACTACGAGTTTCAGTGTTGTGTTTTTTCACTTTAACTTACAAAACAGGCACAGTGTCTGGGTGCTCCCTTTATTTCTCAGAGGTTTAGGAACAAAGCACTCTTTGTGTTTAAAGGAATATTTTAGCAAGACTGTGGTGCTTTGTGATAAATACCTTTAAAATTGGCTGAAAGAATTGATTAAAATTACTCTACATGTTTTGCCATGTCATTTTGGAGCAGCCGGCTTTCTTTGGCCAACAACATACTTGAGTAGTTAAGAAAGCCTCTTGGTATTTGGTGGTCAGACCGGCCATGCCATTTTGCACAGAAGGAATGAAATTTGGCTTAGACTGGAGACAATTAAGAACGTTCAGAAAGATTGAAAAATATATCCATGCCAACTGTAACATCTGTTATTCAGACTCCTTTTTTCTCACTACCAAGAAACAGCTCACTCTAGAATGCAAGCTTCATGAGGGCAGACACTTTGCTGGTTTTGTTTGCCAGTTTATCTCCATCATCAAAAGCAAAGCAGTGCTTGGCACATTGTAGGTGCTCAACTAATATTTCTGAATTATAAGTAGGAATGAATCAGCTCTCCAGCTCTAAAGGGTGGGATGTAGGCATGTGTGACATGGGGGAGCTGATCAGTGGCTTTCATCTTTGTTGTCCCCTGTCGTGGGTCCTTTCTAAGGGCCTTCTGTAGGCGTACTGAGGCACAGTCACACTGGATGTTTTCTACCCCAGCCTTTTTGTGCTTGTAGATGTATAGAGGGTGTGGATTTCCCCCTGGCTCCTCGGTACCACTGAGGACGAGGAAGCAGTGAAGATGAGCCCGAAGCACAAACTTTCAGAAGCAGGAAGGTTATGGTGTTCTTGCTGGTCATAGGGTGATTTAGGAAAGATCGGTGTAAGATAAAAGGATGAATGCATTTGTAGGCATGTTTAGGGTGCTTCAACACTATGAAATTTAAGGAGAAGCAATCAGTTAATTTCCCTGACCAAATATTCAATCAGAAAACAAATTATAAACTGGTTTGTAAATTACCAATGATTAGGATTTAACTTAATTTTTAAAAATGTGGATGACTACAGGACTTGGTTATGATTGTTGTTTAAGGTCTTTGTAAAATATCCAGAAGGAAATCTCCATTTAATGGAACTGGAATTAGAAGAAGAGACATCAAACATAAATTTGAGGACCATTCAGAGTTAGGTGCTGGCTGAAAGCAGATGAGTAGATGAGTTGTCTGAGGCTCATTTTCTTGTCAGGGGTCTTGGGAGTAGAGGAGAATGAATATGAGATGAAGTACCATCCTGCCTCCAATTTTCAGAACCTAGATATATATATGCCAATTTTTATTGATTTTAGATTAATCTAAACCATTGTAGTTCAGTTATTTAATTGACAGTAATGGCCCAAGGCACTCTACTATCTTTTCCTCTTCAAGTTTTTATCCGTCTGCTTATATTTTGCTGTGTATTTCTTACATCCTCTTGTACATAGCTCTACTTCTTTGTTTTCTGTGTTTATCTCTTCTCAAGTTCTTTGAAGGAAACAACCCATTTTCTTTCTAGCCATCCATGATGCCTGAGGCAAAGGAGACTTTGCTGAGCTTCTTAAATTTGTGTGTATCCCTTTAACCATGTCACAAGGCAAAAAGAAGGTATGTGGAACATGGAAGCTTCTAGAAGAGCATCTGACTGTATCTTCCTTCTTGAAGGTAACGGGCAATCCCACATTTATTGCAATGAGGATGTTAATGGACATATGTTACTTTATTGTATTTTGTGGTCATTGACAGGCTGTTGACTTTGGGAAAATTAGAGCTAATTTGTGATGGAGGAATAGATGCATATTTTTCTTGAGTATTGTATAGACTATTTAAGAAAGCTCTAGAGAAGTTTGCAAATTCTTGCATTTGCATACTTTAGTCATTATCCCTGGACATTACAAAAACTAAGGTAACTTTCCTTTGATATTATACACTACAAAAACAGCTTATACAGTTTATGAGCAAGAAACATTTCTCAATTAGATATACAACTGTATTTAACTTTTAAAGCATGTTATAGGATTATTCTAAAGTTTCATGTAGATAATAATGATACGACTATTGAAGTAGTCGTCTTAAGTAGACTTTATTGTCAGGCGCTTTGCTGTTTTATACATACTATTTTATTTAATCCATAGACAGCCTTGTGAAATCAGTATCAAAATGCTTTAAGAAAGGGAAAATGAGGCTCAGAGAAATTAAGCGACTCGCGAACCACAGTAGGCAAGTGGTGGAACCACATGGTTGAACATGTCTGACCTCAAAGCCCTTGTGCTCTATTACTAAGATGAACCTTTGGGTATGCAAGAGAAAGCTACTAGAGAGAAGAAATATTGCATTGTAAAACTCCTGGAAAAAAAATCATGGACTCATAACCTTAAAAAGATCTTTGTTAGACTTTGAGTATAGGAGAGTAGCAGAAAAACTGTGAATTACTAATTGGAAAGAGCCATTTAACATACAGCAGAAGTTTTTATTAAGCAACTATTATATGCTAGGTAATGAGCTAGATACTCAACATTGACTAGATCACCTGCCTGCTCCCCAGATCTTACAGCGTAGAGAGTAAGTATTTATCTGTGCTTTACTACCTTCTTCCCTAAGAACTCAAAAGAGAGAGAGAGAAATTCATTAAAACACAGTGACAGCTGAACTTTCCAACTTTATAATTAATTGGTTTCATGAGAAGAATGGAAAATTTTTGTCCAACAGAGGAAATATGTAGGGCATGAGCAGATAGGCATCTTTGAAGAAACGTTTCCTTTCTTCTGTTAATATTGGAATATCATACAGTTATTTTCCTAAAATGTTGAAATTGGTATAAATTATTTTTAGACGGCATCCAGTGTAAACGCCTTTTTCTCCCCACCCTGTTTGGCTGGAGAAGCCTGAAAACTGGATATGTCTCCTAAGAAAACTGAAAAAGAGCAAAGAGAAAGAGGAGAGTGAGCACAAATTCCAGTCAGGCCTTTTCTGATACAGTCAAACTGTTCAGTAATCCTGAGAGCGCCCTGTCCTGCACCGTTATGGGAAATTAGAGCTGACAGCTGGAAACTGTTATATATAGATTTTTCTATTTTTCCTTGTAAGTAAACTGTAGTAAGTCACACCAAAAAGAGCTGATCTATTTAAAATCCTTGCTGTTGTATCACATTAAATCTGCCTGATTTTTACAACTCCAGGTCACATGACCTGGAGCTCTGTGGACATATTAGAATTGGCCCCATTCCCCGGGCACAAGAGGATGTCTCCATGCTTATCTTGCATTTCATGGTGGAAAGTCATCTTGGCTTTTACTTCTGCTCCTTTCATCACCACACGTCAGTGGGCATAGCAACAAGCAATAATGTGTTGCTGCCCTTTGGTTTCCCCTGCTTCTATACCAGTACTGGTGAACACTGAGGAGTGGTTCTCAAGAAAGTGAATGGACAAGAATAGCCAACAAGTAAGAATATCAATATCAGAATAATTAAATGCAAGGATTTACCTAAAAAACAATAGCCTATGTGTCAGTGTTTCTCATATACCCATACTTAAAAAATAAGAGTTGGAATCCTAGTGAAATCTTCGGAGACAGGGTGGATTTGCCCACAGCCAGATGCCTATTTGGAGTTGTCCTTGCATATCTTCAGTGGCCATTTCCAGTGGTATTTGTGGTGGGGCATATGGCATTACTCTCTGAAAATCAGTACCTGTGGGTCTACAATAGGACATTTAAAATTTTCCATTAGTACTTTTTATGAAGGCATTTTTGAAAAATATTAACATCATTTTTAAAAGACATTTTGTATCTTTTTTTTTTCCATCATTTTGGCCTGTTTTTCTGGGAGCATTTCCATTTCTTTATCTCTTGTCACAATTTGCATGATGTGCTAACCAAGAAGGAAAAAATGACGAGTAGAAAGAGTAAGCATTTAGCAAATTATCAAATGAATGGATCATTACTCCCTAAGAACCAAGCCTCCTGTAATTTTCTGACCGCATGTGATTTTCTTATAGAAACCACTTGACTCTCGGGAGCAAGTGAAGCAACTGGGAACTTTGAGAATGATGAGTGTTGCCATGTGTTTAAGTCTGTGCTTTGGAATAAAACCACGTTATCTTTTACTTTGCTTTGTGAATCTGAATCTACATTGAAACGTCTTTGAGGGATGTAATTCCAACTAGATTATATTCAGGTTCAGTTCTGGAAAAGTTAGGTTACATATGGGCTCCTAGAAACATGAATGTAACTTCTAAAGTTTCTCTCATTCTCAGAAATGAGAGCTGAAGTTATTTTTAGAGATTACGGTTGAGTGGAGACAGTGATCTATTGGTCTGATGCCTCTTTTTATGACATTAGCCCTGAAATGTTGCATATTTCCATGCTTAGAAATACCCTCTAACTTTGTAATGTACTCTGAGGGTTGTATTGTACCTATTCTTTGCTCCATAAATCTCATAATGGCTGTTGTCCAAAAGCAATAAGATCTGACCTGATGTCTGATCCGTGGAATGAATGTCACATGGTTCATCTTAGGCTGGAGGGGGTTGTTCTTCAGAGGTCAGCATTCTGGGCGTGAGGCCATGGTAGTTTTTATTCCATAGGAAAGGTAGTCTGAGTGGAGCAGTAGCACCAAATCTGCCCATTTCTTCATGTTTTAGACTTTCTCCAACAGCCAGAGTACGAATCAAAATGCAGTTTTCACATGAAAATTGAAGTGATTATAGTCACATGGAAAATCAATTTACCAAGCACAGGGCCATGGCACTGCCCAGTTCTAGAGGGTACTACTCATAGAGAAGTAGTGCCACGGTAGAACTGATCAAACAGTGTCATCTTTAAACACAAACGAGGAAACTGTGCTGTTTAAAATTCATCTCTAGGGGCACCTGGGTGGCACAGCGGTTAAGCGTCTGCCTTCGGCTCAGGGCGTGATCCCAGCGTTCTGGGATCGAGTCCCACATCAGGCTTCTCCGCTATGAGCCTGCTTCTTCCTCTCCCACTCCCCCTGCTTGTGTTCCCTCTCTCGCTGGCTGTCTCTATCTCTGTCAAGTAAATAAATAAAATCTTTAAAAAAAAATAAAATAAAATTCATCTCTAACCCCATGACTTTTAATATAAAGCAGAGAACTTGGATCAACAGCTTGTGCCTGTAGCCCATTATACTGGAAACACTGGCAACACAATATTTTCTGATCAAAGTCAATGTCCATGGCCAAGGCTGGAGGGGTGTGAGTGAAAGTGAATTCAACAATCTTGATTAAAGTTGCTTGGAAAATCAAGAACATCAGGCTAAAGTAGATGTATTGGGGTAAGGTTTAGGGGATGGAAGATGTTCGGAAGAATTGACAACATCTGGTTTTATATTTTTTTCATTCCCTTCCACCTCCTCTCTCCCCTTACTCTTTCTCTCCAGGTGACAGAGACTGCAAATCAACTCCATTATCTATTTCCCTTTTACCCAGTTGTTACAGATCCCCAGTTTTTAGTTGGATACCTGGACTTCTCCTACCCCCTACTGTGTTTCTCAGTCTCCTTTGTAGTTGGGTGAGGATACATGGGTCAGTTCTGGAAAATGAACAGGTGTGGTAAGTATACCTTCTGGTTTGTGCCTTGTAGGGGAAGTGTCCTTTCCCTCTTCTTAACCACCTTAGACCACGTAGCTGAGGGAAAGACTCTAAGGCTGGCAGAACAGCAAGGTGGGAGAATCCCAAGTCCCTGACGCCTTGATGCCTCCCCCTCAGCTTTGTACTATGAACATCAAGACTGTTATATGAAATAGAAATACTCTTTTTTTTAAACCACTACTGTATTGGCTCTTCTTTTCACAGCAGCTGTTCCTGTATCCTAACTAATGTATTGCCCTCTTTTCCCCCTTGGCCTCCTTCATTGCCTTGTCTTTCCACTCTTACATCCTTTTCTTCCACCTTCCATGGGACTGTCTGAAGTGTAGAGCGATGGCTTTCAAATTTTAGTCTGAATAAATATTGGTAGGGTGGACCTTACTGAAAAGCAGACACTCAGGCTCTGCTTCTAGAAGTTCTGGTATAGGACATCTTGGGTGAGGTGTAAGAATATGCATTTTTAGGAAGACCCTCAGGTGATATAGATGGAAGTGATCCATGGGCTATGCTTGGAGAAGCATTCATATAGTATTTATGCCTAGCATGAGTAGATGCTCCAAAAAGGACTTGAGAGAATGGGTTATAGTAATGAGTGAGATCTGATGCTAAACACAGATGGAACTTACATGATAATTACTGCTCCACTGATTCAACTGCCTCAAAAGTATCAGATAATATAATGGCTTAAACAACTGCAGTGAGAACTCAGAAATGGACCCACAACTATACGGTGAACTAATCTTCAACAAAGCAGGAAAGAATATCCAATGGAAAAAAGACAGTCTCTTCAACAAATGGTGTTGGGAAAATTGGACAGCAACATGCAGAAGAATGAAACTGGGCCACTTTATTATACCGTACATAAAAATAAATCCAAAATGGGTGAAAGACCTTAATGTGAGACCTCTATCAAAGTCATAGAGGAGAACACAGGCAGAAACCACTTTGATCTTGGCCGTAGCAACTTCTTACTAGACACATCTCTGGAAGAAAGGGAAACAGAAGCAAAAGTGAATTATTGGGACTTCATCAAGATAAAAAACTTCTGCACATCAAAGGAAACAATCAACAAAACTAAAAGCTAAAAGGTAGCCTATGGTATGGGAGAAGATATTTGCAAATGACATACCTGATAAAGCGTTAGTATCCAAAAGCTACAAAGAACTTATCAAACTCAGCACCCAAAAAACAAATAACCCAGTTAAGAAATGAGCAGAAGACATGAATAGACACTTTTCCAAAGAAGATATCTAGATGGCTAACAGACACATGAAAAGATGCTCAACATCACTCATCATCAGGGAAATGCAAATCAAAAGCACAATGAGATATCACCTCACACCTGTCAGAATGGCTAAAATTAAGAACTCAGGAAACAACAAATGTTGGCGAGGATGTGGAGAAAGGAGAACCCTCTTGCACTGTTGGTGGGAATGCAAACTGGTGCAGCCATTCTAGAGAACACTACGGAGGTTCCTCAAAAAGTTAAAAATAGAACTACCCTACAACTAGCAATTGCACTGGTAGGTATTTACGCAAAGGATAGAAAAATATGGGTTTGCACTCCGATGTTTACAGCAGCATTATCAACATAGCCAAACTATGGAGAGAGCCCAAATATCCATCACTGATGAATGGATTAAGAAGATGTGGTGTATATATGTGACAGAATATTATTCAGCCATCAAACAGAATGCAATCTTGCCATTTGCAACATGGATGGAGCTAGAGTGTATTTTAAGAGACTCTTAACGATAAAGAACAAACTGAGGGTTGAAGGAGGGAGGTGGGTGGGGGATGGGCTAGATGGATGATGGATATTAAAGAGGGCACTTGTTGTGATGATTGCTGGGTATTGTATTTAAGTGATGAATCACTGAATTCTACTCCAGAAATCAATATTGCACTATATGTTAACTACCTAAAATTAAAAAAAAAAAACCACAACAACAAACCAGCAACTATCAAATCAGTTATTTGGCACAATGTAAAAAGAAACAGCTGGTTGACCCCAATTTTCCATATCCAACCAGTTGTTTTTGTATGGTATTTATATAACTTCAGGATGCACATTTTTACTGTTGATTGTTTTTAAGGAGTAAAGTTTATTGAATAGTCCTATGCTCTCTGAGGTTTTCAAGTATTTATTCTTGGATGGAAATATTATGCAGCTCAGTGAATGGCATGAGTTAATTAAGATAATCCACAAACAATTGAGTTCTTATGTGATGAGCTTTGTGCTAGGCATGAGAGATATAAAGATGAATAGAACACTCAGCTTGGGGGAGGCAGACAAAGAGTTCAACCAATACCTAACAGGTGAAGGGTGCTCCTATAGAGGCATGCACAGGGAGCTCAAGGCCAGAGAGGGGGACCAAAATCAGCCTGAGGACATCAGGACACATTCCCAAAGGAAGAGGTTACTGAGCTGAGCAGAAGTTAGGCAGGCAGAGAAAATGGTGAATAGATGGGAAGAGAAGGATTCTCCGGCCAGAGAAGATAGCATATGTCAAGGCACAGCATAAAGCACATTTGGGCAGAGCTCTGTGTACCTGTTGGGGGCAGTGGGAAAAAGGATGGCAGGATGAAGGAACCCAATTCATGAGGGATTTGGAATTTATCCTGATGTGCTCATACACCTTTGGAAAGTATTAATCAGAGAAGCAAAATCACTAGCTATCATTGACAGTCCATTCCCCTGGCAGTGCATGGAGGATGAATTGGAAGGAAATAAGACTGGAAACCGGGATATGAAGTAAAAACATGGTTAAGTGTATCAACCAAGACTGTGGCTATGGAAGGAGAGGAGGGTGAGATACTTAAGTGGAAGAGGCAGAACCTGGTGACTAGTGAGGAGAGGGAGAGTCTGGGATTATGTATCATTTCTGTCTTAGGCACTAAGTTACGTGACTTAGATTTAGATGTGTTGGACTTGAGGAGATTTTGGTTCCCCAGAAGGGAATCTAGGTATGATTCCGAAACTCAGACAGGAAGTTTTTGTCTCAAGATACAGTTTTGGGAGTCATAAGCATATCAGTGGTAGCTAAACTTACGTACATGAAAGGCTTGCCCGGGAAGAGCATGCAATAGAGTCAAGCAGAGGACCAATGAGGCAACTCCCCACAAATTAAACACCGTGGACTGATGCCTAGTGAGACCTTCACCGAGAGACTTGCTTGGACCCAAAGTCTGCAAAAACACTCACCTCCTTTGTGAGGCCATCTTGCTCACAATCCCCAGGAAGAGTTCACCACGCCTTCCTTACTGTTTTGCTGGACTGGTATAACATACCTTGGTGAGTCATGCCTCATTGTCAAGTCAGATGGCTGTCACTTTACAGGCTAGGTGGTGAGTGTCTTAAAGACAGGAACTGTATTTTATTTACCCTGTATCCCCAACACAGTTCCCTGTATCAGGCCTCAGGGCATTTATGGTTTACTGAGTGAAGGAAGGATTCCATTCTCATTCGTTTGTTTATCAGTATCAATATCAATGCTGGCTATGCTGTTGAGCTGTTTTACTGTTCATTTCTTTGCAAAGTTTTTACATAAAATTTGCCTTTTCTGAACTAAAAAGAAAACTCTGGAATTTGGGGGAATGTGTTTTTCCTGTTCCTACCCTTTCTGCCTGCCCTTCTCATTTCACATCATTCTGGGCTTGTTCTGAGACTTGCTGTCTCTTTCTGTGTTTTTTTTTTTTTTATAATAATTTTTTAATATGTTATGTTAGTTACCATACAGTATATCCTTAGTTTTTGATGTAAAGTTCGATGATTCATTAGTTGCATATAACACCCAGTGCACCATGCAATACGTGCCCTCCTTAATACCCATCACTGGCCTATCCCATTCCCCCAACCCCCTCCCCTCTGAGGCCCTCAGTTTGTTTCCCAGAGTCCACAGTCTCTCATGGTTCATTCCCACTTCTGTTGTCTCTTTCTAAAGTCATTGCTAATCTCTCCTTATCAACTGGGGATCTTGGTTCCAGTAGAATTTGTGGCTTTGGAAGTTCTTTTTCTTTTACTTATGATTATTGATAATATTTCTTTTGAATCAATATCATGTGGAAGAGGAAAAATTAAATTTAATGAAAATACAGAATTTTTTTCTAGTTGTCATTTAAATATGGTAAAAAAAAAAAAAAAAGCAACCCCCCCCCCCCCCAATCCCAAGAATTGATTTGAGGGTAACAATGAAAAACCTCTGTTTTGTCTGTGGCTTAGTAGCTGATTTTATTTCTATCATGAAGTGTTGGCCATATCTCATTTTTGCTTTAGCATATTCTTACATTTAGGTATTTATGCATGCTACCTTAAAGAGAGATTTACCACTCAATATTTTTAAAAATTGAATGATAAATGAATAATCTTTTTTGTTAACCTGGCATTTGTTTTGAAATTACATATTAAAAGGTCCTTTCAAAGAGTTCAAATCTAAGGATGGTGAGCTTTCTTCTATTTTGAGAATAGTTTGCCTCTTAGTGTCTCTTGAGGCAGCAGAAGGTATAATACGTGAATATTTGTGCATATTTTTGAGACATTCTGAAGTGAATGCAGCATATCAATTAAATTATGTTCTTAATTTGTCTGAATAAGAAAAATCAGAGTCTTTAGTTCATTCATCTCTAGGTTACAGAGTTTCTCAAGGCAGTTCATATAACTGCTTTAGAACCACTCATGTGGGTTTTTCAAATATGGCATAGACCTTTCCCAGCATAGACCTACTGAACGAGAATTTCTGGGTGAAGCCAGGTGTCTGATCTTTAGTCCCCAAGTTATCTTTATACTCACCTGCAGGCTAAGAGCTTAGTAGAGTGGTTCCAGGGTATAGGCGAGGACTCCATGCTGAGGCAACAGGGCTGTGCATGGAACTGAGACAGGCATTTACAACACCACTCAATGTGAGGACAAGAGTCATAATCCTTTTCATTTCAACACTAGATCCTGCAACTGTAGATTAGAAGAGAAAGCACTGTATGGCAGCTGTGTAGGCATCAGTCTTAAACTTGCAACTATACTTGAGTCTAGTCATTATTTGTTTAATTTCTCTATGGCCATGTAGACTGTAAGCTCCTGGAGGGCAGGGACTGGTTCTTCATTGTTTGCATCCATGTCCTCATCTTGGAGCTTGATTCACAACAAATACTCAATGTGCCCTTATTTACTGACACACAGGAAAGCTATCTACTTAACCTGAGGCAAGAATTACACACACTTGTCCTCATTCACATGCAAGCATATATCCCTCACACATAGCTTGGAATGCTACAGGACTAGGTTCAAAAGACAATGATGACCATTCTTGCCTTGCTATGTCAGAATAATTCCAGTAGGATCACATGATGAACCTCAATCTGTTCAGAAGCAAGAGAAAAATGAACATGACATGAGTTCTCATGGACAAGGTTCTCATTTCAAGATAGAAAAATTTGGGGTATATCTATTCTATTTCAAGTATGACCCCAGAAGGGGTGAATTTATAATGAATGATATTGGCTTCCTTTGGGAAACTCCTTGAAGCTCACATTCAACTGAGTGTGAGCTCTCCTGTTCTTGACTCCCCCAGCACCTTGCACCTTTCTTTGGTGTTTTCCAGTCCACTGTATTTTGGTTTAACTGTCTTGATTATCTTATTAAATTATGAGTTCTTTGAGTGCAAGACCTTCCTTAGGTTGAATAACCATAGCCATGTCTTGGACTCTGGTTGTTTAATTCCAAGTCCTTCTTTGCACTAAAATCATAACCAGAGATGATTATGAACTAAAGTTTATTATTATTCAAAGGGAATGGTATCAGATTTAGGACAGATAGGTGGTCGATATCAGGTGTCTTGAGAATAAGAAGCAGTAAGGATATTTTTATTTGCAAAGACAGGGGAAGAGAGTTTTGGAAAGCAGGGCTTAGTTAGTGAGGATGGTCTTGGGAAGAGGCCACCTTGTGAGAGGGGCCCCATAGGCAGTAGAGGCCAACATGCAGACACAGAATATCTTGATGGGGAGTTATCACTGTGTAGTGTGGGCATCATGAAGTCATTGGAAATTCCGAGTAGGGGACGAGAAGGATGATTCCACTATTTCAGAGTTTGACCTCTCTTAATATTCTTGTTGCAATGAAGGTATCTGGTCTGATTAAAGACTGTAGAGGTACTAGAGTAATTTTCTAAGACTGGACTTGGGAGGCAGAATTAACAGATGCTGCACAAAAATATCGACAAACTACTTTATTTTTTAATATTTTTTTTCATTTGTTTGTTTATCAGTCATAGAGAGAGTGAGAGAGAGAGAGAGAGCACAAGCAGGGGGAGCAGCAGGCAGAGGGAGAAGCAGGCTCCCCGCTGAGTAAGGAGCCCAATGTGGGACTCGATCCCAGGATCCTGGGATCATGACTTTAGCTGAAGGCAGACGCTTAACCAGCTGAGCCACCCAGGTTTCCCTAGACAAGCTACTTTACAAAGTACTTCTCTGTGCTGGTGTTCATGGCCAACCTTGCTCATATGTGCTGACAAATGCTTTTTATTGAAAATATGAATAATCAGACAAGTGAGGATAACGTGAAATCTTTTGTGAGGGCCATCTATTTATGTCAAGAGGGTGGAATGAAATGTAAAGCAAATTAATATTTTAATATTAAATGTAATTTAGTATTTAAATTTAAAGGGTAATATTAAATTTTAATATTGTAGTATCTTGGTATGCTGGTATTCTATAGTACTGCTAACTTGCATTCATTTATAATCCTTCAAAATTTAGAGGAAATGAGCAAACACAGTTAAACACAAAATTCTTGATAGTTGAATTGGAGTGTGTGTGCCAATTGATTGCTAAATTAGGCTTTAAGTGGATGATAGTACTAAGTTTCTCTGGTTGAGGTTTAACCTGTGACATAGGTGATTTTGTGAACTGGAAAAAGTATTGTTTAATGTGGCGATTCTCATATGTTATCATGCTTAAGAATCACCTGGGTGTTGTATATAAGTGAAAAATCACTAAATTCTACACCGGAAGCCAATTTTATCATATATGTTAACTAGAACTTAAATAAAACATTATATTAAGAAAAAGATGAAAAAGGAAAAAAGGATCGCCTGGAGAGCTTCTTAAAATGCAAATCCCCAGGCCCCATCCCCACATATTCTGATTTAATAGTTCTGGGGTGGGAATCAGGACATACATTTTAACCAAATGCCCAAGGAATTCTAATCCTGCTGGTCTGTGGAACCCTCCTACAGAAGCAAGGATCTAAAATAATTGAAAAATGCAGTTTCTTAGTCACAATTCTCAGCACTAAACCAACCAGTATGGTGATCATTAAATTAATCCTACTCTTAATATAGTTTTCCTAACAAAGAGAAGAAAGAGCATGAAGCCCAATTAAATTTTTTTTTTACAGGACAACTTGGCATTGATTCTGACTTCCTCAAATTATAATTTTATTGATTCTTCTTTTTATTAAATAAATGTTCCTCAAGCTTGCTTTAGCTGAGTGGGGGGGGGGGGTCAGTTTTCAATGCAGTTTTACTCCCATCTATTGTCTGCTTGTTGAAGTGCAAAAGAAATATTTTTTTATTTTTATTTTTTATTTATAATAATTTTTTATTATGTTATGTTAGTCACCATATAGTACATCCCTAATTTTTGATGTAATGTTCCATGATTCATTACTTGTGTATAACACCCAGTGCACCATACAATACGTGCCCTCCTTAAAACCCATCACCGGCCTAACTCAATCCCTCACCCCTCTCCCCTCTGAAGCCCTCAGTTTGTTTCCCAGAGTTCATAGTCTCTCATGGTTCATTCCCCTTCTGTTTACCCCCCCCTTCATTCTTCCCTTTATTCTCCTACCGATCTTCCTATTTCTTATGTACCATAAATGAGTGAAACCATATGATAATTGTCCTTGTCTACTTGACTTATTTCACTTAGCACAATCTCCTCCAGTCCCGTCCATGTTGCTGCAAATGTTGAGTAATCGTTCTTTCTGATAGCTGAGTAATATTCCATTGTATATATGGACCACATCTTCTTAATCCAGTCATCTGGTGAAGGGCATCTCAGCTCCTTCCACAATTTAGATATTGTGGACAATGCTGCTATGAACATTGGGGTGCATATGGCCCTTCTCTTCACTACGTCTGTATCTTTGGGGTAACTACCCAGTAGTGCAATTGCTGGATCATAGGGTAGCTCTATTTCTAACTTTTTAAGGGACCTCCACACTGTTTTCCAAAGTGCCTGTACCAACTTGCATTCCCACCAACAGTGTAAGAGGGATCCCCTTTCTCCACATCCTTTCCAACGTTTGTTGTTTCCTGCCTTGTCAATTTTTGCCATTCTAACTGGCATAAGGTGGTATCTCAATGTGGTTTTGATTTGAATTTCCCTGATGGCTAATGATTTTGAACATTTTTTCATGTGTCTGTTAGCCATTTGTATGTCATCATTGGAAAAGTGTCTGTTCATATCTTCTGCCCATTTTTTGATTTGATTATTTGTTTCCTGTGTATTGAGTTTGAGAAGTTCTTTGTAGATCTTGGATACTAATCTTTATCTGTAGTGTCATTTGCAAATATCTTCTCCCATTCTGTGGGCTGCCTCTTAGTTTTCTTTGACTATTTCCTTGGCTGTGCAGAAGCTTTTTATCTTGATGAAGTCCCGCAAGACTGAAATTATTCCCTGCATATTCTCAGACCACAATTCTTTGAAATTGGAACTCAATCACAAGGAAAAATTAGGAAGAAACTCAAACACTTGGAAACTAAGAACCATCCTGCTCAAGAATGATTGGGTAAACCAGGAAATTAAAAATCAATTTAAACAATTTATGGAGACCAACGAGAATGAAAACACAATGGTCCAAAACCTATGGGACACTGCAAAGGCGCTCCTACGGGGAAAATACATAGCCATCCAAGCCTCACTCAAAAGAATTCAAAAATCTAAAATGCAGTTTTTATATTCTCACCTCAAGAAGCTGGAGCTGGAACAGAAGAACAGGCCTAACCCACGCACCAGAAAGCAGTTGATCAAGATAAGAGTAGAGATCAATGAATTAGAAACCAGGAGCACAGTAGAGCAGATCAACAGAACTAGAAGCTGGTTCTTTGAAAGAATAAATAAGATTGATAAGCCACTGGCCAGACTTATTCAAAAGAATAGAGAAAGGACCCAAATTAATAAAATTATGAATGAAAAAGGAGAGGTTACAACCAACACCAATGAAATAGGAAGGATCATTAGAAACTTTTATCAACAGCTTTATGCCAATAAATTAAACAACCTGGAAGAAATGGATGCCTTCCTGGAAACCTATAAACTACCAAGACTGAAACAGGAAGAAATTGATTATTTAAACAGACCAATTAATTATGAAGAGATTGAAGCAGTGATCAAAAACCTCCCCAAAAACAAGAGTCCAGGGCCTGACAAATTCCCTGGGGAATTCTACCAAACATTCAAAGAAGAAATAATACCCGTTCTCCTGAAGCTGTTTCAAAAAATAGAAACAGAAGGAAAACTACCAAACTCATTCTATGAGGCCAGTATTGCCTTGATCCCCAAACCAGGCAAAGACCTCATCAAAAAGGAGAATTACAGACTGATATCCCTGATGAATATGGATTCTCAACAAGATCCCTGCTAATAGGATCCAACAGTACATTAAAAGGATTATCCATCATGACCAAGTGGGATTCATCCCTGGGATGCAAGGGTGGTTCAACATTCGCAAATCGATCGGTGTGATAGATCATATCAACAATCAAAGAGTCAAGAACCATATGATCCTCTCAATTGATGCAGAAAAAGCATTTGACAAAATACAGCATCCTTTCCTGATTAAAACCCTTCAGAGTGTAGGGATAGTGGGTACATTCCTCAATTTCATAAAAACCATCTATGAAAAGCCTACAGCAAATATCATTCTCAGTGGGGAAAACGTGAAAGCCTTTCCCTTAAGATCAGGAACACGACAAGGATACCCACTCTCGCCATTATTATGCCAAAGAAATATTTAAACAAAATGGACAAAAAGAATCATCACAAAAAAGGGATGAACAGAAAATTACATTATCATTTGTATTAAGACAAACAGAAGAAAAAGTGTATTTGCTTAATATTTGACAAAGTTACCATGACAGTTAATTTTATGTAAATTTGGGTCATGAGGTTCCCAGATATTTGGTCAAACATTATTCTGGGTGTTTCCCTGAAGGTGAAGTTAACACTTCAATTGGTAAGTAAAGCAGATTGCCGTCCCTAATGTGGGTGGACCTCATCCAATCAGTTGAAGGCTTTAATAGAACAAAAAGACTGGACCTCTCTGAGTAATAGAGAACTCCTCCTTCCTAAATGGCTTTGACCTGGGACACTGGATTTTTCCTGTCTTTAAAATTGAACTGAAACATTGGCTCTTCATGGACCTCAATATAAATAAATATATATATTTACATCTCCCATCAGTTCTGTTTCTCTGGTGAACCCTGGCTAATAGAGTTATACTTTTCTCTCTTATTTTGTCTTTTTATTAAAAAATGCTATAATTTTCATAGTATTAGGAAACACAGAATGTTCGAACCCCTGTTTACATCATATTGTGTGCCTCAGCACTTTTTGTCTTTGACGGACTACACACAGAGGATAGGAATGAGGTACGTCTCACATATATCACAGCAGCACAGCCCAGTGCAAACTGGAGCCTGGTGTGTAGCCTGGAGCATCATACTAGCTAGTCTGTCATCTCCCTTGAGAGCATGTCAACCCAGGATATCATATGATAGACCTTTCATCAAGGTGTAGACGAGACAGGGAAGGACAACGGAGGAATAAACACTTGACAGGTGCACCTGCCACAATGTTCATAGCTACATCATGGGCTGTCTGTCCATTGTGGTGTCTTATGACTCCACAGTCATCATTTGAGAACCCTTCATCAGAACAAAGATGGACAGTTTCTGCATCCCACTGCAATCTTGGAGAGCTATTCTGCTCCACTGTATGTATGTATGTATGTATGTACGTATGTCTTTACTTACTTTATTGAAGTAGAATTAACATACAATATTATATTAGTTTCAGGTGTAGAATATATTAACAATTCCATACATTACTCAGTGCTCACCACGATAAAGTAATAGTGCCCTAGAGTGACTATAACTTCAGTCTTCTTAAAAAGAGAATTGCCTTTAAGGTTGTGGTCTCATTACCAACATGGCTTAAAAACATGTACACATACACTTACATAGAATCCTGTATGAAGGACTCATGGGAAAAATCATTTTCCTCCTTTTCTTAAAAATACTGACTTCATTAGTAAAATGGAGATGTTTACTTAGTTGCAAGAAAAAGATCTGTTCAGCTGAAAATGGGAAAGAATTTACTAAGTTTGAAAAACTAAAAATAATTCCTGGCTGGTCTTATTCCTGTCCTCTGTATTTAGAGGAATTTACTCCTGATACTGTTATTACAGGAAATTCCAAAAGCATGAACATTTTCTGGTATTTTCATAAAAACAAGTGTTTATGTTTTGTTTAATTTAGGCATGGAGGAAAGCAGGTTTGCTTTGTGTGCATTGAAGTGTCTAGTGGACGCCGTGACAATGTGATTTTGTGTAAAATGTAGACAATGAAAGCATTTAAAAATTCATGGGAGGCTTGTAGAGTATCACACTTACATAAAATGTCTTTTAAACTCTATTGAAGTCCATTACAAACAATGGTTCTTAACACTAACACTGTCAACATTACTATTTTGGGCAAGTGATGTTGTTTTCTTTCTCCACGATCAGCTTTTAGGTTATTATGAAAATGATCAGTGCTTAATAATCATGAACAGATCTGATTACTGTGAGATGTCCAGTTATTGTTGGCAGCTAAGTAAGTATAGGGATTGAAGAGTGATAAAATATCAGATGTTTAAGAAAAAAAACCATGCGGGCCGGTCTTTGGTTAATAGCATCTCGTGCTGGTCTCGGCTCCTCTTTCATCTTATCTATTAATTTTGGAGCATGGAAGCACCATCCTCAGGTGTGTCAATATTGTACATGTGTAGGACAAAGATAAAGATACCGAAATGTTGCCCTCCAGTTTAAAATGTCTTCAGACCACAACTCTGAATTTCCAAGTTCACTGTGCCCTTTCAAGGTCCTATAAAAATTCCATCTTGATTTATAGTTAGCATTTTTTTTTATGCCTGTAAGTGGGTTTCAGGAAAGGAGAGCTACACAGTGAAGAAAACTCTTTACATGCCCATGAGTTCAGTTCTTGTGAGTTTTATACAATCACCACCATGGGTCATGTCAATAATTCACTGAAGAAAGCTGAAAGAAGTTCTGTTCATCGAATACACCGGTGACATTTGCCTGAATATGTTCCTTAACTCTTTTAGCAGTCAGCTGAACATGTGCTTTTATTAGAGTCATTGATGCCACAGGTAACTGTATAAAAATCTCATCTAAGAACTTTGACTTAAATGTGCGTCGGACAATACCTTTGTACCAGCAGGCCGCATTAATTTTTTTGCATCAAACAAAATCATTATTGAGAAATTTGGTATTGCTTTGCTAAAGTGGGTATCTACTGAATATCCCCAATCCAATTCTTTCCTCTAATATGGTAATCTGTTATCTGTATTCAATTATCTGGAAGGTGAAAGTTGCCGGGCTGCCCAATGGAAAATTTTAAGCCCTTTCACTCTGGGTCTGTTGTCTTTTCAGATCAATCTTTCTGCTAATGACAACCAATACTTTCATATGTGATTACAGGCCTGCTCCATCTTTTCATGAGCCGAGACTCTTTGGAATCATATGTATTGATCTTTTTAATAGAAGTCAGGAAAAATAAAATTACTCTGGCTTCTTGCGGCAAAACGATGATAAATGAGAACTTAGAAACTTATGGGAGAAATTTTTTCTGCCTTGGATTATTTTAATCACTAAAAATGATTGTCTTTTTAATAATATTTGCTTTCCATTATGCACATTTGCAGCAAAGCCAAAAATTGTTTCTGTATTGCTTTATGTAACCACACTGAGGCAGGGGACTGTTGGTATTCCCGTACCTGCTGGTGACTCAGGTACAGCGGCCCCTAACAGGAGGCAAAGAGCCAAGCTCCGGTTGAGTTTCTGCAGAGCACTTCTGATGAAAGAGAACTTGCTGAACTAGGCATTTTTAAAAAGGACTTTTGTTTAGAAGCTCATTGTTAATACTATTTTCTTAGAAGCAAGCTTATATATTTTTTTAGACTAAATATATTTATTTATTTTTTATAATAATTTTTTATTATGTTATTTTTTAAAAAAGATTTTATTTATTTATTTGACAGAGATAGAGACAGCCAGCGAGAGAGGGAACACAAGCAGAGGGAGTGGGAGAGGAAGAAGCAGGCTCATAGTGGAGGAGCCTGATGTGGGGCTCGATCCCATAACGCCGGGATCAAGCCCTGAGCCGAAGGCAGACGCTTAACGACTGCACCACCCAGGCGCGCCTATTATGTTATGTTAGTTACATCAAAAACTTGGGATGTACTGTATAGTGACTAAGCTTATATTTTATCACTCCTCCTTTTTGATTTCTCCTTGGCTAAGACTGATTATTTCCCAATCAGTCTTTGCTTTTTTTTAAAGAGGAAGTATATACAATTCCTCGCCTGTGGTTTTGGTTGCTTTCTCTGTGTGTCCAGTAGCTGCTGCTGGTGCCATTTGTGATAATTAGGAGTCAAACATGTGGGGTCACTGTTATATCACCTTTTCTCTGAAACCTAAAACTATAGGACTCACTTTGGCCCTCATTTTAGAATCTAAGCTCTATGTTTTGTATTTGAATCAAGTTCCCAGTTCTCAGCCGAAGACAGGATTGTTTTCCTGGCTTCAGGGGAACATGTGGCCAACATAGATGATCAAAGAGAGTCGATGCCACTACACACAGAGATCAGATCTCTGTTGGTATGAAGACATGGATGAGGATCAAAATTTTGCAGATGTCAGTTCAAACTACAGCCTTACTTTGCTTTGTTTGGCCCTTGGAGACCTATCTGTAAGAAGGAAAACTTGTCCCACTGGGACGCCACATAAATAGCTTCCATAGTTCAATGGGATTGTTTCACCATGATGCAGCGATGAATCCCACTCCACCCACCCACCCCCCTCCATTTCTGTCTCCCTACTACCTAAACATGACAAAAAGAAAGATCTCATTCAGATACAAATTATGTTCAATGAACTTGTCATTTAACTTGGTTTAATCCAGTCCCATGAAGACTTGTCTGGAGTATACTATGTATGTGGCAGGCATTGGGAATGTAGGACCGAACAGGGGAGGCAGGTTTCTGGATTGCGTGTATAGGATTGATGGTCATTCAAGGAAGATAGCCAGCAAACCTCATTATGAGCCTGAGGCATGTTGCCAAGCCTCAGGTGTCCAATGACACTGAGGATAGATAGAGTCTGATATGGGGGTACAGGGAAAGCTACATTTAAGTTGAGAACTGAACAATAGGAATAAGCCAGAGGAAAATTAGAGAAGATTAGTGGAGAAAGAATATTCTAGGCTGAGGAAACTGCCGCATGGAAGTGGGAATTTGAGGGCAATGGTCTTTGTGAGAAACGGGTATTATTCCAGTATGGCTTCAATACAGAAAGTGCCCAGAGATTGGAGTAATTGTTTCTAATGTCATCTGGTAGTACAGGTGATCTCTGAGTCTAAATTTACTCACACATGGATGTAATGATGATTCTAAGGCAGCTGCTGAATGAGCTGTGTGTGTGGTGTTGCCTTTGTCTAGACTGTTCAACTTTGGCCCTTTGCTATCTTTGACTGAAAGGCAGTGTTTGTAAAATTGTTTGAATATTTCTAAAATTTTGGCCTTAATTTATAAAAATGAGTGGAAAATTTTAGAACCCAAATGCTGATATCTGTGATAAGAAACATAGGCTTTAAAAAATTTATAAAATTGGAAGAAAATTTGAAAGTTTTGTGGTATATTAACCTGAGGCATGCATTACTTTTAAGCCCATCAATCGTGTATTCAGATGTGAACCTTTAAGCCTGTCAGTTGTGTATGCACACGTAAAAAACAAACTAAATATTAAGAGGCGTGCTTGAAATACTAGAAATAACACTAGTGAACAGTACAAGTATGTCTAAAGATGAGGTATAATTAAGGACTTTTAATGTGTATCTCTAGTCCCCTCATCATGAAGAATATATTATTTAAGTTGGATTCCACTTCCTTTCTGCAGTCCACTCCCCCACACAGATTTTTATTTTATTTGAAAATAGAGGACTGTCTTAATTTTTTTTTCTCTTGGTAGTTTGTTAAAGATGGTTAGAAATTACAGATTCAAAATTTAGTAGCTTACATGATATCAGTTCTTAGTTCTGTGCATTAAACAGTGGAATAATGTGAAATGAAAAGAAACCATAAACATCTGTTCGTACCTACTTTGCTGAGAACTTCTGCAGATGCCATTAACTCTTCAGATTTCCAAAATCTAGATCTTGCTATTAGAAAGTGACAACAGCTCTTGGTAATGGTCAATATTACAGAAATTGGTAACAATTTGGATAAATGAAAATAGATAGCAATGTATGACTATAGAGACAAAAAGGAGAAAGAGAACTTGTAATTATACTGAATTAGGAATTCTCAAGTTTTATTGAGGTGAATTCTGTAAACAAATTTTGTCATGTAGTTACTTAAAGAGTACTAGAGGAATATTGTACTTTGGTTGCATGCTTGCCTCACCATGGGGGGTTTAAATACTTTTAAATACAAGAGCGCCCACTGACACCAAGAGATTTCAGCTACTGATAATTTTGAAAGCCCACCTTACATCACACCTTCTCGAGGTTGTTTCAGTTCAAGCCAATCTCTGACTTGATCCTCTATAGGCTTTGGTGGTTGCATTAGGAAGAGTCTAGTATCTTGGATAATTTAAAAGTCTTTTTGTAGACTGAAGAATCAGCAGGTAGAATATAGACTCTAAGTTATCAAACTTTTAAGTTCGTAATTAACAAACTAAAATATGCAAGAGGAAAAGTACCTTCTCTCTTTGCCATCTAATATGCGTTAGAGAATCTTCTACTTCCCCACCCACTAGTAAGGTCTGCTGGTATTTTATTTACAGTTGGGGATTCTCTTCTCTTTATCTATTGAAAACATTGAGGCCTCTGTTGTCATTTTGGTTGCAATTCCATCAATACCCAGTGTACCTTAAAATGGCCTTTAATTTTTTATGACTCAAGCCTGCAGAAAAACATTGTGGGTCATTTTTCTAGGCTGGTTTTATCCATCACCTCTTTCTTGATACTCTGCCTCACAACCACCTGTCAGTCTTTTGATATCCCAGAGGGTTGGGGAGGTTAAGATATTGATCACAACCTTGTGGGTGATTACTCAAAGCTCTTTCTCAGGAAGATTCTAAAAGCTGGTATGTGCTGAGCCATCCATCTGGACAACTCTTTAAAGTCTGCAGGTGAGACATTGCCATCAGCATAAGCATATGATGTGGATATTGTATGGCCTGCTTGTGAGAATGTGTTGGCCCTTGACTATGCACCCTTCTTTGCATTTCTCTCCTGTTTGCTGTTTAGATGTTACACATACTTTAATTGGTAACTTTGCTCCTTCCTTCAGGTCCAGAGTTGTTCCTGCTCTGTAAACTACATAGTCCCTCTAGCAATACTTGTTAATTACCTGGGGATAGCACTTTAAAAAGTCTGTCAGTTGAGACATTGCAGCATGTCTTAGGCTCTAGTCCATTGCTGAGTCATCTGAGGTGAGCAGATGAGCACCTCAGGTCTAAGAGGTCTGTCAATGCTGACTTCCGAAATCAGAGAGTTCAGTTTATTTAGAGCAACCAAACTAAAATTACCCCATATTGACACTAGGAGATAAAGGGGACCTGATAACTGAAAGTGTTTCTGAATCATCCATAGGGGGCAATCTAGGCAGTATCTACAATAAGCTTTTAAGAATTCAAAATGCTGATTTATGTATTATTTAACTAAAATACAATATTAGTTTCAGGTGTACATCATAGTGATTTGATATTTTTACATATTACAAAATGGTCCCCACAATAAGTCTAGTTACCATTTGTCACCATACAAAGTTAGTACAATATTATTGATTATATTTCCTTTCAAAATCATTAATTCTTTCATTTGTTCACTCATTCATAAGTGCTTACTTAGTACCAATGAGATGCCAGGTACTGACAGAGGCACTGGACCTCCAAAGATTGATTAAGCACTCCCTCCTCAGGGAGCACAAGGTCCAGTGGAGGATCTAGACTCTCAAGAATGATGACAGTAATTGGTCCTGAGGCTATGAAGGAGGAACATTTAGGTGCCAGGAGAGGAAGGAAGTACCCTAATTCTGCCCCAGCGCTCATGGAATGGTGTGGACATTTTTTTCCCTTATGGATTACAGAGCAGGGAAAGCTAGGTATGCAGAGATGGTGGTATTTGGGTTAACATTTAGAATTGAGTAGGAGTTTTCCAGATAGATACAGTTTTTTTGTTTTGTTTTTGTTTTTGTTTGTTTGTTTTGGGGAGGTTTTTTGGTTTTATTCGTTAGTTTTTGGTTTTGTTTTTTGCAAATTAAACAACAATTCTGAAGACCCAGGGAATGGTGGAGATTTGAACATCCACTCAAAACAGTTTATTTTCATATGTGTTATTTATAGTAAGAACACAACTTTCCCTTAAAGATCTATGTTTTTTCAATATTTTCTATTTGTATTCTTGGTTTCCACATTTTAAAACTGGGAGCCATATTTTATATGTCTTAAAATGTAGGTCAGTGGGAAAGAAGATTCGATGACCAGTTTTTATTTAACACCACTTCTTAGGGATCTATTTAATTTGTAAGTTTAGAATGGTTTTTGTCACATCTATTTAAGCATATAAAAATAGATTATTTTCTGTGTTTCATTCTGGCTATTCTTTTTTTTTTTTATTTAAGATTTTATTTATTTATGTGACAGAGAGACAGCCAGCGAGAGAGGGAACACAAGCAGGGGGAGTGGGAGAGGAAGAAGCAGGGTCCCAGCGGAGGAGCCCGATGTGGGACTCGATCCCGGAACGCCGGGATCACGCCCTGAGCCGAAGGCAGACGCTTAAGGACTGCGCTACCCAGGCGCCCCATTCTGGCTATTCTTAATATGAAAATATTTGAAGTTGATATGTTGATATGTTTTTTCTACCTCAGTGGCAGTTGTTCACCTGTACATGTTTGGATTTGCTATGGATGGACATGGATGTGCTAAGGAGTTACCAGTACTCTCATTTCTGAATGTAGTAAAACACACAGAATTTGAAAGTGCAAATTGGATGCTTGACAGCTGGCAAGAGAGAAACAGAGAGAATTTGTTTCCCTTTGGGATTTGATAACTGTTAATTCTTCATGAACTTGGCTTCTGCCAAACATATATTATCCCTTCCTCTGAATGGAAATTCATATTGTTAAACTCTATGTGAACTCAAGGTATTAATGTAGAGTGCTTACTAGCAAAAATGACTTGCAAATGTCAGATAAAATTAAATAACATGGCTTAATAAAATAAGCTTGTTTCCGAAAATCTGTTTTTCATATTTGTGAAAGAATTATCTGTCCTGTTATTTAAACCAAGATATTGCCAGGACAGGGAAAAGAGACACTCTCTTATCAATTATCAAGGGAACCATTGATTTCACAAAGCCAATTAAAGTATTTCTGGAGGAACAAGTAAATATTAGTTTTAGAAGCATTTCTTTTTAAAAGAGACCAGGTGACTAGGATAAAAGTACTAAATAAAAATAAGACCTACTATTCATTACTTAAGGCACAGTGAGCAGCTGGGCATGCTTGGAGACCATTGGTTCTCCAATTTAATTGATTTAAACAATATGGATGGTTAGCTTTCACTAAGCCAAAGACATAAAATAGATAGACTTCATGGCCATTTGGAATGAATTTTGACTTGAGCAAATGTCCCATGGTTTGACTAGATATTTTGTGAACAATGAAGAGTTATCATTAAAAAGCAAGTCTGAATATAAGGTATTCTCTTGGGATGCTGGGGAGACCCATTTGTTCTTTGTGGTCCTTGTTGAAATTAGGTGTGAATCACCATTTGTCCAGCATAAGTGATGTGATACAGAACAGAAACAGGGGCTGCTTCCAGAGCATGTTGGCTCCTGCTCGGAAGACACTTTAGGGAAATCATGTTAGATTGGTTTATGGTGGAAGTGAGTAGGGGTTGTTTCTTGGAATAATGTTCTTAGGTGATGGTCATTTGATCTGTAGTGCTTGAGAAATATTTCTTCTGGTAAAATTGATCTAAGATGACTTTTTAATTCTGGTGGATCTACATCCAGGAGTCCATCCAGAATCTACTGGATCTCTGTTTAGTACCAGCTCTTTTTGAATAAGATAGAATTATTGCTGTGGGTGAAGGTCAAAGTCTGTCTTCTTAGAGGATATGCTATCAATCTCAGGACAATTACTGTCTCTTTCAATAATCCTTTATGATTCTGTCAGTTGTGAATGGTCTCATACCTTTCATCCACCCTGGGAATAATCAATTCCCTGAACCTACTCACTACATGCACAAAATAGTCTGATTTTATTTATTTTAATTTTCAAATGGCCTATTTCATGTTTCTCTAATTTAAGGAGATAACTACCAAGTTAGAGTCCACTGGAATTTGGTAAAGAACCAATAATAGTTGGGAATCGAAGAGCAAATGTCTATGTAATTCAAGAATTTTCCAGTTATTTTCTCCTCTGTAGACATTAGCTATCCATTAATCTTTTCATACCCTAATAATAGAATCAAGAAAAATGTGAGCATCACCCATGAACATAGGAATTCTTTTCTCCTTTGACTTTTAATTGATATTTGGTTCTTGTCTTAGTCCATTTGAGTTGCTATAACAGATACAATAGACTGGATGGTTTATCGACAACAGAAATTTGTTTCCCATAGTTCTGGAGGCTGAAAGTCTAAGATCAAGGTGCCAGCAAATTCTGTCTGGTGAGGAGCAGCTTCATGGTTCATAGATGGCCATCTTCTCACTGTGTCCTCACATGCAGGAGAGGTGGGGTAGCTCAGTGGGGTCTCTTTTATAAGAGCACTAATTCTGTTCATGAGGGCCCCACCCTCATACCTAATTACCTCCCAAAGGCCCCACCTCCAAATACTATCACACTAGGCTTTGGGATTTAACATATGAATTTTGGGGGACCACAAACATTTAGCCTATAGCAGTCCTTTTTTTAAAATTTAAGTTTTTATTTTAATTCCAGTTAACATATAGCATTCTTTTAGTTTCAGGTATACAGAATAGTAATTCAGCAGTTCCACATATCACCCTGTGCTCATCACATGTGCAGTCCTTAATCCCTGTCACCTATTTCACCCATCTCCCCCCCCCCACCCCGGTAACCATCAGATTGTTCTCTATAATTAAGAGTCTGTTTCTTGCTTTCTCTTTATTATTTTTTCCCTTTGCTTGTTTGTTTTATTACTTAAATTCCATATATGAATGAAATCATATGGTATTTGTCTTTCTCTGCCTGATTTATTTTGCTTATACTCTCTAGCTCCATCCATGTTGTTGCAAATGGCAAGATTTCATTCTTTTTTATGGCTATATAGTATTCAATTGTGTATTTATACCACATTTTCTTTATCCTTTCATCAATCAATGGACACTTGGGCTGCTTCCATATCTTGGCTATTATGAATAATGCTGCTATGAACATAGTGGTGCATGTATCCTTTGATTTAGTGTTCTTGTATTCTATAGGTAGATTCCCAATAGTACAATTGCTGGATCATACGGTAGTTCTATTAAATTTTTGAGGAATTTCTATACTGTTTTCCACAGTGGCTGCCCCAGTTTGCATTTCCGCTAACAGTGTATGAGTGTTTCTTGTGTTGTTGATTTTAGCTATTCTGACAGGTGTGAGGTAATATCTCAGTGTGGTTTTGATTTGCATTTCCCTGATGCCAAGTGATGATGAGCATCTTTTCATGTGTTTGTTGGCCATTTGGTTGTCTTCTTTGGAGAAATGTCTGTTCATGTCGTTTGCCCATTTTTTATTTGGATTATTTGATTTTTGGATGTTGAGTTTTATAAGTTCTCTATGTATTTTGTATACTAGCCCTTTATTGGATTTGTCATTTGCAAATATCTTCTCCCATTCTGTAGGTTGCTTTTAGTTTTGTTGGTTGTTCCTTCACCATGCAGAAGCTTTTTATTTTGAAGTAGTCCCAAGAGTTTATTTTTGCTTTTGTTTCCCTTGCCTAAGGAGACATATCTTGAAAGGAGATATTGGCTATGGCCAATGTCAAAGAAATTACTACCTGTATTCTCTTCTAGGATTTTGACAGTTTCAGGCCTTACATTTAGGTCTTTAATCCATTTTGAGTTTATTTTTATGTATGGTGTAAGAAAGTTGTCCAGTTTCATTATTTTGCATGTTGCTGTCCAGTTTTCCCAACACCATTTGTTGAAGGAACTGTCTTCTTTCCATTGGATATTCTTTTCTGCTTTGTCAAAGATTAATTGACCATATAATTGTGGGTTTATTTCTGGGTTTTCTGTTCTATTGATCTATGTGTTTATTTTGTGCCAGTATCGTACTGTTTTGATTACTACAGCTTTCAATTAGAACTTGAAGTCGGAATTGTGATGCCTCCAGCTTTTCTTTTCTTTTTCAGGATTGCTTTGGCTATTTGGGGTTTTTTGTGGTTCCATACAAATTTTAGGATTTTTTATTCTAGTTCTATGAAAAAGTGCTGTTGGTTTTTTTTTTTTTTTAGATTTAAATTTAAGTTAGTTAACATATAGTATAGTATTGGTTTCAGAAGCAAAATTTAGTGATTCATCGCTTACATATAACACCCAGTGTTCATCCAATAAGTGCCTTCCTAATGCTCATCACCCGTTTACTGCAGCCCCCACACTGGACCCTTCCAGCAACCCTCAGTTTGTTCTCTGTAGTTAAAAGTCTCTTACGGTTTGCTTCCCTCTCTGTTTTTATCTTACTATATGTTTCCTTCCCTTCCCCTATGTTCATCTGTTTTGTTTCTTAAATTCCACATATGAGTGAAAGCATATGATATTTGTCTTTCTCTGACTTCTTTTGATTAGAATAATACACTCTAGTTCCATCAATGTTGTTGCAATGACAAGATTTCATTCTTTTTGATGGCCGAGTAATATTCCATTGTGTGTGTGTGTGTGTGTGTGTGTGTGTGTGTGTGTATACATACATACTACATCTTCTTTATCCATTCATCAGTCAATGGACATTTGGGCTGTTTCCATAATTTGGCTATTGTTGATAGTGCTTCTATAAACATTGGGGTGCATATGCCCCTAAGAAACAGCATTTTTGTATCCTTTGGATAAATACCTAGTAGTGTAATTGTTGGGCTGTAGGGTTTCTATTTTTAACTTTTTGAGGAACCTCCATCTTGTTTCCCAGAGTGGCCGCACCATTTTGCATTCCCACCAAGAGTGCAAAGGGTTAACCTTTCTCTACATCCTCACCAATATCTGTTGTTTCCTGAGTTGTTAATTTTAGCCATTCTGACCAGTGTGAGGTGGTGTCTCATTGTGGTTTTGATTTGTATTTCCCTGATGATGAGTGATGTTGAGCACCTTTTCATGTGTCTGTAAGCCATTTGTATGTCTTTTTTGGAGGAATGTCTGTTCATGTCTTCTGCCCATTTCTTATTTAGTTTTGGGGCATTGATATTTTGATGAGTTCTTTATAGATTCTGGATACTAGCCCTTTATCTGATATGTCATTTCAAATATTTTCTCCCATTCCATTGGTTGCCTCTTAGTTTTGTTGATGATTTACTTCTTTGTGCAGAAGTTTCTTATCTTGGTGAGGTCCCGATAGTTCATTTTTGCTTTTGTTTCCCTTGCCTCCAGAGATGTAAGATGTTGCTTACTAGATGTAAGAAGTTGCTGTGGCTCAGGTCAAAGAGGTTGCTGCCTCTTTTCTCCTCTGTGATTTCGATGGTTTCCTATCTTACATTTAGGTCTTTCATCCATTTTGAATTTATTTTTGTGTATGGTGTAAGAAAACAGTTCAGTTCTGTTTTTCTGCATGTTGCTGTCCAGTTTTCCCAACACCATTTGTTGAAGAGATTATCTTTTTTTTTTCCTTAAAGATTTTACTTATTTGAGAAAAAGAGAGGAAGAGAGCACGAGTGGGGGGAAGGGCAGAGGGAGAGTGGGGAGCAGAATCCCCGTGGAGCAGGGAGACTGACATGGGGCTTGATCCCAGAACCCTAAGATCATGACCTGAGCTAAAGGTAGACATTTAACCACTGAGCCACCCAGGTCCCCTATCTTTTTTTGATAGGGATTGCATTAAATGCGTAGATTGCTTTAGTTAGTATAGACATTTTAACAATATTCTTTTAATCCATGAGCATGGGATGTCTTTCCATTTCTTCGTGTCTTCTTGAATTTCATTCATCCATGTTTTATAGTTTTCTGAATACAGGTCTTTCACTTTGTTGGTTATGTTTATTCCTAGGTATCTTTGTGTGTGTGTGTGTGTGTGTGTGTGTGCAGTTGTAAATGGGACTGTTTTCTTAATTTCTCTTTCTGCTGCTTCATTATTGGTTTAGAGAATTGGAACAAATCTCTGTATGTTGATTTTATATCCTGTGACTTTACTGAATTCGTTTATCAGTAATAGCAGTTTTTATTGTTGTTGCTTTTGGTGGAGTTCTTAAGGCTTTCTGTATTTAGTATCATGTAATCTGCAAATACTGAATATTACTTCTTTACTGATTCAGATTCCTTTTATGTTTGTTGTTGTTGTTGTTGTCTGATTGCTATAGCTTGGACTTACAGTACTATGTTGAATAAAAGTGGTGAGAGTGGACATCCTTGTGTTTTTCCTGATCTTAGGGGAAAAGCTCTCAGTTTTTCCACATTAAGGATAAGGTTACCTGTGGGTTTTTCATAAATGGCCTTTATTATGTTGAGGTATGTTCCCTCTAAATCTATTTTGTTGAGGGTTTTTTAAAAAAATCATGAATAGAAGTTGTACTTTGTTGAGTGCTTTTTCTGTGTCTATTGAAATGATTGTATAGTTCTTATCCCTTCTCTAATTGTGATATATCATATTGATTGATTTGTGTACATTGAACCACCCTGGCAACCTAAGAATAAATCCCACTTGATTGTGTTGAATGATTTTTTAAAATGTATTGTTGAATTTGGTTTGCTAGTATTTTATTGAGAATTTTTGCATCTGTATTCATTAGGGATATTGGCCTGTGGTTCTCTTTATAGTGGTGCTTTTATCTGGTTTCAGTATCAGGCTAATGCTGGCCTCATAGAATGAATTTGGAAGTTTTCCTTCCTTTTCTATATTTTGGAATGTTTTTTTTTTTTTTAAAGATTTTATTTATTTATTCGACAGAGATAGAGACAGCCAGCGAGAGAGGGAACACAAGCAGGGGGAGTGGGAGAGGAAGAAGCAGGCTCATAGCGGAGGAGCCTGATGTGGGGCTCGATCCCATAACGCCAGAATCACGCCCTGAGCTGAAGGCAGATGCTTAACCGCTGTGCCACCCAGGCACCCCTGGAATGTTTTTTAAATGTTCTCCTATGAAGCTGTCTGGTCCTGGACTTTTGTCTGTTGGGAGTTTTTTGATTACTGACTGAATTTCTTTGCCGGTTATTGGTCTGTTCAAATTTTCTATTTCCTCCTGTTTCAGTTTTGGTAGGTTATATGTTTCTAGGAATTTATCCATTTCTTCTAAGTTGGCCAATTTTTTTGCATATACCTTTTCATAATATTCTCTAATGATTGTATTTCTGTGGTGTTGGTTGTTATTTCTCCTCTCTTATTTGTGATTTTATTTATTTGAGTCCTTTCTCTTTTTTCTTTATAAGTCTGGCTAGAGGTTTGTTAATTTAATGATTTTTTTTTTCAAAGAACCAGCTCTTGGTTTCATTGGCCTGTTTTATTGTTTTTTTTTTGGGGGGGGAGGCGTTGTTTTGTTTTTAGTTTCTGTATCATTTATTTCTGCTCTATCTTTATTATTTCCTTCCATCTGCTGATTTTAGGTTTTGATTGTTGTTCTTTTTCTAGGTCCTTTAGGTGCAAGGTTAGGTTGTTTATTTGCGATTTTTCTTGCTTCTTGAGATAGGCCTGTATTGCTATAAACTTCCCTCTTAGAACTGCATCCCAGAGATTTTGGACTGTTGTGTTTTGATTTTCATTTGTTTCCATGTACTTTTAAATTTCTTCTTTGATTTCCTTATTGACCTATTCATTATTTAGTAGCATGTTATTTAACCTCCTCCATGTATTTGTGGTCTTTCCAGATTTTTTCTTCTGGTTGACTTCTAGTTTCCTAGTATTGTGGTCAGAAAACATACATGGTGTGATTTCAGTCTTCTTGAATTTGTTGAGGTTTGTTTTGTGTGTTAATATGTGATCTATTCTGGAGAATGTTTTATGTGCACTTGAGAAGAATGTGTATTCTACTCTTTTAGGATGGAATGTTCTGAATATATCTGTTAAATCCATCTGTTCCAGTGTGCCATTCAAAGCCATTTTAAAAAAAATTATTCATTTATTTTAGGGGAGGGTAGAGAGAGAGAGAGAGACAGAGTGAGCAGAGGGAGGGACAGAGGGAGAGAGGGAATCTCAAGCAGACTTCCTGTTGAGCATGGAGCCCAATGCAGGGCTTGATCTCATGACTCAGAGATCTGATCTGAGCTGAAATTAGAAGTTGGATGTGTAACCGACTGAGTCACCCAGGTGCCCCAAAGCCATTGTTTTTTTGTTGATGTTCTGTTTAGATGATCTGTCCATTGGTGTAAGCGGAGTGTTAAAGTCCCCTATTATTATTATTTTTTTTATTAATAATGATTTTTTATTATATTATGTTAGTCACCATACAGTACATCCCCGGTTTTCGATGTAAGGCTCGATGATTCATTAGTTGTGTATAACACCCAGTGCACCATGCAATATGTGCCCTCCTTACTACCCATCACCGGTCTATCCCATTCCCCCACCCTCCTCCCCTCTGTAGCTCTCAGTTTGTTTCTCATAGTCCATAGTCTCTCATGTTTCATTCCCCCTTCTGATTACCCCCCCTTTCTTTATCCCTTTCTTCCCCTACTGATCATTCTAGTTCTTATGTTCCATAGATGAGAGAAATCATATGATAGTTGTCTTTCTCTGCTTGACTTATTTCACTAAGCATTATCTCCTCCAGTGCCGTCCATGTTGTAGCAAATGTTGAGAACTCATTCTTTCTGATTGCTGAGTAATATTTCATTGTATATATGGACCACAACTTCTTAATCCAGTCATCTGTTGCAGGGCATCTCGGCTCCTTCCACGATTTAGCTATTGTGGACATTGCTGCTATGAACATTGGGGTGCATATGGCCCTTCTCTTCACTACGTCTGTATCTTTGGGGTAAACACCCAGTAGTGCAATGGCTGGATCATAGGGTAGCTCAATTTTTAACTTTTTAAGGGACCTCCACACGGTTTTCCAGAGTGGCTGTACCAACTTGCATTCCCACCAACAATGTAGGAGGGATCCCCTTTCTCCACATCCTCTCCAACAATTGTTGTTTCTTGCCTTGTCTATTTTTGCCATTCTAACTGGCGTAAGGTGGTATCTCAGTGTGGTTTTGATTTGAATTTCCTTGATGGCTAATGATTTTGAACATTTTTTCATGTGTCTGTTAGCCATTTGTATGTCTTCATTGGAAAAGTGTCTGTTCATATCTTCTGCCCATTTTTTGATTTGTTTATTTGTTTCTCGTGTATTGAGTTTGAGAAGTTCTTTGTAGATCTTGGATACCAGTCCTTTATCTGTAGTGTCATTTGCAAATATCTTCTCCCATTCCGTGGGCTGCCTCTTAGTTTTTCTGACTGTTTCCTTGGCTGTGCAGAAACTTTTAATCTTGATGAAGTCCCATAAATTCATTTTATCTTTTGTTTCTCTTGCCTTTGGGGATGTGTCATGAAAAAGGTTGCTTTGGCTGATGTCGTAGAGGTTGCTGCCTATGTTCTCCTCTAGAATTTTGATGGATTCCTGTCTCACATCGAGGTCTTTCATCCATTTGGAGTTTATTTTTGTGTATGGTGTGAGATAGTGGTCAAGTTTCATTCTTTTGCATGTAGCTGTCCAATTTTCCCAGCACCATTTATTGAAGAGACTGTCTTTTTCCCACCGGATGTTTTTTCCTGCTTTATCAAATATTAGTTGCCCAAAGAGCTGAGGGTCCATTTCTGGGCTCTCTATTCTGTTCCATTGGTCTATGTGTCTGTTTTTGTGCCAGTACCATGCTGTCTTTGTGATCACAGCTTTGTAGTACAGCTCGAAATCCGGCATTGTGATGCCCCCAGCTTTGTTTTTCCTTTTCAACAGTTCCTTGGAGATTCGGGGTCTTTTCTGGTTCCATACAAATTTAAGGACTATTTGTTCCAGTTCTTTGAAAAACGTTCTCGGTATTTTGATCGGGATAGCATTGAAAGTGTAGATTGCTCTGGGTAGCATGGAGACCAATGAGAATGAAAATACAACAGTCCAAAACCTATGGGATACTGCAAAGGCAGTCTTAAGGGGGAAATACATAGCCATCCAAGCCTCACTCAAAAGAATAGAAAAATCTAAAATGCAGTTTTTATATTCTCACCTCAAGAAGCTGGAACAGCAACAGAGGGACAGGCCTAATCCACGCACAAGGAAGCAGTTGACCAAAATTAAAGCTGAAATCAATCAAGCAGAAACCAGAAGTACAGTAGAGCAGATCAACAGGACTAGAAGCTGGTTCTTGGAGAGAATCAATAAAATTGACAGACCACTGGCAAGACTTATCCAAAAGAAAAGAGAAAGGACCCAGATTATTAAAATTATGAATGAAAAAGGAGAGGTCACGACGAACACCATTGAAATTGGAAGGATTATTAGAAATTTTTATCAACAGCTATATGCCAATAAACTAAGCAATCTGGAAGAGATGGAATCCTTCCTGGAAACCTATAAACTACCAAGATTGAAAAAGGAAGAAATTGATTTCTTAAACAGGCCAATTAATTATGAAGAAATTGAATCAGTGATAAACAACCTTCCAAATAACAAAACTCCAGGCCCGGACGGTTTTCCTGGGGAATTCTACCAAACATTCAAAGAAGAAATAATACCTATTCTCCTAAAGCTATTTCAAAAAATAGAAACAGAAGGAAAGCTACCAAACTCATTCTATGAGGCCAATATTACCTTGATCCCCAAACCAGGCAAAGACCCCCTCAAAAAGGAGAATTACAGACCGATTTCCCTAATGAATATGGACGCCAAAATCCTCAACAAGATACTTGCTAATAGAATCCAACAGTTCATTAAAAGGATTATCCACCACGATCAAGTGGGATTCATACCTGGGATGCAAGCGTGGTTCAATATTCGCAAATCAATCAGCGTGATACATCATATCAACAAGAAAAGACTCAAGAACCATATGATCCTCTCAATCGATGCCGAAAAAGCATTTGACAAAATACAGCATCCTTTCCTGATTAAAACCCTTCAGAGTGTAGGAATAGAAGGTACATTTCTCAATCTCATAAAAGCCATCTATGAAAAGCCTACTGCAAATATTATTCTCAATGGGGAAAAGCTGGAAGCCTTTCCCTTAAGATCAGGAACACGACAAGGATGCCCACTCTCGCCACTATTATTCAACATAGTACTAGAAGTCCTTGCAACAGCAATCAGACAACAAAAAGGGATCAAGGGTATTCAAATCGGCAAAGAAGAAGTCAAAATGTCTCTCTTCGCAGACGACATGATACTCTATATGGAAAACCCAAAAGAAGCCACTCCCAAACTATTAGAAGTTATAGAGCAATTCAGTAACGTGGCGGGATACAAAATCAATGCTCAGAAATCAGTTGCATTTCTGTACACGAATAACGAGAACGAAGAAAGAGAAATCAGGGAATCCATCCCATTTACAATAGCACCAAAAACCATACGTTACCTTGGAATTAACTTAACCAGAGACGTAAAGGACCTTTATTCTAGAAACTATAAATCACTCTTAAAAGACATTGAGGAAGACATAAAAAGATGGAAAGATATTCCATGCTCATGGATCGGAAGAATTAACATAGTTAAAGTCCCCTATTATTATTGTATTATTATCGATTCATTCCTTTATTTTTGTTATTAACTGTTTAATGTATTTAGGTGCTCCTATGTTGGGTGCACAAATATTTACACTTGTGATATCTTCTTGTTGGATTGTTCCCTTTATTATTATATAATGTCCTTCTTTGTATCTTGTTACAGTCTGTTTTAAACCATTTTTCCCCCAATATAAGTATTGCTACTCAGCTTTCCTTTGACATCCCTTTGCATGATAAATATTTCTCCATGTTCTAACTTTCAAACTGCAGCTGTCTTTAGGTCTAAAATGGGTCTTTCATAGGCAGCATATAGATTGGTCTTGCTTTTTATACATTCTGTTACCCTATGTCTTTTGACTGGAGCATTGAGCTCATTTACATTCAAAGTAATTATTGATAGATATGTATCTATTGCCATTTTATTATCTGTTTTGTGGTTGTTTCTGAAGATTTTCTCTGATCTCTTCATGTTTTACTCTCTTTCATGTTTTACTGATTTCTTTAGTGATATATTTGAATTTCTTTCTCTTTTTTGTTTGCCTATTTATTAGTGATTTTTGATATAATGTTGCCCTAGGTTTGTATACAACCTCTTCTGCATATTGGTACTCTATATTAATTGATGGTTGTTGAAGTTTGAACCTATTCTTTTCTTCTCTCCTCCCCAAATTTTAGGTATATGTTATTATATTACATATCCTTTTTTTGTGAGTTTTTTTTAAAGATTTTATTTATTTATTTGACAGAGAGGGAGACAGCCAGAGAAAGAAGGAACACAAGCAGGGGGAGAGAGAGGAAGAAGCAGGCTCCCAGTGGAGGAGCCCGATGTGAGGCTTGATCCCAAGACTCTGGGATCACGCCCTGAGCCAAAGGCAGACGCTTAAGGACTGAACCACCCAGGTGCCCCTTTTTGTGAGTTTCTTGACTGATTTTTTTTAACAGAAATATCGTTTGTACTGCCTTTATGTCTCCTACTGTCATTTTTGGTCTCTCTTTCCACTCAGGGTATCACTTTTAATATTTCTTGGAGAGTTGGTTTAGTAGTCATGAACTCCTTTAGTTTGTGTTTGCCTGGGAAACTCTTTTATCTCTCCATGTATTCTGAATGATAGCCTTCCTAGATAGAGTATTCTTGGCTGTAGATTTTTCCCATTCAGCACTTTGAATATATCATGCCACTCTCTTCTAGCCTGCAAACTTTCTGTTGAAAAATCTCCTCCTAACCTTATGGATTTTCCGTTGTAAGTTAATGACTTCTTTTGTCTTGCTGCCTTTTTTTTTTTTTTAAAGATTTTATTTATTTATTTGACAGAGAAACCATGTGAGCACAAGTAGGGGGAGCAGCAGGCAGAGGGAGAAGCAGGCTCCCCACTGAGCAAGGAGCCTGATGTGTGGCTCAATCACAAGACCCTGGGGTCATGACCTAAGCTGAAGGCAGATGCTTAACTGACTGAGCCACCCAGGAGCCCCTGTCTTGCTGCTTTTAAAGTTTTTTCTTTATTACTATATTTTGCAAATTTAATAATAATATGTACTGGTGTTGGTCTGCTTTTTTTGGTTCTGTTGGGGGCTCTCTGTGCCCCCTGGAGCTGGATATCTGTTTCCCTTCCCAGATTAGGATGTTTTCAGCTACTATTTCTTCAAATAAATTTTCTGCCTCCCCCTTTCTCTCTCTTCTTCTGGGACTCCTATAATATGAATGTTATTACATTTGATGGAGTTACTGAGTTCTCTAAGTCTATTCTAATTTTAAATAATTCTTTTCTCTCTCTTTTGTTCAGCTTGATTTCTTTCTATTACTTTATCTTCTAGGTCACTAACTCATCCTCTACTTCTCTCATCCTGCTGTTCCTTCCATTAAGTGTGTTTCTCATTTCATTTGTTGAGCTCTTTATCTCTGCTATGTTATTTCTTATCTCTGTGTTAAGGGACTCACTCATGTCTTTCACTTTTTTCTCAAGTCCAGTGAGTATCCTTATGATCATTGCTTTAAATTCTCTATCAGGCAGGTTACTTATTTCTGTTTCACTTAGATCTCTGGTTGTGGCCTTGTCCTCTTCTTTCATTTGGGATAAATTTCTGTCTCCTCCTTTTGTCTGCCTCTCTGTGTCTGTTTCTCTGTGTTAAGAAAGTCAGCTGTGCCTTCTACTCTTGAAAGTAGTGACTTTATGAAGAAGAGTCCTGGAGTGCCCTGCAGTGCAGTGTCCCCTGTTCATTAGAACCCAGCCCTTCAGGAGAGTATCCTATGTGTGTTGCTTATACCCTGCTGTTAGGTCTGAGTCAATTTTCCTTTCAGTGCAGTTGTCTGCACCGACTTTCTGCCTGTTTGGGCTGTACTTGCTCTCTGTGGTGCCCGTGGGACTGAGTCAGCCTGGCCGTGAGGGGGCATGCCTGCTGCGGAACTTGGGAGCAGGGTGGTAGTGTTAGCAAAATTTGCACAGGGCCACTAGTTCTATGGAGGATACCCTGAAGCTCTTCAGCTTCCGGGGCCTGTGTACCAGGGTAGCTGGGGGCATGAGGCTGGGTGCAATATGGGATGGTGGCTGAGAGTCTGTGGCTGGGAGTGGTGTGGTGGATATATGGGTTTCAGTGGGAACTCTGCAATTAGAGGTTGGGTGGTGTACCTGCTTGGCTTTAACAAAATTTGCCCTGAGCCCAGGGCTGAGGCCAGCAAGTGTGGGGTGGGAGAGCCCTCAGGAGAACTCATAGGCATGGCACACTTCTAGTGGGTTAGGTAGCAAGTGTCAGTGCAGCCCTGCCTCCTGCAGGTATTTCTGTGTTTATGCTGGGAGGTGGGGGAAGAAAGAGGTTCCTGCCAGCTCCCTCATTTTCAGAGAAGTCCCCCAACATGCTCTGAAATCATTATGAACAGATCTGTCTCCTCTTTGCCCCCCCCAGCATTGTGATTGGCTCTCTGTGTAGGCTGCTGGCTCTTTAAGTGTGGCAATCCAGCCATCATTCACCCTCCCAGTTTGCCTAGTTCTTAGTCAGCTGGCTATTAAAGCTCCAGGTTCCAAGTCCTACTGGTTTTACACACTTACAGAATTCAGCGACTCTGGTTTTTAAAGCCAAATGCTATAGGCATTAGTCTTCCCTGTGTGAACTCCCTGGTATGAGGGCCCATTTCTCTGCCTTCTCTGTGCACAGCTCCCTCCCTCCTGCAGGCAGCCTTCCTCTGCCTTTCTGACCTTCCTAACCTTTCAGATGCAGAGTCTTCTCTGTATTTAGTCCTGGAGTTTGTTCTGCCAGTCTTTGGATTTCTCTCTGGTTTGTTGACTTGGGTGTGGAGGATATCTAGTTGTAAACTTGGGATGGGGTGAATTCAGGGTCCTCCATCTTCCCAAGCTCCCAAGATCTTCATAGCAGTTCTTAATAGTTTTCTGGGGAGATTTAAAAAAGTTTGATTTTACTTTTTCTGTGATCCTTATTTATTAGATCTAGTTTTTAAAATTTCATTTGGAGATTTGAATGAAATTTTAAAAACCTAATGAAATATCACTATTTTGATGTATATGTTAATGAGAAGACTATATATATATTGTAATTCCTTAACAGAATATGTTAAAAGCAGAAAAATATTCCTAAAAGGGACAGCCTGCGTGGACTGTGACACCCCTACCCCACCCCTAGTCTTTGTCCGTGGCTCTCCTGTAGGAGATTCAGTAGCTGTGTTGACCTTTGTGTCTGGCTTTTGTACGACAGAGGAGCTTTGAAATGGTGGTTTCTGGGGCCTCTCTGCAAAAATGACCTTGGTGGTAGATCACACAGAACAATCAGTGAGGTGTGCTTGCATCCTGAAGTTCTCTTTAGTGGACAAACTCTATAGGTTTCCCTACTCAGAAGAGTAAGAGTAATTATTTTCTAGCTTGCTGAATGACTTTCTTTAGATGCCCCTTTTACTAGTATATAGATAATCTCTCCAGTATTTCTAGGCCCTGAGCTATTCTAGATTTAGGTTCGTTCTATCTATCTATCTATCTATCTATCTATCTATCTATCTATCATCTATCTATCTCTATCTATCTATCTATCTATCTATCTATCTATCTATCTATCTATCTATCGATAGTGTGTTTATTTTTTTAAGTAATCTCTACAGCCAATGTGGAGCTAAATATCATGGGCCAAAGGGAAAAATTAACCCAAGAGGGGCTTTGCATGCACTGATGCTCTTAATAAAGTTCTCGGAACTGAGAATCATGATTAACTTGATTTCTGTGTGTGGGACCCATAAAATCAAACCAACTAGCCCTAACTTCCTGAAGCATGTAGGCCGTGGGCAATTCAAGCTCAGAAGTGTGTCCTCTGGAAAGGCAAAGACTGTAGATTCTGAATAAGGAAAACCACATTCAAAGTCATATTCAAAACACCTCCCTTTTTCCTTCTTATTCTGTCGTAAGGTCACTTCCTTGACTCAATGGCTGCTTCTTACTGACTCTGAGTTGGGAAAGGCCAGGGGGAACTGCATGGGTCCATGTGACGCAAAGGAAACCTTCAGTTAATATAGCAAGTTCTAATCCCCTGCATTTCTCTCCCTAGTGTAAACAAGATTTGCTTGTCATCCTGATGTCCTCCCCTTTCCTTTGGGAACAAGGCACTGTTTGCATGGTTTGGGTGGTTGGAATTCTGGATCTTCTACCATTTGGGTTATTAATTAATATAACCTCCTGCAACAGAAGGGATAAACTGTGTCCATCTACTCTTCCCTAAAAGATTCTGTAAGCAAAAGGGAAACACACTTATGGGACAAAGAGGTTAATTGCAGGTGTGACACATCAAGTCAACATTTTCCATGAATTCCCCTGATAAACAGTTCCATGGAATCTTATAAATGACATATTCCAACCCTTTTGTGAGCCCCCCTAAGTATATCTGCAATCCTGGAACATAACTCCATCCTCACAGAGTTAAGAGGTTTGGAAAACAGGAAGTTTCATGTGTGTACATGTCAGTCATTAAACAGGGAGCCTACAACTGTGCACCCTCCTTCCTGCAAAAACCCTGGACTCCCTCCTTTCTGCAAAACCTCTGCACCCCAGGTCCAAATCATTGGTATTTTCATTCCTATCCAAGAATGAGTAAGAGTGCAATTGTGGGATTCTGGTTTCCATGTCCAGCCTCCCCATGCATGGTCCAAGATTCCACTCAATGGAGTGAAAGTTACCTTTTGGCTCCACAGAATTGCCACCGTTTCTTTCTGCTGGCATCTGCCCTACCTTTGTGGGCATCTGGACTAAAATGATGCTTTCACTTCTTGCCACCCAGAAAACCACAGGGCAGGCAGCTGCTACATCTGGCTTCTCTGATCTCTACCAGCCCTACTATTGTTACATCCCCCTCACCTTGTCTGAGGGGAGGGAGGTTAATTATATTTGCTGATGCTTACCATGTTTTTCCTTCTCTCTGGCTTTCCATATCTATTGGGCTCTAAAATAGTCTTTCTGTCCCTTTGATTTCTTTGGCTGTCCTTCTCGATTCCCTTCTAGATTACACTTTTTACTACCTAGGGTGGGAATCAGAACTTTCCAAGTGTAGGTGGAGAGACTCATGCAGAATTCTGAAGTTCTCCATGTCAGGACAAGGCTCAGGCTAGACACCCAGGAATCCCGGGGACCCTGCTGCCTCGTCTCCTTGTTGTCTCCACCTCCCGCCTCTGCCCAAAACTACACATTGTCTCATACACGCCCATCATGCAGTCCTGTCCATCCTGCTTCCTCCCCACTTTTCCTGCTCCTATTGCCCCGCCCTGCCCTACCTCCTTCCTCTCTGGTAGTGAGCATCTCCCGTGTCCTCCCTTTCTGTAGCCAGAGCCATCTTCAAAACCCCACCCTGGATGGATTCCTCTACTTAGAACCACTTAGCAGCTTCCTCCTGCCTTTAGAATAAACATCATGCAGGCCCTAACTACCTGGGCTGCCCTTGCTGACCTCTTCCATCTCTTCTTCCTTCATTCTGCAGAGCTCCCGGAAAATGTCACACTCCTTTCCTCTTGGCCCTGGTTGGTGGTGTTTGCTCTGTTCTCTTCATTTGTTTTCTGTTCCCCTTGTGGACACCCACTCACACTTCCCATCTCAGCATGACTCCCTAGACCAGGTTGATCCCCCCATGATGCACTCCTACAGCACCCCTACTTTTCCGTTACGAGTCTTCTGTAATTTATAATCACTTTACTTATGTCACCTTTCCCTTTAGGCCATCAGTTCCACAGGGGGAAGTGAGCAGGTTTATTTTGCTTCTCATTGTCCCTTCCATGGTACCTGGAAGACAGAGTGCCTCAATAAATATTTGTGGACTGGCTGATTTTCTGAAGTTGGTTAATTGCTTACCCAAAGTTCAGTGCTCTTGAACAATGCTAGGAAAATCTACCTTTGAAGCACAACTACTCTGTGCCCAAGTTAATCCTTCCTCCTTGCCCATGATTATAAATACTACATTCTGTGTGAACTAAGACATTTTCTAGCTCAGCACAACACTGTCTACTGTTTGTGTTCCAATGATTTCCTTATGTCTCGTGTGTTTCCTTTGGGCCATGTCTGAGCTGCAGTCCTGCAGGAATGATTTCTCATCTGTTTCTTGTGCTAGATAACACCATATTAGTCTTGAGTAAATGTGACAAAGTTCTAGCCAAATTCATCATCCCAGTGGAAACCAATGCCCAGGATTTCAATCAAATGGAAAAAGGAGAGATAAATAGGCTGCCCTGAATTTATTTATGAATTGTGTGCGCCCAAAGTTATAGTCTATAAGGGCTAAAATAAAATAATGAGGCTACCATTTCTCTCTAGCTAGGAATATATCCAAGCCAGTTGTGTCTTCTTTAGACAGTACAGTCAGAGGAAACTCCATAGGCAAAAAAGTTCTTTTCCTCATGTAGATCAGGAGGCAGGAATGTTTTAGTAAATGGCACCATCATCCACTTTAGCTCAAGCCAAAAAGTAAGAGCTATCTTTTCTCTCAGAAGCTATGCTCCACCTGCTAGTGGTCTGTTGCCTCAACCTGCAAGAACTTGCTGATCTGTATGTACCTCTCTGTGTCTCCACGTCTCTGCCACCATCTCCTCACCCTTCCTTGTGGCTCTGGACTTCCACTTTGACCTCCTGAAAATTCGTTCTCTGCACAGCAACTGAAGTGATTCTTCAAATCTACAATCAGTGTATATCTTCCCATTGCTTAAAACCTTCCAATAATTTCTAACAACTTAAGGAAAAAAAAAAAGGAATTTCTTAGCTTACAGGGTAAATGCCCCCTCCTTGGGGAGAGATTGATGAGATCCCCTTTTCTGAAGCAGCAACTCCCACCAGGACCTGTCTCCTTTCTGGCTTTGCTCTTTCTCAGAGCACCGATTGCTACATGACAATGGTAGTAGGTACTTAGTGGATTATTTGTTTATTCGTCTTGCCCACCAGAGTGTCATCTCCTTTTGGGCAGGGACTTGGAAGATCTTGTTCATTGTTGCATATGCAACATCTATGAGAGTGTCTGGTGCAAAATCAGTGCTCAATGAATGTTGAATGAATGAATGAATGAATGAAACAAACAAATGGATGGACTCAGACTTCCTTGGTTCCCTTCCGTAGGAAAATTTCCCGTAAGTCAAAAGGGAAAGTGGCAGAAAGCAGTCACAATTGAGCAATTACTATGGTGAATATGTGGCTTTCTGGTTATCTGCCTTGATGTTTGGAGAACCCAGACCTATGAGCTTTAGCATGTCCTTCCACTGAGTCTGTGGCCTGATAATTACCCAGGCCTCCTTTTGGCTGTGCTACCTAGCAATCAATGCATGACTGTGCCTCCTGGCCGGTACCTGCTGGGCACAGAGCTCATTTCCCTCGGTGGAGCTGCTGACTGGAGCTGTTTGTCCCCCAAAGGGTGCTAAGCCCTCATTAGCAGCTTATAAACATTTTCCTGCTCTTCAAGCCCTGCTCTTTAGTAAACAGTGGGGGCATTTACTAAGTCCTGTGAAGAAATGAGCCAAATTTTTGGAAATGTGCATATTGAGAGGGTTTGGAATAAAAGTTCACTTATAATAATGCAAATAGTATGTTTCTTTGTAGACAGAATCAGCAGGCTTCAATTAGGTGTTTTGGAAACATTTTTCTTTCTTTCTTTTTCCCCATGAATTGTCTTGGTGACTCAATTTCAGAGTTGGTTTCCTCAAGGCCCTAAATGTACTTGCTCCTCTTTGCATAGGGAGTCAGGGAGGGCTCTTCCTTTCAGTAGTGGGGTCAGAAGATGCCTGATTAAGGGGTAGAACTCTTGTGCTTAAAAGTTAAAACTTTTATTTTTTTTATTATTTTTAAAAAAAGATTATTTATTTATTTATTTATTTGAGAGAGAGAGAGGGAGACAGAGCATGAGAACAGAGGGGTGGGGGCAGAGGGAGAAGCAGACTCCCCACTGAGCAGGGAGCCCCACATGGGTTCCACCCCAGGACCCTGGGATCATGACCTGAGCCGAAGGCAGACACTTAACTGACTGAGCCACTCAGGCACCCAAAAGTTAAAACTTTTAATTGAAGTGTACCATACATACAAAAAAGCACGTATGCTAAAGAGGACAGCTTGATGAAATTTCAGGTTCAGTTGTTGATGGGCAATTGAGTAGTTTCAGTCTGGCAGACATGGGCAAAATTCTGCTTCTCTTGCTCACTCTCACTCAATCATACTCTCTCCCTCCTTCCTTGCCTTCCTTTCTTCCTTCCTTTTCCTGTCTCCTCCCCTTCCCTTGCCATCTCCCCCTCACTACTCCTCCTCCTCCTCCTCCTCCTCCTCCTCCTCCTCCTCCTCCTCCTCCTCTGTTTCTTCTCCTTTTTTCAGAATGGAGACTATCTACCAGCACGAGCTCCACAGAGGTAGGCATTAGTGTGGGGGTCCCACTTTGAGGATAAATCTGGATCTTGTGCTCATGAAGGTCTTTACCCAGCATCTGTCCAAACTGCTCATTCTCCTCTGGAACAACATGATGCTTTCCTGGGGCTGAACCCAAGCATCTTCTGATACCCCCTCTCCCATCTACAAAGACTTGAAGGAGCCCTGCACCAGACCTGGAGTAAGGGATGGGACAGCGGGCAGCTACCCAGGCACTGAACTCTCTAATGGTGAATTCAAACATCTCTCTAAATGGTGAACCAGTTAACTCATTTCCCTATTCTGCGACTCCCACAACCAAGGAAGTTTAACTTGGGCCACCAAAGATAGTGCACTCCAGTGCAAAATTTAAAAATCCCAAACCGCTCCCTACTTGCCCAGACCTCTATGTCTGGTATATCTGCTGTAGAAACACTCAAGCTGAAATTCTGATCTCAAACAGTGCTTTCTACCAGGAACAACTGGTTTAATTTGTCTATAAGTTTTAAACCTTTTATATGCCTCCCAAAGACCTGCCTGGTTTGTAAGACAGAAAAATGAGAGGTGTTCTGTCATTATTTCTCATATAATGTTCATGCTGCTTTGGACCAGAAAAGTGAATGGGAAAGTCCATTGGTTTCTGTATCTAATTTTTATTAACCTAAACAAATCTTGTCCCCACCAAAAAACATAGAACAAATGCTTAAAGAATATTGTTGACAATTATTATAAAAAATAAATAAATAAAAAGACAGCATCAAAAGATAATACCCAAATTTCCCCCCCAAAAAAGAAGAATTAAACTTTCTGGCAGATTAAAAAAAAAAAAAGAATATTGTTGAAAGAGCTCAGATTATTGGCTGGCCTGAAGCTCCTGAAGCACGTGTTTACTCTGGCCTTGTGTGTAATTCTGGCGCTTTCTGCTCCAGAAGCCAGCCAGCCTGAGGGAGTTGGAGTGGGGTAGGGTTGGCCCGGCAGCCCAGGGGCTGGCGCTGAGTCCTGGGGCCTATGTGAACTGACTGTGTGGCCTTGGGTGAATCACATGATCGCCTTGGTCCTTAGTTTCCAAAAGATGACAGGGTTAGACGAGATAATTCTGAGATTCCTTCCAGTGTTGACAGCTGTGAAAGGATGTGAACTGTGCTGTGTGGGCAGTTGTATCTTGTCCTGAATGAATAAAAGGCTTTATAAAAGCACTGTGAATGCCCAGTGACTCAGCCTAATGAACGGACTGTTGCGACTCCATTTTTCTTCACTGGTTTTCCCCTGACCTGTGAAAATGCCTGACTGGGTGGAACAAGAAAGCTGGTGTCAATGTAAAAATTTGATGCATAATTCTTAACAAAATAGTGATTATTATCAAAGTCCTCCTTGTTAACCAGCTGGCCTGCCCAGTGTTGCCAGAAGAATCAGTGATCAAAATGAGGAGATCCTGTGGCTCTGTCCTTGGCGCTGGTGGAATTCCCCTGGGAGAAGCACCCCATTGCGGGTGTGTGTCTGTCCCCGGCACTTCTGGCTTCAAGTCCAAAGTCCACATTTGACTCCAGCTTGTTTTTTGTTTTGTCTGTTTGTTTTGTTTCATCCTGTCTGTGAAATCTTAATACATGTGCCTCATCTCTCTTGACTGCCCGGCCTAGAAGCTTCTCAAGAGGCACCAGAGAGTGACCTCTGTCTCTTTGACAGGCCCCATAGCCTGTTACCGTGAATTTTCCATTTGTCAGTTGTCTTGATTTGTGTTAGTTTTCCATGGCTGCCGTAAAAAATTATCACAAACCTAGTGGCTTAAAACCACATGAACTGGTTCTCTTACGATTGTGTAGGAAGTTTATTGGGGTCTCACTGGGCTAAGATCGAGGTATTGTCAGACCTGCAATTCTTTCTGGAGAGCTTTGGGAAGAATCCGTTTCCTTGTCTCTTCCAGCTTCTATCATGCACCCTCCCTCCTCCCCCTATAGCCCCTTCTTTCCTCTTTAAGCCAGTGATGTCCCATCTCTCTGATCCTTCTTCCTTAGCCTTACCTCCCTCTGACCCTAACCAGGAGAGGTTCTCTGCTTTTAAGGTTCACATAATTAGTTGGGCCAATCCAGAAAATCCAAGGATAATAATCTTTCATCTCAAATTCCTTAACTTATTTGCACCTGCAAAGTTCCTTTTGCCATGTGTGATTCACAGGTTCTGTGGGTTAGGGCGTAGGTGTCTTTTAGGGGAACATCATTCTGCGGAACATTGTATTTTGTGTCAGATAATTACAAACTTCTCCAAGTCTGGGGTTGCCATGGATTGGGTTCACTCAGAGGCTGGTGGAGCAGTCACTAGCTTGCAGAATGTTCACTAAGGAGTGTCCTTGGAAGCAACACCTATGGGTGGGTGGGGAGGCAGGAGTGAGCAGGGCAGAAGTTGAGCTCCAGCCTCAGTCAACCCTACAGGGGACTCTGGAGTTAAGAGCTGTCCTGCTCAAAGCTGAGTTGGTCTTCGAGTAGCTAAGAAATTGTTCACAGTGGCCCCATTAGTAAATGGTAGAGCCAGCATTGCACATCATATTATTTGAATATGAAACCTATATTCTAATCCATTGTACACAAGGTAGTCAACCTCCAGGAAAGGGATAAGCAAACTTTTTCTGTAAAGGGCTTGATAGTATACATTTTTTTGTCTTTGTTTACCATGTGGTCTCCATCTCAATAACTCAATTCTGCCCTTGCGGTGCCAGAGACAATAGGTAAAAGAATGACAGTACTGTGTTTCAATAGAATTTTATTTACAAAAACAGGTGGCTGGCTGGACTTGGTTGCAGGTTACCAACTCTGGCTCTAAGAAGTCATTGGGTTGAACAGGTACCATGGAATAAGTTAGTGGTTCTCACATTGGTGCATGCATCACAGTGACCCAGAGGACTTGTTAAAACACAGGAGGCTCATCCCGATCTCCAGAGTTTTAGTTCAACAGATTTGGGGTGGAACCCTACAAGTTGTGGTTTCAACATGTTTCCAGATGGAGCTGATGCTGCTGGTTGCAGGGACCACAGTTTGAGAACCATGGGCTTAGGTTAACACTCATGAATGACAGACAATGATATTTTCTCAAAGACAAGTTTTTAAGTCATCCTTCAATAAAATAGTAATGCACACTTGTCTTCTGAATGCGTAACTCAAGTGCACACTACCTGTGTGGATTCCTTTCTTCAGGTGTCTGGCAGAGGAAGAGCCAACACTTTCTTAAGTTGTGTCGTTTGAGGGATGTCAGAATGGCTTCCCCAAAATGTTTTCTATAATCTACTGAATGAATCAATGCTCAAATTTTCAGCAGGGCCAGTCCTCCAGGAATGCAAATTCCTTTTTTTTTTTGAAATGCAAATACCCTGAATAAAGAGGAACAACTTGAAAGGGAGGAGAGGAGTGTAAGATCTGGGGGTGAGAAGCCACTTACTGGTTTAGTGGACATGGAAAGGAGAGTTTTTCCTTTCTGTGCTACAGTTTCCTAAACTGTAAAATGAGAATGATATTTAGTATGTCACAGATTATTATAGAAGTCAAATAAGATCTAATGAGCTAATACATCTAAAAGCTGTCTTCCTGTTCATATATTTATTTAAACTAGTTTTATTAATTTTTTTTCCCTTCGGGACAGGAAGGCTGGGGATGGCAAGAGATAGTAGTATTTTAGGGAAAGAAGGTGTTGTGTTAGTGAGGGTGAGGGCAAAAGCAGGATAGACAGTGAGGTTGCTGAGGACAAACTACTTATTTTATAATATTACCTAAAACATAATACATAATAATGTCTAGGGTAAACTTTGTTTAAGATAAACCAGATGTATCAGTTGGGTTTTGTTGTATAACAAATTGCAAATCACCTGGATGAAAACAACCACCATTTATTTAACTCATGATTCTGCTAAGTGGCTCTTTTGGTCTTCTTTGAGCTTGGCTGATCTTGGCTGGGCTTGTGAGTCTGGTCTTTGGTGGGTCAACTAGGTGCTGGCTCATCCCAGATAGCCTCTTTCATATGATTGGTTGACTAGAGACTGAAATGATGGGGTGGTTACATCCAAAGTTTCTCAACTCCCAGTAGACTAGCAGGGTCTGTTCATGTGGTGGCAAGGTTCTTAAAACCAAGCCAGAGCAACAAGGCCTCTGGAGGATTAAGCAGAGAAGTGGCCCAGTATCACATCTGCTGCCTTCTATTTTTTAAAGGAAGTCATATGGCCAGATTAAAGGGGTGGGGAAATAGACTCTTAATGGGAGGGGCTATGAAGTTTTTGAACCATATTTGAAATCTACTGTACTAGGTATAAACTATTCCAACTACTTAGTTTGGTTTTGTAATTTACTGCTTCAGATTTTTGTTATTCAAATTCCAAAATTCAAATGAGCTAGGAATTACCCAGCACATTCCAGGCATCCCAATATTCTTATTCTGATTTATAGAAGAACATATAGAAAAACCACTAAGAGTTTACACAATTCTAAATCAGAAATATGAATGACCCTTGTACCCCAGGTAGAAGAGAAAAGCATTTCAGGTGATTAGAATTTTGAAGAATATGAAAACTAAATTAATTTTATTTTAGTTTTTGGTATATGTAGGGAAAAGATACAGAAATTTGTGCCTTAAGATGTGTGGGTGGAAGAAAGGACAAATAAAATGAAACATATATAAATGTTCCTTGAGCTAATTCTGAAGCCTGAAGAATAAAAATGAAACCTTAATATGAAAATAAACTAAAACCTTAGTATGGATATTTGACTTGAAACTGGTGGGCTAATCCAGAGATTTATCTCTAATGTAGATGGTATTTAGGGAACTTTCTAACTCTGTGACTCTTTTCTATGTGTTGGATCTTTACATGAAAAGATCTTTAGGAAATTGTGGCCCAGACAGACTGAATTATCTTGGGGAACCAGCCAGTTAGTAGTAGAGTTAGGACTAGAGCCTACATCACCAAGTTGCAAATCCAAGATTTTCCCATTATTTCATACTGTTTCCATCATAGCTGCTGTGTTCAGAGGCTCCTACCTTTAGGGGTTATACTTACAGAGTTTAGAGAGGAAATCCGTTGGAAAACTGCAAAATATTAGTCATCCCCAACAGAATGGGAAGTTGGATGGGTGAGGGCATCCCCTGTTCTTCCTATTTGAAAAGGCAGCCGTGTCTTTCAAGGCATTTTGGGGGATGTGTTAATAGTGCCTCTTGCCTAGCTTTTGGTTGGGCATGTCTACATTACCTACTAAGTAGGTGACAACATTTTCCTTGGTGGAAAGTGCATTAGGTAATGATATTTTTCCTATGCACTCATCAACAACACTGTCCCTGTCCAAGACATGGCCATGAGTTAGCTCATGTTCTGTCTGGGGGGGTGCACAGTCACACCTCTCCCAGTCACCCCTTGTTGATTTTAAGCTACTGAAACTACTCTTTGTGTTGCTCGGTGACTATTAACTATATTTGACAAAAAGAATGTTTTCCATGTTCTGGTAAGGAAATCCTCTGTCAAGATAAACAGCCCTTCCCCTCCTGTCCTCCAACTTGGGTCTTGCCAGGAAGGTCTAAATAGGTTCTCTGTAGTCATTTTCTTTTCAGTATTTCACACTGGAGTTCAGTTATAAACTTGAAGCCAGAAAAATTAACTTTTGCTGAAAGACCACAGAACCCACAGAATAGAGAGCTATTTTAGGTTCAGGTAGCCAGCCCCAGACCTCTTTTAGACATTTTGTGTCTAGGGAAATGTCCTTTCTCTCTCTTCTTCTTTTCTGTCATTTTCCTATGCAATTAATTTAATAAATATGCCTCCCTCTTGAATTTTTGCGAATATAATTTTCTACCCAAACATGCAGCTCCTCCATTTTTCTGTTCCGAACTACTTTATGAAGGATCTGGTTTGCCAATGAGCTGAAATCTACACTTAATACTTTATGATGCTACTGAACGATGTTTGGAGATGACTTTTGTCTTTTTGTTACAGCAAATAGATGCTCTTGCCGCTCTGGGGGGTGGGGGTGCCTCATGTTACTGCTGCAGATGGGCTGTAACTCCACACACAGGTGGTGTCTCAAGAACATGAAAACTCGTTCGGGGCCCATTACATGAATAGGAGCTACCATCCTCATTCCAGCTTTCTCTCCCTTCACCCCTTGCACTCTTTGTGACTTCTTTTCTTCCCAGTGGCCATCGACGTGGATTCTTTCTTCGAGGCCCGCCACATAGAAATTGGGGCAGTGGTGAGAAGGGGGTGTGTGGCGGGGAAGGGGAGCAGACGGTCTTTTGCCTTTGGATTCACACATCAGAAGAGCCATCCTGCCCACAGATTCTTGCCTTTTGGAGAGGGCTGAATTCTCTGCTGCCCTTGCTAGGCCCACACAGTGACTTCTGCAGCTGGAATCTGACTTGGATGCTAAGGGTGCCTACAGAAAGTGATCTGAGCCCAATCAGAAAGTGAGTTGGGAAAAAGAAGTGAGTCTGACTTCTGGGTGAGGGGTATCATGAAGCCTTGGGGCCCCATAATGCTTCCCCTTGTGACTCTGCACGTCTCAGGGATGGAGGCTTGAGATTGCAGCAGCCCGGGCCTCCTGTCCATCTGGCTATTTCCTCATTGCATCTGATTGAACTATTTTGTGCTTCTCTAAGACCCAGGAAAGTGTGGAATTCTGAATTATGGTCCTGGGCTGCCCGCATCACACCTGAATGTGCTTGGCAAGAAGAGGACACTCAGCCATTGAAAATCGCTTCAAGTTTTCCTTGGCGGTAAATGGTAAGGAAGTGGAACTCATAACGTTAAGACTGGAAGAGGAGAAGTGGCTATTGTCTCTCACCCCATCACTTATTTATTCTTCCATTTAATGAATGGTCGCTGAGGACTTTCTCTGTTCCAAGGACTGTGCTGGGTGGCTGGGCTTCAAGCCTGAGGCACCTTTCTTCTACATTGTCTCCAATGTACATACACGCTCACACACATATGCACACCTAATTTATTATTATGGTTATAATTATTTGCATCTGCCCTCTACATCCCAACCTCTTACTTTTAGGCCATTGTCTCATTATTCTTAGTTCTAACTTAGAAAGTTTAAATAAGTCTCTACTGTCCGCCCCTCCCCCCCTTCCCATCACTCTCCCTTTCCACAATGGCATCAATTTAATCTCTCATTAAGACAGTGATGTATGCTGAGAAGATCATGGGGATGGGAGCACTGAGAAGTGTTAGGACCCTGGGGTTATAATCGCTGTTCTGTCTCAGTTACTTTATCTATAGAATACAGGGTTAGCAGGGTGGGAGGATTAGGTGACTTTTCATTTCCCTTCCTGTATTGATTTTCAGTGATTCCATTTCCTGCCTCCCCAGCTAGGACCCCCCCCCCCCCTTCCCACACACACTTCCAGCTTCAACAGCCAACTATGGCCCAGAGGACATGATGCAAACTCATTTGTTGCCTATTCCTTTTTTTTTTTTAAAGATTTTATTTATTTATTTGACAGAGAGAGAGACAGCCAGTGAGAGAGGGAACACAAGCAGGGGGAGTGGGAGAGGAAGAAGCAGGCTCCCAGCAGAGGGGAGCCTGATGCAGGGCTGGATTCCAGGACCCTGGGATCACACCCTGAGCCGAAGGCAGACGCTTAACGATTGAGCCACCCAGGCACCCCACCTATTCCTGACCCTACCAGTGAGGTCCTTTGCAGAGCCCTACCTGCGTCCTGCACATGGAGCCTCCAGGACAGCACACTCCTGGTCTGTTGGCTTTTCCCACTTTCCCTCCTGTCTATTTGCTCATAAGGTTCTCCCTATTTACAAAGCCACATCTGTGTCCAGATCTTCCTCATCTTTCCAAGGCAATGTCCTCCAGGAAGACTTCTCTCTTTTTACTCAATTGACACTACTACCCTTTCTCAGTGTCACAGAGATTGAGCCTTTCATGTGGCACACATACATACAAACACACATGCACACATAACTAGGCATCATGTACATGTATGATGTATAGGTATGTATGTACATATCCATCTATCTGTTTATATCTTTATTATAAATTCTGTTCCCATGTCATTTTGTATCTAGGATGTATGACATGAAAAATACTCAAGAATGGGCATTCACAACTCTTCCTCACTTAGAAGAATTCGCAGCATTTTTTTCCACCTTGAGGACTTCTGTATACGCTAGGTCAGCACACAAACTTTTATTTGACAGAATCTGAGTGATGGGAGAGGGGAAATATCTGTATTGATTTATTTCAGAAAGTTATGGGTAGAAAAGAATGTAGTTAATCAAGAAGATTAGAAGGTTCATTGCCCTGCTGTAAAATTTAAGCTCCATGAGAGCAGGGATTTTGTGTGACATGTTCTCCAGTTTATCCCTGTTCTTGAAATGCTTGGCACACAGTAGGTGTTGTTTCAAATGTGTTGAAAGAATGAGTGACATTGGCCCATACCAGGTGGGCTGTGGGTGATGGAAGGGAGAGATCTTGGAAGTTGAGGGAGGCAGGTGGTGCTGACATGTGGCTGCTGTGTATGTGAGCTTTTGAGAAAGATGGGAAAAGGTTTTAGATTTTGCTGTGAGTTATGAACAAATCCTTCCTTGGCTTTTTTTTTTTTTTTTTTTCAGATGCTAGTAAAGATTCAAAAGATTGACAATGATTTCTTGGATGTTGGACCGATGTTTCACTGAATGAGGTAGCATCCCATAATCCCTTGCAAGGGAGGGGAGTCCCTGGAAATGAGGCACAGGCCCCCACAGGAGGGGGTGCTACACTGAGTGGGGAACAGGAGAGGTCCCCTTCCTCATGTGCATTTTTGCCACCACAGGCGAGACCTTGGAGCATGCAAGTTCAGCCATGGGAAGGCGGGTCACCTTCCTGGAGGAAAGACCTAATTCCCAGGTGCTGTGGCTCACTGGCTATTTTGGATACCTCTGGTCACTGGTTCTGTTGTGGTTCAGTGATGTTCTGCTTGGAATGAATAAGCAGAGTGCCGGGAGGTGCATCCACACTCTGTAGGGGACCCTAGGAAGGAAGAGAATCTCAGCAGATAAAACTTAATGGTCTGCAATTTGAAAAAATAAGATGTATCATGGTGGAGGTGGCTCTTTTCTTGTGTTTGGGTCAAGGAATCAGAATTTAAGATGTCAAAAATTTTTCTACGACAAAGCAGTGGTTTGAGTGTAGAAAATGGCCAGATATATACAGGAGGGGCTGCTCTCTAGATGAAAGAAATATATCTGTTGTCCCTTATTTATTCATGCATTCATTCATTTTGCAAATTTGTACTGAGTACCCACACAGCGGGTGTTGGGGGTACACTGGTGAATAAGAGCATCCTAGACTCTGTCTCCTACCCAGGAGTTTATAGTCTTGTGGGGAATAGACATTAAGGCCAGCAGAGCTTCGTGTGATGCATAATTTTGAACAGGAAAGTAGAGGGAACATGGGAGCTTCTAACATTACAGAGCCCCTTACAGACTGAGGGGTTCTGTAAGACATGTTTGAGAAAGTGACTTTTAATTTGAAGGTTGAATTTGGGAATTGGAGTTCATCAAATAAAACAGAGGAGGGTTCCAGGAAGTGGCAGTAGTGTGTTTTAGCCTCAGAGGGGAGGACTGTAGTCCCTTTGAGAGTGGAAAGATGTTCAGTTGGTGGCAGTGGGGATAGGAAGGGAGGGTGGCTGGAAGCAAGGCTATGTGTAAGGATTCTGGACTCTATCCCAAAGGCACTGGGAAGTTATTGAAGGATATTGCATTGTTTAGGTGCTATGAATTCTATGACACCATGATACTACTTTTCTAGGGCTGCTGTGATTGATGACCACACACTTGGTGGTTTAAAATAACACAGTTCTAGAGGTCCAAACTGGGCCCTCTGTCAAGGTGTTGACAGAGCTGTGTTCCTTCTGAAATGGGAGAATCCTTTATCATGCCTTTTCCAGTTTCTAGAGGCTGCCTACATTCCTTAGCTAGGGTCTTCCTCCTATTAGGATATGGACATGTTTGGGGCTGTGACTCTGCCGACCACAGATATTAGGCCTGGAAGTGACACTATCTGATTAGTGTGTATTCCACGAGGATGGGAGCCATGGCTCTTTGCTCACCACTGTATACCTTGTGCTTGGCACTGTGCCTGGCACGTGATAGGTGCATCTTAAATATTTGCCGGAAGAGTGAGGAGAAAGATATTTAAGACGTTCTGGCTACAGAAGGAAGAATGGGTTGAATTAGGGCAAGAGTGGTTGTGGATAGGCCAGTTAGAAAGTTATTTTTGTTCAGGAGATGGATCAGAGTTGCCTGGGAAAGGTGGCATCTATGGTTGGACTTGGAGGTTGATTAGATGTGAGAGTGGGTGACACGTAGATGTGTCACTTGGGCACAAAGGAAGGTGGTAGTGCCTCTAATGTCATCTGGAAGAGTAGCAGGTTCAGATGAGATGATGAGCACAGACTGGGATGGGCTGAGCTTGAGTTGCGTGAGGCTGGGATACCTAAGAGTCAACTCCTAACAGGCAGTGACCTATATTGAGTCTGAATCTTAGGAATGAAGTGGAGGCTGGAATTTAAGATTTGGAAGTCAAATCAGCACTTCGTGGTGGTTCATAGAGGTCACGGACTCTGACGTGGTCACATAGAGGAGAAGTGTAGATGGGGAAGGAGAGAGAGCCTAGACCAAGCCCTGGAGCACAGTTCACAAAATCTGTTTCTCATTCCCATATCACTGCTCTGCATGTTGAAACTCAGCTTGGAAAGAGTCATCGTTTGTGTCAAGTGTTTTTGCCGTTGTGTTGCTTTTATGAACATTTCTTATTAGGATGAACCCTGGGGGGTTGTCATGGAATATGGAAATCACATATTTTTAGAAAACCCACTTGCAGATTGCTTGCACTGACGTTTTTTGTGTGAGATTTGGAATTTGGGTCTAGTTAGGTGCATATTTATCAAGTTTGAGTGGAGAGTGTGGTAGGAGCCTCAAAAATCGGTGATGACCAAACAGGCACTCCCAGGGGCTGGAGGGAGCTGGGACTGGGTCCATCCTCTCTTTCTTTCCTTGTTTGCCTTTTTACCATGAACGCTTAGACTGAAGTGGGAGCCAGGGTCCCAGGCTGGGTATCCTGAGGGCTCAAGCCCAGTGAGAGTTTGGGGACCTTGGAGTAATTGTTATGAAGGACGGAAAGAGCCAGGACACTACCAGAACCCAGTGACTTCACCCTGGGAAACTGCATAAAGCCGCGTTGCCGAATCTAAATAGGACAAAAGAAGAGAGGGTGTTTGGGGCCCTTGTACTTAAGAATATTCATTGGGAGTGGACAACCTTAGTAGATCCTTTCCAGGACTTTAAAAAGCTTGAGGCAGGCCCAGGATACTTCAAGGTTTTTGAGATCCTAAGTATAAAAAACCCAAACCAACAACAGCAGCAACGAGAAAGGGAAGAAATGATGACACAATGTTGCAAATATTCTGGAATATTTAAGTTTACATTTAACAAACAAATTCTTTTAAACTCCAAAATGGACCCCACAATGAAGTTTAATTATGTGAGGCACGAGACAGTTATTTATTTATTTATTTATTTATGAGCAAGCATGCAAGCAGGGGGAAGGGGCAGAGGGAGAGAGAAACTTATGCAAGCTTCATGCCCAGCATTGACCCCGATGCAGGGCTTGGTCTCATGACCCTGAGATCATGAACTGAGCCAAAATCAAGAGTTGGCTGCTTAACCGACTGAGCCACCCTGGCGCCCCGGGCATGACATATTTAAAGGGTTTATAAAAGTTAATTCACTGTGTATCTTGTGGTATGGCCTCGTGATGCAACATGCGATTAGAGTGGATTGATGAATGTCATCATCTTTCAACTGTGTGTCATCTCTGTGTCCTATATCTATTATGAAAGTCAAAAATTGAGACCCTGGGGCGCCTGGGTGGCACAGCGGTTAAGCGTCTGCCTTCGGCTCAGGGCGTGATCCTGGCGTTATGGGATCGAGCCCCACATCAGGCTCCTCTGCTATGAGCCTGCTTCTTCCTCTCCCACTCCCCCTGCTTGTGTTCCCTCTCTCGCTGGCTGTCTCTATCTCTGTCGAATAAATAAATAAAATCTTTAAAAAAAAAAAAAAATTGAGACCCTGTGATTGTGAGGCCAAGGTCAAATGACCCTTCAGTGATGGTTCTTAGTACATTTTATCCGTTGTTTAAAACCCAAATAAAGTGTTCTTCCCCTGTCTTCAACATTAATCAAGAGCCAGTACATGCCAGGAAGTGGGCTGTACCAGGTACGGGCAGCACAAAGATGAGTAACATGCAGCTGAGGAAACAGCCGCAGCTCGCTCTAATTCTGGGGGATTTTTCTTGCTCTTGCTATCTTCTCTTGAGTTCTGAAGATTTAAAGGTTGTCCCATTTCCTTTTGCTTCTCTTGCACTTGAATTCTCTACTACTTTTTAAAAGAACAAATCTTAAGCACGTTATGTCGCTATTTATTTTAATGTGAAAATAAATCTTATTGTTATATTTATGTCTTATAAATAGTTAATTGTAAGTTACAGGCAGTTTTGTTGAAAAATGTAATAATCAAGCGTCATACCCTTCGGGGTAGACTCGGCAGCATGCAGCCCTATTCCTTGCATATGCAACAAAAGCTGTTTTGCTGGTTGATGCTTTTGATGTTATGGCCCCTTTTGGACTCCCATATAACAATGGTTTAAAATGACAGGAAAAGAAACTGCTAACTGTGGTCCAGTAGTCAATTCTCTCTTTCTTTTGGTAATGGGAACTCCACCACTTTAGGGAGTAATGGCTACTCAGCGAGAGACTACATTTCCCAGCCCCCTTTGCAGTTGGGTGTGGCGATCAGAGTCAGTTCAGACCAATGGCAGAGGAGAAAGAGCCACTCCTGTAACTTCTGGGTTTTGCCCTTAAACAGAAGCTTCTAGTTAGCTCCGATAGCTGTTATTATCTCTACTGCTGGCACTCCTGGAGAAAAGCTTTTACCTCTCCCTGACTGCCAGACCATGTGCACAGGTACATATTATCATATCACTTACCTTTCTCAGTTGTAAGAACCTTCTTTATCTGCCAGGCTCACTGTGGAGCTCACTGAACTCTTAGACGTGTTTGCGTTTCCAGCACTGGGCAGCAGACAATGTTCCTATTACGTTAGAGGGCCCCCATCAGTGTTTGCTAAACAGGGAGGGAACACCTGCATTGGGTTTCCAAGGTCAGTTCGGGTCAATCTACAAAATGATGCAGGGAGCACAGAAAGCATGTCATTCGAGTGTGCTAGTCACTAAATCGCTGATAGTAACGGTATTTCAACAACTAACCCCTCCCCTGTTCCCACCCTGTACATCTTACAGAATGCATCCATACCTTCATGCTTCTACCATCCATAAAATGCCACGTATCTAGCCAACAATGACAACCTTTAATTTTCAGTAAATGTCTTTTAGGGTGTTAGCACATGATTTGGCCAAATGGTTAAATGCAGCTTTCAGAGAATTTGCTAACTACCTTACAGAAAATTCAGCTTGGAAAAGAGGCTGATCAGTTGTGTTCCTTTAAACAAAGTTGGTTGGTTTGTAACTGGAGGAGTGCCCTAGCCTCGTGGAATTCTGACAATAATGTTACATTTTGGAGCATCTCTGGGTAACGTGACATCACTGAGCCACGCTAGACACGGCTCGTGGCCATCAATGCCATCATCCACTGCCTAAGCTATTCTGATTTCCTCTGATTTGGGAATCCCAGGCTAGTTTTGCCCGGGCTCTGAAGATGATCTTGGAATACCCTCCATCAGTTGCCATTTGTAGGGCAGGCAGGTAAACAGCAAGGCAGGGGGGAAGAAAGAAACCAGTTTATTGTACCTCAGTGATACCAGCAACAGCCATCGCCAATCACAGTGGAAATAGATTTTATTTTCCTTCCCTTGTGTGCTTTTCTGTAAACAGCGAAACACATTGAATCAATTTTTCAAACAAACTTGTAAAATCAGAAAATACAAGGACCTTTAACAGTTGGTAGCATGAATTATCAGGGGCCACAAAGAGGTTTTTAACTATTGAAACATGTTGGCAATGAGACAAGTGAGGATTTTTCCCCTTCCAAACCGTTAAAAATAGCTTTTATAAACTTTTAACTCCCTCTGATGGTGAGCTCAGCATTAATCACCTTTATGACATCTTATATTTAGGCCACGGATAAATCCGTGGGTCCTAATCAACCACTTTCCTGAGGAAATTGGCCAAATCCCGACTTGGGGGAGATGAATCACAACAGCCCTGCTATTCAGACAAATCTCTTTTCAAGTGCCCTTAAAGCTTTTTTTCATACACCAGCGAAGACAGCCACACAGGAAACAATCATAGTTTAATCTCTTGAAAAATTTCCTTCCTGCATCGCAGTGCTTTCAGACAGGTAGTCAGAGCCAGCCAAAGAAAATTAGCAGCGGCCCCTGCCAAGAGCAGGCTGCTACTTGAGCCTCTGAGCTCCCCGCCCCTTCCTCCCCTTCCGGTCCCCAGCGTGGGGGCCTGAAATGGGGTGCTCTTCTGCCTGATGGCGGCCCTTACTGCCATTGGGAAGGAAAGAACAAGGCGCAGAAGGGCCATTGGTGACTCATCGTATGACGAGGCATTTTTCAAGCCTCTCCTCCCTCTCCTCCTGGAATTCTCTCAAGCTCCTGGCTGGGAGGATGCACGTTGTCTGCAGGAGCACATTTGGTTCTCAGGAAGGGCAGTTTCTCTGAGATGGAATCATGACAAATGGGTGTCTGCCCTTTGCTGGTGGAGCCTCACTCTTCCTGGGGAGCAACGTGGGCTGGTTCTGAGCCCCCTGGGGAGTGCTGTTGTTTTCACAAGGCTCCCAGGAATCTGAGCTAGTCCTCAGATTGGTGGAAGGGACAGGCCCTAGTTTCCATAACTCTGCTTGCTTCACCTTCTGCCACCAGCAACGTCCAGAGTTTTACTGCAAATTTCGTTTGGGGCTCTCTGGATGCTTTCCCTTAGGGATTCAGTCACGGGTCTCATGAAGGTCTAAGGCTGGACCTTGCCTCGAAGGAGCTTCTTCCAACGAGCAAGTTCACGGAAACTGGACAAAAAGTGATCCCCTTCCCCACTGAGCCTTCTAAGCCATTGACCTCTGGCTCAAGTCCCTGGATGGCCTGTCCTCATCTGTTCTCTTGACCCCCTGGGAACACCCCCCCAATTGCAAGCATGCCTCTGCCCACCGCACCATCTCACTCTCTTGCCTCTTGGTGCTGCCTACTCACCCAACAGTGTTTTCATCCCCCCCCCCCTTGGCTTGGCAATTTCATGAACAACCTGGACAAAATTAGTTGCATTTCCATCTCTTGTGCACTTCCCCCTCCCATGTTTGTGACTTGTATAAAAAAAAAAATCTGTGTATAGACCAGAACATTGCCCAATCTTTCAGATTAGGAGAGAGGGGGCAAAAGGATTTATTGGCCAAACTTCTGATTGGCACAAAAGAAAGTGAACAGAATGAATGATCGTAAGAATAGTCCCTCCAGGCCACCCACGGTGTCTAGGAATTCCCTGGATCTGTTCTCGCACATTTTCAGGCCAAGCAAAAAGTCCTTGAAATAGGGCCTAATGGTTTTCATCTCATTCTTCCTCCATTGTTCAAGGATAACTGAAAGAGAGCTTTGTAATGTTTCCCTGAGACAGATGCGTCGGCCAGCTGGGAACGTTGTCTCAGCAGCCCTTGTCAGAAACCTGGCAGTCCAGGTCCCCAGTGTGGCTGAGGAGGGGCCTTGCTCACACTGCTGTGAAGGAATGTCAGTAACTCAGTGGCACCTTAAGATGTTCATCGTAGAGTTATTTATAATGTAAATTATTAATGACTTGAATTTCCAGCAATAAGGGGATGCTTAAATCACTGTTAGTACTGTCCATTCAATAGATACTTGTCTCAGGGATGAAAAGCCATGTTTTCAAAGAAAACTAAACTAATGGGAATATGCTTACGGTATGTTCAATGAAAAAATGTAGCATGCACTGTTTATACTAATTCCACTTTAAGTATATTTATTATAGAAAAAAGGACTATTTTTGGTAAATGGAATCAGGAGTGGTTTTAATTTCACTCTCGCAAATTTCATTATATCTAAAATGTTTTTAATGAAAGCAACGTTGTTTTATAACCCCAGATACCATTGTCATTATTTATGATTGTATCACTGCACTCCATTTTACTTTTTTAGAACCTTGAAACTCTCTTGAATTGTCTTCTCCCCCCCCCAAAGTCTTTGCCCATAGAATTCTATGTAATTGTTTTCTGATTAAAAAAAATTTTTTTTTTGGGGGGGGAGAGTATTTTTTATATGTATTCTACTTGGCTACAAAACCCCAAGGACATGCAATAACTTTCTTTATGTTCCTGTTCCTTCTCCTCTGCCAGACAGTTTATTTTGGTTAATTAGAACTTGGGCTTGGGTGGGACTTACTATTTTCCCTACCTCCTGATAGATGAAGTTACCACTGAGGTGAGTGAAGAGTGTATTAGGTATGCTGCTATCTAGAAGCTTTTGCAGGTAAGGTCCCTATTCCTCTCGTCTTGCTCTGCCTCTGAGCTGAATCAGGCCAGATTCTTCAACACTTTCCTCTGGTCTTTGATCTATTGACATACTCTCACCATGACATCCCTTCTGCTCATCTTTTTTTTTTTTTTCTTGTCCACATTCAAATGCCTTTAACTCTTGGTTTAGTAGTTTCCTCCCACATGCCCAGATCCTGCCTCTCTGTCTCTGTCCCCGAGACACGATTGGAGGTCCAGTCTCCCTCTGTGCTTCCCTCAACCCTGACCATCCCCTGCGTTGCATTTACCACCTCGAAGGGAAATTACCTGTCTGTCTCCCTCTGCAGGGGCAGGGATCACTTCCTCCTTATCTGTCCAACCCCAGTGTATAACACAACACCCCATTTTCCTAGGCACTCAGAGCAATAATGTGAACTGAGTTATGCTGGTTGTAATTTCCGTCTCCTCAACTGCAGGATCAGTTTATTTTCGACATTGCTATGTTCCTTTTGTGATTCCTAGACCATCAGGTTCTCATGGTCTTTTTAAGTCCTTGCACTAAAGCTTCAACTTTTCTTTATGGGCTCATCCAGCTACATTGGTTTCTAGCTGGTCCTTTCCAGTTGTTTTCTCTGACTCTGGCAGTTCACACATACGTAATGATATTCATACAGAATTGCACAGATATTATGTCTGATGAATTTGCCTGTTTTATGTATTTTTTTTTAATTTTTTAAAATTTGTGTTAGAGATAGATAGAGAGTTTGGGGAAGAACAGAGGGAGAAGGAGAGGGGAAGCAGACTCTCCGCTGAGTGCAGAGCCCAACATGGGGCTTGATCCCATGACCCTGAGATCACAACCTGAGCTGAATCAAGAGTCTGATGCTCAACCAAATGCACCACCCAGGCCCCCTACCTGTTTAGTTTTATCTGAGAACTTTCCTCCTTTCTCAGTCTGTCTTTGAAAGTCTTGGAAGGAGGAAGTGTAGAGGGGAGGAAGGGAGAAAAAGAGAAAGGGGACCAAATGATTATTTATGTATTTCATCTTTAAAATGTTTGTGCTCTACTTTGGTGAACACTCCGTGGCTCTTAATTAGACATTGTATTTTTTCTGGAATTTTGATACTAGGCGGAGTCTAAAGACATTGAGATACCAACTGGGCAGAGAAAAATTATGTTGACTCATACGTTCTAAGGAAATGTTGGGTCAGTAATGCTATATTACGATGTCTTTGGGTAGTGGCATTACTGTATAAACAACCTCTGAAACACTAACATTTGGCAAAATCAAGATCTTTGACAGATATTTTTAAGGCAACGTTAAGTTTTATCTTCTGGGCCAATGAAAGACTGAATGTCCAGAATTTGATGTTTGATAGGAAATTTCCCTACTATACATAACTGAAAAGGAATGCCTTCAAAGGCTGGCTGATGAACCAAAATAAAACTAAGAATAAATAGGACATAACCGAATGACAAGGAGGGAGGTCGTCAATCCTTGACAGGCATCTCTGCCTTATTACAACGGCTCTTCCTGGATCCCTGTAACTATAGCCGGCTAAGCCCTGATTTATTTGACTTCACTTCATGAAACTCTTATGACCTAATAATCACATAAGGTGTGGTGGGAACCAGAGTGAGATCCAGCCTGCCTGAGCCCAGACTAAGCACTCAGCAACAGGCTTATCCAAAGCAATGCCTTGCCCAGGTCAAGGCCATGTCAATGTATGAACACTTTGCTTACTTCAGGCCCAAGTTCAGATGAGTCAGAGAACATCCGTGTGCCTCTGGCCTCCACCCCATGATGCTTCTTTTGTTTAGTTGTTGATAGAGACCCTGCCCCAGAAGATTCCAAGGATTGATTGCTCTTGAAGGCACAAGAAATCACAATGCGATTTCCTGGCACCAGAAGACGTGTGGATGTTGGCTTTCTGTGTGGGGCAAGGTGAGGAAGGGAGTGTGGCATGCCACACTGGATAGGTCGCCAGGGACCAAAATTTGTCTCTTGCTCTCTCTCCTTTGCCCTCACCTACCCTACGCTTCTGTCATCTTTCCAATCATGAGCTAAGTGTGCACCAAGCCGCTTATTTTCCTCCTGCTCACACAGGAGACCACATTCTAGGCCTCTCTATTCTCCACCAGCTGGACATGGTCCAAGGAGAACTCCAAGGGCCAGAGGATAGTGAAATCACCAGAAGGAATGAGCCAGGGTCCCTGAATCCCCTTGTGGTAGGCTGCTGCTGAATGTTTGATCAGACTGTGATATGAGTGGTACATAAACTTGGATTAGGGTACACTGCTGAGATTTAGGGTTGTTTGTTACAGTAGTTAGACCGACCAATACCGGGTGGTTGCAAAATCCAACTTTCCAGTGGCCAGGATACCTTCCTTGTTCTCTGCCTCCACTGCCTCATCTGTAAAATGGGACACTGATTATACTTAAATCAAAAGGATGTGGGGAGATAGAATCACAGAACAGTGCCTGGTACTCAATGAGATGTTAGCCTACTACTACCGTTAGGTACCATGATTACTACCACTAGTATCTCTGCTGGAATACCACCCCAGTTATTGCTGTGGAGCTTTCTTTTGGAAGGAGGAAGCCCATGAAGTAAGTGCTTGCTCATTCTAAGAAAGCCTATCAGAGCCCTCAACATTCCTGAGAGGAGGAGAATAGGTTTCTTGATGCGAACTCATGTGAAGTACTTGCTAAACGAACAAAACAAGTCTTAGATCATGTTACTTGGGGATTATGTGCAAGGAACTGATACATTTCCTGTTGTTACTGAGGCTGAATACCATCTAATGGCTCACAATGGATTTAGAAAGGAGCGATCATTTTGGATTATGAGAAAAATCACTGAAGAGTTCATGGCAAGGCAGTTAATGATTTAATCTTCTCGGCTTATTTAGCAGTGGTGATCTCACTTACTGAAAAGAACATACAGTGAAATTGGCCTTAGACATTTAATAGTGGCCATAGAGCATATTTGACTTTTCAATGGGAGATTTGCTTTATGAAACTTAAGTAATGGGATTTAAACAAAAACAAGTGGCATTTATAGTGATGTCCCAATCAGTCAATTAGAATAATTAAAACTGTTCAGCTAGCTAGCAGGTAGAGATCTGAGTCTAAAGAGGGTAGAGTTGAGACGTCTAGTGTGGTCATTAAAAATGTGAGCTTTGGAGTCAGACTGACTGGGTTTAGATTTGTTGACTTACCAGCTGTGTGACTTTAGGCAACTAACTTATTCTCTCTGAGCTTTGGTTTCTTCATTTGTAAAGTGGAAATAATCATAATACTTCTCTTGTAAGGTTATGATGATTAGATGAGTTAATACATATAAGGCTTAGAACAGAATGATAGTAATTCTTATTATTTATCATAATTATCATCATTATTAAGAGAAAATATTATTTAGTAACTTGGCCTGGAACACAGCCATCAATTTCAAAGGTGTTTTGAGTTTTAGAACATTGAACGTCCATCTTACGGAGCTCCCCCTAGGGGTATAGCATAGAATTGCACTTGCCTGATTTAATGGACAAGACCGCAGCAGCAGGAAGGAGAGGGTTCAGAGCCAAGATGGTGATACACATTGTTTGCACCAAGAGGCTCATTTTCATACTTTTTGTTTGATGATATTTTTAGCTAACCTGAATGCTTTTGAATGCTGTTAGCTGATGAGAAGGACTAGAGAGATAAGAATGAGCCTGGTGGACAGCAGTACAAAGAACATTTATGGCTTCAACCCATCTCTGAACATGAAAATGGCATCTTCCCATTTTGCAGAGAACTGTTTTCCAGGAAATTAATTTTTCGTCTTCCCTTTTGTCTCTAGACGTTTCAACTCTTCTTTTTTAAACCACATGACATCTGTTTTTAAAACTTTTTGCTTGGAAATAATTTCAGACTTACAGGAAAATTGCAATAAGAATATTTACAAAGAACAACAAATACCTTTACCCAGATTCACCTGTTGTGAACATTTTATTGGGTTTGCTTTATCGTTTGTTCCCTCTCTTTCTATACATATACGCATGTAATATTTTTTTCTGAACACTTGTAAGTAAGTTGCATGCATCATGGCCTGTAATCCTTGAATACTTAGTGTTTATTTCCTAAGAACAAAGATAATTATTCTCTTATATAACCACAACACACTTACCAGTTTTAGTAAATTTAGCATCAGTATAATATTTTTATCAAATCTGCTGTCCATAATAGCTCCTATAACATTTTTTCCTTCAATACAGGATCCAGCCTAAGATTGCATTAGTTGTATGTCTTTTAGTTTCCAGAAGGCTTATTTTTAAAAAGACAGAACACTTTTAAGCACTAAAAGGTTAATCTTACTTTATTGCTCTTAATAACAGAGGCAAACCAACTTGATCTATTTATGATACTTGATACTGTAATAAAAATGAAATAAAATGTTCATCTCTTAGAATGGTTTACTTTTTTGCATGCCATTTAGAGGTAAGTGGTTAATTTTTCTAAGTTATCTCATGGTTCCATTCTGGGGCTTCTGTTCCCATAAACTTCTCAAGGATAAGCACTCTCTGCCTTCCTCAAGTTTAATTTGATAAATGTATGGACATCAACAAAATGGAATTCCAGGGAAATCTCTCAGTAAATAGCTGGGAAATACATCTTTTTGGAATTCAAATTGAATGTACTTTTTCAGGTTCAAGTTTGCTCAGACAAATGCCACATATTTTTATAGAAGAAAAGTTCTATTAATATTTTTAAGTGCCTCTCAAGTTTCTGGGACAGTGAACACATTACTGGGGGGAATGAACCAACCCATAAAACCTCTTCCAATGACTTGAACACAGAAATGCGAAATAGCCTTCAAATTTGAAGTCCAACTTGTAATTAGTTTGGGTGATTACCTCTTTGGCCATTTCTTCTGCTCTTATAATGGACCTCTGTAGGCGGGACCAGTGGCTTTTAGAGTCAGCTTCCTGCATGTCTTTATGGGTTCCATGAAAAGAAAGGTGTGTGTGTGTGTGTGTGTGTGTGTGTATGTGTGTGTGGTGGGGAGGGTAGAGGGTAGAGCTGCAGTTATTTGCTGTCCCATTCTTCAGAAGCTAGTAGGTGGTGAATTGGCCTAGTCAAATCCAGGGGTAGGAGAGAAGTAGTTGAGGAAGCAAGGGAGGTGCTGGGCTTTGGAAAGGAGGGTTAATGGGTAGACGGGAGATGGCGGAGGGCAAAGAGGGGGTTTCCTTTGCAATCTTTCAAAGCGAAATGTTCCTGGAAGTCATTATCAGGTAATTATTTATACAAGAGTAGCACTACCAGAGGACCAAAACAAACAGAAGGCCATGTGGAGAGCGAGCTGCTTGGCTCCCTTTTCAGATCGAGTGGAGTGGATGGTTGGTTGAGTACTCTGGCAGAAACTGTGTTTCTGAAAATAATGAAAAAGAAAAACACCAGGGAAACTGGTATTTGAATTTTGGATCAAGATGAGAATAATATGAGAAAGAAGGAAAGTTCTGGAACCTCAAGTCTAAGGGAGCAGAGAGTGAAAATGAAATTCTAGTCTAAGTGAGGAAGGAGTCACTATTGACCAGTGGCTAGTGGGTGGGGAGGAGGCAAGGATGGAACAGAGGGAGCTAAAGCACGGCATTTTTTGATTCACTGAAAAACGCTGAGGTGTTCTAATTCTCTAGCTACAGGATTTAGTCCTCCGGGGTTGAATGTGGATGAATTCCTGTCTTTTAGTGCATAAACTCACTTCTATTAGGAAGGATTGGAAGCTCATAATTACTCCTTAAGAGCAGCCATTTTGTGTGCATAGAAGGGCCCAACTCATGGACAATGGGGACCTTAAATATTTGCCTCAGATAATGGCCACAAAGGAAGGCAGGCTATCATAAGGCGTCTCACCTCCATCTCGTGGGCTTGCGGGGTGTTCGGTGTGGGAATACCCGAAGTATGCTCTTTCTGCAGCTTCTCAACCAACAGCTCGTGGCAGCTATTACTTGCCATGGAAGTTAAGCATGACACGGAATAAATTAGGCAAGTGAGGCGTAACTATAGTGGTTCAATTGTCTTTTCTGTGCGACTTGTACAAATTAGTCTGATTATTTTATAGACTGACTCTATAAGGAATAAGGATCTGGAATACAGTCCAAGTTTTTCTTAATAGGTAATATAAGTGGGATTAAAGATTAAACTTTAAATGGTTTTGGTCAACAGTGAAGACTTAGATACCACACAACCAGTGATGTTTAGTGATCCCTGGCATTTTTTCGGTGTGTATGTGGGAGGAACGATGAATAAGATAAAGTTAAATAAAATCTACCTGTCATATGATAGTTGGCAGTATCCATCCGTTTCCAGAGCAGCAACTTTGATGTCTTGATTTAAGTAACCCATGAAAGAGAAGAGGGTGTAGTTCCTTCAAGGGCAGGTGCAGTGGGCCTCTCTCTGTCCAGCAAGTCCTTTTCCTGTTGTGACTCACAAATTGATGACAATGGTGAAACTTCCTTAGTTTCATAAAATATAGTTTGATGTTTAGATAATCATGCTTATTGTTTTTGACCTTTCTCTTTAGAATTTTTCTATAGTAAGTAGTGCACATAACAAAAGTTAAATTATATTAGCTGTGTGGTCGATCAATACACAAGAATAGATCACACATGCATGCATATATTTAGCTCTATAAAACTGACATTCTTTAGGTAAAAGTGCACAAATATTTCTAGTTTCATGAGAGTCAAATTAAAATATATACAGGCATATTGCATTTCTACTTATCAAACGATAATGTAACATCACAATTCCAGTAAAATAATGTGCGAACAATAACCGCTATATTAAAACACTCAGCAGACTAATTTGTAGAGTAGTTGTCAATGGAAGTCATTATACTATTGTGTGCAGGTGGTGTGCTTCATTCTGTGAGGGAATTTGGGGTTCAGGTTCAGGATGAAGCAGTCAGAAAGATCTCACAGGGTGTAGTAGCCAAGCAAGCCTGTAAATAGGTTTTCCTCCCATGAATAATGGGGGAGGGGTGTTATATAGGGGTGTGAGAATGTCTGGGGGAAGATCTTCCTGCCGGGAGCACATGTACAAAGGCTGGTGGGTATGGAAAACTATGAGCCGTCCACTATTGCTGTAATTAGCATTCTGCAGAGGCCAAACCTTGGAAAGCCCTCTATGCCACCCTAAGAGATGCAAAACAGCTTCTGCTGTTATTCTAATACCTTCCATTTATGGAGTTGAGCAGAAAGCTGGGTCTCTCGTGTGGATGGTGAGCTAGAGAGCCCACTGAGAGGCGACACTGAAAGCTTGGGTCCAGTGGCCCCCTGAGCCATCTTTCTAGCCCAGATGTCTTCACAAGTTCATGGTGTAGACAACAGAGAGATGGGGAAGGGTTTCAAACAATTCCTGGGTACAGGTTAAAAGGTGGTCTGGGCACTGTGATACCATTTCTAGTTGTGCACTGGAGACGGAATGATGGGGTTGGAGAGGAGAGGACAGATTCAGGGAGACTTTAGGCCAGCTCTTCAGCAGGATTTGGATCTGACTTGGAGATGGCAGGGGATGGTGGAAAAGGAGAAGTCCAGGATAACCCCCAAATCCCTGCCTGATTTCACCTGCAGAAGGGGCAAGGAAGTTGGCCTTGGTGGTGACTTTTGCCTCTTGGACACCTAAGTGCCTCTGAGACACCTCAAAGTCAATTCAATCTGGAATTTGTGGAGTGGTCCGAGCTACACAGATGGACTTGGGAGCAGCTTGTCCTCCAGTTCTTAGTGCTTCCTTTTAGCTTGCTTTCTAGCTCAGGATTCCGTGAGTGGAAGATATTAGGGTAACAACAGAAGCTCACTCTCTATATTATCTACTGGGGTCACAGGAAGCCTCATGATCTTTTCCATAAGGCAGAACCAAAGGTGTAAGGTGTGAAAGGGGTTTGGGGTGGGAGAAGGGATCATTTACTCACTTAGGGGCACATCAACCAAAAGTTGTACCCTAGGGGTGGGAATTGAGATTGTGCTTGTCAAGCTGGGCTGAGGGTTCTGTATAAACGTGGAGGGCTGTTGGCCTCAAAATCACATGTTTTGTAGGCAAGGAGCGTTTGTGAGCTTGGAAGGAATGATTTTGATTTAATATACACATAGAGAATTAGGATTTAATGCATACTTGTAGCATTATAATTTATTATACTCACAGTGCCACTGGGACTAACAGGAACTCCTGTTCTTAGCATGCAGCATGAAACTATATACCCCAAATCAGAGCTGGCCTGTGGAGGCTGGCCACCAAAAGTCGTTATTGCTGCAGCCTATTGCAATGCAGGTAGGTCGGGGAGGTTCCTAAATTGGACGAGGAGCACCATGAACGTGGACTGGCAATACACCGGAGGCCCGAAGATGTTGTTAGGTGGAGTAGGACAGAGCTGGCTCTGTGGGGTGATTGCAGAGGGTCTCTGGAAAGGTCAGGAAAAGGAGGTAGCTGATGGTTTTGGAGCAGAGCTATGGTTTGGGGGAGGTCAGGGGAGCAGGGAGATGGATAACATTCATGTTCAGAGGAAAGTGTCAGGGAGTCCTGGGCCCTGAAGAGGGGGAGGGAATCAGGTCAATGCTGGTTGCATAGAGGGAGGCACAGAGCAGGAAAAGAGACCCAACCACTCCCTGTAAGTAGGGTTGGACATTCCTGAGACGTGAGAGGTGAGAAACCTGGTGGGCCATCCTCTGAATATCTGATGGATGGGCCAAGTTAGAAATACATGAGGTGGGGTTTTTTGTTTATTTTGTTTGTTTGTTTAGTTTTGTTTTAGGATACAGTGGAAACTTGGTGAGATTGTAGATCAGGGACAGAAAATGCAAAATGTGTTTACTTTCTCCTTGGGCAGGAAAAGAAGGAAAAAACTCCATCGGCCTTAGAATTTGCATATGTTTGTTAAATGAAGTGACAAAGTGGCCTCTGGAAAGAAATCCCGGAGACGCAGCAATTGAAAGCGGGGTGTTGGTGAAGTGCTATGAGTATTTAAGGGCACCAGGAACGTGTGAGAGAGAAGATTAGGTTTGCCCCAGTATGTGGGACAGCAAGTTAAAGGTCTGGGGACAAGTAAGTTAAATCCAGCCATTTTTATGGAAGAGGAAGAAATAGAGAAAGTGGGGTCCTCAAAATAATAAAAAAGCAGGAGCCCAGAGAGTGAGAAAAAGGGCCATGATTCAGTGTAAAATGAGCCAAGAAGCCTGGATTTGGAATCTGGATTTGGCTGTTTCCATCTGTGTCTGCTGGGCAAGTACCAGTGTCTCCAAGCCCGAGTTCTCATGTCTCTCCTTTTGAAAACAGGACCTAACTCACCTTCTCTGAAGGGTTATGGAGCAAGTTAAACAACCCAATTTCTCCTTTCTATTTTTATTTTTTTATCCTCTATGGAACCTGTCCGGAGGTTCATGGAGACAATATGATGGCGGCAGGAAGGATGCGGGGCTCCAGGTGGGACGTACGTGGCGGAGGACCTCCAAGCTCTTCTGGTTCAATAGGTTAAGTTAGAGAGCTCTCCTGGACCAGTTACAGGGCTTGGACTTAGGAACACACACGGCCCCGGAGGAAACACTTTGCTTACCGCCCGCCTCCGCTGGAGTTCTGGCCGTTCAGTTGGTCAAAAGGCAGCAAAGATCCGTGAAGCCTGTTCTGAATCCACCCAAAGTTTCTGTGCAAAGGGCGTCCTTCTCCCTTCTTCTCGTGCGAGGTGCGGCTATTAATTACACTAAGTGACAAAGATTCTCCTTGTTGCTTGGTGGACACAAGGATGAATCTTTGTTACTGACTGCAAGTAATAGAAGTCTGGTGCTGATAAAGAGCCGGGCCAGGAAAACACACGCGGTGACACGCAGGGGGCATATGGCACCTTCTTCTGAATCAACCCAAGAGGCTGTGGGGAAACAGAGTAGGTATTATTTAGTCAAGTTCCTCCTATGAAAATATAGCCCGTGTCCTTTTCTGCTTGTTCAGTTTTGGCACTAGAACAACCTGTCTCTTTACATTAGTTCAGTTCTGTAGAGAAACGGTCATTTAGAAGGAAATACTTGGAAAATTCAGGCACCCGTCCATTTTTAAAGTCACAACTGAATGATTGCTTTCTTATTGTGCTACACGGAGCTGGAAAAATCATTCCTTTCTGTACATATTTTTCTTTTTTGCTTTGTGTTTTCATTATGCTTAAAACACACATATGTGCCAGAAATGAAAACATTTTCAAAGGGCAAGTTTCAAGGACAACTAAAAATAGGACCTATTGCCAAATATACGTTTCCCCCGTATGTAAATGACTGGAAAGGAGCACAATGAAAAGCATATGCTATTGAAATTCTCTTTAGGAAAAAAAAAAAAAAGAGCTGGAGGATTTGACTTCTGGCCCTGAAACTCTTTAAACTAGTAGTTTGCACTTAAATTTTATCCTCAGTCTTTAGACATAATCCTTCGCATAGTTTATGTCTATCTTCTCATGAACATTGAAAAAAAAAAACCACTACTAAGAACAATTTTATTCTCCAAATGGGAAAATTTTATGTCATTGCATCAGTCTGTGGCCTGACGTGAAACATTCAAGTCATTATCGAGGCTGAAAAATGTATAAAACCAGAACATATAGGCTGCTAGTGGCCGCATCCTAGACCCAAGGATGAACCAATGAGTTGAGAAGTAAATGCAGATTTTTTAAGAGAAAGCCTTTGGTTTCTTGTCTTCCGTGGTCTGCAACCATGAATTACCTCAAATTCTATTACTCAGCAACCAGAAAGAATGAGTTCTCAACATTTGCTACAACATGGACGGCACTGGAGGAGATAATGCTTAGTGAAATAAGTCAAGCAGAGAAAGACAACTATCATATGATTTCTCTCATCTATGGAACATAAGAACTAGAATGATCAGTAGGGGAAGAAAGGGATAAAGAAGGGGGGGTAATCAGAAGGGGGAATGAAACATGAGAGACTATGGACTATGAGAAACAAACTGAGGGCTACAGAGGGGAGGGGGGTGGGGGAATGGGATAGACCGGTGATGGGTAGTAAGGAGGGCACATATTGCATGGTGCACTGGGTGTTATACACAACTAATGAATCATCGAGCCTTACATCGAAAACCGGGGATGTACTGTATGGTGACTAACATAATATAATAAAAAATCATTATTAAAAATAAAAAAAAAAAAAAGAATTACCTCAAATTCTTTCTGGGGGATAGAAAAAGGAATAGAACAAAGTACGTTAATTAAAATCAAAGACGTCAACGGTGACAGGGATTTGCTTGGGGTTCGGGGGAGTCACCCCATGTGAACGAATTGCCCTCTGTGCTTAAATCTGTCCCTTGTAACTTAGCAGAATCAACATTCTTCACGAAAAATCCCACTGGGGAGCCACTCGAATGCCTTGTTTTATCGTCTGAAAAAAAAAAAAGAGTTTGAGCAACGAGTCACAGTCACAGCTGTTCTCCATCGTGGTACAGTACAGTCACAAACCTGAGTCGCGGTCTTCCTCGTGGGGGGCTCCCGCGGGGCCGGGGTCCGCTGAGCTCCCTGGAGCCCTCGTCTTCCTCTGACAGGGCTGTGGAGGCAGTGCTGTCCCACACACTGTGACCGCAGGTCTCGGCCTCTACCCTTGGAATTATCTCGCTTTCCCAGCCCTGGTTAAATTTTGCCTTCCGTATCTTAATATTTCCATGATAGAACATGGAAAAAGAAACTTAGAAAAGGTTTCACCTTTGCGATGAAGAAGTTATGACCTTTGCTCGCATTTGCCAGAGAAAGTGGCTTACAGCACCAATTAACATGAATTATTAACTCCCAGATTAATAATTTATTAGAAGCCTAACGGCCCGAGGCACTGCCAGATCACACTATTGAAAGAAAAACGAAGAAAACAGCATAGCTCTAATTATAACAATTCGTCAACGGTGCTTGGAATAAGTAACGGCATTTACACTTTCTAGAGGATTTTTAAAATTTTCCCTTAATACCTCACGGGCTGCAAAGCCAGATGAATTAACCCATAATTCCTGCAATGACTTGTGTGATGTTGATTTAAAAAAAATTAAGTGCTCACATACCCCTTCCTTTGTGTCCACTTGTCTTTGAAACCCCTGTGCGTGTTAATCCGAACACGCACCTCAGCGGGACACCTGCTGTATTATCCACGTGGGCCTGAGGCTGCGCCCGGAGCCACACGGAGACATGGGGACCGGGCGTACCCGTTGCCACGGCCGTCCTGACAAAGTACCGCCCAGTGGAGGGTTTAAGTCCCCAGTGTGTCTGTGTCCACATTTCCCCTTGTCGCAAGGACGGCAGTCCCGTTGGGTTAGGGTCTCACCCTGATGACCTCGTTTTGACTTGATGACCTGTGTAAAGACCTGAGCTCTGAATAAGGTCACGTGCCGAGGTGTTGGGGGATTAGGCCCCTAACTTAGGAATTTTGGGGGAGAAGCGGGGGAGAGGATGCAATTCACCGAACTGGGGAAGTCTGGCCTGGGTCTGTGCTCTTCGCCATCAGGCTAGGCCACCTCCCATTTGTTGGTCTTTTTGAGTATGAAAAGCTCATTAAGGGAAACTTGACTTAGAGCATCTGACCGAGTCCTACCCAAGAACTGTCCTCAGCACGGTGGCTCCTGGGGACAGTGTCTCTGGGAGGAGCTCAAGCAGGGATCTGGCTAATTTAGGGGGTCAGACTGGTTTACAGCTGGAGACTCTCTAAATTCCCTTTGAGGTCCAAGCCCACTGTGTTTTGAAATCTAAAAGATCTTCCAGCTCTTTCTGTTTGACTCTGGAGTACATGTTTTCTTAAATCCACATTTTAAAGGCATTTTAGGAGGGAGAGACCTAATTACTTCCTTTTCTCCCTTCCAAATTCCTGTTCTTGGAGCCACAATTACGTTATACAGCACCACCCTACCTTGCAAACCAACATGACCTCATCATCTCTTGAAATGGAAAGAGAGAAACCAAAAGGCCCCCCAGTTCTTATTCTTTGGCCTTCTGACTTGACAAAGAAGCAAAGCTTGAAAATCCCTGTTCTCTAATGGAGGAGTGAAAAGGAAAAAAAAAAAAAGAGAGAGAGAGCAAGGAAAAGGAAAATCAAGAAAAGGAAAGGAGCAGAGAAAGGAATTTTGCAAATCAAAGTAAAAATTGGGCATGGGATTTAGAAGATTAGGGGCGCCTGGGTGGCACAGTCGTTAAGCATCTGCCTTCGGCTCAGGGAGTGATCCCGGCGTTATGGGATCGAGCCCCACATCAGGCTCCTCTGCTATGAGCCTGCTTCTTCCTCTCCCACTCCCCCTGCTTGTGTTCCCTCTCTCACTGGCTGTCTCTCTCTCTAATAAATAAATATAATCTTAAAAAAAAAAAAAAAGAAAATTATGCTTTGCTTCATCCAATGCCAAATGTCAAAGGAAAAAGTGAGAGCTCACCCGTGGTTATTCCACTGGTGAGACCCAGGGTCGGGATTCGCACGGACTGCTTCTTATCACCTGGTCCCGCTCCCCGCCGAGCTCACCCCAGGGCCATCTGGCAAAGTCATTGCAATGATCAGATTCCCAAGAACATATGCTACATTTGGCACCCAGCCTCAATATTTTTAGGATTTTCTCCTTTCCTTCTTTGTGTTTCTCTGTGAGTAATAGCATTTTAGTGGCATTTACGTGTCAGACCACTTCCTTGTTTTGCTTCTCTTTTGAAGCAAAGAAAGTGATAAAATCATGCACGAGGATGCCAGGTAGATTATAGAAATTCACTTCTATTTTGCTTGAATGAATTGTCCACCCCTTTTGGTATGTTTACAGATGTGCTCCCTTCTGAAGACAGAAGCCATGGAGCCATTTCTAAGTTGACTCTAAGTGAGGCACAGAGAGGTCATCGGAGGGCAGAGTGAGTCCAGGAAGTTAGGGCTTCGTGTCTTTGCATTTCTACTAGAGGGACATGAGATCTGCTTAGGAATTTCTGATTCTTGCCTTGAATCGACTGTCCTAGGAGTCTGATCAGGTGCCTATATCCCTCCCTCTCTTGGGGGCCACTCTTCTTTGGGACCCCCTACAACTGGTCATTGATACACCATCTAGCAGACTGATAGATTGCAAAAATGGCCACACTCCTTGACTTTGCCCTGTATCCGTGTTCACTGTAATATGGTTTTGCAACTGTCTCATCAGAGGGTAGAGTCAGTCTGCTTCCCCGACCTTTGAAGCTGGGCCGCCCTGGGACTTGAACCTCACTGTCCCTGTCCCCATGCTTGAAGGCGCCATCCTAACAGCCGTCGTGCATAATCTCCCGGGGTCCTTGCTGAAGAAGTTTAAATAAACTCTAAGCTAGGCCAGTCTGCTCCGCTAAGGTCAGGGCCCCGGCTGGGAAAGAATGGGACCCTGGCACCTGGATGCAGGGCAGTGATTAGGAAGAGGTGAAGGAGGCGGCCAGGGTGTGGTTTAAGGAAGGACTCACTCTGAGGTCCATGCAAGGACAGGGCGGAGTGACTTCTGAAATTCTGTACCTTTCTGATGTTCCTGAAAGTCTTGAATCTCCAGATTCCCCGGGACCTGCTGAACCTACAGGCGAAGCCCACACCTCCTCTGAAGACCTTCTGCTTCCTTCACTCCGAGACCTCTCCCCTCTGGGCCCCGAGGCCTGTAACTAGGGTTTCATCGTGGCACGCCCCAGCCAAGGATGGGACAGCCCCGACAACTGAAGGAACGAGCTGCAAGAAACCAGCAGGACCCGGGAGCGTCTGTGGGCCTGGTTCTGAGGGCTCTGGGGTCATGGAGCTTGGGATGCAAGGTTGGATAAGGGAGAGGTTATTGATTTGGGAGCACTTTTCCAAAATCGAGGGCCCCAGGGTGCTGTGCAGGCTTGCCATGGGGGACACCGGGCAGCACATCCCTACCCCAGCACTTCCTTGTGCCAGTCCCTCCGGAGAGCTGACTGGTGACTGGACTGGGATGGGGATCCATGGAACAAGGAATTTTGATTCCTTGCACTTGGAGAGCAGGAAGTCTATGATGAAGACTTTAAATCTGATACACCCACCCCTGGTGCTCGCTCTACTCACTAATATCAATAACTCGTTTCCCGGCCTTATAAGCAGATTGTATCCTTACAAGTGCTGTCTGTACTTCTTTTCTTGTTCCCTGACTCCTCCTTCAAGTTTTAGGCCAGTAAACTCGACCCTGCCCTCACCCAGGTCCTCTTTCTGTTCAAAAACCCAGTGGACACTTTTCAGTCCTTATGTAATGAGATAAAAGCCTTATTTGCATAATACCTGTCACTGGAATTCTCCATAGAAAGGAATTTGCCTTTGCTTGGTATACTTGGCAGAATAATGCCATCCCCTCCCCCAAAGATATCCACGTCTGATCCCAGAACCTGTGAATATATTATATGACACGGCAAGGGGGAATGGAGGTTGCAAATGGAATCGAGTTTGCTAATCAGCTGACCTTGAGGTGGGGAGATTTTCCTGGATTATGTGAGTGGGCCTAATATCATCACGTAGGTCCTTATACGTGGAAGAAGGAAGTCAGAAACAGAGATTTGAACATGTTGTACTGCTGTCTTTGAAGATGGAAGAAGAGGCCACAAGCCAAAGAATGCGGGCAGTCACTAGAAGCTGGAAAAAGCAAGGAAACAGGTTCTTTCCTAGAGCTTCCAGAAGGAATACCGCATTGCCCACATTTTAGCCTAGGGAGACCCATTTCAGGCTTCTGGCCTCCAAAGTGATAAGATAATAAATTTACATTGTTTTAAGCCACTGGGTTTGTAAAAAGCAGCCACAGGAAGTGACTATGCTGGGGGCAACACTTTGAGACACAGTTTAGAGCATCAGGTAAGGCTGCATGGTAAATATGCACAGGCCAGAAGGAGAAGACTTTGGGGAGAAGGGAAGAAGATGAAGGGGAGGAAGTCAGCGCCTGGTTCTGTGGTGGGGAGAGAGAAGGCTGGGGCTGCTGGACACTTCAGTCCTGATGCCGTCCACTCTCCCTCAGCACCCTCCTTCTCTCTTTGGCTTCATGTCACACCCCACCTGCAGGAGGACACATCATCTCTGAACTTGGCCAGGCAAAGCTGTCAGAGCTGCCTGGTAGATCCAGGGGTCTTCTTGAGCCTTCCGCAGTTTCACCAGAATGACCCACCTCTGAGGGCCCAAGGAGCCCCCCATCACTGCATCTGTGTTGGATTCCTGCTGTCCCTGACTTCCACGCTGTGCTATGAGCTCCTGGAGATGGTCGTCATCAGTTGGGCTTCCAGATGGCAGCACCGTGCCTACGCACGGCAGATGCTCAGGAATTCTTTGTCAGATGAATGAATGAATGAAATCTGAGTTTAACTTTGAAACGTTCCCATTCCCATGATCAAGGCTGTTATGGGAGAGCCTCTTCTGAAGCCCAGCACCTGTTGCACAGACTTGCCCCTGATGGTCCTGAGGGGGCCACCCTGGAGCATAGCTTCTGCTGAAGTGAGGCCATATCTGCTGGCAGCTCTGCAGATCTTCCGTGGTATAGGGCTGGGGCCAGGGTGGGAAAGCCTGTGCTGCACACGACATGGGCAGGAAATCTAGTGCTGCTGCAGCTGCTCGTCACTTCTTACCAAAACCCAACCTCTAGAACTTGGGACAACTTATTTGAGCTGTGTTTTGGGTTGAATTGAGTACCCTAAAATTCATACATTACATCTTAACCCTTAGGACCTCAGAACGTGACCTTATTTGGAGAGCGAGCCCGTACAGAGGTGATCAAGTTCAAGTGACATCATTAGGGTGGCCCTGATCCAGTGGTGGCCGGGCCCTTATTGAAAGGGGGAAATTTGGACATAGAGACAGACGGGCATAGAAGGAAGGTACATAGATACACAGGGAGAAGACGACCATCCACAAGCCAAGGAGAGAGGCCTGGAACGGATCCTTCTCTTGAGGCCCTCAGAAGGAGCCGGCTCTGCTGACACCTTGATTTTGGACTTCTGGCCTCCAGAAGGGTGAGACAATACATCTGTGTTGTTTCAGCCACCCAGGCCTTGGAACTATGTTATGGCCGCTGTAGGGACCTGAATGTATGTTTTCGCTTCCAGGAACTTGTGCTGATTCCTACGGAAATGCTGAGGGCTCTCAATCACAAACCCTAAATGAGAAGCCCTGTCATCCCCTTCCTGTTCATCATTAAGGTTTAGAATCAAAGATCCCACCTTTGGTGGTTGTGTTTACAGTGCCCAGGCCAAGAAGAACATGTGAAAATATAGCAGCCCCAACCCAGGGCCTGGGGACGTGGAAAGAGGTCAGCGAAGAGCAACCTATTACGTTGTCGACCTTCTGGAAGAAGAATTAAAGGCGTGTAATCTCGTTTGCTCCGAAGACAAGTAATGATTATAGGGCCCCAACTTCTGGAAAGTAAGATGCTTCTGCGGATATCTACAAGGATAAACAAAGTTAAGGAACAGGTTATAAATGGGGCCTGTGCTTGGGGACCGTGACTCAGTGACACGGGTTGCGTCTCTAACTAGATTCCCCGGCTCTGCCCTCCCCCTTTGTATGACTTCGCTTCTTCCCAGCATTGCTCTGCCTCAAGGTCTCCGAAAAGCAGATCCTAGGAAAGGAAGTGAAGAGATTTTCTCTTCTTTGTTTCTGGTACGTTTTGGAGAGACATTTCTTAATGAAAGAAAGTATACAAAATGCGTGCTACAGTGTTTGCAAATAATGATTTCTCCCCTCTGGGGAATGTTTTCATTTATTTATGAGAGTCCTTTACTGATGCCTGATGCCGCCCTGACCTAGGGAGCTTGACCTTCGGGTGACTTTCAGAGCTGCCATCTGACCGTGACCCTTGTTTAGGGAGAGTCATTCAGTTCTGAGTGTCACAGGGAAGTCCGTGTCCACTCACGAAAGCCTGCTGTTCCTTTCCTCAGGCCACTCCCTGGTGGTCGAACAACACCGTCTTTGTTAAGGCTGTAAATAGTGATGTTACTGGGACGTACTGCATCATAAATGCTGAAATTAGGAGGTTAGCTGTGCCTTCACTGAAGATGTCTTAGGCCTCCTGGGTATGACTGTGGGGACCACGGGCTGGGGCAGAAAGAAAGATGGAAATGAGGTCCAAGTGTATGTATTGGGCAGGCGTGGATGGCACGTGCTCTGGTCACTTTGTGGGGAACGTGGATTATGGGCAGGTGTCCCAGGGTCCCAGAAAAGAGAAATCACTGCAGAGCAATGGCCTGAAGGGAAGTAAGTTAAAATGAATAGTAGGGTGCCCCGAGGGGAACGAGCCAGTGCTAGGAGCCCTCTGTTTCCAAAGCCCCGCTGAGTTCTGGCTCACTTGTGCAGGTGATAATGTCATGAGGTCTGATCAAGGAGGAGCTTCGATTCCTTGTCCCTAAGACCAGAGAAGCCGTTTACTCTTACATATTCGGAATGAAAGAATACACAGTTCTGAGTGCTATGATGTTTGGGAAGGGACTCAAGCAGGGAGGGTGAACATAGATTTTTGCCCCACACTCCCAGATGGGCGGCTGCTTGCAGGAGTCAGTCTGTGCTTGTAGGGTTATGGGATGGAGACACTGATGCTGGGCTGTCAGGAAGCAGGGCTGACTCTTCGCAGAGGGAGGGCTCATCTGGAACTCAAGACTCCACCTGTTTCCCTGGCTTGTTCATTCATTCACTCTAGAGTGTTGGAAAAGTCATCAAACCTCTGTTTCCACTCTACTGGTCCATAATAAGGAAATAATGTTGTTTTTTTTTTTTTAAAGATTTTATTTATTTATTTGACAGAGATAGAGACAGCCAGCGAGAGAGGGAACACAAGCAGGGGGAGTGGGAGAGGAAGAAGCAGGCTCATAGCGAAAGAGCCTGATGTGGGGCTCGATCCCACAATGCCGGGATCACACCCTGAGCCGAAGGCAGACGCCTAACCGCTGTGCCACCCAGGCATCCCAAGGAAATAATGTTAACTCCACTTGTCTCCCAGCAGAAATACGAACATCAAACTTGGAAGTGGTTTAAAGGTGGTTTTAAAAAAAATGTTTTGGAGTTACAGAAGAAAGGAAGGAGGAAAGAAAGGGGGGTAGGGAAGGGACAAATGGAAGGAAGGAAGGAAGGGGGAAGGGTGTCTTAGTCTGGACTGCTTTAACAAAGATGCTTATGAACTAGTTGCTTGTAATCAAGAGTCTCTCACCGTTCTGGAGGCTAGGAAGTCCATAGTTGCAGTGCCAGCAGATTCATGGCCTGGCAAGGGACTGCTTTCTAGATGGCTGTCTTTTCTCTATAACTTCACATGGTGGAAGGAGGTACCCTGCTCTCTGGGTTCTCTTTTATAGGGGCAAGAATCCCATTCACGTGGGCCCCACCCGCATGACTTGATCGCATCCCAAAGACCCACCTCCTAACACTGTCATGTTGGGGGTTAGGATTTCAGCTTATGAATTTGGACGGGCTGGAAGGGACACATAAACTTTCAGACCACAGCAAAGGGGGGGGAGGGAAGGAGAGAAAGAATGTGGGAAGGAGGAAGGAAATGAAGGGAAGGAAGAAGGAAAGGTAGGTGAGGGGAAGGAGGAAAAGAAAGTAGTTACTTAAATCTCATCTCTGCTCTGTGTTGGAATTTCTGAATTATTTCAGTGAAAGTTGGGTGTTTTTGGGGAATAGATATGGACGCTCTCAAAACCTGTGTCTTGACTACTTAAGTTAGAAAAATGTTGAGAAGTGCCGTCACAAAACTTACATCCTATGTGAAAAACCTGAACTCCTGGTCTCTGGAAACTTAATTGCTTTACACAAGTTCACTTGTGTTGTTGTTGTTGGCCACAGCTGCCCTTAAACTATCAGGATCCTCTTTAAAACTGCAGAACTGTGCAATATACTTTACGCATCCAGTCTAACCACAAAACCCATCACAAAGCATGGCAGAGCAGATCAGCGGTAAGAGGATATCTCTGAAAGACTAAGATGAACATTAAATTAATCAACCAATGCTCTGGGGGGAAATGGCCACTAATTTCAAATTTTTCATCTCTGGAAAATCAATTATTATTATGTTTATTGATGTTGTATTTGTCACTATTTTCAGCCGTTTCCCCTGATGGCACGGGTTAAAATAAGAACATTGTTATAAAAGAGATTAGACATGTTCGATTCGGTTTCTGGACTTTCCACCTTTTAGCTACCTGGCGTTTGGGGGAGAAATCAACTGCCACTCGGTAGAAGCTGAGCTTGCTTTTCTTCATTCCTTTCCATGGTGATCCCTTTTGCCTCTGTAAGATTTTATAAACATTAGCTAAGGCTCTGTACTCATGAGGCAGAATTTTGGAGACATGAGTGTATCCAGTGAACACTCCCTTTCCAGCTAGGATGGTTGGGGTTTGGAATTTGTTCCCTGACTCCCCGAAGGCTCTCAGTGTCTCCAGCTCAGGATGGGGTGGATCTCCCCATTGTCAGTTGCTCAGAAAGAGGCTTCCATGCTGATATGCTTGATCCCCAAATGGCCCAGACTCACATGTGAGCCAGTTAAGACCACCTCGGTGGTTCTCATCGCAAGTTGCAGACCTGATGAGCCGTTCTCTGCTGAATGGCTCTTGTCCTTTGTGGAGCACGTGGTGATTTGGAGTTCTCACAGCAGTGAGCAAGGTGGGATCGTCAGTGATGGGGCGCCTGGGTGGCTCAGTCGGTTAAGCATCTACCTTTAGCTCAGGTCATGATCCTGGGGTCTTGGGATCCAGCCCCGAGTGGGGCTCCCTGCTGAGCAGGAAGCCTGTTTCTCCCTCTCCTCCCTGCTCATGCTCTCTGTTGCTATCTCTGTCTCTCTCAAATAAATAAATAAAGTCTTACCAAAAAAAAAAAAAAAAAAAGAGGGGTTTGTCAGTGAAACAACAAAATGCAGATCATTCTCTCATTGGGGGGGGGGATATATATTTGCATATGCAAATATGCAAAACCAGTGAAATATATGACCTATGTAGAGCATTAAAAGAATGATTCTAAAAAAATAAATAAAAGAATGATTCTAGAACGACAGTTCAAGTTCCAACATGTTCCATTGATAGAGAAATTGGTAGCAAAATATATATCCTCCTAATAAAAGCCAGGCCTTATGCAAAGCAGTCTGGGGAAATACAAAGATGAGTTGGACCAGACTTTGCCTTCAATGAGCACACAGTCTAGTGAGTACATTACATTGTTGAATTTTAGGTTTATACATATACATATGTTAATGTACCCCAAATCAGAATACAATGGGAACAATTTCTATATGAAACCTTCAGATACAGATGCATTTATAAACCCTATATTGGCTTCAGGTATTTACATAAATATATGTAAACATTTAAATAACATGGGAGTCTATAAAATAATAAGATAAGAAGAAAAGCTCACTTTCTCCCCTGATCTTTCTCTCCAGTGGCACCTGTAAGTTAACTGGTATGTGTTCTCCATTTTTTTTTTTTTTTGCCTGTAAATCATAAAACTAAGGCATATATATGGTGGATATCTTTGTATGCTACCATCACTTTTTTTCCAAAGTACTGCTTAATATTCCATATCTTGGATGTACTAGAATTTCTTTAACATTCCCTCATTGGTGGATACTGAGGTTATTACCAGTTTTTTTTCTTACTGTATATGGATTATGAATAAGCAAGAACTTGTTACACCAGGACTATTAGCATTACAAGTGGTATCTAAAGAATGTTGGTAATTGACCACTGAAGCTTTCAATAGAGTAAGAATATGATCAGGGTGTATATTAGAAGAATTCAAAGTGGGGGCTGAATTGGATTAGAGAGACTCCAAGCAAGGAAGACAGTAGGCTGTTTATACAATAATCTAGAGGAGAGGTGCTGAAGACTTGAATTAGGGTTATAGTGATAAAGGAAGAGGCTGATTCTAGAATTACAGTTCATATTTCATTAACTGGGAGAAATTGGTAGTGAAGAAGAAGAAATTAGTTCCTAATTACAATGAAATAAAAACTACTGTCAACTTTTGATTTTCTAGGTGTGGGACAAGTATGGCTAAGACATAGAAGACAGCTGGAACATGATTACAAGTCAGCTGATGGATGTTGAGTGTCCATGCTTGGGGACTGGTCTTGGAGTAAATGCCACATGAGGTAGAGGCAGGAGGCTGAGGTAGGAAGGCCAGATAGAGTTTTGGTCTTTCTTCCCCACTGACATCAAAGGCAGCTCCTCTGCATTTTGGGTTCTTTCTTCCGAGCTTGGCAGTTGGCCAACAAAGAGGGTTCTCATTCAGCTGGAGTGGTAAAGAGGTCCCAGCCTACTGTTCAGCCTTAACCATGGTTAATTCAACCTCCATCATCAAAATATGACCCCTTTTTTGGCCACAGAATTGGTAGGAGCTGATAACTGATAAGATACAGGAATAAAAGAAAATTTGAGTGTTTCTGAGATCCAAACCCGAAGGAATGCATTTATTATAGTGATAGCAACTGAGAGAGCTTGGAAAAGGTATCAGATTTTTTTTTTTTTTGGTGGAATCAGTGGGGAAGGGATGTATTTAAGTTTTTAGAATGCAAAATGGAGAATGTACCATTGGCAACTGAAAATTTTGTGTTGGAACTCTGTAGAGAGTTCTATGAGAGTCATCATGACCTGGGTGATGGTTGGTCTTATGAAGGATGAACTTGCCCTGGAAAAGCTGTGAAGAAAATACCACCCCTTGTTGAAAAGCAACATTTGGTTATGAGTAGAAGAAAGAGTGGTCAGAAAGACGTCTCCCAAAAGCCAGAAGAGGATGCAATTCCAGAAGGAAGATGTGTTTTACAGCATTCAGTACTGCACAGGTATGGATGGGACAACACTGGGAAGGAGCCATCAGACCTACTGGCTGAAGGTAATGGGTGCCATTTGGAGTGCAGTTCAGGGCAGGCTAGGGCAGCAGCCTGGTATGGGTCTCTCCAATTTCTTCATTCTGGTCATAGAACCAAATTTTGTTACACGTGCTGATGGAAATAAAATAATAAAATACTCATTCCCTTCCATTCAAAGAACTTTCCTTGTGATTCTGTTTGAGTTGGGCTTTTGCTTCTATCATTCTTGGGTTGTTCATTGTAAGAGAAAGCTGGAATGGCCTAAGTGCCCAAGAGCTAATAGTTGGCTTAATTAGATGTGGCCAGTATTATACTCTTATATGGCCAGTGTTATCATATTTTCTTTTTTTTTCTTTTTTGTAGAAAAGCAATAATACACGGATACAAAAGGAATGGCCAATCACTAGTTCAAATGTACCTGGGACACCAACCATGTCCGTAACTGGGAGCCTTGCAGGGTGGAAAAAGCCACATCCATTTTTTTCTACAAACTGTAGGGTTAGAAAAAGAAAAGATTGGCTGTCTTGACTTTCCCCAGTCAGAGATGGAAAATTTAGTCATGAGCGTGGGATTTTTCCAGATGGGTCTGACTAATGATTAGAAAGGCCCAGGGAGGCTGCACGTAATTCGCAAGATACAAAAGGAGTGCGATTTCTTATACAGGCCTGACGAAGAGCTGTGTGCGCACGGGAGGGAAGGTTAGCCCACAGACATGCTCCCGCCTTTAGAGTGCAGGTATTTGGGCCGATAACGAAACTTGGAGCCAACGTGAAGTTCTGTAGTTCATTGTACTCAAGAACTGGCAGTATCGTAAATGTCTAAGAACCGTAAAAAATTGAAGGATTCATCTGTTCTGAGTACAACACACAGGAGCCGTGTTAGCTTATGATGTACACTTACTGGATTTTGAAACTACTTCAGCTCCTACCAATTAATAGCATTTAAAGGACATATTTTAAAAGAATAATCAGATTTATAAATAAACATTTTCACTTGGTAGTAAATTTCAGTGAAATTCACTTGCTGGGTTCAAAATGTGTTTCTGAGATAGTCTGGTCCTATGCAATTCTCTAGGAATATAATCGTCTATTTGAATCACAGGTAGTTAAATGGGAAGGGGTTTTAGAAACTACCTCATATGGGGCGCCTGGGTGGCGCAGTCGTTAAGCGTCTGCCTTTGGCTCAGGGCGTGATCCCGGTGTTCTGGGTTTGAGCCCCGCATCAGGCTCCTCAGCTGGTAGCCTGCTTCTTCCTCTCCCACTCCCTCTGCTTGTGTTCCCTCTGTCTCTGGCTGTCTCTCTCTCTGTCAAATAAATAAATAAAATCTTTAAAAAAAAAAAAAGAAACTACCTCATAATCATCTTTTTTAGAGGAAATTGAGGCTCAGAGAGGTGGGAGGTCATATAGCCAGTGGCCAATTTTCAGCTCTCTTGACTCTCAGCCCAGTGCTCTTCCCAAAGCACCATAATTCCTCTTATATAAACACAATAGAGTGATCAAACACCTTAGGGTATTTCCAGGGTGTTTTAATAAAGTTCCCATGCGACACTGTATGGCTCTAGGTAATTTGGACTTGCTAGACAGCACTAGGCTACTTCAAAAATTATTTTTTTGGGGGAAAGAGTATCATATACACACACAGATAAGTTACTGTGGAGTAACTTATGGATATGTCCTTCTTCATTCAGAAAGAACACACGTGCTGTGGGGAATGACAAGGACTCGCAGCCCCTCCACAAACCTGCGCCTCTAAGACCTTGGGAGCTCCCTACCCCGCAGTGAGCGCATGTGTTTTCCTCCACCATCAGGGACAATCAGCCCTCTGTCCTGTCCACGGACATCCCGTCCTCATGGGTGGTATCATAGAGAGTGTCTAGGGTGTGATGTTTGCCTTTGAGAATTCATTCTAAAATGAAGATGCTAATGAAATTGGTGGGGACTGGGATGGATCTCCGGATGAAGAAATCAGAGTGTGCTTGCAAAGGAGTCATAACAATGAGGACTTTTTAAAAGTTTAACTGGAATAATAATTACACAAATTTGTGGATGTGATAAAAGAGAGCAAGGGAACTCACATGACAAGCAGTAGTTCCTGGCCTGCCCACTGATCCCCTTCGCCCAGTTCTGCCCCTCCCCATACCCCAAGGCTTTACCTTTAACTGCTTCTGTTTTGAGTTACTTTTGGTGGTCAAGCCCGTATCTCTAAATGGCATTGGTTGTTGCACGCACCTTGCCCACCTCTCCTCCTCCCCCCGGTACAGCTGGATTACTACTCTTTCCTCCATTGCCACTATGAAAACGTCTTCTCTAGGTGAGTGGAAATAAAACTGAATCCCAACCTTATTTCATATATAAAGGTGGGCTCCTGATAAATTAGATATCTAGATAAATGAGTGGGCAGTACAACCCCATGTCTATCACGTGTATATGTGTGTGTGTGTGTGTGTGTGTGTGTGTGTGTGCATGTGTGTGTGTGTGTAGGTGAACATGCAGATGTGGGGAAAACTGCAACCGTCAAGTATTGTTGATGGAAGTGATGGCTTATGGAGCCATTTTTAAAAGCAATGAACAATCCTTAGATTAAGTAGGTGTGTCTATTATAATGCAGAAATTCCAATCCTGGTGATAAACATCAGAAAAAATTCTCCTAAGGGCCCATAAATGGATATGCAAAAGAATTTCCATTGTTGCAGTGTTTGTGCTGGAGTCAAACACATCTGAGGTGTGTTACTTGGGGAATGTGTAAATAAATCAAGGAATACTATGCAGATACCAAACTAGGCAGACACATAAAAGAATGAATAGACTTTAAAAACAGAGTGAAGAAAATTAAAACAATGTTATCTTTAGAACATTACCATTTATGTAGATTAACACTATATACTTCTTAAGGGCACACCCAGACTCAACACTAGTCAGACACAATGAGGTGACCACCCATGGTGGGAGAGATGATTATGGGAATAAAAGGCAACCAACCAATCAATCAGTCATCAATCCGACACAAACCGATGATGGCATGGCATGGCAGACCATTAACGAGGAAGTTGGCCCACCATTGGCCCACCATTAACTAGGAAGATGATTAACTGGACGCTGTGCCTCTGAAGCTCAAAGGGATAAACCAAACCAAACATAGTGATCCATTCCCGGTCACAGGTATGTGCCAGCATCTGCTGCTGGTGCCAGGGCCCTCTGGTCACTAGTGTCCTTCCTTGGCCCTTCTTTGTCCCAACTCAAGGCTGCTTCAGTCTGTTGACCTGTTCCAGCACTAAGGCTCTAGGAACTTCTGGATCTTTCTAGGCTTTGCTGCTCAGGCTAGAGATCTGGGGTGAGAATTACTTCAGAGCCTCCAGATCCCACTCTGCCATTTCTGCTTTCCTGGGACCACTTCATGTTGCCTTTGGGCATCCCACAACATGTTCTCCTTCCAGAATTCCAAACAGAAATTGGGGTACAAAACCTTCTCCTTTCCCACCCCCTCAAACTAACTGGCATTTTTATTATTGCTCCTACCTCAACTCCATCTAGGTAGGAGCTGGATCTATTCTAGGACCTGGGCAGCACGCTGACCTTGGCCTCATTCCCTGTGAACCCCCCTGAGCTCCTTTTGACAAGTCTGGAACAAACACATTTATCCTTCCGGTGCAATGGGAGCTGCTTTCACTTCTGCATTCTGCTCTCAGCTTTGCTGTCACTCTTCCTGGTGCCTCCCAGCTCAGACACCTTCTGGGATGAAACTGTTCAGAAATGTTGCAAGAGTTCTATTTGCATTTAAAGGTAATACGTGATTGTTGGGACAGTTTCTAAAATATAGTAAAGAACATAGGAGAAAATAAACAGATACGGCCTGTCTCAACACCCACAGAACCATTGTCAAATTTTGGTGCAATTGTGTTTTAGTCTTCATTCTGGGAACTGTGTTTATATACCTTCTTGGAACCATGTTTATATACTTGGAAGTGTAGTGTGTATGGCATAGTGTATATGTAACATTCTATAAGCATTTCTTTCTGTGGCTGGGCCATACTTGATTAAATCAGGCCCCTCTGTCAGAAAATTGGTTGGCTCTATCGTTTTTGGCCATTAGAAGCAGCAGAGTAATGGACATTCTCGAGGGCAGTGCCTCTTCTGCATTCCAGATGATTTCCCTAGACTGAGAAGTAGGATGATTAGGTCAAAGGATATAAACATTTTTGGAAGCTTTTTGTTTTACTAAATTACTTTCCTGAAAGGTTAAGTCAGTTTATCTGAGTTATGTATAAGGTTTAGAGTGGATAAGACCCTTTTAGCCCGTCCCTCACTAGCGTTTGCCAAACAGCTTAGTTGCTACATGAAAGGCTTATGAAAATGCTGAACTTGAAAGACTCCAGAATTAAGAGGTAAAAGTGTCCAAGTCACAACAGATTTATCTCCTCCTAAGTTCATTATTTTGGGGGCAGTGACACCGTCTGAAGATTGACAGTCCTCTACGTCCCATTTGTTCTGTGGCTGCACATTGGTGACCAGCCAGCTTGGCAGTAAGTTGGCAATGTTTAATAAGATTGTCCTCCATGATTGAAACAAATGACTCCCTTTTTGTCATCAGAAATGGAACCTTTATGCATTTGTTTTAGTAATACAAGATCTGACATCATTAATAATCTGGGCTTGCACTTGCGCTTGTTGAATACAATAGATGAATGAAAAATTAAATTTTTTAGTAGATCATAAGAGATGTGCCAATAGATCAAAAATAATTTAGGCAGAGTACCTCTGATGCCCAAGGCATTCCATTGTTTCTACTTTTTGTTAGGCTAGCACGTACATGCTGATGTCATTCTTTGCGGGTCCTCTGAATGTCATAGTCTGGTATCCAAAGACTTGCATTAGCTGGTTCTCCCTCCGCCTTTCTCCCCCATCACTCTCCACCCTGCTTCACCAACCAAGTCAATCTGCGTGATGTCCCCCGAGGATAAGCTGCAAGCCCCACCTTCCCGTTTCTGTCCCTGCGACACTTCCCTTGAGGAGCACCCTCTCTTCTCTGGGAACCTGTGTCACCCCTCTCTTTCCATGACCCCATTTAAAGCTCACTTCCTGGTTTCATTTCCTGGATTGTTCTTTCAAACCAACATTTGCATCTGGAGGCTATCGCGTTTTGCTTTTCATGTGATTCAGTTCTTTGCAGCTTCCTCAGGACCTTTATTGAGGCCTGGTATTGGAGAGATAATCAACTTAAGGAAGATAGAGACCATGAGTTTGAGTCTTTGCCTTTTGGTCCCCAGCAACTGGTAGAGTCTGAGCTTAATCGAGTCGTTTAGGTGTTCCTTCAACTCCCATTTCTCCAGCAGGTGCTTGAGAGGACACATTGGGTTTGTGCCTGTCTGAAACACAGTAGCAGCCAGCATGGAAACACCTGCCCAAGGACTGTTTAACAAAATTCCCAGTTCTGATTTTGTTCACAAGGGAGAGGGAGCTTTGCAGTAACCCCGGCACCATCCCTGGCTCCTCAGCCAGGCACCTGCAAAGACTGCCCAGTGCTGCGACTGGTTCCTGTACGAGTACTATTTGGAGCCACAGGGCCAGGAAATGGTGCTGGGGATGACACTGGGGGTGGGGAGGACAGGCGATGGCTGGCAAGCGGTTGATTTTGCTTAAAAGAAAGATTCTAGAAAATGTACTGAAGCATCACCTTTGCCCGCTGTTCCCGAGGAACGTATATTTCATGGTGTCAGGATGAAAATGTAATTCAATAATTGTGAATAATGATACCAGAAAGGTGGTCACATGACATCACATGCTTCCTTTTAGTTACTTGTGGGTGAGATTTACTGGCCCCCCAGAATTTTTGTTTTTCTGAAATGTACATGGAGTTAAAAAACAACCTTATGGATTTTTCTGTTTTATCTCTTGTGGGTGCATTGTTGGGTGTAATACAACATATCTGCACCGGGATTTGAGCAACGAACTCCTCCCAGGCTACAGGATCAGAACTGAAGTCTAAAAAAAACAAAAAAACAAAAAAACCGCAAAACTATGGACACTGTGATCCTTGCAGCTGATTCCCTCTGTGGCCACCAGGAAGCTTAGATCAAAGGGTCAGACCACTGCTAACAGCTGCAAAGGGTCGTGGGCTTATGTTTCTGTGCTTTTTAATTACCCTCGGCCTGACCATTCTCCGTTTTGCCATGATATGCTCAGTTCTTGGTATTTTACCTTGTTGACTGTATTTATTTATCTTGAAATTAAACTTGTTATTTTGAGATTATTGTAAAGTCATATGTAGTTGTAAGACAAAATCCAGAGAGATCCAGTGTACCCTTTACGCAGTTGTCCCAGTGGTAACACCTTGCGTAGCTCTTGTAAAATATACAGGCAGGAAATTGACATTGGTACAACCCAGCAGGCGTGCTCTCCTGCCTGTCCCTTAGTGACACCTGGTCATATCAGGTTGATGGTGTCTCTGTATTAAGAGAAAGGAAAGTATTTGTTCTAAGGTATTTTTCAAAGCATTTTGCTTTCTGTGCCCGGCATCTGGCCTGTGTTGGCTCCAATCTACTAAGTAGCTATAGAGATTTCACAGAGGAAGGAAAGAAAAATCCATCTCGTTCTCAAAGTGGCTCAGAGGCTCTAGGTGCAGGCAGTCCTTGTCTGGTAGTGCGAGACCATAGTTGAAGACTGTGTGAGCTGAAGCCGTACAAAGGCACTTAATAATCAAAGAAAAATGTTACGCAGAGAAAGGCATCAATATTCTAGAAGAAAATTTTGAGATATTTTTAGCTAAGAAATCACAGTATAAAGCAAGTGACTTTTATTTAATACATCTGGCAGTCCTTTCATGTTTGTTTCTCATACAAAAAGTCTTTTGTTATAGGGCATGAATAAGAAAATCTGGGTGCTGGACTCAAGCATGTGACTACTGGAGAGGGGGAGAGACAGACAGACAGACACACAGAGACAGACAGAATGATGTAGGTAGAGATAAGAGCAAGTATAAAGGGAATGGTCATACAGGTTCACAAGGGGATGCTGTTAGAGAGTGACCAGCTCCTTGATGTGCTTGTTCTAGAAAAAGAACTCATATTGGAAGCAGATAGAAGAATTTCTGGGATTAATGGTACTGACATTTCTCTTAGGATTTACGTATTTTCCCATTCTTGGCATGTTGTTTCTCCTAGGTTCTGTTGGTGACAAGGAGGGATGGAGAGGTGCTTGGCAGGAAGTCTGCACCTGCCTTAGGCATGGAGGAATGGGGGGAGGGAGAATGTACCTGGGGGAGAGGGGCCCCTGATGGGCGGCTGTGGCTACAGGTGGGGGGTGCTACAGGGAGAGGAGTGCAGCCATTGCAAAACTGCAGCGTGGAAGGAATAGAGGCCCTTTACTTGCTCCCCAAATCCCCCGTATCCTGCTGGCACCTTCCACGGCACACAGGCTAAGAGAAAGTTGGGATTGTATTACGTTATATTTAAGAGGGTTGGGTCAGGTCCCTTGTGGCAGTCATGTGGTTTTTAAGGCATAAGTAATTTATAAATACCTTTTTGATTTTAAAATAAACAAGCAAATGTCTCAGCTATTCTTTCCAGAAGCCTTTTACATTTTCCCTTTCTATAGATGGCCTCCATGTATGGGAGCTGTAGCGTCCTTCGGAAACATCCACCTTCTCGGGCTGCTTATTTCTCACTATCATTTAGTGCGGGCTTTTTTCAAACAGGAAAAAAAAATTATTGACCTCTTCCTTCAGTCATACATTTTAATATAGTTTAGCACACCAAGCTGTCAGGCTTTGATCTCCTGGGTCAGAGTTCAAACTCCTTCTAATCCTCATGTCCATATTTCTAAATTTCTTGGGCAGTTTCAGGCACAAGCCAATCAGTGTCAATAAAAAACCGTAACAGGCTTATACTTTGTGCGGAGCCTGATGGCTTTTTGGATGGTGTCCTCCGGTAGCGTGAAGCTGTTTGTCTTTGTTATGTCATCAGACAGTTCTTTTCCTTCTCTTCTGTATCAGAGAAGAGAAGTGAGTACAAATCAGACAAAGCCCTTGTTCACTTTTGAGATAAAGAGAAACCTCCTTACCCAAAGGAAACTGAATCTATGTGGTAGATGGGCGTGAGGATTCATTTTACGTGTCACCCGGCTAATGGTGCACAGGTGTTGGTCAAACACTCGCTTGATTTTGCTGGAAGGTATTTTTATTTATTTATTTCTTTAATAATGTTTTTTATTATATTATGTTAGTCACCATACAGTACATCCCTAGTTTTTGATGTAAAGTTCCATGATTCATTAGTTGCGTATAACACCCAGTGCACCATGCAATACGTGCCCTCCTTACTACCCGTCACTGGCCTATCCCATTCCCCCACCCCCCGCCCCTCTGACGAAGGTGTTTTTAGATGTGAATAACATCTGTAATCAGCTGACTTTAACAAAGTGTATTACTTCCCATAATGTGGGTGGGCTTCGCCCAATCAGTCAAAGGCCCTCAGAGCGAAGACTAAAGTTCCCGAAGAAGGGATTCTGCTTCTGGACTGCAACATGGGAAAATGAAGCCTGCAATATCAGCTCTGACCTGAATCTCTTGTCTGCCAGGTTGCCCCGTGGATTCTGGACTTGAGAGTCCCAACAAGTGTATAAGCCAATTCCTTAAAATTTCGTATTGGCTCTGTTTCCCTGGAGAAACCTGACTAATCGAGTGGGGGAAGGATTTGGACATCAAGGCCTACCACCAGAGGTCTGTCTGCCCAGTGACCAGAAGCACCTAAGAGTGTGTGGCTGTATGGTCAGGCTTCTGGTGAGGGACAGCATCAGGGACGTTCTCCCCATCGGGTTGGTGGCGGGAAACCGATGGCACACTCCAGGGGTTCATCGAAGAGACCATTTCCGAGGTGAAGGGTAGAGGAATCCAGAGGGTGGTGCACCCCCAGGTAAGCATCAGTGGGACTCTGTTAGTGCCCTTAGGCTTAAACGAGCAGGGCAGGGAATGAGATCTATGGGGGTACCTCCCCAGTGGAGGTTGGGGCCACGGACAGAAGAGTGCAGCCATTGGCAAAACTGAGGGTTGACTGAGGAGGTGTGGAGGGAACGAGTACCCTGGCCTTTGTCTCCTCCAACCTCAGCCTCCTGCCGGGACCTCCCACTGTCAGAGCCAAACCCATAGCCACAGGGCGAGGAGGGTCACTGGGAACGTTCATAGGGCCAGTCTCTTGGGACACTGAACAGGGGAGAGAAGGGCAGAGAATGGATGGGGGAACAAAGAGAGAATAACCAGATCAGGTAGGAATCAATCTCTGGAGAATTCATAAATCTCTTGATCTCATCAATTAAAGAAAAAGAAACAGGTTATTTTGGGACGATATAGTTCCTCTATTCAGCAAGGCAGTAGAGGGATATAAATAATATTCCATGATACTGCGGCGGCGAATTCTTAGCCTCCCTGGACTCTGGGGCTCAGGTGACCCCCAATTCTCAGCCACTTGGGACGGGGGCTCCTTGACTTAGATCCTGTTCTCCTTTCTCTTCTCCCACCCCCTACCCCACCCCGCTTCCTGCCCGTTGTCACCTGGCAGCACAAGGCAGATAATTCCAGAGTCATGGCTTGGGATAAATTCTATCATTGGTGGATAGATATCAGCGTCCAGTTTCCTGTGATAAGACAAGGGTTTAGCCTTTTAAGTGAGCATTTGATTATATGCTTATGGGTTCCTAAGTAATAGCTTTCGAGGACTCGGGAGTGATTTATAATGCTAACTGTACGTGGCTTGCTTTAAAGCAATGGAAATGATAGCTTTTGAATAGAAAGATTTGTTTAATTCATTCTGAACGCTGCGCCCTTAGTGGGATTCTTACAATCCTGAGCTGTTTCATTGATTTTCTGTTAAATTCCAGTGCACCATCTGTGTGCATATGAACAAGCTCTTGAGTCAGGATATGTTGGGTACTTATGGATCACTTACCCGATGCCAGGAAATGCGCTAAATGCTGGTTATGCAGAGATCACAGTGCCGGCTTTATCTGGGCCACCCAGATGGGCCAGGGAGACAAAACACTGTAGCAGCCGCGAGATCGGAGCGGTGTTAGAGGTGCTCACAGAGGAGCAGTGCTGTCCGGGACCCAAGACCTCCCCAAGGTGACCGGGAAGAGGAAACACTTCAAAGCTCTTAACTCCTGAAGGAAGACCTAGAGCGAGCCCGGGGGCTGAGGGGGCAGCAGAGGAGTGGCATCCTGGGAAGGACAGGTTGGAGGAGCGGAGGATGTGTGAGTGGGGCACGGGGGCTCCTCAGGAGGAGATGGTGTCCAAGTTATAGCCTGGACCTTATGGAGAGTTCGAGGAGGAACCCCAATGCCTTCCAAGTAGGGAAGCAGCGTAATAGGATTTTAAGTGTATAAAGAAATAATGTGTGTAGGGCTGGGTGGACACTGGACTGGGGGCTTGTGGGGCAAGACTGAGGAGCCAGGCCAGGGAGGGGATTGTTAGACCAAATCCAGTGAGAAAGGCAAGGGCCTGGATTAAAGCCATGTTTGGCGCACGGGAGGAGGGATAGAGTATAACGATGTCTGCGAGATGCGCTAACAGAACTTTGCCTGGAGCACGGCTGTGTTTCCAACTTGGTCAGCAAGACAGAGAATCACCAGCACAAGCAGTGAAAGAGGAGAGCAGGCGGGTGGGTGGAGAGGGGGTCAGTGTGGTTGAGCCGCCTGGAAGGCATCCAGGCTCGGACGGCTGGAGACGGGAAGATACACAGACCTGAAGAGCAGGACAAAAATCGTGGAAAAGACTTAAAGTTAACACTATTCGTGGGGAAGGGGGCATAGGACAGTGGATGAGACCACCGAGAACAACCCAGGTGGTGAGAAAAATGAGAGAATCCGAGATGAACATACCATTCTCTATGCTTTCATGAATGTTTGAAAGAGTTCATTATTACAAAAATAAGAGTTAAAATTACACAAAGAGGACAGATGGAGAAAGAGAAGACTTCCATGGATAAAGATGCACAACCACAGGTCTGGGAATTCATGAGTTCGTGGGATGAGAATGTTGGGAAAATGGGAACTCATGGCCACAGGGGACAGAGAGAAATAAAGGAAGAGTTCAGTTGGGTTTGGACACTCATAGGGCATTGGGGAGCTCAGCCAGAGCAGTTTCATGGGGTGGAGGTAGTGGGATTGGCGAATGAGAAGGAGCAGTGCAAGCAGAGAGAAGTGGGAGCTGTTCCTTCTAGAAATTCCACTGGGGAGAGAAAGAACGAGATAAGTAGTTAGAGAGGCGATTGGAGTCTAGATCCAGACAGTTGCCTTTCTTCTCTTTTAAGGCGGGCAGAGCTCGGCTATTATCAGGGTGAGGGCAGAGGCAGAAGGGAGAGGTTCCAGCCCCTGTGGTTTTGCAAAGGTGAAGCCTCTGAGGGGAGGGAGATACCAGCCTGGAGGAACAGGTGACGGTCAGAGGAGCAGAGGTGTAAGCACGGGATTCCAGTTTCTGGTTTTAGAGGCGGAGCAGCGCCTGGTGAGCAAAGTCCCAGGGATGGGTCGTGGCAGAGTGTGGAGAAGCTCGAGGAATTGAGGTGTCCACATGGACCCCTAAAAAATCCAAACATACCAACCAAACACTCCGGTGAATGTGGGGAGGGGAGAAACGGGGCAGGGGTAAGTTAGGAGGGAACCTAGTCTACAGGTCCGAGACTCAAAATACTTCAAAGACTGGGAAAGACAGAGTCCAATCCAGCCATTGTCCATTTCGGCAGCCCTTCGGGGGGTGGAAGTGGGCACTGCCAAGTCCAGTAGGCTCACAGGCGAGGCAGTGCATCCGGACGTCGGGAGAATTGTGAATCAGTGCAAGCAGGTTAGGGGAGCTGCTTTTTTGGTCCCGTGTTTCTCTAAAATTGAGGGTTGCAGAGGGTAGAGCAGACAAGGGATCGAGAGGGGCACCAGAGAAAAGGACAGCAGATGGAGAAACAATGACAACAATTCTTTGTTATGAATCTGTTTTAAACGTATTTTACCCAGGATGACCGTTTCTCTGTGGCAAAGAACTCTGTGCATTTGGTGACCGTTCTTTCTCACTAGGGCACAGGTGTTGTTCTGATGGGCCTTGGTCATGGTGAAGGTCTCACTCGCAGTAAAGCATATGAGCTTTGACAAAAGGAGTGTAAATAGAATCATATTTCATGACCTCCGTAATTTTTTATTGCTAACTACACATCTGAAATGTCACGATAATATTGTTCGAAATGCAGAGCTTCCTATTAAAATGAGCATTTAAAAACAATCGTATTGTACTTACCTATATGTATAAATAAATATATATAATCTAAAACATTATACTCTACCATACTATATAATATTATGCTATGTTTTATTTCGTGTAGGAAGTTAAGGACAGCATTCTAGTGAAGTTCATTACAGTCCTATTGGTGGATGTATGTATGGTTATATATACCTACACCTATCTATTTCTACCTCTTTTATCTGCAATTTTTTATACCCTAGATTGTGTATTAAAATATTCTGGGCTGACATCTTTAGACTCACCAAAGCTAAATTATTTTGAATTCTGTAATTTTAAAATGGAAGTTTGGGTAAAAGTTCATTTGTGGATTGTTGAATGTAATCACTCAGCCTGAATTTTTACCTGAATTATAAGACTATGTTGCTGTGCAAATACCTTGAAAGACCAAGAAACGACATAAATTTATGATATAATTTTCTAAATGACCAGCCGTCGCTTCTTTAAGAAATGCTATCTTCATTTGTAACTCTCAGGATACCCTGAAATTTATAATACAAATAAGATTTCTGTGGTATTGAGTCCGCAACCCACACATAACAGCCCAGTATATCTTCATTAACAAGAAACATTTCTATTGATTTCATTTTGCGATGTTTCATATTACATATAACAAATATGTATGGTCACCTAAATGAATTATTACAATCCAATTTGAAATGATTGCATAAGGTTATTGTATTATCTCTAGGATGCTTTAGTCTCTGGGTGTCAAAACTGTTTTTATTTAATGGAATAACATGGAAAAGTTAATCAGAGTAGGTTAACCTCTGTGGAACTGAAGGTCACACGCATTTACTCTCAGTTGGAAATGGAGGAGCTTTCGGTTTTGAACTCTCGCTGTGGGTGGGTGAAGGTGGAGGAGGGAAGAACCAGGAGTGATTTAATGCCTGTGTTTCCTCACGTCTCGCTACTATCAGTTGGCTTATGGGGCTTTTCAATAACTGGATTTTTGATTAAAAAATTTCCTGTAAGGGAAATAAAATTAAACAGGCAATACAAACATAATAAAAAATCAATACGGCAGTTAACATTTCTATTATATGTTATTGAGCGGCTCTGCTTCAGCCTCATTCAGCTTTGCATATACGTGCGACTGCTCAGAGTTCCCGACCGGGGTTGGGGTGAGGATGAAGAGCTGCAAAGAGTCTTTTGCCCATTATATTTTGCCCAAAATATAATTTGCCCAAATTATATTTTCATGGTAAATGGTGTTTCTTATAATATGGGTCCTACAGGAGCACAGGGGTAGAAACTTCCCTTTAGCTTCACTAACCTCTTATATTTGGTGAACACACTGAGGATACCAAGATGAGTGTTCGCTGGGCATATGAAAACTCAGGGATGCACACGGTGCTTTCCCTTTCAGAAGAGTCTCTGTGGGTGAGCTTTTGCCTTAGTGAATGTGTTGGGATTTTTTTGTCTTGCTCTAAAGGCACTTGCTCGCTCTTGTAGGACTCAGCTGCAGAGCTGGATGTTTGGAAAGACATTCAATTAGAGGCTGAAGGTAAAGCATTCCCCATGAGCTAATTCCTCTAAAGTTGCAAAGGTCCTTTAAACTTCTGGAGGTTGTCGCAGAAGTCCTCCCTTCTACTCCAAAAATAACCGTAACATGAAAATCCACAGGTGAGTTCAAGAGCTGGAAAGGGGGATCTCCAGGCGCCAGAAATAAGAAGCCAGGTTTGGAGCAGAAGGCAGCCAAGGGGGACTCGAGATGAGAGCTTCCATGAGCCTGGGTTGTGGCGGGCACGGGGAGTGAGTTCAGGTGTCTGGATCCTTCGTGGACGAGGTGAGACCGAACTCCCAGTGAGAAGGACCACCCTTATTGAAATAAGAATGGTCATTGAAATAGGGATCAAAAGCTCCAACTGCCAGTCCCAGATATGGATTTTGTGTCCTGGAACTTGGGTAGAAAGAGTTGCTTCAGGGAAATCAGCAAGCACAAGATGGCATGGTGTGAGTGTGAGACTGGATGCACACAGTTGGATCGCAAGGCAAGAAATCCCATTAAAAATAAATTGAGCACAGAAACATATATAAAAAACAGCCCAGAACTCCACAGGGTCTGCAGGAGCCAAATGTGTGCTGTCGTCAAGGGTCACCTCCATCGCCCAGGGTATGCAGGTGGCATTCCTTCAGCAGCCAACATATGCCAAAGACAAGCTTCCATCTGACACACGCTGCATGCTTGTATGTTCTGATTTCCTCTGAGCAACTAAAAAGATTACAGAACACACAGAGACATTCACCCCTGGAGTGAGGGTCAACAGGTGCGACAAACGGAAGCACTCGCAAAGAACTGCAGATAATGTCCAAAGAATTTGAAAATAAGCGTGATTTAGATGCTCAAAGAGAAAAGTGAGGAGTAGATTTTGTAGTGCACCATGAGAGAAAAGCAGGCGGGTTTGCGGGAAAGAAAAAGCAAAACAAGTAGACCCCAAAAACAAGAGCTAATGCAACTGAAGAAATAGGGGATTTTGAAGATAAAACAGCAAAGATAAAACCCTCAGAATCCATTTCAAAGAGACAAAGAGACAGCAAATATGAAGAAGTTGAGAAGCTCCAGGTAGAGCTAATCGGAGTTGCAGGAGGCGATCATAGAATTGGGAAAGGCAATAGTCAGAGAATTATTGGTGGAGAATTTTCTGTAACAAATAACCATTAGACCAGATTGCAGTAGCATCTGAAGCCTTGAGAGGCTACATGACATAAACCCGCATCTAACACGCTGCAGTGAAACTTCAGAGTGTGTAAGACGATCTCATAACGTGCACCTAAAATAGAGCGGCTACCCGACTGACTGCAGATTTTCCACTGGCAGCACCAGATGTCAGAAGACAATGAAATACTGTTTTCTAACTGTTAAGGAAACGTAACTCTCATCTTCACATCTCTACTCACTTAAATGACCGTTCACAGGGGAGAGGGCTTTCCTGGCAGCTAGGGTTGCTGGGATGCTGGCCGGGTCCCCAGGGTCTTCCTCGTCATTGCCTCTTTTCTCATTCCCCCTAAGACTTTCTTGATATAATGGTTTCACTCCTTGCTCTATAATCAGTGAAGGTAAAACAAAGGTGTTTTCAGACACAGACTGAGAGACTTACTACCTGAAAGAGAAAAAAAAATGCAGTACTGAGAAAAGGAGAGGAAGCTCTAAGGAATCTGTGGGCAGCAAGAAGCAAGGCCAAGTTAAGAAACTGGCAGGGGCGCCTGGGTGGCACAGCGGCGAAGCGTCTGCCTTCGGCTCAGGGCGTGATCCCGGCGTTCTGGGATCGAGCCCCACATCAGGCTCCTCTGCTGGGAGCCTGCTTCTTCCTCTCCCACTCCCCCTGCTTGTGTTCCCTCTCTCGCTGGCTGTCTCTATCTCTGTGGAATAAATAAATAAATAAAATCTTAAAAAAAAAACAACTGGCAAAAACATGTTGTGAATCTACCATAGGAACAATATGAACGGTATGTGAGCGGCTATTTCAAATGAGAAGGAATTACAATATTGAACCCCAATACGATGGATGATAGAAGGACAGAATTTCGGGAGATACTAAAGTAGATCCAGATGAATGATCAGCTATTAGAATAAACAAAAGTGGATGAAACTCTTTTTTTTTTTTTTTTTAAACAGCAGAGCCTCACATTGGACACAAGTTCCCTCATTCCTTGGATACTCTGAGAGTCCCGCGTTGTCCTATTTTCCAGCGTCAGCATGGGAAGAGAGAATTTTTCATGACAAGAGCACTTCATTTCATGCTTTGGAAATGCAGTGATGCCTGTCGTGTCTTCAGCAGATGCGATCAGATCCCAGACCCAAAGTCCCTAGTGTCAGGACAGTGTGCCTCCGGGGAGCAGGGATAGAAGAGTTGGTTTTGGTCACTCTACCCAGATCTAGTGAACAGAGGAAGGCTGAAGAAGCCATGAGCCTCCCCCCACGTGGAGCCGATGGAGAGATGGGGAAACACCGGCCAAGTAGTTAGATTCTGATTCACAATATGGTTGAAGAGCTTTACTCAGAGAGTGCTGATAACCGGATCAATGGCCACACACAGGGAGGTTCTCAGTGAAAAAAGACTTTGGGGTTTTAATTGAGTTTTGGCTCAATAGGATGTGGCTGCTAGATCAGCTAATGCGATTTCAGGAGGCAATAATGGAGGTAGAGTGTCCGTAATAAAGGGTGTGGTAGACCTTCTCTCCTTGGGCTCATCAGACCACAGCTGCAAGGCTGATCTCAGAGGCGGGTCCAGAGGGCATCGCCCAGGTGTTAGAAGTTATCTGGTTCTATCACATGGATACTTAGGGGATAAGAGTGGTGCTTATCTTAGAACAGACATTCCATTTGTCCCTAAATATTCCATGAGCTGTCACGGTGCACAGGGATTGGACCTAATCTTTGTGGGGCCTCAGTAAACACCCCTGGAACCACTAAGATCTCTGTAACCAAACAGCTAAAAAATAAATGGACAGTTTCAGGAGGTAGACAGCCTCCTCTTATGGGAAGTGTTCAAGCAAAAGCTAGACCGCTTTCTGTTGGTAGCATTAGAGGGACTGATAGACTGGGTCTGGGGCTGAATTTCCTGGCTCCTGGTCTCTCCTCTCACCCTAAGAGCCTGCTTCTGTGTTTCCCCCTGTCACTTTCAGTGAATACCCAGGGTGGGAATAGTTCGCCTTTTATACCCCACTTCTGACTCCCTGTACAAGTCACATGCGTGTTTGTGATGCTGACACTTTAAGGCCAACCCTGACAACAAACTAGAGGGAAGAAGCGGTCTCTGTGAGGGGGTCCCTTCATTCCAGTCCAGGACATCACAATCCCTGTGATGTCTTCAGAATTACCCGAAGATATACACGATCCTGGATTCGTATTAAATTAGAGCCTTGGGTTTATAGCTGGAAATCAGCATTTCTAACAGTTTGCCAAGTGGTTTTGTTCTCACGTAGGCATAAAAACCACTGCTCCAGGTGCAAGGTTTGGTTTCACCCCAGCTTCTGGTGAATGATCGAAACTTGTGTTTCTCAAACTTTTTTTTTGCTGGTACTCCCCACAGATGACATTGTCATACACATCCTCTCAGACCTCTTTGATGCTGAGACAGAAAACAGGTAATAGATTACATGCAAATCACATTTAATAAGTTGCAACTCCACCCTTGTTCTTGCTCAGAATGCAAGAGATCTAGACATTCGTTGTGGACTGATAATGGCTATATATTCATCCATCCGTCCATCCGTGCATCCATCCATTTACCCATCCATCCACCACCCATCATCTATCTTCCATCAATCTATCTACCATGTGTTTATTGAACACCACTACTGATTGTAACATATGCCAATAGAGGATGGGGGAAGGCTTACTGGGGATGGGTAGGAACTGATTCACCCCAAAGGGTATGGCAGTGTCAGCTTGGCCTTATAGCAATTTTAGATTTTACCAAGAGACACATTGACCTTAAGTGAACTTCCTGGAAGTCTGTCCTTGGTTGTCCCCTCCACTGGGGCAGCATGTGCCATGGAAAAACCAAAGTGTTGGAAACAGCTAGAAGTGATTTTGAGCCCAATATTTGACTCTGGGTGATCTATTAGCCTCTCTAGACTCCATTTCCTAATTTCTAAAATGAAATAAGAACAATAACAAAATTGACGTAAGAAACATAAGATAATGTAACCAGAGTGTTGTACAATTGAAACCCTTATGTGAATAGTAGCCTCTATGTGTGTGTGTGTGTGTGTGTGTGTGTGTATAATATACGTCCAAGTTCAGGTCTCCCTGGAAGCAGATTCTGAGACAAGGATTTAAGTTGAGCAAGTTATTTTTGTGGGAAACTAGAGCCTCATATCTTGGGGAACTCTAGGGAACGGTGGTGAACGCAGGTTGTTCCCACCTTGTGGTGTATGTCCCACCAACACCCATCAGTCTCACTGGGTGAGAGCTGCCTGGTGGCATTAATCTTCTGTCCATTCCAACAGGCAATGTCTACGGGGAGATCAGGCCCTGGTGGCCACAGAAAGCCCGCAGGCAAGTAAGTGCAGGGGCTGGGCGCTGGCAGTGGGCTGGAGAGCACCGACAGGGAGGGGTGAAGGGATATGGACGGGCGCCTGTGATGTCTGCCACCAGGCGTGTCGGCGGCAGCCTGCGTTGGCTTTAGATGCACTGGATGGCCTTCCGTCACCGAGTCGACTGCGATAGACGGCAGCTGGTCACAAGGCAGGATGCAGGCAGACTGCTAAATGCGTGAGGATGCCCCTTTGTGGCCCACTTTGCCACCGGTGCCTGGAGCCTGCCTTCCCTCCCCGGGGTTTCCAGGCATTTTGGCCACGACTTCTGCAGCCGTATCCCACGTTCCAGCTCTGTCTTTGCATCTCGGCTTTTCTTCCTGAACGACTAGGCTTCTGTAGCTTCTGCCAGAACACATCTCCTCTCCTCTCTCTCTTCTCCTTGAGAGCCTTGTTTGGGGGGGTGGGTCCGACGGCCAGTTCCAGACAGTGCTGACACTGGGACACGTCTCTAGGTGGTTCAGGAATGCTTCTGATATTAACAATCGGGTGCAGACACAGAGCCTCAAATCAGAAGTGCAAAAAGATCTGAGCCTCTTTTCATGTGTGCACCACCAGGATCAGTCCTGACATGAACTTTCCTCTCGGGTTGCAGGGCTGACCGCCACCGCGGTCCATATATGACGGTTGTCCCTCCACCTGCCAGCAGCGAGGGGGCTGTTCATTTCAGACCCTTGAGTCTGCCGGCAAGCCTCTGTCCCCTCACCGCAGTGTTTGGGGTTAGAACGGAAATGGAATTCTGTTCCGGGGACAAAACTCGCTTGAAGCCTCTGGAATTAGAGTGAAAGAAGGAGTGGGCCTATGTCCCTGTCACAGCATAAAGGATTTCCATTGACCCAAAGACTTGATGGAATTTCAATCCCGGCCTCCGAGTCCACGTTCTCTGCCTCTGCCTCCTCTGGGGACGGGCACTGTGTCCATGGTCAGCACAACAAAGGCCGGCCAGGTCCATTAATATTTCAAAAAGGTGAACGTGGAAATGGCATTGCGAGTGATGCATTGGCCCCCCATGGCGACTCTGGGGAGGCTGCTGGTGAAGGGTCCGGCAGGAAGTTCCTGTGGCACCTCGGCGTCTGGAGTCAGGTTCTTACAGCCTGCTGTCGAAATAAGCCTGGAGTGTCAGCCCTCCTTGTCCCAACTGTGTCCTGATCTCTGGCAGTTCTCCTCTGGTGCCAGTCCTGGCTCACCAGGCTGCCGGGCCCCTGGAAGCCCCGCGGCCACCCTCTCTCCCCCTCCCACGTCCTCTCCACGAAGTCGGTAGATGACCTCTAATGGGAGGCAGCGTAGGCGCGAGGCTCTGGCTCTGGGTTTACTGAGCCCCACTATGTGCTCCAGCCCCACTATGTGCTCCCCAGCAGGGAGGTGTCAGTATAGAGGAAGACACAGTCTCTGACGTCAGAGGCCAATCATGGGCCTGGGGAGATGAGACAATTCATATCAAGTGACAGGAACCAACTCAAGACACTGTGACCGCCACCCCAGCCCCAGGCTTCAAGTGCGTGCAGAAGGAGGAGTGATATCTGCTGGCCCCAAGACTCAGGAAGGTTCAGGAAAGAGAGAATAGTGACTTGCTTCTTGAAGGAGGAGCCAAGGGACTATTTGAGGGATGTCACAGAGGCCCAATGATCCCTGCGCCCAACACACAGGGAGCTCTAGGGAAGGCACTTAAGTATTTCTTTTTTTTAAAAGATGTATTTATTTATTTGAGGGGGGAGGGGCACCTGGAGAGGGAGAGGGAGAATCTCAAGCAGACTCCCTGCTGAGCACAGACACCCCCCCCCCACCCCGACATGGGGTCTGATCACCACCTGAGCTGAAATCAAGAGTCAGATGCTTCACCGATGACCGAGCAGCCCAGGTGCCGCACGTTAAGTATTTCTTGATGAACTTAATGAACTTGGAGGTGGCAGTACTGGGTAATGGTTGGGAAGACAGGCTCTAGAGCCAGATGCTGATTCTACCACTTACCAGCGGTGGGGCCCCTGTGCCTCAGTTTCCCCAGTTGTAGAACGGGGACGACGAGAGTGCTTCCTCATGAGGACTGAGGGGTGGGTAATCCCAGAGCCCTCCAACTCCTGCCTGGCACACATTCGAGGTGAGGGTGCTATAGCTGTCATTACTAACCCTATAACCCCGTGGGGCGAGCCCTCTCACCGCCCACATGGGAGAGCCTGGGCCTGGGGGGGGCAACGCGATTTATTTTTAACGATCCCTCGGCGGGTGGCCGGCGGCCGTGGACCTGGAGCCCAGGTCCCAGCTGATCACTGCTGCGTATCAAGCCTGGGAAGCTGTGACCCTTTACCTCCTCTTTGTAGGAGGAAACAAAATTTGGTCTGAAAGTATCTAATATGTAACCATATTGTTCCCAGAAACCAAGATCAATAATTCTGAACTGTATCAAAATGCCACAGGAAAGTAAATGATTCCACAACTTTGACCACAGCCCTTGACGCACCCAGCTTCTGCAGAGTACCACACTGAGGGCTCGGGGAAGGAGAATCGCTGGGTTCGTTTCATTTTTTTTTTTTGTTCTTCAGAAACTTAAAGGTGAGAGAGAGAAGACAAGGCAGAAAGAGCTACGATAAAGCCACAGCAGCAAAACCTGTGGGTGTTTGCTGTGTCTCAGACCCTTTCCGAAGTGCTTGTCAGGTAGGTACTCGGTGAATCTCACCGGAGCACTGTGAGGTAGGTCGTATTATTATTAAGCGCATTTTCCGGATGAAAACACTGAGGCTCACAGGGATGGCTATTTTGCCAAAGCAACATGGTTTAGAAAAAGGGGGAAGCTGGTTCAGAGCCCAGGCTTTTGCCTGGAGTCTTTGCTCTTGACCCAGCATGACAGCATTTTCAGCTAGAGGTGCTGGAACTCTCGAATGTAGTTTCCTGGTTGTAAACGTGGCCTCTTGATGAAGTACGCCTCCCATAGAGTCAGCACCTGTTTGACTCTGCTGACAGGCAATTGGGGCTCATTTTTCTAGCACTTTCTTCTAGTGACAATGTGCTCGTGCACGTTGAGATTTCTTCCCTGAGCTCCTTCTCACTGGGAAGGTCCCTGTGGACATGTGACCCTCTTGTGGGTGTAAGTTGATGGCTGTCTGGCTCTCTTAAGAATGTGAAAAGGTGGGGCACCTGGGTGGCTCAGTTGGTTAAGTGTCTGTCTTGGGCTCAGGTCACGATCTCAGGCTCCTGGGATCGAGACCCAATGCTCAGAGTCTCCTTCTCCCTCTACCCCTCCCCACCTCCCTGGCTCGTGCTCTCTTTCTCACTCTCTCTCTCAAATAAATAAAATCTAAAAAAAAAAAAAAAAAAGAATGTGAAAGGTGCCACATGCTTCAACAGAAGGCCTGTCAGAGCCGAGTCATCTTACCTCCGTGCCTGAGAGAAAGTCCCGGGGTCTCCCCTGGGGCACCAGGGCTGGTCCCAGGGCCTGTCTTTTCAGGTTCCTTGTTCAACCCGATTCTGTGAGTTCCTTCACTTTCTTTTTCTAGGATCCCACGCTTGGCTGGAGTTGGGCAGAGTCCCTTTCTGGCGAAAGTTGCTTGAAGTTTCAGGTTACACGTGCCCCACCGGGACACAGGCCGACCTGACGGATGGATGGAAAGAAGATGGTCAGCTGTCCAGCCAGGTGGGTCCCAAAGGGAAAGACCAAGTGCAGTGTGAGTTCAGAAGAGCTCTCTGTGCAGCCCTGCAAATGCGGGAGAAAGCAGCTATTTCTGCTTTTGTTCATTTCTCCCAACCTCAGGAATTTCTTAATGAATTAGTTGGAACGTGGATTATTTTAGGCTCCCAGCATTTAAACTAGTCTTGTATTATGATTGATGGTAAGATATGTAAGGTATCAATAAGCCTTGATGTATTAACTTTTATAAGTTGAAAAACTTAACGAGGCACTAAAACATAAACGCAACCCTGAGTTCCCATCAGAAATATTGATTACATACTTGTCAGTTAGGTTTCTTTTAAATGCCCAGACTCAGATGCTCAGATTAAAGATATGTCTACTATTCACGGCCACATGTCTTCAACGATAATGTGTCCTGAGGACCTACTCTGCCCGTCACTCTGCCAAGAGGGGAATCTTAGGGAAGAAAACACATGTGCTTCTTGGCATTGGGCACCTTACACAGTGATGGTGAAGGTGTTTCAAAAGTCCCAAGTTAAAAAAAAAATTGTGGGTATTTTTTGTCTCCTGAGGCCATACTTTCATTCTGTGATAGCTAATTATTAGCTACTTTCAGTAGCATTTCTGGGTAATGTATAACCGAATGTTATAGAATGAATGAGGCATCAACATCCTAGTAGTGCCTGACAGTTGATTTGCTATGTTTCTGTTTTGATTACTTTTAAAAAATGCACTGATGTGTATCTATTAAAAAGGCAGTACCACATACCCATGTTTGCTAATAAATAGACATCATTCCATGAAGTACCTAATTTAAGTGGACTTGGGCCTCAATAATATTTTCCCCAAGTGATCAAAACATAGTAAATATAGTTTCCATTTTTAATCTTGATTATGATGTACGATTTATTTTGAATAATTAATTTTAGTAGCTACTGACACCTAGAAGGAATTATTTATCAATTGGGGGGGGAGGGTGTGAACTAAGTTTCAAAAATACTTCTAATGAGAAAATGGCTAGACTAGTTGGGGGTTTGCCTGTCCTAGGAGATTGGGGGCAGACAAAATGAGAAAGCTGACTTGACGTGCTATATCTCCCCCCAAATCCTATTGTGGAGCTGCAATTACTTTTCAACCAGAGGAAATAAAATTGTCCGTCTTCAGAATATCCAACTTGCAACTAATCCTGAATTTCAAATCAATAAGGTTTAATATTTCACCAGTAATCATAGGTTGAAATCAATGCTGTCACGGCTCTTTGGAAGAATAGAAGCTTATGAAACAAAGAATTGAAGGCAATCATCCAAGGCTGAAATCAAGAAATATGCTTTGCAAGGGCTTTTGTGAAAGGAGAACATATGGCAGATCGGCCCCTCCCCCCACTGAGGTTTTTTCCTTCATTTCGATGGTAAGTCCCGGTGGCCGGAGGAAATGGTTTCAAAAGACCCCATGGCAGAAGGAGCAAGGACATCACCAGTCTCCTGGGTATTTGAGAATGAGCCAGAGGGTGGGGGTCTTTCAAACTGGGAACGCTAATGTTTATGCTGATAAACTAAGGAGACTGTATCAGTTAGTTTTACTGCATAACGAGCTACCCCAAATTGAAATAGGTACAAATAATAGGCAATTGTCTCACTCAGGCGTCTGTGGCTTAGTCTGGGCTCTCAGCTGGACAGTTTTTCTTGTGTCTGCTAGGTTCAGGGTTCACTCAGTTTGCAGTCAGTGGCTGGGTTGGCCAGGGCCTGGCTGGTCCAGGATGGCATCAGATGGGACAACAAACTTCTCTTGCACGTTGTCTCCCATCCTCTAGCAGGCTGGCCTGGGCTTGCTCTTTGCAGGATTCCAAGAGGTAGAATTAATGCAAGGCCTCTTGATGCCTGGGCCCCCGATTTTCAGACTGTCCCTTCTACGTCACTCTTTTGCCTTAATGAAGTTATAGCAACAACTTAAATTCAAGGTATGGAGAAGTAGATTACACTTTGGTTTTCATACCACTTGACGGAAGGAGGAAATACCAATCAGTCGTCCCCTGAGATCTCCAGGGGCAGGTCTTAAGAAGAAGAAACAAAGAGGACAGGATCTTCGTTGTAGAATGAAACATATGGTGATTACTTTCTAAATGGCCAGTTCTCAGGGGAGGTGACACCTTGCATCATGAGAACGCTGAGGGGATGGCTCCAGCAACAGCCTCTGAGTGCTCTGTGGAGTTGAAACTGCTGGAAAGGAAATGTTCATCTGGGTAGCTGGTTAAGTCTGGGAATTCCCGGATGCAAACACACGGCATGGGGGATAATGTCACTTAGGCACGGGCTGGGGGCCTCTGTGATGGCCAAGCCCTGTAAACCCAGCCATGTCAGCCGTCACTGCTGGGTGGGTTGGTGCCCTCAAGGGCTCAGGGGCTTCCAGAACTGCGAATGGGAAGAACGCAAGATGGCGGGCTGAGAGCAGCCTCGTCTCACCTGCTGTGCTGGGAATTTGTTCATGCCCTGAAAGAATTTGCTGGCTTTTTAGTTCTCAATAATTAAGTCTTCAGAGGTGACTCCAGAGGTGACCTGGTGCCTAAACTGCCTCCCCCCCACCCATTACACTAATAGGATAATAAGCTGTTTGTCTGTGCAAGAGTGGAGAGAAAGCAAGGGGATGCCTAAAGGCTTCCCCAGGGGCCAGGAGCCCAGCTCTGAACTGCCCGTCCAGCTTTGCCTTTGCCCGGTCTTTCCACCTCCTTGCTCCAGGTGACTATGGACTCTTGTTCAGCACCCACAGCAGACAGACCTTCAGGTGGCCCTCATACGCCCACCCAGTGTAACCGCCTCTTCTTGAAGCTAGGAGGGACCTCTGACTTCTTCTGAACAACAGAACATGGCGAAGGTGACAAAGGGACGCTCCTGGGATCAGGTCACCTTCCATGGAAAAAGTGGAGGAACGCCACTCCTGAGCCAGGACTCTGTCTGACATGAAAGTGGGTCGGAGGCAGGTCCCTCATAGCAGTGAGGTGACAAGGAAGTCGGCAAATCAGGGAGATCTAAATTGTGAAGTTGCCAAGTGCGGGCAGAGAACAACATCTCACCAAGGAAACTGCACAGAGAAGATGGAATTTCAAAAGGATAAGTATGGGGAGAGTTGCAGGAGTGGGAACCTTTAGGATGTCACTGGCAGTGTGGCCTGAACTGGAGCCCCAGCATCCGCTGAGATCAAATGCTACCTCTTCTGTGAAGCTTTCTTTGAACGGCCTCCAACCCAACTTAAAGTTAAATGAACCGTCTTTTCATCCTGCAGCTCTTGCTTTGTGCCTCTATTACGTCGATTTCATTTGCCTCTTATTTCGTCAATTACTTGCTTTAGATTTTCAGCTCCTCCAGGGAAAGCCACGTGTCGTGCCCATTTTTATTTTTCCGTCCACCCTCCTGACGTACACAAGGAACCTTGAAGTAAAAACTGACTAGTGCTTCGATGATGGATTTAACCAGCAGGCCATGTGTATGGCAATTCGATTGTCAACACACCGCCACAGACCAAAAATGTTGCCCTGTAGAAACACACAGAGCAATTTCTCACTCCGGAAAGGAGGAGTTCTTCCAGCAACCCAGCCTATAAACTCAGTATTGGGAATTCCATCTCTCATGGGGCCAAATCCACGCCCTGAAACTGTCTGAGCTCCTGTAACTCCCTCTGTCCTCGCGGAGCAGTGCAGACTGTGTTTTCTCATTCCTCCTGCGTCACTCTCCAGATACTAGAAGACGGCCGTCCTTGCCTTTCCTTGGGGAAATGTCGTTTGTCACCTAGTGCAGCAGTCACAGCTGTCACTGGTATTGCCTCCCTCTGGTGAATTGTCTCTAATCTGTCCTAAAATGCAGTGCCTGACCTGAACCTGGGTCTCTCCCAGCCCACCACGTAGCAGGATCAGAACTACTTTTGGAGGGGACCCTCAGTGTCTACTAAGGCAGTCCGAAATCCCTTGGGTTTGTTTTGGCTACAGCAAATCATGGAAGCACGCCGTGCATGGGGCCAGGTCTTCTCTCCCTCAACTGCTCCTAAGCCAAGATTCTCACACCTTCTATTCCTCGTTTTGGAACACATTGAAGGACTTTGCATTCATTCCTATTACATTTCTTCTTGATGGTTTTGGGGCCATCGGACTAGCAGGATAACGTTTTGGATCCCGATTCTTTTGTTTAATGTATTAGCAGCCCTCCCACCTTCACGTCGGTCGATGTTCTAACAAGCATCCCTCCTACAATACTGCTCAAGACACTGATGAGCTTGCTGAACTCATCAGGGCCAAAACCAGAGCCCTGGGGCGACGGCCATGGTCCTCTCTCTAGGTGGACATCACTCTATTAATCAACACTTTGGATACGCTTGTCTGACCAGCTACAAATCCACTTAGCTGTACTCCAGTCCCACCCCCATTTCTCCCTCTTGTCCACAAGAATATCCTGAGCAACTCTGTCAAGTGCCTTGCTGAAATCCAGATCCACTGATCAACCAGCCTAATAACCCTATCAGGAGAGGAAACGAGATTAGATTGGGGTGACTTGTCTAAGAGCGGCCAGCCTTTTGGCAGTCACTGTTTGTCCCTGAGTGCACAGATCAACCCGTAATGATTAGTTCTCGTGTTCTGCCAGGGATCAATATTAAGCTCACTGGTCTGTATTTCACAGAATATCCCTTCCTTTCCACTCTTCCCCTCCTTATCTTCAAGCCCTCCTCCAGTCCTTTTGAAAATGGAACCCTTTGGCTGCCTTAAGTCTGCAGGAATCTTTCCTTTTCTTCCTGATTTCTTGAATAATCCTTACGTCTTCTGTCACTTTCAGGTCTCCTGATAATTCCTGGGGATCTCTTACTGTCCCCCAGCCTTGGTTTCCTCCCCTGGGGAAAATGATGCCAATCTTATCTAACCCCCTGGTCACTTTGAGCATCAGATAAAGAAATATGTGTGAAAACTCCTTATACAAGTCCAGCATAGAGTGGATAATTGTTAATTGAATACACTACAAGGAACCATATAAATGAAAAATTTTACTATAATTGTACGAGATACTCACAGATATCCACAGAATACTTTTCTAGAAAGCCAAATAAATTACTTTGAATTTCACTGTGTGCTGTCATAATTTCAGAAAGATGTTCATCAAAGAATCTAAAAATCTTTGGCCCTATAATTGGATTTAGTAGAAATCTAAGGTTTTGATACACCCTAATTGTTTATTTCTACTTCAGGAAATTCAAGATTGTTGTTAGAGTTTGCACCAGTGTTTTTTGCTGGTTGACATGGATAAATTGAAAGATGGGGTTTTGGATCAAATAGAACGGTATTTGAAACCTGGGGAAAAAATTCAGCTAGAGAAATAATATTGAAAGGGTGAGGGAGATCTATTGAAAAAGCATTTCTCAATGGAAATAGAATTTGCATGATTGGTGTTAATTACAATGTTGCTACTAGTAATTGGCAATTTGCCCAGAAGTAGCAATAATGTCTGTTATTTCAATCAAACTGACAGTCTTCATCCTTGCTACACAGAGTCTGATCTTTACTCTTCTAGAAGTAAAATAAGTTTTAGACTAGAAGGGACTTCAGCAGTCAACCTAAGTTAACACCCTTCTGTTATAGAAGGGGAAACTGAGACACCTAGAAGCTAAGTGACTTGTTCAAGTGGACTTAATTGGACCCACTGGGGGATGGCTGAGCTGGAGTTCACGGCGGGGTCTCCCGATTCCGGGCCTGTGCCATTTGCAATGATCCTTAGCGGCTCTGACAGGTCTGGGGTTTTTGGGGTGACCCATTGTAGGTCCCGTGCTTCCGATTCCATTGGACAGTGGCCAGGAAAAAAAAGGTTGTCATCCACCTTCTTTCTGCCATTTAACTCAGTCCTTGGAAACGCAAAGGCTTCAACTCTGGGCTGTCAGGTGTCCAAGGCCACATGGATGTGAAGATGACAATGTGCATCTCTGTGATGCACAAATTAAAGTTGATTGATAGAAGGCCACGGAGAAGATGTCACATCTCATAGATGTGGATGGGCCACGGGGCCAGTGATAAAGTGAGACTGGTGGGCTCTGACATCCACGCAGCCCAGCCTTATTATTGACAGTGGGAGATAGTATTGATCGAGCTGCCAAGATGATCCTATTATGCAATTAGAATATTAGATTTGCATTTTTAATTCCTTTAGAAGAAATTGGTCTAAAGCAATTATGGCAGGAAAATATTAAGATGGATCCAGCTTCTTCGAAAATAACTCAGAAGAGGCTTTTAGGAAGATGCAGTCATTATCAGAGAAAAGTTAGGCTTCTGCAAAGGGGCAATAAGGAAGCAATAAAAACACAAGGCTAGGCAAGTTGTTTTCCAAGTTTTCCCCTGTGAAGAAGAATAAAACTACCTGACCCTAGGACACGGTTCAGACCAGTCTGGGTATCACTTGTATTCTGTGTGACAGCCCCTGCACGCTGCACTTCGGGCTTCTCGTTCGGGCGGATTTTCAGATTTCGTCCCGCAGTGTCCGGCAGAGTGCCTTCCACCCTCCGGCAGCAGGTGCATTTCCTCTACTCGCTCAGCCTGCTTGTCGGTTTCTCTTTAAAAAACTTCCCATGGACAACTTTTGGCTCCATGGACAGCTGAAGGCAGTCCTCCTTTCTCTGAGATAATAATAGTTTTTAAATGGTAGACTTGATTTATAATGGCTTATGGAGAAATCTTTAAAATCTGAGGTACTAGCAGATGCTTTCAAATCCTAAACTGTCTCCTTTTGGAGTGTGGACGGCTCTGGTCCCATGAGGGCTGTCCGGGCTGGATCTGTGGTCCCCACTGTTCCTGAGCCCTTGGGAAAATTTCTGGGTAAGTGGAAGCGAGGTCATCTGATAAGAAACCGAAGCCACAGCTAGGTGATGTCTGCATGCTCAGCATGGGAGTCAGTAAACTTTTTCTGTTAATACTTCAGGCTTTGAGGGGCCACTTCCGGTCTCTGTCTTGTGTCCTTGTAATCCATTCAGGTCACTTGACAAAATCTGGCCACAGGTTGGATTTGGTCTGCAAGCCACAGTTTGCTGACCCCCAGTTTGGTGGACAGCACGCGTAGACCGAATCGTTCCTTTGGGATTATTAGTTGAATGCCTTCTACCCGGCAGGTACTCACGCTTTCAAGGGGAAAAGACTTGGCTTCTGTCGTTTGGAGCTTCTGATGGAGTGGGAGAGGCAAGCATGCAAGAAGCTATAATGAAACAGGATAATCGGTATAATGAAGGGAAGGACCCCCAGCAGACGGTCAGGCATATTGATACCATCACCTCCTCCGACAACACCGAAAAGAACACAGCTGCTATGGAACTCTACTAGGTTTCAATGCTAAGGGTTTTCCGAAATGCCATGGAGGATGAAGGTAAAAGCTGTTTAAGGAAATCCAGAAAAGCTTTCCAGACGTCACTGCATTTGAGTTGAGATTTGAAGGAACAGGAGTTTGAAAAAAGAAGGGGCAGCATTATGAAGGCAAAAGGATAGAGGAGAACACCGTGTGCTTGGTGCCTCTTCTCAGCAGCTAAGGGTCTCTGTGATGAAGCCTGTTAGCCAAAGTGGCCGGGGGGCCGTCTGATGCATGGACACCATATTGACAGTGACAAAGTTCATCTAGTGGGGATGTAGCAGGACGGAGCTAGGATGGAGACACGGAGGCTTTGGGGAGGTCGATTTCTGCTCAATATGAACAGGACATTTTAAATCATGGGGTCGTTCCATTTGTCCACTCAGCAGATTTTTGTCAGGTTCCTGCTTGTGATGGACATGGCCTGGGATGCTGGGGCCATAAGGAGATTGAGAACACAGCCTGCTCTCCAGAGGCTCACAGGGGCGCCCGCAGGTGGATGGGTCCCTTTGGAGGAGGAGAGGAGGCGAATTCCCCAGAGGCGTGTGGCTGCGAACGGGGAGAGTGACATCAATGAATAAATATGAATAACGTAGCTAGGATACCTGGGGTGACTTACAGAGGTTTTGAGAAGCTTTAGTCTCATGGAAAACACAAATTGCTGAGCAGAACTTATGCTCACAGACTTCGCAAAGGTAAACTTGCCCCTAGCCTCTCTGGGCAAACCGTCAGATTCATTGAGTCCCCGGGTTCTGCTGAACTTTTTTACCCGATGTATTCATTTCCCGGGGCCGCTGTAACAAACCGCCACAATCGAGTGGCTTAAAACAATAGAAATTTATGCTCTGGCGGTTTCGAAGGCTAGAAGTTCCAAATCAAGCTGTCAGTAGGGCTGGTGCCTTCTGGAAGGTCACGATGAGGGAGCATCTCTTGCACGCCTCTCTCTGGGCTCCCCGGGCGGCCTGCAGTCGGCGGCACTCCTCGGCTCGTAGCTGCTTCCCTCCAGCCTCTGCCTCCGCCTCACGTGCTGTCTCCCTGTGTGTCCGCTCCCTCGGCTTTCCTCTTAGAAGGATCCCCGTCATCCTAAATCCAGGATGATGTCATCCTGAGCTTAATTATATCTGTAAAGACCCTTTTTCCAAATCACATCACATTCACGCGTTCTGGAGGTTAGGACTTAGACCTATCTTTTGGGGGGCCCCAAAGGGTAGCCCTGTTCAACCCACGACAACTGACAAATGATAAGGCTGTGATTTTTAAAGACCATGCTGGTCGCATCCAGGTTGCCGACCCCGTGGTGGAGAGACAAGGATAATCTCCAAGGCGTGGGGCTTGTCCCTGTCCTCTCTGGGGGGAAAAAGGGCACTTCTGTGGGGTGCAGCTTCAGAGTGACTTCAAGGCGAGAGACCAGCATTGCGAATGCAGGGGCTCACGAGAATTGAGGCACGGCAGTGTTTGCCCCTGAGGCCAGCTGCTTCGAGCAAGGCTGCTCCTGGAGCTCAAAGCGGGACTGTGGGCAATGTCACCCTGCAATCTAAAGACAAAGATGAATGGAGTAAAAATGTAGTCCTCTTGATTTATCAAGTGATGCTACCTGATGAATCCATCACATTCAATAGAAACCACATTAGCAATTCCTGTTATTGGTCTTATCCTCCCGAAAGCCCCCGAGGTCCACCCCAGTCCCTGCATGATCCATTTAGGAGAAAAAGAATGCAAAGTTTAAAGAGATTTTTTTTTTTTTTTTTGAAGTGTGAAATGCTTGGACAAAAGAATGCAAAGCATAGTGCAGAGGTGGCAAAGAGACCCGGCTTCTTGTTGCTATTACGAAGCTAGCGAGGTGATTATTACACAACCCATAGAAAAACCGAGATCCTCCTCAGTCAAGGAGAGCAACAACATGGTGTTTGGAAAAGGTCGACCCAGTCTTTCAGAGCTGTAATTGCGTTGGCACGTTCCTGGGAATTTCTGTAACTGTGTTTCTCCATTTCTGGAGCCGCGTCTCTGTTTGCTTGCTGTAAACAGCGGACCGACCCGGCTCTCAGTTACCAATGCTTAAGTTGCTTATTCAGTTCAGCAAATATCCTTAAGCTCCCACGGTATACCAGGCTCCCTGGCTCAGGGCAGGGATTCAGATGCTGAATAAAATTATTTAGATGTAAGGTGGAACATGGGAGATCTTCTCCTCTGAATATCCTAAGGTTTGACAGTCTCCTGTATATTCGTAAGATTTATTATTTTTTTAAATTTATTTGTGTGTTTTAGAGGGGAGGGAGATGAGAGGAGGGGCAGAGGGAGAGGGAGAGAGAGAATCTCAAGCAAGCTCCATGCCCAGCACGGAGCCCCACACGGGGCTTGATCTCATGACCCTGAGATCATGACCCGAGCCAAAATCAAGAGTCGGATGCTTAACAGACTGAGCCACCCAAGCAAACCCCGCATGATTTATTTTTTATTGTGTGCTTCTGAATGGTAATGAAATGGAGGCACTGTGGGTGAAATCAATCCTCTGAAACTTTAGCTTGGGGTCCTCACCTTCTTTGGTTTTCAGTCAATATGAATAATTGCCTTAAGTCCTCCTCTCTCTCGGTCTTTGGAAGGAAGCACAAGATGTTAACACGATGATGCTCTTTCCAGCAAACAGCACCCTTAATTAGGCCTTTGCTATTTTCTGTATAGACTGAAGCTTGATTTGGGTGTCAGCAAGCTGAAACTCCAACGCATCCATCTTTCCTGTAAATTCGGCTATTCCCCAGTCCCACCCCCATCAATTGTAGTCAATACGGCTGCTTTTCATCAAGATTCTGTAAGAGAGGGAAACATGGAAGAAGTGTCTTTGCATATCCTTTACCTTCTAGAATCAGTGCTGCCCAGTAGAAATATGAAGCAATAGAAGTTAAAATTGTCTAATGAAGAGACAAAATTAATTTTAATGGTATCTTTTACTTAACACAATATCCAAAATATTATAATTTCAAAATGCAGTCAATATAAACATTATGGAGATATTTTATGCTTTTTTTTCATATTGAGATTTCAAAATCTGGTGTATGCTTTACATTTATGGTGCAAATTGATTTGGACCAGCCACATTTCAAGTGCTCAGCAGCCATGTGTGTTTAGTGGTTATGACACTGGAAATTACAACTAGTTATAGGCGAATATATCAGCATTAGGTTTTGATAAAAAGGATATATCGATCTTTTTAAAGAAGCACTGGGAACTTAAAGTGGATTACTTTGTGTGAAGTTTAGGACTATGTTTCTTGAGAAAAAAAACTTTGTGAGAGTTTTTACTGTAAAAATATCTTCAAGATTGAGTGTGTGTGTATGTCTGTGATGTTCAGTAGAGACTGATAATTTAATGTTTTATCAATAAAGACCATGAAATGATAACCGGCTTCACTATGTACTGATTGCAACTTGAGCCTAAAACCAATTAAAGGCTAACAGTGTCAAGGTTACAGGCACTAGTATCTAGTAAGAATTATTGCACAGGGGCCCTTGGGTGGCTCAGGTAGTTAAGCATCTGCCTTTGGCTCCGGTCACGATATCAGGGTCCTGAGATCAAGTCCCTGCATGGGTCTCCTGGCTCAGTGGGGAGTCTGCTTCTCCCCCCGCCCCCCGCCGTTCGTGCTCTCTCTTTCTCTCTCTTGCTCACTGTCTCTCTCAAATAAATAAATGAACTCTTAAAAAAATTGTTGCATAATGATTAGAAAAAGCAAGACAGGTCAGGCTACAGCAAGCACACAGGGAGTGTTGTGTGGCTGTGCTCACGTGTGGCCCATACGTGTGGCCAAAACAGAAATCTGCTTGCTGAGGCTACAAATTTATCACATATTCATGCTTAGTATCTAGTAGCTTTATATTAATTTGGGTGCGGTATTAATTTGGATAGTATCACCCTTACCAATCCTCATCTTGTGATGTTCGAGTGCTAAATTCTTTACCATTTTAGTTTCGTACTTTTTTTTCTTTATAATTTTAAATGTAAAAGATAACGGGTGGGAACAACAAATAGAGAATCACGTACTGATGAGTTTCCCAGCGAATCCCACATTGGTGTAACACATACAAGCACACGCGTGCCCGCCCTCCGCACACACAGCCCACCCCCCCAGCCCTCCCTGATTCCTTCTCTCACCTGTGAAACAGATGGGACCACCTTCATTTAACTCAGCTGTTAATCTAAAATGGCTTGCCAGCAAATGTGCTGGAAGCAACTCAGGGAGTAAGGCCATGCACGAGTCCCCACCCCCACCACTTCTCAAGTGCCCAGTGACAGTGGTGCCAGGTGACGTTGGTCAGAATGTCTAGTTCCAGAATGTCATAACTGAAAGGAATCTTGAAGGTCCCCCGGTCCAATATTCCTATGTATTAGGAAACTGAGGCACAGAGAAATGCTCATCGTTACGTCGTCAATTAGCAGCAGAGCTGGGACCAGAACTCAGGGCTCTGATTCCTGATTCCTATTCAGTGCTGAATTTTCATCCTGAGATAATGGAAGTGAAAATTATATAAATCGGGCAATGGTTTACCAGTCAGAGTCCCTTAATTCTTAAAATCCAGTCTAGGTATTTCAGAGGGAATATAAAAAAGGGAACTGGATACACATGTGATATAAAACCTAAGAAACCACTAGAAAGCCATTAGGCAATCAGTGATGAGCTATAAGAACATTCCATTCCTACCTCTTGGGCTGGAAGTATGTTGGGAGGATGTGATATCAAACTGGGGCCCCTGGGTGGGGACTTCCCAACTGAAGCTGAGAACTCAACGTGGAGGGCTATCAGGTAGGAGACGCAGGTACGGTTACAAGAGGAATAAGAAAGACTCTCAGTCTTCTCACTGCCTCCTATTGGACAAGCTCATTAGAAGCCAGTTGGCAAGGGGCACGGGAAGTGCAGATTCCTGTGGCACAGAATAGAGCAGGGCAAAGGTTGGGAGGGCATCTGAGAACAGAGAGACCCCTGCCACCACAGATGCATGGCCTTAAAAACGCCGTATGGTTTTACGATAGCTTTATCATCTGCTTATGTTTTAAAACTAACTGTAGAAATAATCCGTGCACCAAGTTCACAATAACTAAGGTGAGTAGAGATGCCAGTTGAGATGGAAACTTTGGCCATAAATGTTCATAATGAAGAGCTGGCCATACCCATCCCCCCTTTGGCCTTACTTTGGTCCATTCTCATTCATCTCTGTCTGGAGGTGTTCGACTTCCGAGTTTCTTATCTGAATCTATAGTCTTGTTCTTGGACAGTACGCAGTTTCTGCTCACAGCTTCCTGGAAATTGGTTCTATTTGTTTCACAATTTGGAATTCTGAGGGTGGTTCCTCAGGCGCAGGATGAACCAGAATTTGTGACCGAAGACGCATGCTGGCACAGAGTTTTTTGGTTTTGTGTTTGTTTTTGATGTTTGGTAGTACAGTACATCTGTAATTATTTTTAGCATTAAATGGCGCACGGCAGGAGAGAGTTAATCTACCCAGCCTCACAGAGCAGTAACGGAAGCATTGAAACATTAGCCCTCTTTGAGGATTTTCTATGTTTCAAGAGTTCTTTTAAATGCTTTGCCTCTATTAACTTACATAAGCCTCACACTCACCAGATTATGTGTTAGAAACAACTAGTTCCCCAGTTTTCAGGGGAGGACACTGATGATGACAAGAAATGTTGAAGTAACTTGGCCAAGTCGGCAGGTTGATAAGTTGCGGGTCTGTGTTCGGAAGCCACAGGGCTTGGCCGAAGTGCTCATTTGTTAACCCCTCATTTCTGGCTGCGGCTGGTGTTGGCTGGTGTGCGGGTCCTCCCCAGGGTCCTCGCCCTGGTCCCCCAGGCTCTGATGCCCAGGGGGCCGGCCGGTTGGCGGGAAAGCTGATGGTGCTATGACGAGGTGGGGAGTGCCACATTGTTGCAGGGCACTTAGTTGCTAATTGCCATTTAATCACAAGATGAATACAGTTATTTCTTTTTTCCCTCTACCCCAGTGCCAGTGAGATGGGAATTACTTCTGAACAAAGTGCTGAAGATGTGGCTTCGCATAGAGCTGGAGCTAAATGCCACAGCCTTTGAGCCACCGCATTCCTGGCAACACTCGTTTACCCACGTGGCTAATTAAACACATGGCATTGATAACAGATGCTCATTCCAAGCTTCCCATTTCCCTTAAATGATGATCCCCACTCCCCGCTCCCCCCCCAGAGTTGATTTAAACACACACACACACACACACACACACACACACACACACACACACACACGGGACTTTATATTTGGCATATTAACTCAAATCTTTGTAGAGGTGACATTACACTTTGGTCAACAATTGAAAGAGAAAACCTTGGGGGCACCTGGCTGGCTCAGTTGGTAGAACATGTGACTCTTGATCTCAGGTGTGTGAGGTCAAGCTACATGTTGGGGGTAGAGATTACTTAAAAGTAAAAAACCTTATAAAAGGGGCACCTGGGTGGCTCAGTTGGTGAAGCATCTGCCTTCAGCTCAGGTCATGATCCCAGGGTCCTGGGATCGAGCCTCGCATCTGGCTCCCTGCTCAACGGGGAGCCTGCTTCTCCCTCTCTCTCTGCCTGCCGCTCTGCCTACTTGGGCTCTCTCTCTCTGTGTCAAATAAATAAATAAATTTTTAAAAAAATCTTAAAAAAAAAAAAGAAATAAAGGGGCGCCTGGGTGGCTCAGTCGTTAAGCGTCTGCCCTCGGCTCAGGGTGTGATCCTGGCAGTCTGGGATTGGGCCCCACATCAGGCTCCTCTGCTATGAGCCTGCTTCTTCCTCTCCCACTCCCCCTGCTTGTGTTCCCTCTCTCGCTGGCTGTCTCTCTCTCTCTGCCAAATAAATAAATAAATCTTAAAAAAAGAAAGAAATAGAAAACTTTGCATTTGAATAGTTCTAACTTAACAATGAGTCAATCTAGAGTTTGTTTCTCCACAGTTGCCTGTTTCCAGCTGTTGTGTATAGAGTTGAGGAGGGGCTGCTTTTGTTGTTGTTGTTGTCGTTGTTTAAGTTTGAAGGGTGTACAAACTGAGCTGTATGGAATTTCTCTAAGCCTGAAAATGCAATCTATTGGCTTATGCTTTTCTGAAGATATTTTCTCCAGGTGACTTGTAAATGGGTTAGGGTCTTCTTTTCACAGAGGGTAATAAAGTGAGCAGATTAAGTGACTTGTCCAGAAGAACTCCACAAATGCAGTCCTTTTTTTGTGAATCCTGGTCAAATGTCACAGGTGATACCTGAGGTTGGTAAGCCTTCAACCGTACAAAGACCTCATCGGTTTGGTTCTGGTTTGGAAGAAATGTGCAGATCCGAAATAGGTCATAAGAGTAGCAGAGCAGCCAAATGTTCAAAGCAAGAAGTCTGCATCACGGGTATAACCGGCCCAATGGACTTTGCAGGAGCCTCCTGGGTGATGGAGCCATGTTGAAGGTCCCTAGGGACGTGGCGGCTAAGTCTTTGTTGGTTATGGAGGCCTCGGTTTATGGGTTTTGTGTGGGAGCTCCCTGGATTGTGATCTAGGCGCCTTAACAAACAGCATCCGGACCGTCTTATTAAGACACAAACTGCTGGGCTCCTCCTCCAGGGTCTCAGATTCAGTTTTGCCCGGGGCCCAAGAATTTGCAATTTTAACAAGTTTCTGGATGTGCTGATGCTGCGTCCTTGGCAATCACACTGTGGGAATCAGTGCATTACGGGCTTATTTCTTCCTATCACCACAATCCACTGTGGGTCTTTCTGGCTGAGCAACTCTCCGGGAATGCTCTCCTCCAAGTGGTAAGTCAGGGACTTAGGCTCCTTTCTTAGAAGCACTACCATTCTCAGAGACCTTGGACTCCTGTTCTGTGGGAAGCTAGGGGCTTGTGGAAGAGCAAGAATCACAAAGGATTGTGCCAGAAGGTTCTAGGCCAGGCCTGGAAGTGGGAATTATTACTTTCCTTACATCTCATTGGCTAGGATCAGTCACGTGGCTCTACCTAACTGGAAAAGGAAGCGGGGAGCAGAGTCCAGCTGGGTCTTCAGGAGGAAAAGGAAACTGAATTTAATGAAAATACAGTCGTTTTTTGGCCACACCTAAGCTATGAAATCCTCCTCTTTACTTTCTGCGGCACCTAAGACACTAGAAATTATTTATCAGCCATTGATTTTGAAAGTTTAATGATGTTCCTTGACCCACCTGGACGTGTTCTTGAGTACTGGCTAATGGAGGTGGTGGAGTGTGTTGTCTGTGTTCCTTCCGTGGATGAAGACACTGTGGTAACAGTTCACCAAGGTGAAGGGTGTGTCTGTCCTGGAAGCCAGGCCAGATCTGGAATGGGGGTCTCTATCTGGACCAGGTTTCAGTCTGCTGTCTCTCAGCTCCAGATGCACCCTTGTCTGCCCTGATTTGTGATACTAGAGCTGGACCCTGTAAACATGGCTTTTTTGCCCACTTGCTGAGTATTAACTTCATCACTGGAAGGTTCTAGAATACAGTGCAATGTGAAGAAACTTTGTTTCTGAGTTCTGGGCCCCCACTATTATTGTTCATTGTAGTGGTCCAGCAACCCATGGGGCTAAGCCCAGCTGTGCCCTCAGGCCATGCTCTCTCCGCTGGTGGCTGGTGGCCACTTCCCAGAAGCTTTTCCCACCATACCTCCTGCAATGACAGGCTGCTTCTCTAGACCATCTCTGGCCTTTGCCTTCCAGAAAGGCTTATTTTTTTAATCCCACCAGTGGGTTGTGAGTTCCTGTGGTAGCTAAGCTCTCTGATGAAGTCTGAGTCTCAGCCTTGGGGGTGGCCAAGCCTAGAGAGAGAGAGGCTTTTTTCTGAGTTCTTGGTCCCTTTATCTGTTCTCTCTCAGCCTGGTGGTAAAAGCTACTCTTTGTACATGCTACCTCTTTCAGGGTCCATTTTTGGCCATTTTTCATAGTCAAGCAAATTTTAACTTTTATAGTTAACATTTCTTTATATTACATTTTCCTTGTTAAAATAACTAGAGTGATTTCTTTTGACTGGACCCTGACAGATACGACCTCCTTCTGGTAATTTTTTGCTGTAGAAAGGCCAAGTTGAATGTCCATCTTCTCAAATCACAAAGCAGGACAGCAGGACTCTGCCTACTCAAAGCTCAGTCCCATCGAGTCCCCTTCTTTGTTCTTTGCTCTAGGATGTTGATTTCCTGTCCTGAGAAAGGCTGGTGTTCTTATCAAAGATTCAAGGGGAACAGCGTGAGGGGGTCTTCAAGTCTCAGGCTTCTAAACTTTCTAGTTTTGAGCCTCAGTAACCAGGGGCTCTGTGGGTAAGGCCCTGGGGAGGGTTCCCGGGTTAGCGGGGGGCATGGGAAAGAAAGAGAAAGCACACGTGTCATTAGTAACTAGAACCAGTCTTGCTGCCTTGGTCTCTGTCTGGGGGTGAAACCAGAACTGTGTGTAACCGCCCGGTCTTTTGCCTTGGCTTGGTTTTGCTGCCACAGCAGCAGGGAATCAGTACAAACTAAAACAAAATGAAACAGACAAACAAACAAAAAACCCCACAGAACAACAACAACAAAAACCCTCAACACGACCCTCACAAAATCCCAAGAAAAAACACACGGTCTAATTTTAGGCCACAGAAAATGAAAGGTCAGCATAGAAAAAGGATAATAATATTAATAATTCCAGTCAGCATTAGCTACTTATTATTTCTTTTTCTCCATAGAGGATGGGTCCATGCCAGTGAAAGGTTGAGGCCAACTCTGCTTCCTTCCTCGCAGGCTAACCTTGGCTTCCCAGACGGGCCACCGTGAGGGCTTCCCATCTGAGGAAGGCTCAGTCTCGGACAAAGCAAGCAAATTCCTGTGATTTAAGGACCCTGAGAAAGTTCCCTCCTAGGAAACCTCTACCCTATTGCTACGACTTCTGAAGTTTCATTGAGAGACTCGTGGATGACCATTTACAGACTCCCCAACCCTTTAAAAAATTGTGCTGAAACTCACTTATAATAAAACTAACTGTTTTAAAGGGAAGAATTCAATGGTGTCAAGTACGTGCACAACACCATATAACTACTAACTCTATCTAGTTCCAAAACATTTTCATCACCCCGAAAGGAAACCTGGTACCCAATAAGCAGCCATTCTTTCCTTTCCTTCCCTCCAACCCCTGGTACCCACCAGTCTGCTTTCTGTGTCTATGGATTAGCCTGTTCTGGGCGTTGCAGATCAGTGGGACTATACAACATGTGGTCTTTCGAGTCTGGCTTCTCTTACTTAGCACCCTGTTTTCCAGGTTCATCTGTACTGTAGCTTCTTTTTTATGGCTGAATCCGAATGTCCATCAGGGGATGTATGTATCAACTGCCTTTTAAATTATTTTTAAATGATCTCCTCAAATAGAGGAGATAACGCCTAGGACCACTGCCACCAATATCTTACTTCACAGAAGCTTATCTGATACAATTCCTTTGGACTAAAAGGACCAGGGAAAGTTGCAGGGTCGAGGGGACTCTCAAACTACAGAGCGGTGGTGGAGGAATGGAGGGGCAGAACCAATTACAATTTAGTGGAGGTCTGACTCTGGTTTGAGTTCTAGGAGATGATTCCTGTGGCTTCTCTCTGACTCAATGCTACATGGCGTTGAGGGTGTAGAAACAGACCCCTTTTCTCACACCCCTTATGCTCAAGGATCAGCACTAAAAGAGGATCTGGGTGAGAGAAGATCTGCCTTCTCTTTATCCAGCACATCTCTGGACCAAGTCTCCTGGGATGAGGACCTCAGTCGCAGAGCACATAACCTCATCGGCCCCAAGTGGGTCCAAGCAATGCCGTGGATCGACGCGGCTCCCACGTGATTGCCTGGTGATCACACTTACCACAGGTGTGTGGTCTATACTGAGTTGAGTTGAGTTCCCACTCCTTTGGAAGGAAATAGTCCAAGAGTCAAGGAGACAGATTTCCCTCTTCATCTTCATTGGGAATTAATTTGCTGGCAATTATAGTGTCTTTACCATACACTTAGAGTCTCAATCATTTACACTCCAGGAAGGAGAACGACTCTTTATGCCTTTTTTATTTTAATTATTGATGCTTAAAACCATGAGCCATTCATTTCCTGCTTTCTCAACATTCGTAATTGACTAATTCAAGGCAGGTGTGGGTTTGAGAAAGCTGTTTAGTTGGCACGAGGAATGATCGCTGCAGGGACCATGCTGTTAATTTTGCCCACAGATAATTATCAGTCATATAACACTCTAGTTTCTGCACTGGCGCACACAGGTGGCTCCCTACGTGCATCGGTTTTCTCTAGACATCAATGGCAGGGTTGGGGCATGGGTTATCTCCCATATAGGTATATATAAGGGGTATTTCTAAAGTAGTGCTGAGGTACACATAGGTCTTTCATTGTACCTACTCTTTCCTCTGTACTTCCTGTAGGCATCCAGTTAGTGACAAAATCTTGTACCAAATTCTGCTTGGAAGCGATTTGCTCTTAAAAAGACCAAATAGAAAGAGCCACAAGGGGAGAGTGAGCAAGGACAATTTAAGCGAGGCAAGACGTGCAACCAGAAAAATCACGAAAGCTCAAGTTGGGAATGATCACACTTTGATCAGATGTCATTTTATTAGACAGAGGATGGCATGAGTTCAACAAACATTTCGAGAGAGTATACCATGTTTCAGGAGGGTGCTACACTGCCAGGGACTTGAAGAATAACATGTGGTCACAAACCTGAAAAATATGCATGTTTATCAGAGGAGAAGGAGTCTTATACTTCAACTCATAGTAGAAATGGGATATGTGTTATAATCAGAGAAAAAAATAACAGAGGGACTCTAGAAGGGGAAACTGCTCATTTTGGGAGAAGGAGGTGGGAGATGATGGGGGTGCAAGGAAGTGTCATTTAGCTCAAGTTAGAAGGGAAGGGGGATTTGTCAGGTGGAGAAGGAAGGGGGAGAGAGAATTCTAGGAGTGTCCAAATGAGAAGACACCAGCTGGTTGTCAGATGGGCGGTGAGAACCATTTAGAGGCAACTGAAATCTTGGGAGACTGATGATAAGGCAAGATGGTGGGACTGTTGAGTGGGGCTGATTCAGGCAGAGATTTGGGAGATAAGTGGTAGCTCTGGGGAGCCTCATGGATGCAGGGGTCTAGGGAGAGAAAGGAGATGTGGATGATGACAGTGCTTCCAGCTTAGGTGGACCCTAATACCCTTAATGAAGGTAGAGAAGGTGGTAGCAGGTGGTAGAAGATTCATCTCTGGCCATGGTAAGTGGGAGTTGCCCCAGAGATACCTTGGGAGAGGTGGCTGGTCGGCGTTGGGGTCGCACCCTCGTGGGCAGCATGGAAGGCAGCTCCCATGATCTACAGGTATTAACATATCCAGTTCTGATGTTAAGCAATTAACATATTCGGGAATGACATTCAAATTTCTTGCATTTGTGCTTGAAATCCTCATGCGTGCATAGTTCATCCTAGTTTTTGTTTTCTTTGGTTCAAAGAAATGAAGTTCGCTCATGAACGCCTTAATACTTTACCTGGTGATGTGTTTTGTTTCTATTTTCTTAGCCTCTGGAGAAAAGACCAAGGCATGTTAATTACATACTACTACTAGCACATTGTGAGCCTCTGGAATAGTATTTGTCTGCAAAGCCAGTCTAAAGTATTACTTAAAAATTCAAATGTATTAGAGAGAAACACCTAAAGAGTTACTCATCGATAAATTTCTCCTTTTTCTTCTTTTCCTAGTGAAGGCCAAAGAAGTGTCTCTAGCAAAAATAACTAGCAGCCTAGCAGTATCATCCACCTGTTTGGCAGTAGGGGAGGGGATGGGGGTTTCCAGCTGGACTTTGCCCTTATTTCCCTCTTCTGGTCATGAAACACAATGGCTCCCCAGGAATGGAAGGATAAAGCCAGAAGTCTCAGCCTGATTTCCAAGTCTCAAGTCTGAACCCCATTTTTGTGTCCCAGTCTTGCATAACAACCACTAATAAATATTCCTGTTCAAGCCAGTGGTGTCTTCTTGCCATCACTCAAACCTGATATAGGCATTTCTGCCCCTGTGCCTGCCCGGGCTTGTCCACACCACCTCCAGAGCTTTCCCAGTCCCCAGGGCTGATGACTTGGTGGGTTATCTGATCAGTGATGAGAAGCCCACAGCGATTTTCAATATGATTTGACATAATGCACTTTGTTGTTTTCAGAAGTGTCTCTCCAGTTGTCGAGTGTGGGCCAGAGACACTGGTGGGCTTTAGGAGGGCTTGTAGGGGTTCAGATGAGTGGGGAGGAAGCAGCAACAGGCTGCATTCTAGGGGAAAGGAGTCAAATTCGACATTTCCTAAATGGTGTCAACCAATGGTCCTTGGTTGCTTTTTGGATTTCTCTTCTAGATGGTGGTGGAGATGGGGAGTCTCGCGGTACGTGGGAAAACAGAAAGAGGGAGGTGAGCAAGAACACAGATGTCTGATCCAATTTGGGACAACTGAGTTCATGGTGTCTGGAATATCCAGGTGGACTTAGTCAACTGAGAACTGAGAATACCACTCTCAAGAGATGCCAGAAGAAAGGGTATAAAATAGCCATGAAAAGCACCACAAGTATTTGCATGTTAACTGTGGCTTCTGAAGTCTTTGAGGGGGTTTGAAAACAGTTTGTTTTCCACATAGTTTCAGCATTATTCTTGCTATCTTCTTTTTAAAATACTGTTTGCAGGGTCTGTGAGGAAAACGCTTGCTTAGCAGTCTAACCCATATTAATCACAAATTCCAAATTCATGGCATCAGAATTACAAGAAGTTTCGTGTTATATAATTAGAAGAAGATTCCGGTCCTCGGTTCATTGACTCTGGAGCCATATTACAGTCCTGTTATATTTGATAATGACATAGCAGACATTCTATCAGAACTTGGCTATATGGAGAGAGATTCCAAAACGCTTTAATCTTGTCACAAATCAGAAGCAGCTGCTCCTTATAAAATGGAAAGTTCAAGTTTGGAGGATCCACAGAAAAGCAATGTGACTTACAGTCTTAAGTAGCAGATTCTGGGGTTTTCAATTGGCAGGTGCTCCCCAAGAAACTACCCTCTCCCTACATTGATTTTTCTTGTGCTTATTCCTTTAGACTTCTCCCCATCTGAACGTTGCATTTGTGCAATGAACTTTATCTTAAAAACGTGGGCATTCTGTAGCTCAGACTAAGCACTGTCTGGAGACTTTCACACACTGATGAAAACACGTACGTGGAACATGGGGTTTAAATACGACTTGCCCCCTCCAAGTGAATGACTGAAGAGAGAACTGTGGTTATTGTCAGTCAGTCAGGACTGCCAGCCTCACATGCTGAGCCTACGAACCTTCCATAGGCTCTACAATGACATGAAACTGCTGTAGTCGAAACTCTGAAACTAACAAGGGTATTAGCTTCATCGATTTTCTGAAAATGGGAAAGGAAAAAAAAAGCGCTCGGCTAAGTCCAGGAAAGAGATTTAATACAACTGTCTTTTAATAATATTAAGTTTCCTAGAATCAATATTTTCTCCCCCTCGTATTATGCGATGGGTTGCTACACACCAGTTGCTATGTAGGAGGATGGGAATCAATAGAAGGTTTACTTTCTTTGGAGACGATTTCAAAGGCCTGCATAATGGAGCATAGATCAGGAAGAGCGAAATTGAATTTTAAGTACGCTGACATTATGCTATCATCTTCAACCCGGAGAATATAGATTGTTCTGGGGCCCATGGGACCCCTGAGGCACAGGGTGAGAGGTGCCAGTTACTGATCGGCCCACAGAAGTCCAGCGAAGGCAGCTTCCTCTGGACTGTTTAACCAGTGCTAAATGCGGGCCTTTGGGTCACACCTCAAAGGAGCTTCAAACAGTCCAAGGTGAGCAGGGATGACGGTGCGTTCTTTCTAGTTGAGCTCGGTGTTAAGTTAGGCCAGACCCAGTGTGTGTTCACTCCATGTCCGATGTTAAGCCCCCTTTCTCCTCAGCCTTATTTTATTTTACCTTATTTTGGAAAATGGAGTGACTATTTCTTCGCCAATAAAGATAACTCTTGATAGAATCGCTGAAGGTTTTTTTTTTGCAGCAGTGCTAAAATGACATTTCTAATTAGTACCTACAGAAAACAATAGTTCCACAAAAATACCTTTGTAGAGAGGGTAGAGAACATTAGTTTTTTGGGATGTAGATTTATAGTGGTACTCGTCTTTTATTTTAAGACTTGAAAAAAATTCTGGAGATTTATGGTGATGATGACCTCTGCCAGTCACTGTTCGTTTTTAAAAAAAAAATGGAATGACTCAGCAAGCCCACAACTGGGTGTTTCCCCGAGAGAACCAAAAACTTATATTCACACAACCACCTATACATGAACGTTTATAGCCTCTTTATTTATAATTACCAAGATCTGGAAATGAACCAGATGTCCTTCACCAAGTAAATAGTTAAAGAAGCCATGGGATACTATTTAGCAATAAAAATGAAAGGGGAGTAACTTTGATGGTTCTCAAAGATGTTACACTGAGTGAAAAAAATCCAGTTTTAAAGGCTGCATACTATATAATCCCACGTATATGACATTTTTGGAAAAGATCAGAATAGACCGAGAGAACGGATCCATGGTGTGGGAAATAGAATGTAACTATATGGGAATTTTTAAGGGAATAGAACTATTCAGAATCCTGATTGGGATGGTATTAGGCAAACGCACGCCTGTGTTCAAATTCATAGAACTATACACCGAAGGGGGAAAGACGAAGGTTAACTTTACTGTATAGTGAAAAAAAATTTTAAAAATTGTTTTTGTGGACAATATTTATTGTCCACAATAGCCAAAGCGTGGAAGGAGCCGAGATGCCCTTCAACAGATGACTGGATTAAGAAGTTGTGGTCCATATATACAATGGAATATTACTCAGCTATCAGAAAGAACGAATTCTCAACATTTGCTGCAACGTGGACGGCACTGGAGGAGATAATGCTAAGTGAAATAAGTCAAGCAGAGAAAGACAATTATCATATGATTTCTCTCATCTATGGAACATAAGAACTAGGAAGATCGGTAGGGGAAGAAAGGGATAAAGAAAGGGGGGTAATCAGAAGGGGGAATGAAGCATGAGAGACTATGGACTCTGAGAAACAAACTGAGGGCTTCAGAAGGGAGGGGGGTGGGGGAATGGGATAGACCGGTGGTGGGTAGTAAGGAGGGCACATATTGCATGGTGCACTGGGTGTTATACGCAACTAATGAATCATTGAACTTTATATCGGAAACCGGGGATGTACTGTATGGTGACTAACATAATATAATAAAAAAATTAATAAAATAAAATAAAAATAAAATAAAATAAAAATTGCTTTTATTTTGACTTTAAAAAAATTGGAAGCAGCTGCATTAGTGTATCTTTCCGTGAAAACAGATATTAAATGCCACAGATACAATCCCAAGTATCAGTAGCTGACGGCACACGCATGGTTAGGTGACGGAGGAGACCGGGGAGTAGTTTGGTTAGGACGTCGCTTAGGTGTTGGTTTACAGGTGCCTCGAACACAACCTGGATGAGCCCCGAGGATTACCGTGGGCTGAGTCCGTCCGTGTCAGCCGACATCAGACGGCATATTTGTGTGCTGTACGATTCCTAGCACATTCCCCTTTCCTCACTTCAGTGCTGGAAAGTAGGTAGGGCAGGACTCCTTGCCAGACTCTCGTGGGCACGGAAAGTGGAGGCACAGGAAGTGTTGGAACCTGGTCTCTGATCAACTGCGGAGTAGCTGGGACTGGTCCTGGGAAGTTCTAACTCTAGGGTTTCTTTTTAATTAAAACAACTCTTTTATTTGCACTAGCCTACATCTGGGTGATCTCCTAGGAAGCTGGGAATCACTGAGAGCACTTAAGGAGATTTATATGCGTAGCCAGAGCCCCTCGTCACAACGCGCAAACAACACACCCCTCGGTCACCCAACGGTAGAATGGTATAGAGAATTCTACATCCTTCCTGGGTTTTAAATTTTTGGTACAGCGAGGGGCAGTCAGTAAATTTCGTGAAATTAAGTTATTTCATCTTTTTGAAAAAAGGCATATATTGAGGGTATAGCTCTCTCATAGAAAGCCGGGATGCCAAGGAAACAGGTACAATGGGGGGTGAGAGAGGACCTCAGCCGCGGCCACACTTAAAAAAGACAGTTGTAGAAAGCAAAGGGGTGTCTGCCGGGGACCAGCACAGCGGGCACTTGGGCTTCAGCCCAGAGAGGGGCAGCACCAGCCAGAAAAGGGTCCACTGCTCTGAGCAGCTGCCCGCTCTTTTTAGGAGAAAGTCGCTGTTTTGAGCACTTAATTTAAGGTGCAGCCCCAGAACACTCAAAGTTGGGCCTTTCTTTATGTCTTTCCCATCCTCACAATTCCAGAGCTCTGTGCTTCTAACTTCCTGCCTGCAACTTGTGTCGGGAAGGTTCTAGAAGTTCTGCAGGAGCCCTGGGGAAAAGCCGGGGTCCTGTTCATGGTGCAGAGGAGGAACTCGGATTCCATTCTGAAGCGTCGGTAGCAGACCTGAAAACAAGTGCAAGCAGAACAAGATGAAAAGAGAAAAAAAATAAAACCAAAACCAAAAAAAAACAAGACAAAACAAAACAGAAAACAACCCTTTCTCTCTTCTCAAGATGGTTCACTGGATTTCCCATGGTGCTCATACTTAGAAAAGTTTGCAGAGTATTCGGGAGTTCAGAAAGCAGTGAGTGGATGGGATTGTAAATGAGGCGTCCTGGTGCCGGGGCTGGAGCCCTGGTTGGCCTCCTGGTTTCCCAAGCTCTAGGTCAAGCTCCTACAGCAGCACGGCTGCTGATGTTCTTCTGTGATGACAAAGGACCCTTTTGTGCAGTGTATTTTACTGGGGCAGGTGAGTGGCTCTTTGTCAATGAGCACAGTGCATGTTAGCACTCATTTTTTCATGCCAGCCTCTTACAGGGACACGCTGGTGTGCTGGCCAGCAAGCACGCACACTTGCCTGTATCACACTGGGGGAAGCCTGTGGGTGAGCGACATGTCAGCTGAGAGGCGGACAACACCCGAATCTGGGGGCAAAGTAGGAAGCCAGTGCCTGTGCAGTGACCCTTTCCTCATGTGTTGGATCTCCCATAACTCCATCACTTAATCCCATTTCCCCCTGTTGTTTCTCTTTCTCCCGTTGTTTTTCTGGAAATCTGCTTATTTATTTATTTATTTATTTATTTATTTATTTATGTATGTAAAGTTCGATGATTCATTAGTTGTGTATAACACCCAGTGCACCATGCAATACGTGCCCTCCTTACTACCCATCACCGGTCTATCCCAGTCCCCCACCCCCCTCCCCTCTGAAGCCCTCAGTTTGTTTCTCATAGTCCATAGTCTCTCATGTTTCATTCCTCCTTCTGATTACCCCCCTTTCTTTATCCCTTTCTTCCCCTACCGATCTTCCTAGTTCTTATGTTCCATAGATGAGAGAAACCATATGATAATTGTCTTTCTCTGCTTGACTTATTTCACTTAGCATTATCTCCTCCAGTGCTGTCCATGTTGCAGCAAATGTTGAGAACTCGTTCTTTCTGATGGCTGAGTAATATTCCATTGTATATATGGACCACAACTTCTTGATCAGTCATCTGTTGAAGGGCATCTCGGCTCCTTCCACAAACCCCACGTACCCCAAAGATACAGACGTAGTGAAGAGAAGGGCCATATGCACCCCAATGTTCATAGCAGCATTGTCCACAATAGCTAAATCGTGGAAGGAGCCGAGATGCCCTTCAACAGATGACTGGATTAAGAAGTTGTGGTCCATATATACAATGGAAATCTGCTTTTTAAATGGATCTCTTTCTTCCTCTGTAGGTGGCGATTTGCCGTCTGAATCCAGTAAGTGTGCAGTAAGCCCTCTCCCAAAAAGATTCCATAAAATCTCATAGTGTAAAAAATAAATTCAAAATGGATGAAAGACCTAGATGTGAGACAGGAAATTGTCAAAATCCTCGAGGAGAGCACAGGCAGAAACCTGTGACCGCAGCCGTGGCAACTTCTTACTAGACACGTTTCCAGAAGCAAGGGGAACAAAGGCAAAAAGGAACTGTTGGGGGCACATGGGTGGCTTGGTCGGTTAAGGGTCTGCCTTTGACTCAGGTCATGATCCCGGGGTCCTTGGATTGAGCCTCGTATTGGGCTCCCTGCTCTGTGACGAGCCTGCTTCTCCCTCTCCCTCTCCCTCTGCTGCTCCCCCTGCTTGTGCTCTCTCACTGTCTGTCTGTCCAATAAATAAAATCTTTTAAAAAAAATGAACTACCGGGACTTCATTAAGATAAAAAGCTTTTGCACAGCAAAGGAAACAATCAACCAAACTAAAAGGCAGCTTATGGATTGGGAGAAGGTATTTGAAAATGACATATATGATAAAGGGTTAGTATCCAAAGTCTACAAAGAACTTATCAAACTCAACACCCAAAATACAAGTAACCCAGTTAAGAAATGGGTGAAAACATGAGTAGACACTTTTCCAAAGAAGGCATCCGGATGGCTAGCAGACACATGAAGAGAGGCTCAACATCATTCATGATCAGGGAAATACAAATCAAAACCACAATGAGACATCTCCTCACACCTCTCAGAACGGTTAAATTAACAACACAAGAAACAACAGGTGTTGGCGAGGAAGCGGAGAAAGGGGAACCCTCTTGCACTGTTGGTGGGAATGGAAACTGGTGCAGCCACTCTGGAAAACAGTATGGAGGGTCCTCAAAAAGTTAAAAATAGAGCTACCCTGTGAGCCAGAAACTTCACTACTAGGTATTTACCCAAAGGATACAAAAATACAGATTCAAAGGTGTACAGGCACCCTGATGTTTATACCAGCATTATCAACAATAGCCAAACTATGGAGAGAACCCAAATGTCCATCGACTGAAGAATAGATGATAAAGATAAAGATAAAGAAGGTGTGGTATACACACACACACACACACACACACACACACATACATACCATGGAATATTACTCAGCCATCAAAAAGAATGAAATCTTGCCATTTCTGACGTGGATGGAGCTAGAGTGTATTACGCTAAGCGAAATAAGTACAGAAAGACAAATACCAAATGATCTCACTCATATGTGAAATTTAAGAAAGAAAACAGATGAACGTATGGGAAGGAGGAAAAGAAAAAAAGAGAGAGGGAAACAAGCCATAAGAGAGTCTTAACGATAGAGAACAAACCAAGGGTTGAAGGAGGGAGGTGGGTGGGGGATGGGCTAGATGGTTGGTGGGGTTTAAAGAGAGCATTTGATGTGATGAGCCCTGGGTGTTGTATGTAAGGGATGAATCACTCAATTCTACTCCAGAAACTAATATTGCGGGGGCGCCTGGGTGGCACAGCGGTTAAGCATCTGCCTTCGGCTCAGGGCGTGATCCTGGCGTTATGGGATCGAGCCCCACATCAGGCTCTTCCGCTATGAGCCTGCTTCTTCCTCTCCCACTCCCCCTGCTTGTGTTCCCTCTCTCGCTGGCTGTCTCTATCTCTGTCGAATAAATAAATAAAATCTTTAAAAAAAAAAAAAAGAAACTAATATTGCACTATATGTTAACTACCCAGAATTTAAATTAAAAAAGAAGCCCATAGTATAAAATGTGTTTATCTGTGAATATTTCAGAATTGTTGATAGTATTTCATGATAACATTTTCACCAGTGTGTTTGAAGGCTAGTGGTCCAGATGAAACTTTTCCAGTCTTTCTCCCAAGCTGAACCTCGTACCAACCTTTTGCCACCATAGATAAAATATTTCTAACTGGGCTCAGGCAGCCAGACCCGTGGAGCTATTACTGCCTGTTAGTCCACACGTTCCAAAATGACAACCTTATAATCATGGAAACAAAATTCATTATCACAGCACTACACGCCAGCTGCAGCTTGCAAATTATGTATCTGTTGGCTGACTCTCCCCTGAGCCCGACAGCAGGAGCACATGCCTTCCCCCTGCAGAGCTCTTGGCGTCTACCTCCGGTATGTGTTCTGGTGTGGCTCGTTAGTTGTTCCTTGTTAGCAAAGTTTCCCTCCCAAATAAAGGGTGTCCCTAATTCAGAGAATTCTCTCTCAGACTGCAACTGCCGCTCTGCTCACTGCCTCTGGCCGATGGTCCGCTGTCGTACGGGGGGACTTGTAGACCATGGCTCCCGTACTGCTCACAGGAAGGTATCTTTCTCCCTCCTCCAATCAACACCGATTTGCTCCCCACCTTCTGCGTGGTGAAATTATCAGCTTTCCTTGTGCACAGAACTATTACATCAAGAGGGGGGTTTCACCGTGCGTTGAAATTTGGAAAAAGAATGAAAATTGATTCAGTTTCCATTGTACATGATTTAGGCGTCTTTGGCATTAGGTATCCCTGTGGTTCTGAGGATGGGACTCTGGCTGCAGTGAGTTAGAGTGAGGATTTAGGCAGAAGCACCGTTTCGTTGTTATTCTTAAGAGCCTGCATGAGTAGGTCAGATCATCTCTGCTAACTTCTGTTCTTGGATGTTACTGCCGCCCCGGAGCGTGTTGGCCACTCATCGGCACAGCGTCTCTTTTCTGGGCTTTTTATTATTTTCATTGCTCTTTAATTTCTCTATCAGTCACTTCTAAGGTGATGGATCCACACCGTACCAGTCATCTACTCAGGGTTTTCAATTCTGAGTGTTAGGTGGGAGTTAGTGGCTGGTTTTCGAATGATGTTTTTCTGTTAATATGTTTGGATGTCACATTTCTTCATTGTGATAAAATATGCATAATATAAAATCTACCACCTTAAAAGTGTACAGTTGCAATGTGGACGATTCAGTGCGTTGTTACGTTCAGAATGTTTTGCAATCATCATCAGTATTTAGTTCCAGAACTTTCTCATCACCCCAAGTGGAAACTCATCACCCCATTAAGTCATCACCCCACTGTCTCTTCTCTCCAACCCCTGGCAACCCCTAATCTGTTTTCTGTCTCTATGGATTTGCCTATTCTGGACATTATGTGTGAATAGAAATATGTAGGGGGCGCCTGGGTGGCACAGCGGTTAAGCGTCTGCCTTCGGCTCAGGGCGTGATCCCGGCGTTATGGGATCGAGCCCCACATCAGGCTCCTCCGCTATGAGCCTGCTTCTTCCTCTCCCACTCCCCCTGCTTGTGTTCCCTCTCTTGCTGGCTGTCTCTATCTCTGTCAAATAAATAAATAAAATCTTAAAAAAAAAAAAGACTAGAATTATGTAATATGTGGCTCTTTGTGTCTAGCTTCCTTCACTTAGCTTACTAGTTTTCAGTGTCTATTCATGTCAAGACATGTATCAGTGCTTCCTTCCCCTTGTCCAGCTGAATAATATTCCTACATTGAGCTTTATTTTATTTTTTAAAATTTTATTTATTTATTTGAGAGAGAGAGCACAAGCAGGGGGAGGGACAGAGGAAGAGGGAGAAGCAGTCTCTCCGCTGAGCAGGGAGCCTGATGCGGGGCTCAGTCCCAGGACCCTGAGATCATGACCTGAGCCACAGGCAGACGCTTAACTGACTGAGCCACTCAGGTGACCCTACATTTAGCTTTTAATTAAAGCACATTTTAAAAATTATTTTTATTTTTATTTTATTTTTTAATATATTTTTAAAAGATTTTATGTATTTGAGAGAGAGCAAGAGAGAGAGCATGAGCAGGGGAGGTGCAGAGAGAGAAGCAGACTCCCTGCTGAGCAGGGACGCCAGTGCAGGGCTCGATCCTAGGACCCTGGGATCTTGACCTGAGCTGAAGGCAGACGCTTCACTAACTGAGTCACCCAAGCGCCCCCAACTGAAGCACATTCTATTGCTGACTCAGGACTCATGGGCCCTGTGTTCTCCACACATCCCTAGCTTCCTAGTTTATTCCTTTCCAAAGCATAGGTTGGAATATTCCTTGGGAACCTTTGTTTTATTAGTGAGATGATGATGCTGCTGATGATGATGATGGGGTGGTGATGATGGACGATACGTATTTTCTCTTGAGTACCTACTAGGTAACCATAATAGTGCTTGGAACTTTACACCCACTGTTAAGTCTCATTCTCAGAGAAGTCATGCTAATTTGAGTTTCAGGCCCATTTGACAAAGAGATAACTGAGGTACAGATGAGTTGAGTGACCCACCCAGTGTCCTCCGTGAGCGAAAACCAGAGTTGCGTTGGTGCTCAAGATGGCGGGCTTCGAGGCCTAACCTCTCATGGGCTCTTGATTTGCCCTGCTTCTTCCAAGATATTCCAGATCAGAGACTGAGAGAAGAACCTAGTTTTCCACTTGGTCTGAAGTCCTCGGGAAGTCATCTGAGTGGGGCTGTCTGTCGGATCATACTGACCTCTCCAGAACAGACTTCAACACTCGATGCTTCTGGAGAGCACCTCAGAGTCCCAGTGGTCGGGTTTCTTCACGGTGTGAGGTCCTGCCCGGAGCATTCCTGCCTCTGCACTTTCTTTGCTTCCTTCCTTTTAGTCATATCTGTCTTCCCTTCAAAATCAAGCTCAACCCACTTCCCTCGGAAGTCTTCTCCTACTTTGACCAACTCTCATCTCCCTACTCACCATTCTGACAGTGGACTTTCTTGTGCTTTGTCTTCAGGCCCTTACACATGGTCATATTAGTAATTACGGTTTTGTGTGCATATCTTGCTTCCGCAGGGACATGAAATGTGACTTCAGACCTGTCGTTGCTTCGCAGTTCTTCAGGAGACCCCCATCCCACCCCCAGCTTTTATCTCAGCTTTAGACACAGAATTATTATACTTTGAAATATTATTTGAAAGTAACCAATAAACAGTGGAATTCAACCCTGCACCATCTCCTTTGAACAAAAGCTGACCAAAGGCAGGAATTGAAAAATATGAAGACACAAACACAGGGTGGGTTTGGAAAGGAACTGCACTAGATTCTTATAGAAAGTAGTTTCGGGGAATCCGGAGGATAGCTCAGTGGTTAGCATCGAGACTGGTCAGCAGTGTTTGGCGTGGCCCCTCTGGGGAGTGGGGACATGGGCAGGTGTTCGCTCATCGCGGCAAGAATGGAAACCTCCAATTTCCTGCTAAAGAAGACTGAACATATATATTCAGTGTTCCTCTAAACACAATTTGGGGAAAGTTCATTAAAAGTTAAATAACCTGATTGCTTTCAAAGTTTTCATTTCGTACTGGAGATCTACTCCCCCGATGTAGAAGTCTTTCTTGCTTTCATTAATTTGATATTTGGAGAGGATGCTCATTGATTCTTTAAAGTCTTAAGGAAATGCTCTATTTGGTCTGGGCAGGGACAAATGCTACCAATACCTCAGTGGCTTTACACAGAAAGAGTTTACTGTTATTTCACATGGGTTGGTGGAGTGGGGAGTGGGGGGCTCTGCCCCCCACAGTCACTCCAGACCACCCATAGTGGTTTTAAATACTCTCCCCAACTGCTGCCGTGCACACACATCTTTGACACTCCCCTAATGGAGACGTGGCATCCGTGTCCCCTCTTCTTGAATCTGAGTGAGCTTCTTACTACTTTAACTACACTAACATGGCAGTCGTGATGCTGTGTGCGTTCTAAGCTGGCTCGACAAAGGCCACGCGGCGTCTGCCTCCCCTGCAGGAACACGCCTGCGTAGAGCCCTCGGTGGCCGTGAGTGGGCTCCAGCACCTTGATGTCACCATGTTGTGGGCAAGTCCTCACCACCTGCAGAGGCCGTAGCGGGCACCTGGGTGGCAGTCTTGGCCTTTGAGTCATATGTGTGTGAACAAGCCTTCAGATGATTCTAGACCTTAGCCACTGAGTCTTCCTGGTCCCAGACCCTGCAGAGCATCAACAAGTCTCCCCCTTTTCCCTGTTCAAATGTTTGACCCCGAGAATGCCAGAGCAGAAGTTGACGGGTGGTGTAAGCCATTCAGTTCTTCCTCAGCAACAGTACCTGGCATGTCACCTGTGCCACCTTCTCCTCCACGGCGGGGTCAGGGCTCACTGACAGGGCAGGAGATGGCAGGAGAGCCGAGACACAGCAATGAAACCTTTTGACCTGGAAGTACCATGCTTCATATTTCAATAGCCATGACTGATCCCATTAGCAGCCTTAATTTCAAGAGGACAGAGAAAGATAATTAGCAAATCCCTAGAAATAGACCAGAACTAGGAATTGACGAACATCAGTAACTTCCACCTCTGAAAACTGATAACCCCATACCTCCTGCTAGGGACTACGTTGTGCAACCCCACCCCCCAGTTGTATGTTGAAGCCCTCTCCTCTAGTGTGATGGTTTTTCAGGTAGGGCCTTTGGGAAGTAATTTGGTTTAGATGAGGTCATGAGGGTGAGGCCTTCAGGATGGGATTAGTGCCCTTGTAAGAAGAAACACCGGAGCGTTTGCACTCACTCACTCTCCCCGCTGCCATGTGAGGACAGTGAAAAATCAGTTGTATGCAAACCAGGGACAGAGCTCTCACCGGAAACTGACTATGCTGGCACCTTGATCTGGAGTTCTACATTCCAGAACCGCGAGACGGTAAATTTCAGTTTAAGCCCCCTCCCCGCCCAGTGCACGTTATGGCAGCCTGAGCTGACGGACAAGTCCCACACCGCAAATGCATTCAGACTTATCTCCTAAGTCCTCAACTTGCTCAGTAAGTTGGCTAGGACTTTGCACAGCGAAGGAAATAGAGTCCGTATGGTTTATGCTTTCCTCCCGTTACATTATTTCATCTGGGTCGTATTCATCCTACACCACAGCATGCGTGGTTACAGGTAGAACTTACATTGCTCTGACTACTAGTCACATTGATGTGCCTGATGAATTTGGAGGGTCCCAACATTTTGGCAAGTGACACGAGTCAATAGATTGATAGATAATGATACGCAAGAGGCAGCCGCCAGCCCACTATGGCTCTCTTCTGTGAGAAGCAGTCATGCTCAGGTCCTTCTGGAGGTAAGCAGATTTCTATACCACATTCCACTCCCACCTGGTTTCATCTGTCACATCCCTCCAGGTAAGAGAAAAAAATGTCCGTGTGATCAGAAGAACCAGATTAATGCTGGGATTCTCAGTACTATCACCGTCCATGCTGATTGGGCTGCCAAGTCATAGCTAATGCACAATATTTTAAAGGGAAAAGAATCACTTTAAAAATGACCCAGCAGTTGTGCACCTGGGTGGCTCAGTTTGTTAAGCGTCTGCCTTCGGCTCAGGTCATGATCCCAGGGTCCTGGGATCGAGCCCCATGTCAGGCTCCCTGCCCAGCGTGGAGTCTGCTTCTCCCTCTCCCTCTGCTTCTCCCCACTGCTCATGCTCTCTCTCATTCTCTCTCGCAAATAAATAAATAAAAAATCTTTTAAAAAATGATCCAGCAAAGGGCGAATTGTACCGAACCATAATTTTGGGTACTTATTATTCACCAATGATATTCTGGTTTTGAAACAACATTATAAATTTCTCGCAGGCTAATGGACAATTATAAACAGATTTGCTATGCTTTGTTTTGTTATAGCTAATGGGCTCCATAAATAAGATTCTAGTGGATGCTAATGGACTGGGTTCCTTCCGAGGATTCATGCAATCGTTGCATTTTGGATCGTCCTTAGACAACTACAGTTGTGCACCAGGGAAGGTGCCATCTTTAAAGGAGGAAATTTTATCACGGAGAAGATATTGACGTGCGGGTGAATCCTGGGGAGGCTTGCCTTGAGCTCCCTGCAAGTGCCCACGCCAGCTGGCGTTCTCTCCCTGCTCTGCCTACAAGTGCACTGTTACCAAAATCAACGATTAATGGTTGAAAAAGTCTGAAAAATGGATATCCCTTTGACCTTTCTAAGGTTTGTCATTTAGTTGACATACCCATTACCTCAAAAATCAAATGTGTTTGTCTAAACATTATTCTGATGTTTACTTTGGGCACTAAAGGGCAGACGGCTGACCACGGACCCGCTGACAGTGATCAATTCAGCCCCGAATCTTGTCACTTTCCCTGTTTATTCTGCTATCAATCTCCCCTTGGCCTGCCACCACGGCCACTTTCTGCTGCTCAGGCGCTTTTAAAACTAACAATAATCCAATTTAGAATTGATCAATGAGAATGTGTGGTCAGTAAGCAAAATGACAAAGTCTGCATGTAACCGCTGACCACAGTCAGGGGTATATTTTATACGGGCTGAAGGCAAATTTTAATTAATTAATACATTGATTAATTAAATGCTAACAGCACGTGAGCCTCTTCCCTGGGGTTTTCTAAAAGTCAGATCCTCTAAGTTTTATTATCTTAGGAATGGGGAAACTAGGCCCGTTCACACTGCTAGAACCAGTATCTTCTGGAAGAGCGTGTCTGGGGGAACGCCCTGAGAGGGTGGGGATGGTCTACACCTGTGCCGTCGAATGTGGAAGCCAGCAGCCACCTGTGGCTGAACTTGAACTATGGCTTGTGCACCTGAGGAACTCTATGTTTAATTATATTTAATTTAAATTAATTTGAAGTCGAAGTTAAGTAGCTTTGTCTGGGTAGTGGCTCTGATACTGGACAACTCAATTCTAGAGTGTGGAGTTTTTTGTGATCAGGTGAGGTTTGCCAATGCTGTTTAGAAAGTCGTTCTGTCTAGACCCTGCGTATCCGGAGGTCGTAGTCTCTGGCCGGATCTGACGCGGCCACAAACCAGGCAAGAGAAGTTCAAGGAAATAGTCCAAATCTTGCCCATGTCCTAAAGACACTGTCGTGTCTGACCAGAGCATCTTTCCTGGTCCACAGGAGTGGGGTTCCCTCCATGGTTAGAGGGCCTGGATGCTGGTCTGCAGGGATAGCTTCTGCCCCGCAGAGAGTAAGGCTCCAACAGGAGAGGGGAGCGTGCAGGGAAGGTGCAAGAGAGAGAAGCAGGTTACTTTTCCTAAAAATCCCCCGGGCAAGCCCCATTCTGGCTGCATCCCAGGTCTGGTTTCTAAGACAGAATGTTCCTTCGGGTTCCCGGCGCCAAGTGGCTCCTGGCTTCCAGGCATGACCAGACCCCTCTCTGGGCCATAGGTTTCTGGTTCCTGAATTGACTGGGCTCCTGGACCCTCCTTTTTTTTTTTTTTTCTCCTTCCCTCAACCTCAAATTCCCTTTTTGCCAAATTCAACAGTGGGGAGTCATTTGATAGATTTTTTAAGACGATTTGAAAAATTACTTCTTATATTGAACACTACATCTGAAACTAATGATGTACTTCTTATAAGTTGGCTAATTGACTTTATATTTTAAAAAAGTAAAAAAAAAATTAAAAAAAGAAAAAATCACTTCTTGAAATGTTACCTTCAATGAGCAAGTAGTTTCAGAAACTAATTACTATTAAGGTTAGAACTATAAATGGTATTTGGGAGCCTTTTTAAAAACATGAAGTCAATTTAGCTTTTATCTCTAGATAGATATATGTCAAAAGCTAGATTAGAAATTTTTAAAAAACCACATCACTTATTTGAATTTCAAAGTTTATGGGGGGAAATTAGGAGCAAGTAGAAACATTTTATGAGGGCTGTGTTTTAATGAATGGAGATTTAGAATGCTGTCCGACAGTACTGTCATGGAAGGAAGTGGTCTGGGTATTCCCTTGAGGGGAAACCAAATCTATAATTCTTGTGTTATTTATCTACCAACAACAACGAAATTAAAAACAAAAGCCAGTGCTTATTTTAAAGAAATGGAAAAAGTTCATTTCTTGAAAGTCTTAAGTAGGACAAAACTATTTAATTTGGGGCATTTAAAAAATATAGTGTTTAACAAAGCTTTATGTGACATACTATAAAAATTTGACAGTGACAACAAAGGGTTATCTCATAATGAGAAGTCCTTAAATTAAAAAAAAAAAAATATATATATATATATGTATCCCATCCGTGGTTCTACTACCCAAAGACAGACATTGTTAATATTTTCTTGTATTTCTTTCTAATCCTTCTTTTGTTTTCAATCTAAAGGCAAAGGTCATGCGTATACTATTTTTATCCCACTTTTCTCATTCAACATATATTTTCCATATATTGCATATGATTGATAAATATAATTTTTGAAGTTACATCATAGTGAAGTGACTACACATATTTGTGCAATATTATAATTTTGTTTGATATTGAGATTATTTCTGAAAACTTTTGTGCTATTGTAAATAATGCGTTTCGATATTCAGGATTATTTTCTTAGGCTCCATTCTTAAAAGTGGACTTCCTGAGTTATAGAGTATAAACATTATAAGGCTCTTTGCCAAATTGCTTTCCAAAAGGCTTATCCCAAAATATCAGCAATATTCGAGAGTACCCCTTCCGCAATTCCCACATCAGCAATGGATACTATTATTTTTTTTAAAAAAATCTTTGCTAATTTGATAGGGGTCAAATGTGACTTCATTGTTATTTTAATGCACCATTCCTTGATTACCAGTGAAGGAAAGCATTTTCCACACATTTGTTGATTAGTTATATTTCCTTTCTGGAAATTGCCTATTCACATCCTTTGTCAATTTATCTATTAGAGCTTCAGTATTTTAAAATTCAATCTGATTAACCTCTTTCTATATGAGAATATTAGTACTTTGTCTATATAGTATTTCCTGTGACTCCTTTCCCTCAAATATGATGGTTGCCTTTTAATTTTGTTCTATTTCTTTATTTTGGATGAACAGGGGGTTAAATTTTTAACTTAGTAAAAGAGATTAATGTATTTATTCTACATTTAGTAAATTATATCTCCGCCAGTGATGGTAAATTAAAAAAAAATTTTTTTTCTCCTTGATTTTTATATTGGTATTCTATATTTCATTTTTAAATTTCCTAGAATTTATTTTGGTGAGTAATTTTAGGTGAGCATCTAAATAGATTTTTCTTTCATCGAATGATCAACTGCACCAAGGTGACTTATTCAAGAAATGACTCACCCTTCCTCATTCATTTAAAATGTTTCTTTTACCATTATTTACATAGGTATTTTTTAGTTTATGAGAGAGTCGATTTCTTGATATTAGGTTCTGGTAATTTTCACTTTCAACTTGTTCCAGAATTTCAATGCTTCACTTACTATCAGTTTATACCATTGGTCATTGGCTGAGTGGTCTGGAATATTCCCAATGTTACTCTTTCTGAAGAAGGTGTTTTGTTTTATTTTAGTGTGTGGGTGTGTGTGTGTGTGTGTGTGTGCACGCACGCGTGAGTGCGCTGTGGGAAGAGTGAGTATTGATTATTGACTTTTTTACTGACATATTTTGAGTTTTACTTTTTCCAAATTCTTCCCATTTCTGCAGCCCATAGAGTCTTTTCCAACCCTTCCGGTGGGAAGAACTTTATTCTGTCTCTTTCTCCTGCACGGCATTGTACTTCCCTTAGAACATCATGGGGCACCTGGGTGGCTCAGTCAGTTAAGCATCTGCCTTCAGCTCAGGTCATGATCCCAGGGTCCCGGGATGGAGCCCCCCATGGGGCTCCCCTCTCAGCAGGGAGCCTGCTTCTCCCTGTATTTAATAAATATGTATTTATTATTTAGTGTGGCATATATTTATTTAAACAAATGCTTTCCTTTGACTTGATATCCGATATCACTGTGGGTAGGAGAACCATTACACACATTTTCCTGAATAGAAAAGAGGACTTGAAAGGGGAAACCATTTACCCAAATCTTACTCATTTATTTATGCATCAAGATTTAGAAGACTGGGAAAAGGCTACACATTGTGCTACGTTTCCATTGATTTGAAGATGAATGAGACACAGCATTGGCCTTGAAGGGTATCATAGAAAGTAGGATGAACAAGCCAGGAAACACTTTCAGTTCATTTGGAGAGGGTCTCACTTAGTAGGAGGTACATAAGGGACCACGGAGGGGTGCAGTGGTTTTCAACCTTGGTTGCACATTAGAATAATCCCTAGGAGTTAAAAAGATACTCAGCTGCAGACCCTACCCCAGACTATGTGAATCACAGTCTCTGCGTGTGGAAGTTCTAATCAGCTGGGTAGAGACAAGGAGGAGAAGGATGAAACACACAAAGGGAACTTCATGCATACAGAGGATTCTGGGGAGCAACAAACAGGTCGTTGACCTAATGTAGGCTGCTTCCTCCCCACGGCCTCCACGCTGGTTGGCTGAAGGGTTATTGGAGAGAACCCTGGGGGAAGCAGAGATATGTGGATTCGTGGGATGGGGGAAAGCTACCATTTGCTGAGTGCTTCTGGGTGCCAAGCACTGTACTGGGCTCACACATTCTCTCATTAGTTGTTGTAAGACTTGCTGAGTTCTGTGTCATTATCCCAGTCTGACAGACAAGGAACCCAAGGCTTGGGGTGGTTGGGAAGCTTTCTCAGGGTCACAAAGCTGATCAATTTCTAGAGAGACTTGATTTCCATATACTAGGTGGCCTTGTATCATTGAGGTAAGTAGTGGAAGAAATGCCCAGCTCTGGGGGCTTTACTAACAACATTGATGTTTGAGTCGAGTCTGTTTGCCAGGTGGGGATGGGAAAGAGGGTGAACTAGACTTTGGGACACATACAACCAGTGGACAGCTCAGATGAATGAAGCAGTGACACTTTCAGAGGGATCCAAGCAATTTGGTATGTCTCAGCATGGACTGATGTGGAGGAGAGGACAACAAAAATCCATTTTATGAATTATTAATCCATTGTTAATAACAATATGCTACCACCCATTGTAATAAAACTTTTGAGCAGGAACACTACATTTTGACATTCTAAATGGTCAGTGGAGAGTTCCATGCTATGTAGCATGGTGTCGACACATAACTGGGTGATATCAGAAGGAATGCCTTAGCTTTCCAATACTCTGAGAGACTTGTTTCTTTCAACCGCGTTAGGATAGATTAGGGGAAATTGCACATACGATTACCTTGACAGATGTTTTCTTTAGTTGAGTTTTATTTCTGCCATTTTCTTTGCCCAATTTCAATAGTCAGTCTGATGTAGTTCGAAGGTTTTGCTAGGGGAATGTTTTCATATGTTAATTTAAGTAAATTCTATATTTCTATGAATAAATATTTACTTTCTCTTAGGAAAATATGAGCAAATCTTAAACTCTCTCTGGTTTCAACCAACTCAAGCATGGATAGTCTCTATAGTCATTTTTGACTCCCCACAAATGCACGAGCCTCTACGTACGTACTTATATCCTACTCGATGGACATCAGTTTGTTATTAAGATAATAATCTCTCAGCAGGATAGTCTCCCCTGATGGCCCGGTCAATACATTTATAGAATGTAATTAAATCCTATCACTTCCATGACAGGAAATTGATGACCTTTTAATTATTTCAAGATAACTGAATATGTAATCATTTTCTCCTTTAACTGGGAGAGAACTGTGTATTTTGAATAAATTGAAAGTAGAATGTAAATACTTGTTTTTTTATGAGCTGCACTTCTGCACTCATGTTGCACAAGACATGATTTTGGGATGCTTTCCACAGGACTTAGGAAAACAATTTAGAAAAGCCAGTGTTAAACACAGAGATTAATATTTAGTAAACAGTGGTTCAAAGACACTTGGTGATTATTGGATTTAGGAAAGATCTATCCCTACCACCATGGAATTTCATATTGTGGATAAATTCACAATCGTTTTTAAGATTGTCTGGTGGGAAATTTCTAGCAAGGAGCTTTCTAAAGGAGTTAAACGAGACTGAGGTCTGCTTCTAAAATCAGAGCTGTGGAATAGAGTTAATTCCCGTGGAGAAGACTGAGTTACAGCACGCTTTTATTATGTGTATTATTCTATTTTGGGTGACCTAATGAGATGGGACATTACAACATTCATATTATCCAAATCAAAGACCAAACCCAACGCGGGGTATGTGTAAGGGTTCTTGTGGGGATCATAGAACATAATATTTCAAATCACCATTCTTTCACACATCGGATGGCTTAGCTTTTATAGCTCTAGTGTGGCAGATTTCCCCCATTTGAAAATATATTTTATAACTCCCTTGAATAAGAAAATTCTCAATTTCTACATGATGTGTATGGGTGATTAAAAAAAAAAATCTATCCAAATGGGATCATTACTTTGCACTCAGATGCAATAAAATAGTTTTGTCTCCCCACGTGGACTACAAATGTTTAAACAGTCTTCTCACCACCTTCCATGAAGAGAAGGGAGAATTTGTGCCACCATTTGAAAAATTAACTAGTTAATCTTCAACTGAAATTCCAGTCAGCAAAATTAATGGGGAGTGGGACAATTTCGCTAGAAACACCCCATGATGGGTGCTTTGATTTATATCTGAACCGATTCAGTGTATAAGTTATGCCTAGAAGCAGCTCTTTACTGGATATATTTTATAAATAAATTACTATGGTGACTTGCGCACATCATATTTAAAATTTTCTTTTCTTTAAAAAACCGTGGCAAAGTTAGAATGGCAAAAATAGACAAGGCAAGAAACAACAATTGTTGGAGAGGATGTGGAGAAAGGGGATCCCTCCTACATTGTTGGTGGGAATGCAAGTTGGTACAGCCACTCTGGAAAACCGTGTGGAGGTCCCTTAAAAAGTTAAAAATTGAGCTACCCTATGATCCAGCCATTGCACTACTGGGTGTTTACCCCAAAGATACAGACGTAGTGAAGAGAAGGGCCATATGCACCCCAATGTTCATAGCAGCAATGTCCACAATAGCTAAATCGTGGAAGGAGCCGAGATGCCCTGCAACAGATGACTGGATTAAGAAGTTGTGGTCCATATATACAATGGAATATTACTCAGCAATCAGAAAGAATGAGTTCTCAACATTTGCTACAACATGGACGGCACTGGAGGAGATAATGCTTAGTGAAATAAGTCAAGCAGAGAAAGACAACTATCATATGATTTCTCTCATCTATGGAACATAAGAACTAGAATGATCAGTAGGGGAAGAAAGGGATAAAGAAAGGGGGGGTAATCAGAAGGGGGAATGAAACATGAGAGACTATGGACTATGAGAAACAAACTGAGGGCTACAGAGGGGAGGGGGGTGGGGGAATGGGATAGACCGGTGATGGGTAGTAAGGAGGGCACATATTGCATGGTGCACTGGGTGTTATACACAACTAATGAATCATCGAGCCTTACATCGAAAACCGGGGATGTACTGTATGGTGACTAACATAATATAATAAAAAATCATTATTAATAAAAAAAAATAAAATAAAATAAAAAACCGTGGCAAGCATGTGCTGAAACATCTCTTTAACCCGAGCTTCTCTTTAGAAAACAGTTTGGAATGTTCTGAATCTTTTCCCTTAACCTCGAAGAAGCTTTAGGATTGTTCAGATGTTGATCCCAGCGATGTGAAACAATTTTCTGATCTTTATTACTGTTATGATGATGGCTGTTGATCTGGAGTATAAACCCCTTGTGCCAGGGGAAAAAAAAAAAAAAAAAAGCCATAGGCAGGTGGTTCTTACGTTCCTGATAAACAGGGTGGGTGAAGCCCGAGCAATAAATGCAAGCAAGCCTTCCTCCTCTCTAAACTCCACAAGCGGAACACGAAGTACTAGAGGGCAGGGGTAGATCGGAGTGACTATGATCAGCGCTCAGTGTGTGTGGGAGGACCTCCGTTAAATGCTTCTTTTACTTAGCTTCACCAATAAGCCTTTTTTTTTTTTTTGGTGGTTTACTTTTTAAAAAATTTTTTAAAAAAATTATGCTACGTTCGTCACCATACAGTACATCATTAGGTTTTGATGTATGTTCCATGATTGTTTGCCTAACACCCAGTGGGCCATGCAATACGTGCCCTCCTTAATACCATTCACTGGGCTAGCCCATCCCCCCACTCCCTCCCCTCTAAAATCCTCAGTTTGCTTCCTGGAGTCCATAGTCTCTCACCAATAAGCCTGTCTTGCAAGCTGGCCTTGTGCTGGGGGCTGGAGATTCAGGGTTGACCGACAGAGGATTCCTGTTGGGAAAGAGCTGGAAGTTAAGTGGAAGAGACACATCCTGCATCATGAAGTATGTACGAGAATAGGGATTCATACGCTGGAAAAACTGAAGAGGGAATGATCGATCCTGCAGGAGAGGGGAAGGCATGTGTTCACACAGGAGTGATATTTGAGTTGGCTCCTGAATCCTTGCACAGATGTTTATGAAGAAATAGCGAAAGTAGGTCCACATTCTTGGCTTGCTCTTCTTAAACAAGTTCGATTCATGAACTGAGGGCCGTGGATGCTAATGAGCTCTTGTTGTGTTACTCTATCACGCACGTTGGTAGCTGGCCCACTCCGATTTTTTCCCATGAAAACGGCTGTGTGCAATAGTCTTAATTTTACTAGCATTAAAATGTTAGTAACGATAAAATAAGAGCTGAAGTCTTTTAACTTTTCATCGTTGGTGGCTTTTAAGTGATCAATGCCGGGTAATGTCAAGAAACACGGGCGTCGTGAGAACGAGCAGGAACACTGGTTAAAATGGATTGAAACATCATTTTACCCTGAGCTGTGAATTTCTTGATTAAAAACAATTCCTTTCAGTGACCTAATTTCCTATGTCTATATATCAAATGACACCTGAATCATGTTAAAGCCTTAACCTTTTTCCATTTCCTCTTGTAAAACTGCTTGAATTTGACATCTTTTTAAGTGGAGCTGAAATTGTTTTCGCTTGTGATGTCAGAATCCAGATATGGTCAAGTGGATGCTTGGTGATATTTATCTTAACTATCTCCTTTTCTGAGATGTCTTCTTTTAGGGAAGAATAGAATTCCATTTTGGGTCTCCCTAGAATTAAAAATTGTCACTTAGCACAAAATTCCCTGTTGATTATTTGAATCCCACAGTTCTGGTAACCGAACAGATAAGAAGCAAGACAGTTGCTCCCGCTCAAGGTAACACCTGTGCTCATGTCATGAAAGGCCTTTGAGAGATCCATTAAAATGAATATTTTTAAGGAAAAAAAAAAAAAAAGAAGCAAGTGGTTTGCAAGCCTCTAGCCAGATGCTGGGTCTTAGTGCAAAGGCTGGAGCAGGAAAGGTTGTTGATGGGGTTTATGTTCCAGCCCGTCTGACTGTCCCACTGGGGGGCGGGGTGTCCCACCAGTTACCCCCTATCCCTTCAACACTGGCCCTACGGGGTATGGTCTCTTTACTATTCTCTCAAACTGCTTTCTCAAATACCTGCCATGGTCCATCTTGAGTATATCCGTGTTCCCGTTCAAACCACTATCATGAGACATCCTGTGTGCCAAGTACTATCCTAGGCTAAAGCAGTGAAAAGTCAGACAAGATTTCTGGCTCGCATGGAAATAAACTATAAGAAAGTAAACCAAGAAGAAATAAGGTAATTTCGGGTTGCAATAAATCCAATGGAACAAAAAATAAAATAAAATAATAAAACTAAATGATAAAATAAAATAAAAATAAAAATAAAACAAAACAAAACAGTAGTGATGTGGTAGACAAAAGGGGGCTGCCCGAAAGGGGTTTATTGAGATGGAGCAGCCAGGGAAGTCTTGTCTGAGACAGTGGTGAGGGAGCCAGCACAGTTCTGGGAAAGAGCATCCCAGGTGGAGGGAAATGTGGGAACACTGGGAAGACGAGGAAGAAGACCATGAAATCTAAAAAGGAAGGGAAAAGTGATTTTATTCTGAGGGTGACGGCGACACTTGGACGCTCAGGCAGAGGAGGGTTGGGAGCTGTCGGATGAGTCTGGCTGCTCCGTGCAGAGTGAGCTGTGGGGGGGACGAGGGGGAGCGGGGGCCAGCTAGAAGGCCCTGGCAGTGTCCTGGGGAAGAAGGGGAAGGAGCGATCGGGATTGAGGAGGACTCCTCACTCCTGACAACTGGGTGGTTGAAAGCAAGGAGTCTGAGGGAACATATGTTGTGAGTAGAAATCGAGACTTTGCTTGAAAACCTCCCTCTTTCTCTTGTCTCTCCCTCGCTCTCTCTCTGATAAATAAATACATCCATAAATACATAAATAAATCTTAAAAAAAAAGAGAGAGAGAGAAAAAGAAAAAGGGACACCTGGGTGGCTCAGTCTGTTAAGCATCTGCCTTCGGCTCAGGTCATGATCCCAAGGTCCTGGGGTTGAGTCCAGCACTGGGCTCCTTGCACAGCAGGGAGCCTGCTTCTCCTTCTGTCTTCAGTTCCCCCTGATTGTGCTCTCTCTCCCTCTCTCCCCTCTGTCTCTCAACCTGGCAAATAAAGAAATAAATCTTTAAAAAAAGAGACTTTGCTTGAAATCAAGTGTGAGAATACTTATTAGATGTTGAGATGCAAATATCAAGTAGGATGGTCAGCTTACAGGTCAGGAGCTGAAGATATGGAATTGAAATCGTTAATGTATACAAAGTGTTTAAAGTCAAGGCAAGTGAAACTTCCCAGGGCCAGAGTGTAGAGGAAATGATTATAGCAATTAGAAAATATTTAGGAGGGGTGCCTGCGTGGCTCAGATGGGTAAACATCTGCCTTTGGCTCAGGTCATGATCTCCAGGTCCTGGGATCTAGCCCCAGTTGGGTTCCCAGCTCAGCGGGGAGTCTGCTTCTCCCTCTCCCTCTGCCTCTCCCCCTGCTTGTGCTCTCTCTGCCCCTCTCTCTCAATTGAATAAATAAAACCTTAAAAAACAAAGAGAAAATATTTAGGAAAAAAGTGTTAAAAATTAAAAAAAATCAAAATATTAGAAAAAAACAGTATTTAGAAGACAAAAATAGTTCATATAAAAGTTGAAGAAATAGGAAACCTGAATAATTCTATAAATATGAAAGAAAATGTTTAAAAAAAAGACTTCCCACAAAGAAAATACTCAGATTATTTGTAGAACTTAGTGGCAAGTTCTACAAATAATTCTAACTTTATATTGTTTTAAAAATGTAGGCTTTATTATTATTTAGGGATGGCAACATCTGCAGGTCCGAAGATAACTGCCATTGAAAAGATGCTTTGTTACACTCACAGACCCCAAGAGGACAGTCATGCCACACCATGGATGCTGCGCCACAGGGGGGATGGGAGCTATGGGGAAGCCCCAGCATTGGTCAGGAGACAGAGGGAGGGGGAACTTGCATAAGAAACTTCATTGGGTTTTCTCAGGAAGGAAGGGGTGAGGCAAGGCAAGCTGGTTTAAGATTGGCTGGTTTGACAAATTCCAGGAGGCTCTGGGGCATAGGAGCTGTCCTTATTGTTTGGTACCTGAGCCTAGAGTGATTAGGACAAGTGAATAGGGGCCTAGAATTTGTGAGTCTGTTGAGGGAGGGGGTGAAGGATGTGGGCTGTGGATTGTTGGTTTGCATTTGAAAGGCATGCTCTCAGGGGTGGTTTACTATCTCTGAGATTAGTGAACCCAGGGAACAATGGAAAGGCCTTCCCTCCAGGGTCAGCAAGCTCGCCCCCACCACAACTGCGCCCCCCCCCCAAGTCAAAGCATCAGAAAATAAGAGACATAGCTAGTACATACATAAACTCTTCCAGAATATTGAAAAAGTCTAGCATGAATTTGACTACGCCTGACATGAATGGGGAAGGGAAGTGGCCGTGTAAACTTACCCATGAACACAGATGCTAAAATCTCATGTATCACTTGTGAATAATGAAAGTTTTGATTTTTTAATAACAATCCTTATGCATTTAGTTTATGTTTTCTTGCACTTGCTGAAACTTCCACTAAAATGTTGTTGGAAACTCTAATAACATGCATATGAATCTTCTTCCCGATACCCCTAGAAGAACTTCCAGTTTTTACCATGAAGTGTGATTATTGCCATAGTTTTCTTTATAGCTTAAGGATGTCCCTTCATAGCCTTAGTTTATTGAAAGTTTTTTTTTCTTTAAACACAAATGAGTGTTGAATTTTATTTAGTCATTTTTCTGCATCTACTGGAAGGATCATATGATGATTTCACAATCTGTTAATGCGGTTAGCGACATTAATTTACTTTCTAATATTAATCCAACTTTGCCTTCTTAGGATAAACCCAAATTTACCATGATGTATTTTCTTTTTCCATACGTTGCTAGATTCAGTTTGTGAATAATTTGTTCAGGATTTTGTATCTAATAAGTGAGTTTGGCAGATTTTGGTAACACAGTTAAGCTGAACTTTTTCTATTCTCTGAAGGGTTTTGTATATAATAGATGTTATTTCTTCTTTACATAGGTAAAAGATATACAAAGATGAAGCCATCTGTATCTAGAATTTTCTTTGTGGGAAGATTTTTATTTATAGGTAGAATTTCTAAGATAAATACAGAGCTATTTATATTTTTTCTTTCTTCTCGCGTCAGCTTTGGTAAGATGTGATTGTCAAGGAATGTTCATTTCGTCTAAATTGTTGAGTTTATTGGCATAACATTTCTCATAATCTTTTTATCATCTTTTTAATGTCTGTTTTCTGGAAAACGAGATGAGTATTTCATTGGTTTATTTCAGAAAGAAGGAATACTGCATTGTAAAAGAAGTGTAGCATTTGGGGAACTCCAATCTATTGTGTAGTCCTAAACCCAGGACCAAAGTAGGTATTATGAAATATTTCTAATATTTAGAAAAGAACAACAGCAACAATGAAAATCATGGTCCTTAACCCCAAAAGAATTTATAGTCAATTTATGTTGATACAAGGCTTCTACACATTTAGATTTCGAGATGGCAAGTCTAAGACTGCATTTATGCCAAATGCTATATGGTGGATTTCAGACTGCATGCGAGAATGCCAAAGGAAATGACAAATAAGACAAATAAGGTAGAAAATGAGTTAGTATTTTTAGGTTGTTTAGAATGTGAATATCTATGTTTTATGCATTTTTAAGCCAAATATATCTTTTTCTTAAAGACTTGTTTATTTATTTTAGAGAAATTGAGTGAGTGTGGGGAGGGGGAAAAGGGAGAGGGAGAGAGAGAATCTCAACTAGACTCCATGCCGAATATGGAGCCTGACATGGGGCTTGATCCTATGACCTTGAGATCATGACCTGAGCCAAGGTCAAGAGTCAGACACTTAACCAACTGAGCCTCCCAGGCACTCCTAGGTCAAGTATATCTTTTGCAAAAAACAAGTAATATCTGCTTCTCTTAAGGAAATTTGCTTTAAATTCATACTCTTTCCAAAGCCTGTATGTTTATGGCTCTCCTTGGCATGTTTTTCTTGGCCTAATAGATCCCTGGTTCCTTTTTAGTTTCTCAAAAACATTTTGTCTTTCTCTTCCAAACACTAAATTAATAGTTTTGTGATGAACTAAAACTCAAAACAAATTTCACTTACATTTTTGGCATGCATCAATTAAACTAGCCACAAATATTGGTGGTTTAGAGATGAGACAGAATTACCCAAGTTTGCCAAAGTGAGGTCCTGGTAATCTAGTGAATAACATACATGTATCTAAGTTTACCAGCTGGAAACAAAAGACCAAATTACAAAAATAAGTCATCCTTAGTATCCTGAGCGTGGAGTCTCATGTCTGGCTTTCACATGTGGAATTAAAATGGAAAGTTTAAGATATTTATTTAACTTATGGATTTTTTTTTTTTTTAATTAGGGAAACTAGGCATAACAGTTCTGGCTTTGTTTTAAAGTATGGCGATGTACAAAAATGCTCCTAAGCCCTTCTTACTCTACGAAGCTAGACAAGAGTGCGCCCCTATGGCTGGGTTTTTTGGAGGAGCATTAGTATAGCCAGAGGTAAGCAAAGGAAAGAAATTATTCAGAGTTTGTGGAGGAATTTGAAAAGAGACTCAGTTTTATGGGTAAGGTTGGTCCCAGACAGAAGTTAGGAGGAAGCCATGTCTTTTGTTGGGCTCTGCATCAAGGGTCCATGTCCTTGGCACCATCATTAGTGAACTTCCTTGGTCCTCAAAGCATGTAGGGATAAAAACCATCAACTTGAATAAACAGTTATTCAAGGATGGAAGCAAAATAAAAATTACTTCGTATAAATACTGGGTAAATTTACCGCTTATAAACCTTCTTCACTAAAATAAATCTTGATGAGTATACTTGAGGAGAAGAAAACTGAATCCAATGGGAATGTGTGGAATACAAGGCAGGGTAGATGAGGCTGGAAGAGGTACAGGCAGGTCATTAAGCAACATCTCATTTGAAATTTTAACTTGATCTTTATAACAAAGGCTACTGGATACATTCAAGCATGGGAGAGACAGCTCCTCTACTTGCTGAATAATGGTTGGAAGGCAGCAAGATGAGAGGCAGAAGGATGGGTTAAGAGGTTTTCCACGTAGGGAATGATGAGGTCATCCCGCAGACAATGGAGATGGATTCTAGAGGTGTGGAAACAGAAAGAAAGGATTTACAGGTATGTCAGAGTGACTGGATAGGAGTGGTGAAGCTATGGCATCAGTTAGGGATGATTCGAGTCTTTCCCTTAAGTTGTTGGTGGTGCCCTTGACTTTGGTTGGGAAGAAGAAAGGGTTTGGAGGAAGGAGGTTTTTTTTTTTTTGTTTTTTTGTTTTTAAAAAAAAATTTTTTTTTGTTAGTCACCATACAGTACATCCTTAGTTTTTGATGCAGTGTTCCATGATTCATTGTTTATGTATAACACCCAGTGCTCCATGCAATACGTGCCCTCTTTAATACCCATCACTGGCCTATCCCATTCCCCCACCCCTTCCTCTCTGAAACCCTCAGTTTGTTTCCCAGAGTCCATAGTCTCTTGTGGTTCATTCCCCCTTCTGATTACCCCCCCTTCATTCTTCCCTTCCTTCTCCTACCAATCAGGAGTTTTGTTTTGAATACATTGAATTGAAAGGCATCTAAGTGGAGATGGGCCTCATAAAACCCCCAAACTTGTTTGTTATTATGTTCTAGAATTTTTTCATTCTGATGACTGTATGGTGATCTTTCTTGCCCTCCTCTTCTTCCCTGCCCTCCAGTTAAATTGTATTCCTTTGATTACCAGCGAAGCCCACTACTTTTCATTGGTTTATTAGTCATTCTGGTTTGTTCTTCTGTCAATTGCTTGTGAACTGTCTTTGGCGGATGGTGGTAGATCGTGACCCAATCAACATTTACCTCCTTTCTTTCTTGTTAAAAGTGTCCTGATTTGATTGAGGTGTGAGATTACAACGTCTTAAGAAAGGAAGTCATGTCCTCCCTAAGCTCCTGCAGATAAGCAATGATTGGTGATCATCCAACACATTTCTGGCCAATAGGACCTAAAAGAAAATCTCTTTTGTAGGCACTTGTGCTCTCATGTCTTCTCCAATATTTGCTTTATAGATTTTTAATTTTTTAAAAAAATTTTAAAAGATTTTATTTACTTATTTGAAGAGAGAGAGAAAGCACAAGCAGGGGCAGCAGAAGGCAGAGGGAGAGCGAGAGGGAGAAGCAGGCTCCCTACTAAGTAAGGAACCTGATGTGGGGCTCAATCCTAGGACCCTGGGATCATGACCTGAGCCGAAGTCAGATGCTTAACCAGCTGAGCCACCCAGGCACCCCTGGTTTATAGATTTTTATGGTGTCATACAGAGGTTTTAAATTTTAGCACAGCAAAAATGTATATTCTTTCCTCTCTTGTCATTTTTGTGCCTTGATTTGGGAATGATTCTCTACACTGGAATTCTAAAGTTGTTCTGTATTGTTTTCCTCTATATATGTCAAGTTTAAAAAATCTTTAGGTTTTACATCCATCTGGAATTTATTTTTGTATCTGGCATGAAGCAAAGATTTTTTTTCAAATGGATAGTCAATCAACCCAGAAACATTCTTTGAATAGTCTGATGTTCATTACTGGTTTATACTATCACCTTCATCATATATTAAGTGCACATGGGCATGTTGGTTTATTGCAAATCTCCCCAATCACTTTGTTTGACCTATTTCTCTATCTCTATTTGTTTTCACTAATAAGTTGCAGTTTGTCTTGAATTTTCCTTTTTTAAAAAAGATTTTATTTATTTATTTATTTATTTATTTATTTATTTATTTATTACAGAGAGAGAGTACAAGCTGGGGGGAGAGGAAGAGGGAGAGAGAGAAGCAGACTCCCTACTGAGTAGGGAGCCTGATGTGGGGCTCGATCCCAGGACCTTGGGATCCTTAATCAACTGAGCCACCCAGGCACTCCTGTCTTGACTTTTCTGTGTAAATAATCCTAGAGTCTACAAATAATGACAATTTTATTTGCTCTTTTTCAGTGCTTGCAGCAATATTTCTTTTTCATGCCTTATTGTGCTGGCTAGGATCTCCGGTACAAGGTTAAATAAAAATAGTGAGAATAGGCATTCTTTCTTGTCCCTGGCTTGTTCCTTTTAAAAGAATTCCACTAACTCTTCACCATTATGTAGGATTTAGATTGATTTCATAGTCAGATTAAAGGAGTTCCTTCCACTCTTGACTTGTTTGGGTATTTGTTTTGTTGTCCTTAAAGGTATTGAATCTTTGTGTATTTCTACATATTGTGATCTTCATATAGTTTTTCTCCTGTATTGTGTTGTGAATTATATGTATAGATTTTCTAATGTTAACCTAACATAATGTATTTATTTAATAGTCTCCTAGATTTGGGTTACTAATGTTTTATTTAGAATTTTTGCATGTATGATCAAAAGATGGCTTGCCTATAGCAATTTTTGCTTGTTTTTTGATTTATGTATATATAGTATATCATTAGTTTTGGTTGTAGAGTTCAGTTATTCACGTGATGTGATAAGCACTGGGTATTATGTGCGACTGATAAATAATAGTAATTTTTACTTGTAATGTCCTTGCCCAGTTTTGATGTCTAGGTTATAGCAGCCTCGTAAATTGAAGTGGGATACTTTCCTTGGAATTATTTGCATAAAAGAGGACAGTTTGTAGAATGTATTTGTGAAATCATCTAGGTCTTTCTAGTCTGTCTTTAGCATGAAGGACACTCTAGGCAAAGGAGCCCACTTCATTGTTAGCTGAAGCTTGGCCTTCAATCCCTCGCTGGTCTTCTGTCCTCAGTATCTGGGCTGGGCTACAAGTCTAGACTTCCTCCTTTCACCTCATCTGGAGGTGCTCTTCGCCTTTGCCTTCATCTGCCCCAACCAAGCCCATGTGCCCCAGCAGACCCAGGAATATCACATTGCCCTGGCTGAAGGAATTGTAAGAAACCAAGCAGCTACATTAGAAAGACAGATCCTAAAAGAAGTATATGGAAGTAAGAGCTTTTAACATCTTTGCCCTTCCCACCTCAGCGGGCAAAATGGAGGCTCCTACCAAAGTTAGACTAATACACAGGTAACATGCTGAGTAAAACTTGTCTTGATTTCCCCCTTGCTCTATTTTGCAGAGAATTTAGAACAAATTCCAATTTGTATAGCCTTTGGGGGTAAAAAAAACTAAAGTCATGCATTCACTTTTTATCTTGAAAGAAAAATCTGAATTTGAGCTCCCTAAGGGCATCAACCGTGGTCATCCCTCTGAATCCAAGAACCAAGCACAAGGCTCGGTACATCACAGGTGCTCAATAAGCAATTGTGTAGTTCATGTTTGCTCTTCTCCAAATAACTTACGAAATCGGTGTCAAAATGAGGTTGGCCAATGAATGTTCTATTTGTAGGGAAGAAAGCTCATTTTATTTCTGTTTGAAACTAAAAGTCCTTAAACAAATAAAATGTTGGAAAACTGAAGTGTTTAAGGACACTGTTAATACCTACCATTTTATTACATGAGTATATTTGTTTTTAATATTAAAATGCTCTTTAAAAAAAAGGAGTTTGCTCGAGTTCACTGCCTGCATTTCTTATCTTGGCCTTTTGGTGTCATTCTTAGATTAATCTGAAAAGCATATTAAGCAAGGGTGAAATTATTTCCCCAGCTTTGGGTCTTTTTGGTCTCTGATTTGAAACGAAGATTATCATACCTATAGTGCAGTTTAACTAATCTAACTCTCTTGATGTTATCTTAACGGTATACTTTATAACTGACATGTGACTGCAGAAGTTTAAATACAGTATAGAGAAGCAGAAATAGTAAAGACAGCCTTTATGTTTATGGGCAGTCTAGAAAGCTTTTTCTGAAATTACTATATCATATATAATTCTTACACATAATTCTAATGCATATCATTACATAATCATATGACTAGATAATCTTATATTATAATTCTTGTAGATATATATGGGTTTTTAAGCCATGACAGGCCTGATTCCTTTCCAATGATCTGTAAAATAAACCCAACTGCTCTTCATGGAGCTGAGCAAGCTGATAAAGTTCTTAACAGTTCTTCCTTCTGTTCGATTTATGGGGCTACTCGCACCTAGGAATGCAGGTGAACACGCTGTGGACTTCAAACATATTGCCAATTCTGGTGTCAGCCTGGGCCTGCCTTCCCTCTCAACCTGCAAAGGTCTTAATGCCTTTTCTTCTTTCCACCATTAATTATATTCTCTCCTCCATTGCCATTTTAATGCATATGCTTAATGAGATCGACTCTTGGATTCTGTAACAAATCAGTGAACAAACAAACAAACACATATTGACCCACAGTTCCATAAGGAAGAAGCAAAAGTAATGAGTGTTTGATTGTTACCCTGGGACCTCCTAAGGCTGCAATCGTTCTCAGGGGAGGGAGCTGTACTTGTCGCCTGGATCTTTGAACAACTTCACTATCTGAGAGAATCAGTGTATTACATCTTATTAAATCTGTAGCCCCTGGCATATCTGGCAATAGCTGGGGGCTTCAGGGGTTCAACTTCAAGTTCTGTGGCCAGAAAAATACTGGAGATCTATTTTTCAAAGTATTCTATATATTTTTTTAAAGATTTTATTTATTTATTTGACAGAGAGAGAGACAGGCAGCAAGAGAGGGAACACAAGCGGGGGGAGTGGGAGAGGAAGAAGCAGGCTCCCAGCAGAGGAGCCCGACGTGGGGCTCGATCCCAGAACGCCGGGATCATGCCCTGAGCCAAAGGCAGACACTTAACGACTGAGCCACCCAGACGCCCCCTCAAAGTATTCTATTTTAACAAGGTTCCTATCTGAACAATAGAGCAAAGTTTTTAAAATAAACATTATTAGAAAGTGATTATTCTAATTTGGGCCAAATTCAAATTCAATCTGCAATTGGTTATTTTCTATGATGTGAAATCAATGGGGCCTAAGATCTCCACCATACTTTTAAGCTAACAGGTTGTCTGGACAGTTTCATGGGTGCTGGCAGGAGATATGAGATCCCTGTATCAGAAACAAAGGACTTTGTTACTTATGGTACAGTAGACAGTGTGAGCATTAGTGTGTGGACTCTCCTTGACCCTAGTCCCATGGGAATGGTCCAGATGGGCCTATACATTGCCTACATAGGTAGTTCGTTGGAACTCTGTTCTTAGGGAACCTAAATCTTACATAATGGATAGTAAGCATTCTTGCCCTTTGCTCCTGAGGGAGACTATTTGCTGTACAAGTCTATTTGCTATACAAATATCCTTGAAAATGCGGTCCAGAGCAAAGAGTGATCAGTGCCTCATTTGCAAGATTTGTCTTTGGGAGACAGAGTGCTTTCAGGTGCTTTCAGAGCTATTCCCCACTAGAGGAGAAGGGTAATCCAGGGGCGTTCACTGTCTAGCACCTCCAGCCTCCCTTACACCGCCAGAGAGAAATCCATGGGGGCAGGAGTTGAGAGCTGCAGGTGCATGTAGCGAGAACTGAGTATCATGTATGGACCAGGGGATACACAGGAAGAACCTGGGGACACTGGTGTGACATTGATAGCATCTGTCACACTCCCCAGTTTTAGTCCTTCCTCCTCCCAACATTACCTATGTTTATTTTGTTTCCTTTCAATCTGCAGTTGAGTTGTCAGGCCCACTAGAAACATCCATAGGCCTTCAATGGCTGGTGGTGATATTTTCAGTTAGATTTCCCTTCTGTCAGTTTCTCTTAACCAACGTACTGCTGATCAGTGTACCTGTTATATGGTAGGTAATGGAAAGGAGCAGAACAGAATTCAAAGAAGTCAATTTAGCTACTTATTAACATCTTTGGAAATATCGAGAGGAAAAGGTGGGAAGTAATTGCTCAAATTTGTGCATTAAAATAACTGTGTCTTTTGTTCCTGATCTCTGTGACCCCAGCCTTGGAAAATCAAGACTCGGTCCTCAATCAAAGAGTGTGTCAAGGATTATTTTAAGAACAAATTGAGGAAATGTAAGCGCAAGGCTTTCATCACCTTTTCACCACGATTAGATTTATTTGCTCCTGCGTTGACGGCCCCCTTCTCTTTCAAGCTCTCCAAATGCTTTAAAATCAAGGGTGAAAAATGAAACCTAGTTCCTGCTTTTAAGAAAATGAGAGAAAGCACATACCATGTTGACAGGTGCATTTCCTGGGAGCATAAAAGTATCGAGGATTTTTAGAAAAGAACAGTATGACCCTGGCCATTGAGAAATCCACTAATTCAGAATCTGGGATAAATTTAAAATGCTGGTGAGGTGCATTGATCTATTAAGGCTAGAAGGGGGGAAGGGTTTGCCGAACAAATGAAAAGTATGAACAAGGGAAATATATAGTCTTCATAAGAGCAAAACTAAAGTGTAAAATCACTTGGTATTTAAATGCTTCTGTGAAACAATGAATGTTCTAATTGCTAATGTTTTTTTTTTATCTGTTATTAAAACTCTTAAAAATTCTCTAAGACATTCCGCTGTTTCCCTTCCTCAGGGCCCTGTCATCCCTGTTGCCATGTGAACTTGAAATTAGGTTGAATTTTGTGAAAATGTTTCTCTACTTCAGACTTTTCCAAAACTTTCCACCCAATTAGGGAGAATTAATGAGGTTTATTGCACTTTGTGTTGATGTGTAGTCACCAGCAGACAGGCAGGCTTTGTGCCTCCCAAGGAAGTAGGTTTGAAAGGAGAGAGTTGTTTTCTTAACTTTCCCGAAGTTTAGGAAAACACTTTCCCTAAAAGATCGTTTCTTATTATTCTAAGCATTCACTGCTTTCTGTTTTCCAGTTTGCTCTCTTCGTCCTTTCCTGATGGGTTTGGGGTGTTTCCACTTGATCCTTTATTCTCTTGTGCTCTTTAGACAATCATTACAGGGCATGGAGAATGGTGCGAAGTGGGACTTGAGATTTCACTACCGTGTCTTTATCTGGGAGACGGAGACATGGAGATCCATAGAGGTAAAGAGGTTCGGCCAAGGTCTTCCTGCTTTATTTCCGTCCGTTCGAGAACAGGAACCCATGAATGCCTGATTTCTGGATGGGTGCTTTTCCCAGCTAGGCCCATCACCCGGAAAGAGAGAGGGGAAGGGATGGAGAGACAGACAGAAGGGGAGAAGGAGAGAATGAGGATTTGCCTGAAGGTTAACTCAGCACTTATTGTACTGTTCTGGAAACTTTTCTCTAGGTTTGAAATTTTTCCATAAAAAATTTTCATAAAAAAATATGTCTTAGTCATATTTTGAAAGTTTGATTTCGTGCAGAAAGGAGGCACTGTGGACGGCAGGGTGCTCCTATTGTCACCAGAAGATGTGTTCGTCAAATAAAGCAGATATTAACTTTCGATTAAATGTTGTAGAAGAGAAAGATTTTTCTTTTGTGATGTGTTTTCTTTTCTTTTTTTAAAGATTATTTATTTATTTATTTGACAGAGAGAGAGACAGCCAGAGAGAGAGGGAACACAGCAGGGGAGTGGGAGAGGAAGAAGCAGGCTCCCAGCAGAGGAGCCTGATGCGGGGCTCGATCCCATAACGCCGGGATCACGCCCTGAGCCGAAGGCAGACGCTTAACCGCTGTGCCACCCAGGCACCCCAGTGATGTGTTTTCTTTCTAAAAAATACTCTTATAATCTTTATTTTGAGTCACAGATAATCATTCATGAAAATTACATGTGTGATTTCTCCCCCTAATCACGGAATTTTGAGGCAGCAAAGTTGACATTGTTCATTTCATTCTGACCAGGTAATAAGGATTTCAAAATTACCTTTTCTTGAAAGATTCATGGCCTGAATGGAATTAAATAACTAAAAATTCAATACAGTTCTTAATGGGTATTTTACTTACTGCTGTGAAGACTAGCATATCAAACAATTGTGTACAGATTATAATTGCAATAGAATCTACTATCTATATTCTAATTTGCACTGCTACTTAAATTTCTATAAATATTTCTTGGCTTGAAAATGTTATCTACCATTCTCTTAATAGCTGTACCATGAGCTCTTCTGCTTTCCATCTTAATGTGACTACTAGTACATTTTTCATAATTATTTCAACATAAAATGTAAATTTTTAATATCAAATTAATCCTTACTTTTGCTAAAACAAATATTCATTTATCCTTAAACTGACTGATAGAATTTTAAAATGTAAAGCCTATAGGGAAATTTTTTCCTCCTACCTATACCCGGAAGTTGATATTCAGATACCGAATGCAAATGGCATAGTGGATTAGTCAGGGTTTTCCACCTTTGGATAAAACCTCCTACTCCCAGTATCAAACAAATGTCCAAAAGACCAAAGACTTAACCATAAAACCATTATATTATTAGACTTTTAAATCCATATCTCTTTCTGTGTATCTATGTATGCACATGTCTACATACGCATTTTTAGAAAGGAAGAGGAATTTGTAAACATGCTACAGAAATCAAAAGTAGAACAATGGGGAGAGGGGTGCCTGGGTGGCTCAGATGGTTAAACGTCTGCCTTCGACTCAGGTCACGATCCCAGGGTCCTGGGATCGAGCCCTGTGTTGGGCTCCTTGCTTAGCAGAGAGCCTGCTTCTCCCTCTCCTTCTCACTTGTGCTCTCTCGCTATCTCTGCCACTATCTCTGTCTCTCTCAAATAAGTGAAGTCTTACAAAAATTTTTTAAAAATTGAAAAAATTAAAAAAGAAGTAGAATAATGGGAAAGCATGACAAACATATTACCAATGAAACCAAAGACACATGGCGAGCTGGCAAAAGCATTTTCAAATATATAGAACAGGGTCAATTTCATTGCTATATAAAATATGTACAAATCAACTTAAAATTAAAAACAAGGAATCCACAGAAAGAAGAAATGGTAAAAGGCCAATAAACAAAAGCTATTTAACATTTTCAATAGTAGGAAACTCAAATTAAATCAAGATGCCAGGTTTTCTAATCTAACAGCTGGTCAAAGACAAAAACATATTTGAAGTTGCCCGGTGTTGGTGTTTGTACACGCACTGGCCTGAGGGGCTCACCATAGAGCACCTTCTTTGCAGGCAACAAGCGAGGACTCCTTTAGGAGTTTAGCAATGCAATTTGCATCCGTGCTCAGCTAGGTCCATAAAGAAGCATGTCGAAAGAGGCTCATTACAGAATTGTTTTATGATAACAAACAGTTGAAACATCCGAAGTGTCCATGGGTGGAAGTTGTTTAAATAAACCACTCTAAATCAGACAATGAGGTAGACCACCTGTCCAGCTAATGCCGTTCAGTGCTGTCCCGTATAAAACAACAGGTACAATGATTCCATAGGTAGAAGGATCCAAAAACCTGTTGGGGTGATTATTTCTGAGCCCGTGTGGGCAGTTGGAGCAGGACGGGAGAATTGTTTAATTTCCGTATCAGGCAGCTGTCAATTGCAGGAGCCGGAGTGACTATAGTTGTTAAGCAGAAATCGGTGATAGTTATTTCTTTTGTAACCAGTAACGTGTTTCTGAAAAACTGTGTGCTCTCGAAATTAACAATGGAGCATATAGATTCAGTGCAGACCATTCAAAACCTGTATCATGTTGCATCCACAGCACCAGCAAATACAATGCCTGGGAGCCTCGGAGGGCTCTTGGACAGGCACCTGAACATGGCCAGAGTTAGCCTTGGGGATGTTCAAAATGAACAGAAACAGGTGAGTGAAAATATTTGCTTTTGGCTTGGGAAAGTGCAGCTCGAAGTTCTGAACCCAGGAGAAAGAGCAACCTATTCTGTGCAAAGCTTTTTCAGGGCTGGGAGGTGCCTCCGGGCAAGGAGGGCACCTTTGCGTAGGCAATCGTGTTTGTTTTTCTGAGCAGAGAGCGGAGAAGCATCCTGCAGTTGACTTGAAGATTTTTTTCCCCTTTTCTTTTCACTGGGAGAAAATTGCGTATGAATCAAGACAATTGTCATCTTACAGTGACATCATCTCCCGACTCCCAATCTTACACGAGCAATATATTTTGGAGTTTTAGAAAGATGCATTTGTGGCAGAACAGACTGTACAGGGAGTGGGGGACCTGCAGAATTTTGGGGAAGGCTGAAGGAGAGGGGGCTAGGCTGGCCACCCAAAGGCTCTGAGGAGAAGTCGGGGGCACTGGGCTCCTAGAGGAGCCACTAACTCAGGCAGGGGGGGACTAGGAGGTGACCAGCAGAACCGCTGGGGTAAAATATGCACTATCAGAAGTAGGGAGTGATGTGTGAAAACAGGGTGGACCGGTGATGACGCAATTCTAATAAAACGTTAACAACTGTAGAATCTAGGGGGTGGGTATGTGGGCATTTCCTACACAGTACTTGCAACTATTATGTATGCTTGAAAAGATTCATAAAAGGACAAAATGAAACAAAATGAAACATACAAAAAACCCAACACAGTCTTGTTTACATGTAGCATCTCTCTGCAGGGACTGCTGTTCTGACTGTCCCCTGGGGATACATGGGGCTGGTGACCGATACTGGAATGGCGAGTCTGGCTGCACCCCAGGAACCCCTGGCCTGGCCACTGGAGAAGGGCCAAAGCTGCAGGCAATCCCCGCATTCACTGCCCATCACCCCGCTTACCTTTTGCAACGTTCAAGGAGCAGAAAGATGGCCTCCACCTCACCTCTGCTTGCCTTCGCCTTTGCAAATCTTGCATAAGTACATCGAAGTTGAGGAAGCATAGTCTGACTCTCGAGTCAAGAAAATCTGCGAAACGTGATTCTTAGCTTCCCTGTGTCCACAGTTTAGGCTCAAACACGAGAAAGTTGCTGTGATGGGATTCTCTTTACCCACTGCGATTTTATACTCCTTTAGATAGTTTTCTCTTTTTTATGATTTTCAAAGTGGAGTATAATTTACATACATTTAAGTGCATGGTTTTGCGAGGTTTGGTAAATGTGTAAGCTTGCATAGTCACTGCCCCACTCAGGATACAGAACATTTCCATGACCTCAGAAAGTTCTTCGTGCAATCCGTAGGGGTGCTGTTCTGATTTCCAGCCCTCTAACAGGTTTTGCCTCTTCTCTACCTCTGAGAAATGGGTGTATATTTGCGGTAGGGAAGTCCACTAAAATTATTTGTACAAGAATGTTGATAGCAACATTATTCATAATAGCCCCAACCTGGAAACATCCTAAATGTCCATAGCAGGAAAATAAATAATGAAACTATGATACGTTTGTACAATGCAATGCCACCCACTAACACCACAATATGGATGAAGTTGAAATGTAACATAAATTAATTTTATAAATATTAAAAGAAGTTTTAGTACATTTTAATGCTGGGACAACTTTCACTTCTGCTTTATGCCTTTCTGTATTGGTTAAGTTATGATAATTACATATTCATATTAAAAGTTTAAATATGACATACAATGACCCTGTGATTAAATGCGAGTAGCCACTATAGTAATACTATAATATTGTAAAAGTAGGTATTTTAATTATATTTATAATTCAAGTACAAAATACGAGTTATTTTTATTTTAAATATAAAAGTAAAATAATAGACATACAATGTATTTGGAAGTGAAGGGGAGTACAGCATGTCACTCTAAAATATGCCAGTTTGCTATACTGATAATTTTTAGCTGAAGGTAATTGAGAAACCGCCAATACAGGAAGGATCGCCACACTTACCCTTTCTGCCTAAAAGCAGCACATAAACTTCCTATGAGGGAGGTACGCTCTTGGTACTGGGAAGAAGAGAACATTTTTACCACGGGAGGTGGGGATTCGATGCCAAGATTAATTCTGCACAAACAAGGTTTACTAAAATGACCCTCTTCTTCTGTTAGTTTTGTATATTTCCTAGTCACTTCCCCACAGTGAGCCACCCCTGAAAGCCAAATCCCTTTTCTTTGCTTGTTCGCATTTCTGCAAATTTATCATCTTTTGTTAAAATTGTATAGACGCTCCTGAGTCGAACTCATTTTTGTAGTTTTTCACTTCTTGCCTGTGAAGCCCTCTGTGTCACATAAAAAATATTAACATCATGTAAACTTTGCATGCTTCTCTCCTGCTAGTCTGTTGCTGTTTAATCTGCATGTCCCAGGTCAGATAAGAGAGTGGAGAAAGAGCTCTTCCTCCCTTACAGAAGAAGCACGACTGAGTCAAAACTCCAAGTCATTAATTGTCCTTCTCAGTGACTTTGAGAACTAGAACTATATTCAGAGTAGGTAACTCATTAAGTCACCAAACAAGCTCAAATTTCATTTTCAGAATGCATAAAAATTCTTCTGATTTGACTTCATAACTGTCAATTGAGATGTATTTGTAGTAATAGGAAACTTATTAAGAGTGGCTTAGACCATAAAAAAATTATTTACATTACAAAAGCTCTAGAAGTAGGTGGTCCCAGGGTTAGGTTTGATGGCTAATCAAGCTCCTAAACTTTTTTCTTTCTCATTCTGAAAAAATGCCCCACCTTCCACTCATGCTCACAAGATGGCTGCTTTCCACTCATGCTCACAAGATGGCTGCCTTCCACTCATGCTCACAAGATGGCTGCCTTCCACTCATGTTCACAAGATGGCTGCCTTCCACTCATGTTCACAAGATGGCTGCCTCTGCACAATCATTGGGTCCTCACATTGCTGACTGTGTTACAACCGTTAGGAGGAGCTGGTACAAGGGAGCTTTCTCTTCTGTGTGTCTTATTTGTCAGGGAGGGAAATCTTTTGCAGAAATCCTAAACAGATTTCTTATATCTCTTTGGTCAGAACAAGCTCCAGTGGCAACCACTAACCCAATCACTTGCTGAATCAATTGGGATTGCCACCGCTCAGTTACACTAGCTGAATCACCCGGAGTGACACATTGCTGCCTGAACAAAACGAGGGTCCGTGGGCTGAGAAGTGACTGCCTGGGACATTTCCAGTGTCTCTGGAGATCAATAATTACAGGTGATTTCAATAATGTCCTGCCCCATCGATGCTAAAGTGTAGACCTTTTCTCCTGAGGAAATTATAGAGCAGAGAAAAAGATGTATTCTGGCTTAAATCACACAAGCTCTGTGTCCTTGAGCAAGTGACTCTTTCCTGAGATTCAGTCTTTTGATCTGTAAAATGGGAATAATAATAATTGCTGACATGTAGAATTTGGTGAGGAATATCAGAAAGAATCTGTGGAAAGCACTTGGCATAGTGTCTGGCACGTAGTCAGTGCTTAATAAATACTAGGCATCGTTATTCTCAGGAAGAGTCAGGCTTAACCCACGCCTTATATCAGTAAGTCGGTGTGTACATTTCTGTGGTCATTCCCTCTGAAGAATTAGAGGTACGAATTTGAATGCCTTAGGCGGGTGCTGGAAGGAGGAAAGAATTTCAGTATTTAGCACAGGGCTAGCCCATAGCTAGTGCTCAATGAATTCTATTTGAAGTCCAATTGGGAACCACGTGACTGTCCTTTTCCTGACAATTTTGTGCCCTTGATAATGGTGAAGCTGGGAAGGAGCATGCCTCCCGTCTCATCCCTGAGGAACCCGGCATGCACCTGCCCTTAGCTGCCTGTCATTTTCTCGGACTATCTGCAGAAAACTGGTGAAGGTCTGGGCTTGCAGGTTGGGATCTGTGAGAAAGTGCAGGCAAGGTATTAATGCGAAATCCTCTAAAGCCCCAGGATGTTTTCTTCACAAGATTTTAAACCTTAATTTTGGATATTTGGACTCTTCCCTCGGTTATACCTCTGCCTCTGAGGTCACTAAGCAGGCAGATCCTTAGAAAACGTGCAGAGACTTGGACCTTTGCGATTTCATGCTGCGTGTGCCATCCGTTAGGAAAGGAGCCAAAAACTGGGTGTCACTCTGCATCCCCGGCTTCTCAGGACACGGAATGTGTTCACCTCCGCTGTCACATTGGAGCCTGTATTCGAAAGATACAACTCCTCACTTTCTGTAAACGAGCAAGATGAAGACTCATAAAGGTTAAACAATTTTGCCAAAGTTATCTGTTTAGTGCTTTATGCAGAATTGGAATTAGAAATCTGATCTGAAGCCCCCAAATATACTCAGGAGACAGTGGTTTGACCGTTATGTACCAAAGACATCTTTCTTTTTTCTTTCTTTCAGTTTTCTATAAACTCATCACTTTGCTCTACTTGTGGTATATAACTGAAGAATTAAAACAAACCCCAACCACATCCCAGCAGTATCCAGGCTCCCAGTTTATGGATCATGGGGCAAAAGATTATCCTCAAGTCTTTTTCTTTAAGCAGTAAAAGCAATCATTGGTGTGTATGGTATGGAGACCTTCTCAAGTTAAGGGACTTCTGGAACCTTGAAAGTTAAAAAAACCAAAGGTGAATTCATTCTATCTTTCTGAATCAAATGAATAATTCTTTTCATGATTAGTAAATGGGAGAGAGATTAAACCATGGTTTGGGGTTTTGTTTTGTTTTTATTTCCTCTAAAATCCTCTAAGAGGACGCCTGGGTGGCTCAGTTGGTTTAGCGACTGCCTTCGGCTCAGGTCATGATCCCACTTCAGGCTCCCTGCTCAGCAGGGAGTCTGCTTCTCCCTCTGACCCTCCCCCTCTCATGCTCTCTCTCTCATTCTGTCTTTCTCAAATAAATAAATAAAATCTTTAAAAAATCTAAACAATATAAAATAAAATCCTCTAAGACATTGAAATTACCTTCCCCCAATCCCTAAGGGAAATGTGATTTATTTTATTTTATTTTATTTTATTTTATTTTATTTTATTTTATTATGTTTAAAAGTGGATGGGCAAGACCCTGGGCTGGAGGAGAGACTGAGGAAATGAATGGGAGAAGGGTCTCTGGAGTTTGGGGTTTTACTCAGGGCCCCACTCTTGAAGGGGTGCCATAGCTGGCCTGCAGCCCAGACATTGCCTGGCAAGGCTGGGGAAGACCCTATGAGAGGAGCTGAGTGAGGACCCCAGGACGTGAGCTAGATAGGGTTCAACAGATGGGGTCCAATAGAGGATGGCATGGTGACTCTAGAACAGGCTCTGGGGAACCTGGGGAGACCCCCACCCCTGACTTCCCAAGAGCCCATTCCCAGAAGGCTTCTAAGATGCAGGTCCAGACACAGCCCGATGTCACCCAAGGCCTGCTCTTTCTTCTTGGTGGCATTAGTAGATCACGTACAAAGCCCAGTGCCCCATGAACTGCTTAGAGTATCCTCCTCAACTAGGAGCGCTCTGTCCCTACATCTACCAACTGTGAGTCCCTGAGCCTCCACCTGGCACAGCTGAATATGCCCTCTGAAAGCTGGAGGTGCGCTTCGTTCACTTTGGATCCCCTGGGCCGCTGCCCAAGGCCCGACACCCAGCAGGCTCGTCGCACTCATGGAACAGCTGCGGGAAACATGGCGGCCTGGGGTCTCCAGCCTTTACTGCACTGCTGCTCTCTTACCTAATGCGTACTGCACATTGCTACCGCAGAGGTGAATCATTTTGGATCGCCTTTCTCCCCTTCTCCTCTCTAGGCTTTAACCTATGGAACATGAACCAAATTAGCAGTTGTATTCAGCATTCTGCACTCAGAGCCAGATCCCCATTTTTCCTTCTTTATTGAAGACACTGGCCCACAGGTGGTTTACCTCTGGATACCCGGGAACCAGTATCTGCAGCGTCCCTACCAGAGGGCCCTTCCCCGGGTGGGTTTTCTAGGTGGGATCAAAGTCTACCAGAGAGCTGGGTCCTTCTTTCAGTCCCGGAGGCTGTCATGAAAAGGGACAAGAAAATGCCCCAGGGCAGAGCCCTGCACAGAAACGACACCCAACAGAGTGTCTGTTCCTCTAGGGAAAATAGAATCCACCGTTGTGAGTAATTGTTCAAAATAACAGATGTGATCAGTTTCACCTCTTGCGGAAAGCCTGGGAAGCTCCCCTCCTGGAGGACGCCATGCTTGCTGAGAGGAAGAGAAGAGGCCCTAGAATCCAGTGTCCATGGCTCCAGGTCCGGGTACATGGTTTGGGGAGGCAACACAGGCAGGATTTCAGAGGCAGCCCTCCGGATAACACATAGATACCTTGACAGAATTCTGGAGTCCCCCCATTCTTCTCACCCCTCCTCTCCACCCATCCCCTGACTCTCTGCGGCCTTCCACAGCATCCTTTAGTCTCCCTCATCAAACTGCACTGCCAATGTCTGTTTCTGTGCCCATGTCCCCCAGGAGGACCGCATATAAGCAGTACAGCATCCATGCTGCACTGCTTATGAGCCAGGCATTGTTGGAACTGTGTCACACCTGTTAGCTCATTTTATCTCCACAATAACCCACCGAGCTAGGGATCTCTACGGTTCCCGTTGGATACTTGAAGGCGAGGGGTATGCGATTCACCCTTCTATCCCCAGAACCCAGGACAGCGTTGGGTGCAGTGTTAGTTCTCGGGGTGCGGCGTTGAAGGAATGGGTGAGCTGGGTAGCTGGCTGTTTAGAGAAAAGAACAACTCTTGTCCACTCAGCAGTCTTGGGCTTTCTTCCTTCTGCCATCAATCCTCTGTCTTATCCTCCTATTTTCCCAATCCCTCCTCCACCACCTCAAAGACAAAGATTTAAGCCAGCTGAAGTAAAGTATTCATTAAAAAACAAAGTCTCTTAATTGGCTAAAATTACATTTTTCTGTTTGCTTTCTGCGGTTTGGTACAAGAATGAGATTGGTGTTACCGTCTGTTTGGAAAATGCCCTTTGAGAACAGGGACAGTTAATAACTGTTTCCCACTGAGTCCAACAGCCGGTGCCAAGTACCCTGCGGGCACAGAGAAAATATTAATTGATGTTGATTTCCTTACTTATTATTTAAATATGCTAAATGGCCCCTGAGAAGCTTCCCAAGAGTTAATATGTTACCCCAAATATATGACTTATCGAGGGAGTACTTTAATCACTGGGCGTTCAGTGTCTGTGTTTGTGATGCCTTTTCATTTTGTAAATTTGAAGAATTTATACAGTAAGAAGTGGAAAAAAGGTTTCGTTATAAAATGGCAGAAAATAATGGCTTATTTCAAGTACAAGTCGACTTGAATATTCAGTATTCAACAGGCATGCCTGAATCCACAAGGGTTTAAAAATTTAATGACATCTCTTTTTACCGATGCTATTATCATCAAAAATTGTTTACAAGTTGAAATATGACAAGTTTCATTATTTTTCCTATTTCCTCACTTCTGGACCACCTCGGCATAAGCCTAAAAAATTAGACAATTTGGCATTTTGAGTGCTTCAGTGATTGGGAAATGATTTTATTTCAAAACCAAATGACAGAAACTTGTTTATTCTAAAATAAGGAACACTTTAGAGTTATCCGTGCTGTATATTGTTGAGAGATTCCAGAATATATAAGGCAGATGAGTATTTAAAGCAGTATAAATAAGATTTCTGTTGTCATCACTTTTGTGAATTAAGGTCTGCAGAATTTCTGTGGATTTCCTACAAGCCATCAACAACCGCAAAAGATGATTTTCCTATGCTGATTTTGCTAATCTTTGTCAGGCGATTAGCACCGAGGGCTTGTGAAATTGGACCATGTGTGGTTTACGATCACAGAGGACAGACCGTTCAGCAAAGGGACTTTGATGCACTTGTTAGAGTGTATTGACATGAAGCAATAAAATAAGGTAGATCACAGGGTCACAATCCATCTCTTGAACCCTTGAGCTGGACGTGTCTTGAAATTGGGAGGTTTTCGGTTTTGGGAAGCTAACTTAATATGCATGGCATAGACCGTGGAACAGTCCTGACAGGGTATACAGCATTACTCTATAATCTAAACTGTTAATACATCTTTAAAGGCTTATTTATTTTGAGAGAGAGAGAGACAGAGAGGAGAGGGAGAGGCTCTCAAGCAGACTCCCCACTGACGTGGGGTTCAATCTCAGGACCCTGAGATCATGACCTGAGTCGAGATCAAGAGTCAGACACTTAAACGACTGAGCCACCCAGGCGCCCCTGTTAATACATCTTTAACCAAATATATCAATATTCCCATAGCTACATGTCATTTCAGGACAGGTTTTGCCCCAAATGAGTTGGTGTAAAAGCTCCAGTTTCCAGAAATTTTTGGATCTTGAAATCGTCATAGGAGATTGTTGAATGTGCATAATTCAGGTCCAAAATGTTCGTGTTACCAGCAGAAACTGTGAAGGAGACTCAGATCAGATAACCACTGAATGTTTGATAAAATGCCACACAACTCCGTCCCAGGAAGGATTTTGTATTTTTAGATGCCATTTGCTGCAATTATTTGCAGTCTCTGTCCAGAATAAACAGTCAGCCTCCTCTTGTTGTTTTGGAATATGTTCTTAATTATATTAAGTTCTAATTTGTGTTTGAATAAGTAATAAACTGGTAGAAATCTTAAAAATCTGTAAACAGAGCCAATCTTTTTGTGTTTTCCTTTAGACCTTAGATGTACATGTAAGTTACTCAGTGTAGACATGTCTTTTGTCTTTTGTAGTTTAAAATTATAACCAGTATTTTTCTTTGTACTTTACTTTCTTTATAACTTTCATTTAAAAGAACACGGCATTCCACTGCTGTCTTAGAGGGAGGATGCAAAAATACAGAGAATACCAAAAAAAAAAGGAACTATTCTGTCATATGGCTTAAACACAGCTGTTAATATTAGACAAAATAATGGTCAAGCTCCTGATCAGCTACACGTTAATAGCATCAAAATAAATACCATTTCAGTAACATATGGATTTTAATAGATGACTGTGGGACCTAAAGCAAGCCACTTAACCTCATGAGGACTTGACTTTCTCATCTATAAATTAGAAATTTTCTAAAATGTCTAAGCCACTGATTAAGCAACGAAGAAATATTTTTGTAATATAGGTAGTGTTTCTGCTGACAATTAACATGGCTAGCTTGAAGACATCGAGTATTAAGATTTATCAATGATAATATTATTTGTAAATTAAAAAAAAATAATTCTGGGGATTGATTTCTATTGGAACTAAGCTAATAAGTTTGTATTTTGGAGTCTTTGGGTCCATGTCAATTTGTCCATACACTTCGCTGGTGTTTTTGTCATTTGGCTACTGAGCCAATCGTGACCAAAGTGATGACAGCAAAATGACAGTTGAGAGGATGTGAAATGAGATATAATGCTGTTTAGCGAGGGAGGTCATGTCATGCTCTCAAATGCTAAAGACTTTTTTTTTTTTTTTTTTTTTTGGTCAGCAAATATGACATCTTTGGGCTTACATTGAAATGTTAAAAATCCAACCCAGGAATCCTACAGAGTGACATTTGTACTAATATAAGAATGACATCTTTCATAAGCAGACAAGGAGAACTCTATCAATTAGAACCTATGAATTAAATTCATGTCAAATTAATAGAACTATGTATCTGTTAAATGCCTGAATTTTGAAGATAACTTGGAAAAGTCTTGCCTATTTCCTTTTTTTCCCCCTTTGATTTTATTTCTTGTTCAGAGCTATTGTTTAATTGTCCTTTCCTCATGGTCACTGGAGAATGACCATCTGCTCCATTCTAGAAGTTGCTTTGATTGGCCTTTTGCTTGAAATGCTTTGCTACTTTCTCCACTCGGCATTGAGATGAGGTACTGCCCTGGAGCATATTGTCCCCATTCCTGTCTTCCAGAATTTTCCACAGTGATGACGGCCACCCTCCTAGTGATGGAGGACCACCACCTTCCTCACATTTTGGCTGCATAAGGAAAATGAGAAAGACACCAGTGTTGGAATGGAAGAACAGTGTTTGCCAAGGCCATCCAGGTCAAGAGTCAGCTTGGCCTTTTTTTCTAGAACTTTCTGTCCTTATTTCTCAACAGATATTTACAGAACATCCTTTCTTCTTCTTCTGTGGTGGTAGACTCTGATATTAAAGAAGTAAAGAAGGTATTTGCTCTCATGCAGCTTGGAGTCTACTCTAAAGAGAAAAGCATGGAACAAATAAATAGATAAAATAAATAAATTGATAGACAAAAATGTATATAAAAATAAACAAATAGGTACAACAGATGACTTGATAGATAGACAAAAAGTTAAGCATAATTATGGTGTGTGCTTTGAAGAAAGAGTGCAGATGGAAAGGGCCTGCTTCAAGGAGAAACACTGAACATGAGATGAGAACCAAGATCTAGTTGCTTATGGGCTTCTGGAAGCATGAGAGGGGGCCCCTCCCCCTCAATGAACTCTGATCCGGGAAGCACTTCACCTCAGGAATCACATTAACTTTCCTTAGCACTCTTCAGGTTCTCTCTGGGAAATTTCTTGAGCAAAACTTATTGAGCAAGATTACCCAGATATTCTTGCCAAGGTCCTTCTTTCATTGCTCTAACTGCTGACTTGAGAGTTATTTGTTCTTGTTTCTGAGGAGCGTAAGATGTTGTTTAGTTTCAGAAGAATTAAATGAGACTGAAACTCTAGGTCCTTGGTCACATCTTTCTCTGCTAAGTTTTCTCCACTGGAAGATTCTGTGTCATAAAGAATTAATTGTCTTAGACCGAAGGATATTGGAGTTGAGTTGGAAGGGACTCCTGGGAGATGGCTATCTGAACACGGTTCTGGTGGTTTGGATATCGCTTGCTTCTGTGTATTTTGTGAAATTTCTTGGAAAAATACTTGAGAACCAAAAAGATTTGTAAGTTAATATCCTTAATAAATTTGGCTGTTCTGGTTCCTCAATTATTATGTGAAACAAAGGGGAAAAAAAGACTTTGGGCTGGTGTTGCGGGGAGACCTGAGTTACTGTTACCATTCTGCCATGGATTACCCTTGAAATCTTGTGTAAGTCATGTTACTGCCTTGTAGAAGAGAATTCCAAATTCACATATAAAACGTGGTGTGATGAGCACTGGGTGTTACATGAACTGATAAATTATTGAACACTACATCTGAAACTAATGATGTACTTATGTTGGCTCATTGAATTTAAATAAAAAATTTTAAAAAAATAATGAGGCTGGTAGACCAGATAGCCTACATGACACTTTACAACTCTTGCATTCTTAAGATTCTGATGAATTTCTTGAAAAATTTCAAGAGCAGGAGATACTGGGAGCTCAAAAGTGTCCATTGAAGCCATTGGAAAGCCTACTATATCTGTTTATTTTTTATCCTAACCTGAAGTTTGAAGTGTCCTGCAAGGATTTCCCATTACACACTCACCTCGTTTCAGATGTTTCTCTTCAATGCTGCCATTTGCAATGGCATTGGACATTTTACTTTCGTAGAAGAGGTCAGAAATACTTCTAAGTTTGAAACTTTACTTCCACTGGCAAGCTTATAGGATAAGCAATTGGCATTATTTAATGCAATAAACATGATTTTGGAAACTACAAGTTTTCATTTTATAAAGAGCGGCAAACTTTGTAACACATAGAATGAATGAAGAATGATAATGGGAAGAATTAGACAAATTTTTATCTTCTCTGCAAAACCAGGATTTCTTCTGAAAATTCAAGAAGAGCAGCTTCATCCTTGAAGCTGAACAATATTCCCCAAAAGCCTTTGTTTGCCCTAATATTCCATAATGTTATGCTTTTACAGTCAATAAGCCATTAGTAATCAAGAGATGTATAATTTATTAATTACACTCCACATTAATATTTAATCTTTTTGGTTGCTGAGCATGTTTCTAAATCTACTTTTTAATTACATTTTAGGGATATAAATCTTCCAGGCAACCATTAGAAAAGTATTTTTTCTGCACATTATGATGCCAATTACTTTAAAGCAGCTGGTTGGGAACCCTTGTGATGATACTTGGTAAAGTGGCAATCTTGGTGCATCGGTAATCGTCACTCATTTGGGAGCTAATTGAATAGTAGTGGGAAGGGAGTGTTACAAAGAATTTACAAAGACATAAGATAGCCAAGGGGAGAAAAAGAAAGAAACAACATGTATCTGACTGGGTGCCATACAGCGACCTCCTTAAGCAGGCGACACCAATGGTGACCCTTTTTTGAGTTCTAAGCAGATCTTGGGTTTTGGGTCTGATACTTACTGTTCTCTGGAACAAGCAGTGCTTTTTCTGTTGTCACTCTTGTCCAAGTAATGGCATTTTTACAGCCATTAACAGAACTTCCTCACTCCTTTTTTCCCCCAATAGTGATGTCAGATGCCAGTGATAATGATTCTATCTTTCTGTCTTCTTGAAACCCTGATGAGCTGCTTACTAACATTGCTTTGGCTGATTTTTTTTTTCTATGAGATGCCCATATTTTGGAAAACCTCAGTGCTAAATATTTTGTTCATTTAGGTTTCTTTTGCCTTCTGATATTTAATATGTTCTTTTTAAATTACCTCTATGCTGGGACAATTTTTGGAAGTAAGCTCTCCATTGTTTCATCTACTCAAGCTTTGGAAGTAGTGGTAATGGTTTCAGTAGGAGGTAGATTGAGGCATTGAATTATATTTGGGGAAAAAGTATCTGCTTATTTATAAAAGGCCATCACCTCTGAAAACTCTGCCTTTCCAAAATCATCCCCCAGGTGGGGAGACGTTCCTCTATTGGGTCTGAGATTTCCATTATATAAATCATTTCTTGTGTCGGACAAAACATGAGAGTTGTTGTTTTGAAAAGACCCTTGGTAAAATGCCCATGGGTCACCTGGGAGAAGGACGGGCATACCCCACTGTCCTCCTCTTAGCTTATTTGCATGGCTTAATCATGCGATCAGCTCCTGTGGTCTTCTGAACTTCTGTTTTCACAAATTCTCACTATCGCTATTCTTTTTTAAAAATCTCTTCATTTACTTGGGGGCGTAATTCTTTCTTTCTTTCTTTTTCATTTTAAATTTAAATTCAATTAATTTATTTTTTCATTTAAAAATATGAAATATATCACATATACAAGAATGTATAAAGGTTAAATATACTGCGAGTAATTTAAGAAATGTTCTCCTTTTCCCCTACTAGTTTATAAACATCATGAAATCAGGGATCATCTCATGTTTATTGCTGGATTCCTGGGGTTTGACAGTGCCTGGTACATAGTAGGCCTTCCAAAAATGTTTTTAAATAAACCGCTGGATGAATGGAGGTGTGTTTTTTGTTCACAGAATGAGGAGTCTTTGGAACTTTCTTGTAAAGAAAATTTGGAGGGAAGACAGGACCCAGTTGCCTCCCAAGGAATATATAAGAAAATTTGAAAGTGAGGATGACATTTCTGAACTTTAGAAACTGTTTTTGTTTTGTTTTAGGTCTTGTTTTCTTATTGGGAAAATAAAATGACGTGAGTTATAAATTTCTTTTCTCTCTTCCTTCCTCCCTCCCTCTCTTCTTCCTTTCCATCCTTTCTTCCTTCCTTCCTCCCCCCCTCCCCCCAGCTTCCTATTTAGGTAAGGAAATTTTTGTTGAAATTGGAACTTATAAGTCCTTTCTCAGTCTGGAGTGCGTAATATTCCAAGTACCCTGGGGAGCTTTTCCCTTCTACGAAAGTCAATTTTAGTTTTTAATAACCAAAAAGTGATAGCCTAAAAATACTCTTGATAAGCCCAAGTGCAGTGTGTATATTTGCCAACTCCTGCTGTTGAATGTGTGGGGGGGATTCATAGACAACTTTGTGTACTTAAGAGTCTTCTGGCCAAATGGTCAACAGCACTTGAACCAGAAACTGTGAAGCATCTCTAGGGGACTAATATTTGAGATGATACATGAGTGATTATATTTAAAAGGATTTTTTATATTGGTGCAGTGGTCCATACGAAATAGTCCTCCTTGGCTTCAGAAATTTCCATCATAGAGCACACGTTCATAGTTACTTGTCCAGACCTCCTTTCTATGCCACTGACTCACTCCCAGTCAGGCCCCTGGATCACTGAGGGGATCCAGACCAAAGTAATAGGTCTTGGGTTCTGAGCTGCGTTCGAGGAAGAATTAAAATTAAGAAAGAACGATGAGAAAAAGGAGATAGCAGAGGTTAAAAAAAAAGAAAAGGATGGCAGATATAAAGAGAAAACTAAGCAGCATCTTGACAATTGTTCTAGACGGGCCATTTCTCACTGCATGCACGCATCTTAAGAGACGGAGGCCACTTTAAAAATCCTTTCTTGGAGAATGATGCCTTCAGGTGCATGAAAGGTTCTATTTCCATCCCCATCTGGTGGGGTCAGGAGGAACAGTTGTCAGACCTCACACCCTTGTCTTGTGGCAACGAAGTTCCAAATCCCAGTAGAACTTGGAATGTGATGTGATATTTCATAAACAAAGAGGGTGTGTGTGCTGTAGCGACTGGCCGCTTCCATGAGATGGCCCTTTAGCACTTTGGGGGAATTCGGTCTTTGTGACAGAGGCCTTTGCTATTCACGCAACTTTGTATAAGCGAATCCACAGAATGCTGAGTGACCCTGGCTCCGTGTCCGGTCTATTTCCACCACGGCCGCTCCTGCAGAAATGTCTGCCACTGATTTCCTTTCTCTCTGATAGAAACTTTTTCTCTATCTCCTATCTCCATTTCTTCTCTCTCTGTTTTCATTTGTCTTCTTTTCCCAAATCATAAGGATGCTGATGTTCTCCCTCCTTTGCTTGTAGTTCGATTCATTGTCTCAAACCCATATTTTGCCAGGAGATGACGGGTCATGAGCAGACAAGGAATGCCAGCAGTCACGTATCCACCAGTGGAACCACACAGTTGAGAGTCACTTGTCGTCCCTGAAAGGATTTTCCCCCGAGTGGAGATGTGTCTCCCTCTGCAATCTCAGTGTCTTTTCCTGATTTTCTCAATGGCTGTTGGAAATTAAGCTTCATGTGACTTTAACTCCGTGAGTTCCAATCTAACTTTGGCAAGGGCAAGGGGAAGGGTAATTAACAAAAGATCTTAAGGGTTAAGATGACTGAAGGCCAGAGTTCCCTGCACTCCTGCAGTGACTCATTCTGAGCATGGGCTTGTTGAAAGACTAACAATCGATAGAACAGACACTGATCACAGATACCCTATCTATCATATGGAGTGCCTACTGTATCCTAGGAACTTGAGGTTATTTCTAACTGTGATGACTGCTCTAATAGTGGGTATTATAATCTCAGTTTGGAGATGGAAATCTTGGGTCAGAGAGGTTCTGTAATAATCCCAGGGTTGCCCAGCTATGAATTGCTGTGGCTTGGATTCATAGCCCAGTTCTCCCCACTGGGTACTCTTTGTGGTACATTATACTGACCCTGGAGAATGTCCAAGATGGCCACCCTGCCATTTGTGTGACCCTAGATATTCAAAGACATGTTAAGGAATCTCAGACGCAAAGTCAGTCCTCTTCCTCTTCCTCTTTCACTTCTCATCATTTGAACTTAATTCTTAACATCAGTCCTTCGTAAAGTTAGGTTTTATTCTCTCAAAGTCCAAATCATTAGACCTCTTTAGTTTTCTGCTTTAATAGAAAAATCTTTGTAGCCGGTGTTCCTGAACAAAGGACAATCAGAAGAGTGTAATGGCAAGAACATGGATTCTGAAGCCAAACCACTGAAGTTCCTAATTCCAATCCTGCTGCTGGTCTTGTCACTCCATGATAAATGACTTCCTGATTCTGTGCCTCAGTTTCCTCTTTGTATAATAGGCATTAGAATATTTTATAGGTTATTGAGAGAATAAAGTGAGAATATATGGACAGTGTCTACCATACATGTAGGAAGCATGGTGTTGGCTATTCTTATTTATGCTTTTTTTATTTATATGATTGAGATTTTAAAATATATAATATAACAGCAGGACAAAATCATAGTTGGTGAATTCCATACAATGGAAATTAAGCCATATTAACTTTCATGGAGATACAAAAAGATACTCAGTTTTTTATAAATCAGCTACATTGATCAAACTGCAATGAAATAAGGAACTCGGTCTACATCCATTTCCTGTGCAGTAAAGTTCTGGAATTTGGAACTTTGCAAAGTGGAGTATGGAACCACCTAACACGCAGCGTAGTGAATGACTACAGACACCACTGACTCCAAAGTTTGCAGAAACCAGATCAAATGTAAATTCCAAGGGAGAGCAATTCGGTCCTATTGTTAACTTCTCGTTAGATTGCTTTGAGCTAATGTTTAGTGTTAATGCCTGGCAAATTTCAAACAGGGAAAAACATAGGTACTTATCTTTCATATTATATATGACTAAAATTAAAGTTGATTTGTCCATTAAGCAGTGTAGTAACAGGTCTTCTGACTTTTCATAAGGCATTAAAGGAACGATGTGTATCAAGAAGACATTCTATTTCAAAAGAACTCTAATCAATGCTGAGAACATTTGCTATAAATTATTCACATTTGTTATAAACTACTCCATCCCTTTAAAAATTAACGGTACGCAACCTATAATCTGGGAACAAAAGTAAGGCTGCCTCACCTTGAAAAGCTTGAATCTGAAGGGCTGCTTATAATCAGAGAGCAAATAGATACTAAGACTTGAGTTCAGTGTATTAAGAGGAATAAATCACTGAGCAGCCTTACATCTGAGAAAACATGATCCCTGCTCCTTGTTGTGTGTTCTTTCACCACACATTAATATTTTATGCAACCATTTCAAAATAAAGTCATAATGTGAGTCATAAATCACGGAACAGTGGTGATAAACCACTTTGGTTTATATTAGCTGTATACGGACAATACTTAAGTATTTCCACCATTAGCATGGACTATTTGAGCTTTCTCTGTACCACATTTACTCTATTTCTTCCATTTTAAGTGGTGGGAATGTGGAAAACAATGCTAAATCCATTCATTAGTGATAAAACAGTGCTATTTGTTCTCCTAATTGATTTCATTTCAACTTGGACCTGTGAAAATGATAGCACAGTTGAAAATGACAATATTATTGACCTTGTTTTATCAAAGAACTTGCCTTCCCCGTGAATCCTGCTGATGGGGTCAAAGGGCACGATATGGGAATAAAACACTGAAAGAAAAAGTGGAACAAAGAGTTGAAGATTGGGATGATTGAATGCATAATATGGTTTATACTCGTTCATGAATGGCTTATATACATATAAGTATATAAATAGCCCCCAATTAAGGCTATTCTAATGTATATCTTAGTCTTATTATTAAATTTCTTTTAGTTTCGTTCCAGAAGAATCTGTTCTACCCTGTTGCTCGAGTATTCTTGAAATTGTCAGTACCAATCTCTGGAGAGGCTGGATAAGGTTATATCTGAAAAAAAGATGTGTATGTATGTTCTACATGTGAATATAAATATTGTGGATGTGAATACAAAGTCCCTGAGTTGAAGTATCCTGAACTCATAAAAGCAGAGCTCCCACCCATTAGATAAATTGGCCAAGACGTAAGACACGTACACGTATTAAATATTTGTAAATATTTGAAGGTGATGCTGTTGGTGGTTTCTCTGATAAACCTCCCTTCACAATCTTCAGGATGAGGACACCGTTTATGGATCAACAGTTGGGTTAGTCCATGAGGTTATGGTCCTTGACCCACACAGTAAGTGTGAGGTTAACCTGGAATGCCCTTGATGGGTGCTTATGGTTTCTATTCTGCTGCCAGTTATGCGAAGGGACTGACTCCTTCCCATCATTAGAAGAAGGAAATAGGAATAGTCATCGGATGAAGGTGTGGTTGATGAAGATATAAGGAGCAGGTACACAAAAGCACGCTGAAAATTAAAACACTAAACACTACGAGTAGATATGTATTGATTTTTTTATTCATCAAAACTTTCTTGATTTGAAAAAAGTTTATTGATTGGGGGTAGACCACTCAAATCCTTGGGGGTTGCACAGGTTATGTATCTGAGAGACATGAGCTGGGCTCCCGAGACCCTGGAAAATGCACGCTGTATCCGAAGGATATATAGTGACCCTTCCATCGCTATGTGGGAATGCGATCCCTGTTGTGAGGACATGGGGTTTCAATGTATTGGCAACCAAATCAACTTAAAAAGCAAACAAGCCCATGTGGGCTAAACAAATCGCATTTGCCAGCCCAATATGCCAGTTCCCAGGCTGAGATATCTATGCTGCTGTCCGGGCCAGAACTTGACTGTAAGTGTCCATGTTGTGGTTCATGAAGAGAACGAATACTGTGCTTCAGGTTTTCTAGTTAGTCCTTTGGAAGTACCCAGACGCTTTTCCTTAGCTGCCATCTCCAGGCGGCCCTCAATTTTTGTTGGACATATTTTTTTCATAAAGGATAATCGGTGACACTGATGTTGTTTGGATCTTCAGAGAAGGACCACTTAAGAAGTGCGTATACCTGGCGTCTCGTGAAGGCTAAGGTAATGCTGGAAGAGGGACGGTAAAGCCTAGCTAAGCATTTCTGCAGCTCGGGGCAGGAAAGGGTTATTACTGCGCCGTCCACACTAGCGCGAGCGGTATGCTTTTATGGAGGACAGGAGATTGCCGAAGAGCGGGTCACCGCGGGCAAGGAGAAAGCTGAGCTTTGACCTCAGAAAGGAATTTGGTCTTGATTTCAAGGAGGCATTTAAGACAATAATCCAACACTTTGGAGTACCTAAATGGATGGTGGAAACTACGAGAAAACCACAGGTAGTGTTCGGTCAAACAGCAAGTGGTGGGAGGTGTGTGGAGGTGAGCAAGCAGAGGGAGAGGGGCTCGGAAGCCGGTGGAAGGGCTCACAAGTGCTTCAGAACCACAATATTTATAACTATGTGAGACCAGCAAGAGGAGGAGGGTGACAACGGGAGAAAGGTTGCGGCCAGAGGAGAGCATGTTGAAAGATTCATGCGGGCCAAGGCTTGGGAGGATGTCCATATTGCGTCAAGGTAACACCTTCGTTCTTTGGAAGCCAGGTCTCAGGGGCTCAGCCGACCTCCGAAGATGGAAATGTCTTCCCCATATTACCCATTTTCTATATACTTAATAGCGGCTACCCATTTCGTCCCATTGCTGGAGCCCTTGGGTCTGTTAGCTCCGCCGGACAAACCCAGAAAATTCCCCAGGCAAGTCTGTTGCCTTCCAGGCTGCTCGGAGTCTGGGTTGTCGATGGCTTACTGCAGTTTGGGGTGTGTACCGTCTGTACCTTCGGGATGGCTGCCCCTTGCCAGGGGCCCTGTGACCCCATGGCGGGCACAGGACGGGCTGAATCGAGGTAGGCTGTGAGTGTGTCTGTATGTCAGGCTCCTATCACTCAGCGTTGGTGGTGTCGCTCCCCAGTCCTGGCTGTGCAGGTCATGGCTAATGGCTCATTGGCCCGCTTCAGGGGTCCACCCAGTTCTGGTCCCGCCCTGCCATTCATTTTCTTATTGTTTTTCTCTGAAATAAACTGGGATAGAGTTTCGTGTCATAACAGGTACATGGAAGGTTTCCCACTTCTTTTGACATGAAGCAATCACCAATCAATTGCTGGCATTCTTTCCCGCCTACAAATGTGAATTATCTTGGTTGCTTCCCATTGGAAACTTGGCTTATAGTGGTTTAATTTCTAGAAATGATGTCCTCCATTTTTAGAACTGTAACTAATCCCAGAAATAATGAACATTTCCAAGAGTATTTTCCATAATCATCTCCTCAGTAAACAATTGCTTTTTTCTTGAATTTAAATAGTATTGAACTGAAGGACTTATGTCCTAGTGAGTGTAATTTTTGTAAGTCCCATTTCGGGGACAAAATGATGCAACCTATTTAGTGTGGGTTTAACTAATGAGGAACTGGGAAAGTCGTCAATAAATTTTCACCCAGTAAAGCAGAAACACCATGCCTGCTGTATTTAGCTACTGAAGAGCAATTAAAAAAAAAAAAAATTGCATGAAAATCCTGGAACGTCTTGAGTCACATAATGTTCTTTCTTTTCTCACTTTAATGTAACGTCACTTTTTGTTTGTTTTAGTTATGGGTGTGCCCGTAAGAGTGTTACTAGCAACCTTTAATTTAAAACCTGAACGCAAGTCCTTTTCCCCAAGTTAATAGAGGGAGAGGTCAAGGTCAAGGTCAAATGCGGAACATTTGTCTCCTTTTCAAAGATGGAAAACTAAGGTCACTTTTGACATAATGTATATCTCACAAAATTATGAAATACATTGCAATTATTTATTTATTAGATTAGGTCCTGGAACCATGAACAAAGTTCTTTTAAAATGTAAACAGGGAGGTATTGATTAAATCAGCCGCGAGTGCATGTTGACTCCACAAAAAGTCCCGAAGCTTCTTATAACTTGGATCAGCACAGTCCAATTCCTTTTCATCCTCACCTCGTTTTAAAACTGTTTAAGCCACGTTACCACTTAATTGCTAACTCATCTGTAGCAGGAAACAATTATTCGGAATAAGCCCACGTACTGCTCTGGTTTCGTAGCAGAGTATTTAAAAACAATATTTCCTCAAGATAACAATTTTGATAATGATGCAGGAAGGAAATATATTTGCAATTAAGCGAGCACGCTTTAGCACAGCAAGCAATAAAAAGCTTAACACTGAGCCTTTGTGAATTAAATGCCGGAACAACATTGGACAAAAGTCATGGTTCTGCTGACACATTTATTTCTCAGTCAATGAAGACTGTTTAGGTTTTAATGCATTTGCGGTTAGCAATAGTTTAAGAGATCAATGTAAATTCGTTCTGAACTAGTAAATAAGACTTTAATGAAACTTCTAACAGCATGCTTTCACACCTTAGATCTCTGTATCATTCTAGGTGACACAGCAGGGTTCTCCTTGAGTTTGATGACACGCACGTAACGTTATGACGTGTTCGACAGATTTCATTTGATGTTTATTTGATTTATGGGGTTGATATTGGATTTCAGCATTTCCCTATCAACCTTTCGTTCGGGCTTAGTGCAGAGTGCTTTTAAAGATAGTTTCTTTTAAATGTATTTATTAATATATATTAACATAATATATATATGTTATATATATATATATATATATATATATATACTATTAATGAAATGCAGTTTAAGACTGATCATTAAACATTCCCACTCTACTAAATGAGGTAATGTATGAGAAAGCACTTTGCAAACTGTAAAGCCATATACAGATGTTAGTTATCATAATTATTGTTGTTACAGGAAACCCGGGTTTTCTATATTATTATTCTGTTTTCCTTTAACACTTAATTCAAAGAGTAAATACAGACAACCAATTTCCTTAAAAACCTGCTGCAGCTCTTTAAACAGTTCTGAGCGTTTCATTAAGGTTTTATTGTAAATCATGCATGATGCTATTAATTTAGTTCAGCCTGAAAAAGAATCCGCTGGCATCATAAACAGGACTTGTTACATTCACCTTTGCCAACGCCAAACTTCAGAGAGAGGATGCTGGAGAATTTCCACCCGGGCCCGGGGAACCGTTAAGGGAAGCACGTCCAAAAGTTACTCTTCTAGAAGTAAAGAGGCCTCCTGTTGCCTTTCCAGTTGACTCGGCCCTTCGTGAAAGATGAACTTCATGAATTATTTTCATGAAGGGTTTTGGGGGTTTTGTTTTGTTTTTTTCTTTCCTTGTCTCTCCCTTTTTTGGTTTGGTTTGGTTTAGGACAGAGAAGGGCTGGAAAACCCTCACATGCTATGAATCAGGGTCAAAATAAAATTATCGAGGTAAAAACAAATTACTTTGGGTTTGAATTTGAACCTCATCCTAGTGATGTGAGGAAAGCTTGGTGAATTTTATGAACAGGGAAGGAACTGACCCACAGAGATAGTTGATCAAACTCGTTCTGCACAATCCACCTGGGTGATAAATTTGAAAGTCCAGGTTCCTCTTTACCATATAAACTTCGCAACGTGATCACGTGTTTTTCTTTCTTTTTGGTTTAAGCGCGTAAGGAGCACGAAGGAATTGTTTATGGTTTATTGGCTATTTAAACAAATGAAGCAAAAATGAAGCAAATATTTAAAATAAATAAAGGAACCGTGACCCAGTTCTGGGGTTTGGGATAGCTAACCTGTTTTTGCTTGATGGGTAGTTCAGAAGGAAACATAAATGCTGAGAGGCAAATGAGCAGAAAGTACTTCTTCCCATTAGTAAATGATGCCCTGAAAGTGTTCATCACCGAGAACTTGTTAGTAGATCCTGGGGCCTAGTGTGTCCATTTGGGGGGAGGGTAAGAGAAACATAGTTACAGACGCTTGAAAAGTAAGAAAGCACAAACAACTCGGAGGAAAGAAAATACCATAGAAAAATAGGGAAGGCATCCACTCAAGTATCCAGTGTGGGAATTCCAAGGCAAGGTTCATTACAACCAGGTTATCTGCTCCCTGGGCTGCACAGAGCCAGCCCATCCTGACTGCAGGACCCCAGGTTCTGGTGACTTGCCTGTAATGCGCCCCAGGTGCGTCCTTACGAGAGTATGGCTGGAAATGACTCTCTGGTGAACTGCACTTAGCTCACTCCAGACCCACTGTGACTGGTAACGCAGCCCACGGCGGTATTGGCTTTACTAGGACCCATACCATCCTACGATTAGGTGCTCAATGAAAGGCTTAGAATGCCCAAATGAATGAATGAAAAAAATCAAACTCAGTTCCGTGTCCATTGAGAACAGTTCAAAGGGAAAATTATAAAGATAAGAAGTGAATACAAATAAAAATCAGTCATGTCCAGGAGCTTGGCACATTGTCACATAGAGAATACGTGAAGGTTCATTTTGAATGGTCAAAGAGCATCTACGTTCTGTCCCTTCTGCTGGCTGATAATAACTTCAATGAAATGTCTTTGTAATAAAAAAAATTCTGTTTAGCTCTCTTGCTTCAGGTACCAAAACGGGTTTTGCTCTAGTCGGACACCCACATCTTAGAATAAGATTTAATGTGTTATTAAATGTGTTAATAAATTAATAAATTTAATGTGTCTCTCTTCTAAAATCCTACTCAGTGGTGTTTGCTTTCCTGGATTTACAATAACAATATAACAAACATTGAACCCCCTTATAGTGTTTTGGGTTTTGCTGTTGTTTTTGTTGTTGTTACTCAAGAAACAGTGTCAGTGAATTAACTGAATATCTTATTGTTCAATATCACATTGGTTTGTTTGCCCCCTAATGAATTATATATACTGGAACTCCATTGTCTTGGGGTCAAAATAATAAGTTTGAACTAAATTATCCCTCAAGATTTAAAATTACTAAATTATTAGAAGTATAATCATACAAATATGCCTATCCTATTAAAATCTTCAGGAGATAGAAAGTTTTCTGAAAGAAAAATGAGAAATCCTAGTTAGGCTCCAAATAATTTGGGCCTTACATCAGTGCTGATCAGTCCTGATATTGTGACACATGGAAGTATGCGGAGTTTTCTCAAGGCAGGAAGTGAACTTTCAGCTCTGAAAATATGTTTCAGTTCTCTTCAGGTACAGGAATAAATAAATTAACAGTAGGGTATTGCAACTAAAAATGCCAGGGATACTGGCAGGAGTGTATAAAATACAGTGGAAGACAGGGAAGGTAATCCTTAAAAAGTGTATTGAAGCAATACAGCTATTTTATTTTTATTAGACATCAAAGTAATCTTTTAATATTTAAAATACGTTGGGAGGTGAACTTACTTGCCGACTTAGAACATTGATTGTACAAAATCAGTTAAAGTTAAAGCTAATAAGATTGTCATTTTGATTTTAATGCCTCGTCTGGGCAGCTTGGGAATAATAACCCTATTTTGTAAAACATTTTTGTGTCATAAGGTGAAGAAGTAGGAAGGTAAGATAGATGTAAGCATCTATGGGGGACTCTCGATGTCTATTTTTGATCAATAGCAGGCATTCCTATACTCTACGGGTTTTAAAAATATTCTCGAAAGGTCCAGGTAAGTCTAGCTGGTTTATAGTGTTCCGATTCGAATAATGATTTAAGGAGGTCACCTGTGTTTAAATTTATAATTGAAACTAAATTAATAAATTTCTCAAAGGAATATAGACTTTTGGATGTTGGCTTTTGAAGTATATATACTACTAAAAAAATTTCCAGAGTAATCATTTGTATGATTCCAAAATACTGACCTGCGGTCATTAAGTTTCACCCTGACGGTGTCAACCAATCGAAGTGAAAGAAACAAACAATAAACTTTACTGATACGCGTGGAAGTGCAGAGTTGCTGGTAAACATATCAAGTTCATAAAGCCAGGCAAACAACTGGGTTTTCTTTGTGCCATTTTGCAAATCCCAGCCATGTTTTCCCATGGAAGCGCCAAAACGAAATAAGATGAGGAAAGAGAATTGTCCAGTTTGGTTCTCATAAGCTTCGGGCAAAGGTGAATAAAAATCAGTCTCAAATAGAAGTTACTGTAGCTGATTGAAGGACGAAAGTAAAGACAAGCAATTGTGTTCAATTCGGGGTTTAATACGTTGGCAGATTTTTGAAAATCTACTTTGATAACTAAGGTCCGTTATTAATGACATGTTTTTTAAACTCAGATGGCTTATCTGTCTGCCTCAAAGGTGGCATCCGTTTGCAAGAAAAACGTAAAGCATCTTCTAGAAAGAAAAAATGAACTAACCTTTGTGGTGTTTGTTCTGTTGCGCACATTCTGGTCACACCGTGCATGATCTCTCCCCTTTCCAGGTAAAGCCTGAATAATGGCTTTGCTCACGTCTTCCTCTGTTCTGGACAGTGGAAAGAGAAAATGGAACTTTTTGAGGGAAGGCGCTCTTTGCTGCATTGCCCCCACCCATGCATTCCCCATTGCAACGTGTGCTCAATGCCAGGAAAGCCATGATATCTCCATAAGGATTTATTGAAGCCTGGGAAGTCCAACGAGGGTTAAGGGTACCTTATTAACTTGCTGTTGCCTGCTGAGAAAACATTGTTTATATGGCATTGGCTTATTGCTAATGAGAGAATATATTAAGCGTAACACTGGCGAGGCATAATATGGACTCTTTTTTTCTAAATATTTTCTTGCAGGTCTCTCTCATTCCAGTTGATGATATTAAAGGGTCAGGCATGTCATCACTCAATCCTTTACTTACTGGAAAAGGCAAACGGATTTTATTAAGATTGGAAAATTTCCCCCACCCCATCTGTCTCTTCCCCACTAGCATCTCAGCAATAGCCCCTTCCAGCTGCAAATGCTAAGTAGTTCCAATGTTTCTCTCTTCCTGTAATAATCATGCATATATGGCCAGCTTGTGTGTCTTCTTGCCTCATGAATTTGCAGAGCGGCCCCAACGAGGCACCCTCTTGTCTTGGGGACAATTGCCAAGGCTGATCCACGGAGAAGCAAATTGTGGAAGAGAAGTCTTGCTCTATTTAGCTGAATTCTGACCCCTTTAGTGTCTGGAAGTTTTGGATACAGCTCTGCACCCCTCCACCCTTGTTCCCTGTCCCCCACTTTACCCCACACATCCCTGTCCATTGGCTACGGGGGATTCTGAGGGCAGCCCCTCATTTAGGACTGAAATGTACCTTCCCTTCCACACAGCTGCAGGGCCCAGCTCTGCCAAAATGGCAGTAGGGGGTGGTGGGGAATAAGGGAATAAGGTCTCTCTTGTCCATTTCCTAGGAACCCAGTGAATTCTAGTGGACGAGAAGAAGAGACGAGAAGAGGAATCAAGACGTCAGTATCTTAGCGCTGGGAGCCGCAGGTTACAGAGCCCTGCCTGTGATGTGTCAAATGTACTGTGAGCCCCCTTGACCCTCTCTGCTCCAGCCTGCACACCAGGAATGCTCTTCAGGATTCCTCTGGATGGTGGTCCCTGGCCCAGAGTCATTTCTTCAGGAGGGAGGCTCTCCCTGAAAGAGCTGATCTACATTTCTGCTGGGATCGATGCTGTGGAGACTGCATAAATTGGTAAGCAGTGAAGCCACTAGTTTTGTCTCAGCTGACAATAATTATGGACCATGGGGCCCAGAGCAAGAATGAGCAAATGGTCTGGAGGGAAAGCAGCAGTGGACTCTCCACTGGGGGGGTGGGGGAGGTAACATCTACATTAACAAAGGAGAAGTGCCGTGGAACAAAGGCTCAGGGGTCTAGGAGAACGTGGGGAGGACTCCAGGAGGTTTAACGGACAGCTATTCCCAAGTCCCTTCATTCTACACCCCAGCTTCTTCTAGGAGAAGTTGCAGTATTCTCAGTCCTTCCTTTCTTCCTGGCCCCGTGCTCTCTGATTCCTGGTTCTATCGATGTTTCCAACCCCATTTCTGCCCTCACCCCCGGCCCCTCAGTAGTCCCTGCTGTGTACTCCAGAAGCCCCTTGTCAGGGCACAGTAATGATGGCCAGAATCTGTTTTGGTCTTTTGTTTTTTTTTCAAAGTTCATGATCAGCAACTCATTTATGAAGTTTGATTTCTCCCATGGGCTAAGTAAAAACTCAAAAATTAAGAGAGTTTGAAAATTATGGCAGCTCGAACACAACCTCTTGGAGAGTCCCCGTGCCTGCCCTTCCTCAGACGGTCTTGGGGCTGTTCCCTTCTCTAATTCTGTCTCATCACCCTCCCAGAGGTTCTTCATGCATCAGTCACTTGTTAATAAAAGGAAACGGAAAACAAGCAAGAATACAGATAAATACTATCCCACCAAACTTGATCAATGCCAGACATCATAGGCGTTGACTCCTGAATGAGCAATAATTGCTTAATATCCCACCGCCACAGTGTGCTACGCCTGGCCTTAGTAGCTTACCAACAAATAACATTTTTTTTGTAAGAGAAAATAAATAATTGAGACACTTTTCCTCAAGTATTTTCCCCAAATATTTCACCTCAATATTTTGCTACGTTTCAAATTTATTTCAGTCCATTTTTGATAGAACACTGTGAAATCCTTACATGAGTTGTTAAGGGTTTGAATTCAGAATCAGACATGGCTGGGAGAATGGTCTCTTTGATAATCCACGCTTTTTGGTTCTCTGGCACTTTTTTTTTTTTTTTTTTTTTGGACTTATTCAGCCAAACCACTCTCCAGGCTATACTCGTGTTGCCCCAGGGGAGTAAGTCTGTTCCCACAAAAGCCCTCTGTGACAGGGCTCTTTCAACGTCCATCAGCTTCTGCTTTGAACAAGGGGAGTGTTGTCGAGCTCTGCGGCAGGAGTTATCTCGGAAGTGGTGCTATCCCTTTGCCAAATAGCACAGTGATGGGTCATCTGAGGCCGCTTGAGTCAGACGAGGTTAGCGGTGCTCGTCCAGCTGGCGCGCCACATAGAAGAAGCGCCCACACTGTGGGTCTGATGACCTTGGGGGCTGTGAGTTCGGTTTCGTTCCATCGATTTGCCTACTGTGGGCATAGGGGCACGTGACGTGAATATGGCTGGAGTGGAATGGACGCAAATGACTCCTTCCGACTGGAAAACCCGAAACCAAAAACAAGACAGTGGGACTCTTTGGTGAACATGTAGATGAAATCCCAGTCTCTCTCTCCCTCTCTCCCTCTCCCTCTTCCTCCCCTGTTCTCTGTCTAATCATTATTTTATGAACCGCATGACGGTGGGGTCTCTTGCCTCCGTCCTGTCCTGTAGGATTCAGGATGTGCGTACCGTGTGACGACTGGTTGGGGTTGCAGAGGAAGGCCGGGGTCTCGCTCTCAGGGCTCCCTCCTTCTCGGCTGACCCTCGGTCGCTGTCTCGAGGACCGTGGCACTGATCCCTTGTTTACGCGGCTAAACTGCATAGTTAACAAGATGCTGTTTTCCATGTAATGAATTTGCCCTGCAGGCACAGGAAAGGGGTTGGTTCCACCATTTTCAGGAGCCAGGCAACCGATAAATTTAACGGGATTTTGTTGACATTAATTGGGTTGGCGTCGGTGTGAGGCGTTCTCACGGCGGGCCCATTTGCCTTCTGGGTCATTTGAATCACCCAGCTTCTGGCCAGCCGGTCGTTCAACCATGTGATTCCAGGCTTAACAGTATCTCCGAGTCACTGGCGACTCAATCACACTTTAGTTTATTGCTCAATAAAATAATCATAACAATTCATTCAGACATTTGACCAGGCTGCGTTCCTCCAGGGGCAAAATAAAGCTTTCTAGCTTAAAGAAGTATATGCTTTCACTTCTTTCTTTCTCCCCCCCAAAGAAATAAGTCAAAATGCTTTTGGTATGAACAAAAGACTCTTTCCAAAGGTGTGGCTACTGACACCTGGAGCGGGTTCTGAGAGCTGGTTTTAGGATTGAAAAGAAAGTGGAGACGATGGTGGCCCTCTGATTGTTTCCGTGGTGGATACACACAGACACACAGACACACACACAAATTGTTTTAGCTTCTAAAATCAATGACTTCATGATTCTTCAGTTATTATCAAACAGGTTTTGCACATTTGCGCGCAGAGAAGTCGTGCTGTTTTGCCAAGTGGCAAAATATGTGAATGCTAAGTTTTTGTTTAGTTTTTCCAGGGGATGCTAACTTAGGTAATGTGCCTCTGTCCTCTAGAAGCTTGTATGTTGGCTGTGCGTGAGCGAAGGCACCGATGAAGCTGAGGCCTAATTAGCAAATTGGGCCTTTGTATCCGCAAATTGGTGAGTAGACCCACTGCCATCCGGGCAGGGGGATAGTTTTTTAAAGATTTCAAATCTGTTCTGAGCTGATGCTTTTGTAATTTGCAATAAAAATGGTCAGAAAGTGCATCGTGCTTTTGGGTCTCACGGCGATCACATATTGCTATAAATGTCTTTAAGTACTTGACTCCTAGACTCTATGCTTATCTTAGCACAGACTGATTACAAATAATTCCTGACCCACACCCGCCACAGACCCCACTTTCAGCAGCTGCATCCTGGATGCTCAGAGGCAGAGACAGCTCTACGCTAGGCTTAAAACAAATGAGATATCGTTAAACACACACACACACACACACACACACACACACACACTGGGGTACAAAGCAATCAGTTCCAAATTTATAAGATTATTAAATTATCAACTTAAAGGTCTTTTTAAAGGAAGTTTCTTGTAATAGCTCACTGTCCTGGAATATAGGTAAAGTGCTCGTAAATTGATTTTATGGTTCATGCATCCTTAATCTAGCACCTTTTTGAATCCTGTCAACGGTCAGTGTGCAGATGGTTAGAACATTGGCAAAGGGACTGTTTTCTGTGAACTTGCGTCAACATTTAATACCAAATAAATTATTGAATTCCTTCAAAACCCCTGAAAAAAATCATATGTTCTTTCATGCTCTTTCATTACCAAACAATTTTTAGCATACATATAATCATATATATTTTTTAAGATTTTATTTATTTATTTGAGAGAGAGAGAGCATGAACGGGGGAGGGGCAGAGGGAGAAGGAGAAGTAGCCTCCCTGCTAAGCAGGGATCCTGATGTGGGGCTCGATCCCAGGACCCTGGGATCCTGAGCTGAAGGCAGATGCTTAACCGACTGAGCCACCCAGGCGTCCAATCATATATTGTTTTTTATGACCAGGATGCACCTTTGTGCAGTGGCTGGCAGAGCACACAGGTGACATTGGCCTGTCCCCACATGAAAAGGAAGATGGTACATTTCTGACTGTTTTTGCTAAACCAATCAGAATTTCAAAAGTGTGTTCGCCAAATGTATAGACATTAGAGCCAAGTGTATATACACACGTATATATGTTTTATATATATATATATATATATATATATATATATATTAATATTTTATTTTTAAGTAGTATCTACAACCAATGTGGGACTTGAACTCACAACCCCGAGATCAAGAGTTACACACTCCACCAACTAAGCCAGCCAGGTGGCCCCCGGACTTTGATATATTTTTAACCCTTGTTTGTGTACTCAGACATCCATACGTGTAGAGCTGTTCCAGTGAGACGTCTGCCTCTGAGGCCATATGCTGATAAGGACATAGTCTTGTCAATTGTGACGGATCTCCTGGGCCAGATACAAGTACACGAGTTCAAGCTGGTAGGGCAATTCGCTCAGCGAAAGCAATGGGGCTCACACTCCTTCTGTCTTGTGTCTCCATCCCCCTAATAAGTTGGTCATGTCTGTGTGGTCCCAGGTAGTTCATGGCCTGGCTGCACTGTAGCCAAGAAACAGGGGGACGTGGAGGATTAAGGGAGAACATACCCCTTTCCTTTCTTCCTCTCACATCCTGTTGGACAGTCTGCACTGAGATAAGGACAGAAGTCAGGGGTCAAGTGCTGTAAAGCTTTTTACAGCAATATGATGTTGTCATGAAATCCAGATACACGAACTGGTTCCTTGTCATTAATTTCATTGTATTTTACTAAAGCATCAGTTCTCAACACCTTTGAATTTTTCAGGAAAAGGCCCTTTACTCCAGATAGCAACGGTCTCGTAACCAACTGGCAGTATAAAAGCCCGTTTGCAAATTAACCACTTCGCTGTAGGGAAGGGAATGTGGTCCAGAGACGATCCGTAGCTCCTGGCCACCACACACAAGCCCTTGTAAATATGGTGATACTGTGGATAGATGGTGCACAGACACCTTTCCAAGGCCCCGTCGTGGTTGATTTGGGTTCCCAAATAGAGTCTCAGTTATTCACCTTATCATCATTCACCGAGACATGAGGCCGCGATGTGCAATGAGAATTTGCCAGGAAGTCCCTCCCACCAGCCTCTGTTCCCTCTCAGTGTTGGCGTACTGCGTGTGGACAGCGCCCGGCCATTGGATCTGACTGTTGAAGGAAGATTTACTCAAGATCTGAAGCATGAGGATCTGTGATGAAACACAACAGGAAGTTGAAACTCCCCAAACCAAATGCTTCAAGGTAGAGTGAAGAATACTTGTCTTGGCATGGCCCGTGGCCCATGTGCAAGGATTGCCAAGTAGACAGGACAAGCACTGTGTGGCCAAATGCAAATATTCACAGCTTTGTTTCATCGTAATGATGACCCAATGGCTAAAGTATGGATAAAGCTGCCCTTCTGGAAAGAATTCTACGTGTGCCCTGAATAATAAACTCGAAGTCACATCTTGTCATTGGACTGTTCACTCTTCATCGGGGGAAACAGCCCAAGGATGGGGAGCCAGGACTTTGTGGGCTCTCTGCAGCCCCCATGGCTATGGATGGGGCATGAGGCCACCCCTCATCCCAAACCACATCTGACATGACCAATCCAAAACCCACTGTAGCTCTCTGAAACCCAGTCTCGTTTCTCCTCTGCTTTCTTCCCCCCCTTCTCTCCTTTGTTGGAGAAAGTCTAGGCCATGGTTGTTGGGACCTAGGCCTTCAACCAGAAGCACTGTGCTCAGTTGCTCTGTTGAGTTAGTTCCCTGTGACTGCATGAAAGGTAGCATTTTTCCTGGCTTGTTGGGGTGGAGGCCAGGCTGATGACAGTTGGGAGTTTGAATCAGGCTCTCTGTCTGGGTCTTACTGAAAGTTTATCTGAGGAACATAGCTAGGTGGGGGGATGATGGCTCAAGGGGGATCAGGCAGTGAGAAACACTTCTTGCTGCTTTCAGGTAGGGTGATAATATATAAAGGAAGATCCAAGGCCTTTCCTGAAGTGACCTGATAGAATTCATCACACAGCCTCTATAGGGGACATAGATGTTGGCCTAATGCTATAAGGTCTTTATTTATTTATTCATTTTACTTTTAAATTCTGACATCTGAATGTCTCTCTGGAAGACATCCATCTTGATTTATAAAGTTGCTAGGTTATGCTCTCCAGAGTTGAGAGATGGGATTAAAAGGGATTGACTGTAGGGAAGGACACCAAAGAGCTGCAGAAGAAAGAAACCGAGCTCGAGAGTTGGAGAGACACAGAGAAGTTGGGGGACAAGGAAGACCAATAGCTCGGCTGGAGACTGGAGCCCAGGCTCTCAGAACTAATGAAGGAAGTTAAGAGGAAGTGTGTCTCAACATTGTAAATCTATTAAAAACCATTCAGTCGTACTTCTAATAGGTGAATATTATGGGATATAAATTATATCTCAGTAAAAGTTTAAAACAATGAAAGCATAGGTGTGTCTAGTATTCAGTTTTGAGTTGTTCATGATTATACTGCTGGGGTAGAATTTCCAAAGGCCTCCCCAGGAAAGCCTACTAGACACAAACAAAACTTGTGAGAAGTCTGCTTATTTGTGTGGTTTTGGTGAAAATCAAGGAAAGGGGTGGCATTCCGTATTTGGTTAACATGGGGTGGAAGCAGACAGTGTGCCCTGGAGCAAAGACGATCAGTTGATTCTCAGTTCGGTGGAACCTGGAGCTCAGGGCCGGGGTAGCCAGGAGACTATGAGGCCCTGATAATTTGTAGAGGTCTTGGGAATGGCATTGGATTCTCCTCACAGTGTAGACTGGAGGTTTATCTGGAAATTATGGAGACTCTAGCGACAATAAATTTCTCTTAAATACAATAGAAATTCTCTTTCTTTCTTCTTTTTCTTTTTTTTCTTTTTTCCTTTCTTCTTTTTTTTTTCTGCTTTGGTCTCTACTTTTATGGAATGCTCACTCTTCTGGATGCAATTCTATTCTACTGCTTCAGCTTTTTCAAAGGTGCGTTCCTGGGATTAATAATTCTAAGGGATATGCAGTGAGAAAAGAGATTAGAAGGTCAAGCAGATTTTGGGAAACTCTACAAACTCTATCCCCCTCTCATAGAGTCACAAGACATACCATATTAAAGGCTCTGAGAAGGTCTGCAGTCAGATCCATGTTTCTGTTTGGCCCAGTGTTTTCCACACTTAGTCACTCACTGACTTTTTTCAAATAGCACACATCATCAGAGAGAGCCATGGGAAATGTCACTTCACTTGAAGACTGTTTTGTGTTTAAGCAAAATCCTTCCACCTGGAGCCAAGATGGAACTTTGCATGAGTATGCTTGGTGTTCCTCCTTCTTCCACCACACAGAGCATTCTTCTAAGGTGGTGGAGGCCTTTTTCGTGTAGTTTCAATGATGTCTGTGCAATCGGCCTTGTCAAAGCTGGGAAGCCTACGTTGCTATGTATTTGTCAAAGGCAGAAAACTGTTGAACGATATTCATTCAGCAACCACAAAATGCATCCAGGGAATTGGTGTTGTCAGATTTGGCTGTTAGTCTTCGGTGGCCCGACTGTAGTAATTAATACATAATGATAATGCAAATGCTAATGAAATTAGCAATGCAATTGCTATTAATACAGTTGAGGCATATCGTTACTGGTCTCCTGCCTTCAGTGAAGAGGTCTTCGCTAAAGCCAGCCTCTTCAGGATACTAGGTAACACCGTGAGTTAACTTTTCTTGTTGGATTCCCTGCCTTGCATTTAGTAATCTCTGATTGCACCTGACTGCTACCCACTGCTACAGAATTCCATTTTGTAACTTCAGAATAATAATCACAAATACAGCCAGTGTTTCCAGTAGACGAGAGGAATGCCAAATATCACACAGGAGGAAACAAGATGAAAATAGCGGTTTAGAACTCAAGTATAACAAATATGGCAGGGTAGGCTCAGTGGAAAGCCCATGCAATGTTAATATGCTAGTCAGTTTAATAGATAATTCACTTCTATGGCTCCAAAGTACAGATATGCAGGTCTCCCTAATGGTGTTCTCATAAATATCTGCCCATTTATTTAATTTCTGCCTTTTACTAGGACCCAATAGAAATTCGTAACACATGAGGAGACTATTGTTTGACGTGAGAATGTTTCTGATTTAGAAGTCAGGGGAAGGGCCAGTTTGGGCTGCCTGCAGTGGCTACCCACACCTCGTCTCGCCTGGTGGCACTAAGGGGGTGTTTTGGGCTCATCCTTCATTTCCTGCTTTTGTCTCATGTTTTCATTCCCCTAATTTCTCCTCTGGAACATTGTCGCTTCACTTCCTGCTTTTCAGTTCTCTCCCCTTTGCCTTTGTCTTGTGATCCGATCTGCATGTGTCTCCATAAGGGATGAGTCCCTGCAATTTCAGCCCAGTTTTGGTTGTCTGTTAGTAAATTCCAGCATGAGTAAAATTGTGTGTCAAGGAAGGCTTTTGGTGAAAATTCTAGGTAATGCGACACATCCGATGTTTAAGAGTCCTGTCCTCACTGTGGAAGAGAAGAGAAATTGTCGAGTGGGCTCATTAGGTTAGCAACATAAAGCAGCTATCCCATAATGGGTTATGTAATGGAGCCATTTAATAAAAAGAGGGACAAAATACTAGTGTAATTAGACGAGGAGGTCAGAGGTATCGTCAATTTAGATGGAACCGATGTGAGAAATAGGAATTAAAATTTCCAGGAAAAATATCTCCTGGAGACGTCCAGAACCACGAAAAGGGGTCTGCGTTTCCAGCTTAATAGCTGAACGTGCAATATGCCATGTGGGGCGTGGCTGGGGGAGCCCCTGCAGGGGATCCCTGACTGGAAGTGACATGCACTTTGTCTGATGCTAGGAAAACATCCCTGCCTCAACTGCCCCTCCGTGGGAGGGACTCGCCTGCTTCTTGGCTCGTCTTAGTGAGTTGCTTTCCAGGATAATTATGGTCAATTTCTCCAAAGGAAAGTTTATGGTCAATTTCTCCAATTTCTTTGCCATTAAAGGGAAAAAAAATAATTTCATAGGATTTATCAAATTTTACGTCTAAGACATGTATGCGTACGGCCCCATGACTCTGTTTCCTACCATGTTTCCACATGTGACATTCAGCCCCCTTTGTTGGCTCCTCTCTATGAAACCCGTCTGCATCTGAGGTGAGTTAAAGCTGCTTCTTTCTGAAGCGCCCCCTGACCTCCACAGGCACCATCTTTGGCTCTGGTTCTTGCTCTTAGGGGTGTGGCTTGTCTTTCCTGAGGGACTGCAGGCGACTGTGTGGTGGGCTCCTCTCCTCCCCACGAGTGTAGTGTCTTCTCTTCTTCCTCCTCACCTCCAGGGGCCTGGATGAGCCTTGGCTCTGGGTGTACGGCCCATCGATATTTATGAATAAAATAATACTTGGGAGACACCTGGGGTTGGCTTCTCGAGGACTGGTGAGAAGTGTGTGCATGATTGTTTCCTATGGTGGCCGAAAGAGAACATGTCTTAAAGAACAGATGGGCACCTCTGTCTTCAGGGACCCAGGGTTTGGCACAAGCAAGGGCTCCATGATGTTTGAACATCCACTCTAGTGATCGACACCGTTCAGGTCTCAGGGAAACACTCCTCCACGTCTCGTCTTCTCGGGTGCTCCAAACACAAGATAACCAAGTCCGACCACATGAAGGAGGGCGGGTCTGTAATTGGCAAATCAAAATACAGGACACCAAGGTAAATTTGAATTTCAGATAAACAATGAATACTTTTAGTATAAGTATGTCTCAAGTGCACTGCCATTTATCTGTTAACCCTATGTGGGTCTTGCTACTGTGGCTGGAGATGGACTCAGCTTGGGGGAGACCCCTGGAGAAAGAATAAATTAATGAACTTGTCCATCCTTCTCTTAAATATCCTGGTGACGATGTTTTCTCACATAATGAATGATCACTTTTCAGTAGTTCCAAACATTCTTATTCTTGCTTCTCTTTATGTTCCATGTGTAGCTTTAGGGGTGCCCATGAATCAGGGAATAAGCATGGTGTTCTCAACAGTTGCTTGTAGGAGCTGAGAAATATTTTGCACCATTGGACACCTGAAATTATTCCTGGATTTTTATATGCCCAGGTTTGATGTAACATGCATGAAGGATATTTACATACTACTTAGATATTTACATACTGCTTAGCTACTGCTTTAAGAAGTGGTAAAAAAAAAAAAAAGCCACATAAGTGATCAGGATCTATAGGATGCAATTAACATATTTTGTAATATTTTCCATTTGAACACGATATGCAAAATTCATGTGTTCTTTCCAAATTTAAGAACTGCTTTAGGGGCACCTGGGTGGCTCAGTCGGTTAAGTGGCTGCTTTCAGCTCAGGTCATGATCTCAGGGTCCTGGGATCGAGTCCCGCATAGGGTTCCTTGCTCAGTGGGGAGTCAGCTTCTCTCTCTCCTTCTGCCCCTCCCCCTACTTGTGCTCTCTCTTTCCCTCTCTCTCTCAAATAAATAAATTAAATCTTAAAAAATAAAACAACCAACAGCTTTAAAACTGTTATTGATAATTTCGCTCCCTACTGCCTGAACAGAGCAAAAGTGTTCTTTGAAATTTAAATGTTTTAAAAACTATACTGTCTCTGTTGGCTTACCATCAATATAGTGCGAACTGAGGGACAGTTTTGAGTATAATGACATTTGAAATGAGAGTAAAAAAGAAATTTTAAGGAATAAATATACAAGATTTAATCAATTACATACATTTAAATTTTATTACTGTGCTAAAAAGGCTGACCCACGAGAACACTAAAATAATTAATTTTTGCCTAACAATGTTAATTATTCTATTTTGCTGACATTTAGTCATACAAAAAGCCTAGCCTCACATTCTCTCCTTATAGTTGTCAAGGTAGAAGGATAAAAACATATTCTATTTAACAGTTTGTTAATCTGGTTGATGACATGTGGATATTTATACATAGGCAAGGGAACTCTCTAGTCTTGGCCTGGGCCACAAATTTGGGGGGACTCACCTGCATGGAGAGGCCAGCAATATTCCTCCTTCCTCCTTGGCATCTGGTGAATCCTAGCTTGACCCAACAGTGGCCCCTGAAAATAAGTAGTAGTTACTTTCCTGTTACTTTCTCTCAGTGAGATATGAAGACACATGAGTTTTCTAGGGCTATAACGAAATACCACGAACTGGGTGCCTTAAACCACAGAAATTTATTGCCTCAGTTCTGGAGGCTAGAAGTTTGAGATCAAGATGGCTGCAGGTTGGTTCCTTCTGCGGGCTGTGAGGGAGAATATGTTCCATCCTCTGCTAGCTTCTAGGGGTTTGGAGGCAATCTTTGGTGTTTCTTGGCTTGAAGACCCATCACTCTGATCTCTGCCTTTACCTTCCCATGGAACTCTCCCTGTGTGTGTGTGTGTGTGTGTGTGTGTGTGTTCAAATTTTCCCCTTTTTTATAAGGACACTGGTCCTATTGGATTGAAGACCACCCTAATGACCCTATAATTATATCTACAATTATCTTATTTCTAAATAAGTTCACATTCTGAGATACTGTGCGTTAGGAACTCAATATATGAATTTGGGGGGAAGGACACAATTCAACCCATAACAACACCCTGTCTTGACCAGCGATAGAAACAGGACTTTAAATTCTCTTGGACTTGAGGTGGCCGTCAGGTATGAGGTTGGGGTTAGAATGTAGGTCAGTCATGGATGGAGGCACTTCAGTTCACACATACCTGGTAGTCAAAAAAAAAAAAAAAAACCCAAAACAAAAAACAAACATTTTTATTGTTTGGTGGAGTAGAGTGATGGGGTGAGGGTCTGCCAATAAGTCCCTGCATCCAAATATCCCTGGCACCCAATGGCTGCTCAGCTCTGCAATGTCCAAAGTTGAGCGTACGCTCAACTTGCCACCCTCAGGCAGAATCTTAATTTTTTATTTCAGAGGAAAAGTTAGAGAAGAGGAAGATTTACATGGTTTTTATATACTAGGTTAATTTAAAACTTAATCGCATGTAGCTTAGGTCACATCAACACAAAACATAAAAATAGTACGTTCATTAAATGAGCCATTGTTTTCCCGATTAGATGAATGGGATAATAATTTCCAGATTTTGGAAGGTGTCATCATCAATGCTTTTAATTATTCTTTGTTAAATATCAAAAAAAGGAAATCAAAGTTGAAACATTCAATTATTGGGCATTTAGAAGTTCTGCAAATGGAAAATGCCCAAGATACAGGCGCAGGTAATGCCAACTTGGCCCTTGGTGGACTGCAGATAAATATCTCTGGAGTAGAGCAGCACAAGCTAAACATCATAATTGCCTGTGTTTGCTATCCGTCAATCGGTAAGTTTCAAATATTTTTCTACCCTGTCCAGTAAACATCACAGCAATTTTGTGATCATCTTGCCGCTGGGGCTGGGACTGAGACCTTCATGGAGGAAATCAGTTGCCCATGAGGGTTGGCTCTTGAAGTCAGTTTGAGATTTATTTTACGATTTCCATCATTACCTGTGGATGAACGTAACACCTGACTGCTAGTCAGGACTTTCCAAAGTTATTTTTTTGGTAGGTGATGTTGGGGAAGTGAGTGGTAAATATCACCTTGTTTTGGGAAAAACTCCTTGGACAACCAGTTGTCTCCACCCACAAGAAAATGGACAAGCTTCTTGAGGATGGGGTTTGTTTTTCATTGTGGTTGAGGTCGTTTATCACCAGCACTTAGAACAGTGTCCGGCGAGGGAAAAGAACTCGGAAGACTGATAATGTCAAAGCTATCCACTCACCACATTGTCATGACAAGGTGCACTATCTTAACAGAAAACAACTTAATCATTTATGTTGTGGGAGAGTAGCATCTTCCAGAGTGTTCTGGGGCAGCGGTGGGTGGCAGATGAGCCCAGTACCTTACTGTCTCCTTCCCTCAGTGTGTGTCTGTCTTCCCACTCTCTGGATCCCCACCCTGGATTTCTGCCCGCTGCCAATTTTTGGTCATGTGTGAGGACTGAGATTTCCTTTTTCCACCTCTGGTGCTTTTCAACAGTGTGATGTCCTCAAAAGGACACAAGTGATGGAATCAGATCTGAATCCCATATTTGGGTCACTTTTTAGTGTTGTGTTGTTGAAGCCGAGGCTGAAGCATACATCTATTTCTTAATCTGCAGGAGGGGAAGGGTGATGCCACCCAGAGTGACTAAGACAATTAATGAGATCGTGCACTTAGGATAATTCCCGGCAGGGCATGAATGCTCCTGGGGACACAATTCACCACCAATCTCTCACTTCTCTGCATGTTGTATGGGAAGAATACTAACTGTCCTTTTTTTCTGGACTATCTTTTTGAAGATGTTCCTAGAGCTCCTATCCTTGAATGATAGAGATAGTGTCTCCGAATGGAGCAAAGATTTGGGCAGGTTTGCTTATGGCCCTCTAGAAAGACCTGGGCTTCCTAAGCTCAAGCTGTAACAGCCTTACTCTGTCTGTAGCATCTGTCTGGACTCCTCCTCATCACGTCTGTGGGGCTTATGGGACAAAGTGAGCTAAAAAAAAAAATGTGCTTCTTGCTGTGCCATGAGTCTTCAAGTCCTTTCTCTCTGACCCACCAAGTCTTGTGTCTTCTCCCAGCATCCCCGAAACTCTAACTGCATCACTCATTAGCTCTTGCAAAGAAGATCAAATCTCAGACCCTTCACAGTTCCCGGCAATGCTCAATACATAACCACATTTGTTTTGTTTTGTTTTGTCCTCCTTGCTCTATGGCAAGCTTTTGGAAGGCAGGGGCCATGTTGTTGAATTTAGTGTCTCTCCTCCGACTGTAGAATGACTCGCAGTCTATTCCTGATTTAACTCAACTGCACGGCCTAGTCTTTAGCTCCGTTTTTGCTTCCTCCGTGAACTCACATTCAGCCACACCGGAGGTCAGCCAGTAGAAAGGGAGGCTGTAGGGAGTAGCTGATGGGAAGAAAAAGAAAAAGCCCAAACACCTTAATTCTTTTGTCATGTTATACCTATGTACCATCTATAACCATTTCTTCTCATGAAAAAAAAAATCCCTAACCAATGTTCTTTTTGGAAACACATGGAAAAATGGTCAGCAGTCACTACACGTAACACAGAGTAATTGCAGTCCCAATGGGGGGGGAGGGAATAGGGCACCCCTAGCAAGAAGAGCCCAGTAAGGGTCTGAGGATATGCTGCCCCATGCATGGCAGGGGCAATTCCACCCTTCCCCCCATGAGCAGAGGTGGGGGTGGGTGGAGGCAGAGTATGGGGGACTCCTCAGTGCAGGAGGACAGTTGGTCAAAGAGCTGCCTGGAGGAAGACCCCTTAATTTTGGAGAAGGGAGTTCCTGCAGCTCCAGATGCTGGCCCAGCATCTTCAGCAGCTGCCCAAAGAGCGAGGGGATTGAGGCCAGCTGGGTGTCTCTGGATAAGACATCAGGCTGTGTAGACCCAATAGTGGCTGTGACCCCAATTCCTGCCCTCCATGGCTTTGATGCTGTTGCCTTAGCTACTGGCCCACAACCCTAGAAGTACCCTTCCCCACTTCACCCCTCAAACAAACTCCTATGCACTCCTCAGAACCCAAAGCCCTAGGCAACATCCTGGCTGGGTCTGTGGAGCTGAGCTCTGGGGCAGGAGGCAGAATGTGCTGCATTTCCTTGATTAATGTGCCTGTCATTTACCAAATATTGCTTGAGTGTGCTAGGTATTTGTATTTACTATGTTTGCTTACTTTCTGTATTCTTCCTCTTCTGCTGCTGCTTCTTTTTTTTTCTTTCTGTGTTCTTGATGCTTTGGCATATGAGGCCTCAGTGTCTGGTGTGGCACTGCCCTTCCTTCCCAGGGCTAGCTAATTCCTAGAGATGACAATCCACTTCTCTGGGAGGGCAAATTTTTTTTTTTTTTAAGATTTATTTATTTATTTTAGAGGGAGAGAGAGCGTGAGCAGAGGAGGGGCAGAGGGAGAGCGAGAAAAGCCAACTCCTCGTTGCTGAGTGTAGAGCCCTAGGTGGGGGTGGGGCTGGATCCCAGGATCCCAAGATCAGGACCTGAGCTGAAACCAAGAGTCAGAGGCTTCACTGAATGGGGCACCTTTCATATGCAAACCAACTGATCCAAAACCCATACCCCCCAGGCTACCTTGGTTTCTGGTCTTTCCAGAGCTCCTACACTGGGAGCCAGTATTACCCTTCCCTAATCTCTCCAGGACCAGATACCAGACAACTTTGGACCAACAACTCCCTATAACCCAGAGCGCACTGAACTTATTCCTAATAGCCAACCCTCAACTGGCTTACCTCGCTTACCCTGCCTTGCCTGTTCCTTCCCGTGAAAACCACAGAAAAGCCTCCTTCCCAGGTTCCTCTCCCACCTTCTGAAGCCTGACCAATCCCAGTGCTTCCCCGTGTGGCCCTGAGGGGGACAGCCTGCCCTCTCCTCTTGGGAACCCTGAGTAACAAACTGTCCTCTCAACATCAGTGGCCTCCTGATCTGTCCCCTGGTGATACCTGAATACGAACAAGTCCTGGGCTTTGAAACAGCACTGCCCTCTGCACTGAATGGAATACAAGTTTGCATTAGTGCTCAAGGGAGAAGCTCTTGTTCTTTGTTGAAGGAAATACATTTAAGACTTGAGTACGTATTCTTTGTTCCGGTTTCCAGTGGAAAGTTATGGAAAAAGAGCAGGACAGTGTAAGTTTCACCCATCCAGAGGGGAGTGGCTGGAAGAAGGTGGAGCCTCCCACATTCTGGAACAGCGCGAGCTGTCTGAGACAGTCAGAGCTGTAGGTCTTGCCTGGGGAATTTTCCTAAATTCTAGAGAGAAGAGCGAAATGCAGAGAAGCATCTGTGATAGGATCTCATTTGTAGAAATCAATGACAGAAATGATCTATCTCTATGCACAGATGTCTGTGTGTCAGTACCCAATTATATGAGTATAAAGAGGAACAAGGAAGGACACAAGCTACGTTATGAAAATGAGTCAATGTCGCCAGGCGAGCTGATGGGAGAAAACTAGGAGAGGGTGCAGAGGAAAGCCAAAGGAAAAACGGAGGGGGTTGGCGATTGCCCTTAAAACCTCACATTTACATATTTACGCTTACATATTTACATTAAATTATATATGTGTGTGCATATGTACACTTTTTAAAGTCCTTTAATTTTGTGACTCAGCTTTCTAGCAGAACTATGTTTGTCTTGGTATCATTTTTCCGTGACCTCAATCTGCAATTTAAACTTAAAGGGGAGTGAGGAAGCTTTTGCTCGCCATCCGCCTTTTGAACTCAGGTGAGCCGATTCCTGGGTTTCCATGTCCTGTGTCGTGGGGCAGAGGTGGGTGGACTTGGCCCGTCACTTCCCCAGGCACGTTTCTGATTTGTAACACCACTGCCAGGGAGCCGCTCTCTCCAGACAGAACGAAGCCACTTTGTCCCTCTGCTCGCCGCCCGCCGCACACTCACCAGCTTATTGCCCTGCGGTCAGCAGGGCCAGACAAAAGCAAGCTCTTTTCTCACAGTGCGGGGCCTCCTGCCCTGCAAACGTAGCCCCTTCTGCTGGGTGTTACTCAGCTGTGAGTCTAAATATGGCACAAGGCAGTTTGATGGAAATCATTTCCAGTAAAAGAGGATGTTTCTTCAGCAGTTTTCAAGCTGGCGCTGACTCAAGCATCCTCGAGGGAGCCCATTTAACTGGTCATTAGGGAGCCGGCAAAAAGGCATTGAGGAATTCTGCAACAAGACGCGCATCCTGTGCGGGGGATCTCCTGGGACCCTCTGACCACTGGCTCCCCGAGCCTGTTGCTGAGGTCTTATTGATGCTACTGAAATGACGTTTGCGGCCGCTAATCTGTTATTTGCACAGGGTTTTAAAGATGCTGTTTGTGAGGAAGAGCTTGGGGGGAGGTGAGACCTGGCACCCAAGCAGTAATGAAATGTTCAGTGCTGCTTAACACCCCATCACTTCCTCCTTTGAGGCGGAGAGGTGAATTGAGCAGACGCCGAAAAGAGAGATGAAAGTTGAGTTTGAGTTGTCTAGGCAAAATAGTTACGCGGTCCAAAAGACAACAAACTCCCTTATTTACAAATGTAAAGTTTTGAGAATCAGAATAGAAAACAATGGAGAATTTCTTCACATGGACCATACGGTGCAAAAAATAGCCTCCTTGAGGGTCTGTCTGCTTTATTTTATTTTTAGTTGATTTCGGGTCTGTCTGCTACAGGAAAATGTGATCCCTATAGGAGAAAAGTATAAATGTCACAAATCTTCAAAGATGGAACTTGCAGACAGCCAGATGGAGCTACCTAGGATGGTAAGGAGACCAATGATCTGAATTCTAATAGAACTTTCGAGATCCAGGGTTGTTCAGCCCCATCAGACCACCCGTGGCGGGTCCGGAAGAGGAGGGGTTAAATTTCAAAAATGAAGCATGGGTTCATAGAATCTTGAGAGCCAGAACTCTATTCCATTAAGCTTCATTCCTGTTCCCAATCATTCATTTTTTTTCAACGTTATTGATGTAGATCTGGAGGAAAACATTCTAAATGATTTGAACGGAGAGAATGAGAAAATATATTTAAAAAAAATGGAAGATATGCTGAAAATGTATTGTTTTTAAAGGACCAGAACAAAATCACAGCTCCTTAGCTAAGGGACAACGCCACTAACCACAGTGGCAAAGTTCTCAGTGAATTTATGAATGTGTGTTGTCAAGAAATATGTCCTGGGCATGAACTGAGGGGTCAGAACCTTGTATTTCTTTATTTTTTTAAGTCTGGAAATCTCTTCCTAGGAAATAGGTATTTATAAAGTTTGGTAATGTGTTTTTTTTTTGTTTTGTTTTGTTTTTTTGTGTTTTTTTTTTCCTAAGAGTCATTTGAAATATTTCTCTTTAAAACAGAACTATTTTTAGGTGCGACCAATTGCTTTTGGCAGCAAAAAGTGCTGCTGTGTTCATCTTTGGGCCAGTTGTTCCTTTCACACTTTACTCTTTGGACTGTGTTTTGGTTTTAAATGGATGGAAGTTTATCCTTAGGATAACTCTTGATGTTTCTCCCGTGGGAGGTCAAGGTCAGGGCTTTTTGTAATTACTGCTTTCTACATATGGTCCTGCATCCCCTAGAGATGAGGGGACCTGTGAGAAGATTTGCACGGAGGAAGGAAAGTCTGGTGACTCCACCCTAGTTAAAGGGAATCTGGCTGTAGAGACCAAGGCCCCAAGCTAAGATGGCGGCCTCCTTGAGGCCCTCCCTTGGAATTCCTGGGAATCCACTGTCCACGGCCTGGCCAGGGCCATTAGCTAGGTGCCGTGGGTTGAGGGGGCTGGCTGCTTCTATGGCCGTGATGGTGCTGAGTGTGGCATTCTATGGAAGCCTCACTTTATATAGTGATTCCCATGGACAATTTGGCAAGGTTGGCAGGACACAGACAGGACCAAAGGAGGCTGGACTTGGCTTTCATGGGCTAGAGGTTTGTTGTAAACAGAGTAGGGAAGAGCCGGCTTCTGCTCTTTTATGCTGACACTTCTGTGAATCTGGAATAAAACATTGGAAGCTTGTAAGCAGGAGCTGTCTGCTTAAAATGTTCAACTTTCCTAAGGTGTTAACTATGTGGTGTTAAAATATTGGGTAGAAAATACGTAAGTTTAATTCATCATCTGAATACATGATTTTTTGAACTCTCGACTCAAATGTTTTGGAGTAATACCAGCATAGGCATGGTCCAGTGCCCTCCGTGATGTCATTCGCCCCCTCGTCCTTCCCTCTCTTCTCGTCCTTGCCCTTCTCCCTTCTTCCTCTTCCCTCTTCCTCCTCCTCCCCTCCTCCTCTCTTCTTCTCTCTGTCAATCTCTCTCTCTCTCTCTCTCTCTCAATCTGTCTCTGTCTCTCGCTTGCTCGCTCACTCTCCTTTTAGGGGGACAGATCAGGAAATGGGTCTGCTTGGATGACCCTCTAGCCCACTACAGTGGTGGACCCGTGTAATCAGCGATGCTTCTAGAGTGGTCACTGTTGTGTCACCGCTGGTCCAGGCACTGAGGGTCCAGCCGTGGACACACCAGATGGGTTCTTGCTCTTGGATGATCACCCTCCCTGAGGGTCAGGCTTATGGGGTTCGACACGTGGAAGATGCTTGGGATATTTGCGCCATGAGGCCATGTCAAGGAAATATCACAGACTATCGCTGATTTTTCAGAAGCCTAAAGATAGTCCACCACTGGCTTTCAAAAAATGTCAAAATCATTGCTTAAGAATTTTATTTTTTGCTCTGGATACAGTCAGGCTCTGCCTAATTGCTGTTCTGTCCTGTTCCTTCATCACCGCGGGGTGAGCGCTCCCTGACTCGGGCAGATACTGTACTGATGGCTAATTTCCTCTGCATTACAGAACTGCAATGAAGAGCCCCGAAGACAGATGTGTACAGTCCAGACTGTGCTCCTAATAAAATGCGTTAAGACCAAGTGTCCTGAATATTTGGCTTTGGCATAAAGGACACACATCCCCTCTGGCTTATGTTGCAAGCACCTCTATTTCTATCTCAAAGCCAGGGATAGCTGTCCTAGCACCTGACGAGCAAACACACGGAACCAGTGTCTGGAAGAACCAATATTAATAGGATATGATACGACGTCATCGAATGCTACCACGCTCACTTTCAAACTTCTACTATGAACATATCACTGACCTTACTCTGTGGGGTTCAGAATGCACTCACGTCTTCGGGGGCACCTGGATGGCTCAGTCAGTTGAGATTTTGACTCTTGGTTTCGGCTCAGGTCATGATCTCGGGGTTGCGGGATCGAGCCCTGCATAGGGATCCGCGCCCAGCAGGGAGTCTGCTTGAGATACTCTCCCTCTCCCTCTGCCCCTCCCCCTGCTTGCAAGCACACTTTCTCTCTAAAACAAAATAAATACATAAAATCTTTAAAAAAAAAAAAGAATGCACTCAAGTCTTTAGTGTTTTTTGAGAAAACGCTCAAAAAGCTAAGATCGTTCTTGCTGTTTGTCCGTTAATAACGCTCGTGCTTTGTAGCTAACGCTGCTCCACGTGACTCGGCAGCAGGGGTATCGAGGACGAGATTGTACTGTCGTTAGAGAGAGTAAGGGAAGCACCTAAAACAGGAGGTAGAGAAGCCAGGGTGTGAGAACGATGTCAGCAGGTGGGGCCCGGGCCTTGCACGGAAGCTGGAGGATTTGGAACCACGTTTGCTTCCTACATAAACAGCCTCCTTAACGCTCTCCGCCTCGCTTACCGACCTTGCAGGGCCCTTGTAACCATGGTAAGATGCTGAAAGCCCCCTGGTGCATGGAAATAATGCAAGAAATGGTGATGGCCATCAGTAAAAGTAAAATTATGAATAAAAATAGATGATATGACTCATTGGTTTGGGACCACAGTTTTTAAGCTATCTGCATGCACTCACACCACATGATTTCTGGCTCGGATGTGAGCAAAGGAGCCAGGACACTGGAGCACTGATTTATTCCCAGACCCAAATCTTTCCACAAAATCTATCTGCTGCAGAGATAGGATTTCTTATGATATTTATCTAAAACACTGGAATTAGCCATAAAAGGAAAATTAGATCTTGGGTCCCACCATGGAAACCAACACACTGCACGTGTCTCACAGTTGCAGCCAGGGGCCCCTGGGTGGCCCAGGAGATTAGGCGTCTGACTCTCGATTTTGGCTCCTGTCATGATTTTGGGGTCGTGAGATCGAGCCCTGTGTTGGGCTCTGCATTGGGTGTGGAGTCTGCTTACGATTCTTCCTCTCTCCCTCTGCCCCCACCCTCCATGCTCTCTCTCTCTAAAAAGAACCAAAAAAAAAAATAAAAAAGATAAAGAAATAACAATGCCCCCAGAGGTCCTGTGATGAGCACAGCATTATTCAATAGAAGGGACAAAGAAAAATGCCAAAGCACCATGTGAGTCTTACCGACTAGAGAAATAAATCTGGCCACATATGGTGCCTGAGGATGTCTGCAAAGAACACCAAATATATTCTCTATACAGAAATTACAGGCCCAATTGTATAAGCACACAATCCCTCCCTCCCTCCCTCCCTGCCCCTCCCTCCCTCCTTCCTTTCCTTCCTTCTTCCTTCTCTCTCTCTCTTCCTCCTTCTCTCCCTGCTTTCCTTCCTTCCTTCCTTCCTTCCTTCCTTCCTTCCTTCCTTCCTTCCTTCCTTCCTTCCTTCCTCCCTCCCTCCCTTCCTTCCTTCCTTCCTTCCTTCCTCCTTCCCTGTTGTTCTTTTTTTTCTATAGATGTCTCTAAAAAGCCACTCACAAGCGTAGGAAGGAAAGTGGATGAGCTCAAATGCCAGTTGCTCAAAGGCATTGCCAGCCTTAAATGCCAGGCTCTTTGCACCCGGAGGCCCGTGTGAGGTGGACATAGCCTTAGCCCCTCCTACCGGGCAAGAAGAGCTACCAGTGCAGCCCACATCACCAGACAACCCAGAGAGAGACACTACCACCATCCGTTAGACCCTCCTGCCCATCTCTCCTTGGTACCCAACTGTGGGACTATGTGACAGTTACACGAGTGAGGTCCCGGCTTCTGCAGAAGAGAGTGGAAAGTGGCAAGTTGCATATGCGGTTTTTAAATTCTCAGCCATCCATGCAGCTAGGTTCACAGGGCTTACTTATACCCTATGGTAAGAAATCGGGGTGATGGAGAATCCAGGGCAGAAGTCACTAGATGAGATTGGCCTGGCTCCCCTCTATTTTTATATTTTGCAGAATCTGTGTTTCTTCTAAATATAAGGTTTTATGCTTCCCGCTAAGTCTTTTAAAATCCCAGGAGATGTGCATTTCCTGCAAGTTACTAACTCAGTGATGGAAGGGTTAATTGCTTCACAGGATATGGCAGAAATGAAAAAAAAAGCCTTAAAAGCCTATATTTTCTCTTCACATCTACACGTGTGATGGGAAATACATTTATTTTGTGGTAAGAAAGGGTATTAGGTCCTTCAAATGTTTTCTAATATTTGACTTCCTTTTCGATCCTTAAGTTTTTTGGCAGTGTGCTCAATTTCCAAATATTCGGAGCTTTCCTAGATGTCTGGGTGCCATTGCTCCCTAACTTCATCCCATCGTCAGCAGAGGAATATAGTCTCATAAGTTTATTGATCTCTCTTGCTGACTATTTCATGTGTACCTGAAAGAATGTCTATTCCAAAGTTTTGTCATTATTACTGTGGTCAGGGAAGTCAGATCGTTGGACGATGTCAATCAAAACTTCCCGATACTGGTTTTTCCGGGTTTTTTTTTTTTTTTTTTGGTCTAGTTCTATCACTTACTGAGAGAGGATTATTAAATCTTCACCTAGGACTGTGGATTTCTCTCTCTCTGCCTCATATTCTGTCAAATTTGGCTGGTGAATCACAGCCTACAGTCACAAAACACCGATCTGGGAGACCAGAGTGACCTTGGCCTCAGCGGGCTCAAGGACGGACGACAAGGGACCTGGTCATGAGTCAGATTAAGGGAGGCTGAAGCGCCAGACAATGCCAGGTGAAGTCCAAGAACCGAATGGGTACGGTGGCTGGGTTAAAAGCCAGAGAGAACCCTCAGGGGGCAAACACACAGAGCCGCAGGCAGATGCCTCCCCAGCTGGGAACTGGACTGTTAGCAAAGCTGGAGTCCATGGGAAGATGAAGCTCAGTGTTCAGTCCTCTCCCTCCCACGGGCCGCTGAGAGTGCCAGAGTGCCGGGGGCTCTGGAATGTTCTAGTTGCGGTGGGAAGCCAGGCTGAGATAGGAAATGTTTCTGTAAATTGACATTTCATCAGAAAGACCCTGAATCTCCAATCTCTAATAGTTTGTTATGATTTTTCCCATTCATACCCAAGTTTGTATTTATAATTTTATATAATTTTCTTAAAAATTAAATTGTATACGCTTCGGCTCCCCCCCACCATTCCTACCAGCTCTGCAACCTTGGACAAGTTGTTCGGCTTTCTGGCCTAAGTTTCCTCAGCAGTACAAGGCCGATAATAGTACCTACTTCATAGGCTTTTAGAGAGACTTAATTGAATGAGTTCATATGTATAAAGCCATGTACAAAAGCTCCAGGCACACAGTAACACGGAGTCAAATGTTTGTTAAGTAAAAACAAACAAAAGAAACATGGGTAGAGCTTTAAAGTAGTCAGACTGGGGTTCTAGCTTTTTTAAATTTTTAAGATTTTATTTATTTATTGGACAGAGACAGAGACAGCCAGTGAGAGAGGGAACACAAGCAGGGGGAGTGGGAGAGGAAGAAGCAGGCTCCCAGCAGAGGCAGACGTTTAACGACGGAGCCACCCAGGCGCCCCGTGGGGTTCTAGCTTTGACCACTGTGTCCTGAGGCTCAGTGTTCTCGTCTGAAAAATAGGGATATGATTTTCAAGCCCTTAAAGTTCTAGACATCCGGTAAATTTCTACGGTTTGACTCACCCCCAGGCTATTTCTTGTGGCTCTTGAGTTACCTACTTCTCCATCTGCCTTAGGTGGAAAGTTCTGGCACAAGTAAATATGTTGCAAAATCATCACATTTTGCATTTCAAAGCAATATCTGAATTTTTAAGAAAGGTGTCCATATCTGTGTCTTTTTTAACATGAATTTTGGAAGATTGGCTATATTTTGTTCTTTCTTATTATGAACTTGGTTTGGTTTAATTTTTAAAAATATTTGCCTCGGGGCATCTCGGTTGAGCGTCTGCCTTCAGCTCGGGTCACGGTCTCGGGGTCCTGAGATCGAGCCCCGCATCGGGCTTTCTGCTCAGCACAGAGTCTGCTTGTCCCTCTTGCTCGGCCTCTGTGTGCTCTCTCTCTCTCTCAAATAAATAAATAAAAATCTCAAAAAAATATTTGCCTTAATTGTAAATGAAACGTAAGTGAAATATTAATATATATCTATATGTAGGTGTATGTAATATGCAAATATACCAGTATTTCTCTTATGAGCAAGCCAAATACATACACACATAATTATACTCTCTGTGTATGCACATATGTGTATATTTTCTGGAATTTTGACTAATTTGGACATCTCAAAGTGTTGGGACTGGCTTGGGTGTCCTATCTGATTTTTAATGAGAATGGCATCCAATTTTAAAATAATTTCTAAAGTTGAGAAAATTCTAATTAGTAAAAGCATTAATCCTTTTCGTGATCATTTTTTCTGTTCCATGTCTCACTGCCATCTTTGCAGTATTCCATTTTCTGAAAATATCCTCCTGGGCCTGGGGTGCCGTGTGTACGTGGAGAGATTTCAGGTGGGCAATGACGCAAGCCACCTGAATGTCAAGTATGTTCTGCGTCTCATGCCTACGCACCCTGACCCTTCATGCTGCTAATGGGACTTTAATATGTCAACCAAAGGTGCCCCTAAACAGACTTGAAGATTGTTTTTATTTTATGATGAAGGTGAAGAGCATGAAGGATTTGACAGGCAGGCTTTTAGTTTATTATTGATGACAAATTTGTTCCGTCACAAAGTCTCTTTATAGGAGCCAAAGTCAAGAACACTATTTATTGAACAACTACAGCATATTCCCTATAGAAAATATGTACAGCATAGAATAGTAAAATTCCTACCTGAATTTCATTAGTGCAGCATTTCACATGATAGAATAAGTGTCTATGAATCGACACAAACGACTTGGCTTCATGTGCCATTTACATGGGCCTCAGGGCTCTGCTCTGAAAAATCACCTCCTTAACCCGTGTCAAGGTAGGGACGCCTGGGTGGCTCAGCTGGTTAAGTTTGTCTTCGGCTTGGGTAGTGATCCCAGGGTCCCGGGATGGAGCCCCACACTGCCCCGCGTTGCCCCGTGTCATCGGGCTCCCTGCTCAGGGGGAGCCTGCTTCTCCTCTGCCTGCTGCTCCCCCTGCTTGCGTGCTCTCTCTCTCTGACAAATAAAATAAATTTAAAAAAACCCTTAAAAACGAAAACAAAAACAACAGTGTTGCGGTATTGCACCTGCCAGAGGAGAGTTACGGGTGAAAGTCAGGAGTAGTCCTGGCTTTGGAGATGCAGTTGAGAATCCCTGGAAATGATTTACATGCACCTGTTACAAGCTAGCAAAGACAACCTGAGTCAGCAACCTGTTGGCCCTATTTGATTCTTTTTTTTATTAAAGATTTTATTTATTTATTTGATAGAGAGAGAGAGAGGCAGCAAGAGAGGGAACACAAGCAGGAAGAGTGGGAGAGGGAGAAGCAGGGGAGCCCGATGGGGGGCTTGATCCCAGGACTCTGGGATCACGCCCTGAGCCAAAGGCAGACGCTTAACGACTGAGCCACCCAGGTACCTCTTGCCCTATTTGATTTTTGAACAAAAACACTAGGAGAGAGTCTTCACGGTCCCATCTTACAGGTGACACACCTGAGGTTCCAGAACATACCAGTGTCGGAGCTAAAACCCACATCTACGCCTACAGACTCCACATCTGGTGCTCTATGTGCTAAGCCCCTGTGAGCGTCACGAGATGGCTAAAGAGCGATTTCCATGCCCGCCATATGGGGTATCTGTCATCATGGCTCATCTGGGAATCCTAGACATTCGCTGTCTTTCAGAGCTTTGAGAACCTGCATAACAAATGCAGTGTAATCGGCAACTGATGAGTATCTTCCTTACCTCCAACACATGGTGTTATAGTCTTGATGCCATGAGATGTCTGCGGACTGCATCCTCTATGTCAGACAGAAAATGGTTAACAGTGATAAACAGCCGTTTGGCTGCTTGGACTTGTACCAGGAACTTTCTAGTGATGTGTCTTCAGGGATACTCTGCTAGACTGACATTCCCTAGCACTTCTCCAGCCAGAGTCCAAGTAGCCTGTGGAGCCAACTAGAGGGGCTCATGGAGAGAAGGGTGCGGCGAGACCCCCCAAACCATGCCTAGGGGGAGAGGGAGATGGACAGAGACAGCATTCAGAGAGACCGGGAAAGTTCAAGGACATTTTGCTTCACGTGGCGTTTACATGGGCCTCAGTGCTCTTGACCCGAAAAATCACCTCCTGACACAGAGTTGCAGTATGAGGGATGATGTTTTAGTTTGCACCCGCTGGTGGAAGGTTACGGGTGAAGACGTAACGCATTTAAAGCATTAGCGAGAGAGACATCTGGCTGTGCACATCGGTTATATTATTCTCTGTGCGTTTGTGTATCGCTGTTAATTACTGGACATGAAATGAGATCTATAAATAAGAACGGAACAATCCAGCCCTGTTTATACATCTGGTATTACAGAGCTTGCTAATTACATTACACACTAAAATAGAAACTGAAGGGCAGGGGTGAAGCTAACATTTATTGAGCACCTACTATATAACATTTTGTACATTATGTACATTATCTCGTTTAATCCTCAAGACAACTCCATGAGATGGTTATTTTTATAGACGTTTCACAGGTGAGGAGACAGTTCAGAGAGGTTAAGGAAGGTGCCAGTGGCTTTGCGTCTGCCAAGTGGCATAGCTATTACACCGTAAGCTGACTTAAATAAAGCCCAGGCATCCGAGCTCCTGCATGTCACTTTTCCCCAGTAGATTTATTTATATGCGGCCTGACCCTGAGAGGGAAGCTGCTCTTTTTTTTTTTTTTAAAGATTTTATTTATTTATTTGACAGCCAGCCAGCGAGAGAGGGAACACAAGCAGGGGGAGTGGGAGAGGAAGAAGCAGGCTCCCAGCGGAGGAGCCCGATGTGGGACTCGATCTTGGAACGCCGGGATCACGCCCTGAGCCAAAGGCAGAGGCTTAACGACCGCGCCACCCAGGCGCCCCCAAGAAGCTGCTCTTTCTGCTAGGAGCTCACCCTTCATCCATGGTTTCAGAAAAACAGCAATTCAGGGCAAGGTACAAGTTTGCACATAGATTTAGCTATGATCGTATCTTAAAACAACATGGCCAAACGTGTAAAGTGATTCCTGGACCTCAGTTCGAATGATTGTCAGACGGGGCTTCTGTACCCCTGCATGGGTCCACAAATGCCCCCCAGCAAAAAATAAGAAGTGACTTACTGAGCCTCAGAGAGAATTGCTTTTCACTCATGCCTATCTTTAAAAATAGCATCTTATGAGAAGAGGCACTGTTTTTAGTATAAAATATTAAAGTCGGTTCATTTTACATTGGATTACATTTTAGGGTTTTCTGATAAAGAATCAGTGGTTTTCAGACTAGGATTCTCATTTAAAGTAGTCACCATCCATTTTTCTCACTTTAAAAGTTTTTAATAGAACGTGTTGATCAGGTTGTAGAAAGTTGATAAGATACTGCGGGGGAAGAGGCATTTGTGGGAAAATAAAGTGGGTATATATTATTGATTTTTTTCACTGTGAGAAAATTCTTGTTGGGGGGGAAGCCATGGTTGATAACTGCATTTTTTTTTAACACTTTAAGTCTGTTATAAAAAAGGAGCTTAGGAGATAAGAGCTCTGAAGGGGAGTTTGTGGGGTTTGAAGCCACACTGTAGCTCTATGCATGTCAATGTAAGTCCATCCTTGGCAAAATATGTACATTTCAGTGAGCGATGTTCATCTCGAGGAAGGCTCTGTGTGTGGGGAGGGGGTAGGAGGGAAATCGCTGTACCTTCTTCTCAATTTTGTTGTAAACCTAGAGCTGCTCTAAAACACAGTCTTTAAAAAAAAGAGTTCGTGAAATGGATGTTTATTATTTGCTTCACCCAAACTGAGGGCTACTCCAGAAAGGTGGGCAGTTTCTCCCTGCCTGTCTCTGAGTTCCTAGTGATGCTTTTCACAGCTAAGGTGAGGGTGTCTGCCTCGTACGCTGGGTGAATGACGTTCTCTGTCTTCAGAAACAAGCACTAAATTGCCATTTGGCTGCAAGGAAACGGCCTTATTTCTTTAAATTTTAAAATAGGAATAACCATTAAGCAATAGGAAAGTCATTACCTTTGCATGAGAAAATTAGGACAGCGTGCTTGGTTCCAAAGTTATTACACAAACTGTGGAAAAGGCAGTGACTTCTGGTATATCTTCTGATCAACTCTTCTGTGTTTGCTGGAGGAAATAAAGGATCCCTCACGTTCATAGACAGAGGTCCTCACGGCAGGTGACACACACTCATTTATTCTTCCCACACATCGTTATCATATGCCTACCACATGCCCCAACAGGCACTGTTCTAGGCTTTGCGGATAGAGTGGAAAACCTGATGGATGATGCCCCTGCCTCTTCAGGTGACATTTTTGCAAACAACTCACAGTTAAATTTGAATTTCAGATAAACGACAAATAATATTTTAGTATAAGTACGTCCCCTATGTTATCCCCTATTTTATCCGGCAACCCTAGTTCTCAAGGAACCCGTAGGAGACACTCATTAAAGATCAAAAGGAAGAAGATTTATGCTGCAAGAAGACAGGGGAAGCTGTGCAGAGGCCCCATGGGGCAAGATGAGGATGGGAACTTCTTTTTTGGGGAGGCATTGTGGCTGGTGGTCAAGAACTGGGGGTGCTGGAGACAAATTGCTTAGACTTAAATTCTGCCCCCTCTGGGTCAAATCACACAACCTCTTTCCCCCAGTTCACACGTTTAAAAAATGGGAATAATAATACTGTAGGGTCTCTTGGGTGGCTCCGTCGGTCGAGCATCTGACTCTTGATTTCAGCTCAAGTCAGGATCTCAGGGTGGTGAGATCGAGCCCCATGTCGGGTTGTACACTCAGCAGGGAGTCTGCTGGAGATTCTCTTTCCCTCTGCCCCTCCCCATGCTTGTGCGTGCTATCTCTCTCTCCCTAAAATAAATAAATAAATCTTAAAAAAATAGTACCTGTATCAGAGAGTCAGTAGGAAGATTAATGTAATTCATACACATAAACATCTAAGTATTTGCTATTATTATAATTTTTTTGATTACCATAGGCAACTCACCATGGAATGTTCCCCTTGCACATCAGGGGTCTGTTCCATATAAATTGATCCACATTCATCAAGCAACCTCTTTGCTTCCGAAAGAAACCTCTGACAATATTAAGCCCATTGTTCCTTTCACAAAACCAAATGTGTAGGTATCTCACCGGCAGCCATGCCCCGCGTGCCAAGCTGAGCATCTATTTTAAGACGACCATCTGAAACCTTTCTTTTTTTTTTAATATTTTTTATTACATTATGTTAGTCACCATACAGTACATCCCTGGTTTTTGATGTAAAGTTCGATGATTCATTAGTTGCGTATAACACCCAGTGCACCATGAAACCTTTCTTAACTCCTGTCAGAGCTCCTGGCTTCTCTTAGCAGTTCCAGGAAGGATCACGTCACTTGACAGGGGAACCCGCGAAAACTTCTTTCTCTGCAACGGATCCTAATATTCTGTAGCCATTTCCAATATAGCGGTTTCATAATTTTTTTTTTAAACTACTGTATGAAGCAACTCTTTGTTGATACATAAGAATGTTACATAACGTGGCACTTATAGCGAAGGCTGTTTTTTTTTTACACCCAAATGTGCCAGAATCTCTTTTTTAGTGTAACTCAGTGCTCCCTTATGGACTTCAGCATGGCCAGGGCCAGGCGCCATTCACTGCAGTGGCGTGACCGCCATGCTCAGACAGCTGTGGAGGGAGGACGTGGATGTTGGAGATGCCATGTTTTATGGAAGTCACAGTGCGCATTGGCTTCCACTCTTCTGTGCCAAGCACACCAAGTCGTAGTGCCAACAGCATCAAGGCACAGGAGGGTTGGGTGATGGAGAGAGAGTGTGGGCTCTGATTTCTCAGTAGCTGTTTGGAATCATCCTCTTCCCCGTCACTCCATACCTCAGTTCCCTCAACAGCAACATGGGGCTGTCTCTCATAGAGTTCTTGTGAAGGTCACATGAGTTAATATATGTAAAATGAGTCTTACAATTATGCCAGACACATAGTAAATCCCACATAACACATACATTGAACACTCAATGTAAAATACCATCATTATTATTATTTTACTGGTGTTCCATTAACCTTGCACCCCAAAGTTCCCAGATGCTGCCCAGACATGATGGGGACTCTTGGCCTGTGAGTGCACTGGGACGTGCTTACTGCCCGTGGCTAAGTGAATTTTAACACATCTAAGCACTAACTTTATTATGATAGTTGTTGTTATTACTAGTTTACATAGCAGAGTGAATGACACAGGCTAAGTTTTAATCAACAAATCTCATCTTAGTTTTCAAATACTTGTAGGACCCTTCAGAAGAGCTCTCATTGCTCCACACAGCTTTGGAAACTATTTACTTGCCTGTGGACTCAGGGGCCCGTCTTGTGAATTCGTGGTTCTTTTGGTGCCAAGACTGATGGATGAATTGAACGAGCCAACGGGGCTTTATTACCCTGTCAAAAGCAAAGGTTAACTTCAAAATACTAGCACTGATTTTAGAATTACAAAATTATCTCTAGAGCAACTATAAAAAGCAATGTTAAAGACTATTTCTTTTGAGCAATGGTTACAATTTTGGAATACGGATTCCTCTGACCCCTTTGAATGGAGAACAGTTATTAACATCCTTGAACTCTATGTTGATATTTTTGGTCCCAATGGACAAGCTATATCCTAACATATCGGCATGCCCTGAGAACTTGCTAGAAAGGAAGACTCTCAGGTCCCACTCTAGACCTGCTGCACCAGAATTTGCATTTTAGCAAGATCCCCAAGGAATTTGCATGCATATTAAGGTTTGAAAGGTTCTGTTCTGGAGTCTGTCCACATTAGTGTCATGCCACATTCATCCCCAGTGCTCACCTGGAAAGGTTTGAGGTCACTACGCTCATTACAAGGTGATGTAATTCTTCACTGCCCACGCTGACGACAGTGGGATCCTTTGGCACACGTATCGTTGGCCCACATAGCTGGAATTCTAACTGGCTCCTCTGGTGTTTATCTTGTATAACTTGTAACACCAAATAGAGCTGACCACAGAGGTTACCACTTGACCACTATGAAAAGCCACTATCGGAATGTCCTAGTTAAGGCAAATTGTTGGTATTGATAACAGCCTTTGGGGCTTGGTGATGGCTGCTGGGTCATAAATGTCCTGCTGGCTTGTGCCAAACCTCAGCTAAATGAGAACATTGCTGCTCAGTATTACCACGTCTGTGGGTACGTTTTAGTTTAGCTCATCCTACAAAACAATTCTAGCAAGAAAAGGCCTCAGCTTATCCACTCGAAACTCATTTCAGTGAAAGTATTTCTCCGTGGAAGGAGGGTGGAGAATGTGTCATTGTTGGTATTAACTAATCGAGGTACAAACCATTCTTTGCTCAGTGGCACTGCCACAAAATATTTGGAGATCTGCCTCCACCCACAAACTGCTTAATGGGAAAAAAGTCGTTTGCTGCCAACCCGCTGTCTGATTCTGAGTTTTTACGACTGCATTTCTCTGCATGGTAATCTGGGTCTAAATGTGGACCTTGTTCCCTCCTCTGCTTTTTTATTTCTCCCAACCAAAACACCCATGAGGTTAGAACCCTCAAGCTCTTGAAACCGGTATGTCCGTTTTGATCGAACAGCCTGCATTGTCCCCGTTGCACTCTGTGGATGTTTCTGTTTGGTTCTTAGAAGATGTCTGAGCCCGGTCTCTGAGCATTGGAATGGCTCTTTGCCATCCTGGGAGTGAATTTTTGCCTTTCTTGCTGACATTTTAAGTAGACCACTGGGTGTGGGCTGCTCTTCTATTTCCCAACATGCTTGGTGCAATTACACTAAAATATGACAAAGCCTGTTTGTGGAAAGGGTGAGGGCTTTGGCCCCAGAGCCCAAACCTCTCCAGAGGACACTGTGAGACAGAGCAGGAACAAAGGTGCCGGCCCATTGGAGGGATTGTGGGTAGGTCCTTGGAGGTCTGATCGGCCTGATCAATTCCTGTCAGTGCCTGGAGAGCTCCCTGAGTTTCCAGGACTCTGTCCGCCTGAGGAGATCCATGCCATGTGGACAGAGTTTCCCAGAAAGAGATGGCAGGAGAGGTTGACTTTAATTTCACTGCAATGCTTTGGCAAAATTCTCATTCACGATGACTTTTTCTTATTTTGCCACCATGATATTCAGTTGTGGTTGCATTTTACAGTGGTGTGTGTATGTGTATATATATATATATATTCCCCCCCCCAAACTCTGAGTCTATGGCTGGAAGCAGAATGTAACTCTGAGATGTCCTTGTGAACATAGCTGACACAGACGATGAGCCTCTGCTCACATCCTTCAGAGAGTACCAGCCTGGCGCCGAGGCTGAAGTGTTAGACCGTTGACTAGGATAATGTGTTCTAAACACTAGTTTCTATAATAGTTGAGTCCATTCTAGTGGCATATTCTGAATGAGGAAGGGAAAATCAAAGGTGTAGTGTGTTCAATGCTATCCCGATCAAAATACCAAGGACATTTTTCAAAGAACTGGAACAAACAGTCCTTAAATTTGTATGGAAACAGAAAAGGCCCCGAATCTCCAAGGAACTGTTGAAAAGGAAAAACAAAGCTGGGGGCATCACAATGCCGGATTTCGAGCTGTACTACAAAGCTGTGATCACAAAGACAGCATGGTACTGGCACAAAAACAGACACATAGACCAATGGAACAGAATAGAGAGCCCAGAAATGGACCCTCGGCTCTTTGGGCAACTAATATTTGATAAAGCAGGAAAAAACATCCGGTGGGAAAAAGACAGTCTCTTCAATAAATGGTGCTGGGAAAATTGGACAGCTACATGCAAAAGAATGAAACTTGACCACTATCTCACACCATACACAAAAATAAACTCCAAATGGATGAAAGACCTCAATGTGAGACAGGAATCTATCAAAATTCTAGAGGAGAACATAGGCAACAACCTCTACGACATTGGCCAAAGCAACCTTTTTCATGACACATCCCCAAAGGCAAGAGAAACAAAAGATAAAATGAATTTATGGGACTTCATCAAGATTAAAAGTTTCTGCACAGCCAAGGAAACAGTCAGAAAAACTAAGAGGCAGCCCACGGAATGGGAGAATATATTTGCAAATGACACTACAGATAAAGGACTGGTATCCAAGATCTACAAAGAACTTCTCAAACTCAATACACGAGAAACAAATAAACAAATCAAAAAATGGGAAGAAGATATGAACAGACACTTTTCCAATGAAGACATACAAATGGCTAACAGACACATGAAAAAATGTTCAAAATCATTAGCCATCAAGGAAATTCAAATCAAAACCACACTGAGATACCACCTTACGCCAGTTAGAATGGCAAAAATAGACAAGGCAAGAAACAACAATTGTTGGAGAGGATGTGGAGAAAGGGGATCCCTCCTACATTGTTGGTGGGAATGCAAGTTGGTACAGCCACTCTGGAAAACAGTGTGGAGGTCCCTTAAAAAGTTAAAAATTGAGCTACCCTATGATCCAGCCATTGCACTACTGGGTATTTACCCCAAAGATACAGACGTAGTGAAGAGAAGGGCCATATGCACCCCAATGTTCATAGCAGCAATGTCCACAATAGCTAAATCGTGGAAGGAGCCGAGATGCCCTTCAACAGATGACTGGATTAAGAAGTTGTGGTCCATATATACAATGGAATATTACTCAGCTATCAGAAAGAATGAGTTCTCAACATTTGCTACAACATGGACGGCACTGGAGGAGATAATGCTAAGTGAAATAAGTCAAGCAGAGAAAGACAACTATCATATGATTTCTCTCATCTATGGAACATAAGAACTAGGATGATCAGTAGGGGAAGAAAGGGATAAAGAAAGGGGGGGGTAATCAGAAGGGGGAATGAAACATGAGAGACTATGGACTATGAGAAACAAACTGAGGACTTCAGAGGGGAGGGGGGTGGGGGAATGGGATAGACCGGTGATGGGTAGTAAGGAGGGCACGTATTGCATGGTGCACTGGGTGTTATACACAACTAATGAATCATCGAGCCTTACATCGGAAACCGGGGATGTACTGTATGGTGACTAACATAATATAATAAAAAATCATTAAAAAAAAAAAAAACAAAACAAAAAAAAAAAACAAAGGTGTAGTGTGAAAGTCATGACATCCATAATTATTGAAAAACACGTTTCTGGAAAGAGTTGCCAAGAGCTGTATCTGTGGCCCTTTACATGGCTTCCCTCCCAGGGTGTTGTCACTCCAGGATAACTGGTTTTGAGCAAGTTTGGTTGCTGTGGAAGGGAGAGAGAACTTGAGTTGCATGGTGAAATTTCACCTGAGGGAGTGAAGAATTCTGGAGGGGGTTGGAAAAGACCACCATCAAAGGGAGGCCGCTAGGTAATAAGAAAATATCTGTAGATGTGGGTGGAGACGTCAAGGGAAGAAAATGATTCGGTTCCAAATTAAAAGGACAAGTGGCTAAAATGCAAATTCAAACTACGCAGAGATGCCATTTCCCAACCATTGGTTTGGTCAACATCCAAATCTTGACAACAGACTCCTGCTGGGGAGGCAGTGGGGGCGAGCCCCACTTTGTATGAGGCTGGAGGGAATGCAACACAACGCAACACAACACAACACTCACAGGGGAACATTTGGCATTTTCTAGAAAGAGGACTTGTGGATGTGCCCTTGGAGGCAGCAGTACTCCATCAGGAAGGCAACTGCAAACATACTGGCGAGACGTGAAGGGCTGTTTGCGCTAGACTTGCCACTGAAGCATGGTTTGTAAGAGCAAAGAAACAACCCAGATGCCGGTCAGTGGGTTGGCGGGTTGATTACACTGTAGTGTATCCACACAACGAGGCGGCTGTACAATGAAAGGAGGAAGAGAGACCACTTGTGAATATAGTATTAGGATGAAGAAGAGCAAGGTTAGTATTTTGTGTAAGAAAGGAAGAGAAATACCAACAGAGCTCACAAGCACTTACATTTTTTGGAAGAGCCAATAGAATAAGATGGAAAAAAAAAAGTAGAGACAGAGATGGACACTAGACCCTTCCAGATAGGCCTTGTTATATAGATCTGACTTTGGAACCAAGTGAGCATTTTATGTAACTAAATATTACACAGCACAAATGAAATAAAATTTAAGAAATCGCGACACAGTGAAACAAATGATTCTAACTCTATGTCAAGTGGATAAAAAAGAAAATCACATAGGAAAAAAATGGTTTCAGATGACAGCATACAAATTTGACTGTAAACACTTTCCGTGGCAGTTACACCCTGAGGATTGAGTCTTAAAACTATTTTAACAGCATTTTAAAGTTTTATTTTTAGTAATAATATTGGTGTTGTTATTTAAATTACACAGGTATACATATAGATATATTTTAGGGTAAAGAAATAATGTTGGTAATGACATTAGGAAATCAGATTTTTCAGAATAGAGATACAAAATAAGAGCAATAAATCAAGTAAAAATTCTTGAATTTTCATTTGAATTAAAAATATAACACGAACCCATATCTCCTTTTAGAAAAAATATATTTCCTAATCCCTTCAAACTGGAAACATCCCAATATCTACCCATAGCCGAATGGATAAACAATGTGGTATCTCCATATATTGAAATACTACTCTGTAACAAAAGGAACAAGCGGCCAGTCTACACAATGGCATGCATGAATTTCAAAAACATTATATTGAGTGAAGGAAGTCAGGTACAAAAGGCTACATGCTGTATGACTTCATAGAATGTTCTAGAAGAAGCAAAATTCCAATGCAAAGTGGATCAGTGGTTGTCTAGATTGCAGGGTGGAAGGAGAGAGGCAGTAAGGAAGTTTCTGGGAGAGTGGAAATAAATATTTTATTAGGAGTGTGGGATTCATGAGGGTAAACATTAAACTTTATATTTAAAATGTGTATAATGGATGTAAATTACACCTTAATACATCTGATTTAAACAAAGAGAAGGCAAGAAGACCTGAGGGAAGGGGGGTTAGGCTAGGAGCTGTGCACAGCAATCCTGAGCTCTTGCTACACATCCAGGAAGGGAACTTGCCCAGTACACAAGCAGGCAAGTAAGCAGGAAGTAGGGCCAAGAGTAACACGCACGCCCTGTCTGCCATCAAAGGTCAGGTCTGGAGAGTTCTCCAATTGCTTAAGAATGAGCAATCAGGAAAAAAGCCACAGAAAGCAACAAAAGTCCCATTAAAAATATGCATAAATAAGAGAAATGGCACATCATGTTATAACACATCTCTGTGAAAGGTTCCCTGCTGGAATTAGAAGAAGATGTGGGAAAGGCATCGGCTCACTGTGCAGGTGATGGGGAGACAAGGCCTCCAGAAACAGGATCGGGGTGGCTTGTGGGGAGAACGTGCTGCCGTGCCATTTGGCAGGATGAGACATACCTCAGAGCTCGTCTGGGTAGGGCTGTAAAGAGTTTGATGACACATGAAAGAGCGTGCATTTTTATTTTGCAGGTTTGGGATTTTTTTTTCTTTAAACTCAGGAGAGCAGTGCGATCAGGCTGTTTTAGCTTTGTTTGTTCTAATTGAGGGAGATTAGTCTGGTGGTAGAGGGAAGGATGGCTTGGTTACCGGAAAGATGGAGGCAAGCAGGGCTGTCGAGAGTCCTCTGGGTGGAAGATGGTCCTGTTCCAAACTGAGACAGTGGTGGCAGGCATAGAAAAGACCAGATGGAGGGGTGCTGGGGGGCTCAGTCAGTGGAGTGTCCGACTCTTGGTTTCGGCTCAGGTCATGATCTCAGGGTCGTGAGATTGAGCCCCACGTCGGGCTCTGCACTCATCATGGAGTCCGCTTTAGAGTCTTTTCTCCCTCACCCTCCAGTTCTCTCTGTCTCAAATAAATAATGAAATCTTTTTAAAAAAATTTTTTTATTATGTTAGTCACCATACAGTACATCCCTGGTTTTTGATGTAAAGTTCAATGATTCATTAGTTGTGTATAACACCCAGTGCACCATGCAATACGTGCCCTCCTTATAATAATAAAATCTTAAAAAGTAAAAAGACCAAATGGACTTGAAAGGAGTTCTTGACGTGGCCGTGGAAGCAACTATTGACCAATGTGTTCATGTGTGGGGCCAGATGGAATGGAAGGGGAGGGGAGGTAGGAGGAATGAGGAAGGCAAGGGGTGGAGAAATGGTAACGAGTTAAGGTTTCGGCATTGGGACTCTGGCTGAATGATGACTCAATCAACAGAGACCAGAATACAGAGGAGACAGAAGCTCCAAAGGGAAATAAAGGGAACTGGTAGAGAAACCAGAGTCTGATTTGCCGGTGGGATATCCAGAAGTTATAACCCAGTTGTATTATATTAGGCCTTTACTAGTAATTCTGTTTAGGGAGATATTATTAGACTCGTAAGTCTAAGTCCGCATGATTGTAAACTATTTCATAACAAGGCTTCTGCATGTGTGCCAAAAAGTTCATTTTACTTTTTGGCATTTCAAGGATCATCTTGGTGTTACGCTGCTCCAGAAAGGGACTTAGTTTTTCCATTTCTTCAATCTGCAGGTGTTATACGCAAGTAATGAATTATGGAACTTTCCATCAAAAACTAGGGGTGTACTGTATGGTGACTAACATAATATAATAAAAAATTATTATAAAGAAATAAATAAATCTGCAGGTTTAAGGTCTCAAATTCAGCTTCAGGATTTAACCACTCCTAAAAAGTATCGAGTGCTTCCCATAGGCAAGACACTGCGCTAAGTGCTAGAAATACAGAGAAGTATAAGAACTCTGTCTATGTGCAGAAATTAGCCAGAGGCACCCATAGAATACTCTGTGTGAAGAGAGCAGTTTAGGGTGTGTGTCAAGCCTCGAGACTGTGAGCAGTCCAGGAGCTGAGCTGAGGCTTTGCACGGAATCGGAACGTGCCAGGTGAAGGATGCCTAGGACTGAATGCTATCTACCACAAAGGCGATTTAGAACGGTGTGAACGACCCTGTGGAGCTCAGGTTGCCTGATGAAGGGTTTATTACCTGGACCCGTCACTGCGAGTGCACACCCCTCTCTGCCCATCTGCTGAATTCATTCCATTGCTTTGCACACAATCTGTGCTCCGTCCGGCGGAAGCTTTGCAGCTATGGTAATGAAGTGACTATTGAGGGAGTATCATGCAGGCTTTACCATATAGGAGTCCTCTCTTAATTGGGAGGTGCTTATTCGGGAAATGTTCTCCCTCAGGATGTGATCAGAGAACCAGGTTAGCCCTAATGATATTTAATGGCAGTGGCTGGAATTTAATGGGGAAGATAATTTCATGTAATTGGGGGGGCCTTCAGGTAAGTTAATGCTCTTGAGTGGCACCGCCTTTGGGGCGGCGTCTGAGTCACATGTGTGCTTCCTGTCTACACCACCCCTCCTGCAGCGCTGATGAAGATCCTGGAGAGCCGTGCAGTGTTGGCCGCTGGTGTGCAGCGCAGGGCAGATCTCTTTCTAAGAGAATGGCCCAGACGGTGTTGTTTCCTAAGGGAGACACCACTCTGTTTTAGTCTAAGCCCAAGTTTTAGTCTAAATTTCTCTTTTTGTTTCTTTCTTTTTTTTTTAAAGCCATAAGCCCGTTTACCCTCGCTTTGGATAGAATCATGGCTCTTTTCATTCCAGTGGAATGAAGGCTTTCCTGGAGTCATTCTTTAATGGACCTGGTATAGACCCTGACACGTAAGTGTAGAATGAACCAATTTTCATTGGGGCTGCCACCTCTATAGATTAGAAAGCTGTTAGTCCACGGTGCTGCTCTGTAAATATCATGTAAACATCACAGCAACAAAGTGATGTGATGCATTGAAGTTCCTGCTGGGGGCTTAAACACAGCCGAACTGTCATTTCAGAATTCACTGGGGGGGTCTAACTGACCCTCTGAGTCAAGTAAGCTCAGTAATCATGCCTGCGACAGGTCGATATTTTTCATTGATGAAACACCCACAGCCGGGCCACGGAAGCTACTGCACAGAGGACCAGGCAGCAACTGGCTGGTGTTAATGTCCTTTCACAGGTTCAAGACCCGAATAGGACACGGAATGATGTTAATGTCACTACAAATAATGCCAGGAATTGCTACTTGTCATCATGTGGTTTTGGAGTTTCTTCCTTCATGACATCATAACACCAGAGATGAGCACGACCGACTTGACAATCTAGGCTTTTCTGGGGCATAGTGGAGGCCAAGTATGTTTTCCAGTGTTTCACACAGAAAACATGCTGCGTTTCAACTCGAGTGTTTTGAATTTCTGTGGAAATCATCTAGTTTTGATAAAAGTGGGCACCAGCTATCACCGAGTGCTGTAGGCTGAATGTATGTCCCCCCAAACTCATACATGGAAACCTAATCCCCAGTGTGATGGCATTTGACATGGGGACTTTGGGGAGTGATTAGGTCTTGGCGTGGAGCTCATGAATGGCATTAGTGCCCTTATAAAGGAGACCCCAGAGAGCCTCCTCACCTTTCCTAGCATGTGGGGACAGAGCAAGAAGACCACTGTCTGCGAACCTCACCAGACACAGAATCTGCCACACCTTGATCTTGAACTTCCCAGCCCCCAGAGCTGTGAGAAAAAATGTTGTTTAAGTCACTGGGAATCTGGTATTTTTGTTACAGCTGCCGGAACAGACCAAAGCACTGGGGTGACGATGATGATGGTGGTGGTGGTGATAGTGGTGACTTATTGTATCGTCTGCATGGGAGTGACAACATTTGGTTCAGCCAGTCTATCTGCTCTTCGATTTAAAGTCATCTCGGGGAGGCAAGGCAAACGCACCAATGTCATCAGCACAGATCCTCGCAGACGCCGGTGACTCACAAGTGGCCGACCTTTACCCCCAAAAAGGCAGGAAGTGCTCTGTGAAGTGAAGTGCTCCGGGGGGCCTACACTATCGCACACCCCCACCTGTGTAGTCGGAATGGCTTGGCGATAGCGGCAGCAGAGACGCTCACGTGATTGTAATCTGGTATCTGATGGCCCCTATTAACAAGCTAACTCTGCTGTAGGTTTCCCAAGAATGGATCACAGACCAGGCATATTTTAATGGTAAGACACGTTTCTGGAAAAGGTTTTTGAGGAAAGGTCAGTATGCATGAAGACTGTTCTAGAGCTCGGAAATAGGAGAAAGGGGGAGGAAAAGCAGGGCTGCAGGACTTCCCTGTGGATGATACCTAACACTGCCTTAGTGATTTCTGCTCGCCAGGAGCTGCACTGAGCATTTCACGTGGATTCTGCCACGTATTCCTCACGACAGCCTAGTGAGATGAGAACTGATCTTAACCTCATATTACAGATGAAGAAACTGAGGCACAGTGATTTACTCAAGGTTATACTGTTATTAAATGATAGAATCTATAACCACTGCATGACCTTGACTTTCCAATGTGAAAATGAGGGATATTTGAGAGAAAGGAACTCAGAAGAAATGAAAAGACAAGCAGGGTGAACATGGGAAAGGTGACCTTTCCTGAGATGAAGCATATCAAGAAGAGAAGTAGAGAAAACACCTGCTAGAGGGAAGATGTAGGGCTGGAGACATGACCTAGTGAGAATGAGATCCACAGAGCAAGGGGCGGGAGCCATGCTGGGCACAGCTGGGCAGGAGGGAGCGGGATGGACGAATGCACGGCTGGGCAGGTGGAGCATGGATGGAAAGAAATGGCCGGGAAAGCCTTAATTCCACTGGAATGAAAGAGCCGTGATTCTATCCAAAGCGAGGGAAGAGTGTATGAAAATGTGCCGAGCAAAGGATTCACGTGTCCGGACTTCCTGTTCAGGAAGCTCTGGGATCCCGGGGAACAATTCTGAGATGCGCCCTGACCAGGGTGGGACCTCCCGGGCCATCCCTCCTCTCGTGCTCACCTGTACGGGTAGGGGTGGAGCCTCTGGACTCAGATCCTTTCTGTTGTCACTTTCTATTTCTGTTTTAAATTTTGATTGTTTTTGCACTTTTTCTGTCACTTACGTTTTGTCATTTCCTTCTAAATCCTGCTGACCTCATGAAAACAGAACTAAATACAATGTCATGATAAAGTCTTTAGAGAGTTTTGAGTATCTAACATTTCAGATTTAACACTTGATTCATTAGATTATAAGCATTTTTTAAGAAGATTTTATTTATTTGAGAGTGAGAGCACGAGAGAATGACTGGGGCTGGGGAAAGGGCAGAGGGAGCGGGAGAAGTAGGTTCCCCGCTGAGCAGGGAGCTGGATGCAGGACTCGATCCCAGGACCCTGGGATCATGACCTGAGCTGAAAGCGGGCGCGTAACTGACTGAGCCACCCAGGCACCCCAGATTATAAGCATTTTTAGAACATAATGTTAAGTGACACTGAAAGGCAAATCCTTTCAAAATTCCTTCCCGTGGAGATGCAGGGGCACAGTTCAGTGCTGTCTGCCCAGTCTGCTAGTTGGCGAGGTCTCCAATGGGGCTGCTATAAACTGAACCACCACGGATGCCTTAAGTTATCCTATTCCTTGGTCTTTGACTATTGGGTGGGATTTGGGCTCTTCCATCTCTGATGTCCAGATGAGAAAGCAGTGCATTTGGCTTAGTTAAGAGAACCATACATGCAATTAGTTAAGCATGGAGCATCTAAGACTGAGGCATTCTGCAGGAATTAATGCCTGGGTGGAAATGCGGTGGTGGCTTATAGAACAGCGGAGGGCCATGCAATCCCCATCGGCCACTAACCTCCAGGGAGAGCAAAAGTCTTGGCTCTTATAAACAGCGCATAAATGCATGATAGGATGCAGCCAAGAGGGCATAATTTGGGATCTATTTCATATTTTTAATAAGGGATATAAGTGAGGATACTTTTAAACCTCTATCAGTACTATATTCAGGTAATTCCCCATACAGGAAGGTAGTTTGATCAAGTCGTCTGTAAGAGCAACAACGTGGTCTGCAGTTGCCAGATGTAGTCAGTCTGTATATTGGCGGAGAATCTCGAGTCCCGGGACACCCACGTTTCTGGCCTGTGCTTCCAGGTAGCTCTGGGACGGTGGCTTCATGGTGGATGCTGGAAGGGTTTCTCTTGGAAAACCCCCCAGTGTGGGTGCTCATTCATGAGCTTGCTGGGAATTGGAACTGACTTGGGGGGGGGGGGTTCCAGAGGTTCCCAGACTGACCTTGAGCCTGTCAAACCACATCAGAGGGATCTGAAAGGATCTAAAGGCTAAACCCAGAAGAACTCCTGTTACTGCCTCAGACAGAAACCAACATCTCCTTGTCTATCCCAGTGGACGGTGGGAAGAATACCCTTCAGATGACACTCTGTTTCCTGATAATGACTATGTATTATGATGTCAACCTGAGGCAACACAAACGTAAAAATGATGACATCAACACTAGCAAGCCTCTCTTCGGCACATCCACGAATACTCCTGCCCTTTGAAAACTCTGTGTTTTGATCACTGACCATGACCAAGAGATATTTCATATATCTGAAAAACACAAAAATGAATATATAATCCAGCACTTCAGCAATGACTGTAAGAAGCCACATAAATTGTCACCTCAAGTCATAGAACACTGAGGAATTTCATCAAGGGAAACAGCAAAATTCTACATGTCCACCTGTGTTTATTACAATGCTACTAATAGTTAGTATAAAATTGGATGAGACAAAACCGTTGAACAATGAGAAAATGGGGATGGTGAAATGATTCCCAGTCAAGCTCCTCGAAATGGGAATGAAGGGGTTTAGTAGACACTCTCTCTCGAGCCCTACCTCACACCTTGTACTATCTCTGTCCCAAATGGGTGTGTGCTGTTTGCAAGACTATGTGTTTCCAAAAGTGCTGAGCAGTCTTGTTTCAAACATGGAGCGGTTATTAATTATTACATAATTACAGCCAAGTGTGATATGTTTAGTAAGACAGGATTGAGGTTCACGTGGAACAAACCTGCAGGAGGACAGGAGGGTCTGCTGGGCCAAAATCAATTAAACACCAACAAAAAAGATGTGGTCCCTCACATCTGGTGTCAGAAACTGCAGAAGAGAAGGCTTCATGCCAGACCACGCGGGAGGAGACTCCTGAGGCTGCTGTCCACACCCCCAAGTCCCAGCAGAGGCCTGGCCCTGCTCTTCTGTGCCCACCCCCGTGGGGGCCTGGTGACGCTCGGCAGCCAGAGACTGTCCAAGAAGACCTCAGCCCTTTGCATTGACTGCCTGTTTACCCTCTTAAAGGATCTACAGACACACGCCTTTGAGAATCTTGCTATCTTCAGGGGCCCCTGTGCCGTAGTTGGAATTTGCTTGACCTCAAGGAGATTCGGGGGAGAAAACTGAATCACTCCTCGACTGGATGGAGCATTCTCGTACAGGAATTCTGGAGACTGTGTTGCGACACGAAAATGCTGAGAAGGGAAATATTAACAAGCAAGTCAGAAAGTAAAAAGGCACGTGGACCGTGTGTTAGGTGTTCATCACCGTGTAACGTGCGCACAGCTTCCTGAGGGTGGAAAGCAGTTCTAGAGTGGTTATGTCGAGGTGTGCCCTCTCTCCTTTCTTTTCAATTTCGTGTTTCTTAAATATGAAAGAAAATGTAAGCTTCGCTTTCTCAATGAATTTTTAGTCCAGGCCTGTGTTTCACAATTTTTTTTTTAAATTGTACCTCTGAGGAACCTTTTTACACATTTTTGTTAAACTAATCTTGGCCCTGGTCTTAGTCCATCTGGCTGCTGTAACAAACACCACGGTCTGGGTGCTTTATAGACAGCGGGATTTACTACTAGGAGTTCTGGAAGCTGCAAGTCCAAGATCAAGGTGCCAGCATGGCCGCTGAGGGACCTGTTCTAGTTCATAGACGGCTGTCTTCCGATTCTGCTCTCACGTGCTGGGAGGGCCACGGAGCTCTCTGGGGTCTGTTTTATAAGGCACTAATCCCATTCATGGGGGCTCCACCTTCGTGACCTCATCACCCCCCAAAGGCCCCACTGCCCAAAACTACCACTTTTGGGAGTCAGGATTTCAACATATGAATTTTGGGGGGACACAAACATTCAGGCCATAGCACGTCTCCATGAAATGTTAATTCCACAGATACACCGCCTATGAGTTTAGGTACTGTAGGCATGTCTGTGTTTTAGCCATAAAAAGAAAACCATGTTCTTACTCCCCCCACCCCCACCCCTCCCCCACCACTGAAGACCCGCTTCTTGCCCCCCTGAGAGTCAGGTGGTGCCTGGATGCGGGTACACCCGACAGAGGTTAGGTGAAATACAGAGGAACGGCCACAGATCTCCGGAGAAGGGAAAGGAGCAAACTCACGGGGTCAAGTTCAAAGTTTGAGTCTTCAGTTGAAATTCAAATCTAGAACTCACGGAGAAGTGTAAGAAGCAATCCCTTCCCTAACCACGAAAAGAAGTTCATTTGCCATGAAGCGTTCAAGGATACTGGCAGGAAACAGCCAGCCGATGTATCCCCTCCCCTGCACCCCGGGCCCGTGGACGTGATGACGGTACCCGGGGCCATGCATGTAGCCTCCGAGCTTTGATATCTAACAAGGGACTCTGCGCCGACAATAATTATTGACCTTTAATGTCTCGCTGCAGTATATCCAGACTAATTATGCCGCACAGTTGTGAGCTCTTACATCCTTTCCTTTTTAGCCAGTTTGAAAATGAGGCCCCAAGGGTGTGAGCTGATCCACAAAAGAGGAAGAAATATTAATCTTTCTGACTCTTCAAACACCTACTTCTTTTTCTGAGGCGGAGGATTTTTGTCTTCTCATTTTCGCCGACGTCCTCTTTTCTGCTTGAGAACGGACGAGGTGTAATGGGAGGACTCGGTGAGTTTTTGCAAGGCTCATCTTGGGAGTGTCGACAGAATTTAACAAATTTATTACATGGAACCAACTCCTGTCAGGAGGGAAATCTAATTGGATGACATTGGAATAGAATAGATGTAGTTTGGGATAATGAAGGCTCTATTTTTTAAGCAATAAGAACCCCAGGATAGTTCTGTGACACGGTTTTTGGTTTGCTTTTCCTTATACTTTCTAGTATTTTCAGAGAGTTCTAGAGATGCTATCGTCTTCTCCTAAACACTTTGCCAAGCATAATCTCCCTTTCGCCAATCTAATGTACCACATCGTATCTCCTCCTCTGTACCTGGGGAGACCATGTATTGAAAATTGGAACATAATTTTTAATGCTTTAAATAAATCAATCACGGAATTTCCTATTCTGATTCTATTTCTACGATCAGTTTTTTGTCAAGGTTGGATTTACCTCTTTTATCCAAATTGTGGGATACAGAGGAAAGGAAGTTAGCCATGTCCAAGCCAATGAGGAATGTCTAGAACAGAGAAAGAACAGCGTGAACAAAATTCTTTTACCTTGGAGGCTGATCAGGATGAAATATGCAAGACCCCTTACAAATGGACTTCGTTTTATTTATTTATTTATTTATTTATTTATTTATTTATTTATTTATTTATTTTGCGGGGAAGTGGGGTCCCCAAACTGAAGTTACAATGACTTTCATGACATCATTCAAAGCACAGCTTTGTAAACTCCTCCTGTCCACTCTGGTCAAGTAGAGACTGTATCAATTAAATCAAACAAAGATGGCATCTTAGGCAGGTGTTTTATTGCTGCTTACGTTAGAGATTAAGGGTCCATAACCTGTTTTGAGGTTTGTCTTTTCGGTTTTGTATTTTTGTCAATCAAGATGACAATTGGTTACAAGTATTGGTGGCTGAGAGTGATGGGCTGAGATGTCTACGTGGGTGGTTGGCATCAGTTTTGGAAAAGGCTGCCAGGACGTGAGTAGATGACATGCTGGTGACTGTCCGGTGGGAGGGCTGGCCAGGCCCCACTGAGGGTAGGTAAGGACTCCTGAGACTTGCAGAGGGCGTTGTGGAGAAAAGTGTGCTCACGAGGGGACTTGTTGAATGCTTTGAATGCATATTTATGGTGCTATTCTTTGTGAAATTGTCACCTACAGAGAAGAAAGCCCAGATACTCTTCTAGTGAGATAAAATGTTTCACCGACTCACATTTAAAAGTTCCTTAAAAAAAAAACCCATGGCCATTAAAAAAATCTTTTGGGGTGCGTGCCTCGGGGGCTCAGTCGGTGAAGCGTCTACCTTCAGCTCAGGTCATGATTCCAGGTCCTGGGATTGAGTCTCGTGTTGGGCTCCCTGCTCAGCCAGCAGCCTGCTTCTCCTTCTTCCTCTCCCTCTGATGCTCCCCCTGCTTGTGCTCTCCTGCTGTCTCTCTGTCAAATAAATAAATAAAATCTTAAAGAAAAAAATCTTTTGGTCCATGGCAAGAACTGAGAAGGAAGTCATCATTGCTGTCTTAATTCTGATGGTTCCATCATCATCAGGTCCTATCCTGGGCGCCGACGCAGAGATCTTGTAGCTTCATACTGGATGTGAACCTGTCAAGGGCTGGGATGAGGTCATGCTCACATTTGATACTTCCAGCTGTGAGGTCTTTTTTTTTTTTTTTAAGGATTTTATTTATTTATTTGACAGAGACAGCCAGTGAGAGAGGGAACACAGCAGGGGGAGCGGGAGAGGAAGAAGCAGGCTCATAGCGGAAGAGCCTGATGTGGGACTCTATCCCTGAACGCCAGGATCATGCCCTGAGCCGAAGGCAGACACTTTAACGACTGCGCTACCCAGGCGCCCCAGCTGTGAGGTCTTTTAATTCAGGAACCCTGCTGACTCACCTTTGGGACTTCAGAACTGGACAAGCCACCATGTCCAGTGCATGCTGGGGAAGTGACAGCTTGAAATCCAGTGTAAGACCTTGCATTTCTTCTGTCATTCCAGCCTGCCATGAACTTTGACAGTCTTAATTCTTCCACGCAGTTGTCCCTCCCATCGTTTTCTTTTTTTTTCACCTGAAAATGTCATTAGCATTGTCTTCTGCATTTTCATCTCCATTGATAGTCAGTATTTCAATAAATATGGAGTGTTACTTATTTATAAAATGCTGCTCAACGTGAAAGACTTGTCCTCAATAGGCTCCAAAATGCAAATTGTGAAACAGAACTTACTAGAAAGCAGCCATTCATACATTTGTACACCAAACAGATATTTCTCGAGGACTTCATATATGCTAGGTGCTGTGAATAAGCACAGATGTGGCCCTGTCCTCATGGAATCTGACAAGGGAGACAAATGTGATTCAAAAGACAGATCACATGAGTCACATAGACTTAGAAGTGGGTGCTGCCAAGGCGTGGGTCTGGTATAGCAGGAGACATGGCCTGGGTCAGGAGGTCAGGAGGTCAGGGAGGACTCTCCCAGGAAGTGATAATTAAACCAATTCTAAGCGAAGGGAATGTTTCATAAGGGGGGAGTTCTTGGGGCCATAGTTGAAGACAGGTTAGCAGGGAAGAAGAGAAGGGTGAAGAGGTGAGGTGGGACCAGGCTTTCTAGGCTCTCTTAGGTCTTTATCCTAAGGACAACGAGAAACCAGAGTTTAAAGAAGGGTCATGGGGAAGAGATCAGAATTGCATACAGAAAGATCATGCTGTCTACTGGGAGAATTTCTTGGAAGGAGGCCGAGGTGGATGGGTGTTGGGTGGGATCTGGGATCTTGGGGAGCAGTTGGGTGAGAGGTGGCAGCAGCTCGGGCTGCTTGCAGAGGAGACCTACCAACATGGGAGGTATTTATGAATTCTTTATTGGAATAGAATTCAGATAAGATATTAGAAATGGGTTCTCCTCTTTCACATTTTGATTTAGGTTGACACATTCTTGAATTTCTAATTTAAGGTCTAAATATGTAGACAGTGCAATGTTGTAGAAGGGGCTGACTAGGAGTAACCAAGGTTTCTGGCATGGTTGGGCTGCTTTTTACTTTTGTGACCTTGGGTACGTCCTCTTCACTTCATCTCTCTGGGTTCTTTTGTTTTTGTTTTTGTTCTTTTTTACCCATTAACAAGGGGATGTCCCTCTCCAAGATCCCTTTAAACATAAGACCCTTGGATGGATTATGTAGTCTCTTTTTGCACCTTCCTGCATTATTCAGACATCCTGATTTCTTTCCAAACACTCTTTATTCCATGTCAGGGTAAGGATTGAGCAGTTTTTCAACTTCTAAACTTTAAGTTTCCAAAAAGTAACAACTTTGCCTGTAGGAACATTGAAAACAGGGCCTGAGTGGCAACTTGAGTCATACCCTAAGTGCCATGTGAATTTCAACTTCACTAGACACAGGACAGAGTTTCATTTGACAGAAATTTGAAACAGAGGCATATTTTATACTTATATGCACCAAAAGATATATACAAGAAATTCATAGGGGTGCTATTTGTAAATGTCAAAAAGTAGACAATGGTGGAATGTATAAATAAAAAGAATGGAATAGTATACAAAAATTAAAATAGATGAACCATTGCTACGAGAGTATTATTGATAAAAGTCACAAATAACGTTCAGCAAAGGAAGCCCACACAAAGGGTTCATTCTGGATGATGCCTGTTGTATGAAGTTGGAAGACAGGGAGGGCTTAGCAGTGGTGACTGATCAGGATAATGGTTACATCCAGGGGTGAGCAAGAGGGCCCGGGAGAGGCTCACTCCAGGGGTACTGGGCATATACCATCTCTTGATCCAGGTGGGAGTTACCTATGATCACTTGGAGAAAATTCATCAAGCTATAAGCTCATGATATTTGCACTGCCCTGTGCATTTACTTCAATAAAACATTTTCTTTTTTTATTTAAAGATTTTATTTATTCACTTGACAGGGGCTGGGAAGGAGTGTGAGCCAGGGGTAGAGGCAGAGGGAGAGGGAGAAGCAGACTCACCACAGAGCAGGGAGCCCAACACAGGCCTGATCCAGGAACCCCACAATCATGACCTGAGCTGAAGGCAGCTGCTTAATGACTGAGCCACTCAGGCGGCCCAGTAAAACATTTTCTTAAAAAATTGAAGGTGGACATTGCTGAGATGCCCTTCAACAGACAAATGGATAAAGAAGATGGGTAGTAAGGAGGGCACGTATTGCATGGTGCGCTGGGTGTTATACGCAACTAATGAATCATCGAAATTTACATCAGAAACCAGGGATGTACTGTATGGTGACTAACATAATATAATAAAAAAACATTAAAATTAAAAAAAAGGAAAAAAAAGAAGATGTGGCTCATATATACAATGGAATATTACTCAGCCATCAGAAAAGATGAATTTCCACCATTTGCATCAACATGGATGGGACTGGAGGAGATTATGCTAAGTGAAATAAGTCAAGCAGAGAAAGACAATTATCTTATTTGTGGTTTCACTTATTTGTGGAACATAAGGAATAGCGTGGAGGACATGAGGAGAAGGAAGAGAAAAATGAAGGCAGGGAAATCAGAGGGGGAGAAGAACCATGAGAGACTATGGACTCCGGGAAACAAACTGAGGGCTTCAGAGGGGAGGGGGTGGGGGGATGGGCTAGTCCGGTGATGGGTAGTAAGGAGGGCACGTATTGCATGGTGCACTGGGTGTTCTACGCAAACAATGAATCATGGAACATTACATCAAAAACTAATGTATGGTGACTAATGTATCATAACTAAAAAAGAAATTGGAAGTGGAGGAGTCAGTTCTTACCAAGGCCCGGCAAGAATGGGCGTTCTCTCAATCAGGAATCCGCTCGGCAGTGCAGCATAACAGTTACAAATGCACCGTAGAGGTGGGCGAGCGTTTCATTAATAAAAGTATCTTGTGGGGGCGCCTGGGTGGCGCAGTCGTTGAGCGTCTGCCTTCGGCTCAGGGCGTGATCCCAAGGTCCTGGGATCGAGCCCCGCATCGGGCTCCTCCGCTATGAGCCTGCTTCTTCCTCTCCCACTCCCCCTGCTTGTGTTCCCTCTCTCGCTGGCTGTTTCTCTCTGTTGAATAAATAAATAAAATCTTAAAAAAAAAAAGTATCTTGCAATTACTCTGCATTTTGTGCCATTTCCAGCATTTGTCAGCTTTTCTAATCCATAGCACGTAAGGAATGCCCTTACTCACTTCAATTAAGTAGGCACTTTCATACCAACACCACCCCTTGAAAAGGGAAAAATACAAAATATATTTAGACTATCAGGACACAGAAGACTGGCGTGATGAGCGTGGCAGTGGTGTCATTATTCAGTGGGGCAGACTGTCCGGATACAGAGCTAGAGACTCGTTGACCTAAGTCACCTGCCCCTACAAAGAGCCCCCCATTGCAGTCAAAGCCTGCAGCCCACCTCTCAGGTCTGTTGTGTCTAATCTCTTTCCAGGGAGGCTGCAGAGAACTTTCTGTGTGTTGAGATCATTGCTCTGTTTCTACTGGGTTCTTGTTTCTTCTCCCATGGTCGTGCAAACATGGCAGACAAAACCTTGCCAAAATCAGACCCTCAAGAATTATTGCCACCATGCTCGTGGTTTTGCAGTTTCCAAACTGCAAGCCCCAAAGGCTTTACTAAAGAGAAATACCATGCCTCTTGAAAGTATTTGGGGGAGCTCCCCAAGAGGGAGTACTGTGCAGGCCCCGGGCGGCCCAGGGATTCTCATTAGTGGCCGCATTTGGAATCACTTCAGGTCTTTCTACCTGTGTGAGTAGCTGAGCCCCACCCCCGGGGGGCCGACCTCATTGCTTTGGGGTATGGCCTGGGCATCAGGAGTGTTAAACTCTCCCGGGTGATGCTCATATGAGACCAGGCCTGGGAATCACGACTCTAGCTAGTCTTTTCCTCGCTTCCCCCAATGAAGCCCACTTTCTCATCCAGGGTGACCCCCCCAGCCCCACCCGAGATCATTGTGGCACATCTCTTCACGGCTTGGTCCAGTGACATCACTTTGGTAGCCAGATTGGCCAGGTGGGAGTGTGACATGACGGAACTCCACAAACCCTACAAGTCAGCTCCACCACCCGAGAACTGGTCGTTACATATTTATAAACACCTCCTTGGCTGCCTGACTGCTCCTTACTCTAACCTGATTTGGGGTATATTAAGGGAGAAAAAGTGAACTTCATTTCTCCCTGGCAAAGGTCGATGTGTCCACATAAAGATAACAGGTGCACCGAGCCTACATCCCAGGAGCTCCTCATCACTGACCTACTGGAATAATTCAGCAAGCAGGGGCAATTCATAAATTGTATTTTTAGATACAATTAGAAATCTGGCAAAGGGTTTCCCTGCCACAGAGATCTCAAAACAAGTCTTTTTTAATAGGTAGATAGGCCTTCTCTCATTTCTTCTTTTCTTTCATGTCTTTCTTTTAGTTTTCCTGCCTTTGTCTGAAAGATGTCAGAGAGGTGGATGGAAAAGTCTTTGTAGCATATGCATTCTGCTTTCCTTACACATGGGGCAAAGGAATCATGATCCTGGGGAGGGGGGGTCAAAGGGCGTTCAGAGGTCGTGCTGTAGGCTCCACAGAGCTCCCCCCTGTAGAGGAGGAGGGGGGAGCTCAGGGGCCCAACAGGGCAGATGGTGATAGAACAGAGTCTGTCCACCTCTCCAGATAGTGTCCGGGAAAATCCTGCACAAACCCGGACAAGGTGGTTGGCCAATAGTCAAGTCTCCAGTTGGACAGTTATTTAGAGTAGAAAGCAAGACCCCTCCATCGTACCCATCGTCACCACCTCGGTCATTGCTAAATTCTCCATCTGACTTGTCTTGTAGCGAATATCTGTTTGAAATTCCATACATTGAGTTGCTTTCTTGGCCAATGGGCTTTAGAACTCAAAACAACATCCATGTGACAGAATATATCATTGCTTTGAAAAAACAGAATGTGGGGGAACAAGGCAAAGGAAAAATAAGCAAACCAATAAGAACAGCCACGAAAGCACGGTCTTAGCCCAAAGGCCTAGAAAGGACGCCACGAATCTCTAAGTCCGTCCATGGCTGTGTTAATGGTGATGGAGCACCGGGGGGTGTGCTGTGGTCATCAACGTGACGGAGACCAAATAAGTCACACACCACGAATACTCCATTTATGAATGACTAAGCCATACAGCCATCTATCACTTTAAGCTTGAATAAATACTCGAGTGTAGTTAAAAGATCAGTTCTAAGTAAGAGTGAAAGGAGAGGTGGCCAGGAGAGGAAAATGCTGTCTCCTGCCTCTGGGTTTGGTTTCTGGGTGTTTCGTGTGCGACGCTGGCTTGGTTCTTGGCTCAGACAGCCTGCTTTAGCTGGTTCGAAGGCAGTTGTGCAGTAGAAAGGCTGACAGGCTTTAATGAAGAGATATACAGTGTCTCCGATGTATCTGAGGGAACTCTGATGCTTGTGGTTTTGTATATGGTTATGGTAAATAACTACCCCGCTGATTGTTGTGGTCTGGCCTTTGCTGGGAGCACAGGACCGCTGGAGACCCATGTAACCTACACCCCGTCCACCTACGGGACAGCCTGGCTTGGCCGTGCAAGCCGGCAGCCCACCTCCCGGCTGAGTGGTGCTTCCTTTTAACCCACAGGGAAAAAAAAGTGGTTTTTTTCCCTTTGTTTGTGAAGTTGACAAGCCAGAGGCAGCCGAGAACCTTCTGCGTGTTGGGGTTGTCACTCGGCATTTCCCCTTTCCCCATGACTGATTTTTCGAGATGCTCTCGGTAAATGAGCCCAAGTGGGAGGACGAGATGACGGCCGAGTCCTGAGCAGAGCTCGCTGGCCTCGAGGGGGACAGCAGCCTTCACATCCTGACAGGAGGCGCTCAACCCGAACCGGAGAGCCCGAGCGGCAGGCGCCGTCTCTGCCCCTGCCTCAAATCAGACTGCAGCACTGGCTCCGGACCTCTCTGCCTCCCTCCCTCTCTCTCTGTGTGACTCTCTCTTTCTGTCTCTCTCTGTCTCTGTCTCTCTCTATATATATATTTCTTTTTCCTCTTTTCCACTGGTTAGCATCGTATCCTTCCAGCTGCTGCCCTGTGTAGGGCACCTAAGAAGAAAGCGCCTCGGGGACATCAGCGTTCACAGAGAGGGAAGTTGCAAAGCGTAAGGAATGAACATTTTGGAGCAAATGGGAAAGCGCATGCTTTTGGTCCAGTGTTAGCATAGGGTTGAAGGGGACTTCTGTGGCTCCCACCCGCCGTCCCTGACGAAAGAAGATTGGGCTTTTCTTTGATGACACCAAATTTGTTATCGAGCAGAATGTGGGGCAGGTGATGGGATTGTGATCTCCCCAAACCCTCAGAAATGGCCAGTGGGTGGATTTCAAAAGGCAAGAGAGGTGTTTCCTTGGAGTCCTTCGCTGCGTTGTACGATCCTTCAAAGAACAAAGGTAGAATGTTTGGATATTAGGAGAGGATATGATGACCCCAAAGACTACTTCCCGTGAGCGCGTCCCCTGTCCTTCGCCCAATGTCCACTGAGAGAGATGCCTTTCGGCACATCACAGTAGACTAGTGACATTTTCCTTGCTGACCAGTTGCTGCTCCGAAGAGCCATTGTGTCGTGCTCTATTCTGCTATTGGGTACCAGGTGGGAGATTTAGGGACTCAAGGAAGGTTCCAGAGAAACACCAGGCCTTCTCCTCCTCCAGTGAATGTACCACTTACTAGATGCCTGTTCTTGGAGGCTTTCTGTTCTCCCATGCTTCCACATATCCCCAGAGCGCTACGAGCAGGGCTGGGTGATGATGTCACCATACCAACGCTTCTAGAAGACCTAGTTCTCGGCCACCTCTGCCCAAGACAAGAAAGAAGATGGCTCTGAAGACCAGGACCACCCCACCCTCCACTTTCTTGAATTATTTTCCCAGCTCCAACAATGCCATTTTATTTATTTCACTTTTATTTTTTAATTCAATTAATTAGCATATAGTATATTATTAGTTTCTGAGGTGTAATTTAGTGATTCATCAGTTGCATACACCACCCAGTACTCATTCCATTACGTGTCCTTCTTAATGCCCATCACCCGGTTACTGCATCCCCCCAACCCGCTCCCCTCTGGTAACCCTCAGTTTGTTTCCTAGAGTTAAAATTTTCTTATGGTTCGCAATGCCATTTTCAAAGAAACTTTTAAGAAATACCCTCTGGACTCTGTGTATTTATATATTCCAGGGCACACAGTTGTTTCTGTCGGGCGACAGAATCTGAGGAATAACACAGACCCCGCAGAATAGATCATGGCGAATCTTATCTCCACTCCAATTCTAAGCACTTCAAACTTCATTGTACCTCTCAGCTTCCCACAGACAGGCCCTTCTCTTTTGTTTCTAGGACTGATTCCTCTTTGGTCCTTTTGGATTGTGGGGTAGAAAAGCCCTTTGTTTGATGTTCGGTGACACCTGGACCAATCTGCCATCGCCTCAGCCTCGTGGCTCAACAACCCAGCAGATGTCCCCAGGCGCTGCTCTCAAAACTCCTGTTTTCTCTCTCCTATCTCGTACACCCCAAGTGCCAGCCTCAGAATTCGGAATCTGTGTCTTGGGACTCTAAGTCTGGGACGGGATGCCCTTGGACCTAGACACTTGGTTCTTTACCACCTTCTTACGAACATTTCCCTAGTCCATCTTCAGCTTTTAGAACACAGGACCCTTCTCCTTAATGTAAACATCAGTGCAATTGCCCAGAAAGGAAAGTCATGGCCCTCCCTACATCAATATTACAGACACCCCTCTTTGGATCCAAACTGCAGTGTTTGTGATAATTTTTTTCTCTCCAGATTGAAAGCCTTTGAGCTGGAGATGTCCCAGTATCTCTTCTTGAAACTCTACTTCTATTTGTTCACTGCCATTACGAAGTACCACTGACTGGGGAGCTCAAACAACAGAAATTAATTGTCTCATGGTGTTGGAGGCTAGACCTCTAAGATCAAGGTGTTATCTGGGCTGATTCCTTCCGAGGCTTCTCTCGTTGGCATGCAGAGGGCCACCTTCTGGCTACGTCTTCACATGGCCGTCCCCTCGGCATGTGCCTGTGTCTTAATCTCTTCTTTGGACATCAGTCATATTGAATTAGATCCCACCCTATGACCGCATTTTACCTTAAACCCCTCTTTGAAATCCCCATCTTGGGGAAAAAAAAAAAAAAGCCCATCTCCAAATACAGTGACGTTCTGAGTGATTGGGAGGTCAGACTCCAACATATGAATGTGGGGGGACACAATTCAGCCCGTAACACCACCTAAGATCAAATACTTATATTTTGCATAGAAAAAGGCTTATCTTCTTCTAAAGATTGGCCCCCAATGTAGATTTTCCTTAAAGTAGGGAAAGGATTGGGAAAATATTTGGGAAGCTCTTTTTCTCTGATATTCTTTCTCTGAAAGGTATTTATTCACTGAGGGCACAATTATATTAATATTCAGGTCCTGGTTTCTGCAATTCCCAGGCCACTTGCGTGATTCTTTTGCAACACTTAACCTTAGACACTAAGAATATTGGCTGTTGGAATGAAACACGTTGAACTGTAAATCTGTTAAAGTTGCTACTGCCTACAGTGAGCTTCGACTTGCTGTGATCCTCTGTGGAGTGAGAGAGACAGTGACTTTGCACAAAAGAAGGAGATGAAATAATTTGGGGTGGCTCTGTGCTTTCTTTCCTTTTGAGTTTAGACTCGTGGCCAGTCATCCTCACTTCTGCATCAGTTCTGAAGCCCCCCTCCCCCCAACACGTACACATCTGAGTGGGGCGTCCTTTCTTTGTATTTCATAATGATCAATTACACATTGATTATTGGTTATCTACTTAGGCAGTGGGCTCAATCTCTTTGCAATGACAGCCTCAAAGGTGAGAGTTGTGTCTGCAGATCTTTGATCCTCCAATCCCCGGCACTTAAAATTAGGCTAGCTGGGCACTCAATCAATCTGCCAGTGACGGATAATGCAGGTGTCATTGCTAAACCAGGATCCCCATGACTTTGATTCCCTTTTCTCACAGATATGCTTTTCATAGGTTAGAAAATACAAAACCCACAGAGAGGAACACAGAGATCAAAACTGACTACAGTGATGGGCTCTTCTTAACTGGGGACCCCTCTCCGCTCCAGGGAAGATGGCCTAAAGGATAACATACTCAATATACCATGATCAATAACAATCATGTCCCTGCCGACAGTCGCATCTAAGCACTGGCTGATTCTCTACCTGTATGGTGCTTCTGGTTTCTCGAGGTGAGAGGCTGGGGGTGCTCTGGGGGTACCCAATATTGAATACAGAGACCCGGATACAAACACCTGTGAAGTTTTCTGCCACTTCTGTTCACTTCCATGAACAAGCTCACTGAAGAAGCATTTCTCCATCTACATGACTCATACACCAGGAAAACAAATGTGTGCACTGACAAGTCACAGCTTTTCAGAGGATGTGATTGCAAATGGCAAGACAGATGATCATGTTAACAATTATACCCAATAGGATTTAAAATCCAAAATTATTTTGATGTGTACTGCCATGATCAAGGGTAATATCCGGGCATATTTAATAGATAGCAAGGTATACTTTACTGTGGCACACAATTAACACAAACACATATTTGAATGGAATTTGATGAAAATCTAGAAATTAAAATGGTAGTTATACTTTCCCAAGTAATTTTCAAAACGAATAGGCTGGGGTATGGTGACCTGGGAGTTTGGTTTGACTTGGTTCCTCTTGGAGCAAACCTTCAAGAGTTGTTTGCCTGAACAAGGTGGAAAGGTATGCAGCTAAGGAAAGAAAGTTCAGGAAGGAAGGGGCAGCCTCCTGGGGAGAGTCCCCATTGGAAAACCAGTATCAGTTTATAGGTTTGGGGGAAGCATTGAATGTGGATACTTGCAAACAACAAGGAACCTGGGACATCTCAGGGGACAAAAGACTCCAAGAGGAAGAAATTCACTAAATCAATTCAAACACACCAGCAGCAGTATTTTATGTGGTCCCTCCAGTGACTAGGATGGGCACACCCTGTGGGGATTCTGGTATATGCAGGGAATCAGAGCTAATACAAGAAATAAAGGGACCCCATAGGAGGACAGGGTTCCTCTGGGAGGTTACTCTATTTGGTGGGAGAGAAGGTTACTAAGTACAAATTCTTAGAGTAGCATTTAAGAACACATTGCTTTGAGCTAAGTAACAAAATCGACATTGCAAAAAAAAAATCTGTTATTTGCTTTATTGAATCTACAGAGAAATTTTTCACTTGATAAATGATTGTTTATCGGTGTGCTGGTGTGTTTTGAAGAAAAAGGCAAAAGCCCTAACATTTCACAATATGCATGCATCCCAAAAAATTGGAACGTTAGCTGTATATGTCCTCTGCAGCGTCTTTTTTCTTGTTTTTTTATTTTAGCCATTCTGACAGGTGTGAGGTGATACCTCATTGTGGTTTTGGTCTGCAGTTTCCTGATGAGGAGTGATGTGGAGCACCTTTTCATGTGTCTGTCGGCCATCTATACATCTTTAGAGAAATGTCTGTTCATGTCTTCTGCCCATTTTTAATTGGTTTGTTTTTTGGTGTTGAGTTGTATAAGTTCTTTACATATTTTGGATACTAATCCTTTATCAGATCTGTCATTTGCAAATATCTTCTCCCATTCAGTAGATCGCCTTTAGATTTGTAGATTGTTTCCTTCACTGTGCAACAACTTTTTATTTTGATGACGTCCCAATAGTTTATTTTTGCTTTTGTTTCCCCTGCCTCAGGAGACATATCTAGAAAAATGTTGTTATGGCCGATGTCAGAGGTATTACAGCCTGTGCTCTCCTCCAGGATTTTTACGGTTTCAGGTCTCACATTTGGGTCTTAAATCCATTTTGAGCTGTGCAGCATTTTCTAACGGAGATACCCTAAAAGTAGCCTAAATAGTCAACAAAACAGTTTCAATAACTTTGATAACCTACCTACTTACAATGGAATATTACACATTCAGAAAATGATGTCATAAACAGTTATGAAATCATACGAAATTTTGTTTTTGGTAAAATTAAAAATAGCAAGCTTAAAAAGTATATGTTGTATAAATCAAATTTATAAATAAATGCATTCATAGAAAAGGCTAGAAAAGTGTGTGCAAATATTAAGTGATCAATCAGCAGATCATTTTAATTTTCTTTCTAATCCAAAGAACCATAAAAATATATACTTAAAAAAATAAGTAAAGCAACATTTTCAAGCTCTTAAATGTCTTTTCAATAGTGGTTACTGTTAATAACGACTAAATCAGATGTAGAGGTTTGGTGTAGCCCACACATTCTCAATGGGGCTGATAATGATAATGGGGGAAAAAAAGATAGAGGAACACCGGCCTGGCATGGTCTAACATTTTTAGGAATATTGTTGGTAAATTGAAGTATACCTATGTTTCCCTGCCCTGCTTAAATAGACCAAAGGCATTGGAAGACCAAGTAAATGATTTTTTTATACAACGCTCCCTTGGGCCAAGTGTCCCAGGCTGAGCAAATGGTAGCACATCGACCTCTGGTGCCCTGTGTGGTCTCCAAGGACCCACCCGAGACAGCATGGTGGGTCCCGTCTGTGGTCTGCAGCTGACATCTCATCAATCCTCCCAGGACACACAGAAGTGGATTAAAAAGAATGTTCCACGCCCTGTTGGAAGCATCAAGCTGAAGACTCTCCCTGATAGGTATCTCGGAGCAGAATGCTGTCCTGGGGCCATGCCAGTGGCGCCCGACTGTCTCATTTCCAAGGCGACAATTGAGTGATAATTGCAAGATCCTATTTTGAACAACACTACAGCAGGGTCTGATAAAGTTTGTAACTATTGAGATAGAAATCTGAGAACTCTAAACAATTTATTTACAAAGAAGGACACAGATAGGTTTTAACTACCTCGTAAATCTCGGCTCTCCTTGACCGCAAAGACAGCAGATACCAGCTTCTTGGGGGAATCAATTAGCCCCGGACAGGGATTATGCTCTTGGATGGGCCTTCTTTGGTGCAACAGCTCTCGTAATTAACAGACTGGGCAAAGCAGTTACCAGCACTAAACTGAACCAGGAAAAGCCCTGGGGCTTCACTTTGAGGTTGGGAGGTAGGAGTTCCCTGGGAACGCTAGGGATGAGCTAGTGAAACATTCTGCCTGGATAAACTGTAAAAAACACTACCAGCATGGAATCCTTAGACTGGGACTTCTCAACATGGCACTCTTGACCTTTGGGGGCTGGGTCTTCTTCGTTGTGGGGACAGTCCTGCATGTTGTGTGATGTCGGCAGCATCCCTGGTACCCTCTAACCCATTGGACAACCAGCAGCACCCCTCCTGCTCCCAGCTGTGCCAACCCAAAATGTCTCCATTGTCAAATGTTCCCTGGGATGGAGTCAAAAGCCACCCCCTCCTTTGAGAACCTTAGAGACGTTCCCTGGGTTTTTCAATGTAGTTTTTCAGGGGTTAATTTTTTTTTTTTCCTAAGTGCAGATTGATATTTGGATACCATTGACTCCTCTCGTCTCCCGCCTTTCTGAGTGCCCCACTATACGATTACATGTTGGCTCATTCTTCCATCTTTAGCCTGAAGCTTTGAAAGGAAACAGCTTTTATCTTCTCTGTTACATGGAGGGGGGTGGCGTGGGTTTGAATATCTATTGCATTGCATGCAAATTTCAATCCTTTGATCACCTTCCCTCAGCTTTGGGGGAGATGCTGAGAATCCACCAGCCCTTCCAGGCTTGACCTTAGGTCTGTAAACACACTGCAGGAAGCCTGGAAAGGTCATTTCCTTCCCCCGCACCCCCCCTTGGCCAGAAGATCCAGGTTTTCGTACAAGATAATTTCAGGGTTTTCCCAGTCTTTTAGCTCAGACCAAGTAAGAGAAGTCTCCCATACACGCTTCTGTCCACCTTGCCCGGGGCCCTAGTGCAGAAACCGATGCTCTTTCTCACTCGTTAACTATTTGCATATTGTTCTTCATGCTCAAATTTCTTCTTTGTCCTGAAAAAAAAAAAAAAAAGTTTGCGGGAAGACTTCGTTTGATGCCAATTTCCTTTATTTTTCAGGCAGGGCAAAATAAAAAAGCCCAGGATTTTGGCAAATTCTGCAACAGAACACAGCGAAAGTGTTCTTTCATTTTGCACAGCAGTCATTAAAAAGAACTCAGACATTTGTTTTTCCTCCACGAGCTCTTAATTGTCTAATGACAAAGGAGAATGTGTCTCCATCTCTGTGCTGTTATGTCTATCCTTCGTGCAAGGTCCGTCTCCAGAGCAACTTCTTATCGGGCGGAGATGGCTTTGCGTGTTGACTCCGCTCGCTGTTAACACACAGCCATAAATTACATGGCTCCGTTTTTTTCTCGTAGTCTAATCATTTCTCCTGGAAAAACAGTGTCCTGCTGGGTCTTGCCCTTCACAGAATGTGTACAAACTCGTGCCAGACTCCAGCATGTTGGGAGGACAGCAGGTTTTTCCACTCACCCCAGACCAAGGGTCCTGCATCACACAACGTTGTTTTCCAGGGTTCGACCTCCAGTGAAAATATTTCTATACCGGTTGGAAAGTAAAAGCATAGTTGGCGAGTTGGGGCTGCCGGGTAAAGCTGCAATCATGGAAAATAAAACCCTGCTGAGGGAAAAATGACAATGACAGCATTCCTCCACCTTTAGAATTATAAGGTGTAAGAGCTGGCCAGGACCTGAAAGAAACACTTATCCACCCCCATTGTTCTTCAGATTAAGAAACTGATACTGAAAGATGAGAAGGGAATTGTTCCACTTGAAGCAGCTGGTTAATGGCAGGGTTTGGGACAAGAACTCATCATGATGCTGACTCCTAAGCTCTTTCCACTGCAATTCACTACCTGCACCCAGCACCGTGGAGGAGAGGCCACGTTCCCGCCTCAGGGCCTTTGCACTGCTGCTCTCTGGCTTCAGTGATCTTCCTGCAGATATTGTCCTTTATCTTTCATCCACTCTATTTAGGTCTCTGCTCAGACATTGTCTCCCCAGAGACCACCTTTTCTACAACAGCAGCCCGTGCCTGTCCCCTTTCTTTCTGCTTATCTTGCTTTTCATTATAGCATTTACTGCTACCTGGCATTATATTTATTTGCCAAATGGGGGACCAAAACATCTGCCACTGTTAGATCATAGATATGTGGGTCAGAAAAGAAAGGCCCTGCCACAATTCTGCAAAGTGTAGCTCTGAAGAACTTAGAAATAGTTAATAATTATGAAAAAACAGGACTCTCACAAGTAATCAAATAAACCCAAATAAAATGATAATATACCATGTTCTTTTATATCATGACTTAGGTCAAAGTTGTCAATAAGCTACCTTTGCCAAATTAATTTTTTGTTCCTTCCAACCTTTCTCCTTTGTGTTCCTAGGACATGACATACGACTGGTGTATTGGATTAAAAAACCAACAAAACATCTATCTATCTATCTATCTATCTATCTATCTATCTATCTATCATCTATCTATCTATTATCTATCTATCTATCTATCTATCTCTCTCTCTCTCTCTCTCTATCTATCTATCTATCTATCATCTATCATCTATCTACAGACAGACAGAGAAAGAGAGAGGGAGGAGAGAGAGGAGTTACTTTAAGGAATCGGCTCATGTGATTATGGAAGGGGCCAGTCCAGAATCTGTAGGGTGGGCTGGCAGGCTGGGGGTCTAGAGAAGAGCCAAAGTTGTAGCTCGAGTCCACAAAGATCCTCTGCTCCAGAATTCCTTCTTGGTGGGTGGAGGTCAGTCTTTATTCCGCTCAGACCTCTACATAATGAGGCCCACCTGCATTATGGAGAACAGTTTGCTTTACTCAGAGTCCATCAATTTCACCGTTAATCTCATCCAAAACAGAAACATCTAGAATAATGTTTGGCCAATATCTGGGTACCATAGCCCAACCAGCTGGCACAAAATTAAGCATCACATCTGGTTTTCTTCCTATCACACCAAATGCTCTGTCTCAGTCTTCTTAATGGAATCCTCCTCCACCAGAATTATTGAAATGTCTCATGTTGGGGTCTCAGTACAGCAAATAAAAATACAGGACACCCAGTTCAATTTTGATTTCAGATAAAAAACAACAAAAATGCTAAGCATAAGTATGCCCCAAATGTTGCATGGGAAATACTTATACTAAGCAATCATTCATTGTTCATTTGTATTTCAAATATGGTGGATTTTCTCACCACCTTAACTGCCCTTTATTACTTTCCTGGGCCATGTGATAACCCCCAAGAGACCGCCCTGGCTCCATCCCTGCCCCTCATGGTCTGTTTACTCCTTAGCCAGCAGAGTCATTTTTGTAAATGTAATCTCCCTTAGTCTAAACCAGATGCCAGAGAAAACACATGAAAATCCAGTGCACCATGCTTACTCTGCTTAACAAAATTCTCTAAAAGTGGCTAATCCTAATTAAATCTAAATTCGCCACAAGTCTCTGTGTGACTCTGCCCTGCCCTTGGCTCTCATGGGCACACTTTATCTCGAGCTTTCTGTTTCTCAAGTTCACAGCTTGTGCTGGCGTCAGGGTGTGTGGCACGTCTTTCTTCCCCCTAAGAAGCTCGTCTTTTAGATAAGCCTTCTCCCTCTGCCAGCCTCAGTTCAGATGCTGTCGCCCCAGCCAGGACCACCACCGTTGCTTCAGCACTTATGCCTTTAACTTCATCTTCTCCAGAGCACCTGCAGCACTGAGCTCTCCCACTGGAGTGGAAGCTCCTTGAGGGCACACGTTCCACCCAGTTTACTCTTCTGCCCATCCCATACCTTTGTCTTTTTATTTTAATTTTTTAAAGATTTAATTAATGTATTTCCTTGAGCTAGAGAGATTGTGCAGGAGAGTGGGGGGGGGGGGGAGAGGAACAAGGAGACTCTGAACCGAGATCAGAGTCCCATGTGGGGCTTGATCCCATGACCCTGAGATCATGACCTGAGCTGAAATCAAGAGTCAGAAGCTCAACCAACTGAGCCCCCCAGGCTCCCCTTGTCTATTTAAATGTGTTGGTTACCTCTTGTTTTTCAACTCTATATTATCAGGAAAAAAACACAACAACAACAACAATAAACAAAAAACCCAACAATATTATCAGAAATTAAGTGTCATAGGTACTCTGAAAAACTATTGGTAAGCCCTTTAATTGCAAAGAACATCTCAAAAGTGGTTTGCCAATATATTTTAAGAATCTTAAAACGTCCATTTCTTTGTCACTGATTAGAAATTTGAAATCTGAAAAAAGAAATTTAGAAATCTGTTCTCAGGACATAATCTACAGTGTGGGCAAGGATTTATCCATAAGGATGTTCTTTGTTGAGAAAATATATACAGAAACCAAAAGTCTAGCAATAGGGAAATAGATAAAAACCACAGGGTGCATCTATATGATGGAATATCCACCTTTCACAAATGACATTTTCCTTCTATGACTGATAGCAGTGTCCTATAAATCTTTCTCCAGACACATTCAAATATTTATTAACACATGAAAAGATATGCAAAAAAATATTTCAACAAGGCCTGGAACCAGGACTCTGTGTGACTGTTTGCCAGATCTAATAAGGAACTTCCGCTTTTCCCTCTGCAAAGAACCTCATGACACCGTGAAGGTGAGATTCCCTTTCCACAGTGATGGCCAACAGCTCCCGCAGGGTCTCAGGACCTTCATGAGACAGAAACAGAGAAGCCAGCTCTTCCTAATCAGGAACTGCTTTTTGGGATGTCCGGGACAGGTGTATCCCTTACAGAGATGCACCATTCCCATCATCTCTAGATTTTAACTGTTCTGAGACTACAGTTCCTGGTAATGTAACCACATGGAGCAGATGTGGAAAGTGGTCTGTGCAGCACCTGATGGGACTGGAAAGGGCATGGGACACAAACCATCTCAGAAGCCACCTACTCCGAAGTGGTGGATTTCACGTCTGGTGTTAGAAAGGGAATAACAACAAATTGACCCAAAATATTCAGGAATATCAATATTTTCAGATGATCAGGCCCTTGAGTGGGTAAGGGACGTTCTTGATAAAGTGTAGCCAGAAGAGACAAAGGGACCACTGGACTCAAGCCTGTGGGGTAGGGACAAGGACATCAACTCATGCTTTGTGTTTAGGTCTGCGAAGAGGGACAGGATTCAGGGTTGAGATGCAGGCAGACCTGAAAGAAAACAAGTAAGATTTGCAAGAATGCTGAAAAAGGCAAAAGGTCAATTAAAACCCATGTTAGAAATAGTAAGATATGGAACCAACACTGTACAAATCTGAATTGATAATATAAAATTCCAGACACCTTTTATAGACTGCCGGGGAAATGTGAAGAGATGAAATAATGAATAGATGTAGATGAATGGGTAGATAGATGTAGAAGACATATTTGTAGATATGAGGAGACAGATATCAATAGAAGATGATAAAACATAGAAAGATCCATTGACTAGAAGACTGATAGGGAAGTTGGGCAGATGGGTAGATATGGAAGACAATATATACGTGAACATAAAGGAGAGGGGAAAGAGAGGGAGGCGAGAGGAAGAGAGAGGAAAGAGAGGGAGACAAATGTGGAAGAGAAGGAGAGGGATAGATATTGAGAATACAGGTTTTCTATATTCCAAATTCCGAAGAGGAGAGGACTGGCAAGTCTTTGGTTGCAGGATGGTGTAATCAGCAGAATTAGTTTAAAGCCTCTGATGACACTGCATGAGCTCACCTTCTGAAGGTGGCAGTTCCATGCTGCTAAAATTCAATCAGCAACAGCCACAGTTTGCCAACACTGCTTCTGTGGCTAATGGTCAACTGACTTTCCAAATTCTGGTTTCTGAACTTCTGACAATTCCTGAACTCCTTATTTCCCTAAACCTTCTATAAAACCATTTCAAAAATAGTATAAGAAAACCGATGTGAATATCTGACAAACAGATCAGAAAAGACTTTTGTAAGCATAAACTAATTTTTAAAATTCCCCCAAAATAGATAGGCAACAATAAAAAATCAAAGATATTTGAGTGTCACAAATACCATGAACGACATTGTTAGGCAGACAAACTAGAAACAGCATTTGCATCAAATGTAGTTGACAGATCAACTTCTAGTTAGTAAGCATCCTATTTAAGAAACTCACACCACTCAGTAAGAAAGATGTGAAAACCTTAATGGCCAGAGAAGCAAAGATATGAAGGCAATTCACAGAAAAAATACAAATAAAGAAGTGAAAACAAAGTGTTTCACAGGGACTTGTAAGTCAAAATCAAAGAAATAAAATCAAACAAAAGCAGATTAAAATAATGGCATTTCACACATCAAATTAGCAAAGATCGATCATGGTTAAGCCAGTTTTAGCCAGGGGTGTGATGATGTGGACGCACTCAGCCATTGCACAGGGTATTGTAAGTGGAAGAACCTTCCCGAAACTTCCGTAGTGTTCATAGCAAGAGCCTTAAAACAAATCTCACACCCTTTCCTCAGAACTCCCCATGAGGTATCTCTTCCTTGGAAGTAAGGAGAAGCTCAAAGCAAGCTTTCAGCACAGATATTCACTACTGAGATATTTATGATTGTGCAATATTTGGAAAGCCACCCAACAACCATGAACACAATGACATAAATTCTGGTACAAACACATGATGGAATATTTTGCCGTCATGATAATGGAGTTTGCAAGAAATTTTTAATCACCCATGAAAATGCTTGTTATATAGTGAAATAAAAAGCAGGATATAGATTTGTATAAGCTTTGTACAAGCCAATTTTACTAAAATGTGTGTTTATGATTCAAATTTTATGAAAATGTATATAGAAAAATACAATGAAAAATACATCCGTTTTTCCCAGTAGTTATTTTTAAATAATTTGATTATAATCAATCATTTGATTATTATTTTCCAAATTCTGAGCATTTTCTCCTACTCACTGTTTTTAGTCTCTATTCAAAGACACCTAACCCCTGTCAAATCATGTGCTTTCCTTCCTTTTTTTTTTTTCTTAAACACAACTATACCTTTCAATAAATGGGTCACAGAACTGTATTTGTGGAGGAAACAGTAGGAACACTACTTTTTAGCTGCATCCAGGCACTCCAGCTTCCTGCAGGCTGCATGGTTCTTCCAGAATTCCCCTTCATCTTGCAGCTGTGGCTCAGTGAATCCTACATCCAGATTCACACAGCATCCCGAGCGCAGGCAGGAGAGAGACTCAGAGCCTGGACCTCCTCTAGTTGCCCCTCATGCAACCGGTTGTTAATACACTTGCTGTTCGGCTTCATCAAGAAAGGTTTTCACCATTCCAGTTTGATCATTGTTCCCAGGCTGGGGACTGGCCCTTCCCGTCAGCTGTGGGCTGGTTTGGGTATTATAAGTGTTCCTTTTCTTCTCATAAAACAAGAAGGAGGTAATTGGCCAGGTTCTAGGCAGTGTATATTATTTTTATAATCACACGTACACACAAACCACAAATATTGCAAATAAAAAAAACCTAGCAAAGGGAAAAAGTGGTCATAACAATATGCAAAGAAATTAACATAAAAGTAATAGAAATAATATGAGTCTATATGTTTAAAAAAAAAGTTAAAAAATGCCTGGAAAAAATTTTACCGATGTTTCCTTTGGATTACAGGAAGGTAGATTTTTGTTTTCTTCTTCATACACTTCCTGTATGCTCAAGTGTCTATCATGAAACAGAACAAGGAAGCCTATTATTTGCAGAAGGGGGTGGGGAGGGGAGGGGTAACAGCAGCAAAGAGAATTATAAAGTTGGTCTTGGAAAAAAAAAAAAAAAAAAACCTCCCCTAAATGAAGATTGGCTTATACACAGCATCGTCTGGAGGCCAAGCCCACCCACATCAGCGGGCAGCAGCTGTGCCCCTGACGCGGGCTTTATCGTCCCACTTCGCACATGTGAAAAGCAAGACTTAGGTCGATGCTACAGGGTTCCTGCGGCCACACATCTGGTCCGCAGCCGAGCGGAGACATTGCTCTTCACTCACCTCCTGGGGGAGGGGAACAGACCACACTGGGTATATCGAGGCCGTGGAGAAACCGTGTTTGCAGGGCACTTGCAGAAAGTTTCCCCAGAGTTCAGTTCAGAACCAGCACGTCTGCGAACCCCGGGGACCTGCATTTCTCCTGCCCTGGAAGATGAATGGAGCCTACCATGCACATCAAGACATGCTCAAGGGGTTCAGTTTTGTTTTTGCCACGTACAATCATAAAGTCAGTTGGGGTGTGGGTTTTCTCCTTCTCGCTTTCCCTGTTGTCAGACACCCTCACTCCTCCCCTCCCGACTGGCTCTTCTGCTCTCCACATGCCAGGATGCCGGGAGAGGGGCAGAATGGTCTGGGAGGGAGGAGGTCACATGGTCTGGTTGATATTTACAGCATTACGACATCATTCCCTAAAGCCGTATTTCCTGGAAGGCTGCGGAATTCGCCTGGCAGCCCCACTGTGGGCAGCGTCCCACTGCCCCTTGGGCAGGACTACCGGACGCCACATTCTGCAGCCCCTACTAGCATCCTTTGTTCTTCTGGAGAATGTAGCTCATTTGGTATTTAAAAGAATATTATAAGAAATCTTGTGTCATGAAGAGCTTAGGAATGCTGCTCCATCTGACTTTTGAGTTCAGTGTTGGGTTGACAAGGAAATGCTTCTGTGGGGTTATGCTTGTTGGCCTCTTGTGAATTTCCGGCTTGACTCCGATGCCATAGGGTGCCAGGAGCCCCTGTACCCGGGCAAGGTGAAGCAGAGTTACGTGTGATGTGATTCATGCTAATGTGTGCCTTTTGCCTGAAATGATCAGATAACTGGGAGCAGAGGTATTTTGAGGTCTCCATTCTGTTTGAGCTTGAATTATCTAGGAAATGGTTCATTTCCTAAGTTTGCATAAGGAGAGTGTCTCAGATGAATCCCACGGCTCGATGTTGGCATCAAAGTGCAGATATCTTAGGGGAGTCTGGGTGGCTCAGTCCTTAAGCGTCTGCTCAGGGCGTGATCCCAGAGTCCTGGGATCGAGCCCCGCATCAGGCCTCTACGCTGGGAGCCTGCTTCTTCCTCTCCCACTCCCCCTGCCTGTGTTCCCTCTCTCGCTGGCTGTCTCTCTCTCTCTCTCTCTGTCAAATAAATTACTTTTTAAAAAAAGTGCAGATATCTTAATTATCAATAGAGCTAAGTTGATTGCTTTGTCCAAAACATGGAAAAGGCTGAGTGAGGTTAGTTCAAGGACACATTCCGTGAATGTTAGCAGGCTTCCGGAAGGGTGTGAGCGGCCACTAGCAGGTAGCTGAGCTGGGCAAGGGGGTGTACACCCCTCCTCAAGCACATGCCGCTGGTCCACGCTTGCTCTGACATCCAGGGAGAGGGTTTGGTAACTGTTTTGAAATAGTGTCCTGTCCTGAATCCGTGTCCTTCCAGGGGGCCAGACGCTGAGCTTTCTTATGGGTCAACTTGCTAATTCTCACATCGACACTCTGCGTGGGAGGTATCGTCCCCAGTCTGCGGGTGAGGAAGCTGATGTGCCTTCACACCGACTGCTCTTGCCGAAGCGTCACAGCTGCAAGGTGGCAGTCCTGGCTTTGAACTCAGGAATGACGAAGTCCAAACACCATGATCTTTCGAAGTTGCTATATTGTCTTTTGAGTCCCATCCCTGAGATAAAATCATCTTTGGGTTCCGTATCTGGTGAAAGAGTCCTTCGGGCTCAAGCTTTTCTAGTTCTTTGCTTCTGGAGGAAGCAAGAGGGTAGATGGGGATCATGATGTGGCCAGCTGTTGCAGATGCCGCCCGCCCCTGCATTGCTCCTCTGGGAGGTCTGGGCAGCGTCTCCACAGACCGCAGTACCGGACTGATATGTGTGGATGTTAGGAGTACTTTTGGGCTTTGAGAAAAAACACGCATTTTTGCACATCTGTACACACACATCACAGAGCACTCTCACCTCCTTTAGGTCTTGGCCGGGACCTCTTGAACTGCTTTCAGAACGGAAGACGTGACTTGGTCGCCAATGATTTCTGGAATAATGGCGTGAAGAGGAAGTGGGGTATGATGCAAGTGCAGGGGGGGAAGGGGGAAAATTGCATCTGTGACAATGATTTATTTTTTGTAGCAGCTGAGAGAGGAGTCCCCCACTTTGATCCCCCTGTATTTAAGTAGGAGCGCTCTCAAAATAGCTGTTTCAATTTCCTTTCTTGCGCAGGGTCCCCCCCATGCCTCGATTCCAAGTTCAGAAGCCAGAACACTTGTGTTTGAACGACTCTCGGGTTGGGAAAGACTTTATTTATTTATTTATATATTTTAAAGATTTTGTTTATGTATTTGAGAGAGAGAGAGCATAAGCAGGGAGAGCAGCAGAGGTAGAGGGAGAAGCAGACTCCCTGCTGAGCAGGGAGCCCAATGCGGGGCTCGATCCCAGGACCCTGAGATCATGACCTGAGCTGAAGGTAGACGCTTCACCGGCTGCGCCACCCAGGCGCCCTATGGGAAAGACCTTAATAGCCAGAGAGGCATGTCACGGAGAAGGTCGCCTTCAAACCTCCTCTGGAAGTCCGTGCCAGGCAGTAGGAGCAGGCTGTGCTGGAACACCCTTTATAACGAGCCCCTCACTGTCCCCCGAGCACCAGTCTCACCTGTGATGGCTGACTCTTGCAGAAACATTTTGCTTAGATTGAGTTGAGATCGATCTCACTGCTGAACTTGTCAGCAGCCTGACCCACCAGCTGCATGGACTATCCAGCTCACGGCTCCGGTGGCACCATCCATTTAGACTCTCATGGCAGAGACTGGCAGGTGGCTGGAGGGCAATGCCATGGCCCTGGTTCTCCACGATGACCTTCGTGTTTCATTCCGACTCTCGACTTCCATGTCTGCGTCCGTACAGAGACGTACCTCGCAGAGGAGTCCAGTGGGCATCAAGGAGTGTTCAAAGTGCCTTCCTGAACCCGGCTGCCTGTGTCATGAGACCCACCCAGCCCTTAATATTTACACAGTGTGGAACTTAATGTCCTTCAAGCTCAAACATGCCCGTTAAGCTCTTACCCTGCAGGCAACACATCATCGGTTGTTTGACCAACTATTGTTCATTGGGGAGGAGATGGGAGTGTGGTTTTCTTTTTGAATTTTTTCTTGGAAAATCTACTCTGGCTGAAAAGATGACTGTGTTCTTTTAAACGTCTTTACATATCAATTTTGCAGCATTAGTAATAAAGAAGTCATTTTATTTATTTATTTTTAAGAATTGGGGGGGGAGGATACTGAAAAAGAAAAAAACAGAACCAAATGGGAAATGCTTGCTTCCTGACCCATTTTTCACTTTATAATATAAATACTGTTCTGTACTAAGCCACTGACACATAGATTGCATCACCTGAGCAAGGATGAAAGCTCGGAAAACAAAATCAAGCACACTTCCAGGAAATGGTCAACTTCCCTAGTTTCTCCGCCTCTTAAAAGAATCTATTTAGGGGCGCCTGGGTGGCTCAGCTGTTAAGCGTCTGCCTTCGGCTCAGGGCGTGATCCCAGGGTCCTGGGATCCAGTCCCGCATCGGGCTCCCTGCTCAGCTGGGAGCCTGCTTCTTCCTCTCCCACTCTGCTTGTGTTCCCTCTCTCGCTGGCTGTCTCTCTCTCTGCCAAAAAAATAAATAAAATCTTTTAAAAAAGAAAACAGAATCTATTTATATCATACGGCCGCTGTAAGTGCCCCTCATCTTTTTTGTGGAAGGAAATTTGTTGGGAACTGAGTTGGTACACATGTGGTTAACATTTCCCCAAATAAAGAATGCACTTATGTAACAATAATAATGTGGCCTTTATGTAAAACGCTATATAATTACCTCCTAATTTAATATTGACTTTCCCCCGGGAAATCTAAATTATTGAAGATTTACCATAAGCTGAAAATTATGGATTCCCGAGGAAGGCGATTGTTGCTAGAAAGACAGTAATTTGGTCCTTTGGCGGTTGGAGTGAACAGGACTTTCTCTGCCTGGTTGAGTTTTTAGTGGCAGATTAAACCAAGCCCTCGGGCACTTTGATGTTGGGTGGAAAGGCCCGGGTGAAAAGATTCTGGTTTTCTTCTCAAGGCTTCACATCTGCCACAGGATGCGTTCTTATTAACTAAGGCTTGCTCCCACTTCACTTTTATTATTAAATGTTTGTGAAAGCCTTCCCGAAAAAAAAAAATAATAATAATGCGGGCAACATTTGTATTGGGAGGGTTTCAACATCTCATAAAACTGACACTAACACTTTTTCCCAAAGATGCAGGGGCAGGGGTGGGGGCTTTCAAACAGCAAGAGGAAGCTCCCAATCCCCCAGCTATATGTATCTGGCTTAAAAGTGGGTTCCACCTCCCATGAGTTAGGGGCTTAGAGAGCAAGCTGAATTCCTAGCCTCTGGACACGGGCAGTGGCAGTGAACAATAATGCGCGTGTGCGTGCACACGTGTGTGTTTGCCCGAAATACATTTAAAACACATTTACTCTCCCTTATTTCCAAGCACTTGGAAACAGACTTTCCTTTGCTGGCAAGAGAGATAGGGAGATGATTGAAGGCTCTGCAGTGTTTATGAATAGCAATGTTGAAATGTTAAGACAAAAGAATTCAGGTGTTTCCCCACTCTAGCCCCCTCCTCCCAAGGGATTTTGTGGGTTAATAAATTAATCAAAGCCAAGTGTGGACTGCAGTTGAAACCGTAGAGGGCCCGTATCTGCTTGGATCCCGCTGTTCATACCGATGTCAAAACAGTAAAAGCATCCAAAAGTGATCTTGGGCTGAAATGGAGCTTGGGTCCATTATTTTTAAACAAAGCTAATGAAGGAAGTGAATTGCAACTTTGGGACAGGCTGGGGCAACAGTTACTAAGTCCCGATGTGGGCAAATGGTGCTTACCACGAGAGAGAATAATGAAGGGGACGGCTGCGCAGATTTCTGTCTTCAGGGTCCTCTCTCCCTGCCATATCCATGTACAGACCCGTTACCCTCATCCCCTCCACCCCACACACTCCTGCCCCCCCCACCCCCAGCCCCAGCCCCAGTGACAAGCCAGGACATCTATTAGCATGCATTAAAATAAAAAGCATCCCTTGGAATCTCTACTTAGTTGGGGCCAGTCCAGCATCCTCGGGAAGCCAGAATCTGCCAAGTTTATCTCTTTCTCCTGGAATTCAGACATTTAATCAATGACACTTGCTTTGCCAAGGTTGTAAAAAGAAAACAACTCTCAAAGTGCTAAGCCTTTGTTTTGGTCCGCAAAGAAACTCAAGTGCTTCGGTTAGTGATCAAAATACAAAGAACCAGACTCTAGTAGGGTTGAAAATAATTGCACGCGTGGGCGCGCATGCGCACCAAGCATTTCTTGCCACCAAACATGGGAAATCAGCGCCACCGAAAAGACATGACATGCCCCAAAGTCCAGCCAAATTTCTTATTTTCAAAATCTTATCTTACCTAAAGCTTCTGGTTTCATCTTTACTTCTGGTTCCATGTTTATTTACGAAGAGTAATTGGATTTTCTGCACTTGGTACTAACCAAGTAACAGGTTAAACTGTGGAGTTATTCACGTGTATACATGGACGAAAAACTTCTTTACCTGGCAATTTTACTCTCCTATCCCAACACTTACACCCTATTCAACATAAAATTCCTCGCGTAGATATGCGAGCTATCCCCCCCGAAATGAAAAAGCATTGCAGTGTCTTATATTTAAAAACTATCCATCATCATGATTTACCCTTGGTGGACGGTGGTGACAATTTGCTGTATGTCACGCTCCGTGTGCGTTAATTACAAAAGGACTTCTCCTGTGAGACACGGAATCCATTCATTTTCACAGACTAGGTGGACTTTCATTATAATCTTTTATTTCGTGGGATAGGCTGTGCATTTTGTTAGAATATGCACGGCTTTATAAAGACAGAGAAAGGAGGCTGGAACTCTTGGGTTCGCGCACGGTGCCAGCTCCAAATTGGGTCTTGCAGCCTCGCTAGATGGAGGAGAGTACACAGTGAGTTGGATCCAGGGTCCAGAGCCTTGAGCAGGGCTGCTCCGCTAAAAGGCTCAGCCACCGCACACTGCCTGTAGGTCTCAAGGGTCCTTGGGTCCCATGTTCCCAGCCTCCAGGGCCCGGAGGACAGCTGGACACAGTACGCCTTCTTTCTCCCACCAATAGAGATTAAATAAAAGCTGGAGGCACTGATGCATTATTCATGATTTTCTTTGTAATGGAATCCAGAGTACATCTGAAGGCTCTATACTTCAATACTTGCTCTAGGCAAAAAAAAAAAAAAAAAAAATGGTGTGGGGCTGAGGTGGTGTGGGTGAGGTGCGTGCCTGCCAGGCTGGCTGCAGAGGTTCTGTCTGGGAGCAGGAGACAGTGGCTTGCCACCAAGAAGCCCTGCTGTGACTTACTAAAAAAAAAAAAAAAAAAAAAAGTGTATTTTTAAATTCAGAGGAACTCTTCCAGGTTAAAAAAGGGAAGAGGAACATATTTTAACTCGAACTGATATAAAGGATTGGTTTCTTTGGCCATCAATTGACCTAACATACAAAACTAACTTTTTAGTTTATCCTAAGCTGAAGGGGAAACCTTAGGGCAATTCCTTCGCAAGAGAAAAGAAAACTGAAGTGCACAGTGCCGCGTTTTGTCTCTGAATTGACATGCATTTTGCTGTAGCCGGAGCCAGCTGCAGATCCCTGGTCCAGGTTCCCAGGTGTCTAGCGTGAACATACCCTGCACAGACGTGCCACCTGCAAATCGGTCTTCGGCGGACACCTTACCTGTGCAATGTCACGCAGTCCTTTTGGAAGGAGCCTTCACAACACGCTAAACTGTAGTTTTGTACCCAAACTCCCCGGAAGACGTGCAATGGCTGAAAGCTCTATCCCCTTGCTACAGAGGTTTTGCAATGTCTCCATGGAGGGACTTTGTGGCTTCGTGGGAGTGAAATAAAAGGAATGGAGGATGTGTGGGAACTTGGTGTTGGAAGACGCTTGTCTAGCCCGGTAGTGATTAAGAGATTATAAATTGTGTTTTGTCTGAGTGGCTCACATGGTTGTCGATGTTATTCCCGTTTAAGGTTGGCTGCCGACGGTGGAGGTGGGAGGCGATGCGAGGCAGAGAAGCCAGCAAATTTTCTAAGATTACGTGGCAAGTGGCCCCAAATCCGGGTGCAGCTCAGCCCTCCTCACTCGAGAACGACACATGCCCAGTGTGGGGTTAGCCAGAGACTGTTGTAGGAAAGGTGCTTTCAGAAACTGCGGCTTTGGTTGATTTCAGGGTCTTGGCATTGACAATGATGCCTGGCCCCCGTGCTGTGATGATTATAAATGAGATGATTTCAGACTCGCCTGTTACACGTATGGCCACCAAGGCATAGAGGAAGGATTCTTCTTGCTTCTGTTCATGTTGTGTAGTACAGTGTGAGGTGTGCCATACACATACCCCCCTGGCTGGCCCGGGAGAGTCGATTTTTCCTAACGTCTCACTGTAACTCAGAAGCCCCAGGCTGTGCTCAGCAGCCTGTGACGTGAGAGCAGCACTGTGTGGTCTGTAAGGCAAGGGAGAAAACAGGAAGCTCTCCCCCGGAGCCGGCTAGGCAAACAGCTCACACTTCTGTATGCAGTTCTTTCTTGTTCAGGGGCTCCTCCTTCTTCCCTAACCCTTTGTTTTTGTGGCTATAGCAAGACTGATGTGGGTCAGATTAACTCTCAAACATCGTTGTTCCAAAAAAAGGAGGTAACATGATAATGGAAATCAGAAAAATGTTTTGTTGCAGTTTGGCATTTCTTACGAAGCTAAATACAGTTTTACCCTGTGATCTGGCCATTGGTGCTCCTTGGCGTTTATCCAAATGAGCTGGAAACCTATGTCCACAGAAAAACCTGCACACAGGTATTTATGGAAGCTTTATGCATAGTTACCAAAACTGGAAAACATATCTTTCAATAGGGGAATGGATAAACAAATTCCGTTATATACATACAATGGAATAGTATTCAGCAATAAAAAGAAATGAACTATCGAGCTATAAAAAGCAGGGCAGGACCTTGAATGCCTATTGCCACGGAAATATGGAAGCCAATCTCAAAAGGCTAAACATACAGTATGGTGCCAACTCTATGACATCCCAGAAAAGGCAAAACTATGGGGATAGCAAAAGAGCAGTTATTGAGAGGGATTGGTTGTTGGGGAAAGGAGTGACAGGATACTGTCATGGTGGGACTGTGACTTCATGCATTTATCAAACCCATAGAATGTACAACACAAGGAGTCAACCCTAATGTAAACTATGGACTTCGGTTAATAAAAGTATATCAATATCTTTTAATTTAAACAAATGTAACTTATGACTCCAAGGTGCTATAGGGGAAATTTGAAGTGGGGGAGTAAGTCTATGGGAATTGTCCGTACTTTATGTTCAATTTTTTCTGTAAACCTTAAACTGCTTTAGAAAATAAAGTCTAATAATTAAAAAAAATTGATAGGTGAGAGATGGTCAGTACACTGGTCTTTTGATGGGTCTGCTGGGGACAAAGTGTTCTGGGGATTTGGGATGTGAGTGGCTGGCATTAGATGAACCTCACATGATCTCTGCAGTTACCCTTGATAGGCTTTGATTTCAGTATAAGTGTCACTTGAATGTATTGAAGAAATTCAAATCAAGAATCAAGTGGCCACCATTTCATTTGTGAGTCCTAAGCTTTTCCTCCCCCTTCTCCTTTCCTTATATCTAGTTGTGGTATCAAGATGGGAGGGATGCCTGTGTGGCTCAGTGGGTTAAGCGTCTGACTCTTGATTTCCACTCGGGTCATGCTCTTGGGGTCGTGGGATCAAGCCTTGCATTGGGTTCCATACTGGGCATGGAGCCTGCTAAAGATTCTCTCTCTCCTTCTCCCTCTGCACTGCACCCCTCTTTCTCTCTCAAAAAATAAAAACAATGGGTAAAAAAATAGAAAAATCAACATAATCAATACCTTCATAATTTTTGCTTATTTATAGTCTATTGAGCATTGTGGGAGAGGAAGAAAGTCTTTTTTCTCTACCCATTTTAGGCTCATTGGCTGGGTCCTGTATATTACACTAACAAAAGACAGATCACCAGGAGAAAAAGAAACAGTGCTTATTAGCATATGCAGTGCAGTGCACACATACAGGAGTTCCCAGTGAAGAGTAACTCAAAGGGGTGGTTAAAACTCGTCCTTATAAAACATCTTAACCAAAAGAACATTCAATCTTCAGAGAAGTGACAGGACAAAGGAAAAGGATATTGAGTTTTTAAGGGTGACAAATTGTGGAAAGGTAAATATTTGGGGACATGAATGGCAGAAGAGGGCTAGTTTCTACAAGGTTTGTTGTGTAGATTCCTCTGCTGACATCTCTGGGCTGATATGAGTCTAGAGTTATCTCCAGTGATTAATTTCTGTTTTTCCTGGTGGACGGTAGAGATATCTTTATAAATTTAAATTTGCCTGTTTGCTTTTAGGCAGCTGGGGGGAGGGCAGAGAACTTTTCTTATATCTGCTTCTTCTCAGTTGCCTTCAGCTCAAAATAATTCTTATGCCAAAGTGGCATATTTTGGGGTTGTATATTCTGCTACTTTTCAGCATCTGCTAATGAATATTGAATTCTTTTAGGTGCTGGGAAACATACAAAGAAGTTTAACCTGAGATCCTCTCTCCTAGATTTTTAAACACCCATGGAGAGATGAGAAACTAACACATGAAAAGAATTACCATACAATCAGCAATTCCACTTCCGGGTATCTATCCAAAGGAAGTAAAATCACTGTCTCAAGGAGATATCTGCGCTCCCATGTTCATTGCAGCATTACTCACAATAGCAGAGGTAGGGAAACAATCTAAGTGTCTGTTGATAAATGACTAGACAAAGAAAATGTGGAGTAGAACATATACACAGAACATTATCCAGCCATAAGAAGGAAGGAAGCCCTGCCACTCGCAACAATATGGTTGAGTCTGGAGAATATTATTTTGAGTAAAATAAGCCAGACACTGAAAGACAACTACTGCATGATCTCACCTATATGGGAAACCTAAAAAAGTTGAACTCATAGAAACAGAGAATGGAAGAGAAGTTACCAGGTGCTGGTGAGTGGAGGAAATGGGGACATGTGGGTCAAAGGGTACAAACTGTCAGCTGTAAGATGAAAAGATTCTGGTCACTCAATGTACAACATGGTAACTACAGTTCAAAGAACTACAGTGTATACTTCAGTTTTCTAAGACAATAGATCTTACATCAAGAAATATGTATCAGCGCCTCCTTTGGTGAAATCATCACACTTGGTCCTTGCCCTTGTAGAGCTTAAACTTTCTAGAAAAGATAACCATTAAATTACAGGTAATGACACACAGTGGTTGACCGCTGTCTCCATTCCACTCCCAGTTTGTACTTTTACTGGGCTGCCTGGGACGACGCAGAACTGGAAGAAACAGAGATGTCAGGCTGAGTGTCTTTGGAGGGAAAGTGCAGGGATGGGAAACGAATGGAGGAGAAGTTTCCAAAGATGGACAAGACTGTGTTTGGCAGCAGAGTTCTTTAGAGAATTCTGGCGGAGGGTGATGAGTTGGTTTCTACACCTGGGAGTGAAAGAGGACTTCGACGACCTCCATTTGGACCTCAAACTTTCTAACTGATTAAGTTCTGCTTTCCGGCTTTTCTCTTAATTCCGGCAAAAGACCCCGCGGGCAAAGCATCCACCGATGGGAACCAAAACCGTCCCTCCACCCCAGGCAATAAAGACTGCCCTGAGCCAGCAAGACTCTGCCCATGACAGTGATCGCAACTATGATCAACTTGACCTTCACTGCCCACCTGCACATACCCACCAACCTCTGTCCCACGTTTTCCTTACATAAACCTGGAAGTATATTTGGCACTTGGGAGACAGCCCTTGAGACATTAGTCTTCTGTCTTCCTGGTGTGGACCTCACTGAAATAAATTCTTTTCTCGTTTCACAACTACTCATCTCTCTGCCTTTAGGATTTTGTCAGCAGTGAGTGGCTGAACCTGGTCTGTTTGGGACCCCCAGAGCCAGGTGCTCTTTTCCCTTTGTGCCACAGCTACAGGAGGAAACACTGGGAATGAATGGTGGAGAAATAAAATTTAAAGAAGTTTTGTCTTGTACCCCTTCCTGCAACTTTCCTGTTCAGGCCTATTTGGGGGATGGGTTTATTTTTTTTCTGATGTGACCCCATCCTGGGAGGGCTATGGAAAGGGAAAAGAAGGCCCAGTTTGGTTCTGTTGACACAAGAAGCGGACTGAGAGGTTCAAAGGTGGAGGGAAGCAAATGTGGGGATTGCCTAGTGGGATAAACTAGTCCAGTGCAGAGGGGACCAAGAAGGCTTCCTGGAAGAAGCACCATTTAAGCTGAGACCCACAGTCCTGGGAGAGGGTTGGGTGAGTTAGAAGCAGGATGTCATGAGCGTGAGAGACTCTTGACTCTAGAGCAACAGGCAAGAGCCTGGAGGGCGTGGGAGCATCTTCAGTTTTATCCTGAGAGTGGAAAGCAGGGTAGTGGCACACCCAGACTGTGTGCTGTGAGGGGCAGATTGGGAGTGGTGAGCATGATGGAGGACAGAGGACACTGGATCTGAGCTCAGAGTGGATGGATTCAAAAGCAAAGAAGAAAACATTATTCCAGTTTGGGGGGAACATCAGTCCTTGGTGGCAGAGGGACAGGGTAGCTCTCTGAAACTGACAATACAACCTCACCCCTGGGGTCCTGGAACACTTGGGTCTCTGGTGATAGGAACAACCTGCCAATCTCTGTCTGGATTATCTTCAGGGTCATCCCTCCCTTTTTGAAGGATAACACATGTTCACAGCTGGATAGCTCTATTGTTCTGTCCCTAGAATCACAGAAATCCTCCTACCTCCCTTCCTTTTGTCCCATCTCTGTCCCCTATTGGCCAAGTGGGCAATGTTTCTTCTGGTATAATCCCATCTCTGATCCCACTTTTGCTGAGATGGCTGATTGCATGCATGAGTCATACCTGTAATCTCTTTATCAAATGCTTGTCCGGCCACATCCTCGGCATTCTTTCCAGAACACGCAAACTCATTTTTTTGCAATATGGATGGGTTGAGAATTTTCCAGTCCTTTGAGTTCTGGTTCTTTTTTGCTTAATAATTCCTTCTTCAGTATATCCCTCTCTTCTTGTATTTTACCAGGACACACCTTCAACACTTTGCTTAGAAATCTCAGCTAAGGGGCGCCTGGGTGACTCAGCCATTAAGTGTCTGCCTTCGGCTCAGGTCATGATCTCAGGGTCTTGGGATGGAGCCCCTCATCAGGCTCCCTGCTCGGTGGGAAGCCTGCTTCTCCCTCTCACACTCCCCTTGCTTGTGTTCCCTCTCTCGCTGTCTCTCTCTGTCAAATAAATAAATAAATAATCTTAAAAAAAAAAAAAAAAAGAAATCTCAGCTAAATATCCGAGTTCATCACTTGCAAATTCCACCTTCCACAAAACACTACAACACAATCCAGCCAAGTTCTTTGCCACTTCATAGCAAGGATGATCTTTCCTCCAACATATCCAACAGCACGGCCCACATTTATATCCGGGTCTCACGAGAAGCACCTTTCACATTCATATTCTCACTAACGGTCTCTTCAAGGCAACCTCGACTTTTCCTGGCTGTCCTTCAAAACTCTTGCAGCCTCTACCCATTTGCTAGATGCAAAGCCACTTTCTCCTGGTCACGTGTTTGTCAGAGAAGCACCCCCTTTCCTGCTACCAAAATCTATATTAGCATGTGAGGGGCCACCAGAATAAAATGCCACACACTGGGCGGCTTAAGAGATTTATTTTCTCACAAGATCAAGGTGCCGGCATGTCTGGTTTCTCCTGAGGCCTCCCTCCTTGGTTTGCAGATGGTCACCTTCTCCCTGTGTCCTCACATGGCCTTTCCTCCGTGCTTGAATGTCCCTGTGTCTCTCAGTGCACCCAGAGTCTCTCTTTTTATAAGAACACCAGTCGGATTGGATGAGGTCCCACCCTAACAGCTTCATTTTTACATAATTACCTCTAAAAAGGCCCTATCTCCAAATGCAGACATATTCTGAGGTAGGGGGGTTAGAGCTTATGAATTTTGGGAGGATAAAATTCATCCGTAACACATGTCTACTAAAAGGTTTACACTCGCGAATATGGCTTGCATTCAGCTCGCATCCTGTTTCTACTGGATGGCTCTGTGGTAGGAGTTACCTGGGAAGGGCCGTCCCAGAAAATTCCCCCTTCTGCCAGAGTTCAACAATCTAGTGTCCTCTTGGCCCCAGTACAAATGGACCTTGCCCACTAGGGCCCAGTGGTGGGTGGGCTTTGGAAATTTGAGTGCCTCTCTCTCTCTTTTCTTTCTTTATACATCTTTTTCACATGTGACCCAAGTTACTGACTGAAATCAGGATGCAGACTCACAGACCCTCGGCCACAGGGAGACTCAGCTATTTATTGGCTGAGCGTCTGGCCTCAGTCTGAGGCAACCATTCTGCCCTCCCTGGTGACCGTGTCTGTGCTGATTGCTCTGGTCAGTCTTCACCTTGCTTGCACTGTGCTGACACAGGCTCCTTGTGACCCCAGCTCGCACTTGTTAAATCTTAGTTTTCTTCCTGGGGAAGGGGCCCCTGCTCACGTGTGCCTGTTCTCAGTTCACAAGGACAGGGGAGGCCACATGACAGGAGGCCTGTCGCATGCCTGTTACCTCATGAGGGGCAGGCGTGGCTTAAGGAAATCAATTCAGTAGAAGCCTGTGGTTCCACGGGTGACCTGGCCGGAGCCGAGCCATGCTCCCAGAAAGGTAAATGCCCGAGGACTCTGCCATTCCAAGCTGTCGGTTCTGTCTCCAAATAGCAGTAATTTGGGGCTTCCGCTGCCACCATTCAAAATCTCCTCAAAAGGGGCACCTGGGTGGCTCAGTCGGTGAAGCATCTGCCTTTGGCTCAGGTCTTGATCCCAGGATCCTGGGATCGAGTCCCGCATCAGGCTCTCTGTTTAGCGGGAGCCTGCTTCTCTCTTTCCTGCTCCCCTTGCTTGTGCTTTCTCTCCCTTTCTCTCTCTGTCTTTGTCAAATAAATGAATAAAATCTTTAAAAAAAAAATCAAAATCTCCTGCAGAGACAGGGAGGAGCTGGGAGGTCTAGGATTCATTTCAATAGCAGCACCGTGTGGGAAAGTTTAATCCCTTGTAGGTCACACGCGAAGAGGCTAGGAACTCACGGGCAGCCCTTGCGTTGTGTGGCACCTTGCTAGGAATCTCTCTGCCAGGCTTCAGAGACACAGCCCGAGGGAGGGGGTGGTCACGTGTTTAGAGAATGTGCCTGGAGAGTAGGGTGTGCGCATGTGTATAGTACCCTAGGGTTGCTCTAACAAATTCCTACAAACTGAGGGGCTTGTAGGAAATTCTCTCATGGCTCCGGGGGCTAGAAATTGCCTACGCGGTGTCTGCAGAGCCTTGCTCCCTCTCGGATAGGTCCTTCCTTGGCTCTTCTTTGGCTTGTAGCTACGTGACTCCAATTTCTGCCTCTGTCATCACGTGACCTTCTTCCCAGGTCTCCCCTATGTCTCTGTATCCAAATCTCTTTCTCTTCCGAAGACACAGTCATTGGATTTAAGGCCCAGTCTCCTTAAGTATAACTTCGTCTTCACTTGATTACCCCTGCAAAGGCCCTATTTCCAATATGGTCACATTTATAAGTCCTGAAGGTAGGACTGAAACATATATGTGTTGGGGACTCAGCTCAACCCACTGTGGTATATAAGGCAAGGATGGAAGATTAGGTAAGAAGAAATATGGGGAGATTCTAACGTTAGATTGAGGATCTTGGATATTACTTGGTATGGAGGGCAGGGGAGCCAGGGAAAACGTGGAGATGACACCTTTCTTAGGATCCTACCCCTGGTAGCAGAATGTAGGTTGGGGGGATCGAGAAAGATACAGTCTGGTTAGTGTTGGGAGTTTACTATGTTAGTCTGGCAGATAAAGCAAGACCCGCCAATGGGAATGAAAATGGTAAATCCATAGGGGAGGTTTTATGTAGGTGGAATCAACCACTTGGCCATTGATAGAATACTGGATGGAAGACAGAAATGAAGAGAAGAGAAGAGAGGGAGAGAGGGAAGGAGAGAGAAGTTGGTTTTGCCATCCAGATAACAGAGATGAGAGAAAAAAGAAAAGTCAGTTTTCAACATTTGGACTCTCAGGTGTTGGAAGTTTTCCACAAAGACAGATTCAACAAAGAGTTGGGGATGTGCGTATAGACCTTAAGCAGAAAACACCCACTGTAAGAGAGTTTGTAGTAAAAGGAACATTATAGCTTGTATTACTGTTTCCTGGTTTTCATTTTGGAGGGAAAAGTGAAGGGAAAGTGGTGGGGGTTAAGCATATCGTCTTACCTGAAACAAATCTAGGAGATAGAAGTTGAGAGGAGAAATTGGAGTCAGAAAGCTCTAAACCATGAAAATCTCAGCAGTTTAATAAGACTATTGAAATATTTCCTTATGAATCACTGCAGTCACAAAAAATGGAGGGTCCAGTTCCATCTTGAATTTACTCACTACTGCTTTCATTTGATGTTAAGGAGAATTAACAATCCTGGTGAGACTCAGTTTCCTGTTTAGCTCCATGTGAGCAAGTCAAATAGTGTGCTTGAAAGAGAGACAGAAAGACCAAGGCAGAGAGACAGAGGCAGAGAGAGAGACAGAGTGATAGAGACAGACAGAAGACGGAGAGAGAGAGAGACAGAGACAGAGACAGAGAATTTTCCTTTATATATTTTTTAAAATAGGAAGTTTCAGTGGAGCACAATTCATAGGTATTGATCAACATTTGAGACTGATGGATTCCACGTATTTTGGGGATAGCCGTGGAATAGTGTAGGGACCATTTCTGGAAACACTGGCAACTTGAGGGTAAAAATGTGAGAGGGACAAATCAGAAGAACAGTCCTACTTGGAAACACAGGTGTAAATGACTCTTCCCTCCATTTTCCTCCTGGTTGTCCAACTCAATGACATGTGGAGATCAGCTGTACTTGAATTTATTGTGACATTAATTCTAAAGGGGAACATTCAGCATTTTCTACAGTGGGTACAAAAAGAGTAGGGAGCAGTGATAGTGAACTTTGAGGAAAAAATACATTTGAACTTAAAAAGTGACTAAAAATTATATTTGAACTCAAAAAAATATTTGAACTAAAAAGTCACTTTTGCTTTTTGTTCTCTCTGTACTCACGACTAGACCCATTATTTATTCTTCATTATTCCAAAGGTTGGCCTCTGTTCTGAATTTCCTAGCTTTTATAAGAACATTAATGGTGGTTCCGTGTTCATCTTTCAAACACTATTGCACTCATGTGGAATATAAGGTGACTTTTTAAAGAGTTATTTGTTCTAAATATTTGAACAAATTTTGTTCCTTTCAGTATATTGCTTTTGGGCTATGAACAGTACTCAACTTTCCGAGTAATTGAAATGAATGATTATAAATGAAAACTTATAAACATGAATGAGACACAGTCTCTGTTCTCAGGAGCTTAAAATGTAAAAATAAATAAATAAATAGCCTGCCATCTTTATAAATAATTATAATCAAGATCGGTATCTTAGTCCATTCAGGTGGGTATAGCAAAATATCATAGACCAGCTAGGTTATAAACAACAGAAATTTATTTCTCAGTTCTAAGGGGTGGAAGTGCAAGATCAGGTATCAGCATGGTCAGGTAAGGGTACCTTTTGTGTTGAAAACTTCTCGTATCCTCATACGCTGGAAGCAGCTAGGGAGCTCCCTGGGGGCTCTTTTATAAGAGTGCTAGTCCTTCATAAAGGCTCCACCCTCATGACTGAAGCACCTCACAAAGCCCCACCTCCTAACACCATCACATTGGGCATTAGCATTTCAACATATGAAATTTGGGGGACACAAACATTCATATCAGAGCAACTGGCTACGTAATTTGTAGGACCCAGGGCAAAATGAAAATGTGGGGCTCCTTGTTCAGAGATTAAGTATTTCAAGACGGTGACCATATAGCATTCATCTAAGCGGGGGACTATTCTGAATGCAGGGCCCTGTGCACAGGCTGCATATCCATGAAGCTGGCCTTAATCAAAATATGAGCCAGATATTGATATAGATGTCACTGGGGAGGGGGACGCCTGGGTGGCCCAATCAGTTAAGTGTCTGCCTTCAGTTAGGGTCATGATCTCAGGGGGTGGAGACCCAAGTTGTGTTCCCTGCTCAGTGGGGAGTCTGCTTCTCTCTCCCCTCTGCCCTCATGCTCTCTCTCTCCCTCAAATAAAAATATATAAATAAATAAAAGAAGATGGCATTGGGAAGTGCGCATAGAAACTGGGCCCTGGCTACCTCTATGATTTCATTTCCAACCATTTCTTCTCTTCAACGCTGACTTTCTTTCTACACATTTCAGGTACAAAGCATGATGACCTAGGGTTTTCACTCTTGCGGTTTCCTCTGGCTGGCACACATTCCCCCAGATCATCACCTGGCTAACATTCTTCCACCATAAATCTTTGCTCAACTATCACTTCTTCAGAAAGACCTTCCCTGACAACCCTATCTAAATAGCCACTTCCTATCTGTCTTCTTACCTGGTTTTACTTGTCTTAATAACACACTCCCTGGTTGACCAGATGTCTATGTGACTAGTATTTCCTGATCGTCTTCCCCAGACAAAATGTAAACTGTGTGTGAACAGGGCCTTTGTTTTATTCACAGCTGTATCCTTAGCACATGCAACAAGGGTTGGCATAAATAAGGAACTGCAGAAAGGATTAAGTGAATGAGTAGATGAATGACACGCTGCTATAGGATCCACTGTTTTTGCCTTGGTGAACAGCGCTGTTTCCAGGTGGTTCTAGTCTTTGATAAAAGAATTGACTAGGATGGCAGGTGATGTGTGAAAGGCATCCCACAGTTACAAAAGGACAGGAATGGTAGAGCATGGCATGTTTATAAATATTCCTTTACCTTCTGTTCTCCCAGGACCAGTATTTTGCAAAGCCAAGCAACTGTATTGTCTAATTGTATCTCTTATCTGTATATTGTGAGTTCTATTCTGTCCATATACCTTATCCAGTGTGCTGACAAATTCATCTTTATATCTGGGGGCATGTTTCAGTGTCTGCTTTACTCACAGATCTATTTCCTAAGGACTTCTTCCCATCATCCCTGCTAAACGGATAGGTCCAGGAGGCCATGTTTGGCTCTATTATATCTCCATGTTTGCCATGGAAGATTGGGGCAGAACTGAACACCTGACCCAATGTCAATCATTAGCTTGCTGGTCCATCAGCGAGCTCTGGGTAAATCAGCTTCTCTCACAAAAATTTGAACAGAGACATAGACACTCTTTCCAACTGGTGATGGGTGTTGGACCTAACAGACTCAGAGCTGGTGGCTACGTTGAGTCCAATGAAAAAACAACACAGGCAGAGAGGAAAAGAGACAAGAAACACAGAAATAGAGAAAGAAGGAAGACCATGGAGCTGCTGAGAAATGGAGAGACTCTTTTTCTGAGAGTTTCCCAGTTGCACGGACCAGCTGTATTTTTGGTTCCTCTCTCTGGATGAGATCACTTTCCTATCCTTATAATAACCCACTTTGGGCAATTGACACCCTCACTCTCCAAAACTGAGCCAGAAACTAACCAGAAAAACACAACTACTGGGAAATGCATCTTTCTGGTTATTCAAATATTCGTTTCAATAATATTTAAGGCACCACAATAGCTACTGCAGGGGATAAAAAGGTAGTAAGTGACAAAATTCATTCTCTTGAGAGGATGTGGACTTTGTTGGGAAAAATACACATATGACAAAGCAGGGTTAAGAGCTCATGGAGTGAAGGGATCCTTGTAGACGATGTTGTGTGAAGGCTTGGTGCCAGTTTTGGAAGGTTAGGTAAGATGCAGGAGTTTTTTTTGGGTGAGGTGAGTTGGAGAAAGGTATGAAGAAAGCATCTGCAAGGCTGTGAGACTGTCCTGTTCAGAACAGAGTTCATGTATGTAAATAAGAAAGCTAAGGCTGTTTGGGTACAAATTCTTCTGGAATGTTGAAGCCTTTGCTATTCTGGCTGAGGAATTTGGGCTTTACTCGGGAGACATTAGAGTGGCTGAAGTGTTGTGAGGAAGGCAGCTACACGGAACACTGTTGCATTGACAGGATTCGTCTGGAGCATGGATAGATCAGAGGATGTATCAAGTGCTCCTGGTGCCCTGTGACATGCATCACTGGTCCATATCTGACTTCAGCTGCAGCTGGGATGGACAGCTCCCAGGTACACTGACAGGATCCCACCTCAAGGGCAACAACCAGATCTCTTGGGTTTCTGCCTTCAGAGCTTTCTCTGAAGCCAGCAGTGCCATGATGCCTCACAGAACTGCCCAGAACTATGGGGGAGATATACATTCTGGGCTCACTTCAACTGCTGGGGATTGGGAATCACATGATAAATGCCTCAGTCTCCTGTCCTTCAGAAGGACATGTCATGAACATTCTGGAACGTGCTTCAGAAGGTCTCCGATAGGATTGAGTCCTATATATATATATGTATATTACTACAAAATCACTCAACTATTGCTTTCCAAGTTCCAAAGAATATTTCCATCTCCATCCGGTGCTCCTTTCCTCCTGGGTTACAGATAGGACAATAGTGACAATAGTTTTATCTGTCGGGCCTCTGTGATTTTACAGGCACAGTTTTAAGCACTTTACATGAATCAATTCATTTATTCTTCACATCAATCCTGGAAAATGGATACAATGCTTAATTCCATTTTGCAGATAAAGAGCACTGAAGTAAAGGGATATTGAGCGTCTAGTTTGCCGACGGTGGGGACTGGATCGGAGCCCAATCCAGTCTGATCCACACCACAGAAGACCCATTCTTCACTAGGTGCCCCCATTTCCAAGGAACCTCAGATTGGAATTAATTTCTTCCTTTAGGGGCCATGGGGGAGTTCAGGTGAGAAAGATGGGCTCATGTACCTGGAGGTGCATATTCCAGCTGGAATTTAACTCCCAATATGAGAAGAACAACGGGAGAAAGTTGACACCCCCCCCGCCCCGGCCAGAGAGGTCCCCCATGAAAGCTGATGCTGACCTCCGCTCTGAGGTCCACGGTAGTTTGACTGGGAGGCACAGGTGGGAAAGCAGCCTGCTCCCAGCCAGGGCCCACGCGGGTCACTCCGGAGCGGGGCAGGGGCATTTACAATCCACTGTGATGAAACCCACACTCACTTTCAGAGGCTCATGAAGCAGAAGGGATTCACTTACCTCTTCCATCTCTTGCTGCTTCTGGGTTCTAACTCCGGCCTCCACCTGAGCCTCCTTCTTTCTAGCACCTGGGCCTCGTACAGCCGAAATGAAATGACCTGTAATGTGCGCACCTAGCGCTCATGTTTGGAGTGAGCATATGTACTCCAAGGCCTTAGGGATCCCTTCTCCTGGGCTTCTCTACCTGCTAAGTAACTCACTGACTAGCTCATCCATGGGCTTCTAATGCACAATTTGACGCATATCCCTGGCAACAGGTCTGTGGGATGTGGAATGCAGTAGGGGCTCAACTGGAAGTGTGTTGGGAGAATAATCCATTAAAGAGGGGAAAAATCAATAGCACAATTAGGGACCATTTCATCCTATAATGACGCCAGCTGCTGGGAGGGCCACCACTAGCGGGTGCGGCCTCTAATGGCGTGTGCTGTCTGTGGCTCTCATCAGCCCCTCTGCCTTCCCAGGATGTGATGTCCTCTTAGGACACCAAGGATGTCGAAAATACAGCAGACGCAAGGCATAAATATCCTGTCTTCATCAACAATACACCAGAACGATTTATTACGAGACTAAAGACATCCTTCCCCAATCAGCTAAACTTCAGGGACAATGCAGTTTCACTTCCCAACGTGTTTTCTCTTTGGTTTTCTTCTTTTCTTCTTCTCCTTTCCCATGGAAAGCATTTACAGCACCCAGACAGCTGATTTTTACCATGTCAAAGAAACACAACATTCCCTGGGAAATTGTGCATGGGGAATGACTTACATGTACAAGCCATCCTTTTTGTGTCTGCAAAAGAGTTCAAGTTTACCGCCTTGGTCCTTGATAAGCATCGTCTTTCAAGATCATTCATTGATTCATTCTAGAAACATGCATTCGGTGCCTACTGTATGTTAGTCACATTGTGTGGGGCTGCTGAAAAGTTCATTCAAAATATAGATTATTGACATTTCCCCAAATAAAAGGCCAACCTCAAGACCAACCATGAGCACATCATTTTAAAATCACTTAAAACTGAAGTTATTTTAGTTGTGTTTGGAGCTAAAATAATTAAGACAAAAAAAATTTAAGCTTTTAGCAGTAGAAATGTTCCCTATTAGTTTTAGTGTAATTAAAATTGAGTATTTTAGAGTTGAAAAAGAAAAAAACAACAGGATAAAGTGGAAGTGGAAAAGCAATTTGAGAATCCTGGTTTGATTCTTTAATTAAGTGTCCCTGACGCCTTCCTCTGACATCTGAGATGGTCCCACATACAGGTATGGTGTAGGGTTCTGTGTTCCGTTGGCCATTCAGCCTTCTTGTTTCCCTAACATCACTCAGATCCCAGGGACGAGCAATCATTTTTTAAATGCCTCCTGGTGGCTAACCACCCCGGCCCCTGCCCCCAACACAGGAACACGTCTCTCCTCCTCTCCATCTTATGTCCTCCAGGGAAAAAAGCACTTAAAAGTCGATCTTTCAGGGGTTCAATTCACATGCCCCTTTCTCATTTCCCAGTGCTCAAGAGGAACAAGAAGTGCATGCACAGAACATGATGTCAGAGCTCCCTGCTCGTGGCCTCGCTTCCTTTTGCCTTTGAGGCTCGTGGGCAGTGGGCGCCCGTGCATCAACTCTCCGATCAGGACCACAGGTGCCCACTTGTCCATTGTGGTCCCAACCACTTCCTTTTTCCTGACCTCCCCCAAGGAAGCCAGGCGGTGGGGTGCATTTTAAAAGCAAGGCTACCCTCCCACGTTATCACCAAGGCAACATCAGGGCATCTGTCATGGGTGATGGTGCTAAACTGGAGACATCTTCAACCGGGGTTTTGAGTTGTTTTTTCCAAAAACTGGTCATCTGCTTGCTTTTGTTGTGTGTTGAGAAGGGGCCATCATGGCCAGGAAGGCCGGATCCGTAAATAAATAAGGGTAATTAAATCTAATGCTTGACAAACGACATACGCTCATCGCTGAGGTCAGGAAAGCATATCAGTTCTCACATCAGAATTACATTATTGCAAGCGGTAGGGTTTGGGTTTTCCCCCTCGTAGTTCTCATGCATTAACCATCGCTAGAGACAGGATACAGGATGCAGTGATTATCCATTACTGAGCAGGCCCCTGAATTGCATTTCGCCTAATAGTTGTGCTTGCATTTTCGTAGCTGCTTGTTCAACTTGTTGCTTTGGGTTCAGTTTTCCTTCCTGCAGAGCTCCTGCAAGAAGAGGAACATTTCTATCTGTTATGTGTGTGGGGGGGGGGGGGGGGCGGGGGCAGGGAGCGAGCACGACATGTCACCATCTTCCAGGCCACTTGTCAGCTAACTTATTTGCACATCCAAGATGATAACTCTGTCCAGATACACATGGCCTCTCAAGTCAGGATTTTAAAATATCTCGTATTTCAAAAGTAGTGTGATCTGTACATACATAGCAAGGAATTCTAGTAACTACTTCCTTTCAGGTCTTCTTATTTTTTAACTGAAATTCTACTGATCAATTTGATTTGATAACCAAGAGTAATACATGTTTTGTACAAATGTCAACTTGCTGTCCTCCCTCTGTATGCCCCTCCTCCCCTGCCCTCTTGAAATCGTTAAAAGCTCAAAGAACTCCCCATTTCCGGACATGACCTTGAACACTCCCAGTACGGCTGAGTCCAGATCTCTCTCTATTGTGGTGCTTGGGGTGCTTTTCACCAAAGTGCTGCTGTGCTGTTTTGGAACCACCCAGGACAACCAGTAACCAACAGGAACAACCAACAGGAAGCACCTGCCTTAACACACTCCAGAACCCTGGCTCGGACCGAAAGTGTCTTAACTTACTAAACTTCAGCTTTAAAAAGCGCTCTGAAGTGTTTCGTCCCGTGATGTTTGCCTGGACGTCCCTTGGTTTGGATTAATCAACCGAAATTTGTTTTGCCCTCAATCCAAATGAAACAGAATTAACCTTGAGGGAGGACGGACGTATTCTTCTTGCAAGGCCCTGGGAGTTGAGCCATTCAGGAGTGTTTCGTATTTATTCCCAAGCATAATGGGAGATCAAGGGGATAGGAGTAGTCGATAACATTTGTATCTGGTTGCCAAAAATATATATGTTCCAAGTATAAAACAGAAAATTTGAAACGGAAAAAAAAATAATATAGGAAAAATATTACTTGACACGATACAGCTCCTCTGTCAAAACTTTCATCTAAATATCCAGACATATTTGCACACTCACACACAAATCCTAGTTACATGTGTTCCTTTTTACCAAAGAAGAGGGTTTTATGATACAAATGTTTTTGCCCCATGCTTTGCTTTTTACAATGTATTGTGAATATTTTCTCCTGAGGCTAGTATAACAGCTTCCTTGTGTCTCGTCTTATGAATGGGTCATAATTTGCTTAGAAATGAAGCTGTTTTAGGCATTATGCACATTTTTATCTCATGATTATCTTTGCATTTAGCTTCATGATTTCTTTAAAATAAATTCCCAGAAATGGAACGGCGGGGTCAAATGTAATGCACATTCTTCGAAGCCGTTAATACCTGTAACTTAGTTGTCTAGAAAAAGCAGTACCATTTTGGACTCAAATAAGTGGAGTAACTATCTCGATGGCCTTATGATAAACATGAATAGTACGGCATACCATGTGCCAAGTGCTGCGTTAAGGGTTTTATAGGCATTTCCCACGTAATTCTCACGCTGCTGTCTAAGGTAGCGCAGCTATCGTTTGCATTTTACAGATGTGTAGGAGGAAGCCTACAGAGCATGAGTGAATTTGACCAGAATCCCATGACTCTGGTTTTGACTTGGAAGCCTGACTCTTAGCCACCACTGCATAGACTGATAGATGTACGTGCACATTTATTGAGTACCTACTGAATGCAAGGCACAGAGCTGGGGCACTGCAAGGGGCCTTTACATGTGAATCAAGTACAATCTTTGTTTCCCGGGCCTTCTAATCCAGTCCAGGGAAAAAATAGATGCATTCATGAACATAAAATATAGTTGGGCCCAGTAATGGCGATAGAAGAATGATGTGGGATGTGAAGGAAGGGGAGGCTACAATCAGCTGAGAAGACTGGGAAACACTTTGAAAGGACAGGAATTATTCAAGCTGACCTTTAAAGACATGAAGAAATTATACCTGTGGAAATGGAGCGTGGGGCTTTCCAGCAGAAGAACTGTGTTGGAATCATGGCAATGGAGGAACATCCCTGGCCACAAGGAAGAAGAGTTTGATGGTAAGGAAGGGGGTTGTGGGAAACACGATGCTAAGATGTAGCTGGAAGGAGAGTCATGGAAGTCTTTGCTGAATTGAGGAGATTGGATTTGATTCTGTAAACAGTTGGGGGTGTCATTGAACATTTTTAGTGAAGATACATGATTCGTGTGCTGAAAGTTAATCCGAGAGTCATTTGAAATGTGATTCGAGCAGAACAGATTGGGGATGGCAACCTAAGTCAGTGTCAGGAAGAAAATGCATAATCTTTAGGTAGAATCAAGATTTGACATTTGATTGGATATAGGGGCCAAAAGGGAAAGAATGAAAGATTTCTCTAAGGTTTTAGCCCTGAGTGACAGGGAGGCCAAGAGTTATTACTGAAATGAGGATGGACATTAAGAGCTGGGGCTGGTTAGGGAAAAGACAAAATCAACTTTGGAACAGGTTAAACCTGAAGCGCTAGTGAATAGTGGGGACACCAGCTGAAAATCTGCCCTTGACCTTAGGAGAGGGTTCAAGACTTTGGAAATAGATGTAAGCATTATCCATAGGGAAGCCATAGCTGAAGCCATGAACTTGAATATTACTTTCGAAGGAAATGAATAGAGAAAAGGACGATGCCAGTGAGGCTCTTGCAAACTTTGAAAATGGAAACGAGAAGAGAAATGAGCCAAAGAAAGTCAGGATCAGTGGCGAGATAAGAGGATGGCTTAGCGTGTTCTGAGCTTAGGAAACCAAAGATAAAGAGACTTGCAAGAGCAGAAGCTGGTGAAGAGCAGGAAACAATGGTTTTGCAACACTGGGGAGAAAATGTCCCAGAGGTTCCCAGGCAAATGATGGCTGAAAATAGATCTTGAGACTTGGCAAGAGTCATGTTATAGGTGGTCCCTTAGAGGGTCACCTCAGTGGAATGCTAGGGAAGGGGTCCAAAGCAGGGAGGGATTTGGATGTTTTTGAAAAATGTGGAAGCAGTAAGAAGAAAAGAAGATAACTTGAAGGTGTGAAATACACCAATGTGCACACACACATACACATGTCATAGACGTAAAATATGCATAGAATATGGAGAAGAGTGACCGTGCTTATAAGCTGAAGATAAGGAGCCAGAAGCAGCATCAGGCATGGAATGGAAATACAGGCAAGAGGAAGTAACTGCTGGGAAAAGGCCCAAAGGAGGAGAAAGAAGTAAGCGAAAGGGCCCAGGTGAAAAGGTTATCTACTAACATGGTATGTCTTCTGGAGGAGGAGAGTTAAGAGCGGTGTAGATATGGAGGGAACAGCAAATGAGGGACTTGCCCTGATGCTGTCTTGGCTTGGTAGAGAGGGAGGTGTGTTCTTCTGGGGAGCATGGGGGCCAGGGTGGAAGAAGGCCTGGGGTGGGTGATGTAGGACAGACACAGTAAGGAAACCATCATACTCCGCCTTTTATTTATTCTTAGCAAAACTAGTAATGGGAAATACTCTCCCTAAGAATCCTAGCTTAACTTTTTCTATACAGAATATTCTGCTGTGAAGCGTTAAAGAAGACAGAGGAGGGGCAGAGTAACAGATGGGGCACAGGTGTTTTCAGACATGGAGAGTTTGTTCAAGTGTTTAGAATGAATTGAAGGTCTTCTCCCCTGTCAATTTCCTTGCAATAAGAAAGTGGTAGGATATCATTTTTCTTTGTGAAATGGTATGTGAGGATATGTAAAAGCTTTGAGGCATTTTACGTTCTTAATCTACTACATAAAGCTAGATTTGCACATGGATGGAAACTGGAAGGAAACATGAACAATGGAAAATAATCGTATGGGAATAATAAGTATTTAAGTATTTTCTTTTCTCTATTACAAACCATGTATAATGCTTCTGGCTCTATAGTTGTTTTAAATGTAGAGAATGCTTTAAAATTGTTCTTTTCATGATAACGTGTGCCGTCTCTTTCTGGACACTTGAGGTTTAATTGACATATGCACTCAGATTCTTGTGAGTCTCATGGTAGCAGAGTGACCCTTTTGTATCAGAACTGAGCTAATTCTGTAGAAGCTTTGACTCAACTACTCATGACCTATTCCAGGAAACGCATTACGAAGGAGCCAGCAGATAACAAATCTCCAACTTAGGAAGAATTGCTTCTGGAAACTGCAAAGCATGAGATAAGGTTTATTCCATGGGAGCTGACTTTATCCAACCCCACACTCGAGTGATGTAGTGGGTTCTGAGTAAGCTGTGTACACAGAACTGATAAACTCTGCACTAAATTAATTAAGAATTCTATTGCTTTAATAGCTTGTCTTCAAAGACCAATGACTAATGCCAGGATTTATTATGCAAACAACAACAAAAAAAGGGCTATGTAAATTTTATAATGGGAGATCTAGGGTCGTATTAAATCATCTCCAGATCTGTTGATCTTTCTGATATCTAAGCTACGCTATACAGAATTACTAGATCACAGAGATCCAAGGATTCTTTAGCAAGTAGAATACTACATTTTGCCACTGAGCTTAGAGTTTGTAACAAATTGTTGTTGTAACAACAATTGTGCCATCTGAGTTTCATGACACCCCTTAAAAGAAGATATGATGAGTTCCAATTTATAGACATGGATGCTGATTCATTAAGATTCTGCTTCCTGGAACTCTGTCCAAGGAAGCTTAACTACTTAAGTGGTATGGCTGGAATTTTGACTCCAGATGTTATACTTCATGTCCAATTCTTTTTCTTCTGTGTCCCCCATGCATTGAGATCTTGCTTGATTTTTCCCCTTTCTCTTCCTTTTTTTTTCCCTAACAATAAGGAAACTCAGACTCAGAGAGGCTAAGTGATGGCACTGTTAGTTACTGATGAAACCAGAACTAAATCTGGACCCATCACCCTGGCTAGGGCTCCTTCACCTTATGCTTTGGAGTAGAGGACAGGTATAAAGCTGGAGCTTCTAAGTGCTATTCCATGATGATTCACATGTATGGTTTATCCGTCTTTCTGTAAAAATATAAGTCAACTGTTCATTTGTACAAATGTATGTCCAAGCCAGGGCATATGGATGCATAACACTCTAGGATAGGGCCAACCATCCTATTACCATCAACCTTGTGTTAGCGCCCTCTGTTAGCTCTGTTGCCCATACTGGGTCTTGGCGCTCTGCTACCATTATATCCCATACTCTCTTCCGACAATAGATGACATTTCTGGTAGAATGCTAAATCATGCACGTTTCATTCTGCTCCACCCCATATCCTCTACGGATCAGACTGAATCATCTGCTCCAGTAATGGAATGTTATCCTCAACGTTGGAGGTTCCATGGCTTAGATGCTGGACCAGAGCCTGTTACTATACTTTTCTGAATCACTCTAAGCACTCCCAGGTGATGTCCACTAGTTGCAATTAGAAAATGAGGCCATAATGAAAATATGTGCATTCGTCTTCTAATGCAGACACACTGGCACTCCCGTGTGTTACATCCCTACAAGTGGAATACATCAGTTGAATAGTATTGACATCTACAGGTTAACAAGAGAATTAACAAATGGCGCTCTAAATCATGACTCTGCTGGTTTAATGAGAACTGCCTAAGACTTCTAGTTTCCTATCATTGCCATCGTCATAAACATTGATTCACTCCTTCCCCTGGCAGGGACTGTTCTTCAAGTTACATGTATCAAGTACATATATCAGGGTCTTCAAATTACATGAATCCAATTTTCACAACAATCCCAGGCAAAAACCCATTTTGCAGATGAGGAGATTGAAGCACATAAATTTTCTCTGATTTGCCCAGGGCCATGCAATTTGTGTATGGAGCTGGAATTGGATACTCAGCAGTCTGAAACTATCACTGTCGGCTTTTTCTCTCCACATTTGGTATTGAAAGAATTTTACAAAAGAATTTGACAAAAAGATGGGTGGAAATGTTTTTACGTTGTTGTTTTAATTTGTGTACACATGATTTCTCGGATATATAATATGAGGATGAGCATCTTTCTGTGTGTTTGTTGTCTACCCAGACTTCCTCTTGCATCCGTTGCTTATTCATAATCTTTGCCCATTTTCCTTTTGGGTTGCCTGTTTTTTGTTTTGTTTTGTTTGTAATGTTTTATTTGGGTTACCGTTTTGTTTTGTTTTGTTTTTATGTTAGTCACCATACAGTACGTCATTAGTGTCGGTTTCTTTTTGATTTTGGATAGTGTGTCAATTACATATTGCCACTTAACAAATCACCCCAAACTTAGTAACTTCAAACACCATCGGTAACTTTATTACTATCTCTTATGGCTTTGTGGATTGACTAGGCTCGATCAGGTCATGCTCACTTGGCATCTTTCAAGCAGCTGCAAGTCAGATGGTGGCTGGGGCTGGAGTCAACTGAAGCTCATTCGCTCACCTACAGTGGCTACTGCTAGCTGTTGATTAGGATCTCAGCTGGAAAGTTCAGTGGGGCCGTCTACCTACAGCTCCCATGTGTCCTGGGCTTCCTTGAGACACAACGGTGAGGTTCTGAGCACAAGCCTCAGAGGAGGTCAAAGCAGAAGTGCCTGATTTTTGTTTTGTTTTTTAATGACCTTGCCTCAGAGTTGACATAGCCTCACTTTCAGTGTATTCTACTGGTCAACGCAGACACAAAGTCTCACCCAGGTTCAAGGGGAGGGGTTGCAAACTCTGCCACTCCAGGAGAATAGTCAACATCATTGTAAATAGGACGTCTGAGACGGGATATTTCATGGCAGCTGTCTTTGGAAAAGTCGTTCAGGCACAGAGACAGTAATACTTCCTCCAAGTCTTTGCCTGTTATTTCCAATTCTTAAGAGTGTCTTTTGATACACAGCAGCTTTAATTATGATAGAGTCAATTTCATCAAACTTTTCCCTTTTTGTTTGTGTTCTTTTGTTGCTTTTCTAAGACATCATTATTCTGTTCCACAGTTTTAGTCATGTGCTGTAAGATAAGGGTCTAATTTGCTCTCTTTCCATATGGACAGGTGTTGAAATTTGTGGTATATACTTTTCTTTTTTTTCTTTTTTTATTTTATAATATTTTTTTATTATATTATGTTAGTCACCATACAGTACATCCCTGGTTTTTTGTGTAAAGTTTGATGATTCATTAGTTGCGTATAACACCCAGTGCACCATGTAATACGTGCCCTCCTTACCACCCATCACCATTCCCCCATCCCATTCCCCCATCCCCCTCCCCTCGGAAGCCCTCAGTTTGTTTCTCAGAGTCCATAGTCTCTCATGCTTCATTCCCCCTTCTGATTACCCCCCTTTCTTTATCCCTTCCTTCTCCTACCGATCTTCCTAGTTCTTATGTTCCATAGATGAGAGAAATCATATGATAGTTGTCTTTCTCTGCTTGACTTATTTCACTTAGCATAATCTCCTCCAGTGCCGTCCATGTTGCAGCAAATGTTGAGAAATCGTTCTTTTTGATAGCTGAGTAATATTCCATTGTATATATGGACCACAGCTTCTTAATCCAGACGTCAAGTCATAGTGCAATTTGCAAATATTAGATCCAAGGATACAGTATCGAAAGCGGCCAGGGCAAAGAAATTTCTTATGTACCAAGGCAAAGATATCAGAATTACGTCAGACCTGTCTACACAGACCTGGAATGAGAGAAAGGGTTGGAGGGGCATTTTTAAAGCTCTTTCAGAGAAAAACATGCAGCCAAGGATCCTTTATCCAGCAAGGCTGTCATTCAGAATTGATGGAGAGATAAAGACCTTCCAGAATCGCCAGTCATTGACCAATTTCGTAACCATGAAACCAGCCCTACAGGAGATATTAAGGGGGGTTCTATAAAAGTAAAAAGGCCCCAAGAGTGATACAGAACAGAAAGTCACAATCTATACAAACAAAGACTTTCTTTTTTTATATTATGCTTTCTCAAGATATCTGGGTGGCTCAGTCAGTTAAGCGTTGGCCTTTGGTTCAGGTCATGATCCCAGGGTCCTGGGATGGAGTCCTGCATCAGGATCCTTGCTCAGTGAGGATCCTGCTTCTCCCTCTGCCTGCAGCTCCCACTACTTGTGCTCTCTCTCTCTCTCAGATAAATAAATAAATAAATAAATAAATAAATAAATAAATAAATAAATAAAAATTTTGAAAGGACAAAATATGCTTTCTTTACTTCTAGCTGATTGGTTTTTTAAAAGTGTTCCTGATACCCCCTTCCCTCCCACGATTTACTTCATTTCCTTCTTTGGAAAGCATGTGTTTTATTTCCATCTTTAGTAGTCACACACTTTTAACCCATAAACTTGACATAATGAAGTCTACATTTTATTTGCATCTCCACCCTTCTTCCCCCAAATATAAGAGCCTTAGAAGGTTTTAACTGTAATGACCCTTATTAGCCTATGATGTTGTGGTATAATAGTCTATTTTTTCTTGCTTTTATATAAAAACTAGTCAGTATTATTGCTTTACTTATAGCCCATGTTTATTAGAGATATCTGTATGTTTGCAAATGTCGTCATCCACTATTGTTTTATTTTCTCCTCACATCCTTCTGGGTTCAATTTCCTTCTCTATACAAACCAGGTTTTAATGGTTCTTTCAGTACAGATTTAGAAGTATAAACTCTCTCAACGTTTTTTTGTCTGAAAATATCTCTCAGCCATTTAAAGCCATTATTCCATTTTCTTCTTGCCTTTATTGTTGCTGACCAGAAGTTCTCCATAATCTAACTGCTGTTAATTTGTACGTGTATTTCTGTTTGTTTAACCATTCTGTCTTTGTCCTCCATGCTTTCCAGTTTCACTCTGTTTAGTTAAAATGCCAATAACCTTTTCATTTGAATTGGGTTTATTTAACGTAAGGACTCATATCTCTCAACAATTTTGAAAAATTCTTCACCATTGCCTCCTCGAATATTACAACTTCCTTATTCTATTTGATCTTTCTGGAATTCCTACTAGATTCATTCTAACTGTTCTTATTCTATCCACCACATCTCTAGCTTACCTTCTTTTTATCCCTTTATCTGTCTGTGATTCATGCTGTATAATTTCCTCAGTATTGACTTTCAGTTCACTAATTCTTTATCAGCTTTGTCTAATTCATTGATTAACCCATCCATTGGGTTTTAATTTTAATGTCTTCTTTTATTATTTCTAGAAATTCTATTTGGTTATTCTTCGTATTTATTTATTTTTTTTACACAGAGAGAGAAAGCACGATCGGTGCGGAGGGGCAGAGGGAAAGGGAGAGAAAGAATCTCAAGCAGACTCCTTGCTCATCAGAGCGCCCGACGTGGGGCTCGATCTCACAACTCTGAGATCATGATCTGAGCCAAAATCAAGCGTTGGATGCTTAACCAATTGAGCTACTCAGGCACCCCTCTATTTGGTTATTATTAAAATTTGCAACTTTTCTTTGGTCCGTAGTATCTTGTTCTACTTATTGAATTGTATTCTGTCTTTTATATCTTCGTTTTAACCTCATACATTTACACTTTTTTTTCAGATGTCTTTAGGTATCAAACATTCCTGAGCAGAGTTTTCTGCTCTGTTTAGAATGGAGCATTCATTGGTGTATTTTAAAATTCCTTCCTGTGCATTCATTTTCGGTGAGAATTATATCCTTCATGGCCTGGGTTAAGGAAGGTCCCTCTGAAGTAGTTTTGCATTTGCTTTTGCTGGGTATCCCAAGTACCCACTAGGCTAAGGCAAACTTTATGTGAAATTCTCATTCTGAAGATTTGTGTATCACAGAGGCAGTGCAATGCAGTTTCTCAATCATGCTGCTTTAGAGTTTCAGGTTTTCATGGGGATCTCCCCCCCCCAAAAAAAATCTCTGACTATGGAAAATCTTCCTTGCAATCTTGACTAACCAGGTAGGGGAGACTGGGGGTGGGGTTATTTGAAAATTCTGACCGTATGCAAATGTTTCCGTGTCAACGTCCCACCTTGAGTGGGTCATAAACCTGGCTTCTAAGCCCCGGTGGCTGCAAGGTCCAAGTCATGAGCGTCTCCCTCCTCCAAAAGCTTTTTCTCTCCTTCTGTCACCAGGCCAGCTACGGTTTCAGTTCCAGTGCTTACAGACACTGCTTTCGGTTCCCTCTTCATTTCTGGAAACTAATTTTTTTCTATCTTGCGTAGTCATTTATCTATTTAACTTATTATTCTCATTTTATCCAGCATTATTGCCTTTTACCGTCAGGATTTCTAGGCTAGCTTTGTCTGCTCTGTGGCCAGAGTTAGACACGTACAGAAGGATTGAGTAAACTCTGGGTGAAGCTTGGGATTAGAGCTTTCCCACGGTCTTGGGGCTCACCGAGCCAGCTAAAAGGTTATGCTCTGGGTTCGACTCACAGGTGATAATAGCTCCTCTAATGGTGTCAGCTTTGTGTGGTGTCCACGAGGGTCCTGACTTTCACTGATTCTGGGCTCTAGGAGACTCTTTCCTGGAATGTGTTTGCAGGATATTAATATACAGACAGAAAAAGATTTTATGTTTATGTGAGTTTGGAAAATTATGGGTTAAACCAATTTAAACATGTTTCTGTACTGCGGTATTTCTCAGAAAAGAAGAAAGAAGCAGCTGTCTTTAGCATCGCTCCTGAGTATAAAAGGAAGTAGAAAGGAACATGTCTAAGCGTGAGCAGTGGTTGGCAACATAGGATGAAAACCAGGTCAGAGCATCTCTGAATCCAACCCCGGAAAGCAGCAGAGAGTTCAGCTTTGGGGGCTGCTTCACTGGTTTTGTTCCAAGCCTCTGACTGTCCATTTAGCAGGGACTCTTTTTAATTTTAATTTAATTATTTTATAATTTAGGGAAAACCCTCCCATGATTTACACAAAAGTGACTTTTGGCATAATCAACTTTTAAAAAAAAAGATTTTATTTATTTAGTTATTTGAACGAGTGTGAGAGTGGGAGAGCGCGAGTGCAGTGGAGGGGCAGAGGAAGAGGGAGGGGCAGAGGAAGAGGGCGAGGCAGACTCCTTGCCAAGCGCAGGGAGCCTGACATGGGGCTTGATCCCAGTACCTCAGGATCATGACCTGTGACGACGGCAGACCCTCAACCAACTGAGCGACCCAGGTACCCCATCAGTCCACCATTTTGATTTTGGATTCATCTTAGGTCAGATATCCTATGCAGAAAGAGAAGCAAAATAAATGTTTCCTATTAATCGTGGGGGTCATGTCATTTGTAATGACAGCTAACATCCACTGAGTGCTGACTCCAGGTGCAGTGACCAGCGCTCTACAGGTGTGTAACCCTCACAAATCTGTCCAGTTGGTTCTATAGTTAGCCCCATTTTACAGATGAGAAGACTGAGTTGCAGAGACACCAAGGAACATCTCCCTCTCTACAGCTTTGTTTCAGTTGTCTTTTCACTATGTAAATAAATTGTGAGACTCTTGACTCTGGTAAACAAACTGAGGGTGACTGGAGGGGTGATGGGTGGGGGGGCGGGGTAACAGGGTGATGGGCATTAAGGAGGGCACGTGATGTGATGAGCACTGGGTGTTAATGCAACTGATAAATCATTAAACACTACATCTGAAACTAATAATGTACTATATGTTGGCTAATTGAATTTTAAAATAACTAAATTAATTAATCAATAAGTTAAATAAATAAATAAATAAATAAAGGACAAGATAAATGCTGACTTTCCAGACTTTGCATCTAAGGTATTTTGGGCATCTGTCTTGAGTAAAGAGCAAGATGGAAGCCGTCATCTAACCCACTCTTCTGGGGTTCACGGGTCTCAGCTTCTAGACTTTTGGCTGCCACACGCCATTGAGCAGAAGCTTCCCCCCCTTCGATTCATTCTCTTCGTCTATTAAACGGGCGTTAATAATATTAGGCACGTCTACCTCATAGGATTTTCAGGGTTACTGAGTGAAATAAAATATATGGATGGTTGTTTACACTGTAAAGTGCTTCGCAACACGTAAGCCACTATTTTTGTTAACGGGGAACAGCTTTGTTTTCTTTTTACTTGTGATGTGAATCCGAGGGAAGACCATGATCTTGGCAGCGCACAGTGTGGCCGGGTGTCTGAGCTAAAGGTGTGGAGTGGCTGCTGATTCTCAGGTGGTCCGGGGTGTCAGTGATGGACACAGAACATTCCATCTTTGCTTCAGTCCAAGGACCAGACCTATGAGCTTCCTCCAGCTTAAATCCAGCTCTAGCCTGGATTTGCTGGTTATACTTTAAAAGTAAATACTAATATTTTATTCCAGAATGTTTTGATGTGAATGTGTGAGTCTTCTGTCAATGGAAAGGTTAATTTTCAGGGAATGTTACATATTTTTATTATTTTCCCCTCACCAGATGATCTCAAGATTCTTTACGATTAAAAAAACATTTTTAAACAAGCATATTGTACTTAACTCTATTTATAAAAGGGGACCCAAACAAGCCTGCTTGTCCTAAATCTGCCTAACAACTCGGGCAATAAATATTTCTGTATTTGTTTTTGGAGTCCATGTGAGCAGTCAGACATGTTTGATTTAGGCTTAGTTCCCTCGGAGTAGATGCATTTCCTTTTCCTCTTACCACTATCATGTTTTTCCAAGAACACGGACTCCCTCCCTCGAGGCCCCCCAGTCCTCAGGGCTAAATGTCTACTTTGCTGGGAAGTGTCATGTTCCATGTTAACAAAATAGATGGGAAAGTCTGGGGTTGTGAGGAAAGACAGATTCTTGCCTTGCCTAGTGTTTTTCCATTCATTCATTCGTTCATTCATTCATTCATTCATTCAGTGATCCAGCCATTCAAGAAAGGCACATTCAGCTTTTAGCTATGGGTCAGCTGTGAACGAGACAGGCAGGGCCTCTGCTAACAGGGGCCTTACATTCCAGTGGAAGGGAGGTCGTGAAGCAGACCATCGCTTTCTTATTTATTCCTTTATTAGGGGACATTTGTCCTTTCAGGGGACACAACTCCATGGGAAGAAATGGAGAACCTGGGGAAATATTTGCTGGCGGCCTTATCATATCCTGGGAGGATCCTGCCCTGTTTGGAGAGTTATTTTATGGGTACAGTTGGAAAGAGCTGCAGCTATTTCCTGGGGAGAAGAGTCAGGAAGCTAAACTGCCTTTGAATCTGGAGAAGAGGAATGGACGTGGCAAAAACCTGCCCTTCTTTGTTCAGAGTCAAGTAGGAAAGAATTGAGCTTTGGTTTCAGAGAGAATGATCTAGAAACTGTGCAAATCTTAGATCTCACCCAGGGGGTGTTGCATATCCCGCTGCAGTGACGGGTTTGGGGGAGAGCTCTGTGAGGTTGAGGAGTGGGGTCCCGAGCTCTGGGGTTCTTGCTGGAGTGGCCTCCTGCCCGTTTCCCCGGCTCTGCCATCAGAATGGACGTAACCAGGCAACTCGAGTTTCAGCGGGTTGCAACGCTCATTTCCTTTAAAATTCACCGCAGCTGGATCTTGCACTGTGTCTTTCTTAGAAGTATTTGATTTTTTTTTCAAAACATTTTCCATTTTTATCTGTTATGATCTATCTCTTCCTGTCATAGCCGGAAATGTGATACCAGGATTAGGCAACTCTCCCGTCTCTTTCTCTCGGGTAAAGTCTGAAACAGAATAACCTCACCCCCTGTGTTATCAGTCCAACATTTTCTTGCTCTGTTCTAACATCTCTTTCTCATTTCTTGGAGGAAAACAAAAAGGTAAATAATAATAATAATTCATTTACTCAAAAATAAGGTAATTATCTGAAGTCTCCTTTGCAGTGCACCAATTCCTGTTGGTTTTTCGGGGTGATAAACCACACACACATCACAAAGCAAGCTTGGCTTTCTTTCCTGGCTCATTAGGTTGGGTATTTAGTAATTTTGTTTGGGAGGGGGGTACAGTTACCAGTTTTGTTTATACTGAAGTTCTGCTTATTCTAGTAACACTGATTTCCTGTTTAAAGTAGTAAATAAAAGAAAACAAAAAGTAATGAATCTAGATTTTATTTTTAGGAGCCTGACAAGTAGAAGGGATTGTATCAGGAGGGTGAGAAATCAGACCAAAGGGGGATGTTTCCTGAAGCTACGTAGGGCCGGACAGCAGGGGCGCCAGGGCCGGCGTCCTAGGGAAGAAAGACCTACTGGGGGTACTTCCCTTTCAGAAAGCAACACACAAGACCAGGGCTTTGGGAAGTATGCCTTTAGGACGGTACAGCTATTGTCACATCCGTGATACTAACAGGGTGACTAAGATCGAGAATGAAGCTACTCATCACATGTCACTTAAATCACCGAGCCGCCCTGCTTCCTCAAAGAGCTTGGGAAACACTCTTCATTTCAGAAATAAAAACAACTGAAAACAAGCCTGCCTGGTTATGAAAAGCCAATCCTTGGCATTCACACTGACCCCCTGGCACCTGTAGCTGGTTTTAGGGTTTTGCAGTATGCAGAGAAGTTTTCTGAGCTACGAGTACACGAGAAGGCTTCTGATCACCAGCGATTCAGTTAGAGCAACGACGAGAAGCAAGAGATCTCGTTCCACTTTAGCATACTCTGTGCCGTGAATCCTGCACTAGACGCTACTAAGCTATTAAACCAATCCGTTCATTTATAAAGCTATTATATTTCTGGAATTTTCCAAAAGGAAATGGTTTTAGGGACACAATGTAGAAATCAATCTCTCCTTACATTGGGTTTTATTCCTTTCAATTGTGTTCTTCATTTTTAACTCAGATTCTTGCTAGAATAGATACACTGTGTCAAGTTTACATTCACGCACCCTTCTTTATAATAAGCCCTTCAGGAAAAACAATCCTAATTTGCATTGGATAACAGACTTGAATTTATAGACATGAATACGGCTCTGATTTATTAGGCAAACCATTATATTTGGGTTTTTTTTTTTTAAACTTCAAAATAGAAAAGTAAAAAAAAAATATATCGGCTGGAATTCTTGCATCAGAGTCGTGGAACAGAACATTGGAAAGTAGAAACTACTGTGGTTACTTTCTTCTGCATGAACTTAAAATTTTCAGGTTTTTTTTTTCTCCTCTGAAATTCTAGGAATTATCTCGGTAAAACAGCAGTGCATAGGGAAAGTTTGATTAAACAGAAATTATCCTGCATTCTGAGGTCTTTCACATTTCCAGAGAGCCTGGCCATCCTGTAGCTCTTACGGGAAACAGAGCCATGAACTTTTGGGGAGATAGCTATCCTGACCCAGAGAAGAGGCCCAGGTCCCAGGCCAGCTAGATTTGTTGAAGAAGTAAAGTCTGGGGGCGTCTGGGGGGCTCAGTCACTTAAGTGTCTGGCTCTTGATTGTGGCTCAGGTCATGATCTCAGGGTCGTGAGATCGAGCCCCGAATTGGGCTCCATGCTCAGCGGGGAGTCTGCCGGAGATTCTCTCTCTCCCTCTTTCTCTCTGCCCCCCCACCCACTCACACGCTCTCTCTCTCTCTCAAGTAAATAAATAAACCTTAAAAAAAAACAAAAAACAACAACAACAAAAACGAAGTCCGTTTAACCACCTGCACAGCTTCCGAAGTTGTGAAACACAAAGCCTGTGAACACTGACTTCCCATCCTGGTTTCTAGGAAATGTTTTTGACTCATCAGAAGAAGACTTCATGATCTCAGCCCAAGTCTCTTCTACTTTCTCTTTCCCAGCCGCCTTCTCCCCCTAAAAAATTCCACGGGGCTAGAGCTAGACCGCTCTGCTCCTGGTATCTTTAAATGAGCTCTGAATTACGTGCTTGCACGCTGTTTGGAGAGTGGATCTCATGTGCGATCCCCACACAGCAGAAACGGTGATCGTGTGAGGGGATGGAGGTGTTAACCAACCTGATTTGGGTTTCACGGTAGATACACGCATCAAATCATCACATGTGTTCCATGTCAATTACATCTCACTAAAGCTGGGAAAAAAAATAAATGACTTCTCTTGCAGTATTTCTCTTTCTTCCATCATATGGGCCTTTGAGGTTCTGTCTGGATGTGTAAAGCTTCCAGGTACATCCCCAGTGAAAGGATTTGGGGCTTTCCGACTTCCCTTCTTTGTCCGTGAGGACAACGAACTGAAAGGGCCATGATAAGTGCTGATTATTGGCTTGTCTTACTGCATGTTGATCCCAAAGTATTTAATAACAATTGGGATGCAGAGACAATATTGCCTCTCTGTGGCTAAATCTGTTGGCTCATTCATTTTCCAGGACATTCAGCCTTAGGTGCGTCTGCTACATAGCTAAGTGGAGGGGGGGGGGAGGAAGGAATGAGAGAATTTCAAGGATAGGCTGAGGTAAGCAAGTTTTGAGTCATTGACTTTATCAGGGTTGTGTAGTTTCTCAATTCTGTTCACATGGTGGGTGGAGGACCCATAGGGAAGAAGAATGTTTATGTTAGAAAATTAGCCAGTTGGGTATTTTTCCTCTATGCTCTACTTCTGTCTTAAGATGGTGTGCATGCTTGTATGTGTGTCTGTATGTGGGTGTGTGAGAGAGACACACACACACAGAGACAGAGACAGAGCCAAAGAATGGAGGAGACAGAGGGTAGGAGATGCAGAGAGGAAGACAGACAGACAAAGAGAGACAGAAGAAGGAAACCTTGTTTCATTTCAGGGAAAGAAATTGCTCAGATTTGTAGCGAAGACTATGGTTAGTTGAGTCGGGTTTAAAAAGTGCAAGGAGGACAGAGTCTCAGCTCACACGCTGCGTATGCGCTCACGCTCTGGGGGGGGGGGGGGACGGCCACCCCTGACGGTGACTCATATTTATCGAGCAGGTGTTACATACCTGATGCTAGGCACCTGATAGCAGTTGACTCATTTAAACTTCATAGCATCCTGAGCCGTTTCCTGGTCCTTCCTCCCCAGTTCCTGTAGTGGAATTTTCTTTGATTTAAAGATGACGACACAGAAGTCTGACAGTAGTCAGCTGGGGGGTCGGGGGGGAGCTGAACCCAGACCTCAAGCAGTCAGGCTCCCAGGCTGAGCTCCTGTCACCAAGTGATGCTGCCACGAGCTCTGAGGTCTTATCTCAACTTTGCTAATTGTAGGAAGAGGGGACTTTTATTGTCCTTGGTGGCCGTTTTTTTATTTGCATTATACCAGGATTCGTGTCCCAGAAGAAGTCATACTGAGAGGACTCCAGGTAAGCGTGTCAAGAATTTGTGGCCGTTTAAAGACAGAGGCAGCTCATGTCTGTAGTAAGTAACCAGTGGAACATTTTCTTTGCTATTTTAGGTCACTTCTCTAAGTCACAAGAGCAAAGCGGCACGGAACCTGTCCTGGGGGGGGGGGGGGGTCTGAGATAGAAAGACGGTGTTCAAAAGCAGAGGAGAGTTTTGTGGCACTAATGCCGCCCCCCCCTCCCCGCCCAGTCTAGCACCAGCACCTGCCGCTGGGGGGCTGTGTTGGGAGCCGGAAGGCCCCACGAAGGTCGTGCCCTCTGCACATCCCTCCCGGCCCCTTGGCAGAGGCAGCCTTTCTGAAGCTTGGCTTCTCAAGGCTTGGCTTTGTTTTTTATTTTTGTGTTTCCCTTTTTAAAATTTTAAAGTGTGCCCACATGAGTGGGGGGGAGGGGCAGAGGGCGAGGGAATCTCAGGCAGACTCTGCCCTCAGCCCAGAGCCAAGGTGGGGCTTCATCTCGTGACCTCGAGATCACAAGTCAGACTCTTAACCCACAGGTGCCAGGCAGGCACCCCTCAAGCTCGGCTTCTCTGAATTCATGACCACACCCAGGACCTGGACAGGGATGAGAAGGAACTTACCAGCTCCCTGTACCCTGGGAAACCTGAGGTCTGTTTGCTTTTTCCTCTCCTCTCTGCCCTGAATGGGAGTCCTGTCCAGAGCAGAAATGTGTAAGCCGTCCCTGATGTCGTCGCTGCAGGCTGGCTCACGTCGCTACAGATCTGAGTGGCTTCAAGAGCATACGACACAGTTCTTCAGGGTGTGTGAAGGGTGTTCAGATGAACACCTGGCACTTGGGTCATTTGGGGTCCCACGGCTGAAATGCAGGATCCCCAGCCTTTCCCCGCCCGACGAATCAGCACGACGGAGGAATACGTTCTCGGGGTGTTGGCTCTAAATCGCAGTTAAAGGATCGTTTGCACAAGACACCTTGCAAACCATCCTTTGACAAGTTTGCTGGTTCATAGGCACAAACTAATTGGATAACAACTATTTATTAAATGTGTTTCTGCTCAAGGACCGTTGTGGTGGGGCCAGTACCGGGGCCGTGTGTCTTGACAGCTCTCTGCTCCTGTCCTGAGTAGAGCACAGCTTGTCAAATGAAATTTATACGTGTGTAAAATAAGGCAACACACAAGACTCAGAAATGGGGCAGAGTCTCTCATCGTCCTCCAGTTGTACCTCAATACTCTCGGAGGTGGGATTTTTGAAGCAGTTTTTCCCTATTCAGATAAATTGTCCTTTTGTTCTTTTACAGAGAATTTGACTCATAAACACATATTTAAAACCTTTCAAAATAGTCTTTAATGCAAATCTGAGATTTCCAAACTTTTAAAGAAATCACCATGCTTACAGAACTTAAATATTTGTAATTCCTCGCAGACCATAGGGCAACTTTGGCTAGCAGCACTGACGTCATAGAAGTCTTCCACCAGGATTGATAATACTTACCTCTCATGGGGATGGAGTGACTAAAAAGGTAAATGGACGTGTTTATTTTATTTATTTAGAAGAAAGAAACATAGCCTTCCTAAATGGCTGGTATTTGAATGAAAAGAATGGGTATTTTGAGACTTAATAAAACTAAAAACATGTATTTTGGAGACATTCATGGCATGAGAGATTTTCATTGACACTTCAGGGTAAATGGAGCAGAGCCGTGGCAATGATGTTTTGGTTTCCCAGTAGGGATTCTGAACCTTTCTTTGATTTGCTGGTTTGGTTTTTTTTCTTAATTTTTTTAGAGAGGGTGGGGAAGGAACAGAAGGAGAGAGAGAATCTTTAGCAGGCTCCACACCCAACGCAGAGCCTGACGTGGGGCTCCGAATCATGACCCTGAGATCTTAACCTGAGCTGAAATCAAGAGTTGGACGCTTAACCGACTGAGTCACCCAGGCGCCCCTGATTTGGTGTTTTAAGGGCCATCCCTGATCAGTCATTCCTGTGACACGGGGACCAGCCATTTCAAACACAGACACATCTGCCATGGTTACACTAGAGAAAGGGGACATAGAAACCGTCACTGCTCAAAGCGAGAATTACCAAATATGGCATAGGATATCCTTACGGTACAAATATATACATTGTTGACCTACAATTAAAATTTAACTGGCCATACTGTATATTCTTATCTTTTTATTTGCTAAGTCTCTCAGCCCTACTCACTAGAAAAAGGAAAGAGTAGCATTTTAAGAAAACCAGGAGTTTGAAGATCCTCATGTCTCCCTGGGGTGACCCCCATCACCTTTCCTGCTCACCCAAGGGCTCTAGACGGCGTCTCTGCTGTCGTGTGCTGCTGTCCTCCCCGCTGTTCCTGGGAGCCTGGCTGGCTCGGGCTCTCCAGCTTGTCTGTGGCTGGGGATTGGCCCTTCAGAAAAAACCCGGGATTACGCACTTGTAAGCGAGTCTGTTTCTCCAGGGTCAAGTTCCCAGCTCAGGGTTCCCGCCTGTCTCCACCAGAAGAGCTTTTGCGCACAGAGGCACATGGCAGACACGGGGGCTCTGTACCCTTCCTCACACACACCAGCAGACGCACATGCTCACATCCCTTCATCCAAGTTCATGGATAATGTATTTATTTACCACTTTATTGATGAGACGCAAGGAGAATACTCTCTTCCTATATTGTCTCATTTAATCCTACATCAGTCTTATGAGGATAATATCATCTTCTCTCTATTTTTTGAATGAGACAGTTAAGGCTTAGTATGGGTGAGTAGTAATGTGCCCAAAGTTCATACCGATTCACAGAGAACACTGACTAAGCCCAAGCTCCAACCTCTTCCCTACTGTCTGGCCCCTTCCATTCTCCCCACATGCCCTCCCCACTGTGTATGTCATGTCAATCACAAAGCGATCATAAGGATTTACCGTGAGATGAAGGGATGCCCTGGACCATGGGGTCCTGCTGTCTCAATGCACTGTGTTATCAGGGGGCAATTACTGAATCTCTCTAAGACTCAGTTTTCTGATCTGTAAAATCGGGAGACCCACATTGGCTGCATAAGTTTGTTGGGATGTGGAGAGGAAGAAAGAAGCAAAGGAAGAATAGGAAAAAAAAATACAAGAAGGGGCAGAGGTTAATTGTCCCAGGGACTTGGGGTGAGGTGGTGTTAAACCCAAGCCTGATTTTTCTGGGTGAGTTTCTTTGGAAGCCCAGGCAATGAAGCTGGGCGCGAGGCGCGCTGATGGCTCTCAGGGGACAATGCGTGGCTCTTGTGGACGTTGCGTGCAACAGCCCCGTGGCTCTTAATTCACCATGGGAAGAGGAAGGTCAAGGCTCCGTATTCCTGAGAATTGCTTGAAGCGCTGGTCCATGACTAAGCAATATTTATGTTCTTTGCAGGATATGCAGTTGCTTTTCTGGGCTTCCCTTGGGGAACAACAGTCCCCATCAGTTACTTCAATTTTTTTTTCTGAAAAACAAAACAATCTGAAGCAATACTTAAAGACAGAGATTTCTGGACCCAAGCAATATGTCCAGTGATTACAGTTCTCTGAGTAACCTTGGGGGGACCATGCCATCTCTCTGGGCCTTTCCCACCTGTACAGAAAATGGATTAACTAAGGAATTCCATGAGCCTTCGTTGAGCGTCTGCCTAGGCCTGGTCCTGTGCTGGGCACCAGTCCGTGGGACAGCCGAGCCTGTCCCCTTACGGGGGGGGAGGGTCAGCGTGGGGACAGGGATCACATAACCCAGTCCACGTTAATAGTTTTTGTCAGACATAGTGGTCCACGCACAACGAAGAGAACGATGCCGGGCAGTGGAAGAGAATATGATGGAGGCTGGACAGCCAGGAAACAGGGCCAGACGTATCACAGGAGGCTTCTCAGAGGAGGTGACGTTCAGGGGGCAATTTGTATAAAGTTGAAGGAACCATTCAGGAGAGTGGGCAAGAATCATGTCACCGGTGACATGAGAGTCATCTGAACAGAATGCTAGGGAAGGAAGTTGAGGCAGGGAGGATTATGAATTTTGATAGGAAATGTGGAAGCAACAAGAAGATGATTCTTGAGGTCCTTGTCTTCAGCTTACAAACACCTTCGGACTTCTCCACATTCTGTATGTGTTACAGATGGAGCGTGTGTGTGTGCGCGCGCGCGTGTGTGTGTGTGTGTGTGTGTGTGTGTGGTACTTTTGTATGAGGTGCTCGGTCGGGTGTGGCCTCAGGAGGAGACGAGGACAGGCTCAGGGAGACAAAACTCAGGAACAAACAAACTACAACTAGAGGCTCAGTTTGTTATAGTCACAGGTCTTTGGGGAGGGAGGCTCTGCGCGCCATGATGGACCATGTGGGGGAAGACACCGGGGTGATCAGGGAGCAGGAGACAAGGGGGTCGGGGACAGTGCTTAGGCCACCCGGGGTTTCCTCGGGAAAGGCAAGGCAGGGCAGGGACAGCAGTTTCGGATCGGCTGGTTTGAATAATTTCCTCAGGCTTTGGGGGCCGAGGTGGCACGCAGGGATTAAGGCAGAGGAACACTGTCTCCCAGGGTGGGGTGACCAGAGCGAGGATGTGTGTCTCTGGACAGGTTCCTTTGCACATCGGAGACCTGCTCGTGGCTGGGCCCTCTGCTATCCCTAAGAATTGGAACCAGAAAGATTTGGTATTTTTTTAAAAAGATTTTATTTATTTATTTGGCAGACAGAGGGACAGAGAGAGAGAGAGCAGGCGAATGCACAAGCAGGGGGAACAGCAGAGGGAGAGGGAGAAACAGACTCCCAGCTGAGTGGGGAGCCTGATGTGGGACTCGATCCCAGGACCCCGAGATCATGACCTGAGCAAAGGCAGACGCTTAACTGACTGAGACACCCTAGTGTCCTAAAGGTTTAGTATTTTTTTTAGAATATCAGAACAACATAATATACAGATTAAAAAAAAATCTATAATGCAACATATATTCCCAGCCTTAACTACCGGTCAGGTGCATGGAACAGGCAGCTGGGACCTAGGGTTTCCTGCATTAGGAAAGAGTCTCTTATGACTAGTGTTGGGGGGTGAACAGAGGCTGGCTACGTCTGTGTCCGCTGCCAACCCTGCCAGACCCACCAGCGGAGGGCTCAGCAGGGAGCTAGAACCCGCTGGCTCCAGGGGTCCAGGGCTCCTGGCTTTGTGACGTAAGCCAGCAAGGGAAAATGCACCTTGCAACACAGAACAGGGTGAGCAGCAAAGGATTTTGGTGTCATTTACTCAGAGAAGTGACCATTTTCAGGGGACATTAGCGAACATAGTGCACAGCGGTGGGGCTGGATATGGGAGAGAAGGCGGGACAGGTGCACGGGGGGGAGGAGCCGCTGGCGGAGCCCAGTGAAGGAGCACGAGGGACGAGCCCTGGCCGCACGGACGCCAAGGGAGGAGCAGTTTGACACGGAATCAAGGCTCGAGAGTCTGGGAAGAGCTGGAAGCAGGAATGCAGAAGATGTTTTCTCTGATGAACACCGTCGTCCCCCTTCCCGTGGCTTGGTTTTCCGGGTTTCAGTTACTCACGGTCAACCCGTGTGGGAGCAGATGACCCTCCTTCTGGCGCATCTCAGAAGGTCAGTAGTAGCCGGAGCTAGGTCACTGTGCCTACGTCGTCCGCCACCTCCATCTCGTCACGTGGGCATTTTATCCTGGCCTGGCACCGCAGGAAGGGGGAGGACAGTGCCCTAAGATGTTTTGAGAGTGACAAGGCTCACATCACTTTTATTATAGAAAATTGGCATCATTGTCCTGTGTTATTATTCGTGAGTGTTGTTCGTCTTTCCTGTGCCTAATTTGTAAATTCAACTTTATCACAGAAAGGTGCCTAGAGGAGAAAAAGCAAAGTATGGGTGTGGTGCAGTACTACCTGAAGTTTCGTAACTTAAATAAAAAAATAATAAATAAATAAAAACTTAAAAAATCTTATAAAAAGGGTGTCTGGGTGGCTCAGTCGGTGAAGCGGCTGCTTTCACCTCAGGTTATGATCCCAGAGTCCTGGGATCGAGCCCCACGTCGGGCTCAGTGGGGAACCTGCTTCGCCCTCACCTGCTGCTCCCCCTGCTTGTGCTCTCCCTCCTTTCTCTTTCACTCTCTCTCCCTGAAAAATAAATAAATAAATCTTAAAAAAAAAAAAAAGAGGTTTCAGGTACCCACTGGGGGTCTTGGAACAAATGCCTGGAAGAGACCGGGGACTCCTGTAGCAAGAGTCAACACCCTCCACCCACGTGGCCCACTCACCTTACTGGTGCTTTCTGTGTGTGCGGTGACCTGGCACGTGACCCGTGGCAGAAATGGGTACTTTTCTCGGGTTTTTGCCATGTCTGCTGCAGCAGCCTTGACTTTACGGTGTGCTCTGGGCCCTTCCATGCCGCATGGTGGCACAGGGGGTGGGGGGGTTACCCAGACAACAGAAGGGCTTTCATCAGACAGGTGCTTACCCGAAGCACAGCCCAGCTTTATGCATTTGTGAAAATCTGCATAGAATACTTGAAAATTAAGAGTTTAGGACAAATGACAAGAAGTACTGTTCCTTAATTCAGAAAGACATGGGCTCTGCGGTTCACCTGTGGCGTCGTACAGAATACCCCTTTTGATGTGTCCTCGCTAGCAGGATAGAAGTTAAAATGCTAACCACAGGGAAAGAACAGCAAAAACAACCAAACTCACATCGAGACAAAGGGAATGAGTCACTCGTTGTAATTTTGGTGTTCCTGCTCTATTTTGAATTGAATTCCCCATCGTGTGATAAAAATACCAAACTATTGATATGAAGAGGGTGCGGTTAATTCACATTAATTGGGACGGACAAGATTATTCATGGGAATCCAAGTAATATGGCACGGTGATTTGTCACAGGCCATGCTGACGAATTTATCATTTTCCTAGTCTCAATGACCTTTACGCTGGGATTTTCTTTGTAGTTGGGTTTATTTTTCTTTCATCTGTGAAGAGTGTGGTTTCAGGGCAGTTTTGAAGTTATGCCTTTATTTAGTTGCCTCTAAGGAACAGTCATCAACATGGCAGAGATGACTTGAAGGGAGCACCTTTTCTTCGTTTGATAGAAGCATAAGAAAATAGATACTCTTGTGATCCTGGTCTTATCAAGGGCACCTGTCGTCATTAGCATCCCCTCCCCTCATTAGCGTCCCACCGGGTCCCTGCTCCCAGCTCTCCTGAAACAAGCTGCCCTGACCACCTAGTGGATGCGTTTGCCTCTGTTTTCTGTATGCACATAATGCAAGTATGAAACGATAGGATCTGCATATACGGGAGGGTACCCCTTTGCTGTGGGGCTGTCTGGTACCCAGCAGGAGGCTACAGCCACCAGATGCCAGTACATCCTTTCCCCAATGGTGACAACCAGAAAAAAAAAAAAAAAAGTCTCCAGACATCGCCGTATGTCCCATAGCAGGCAGAAATCCCTCCTGCTTGGAAACTGTGGATACGGAGGCTTAGTTTTACAACTTACTTTTTTCACACAAGGAATCATGTACACTTTTCCACCTCGTGCTTTTCCTAATCGAAAGTCACTGAGATGTTTCTTCCAAGTCCTCTGGTATAATGCTATGGAATTATTTCTAGTGAGTGCTGAACATTCTGTGGGGTAGACCCAGCACTGTCCCACAGCCCGGCTCCTCCGGTCTTTTATCAACGGGTATGAACCTGCTTCCCAGTTCTCGGCTCCTAACAGCAGCGGCGCAGTGAGCTCCGTCGTGCTTTTAGAGATTCCCAGAAACGGAATTGTGGCATATGCATTTTTAATTGTAATAGATATTGCCAGATTGCCTGATGACGGCATTTGGAGAAAACCTTAAAAACTGTAAATGGTAGGAGATTGATATTATTCTGAAACGGGATGAATGCGTCCAGATGAAAGTGATTATTTGATTTTTCGTAACATGAAAAGAAATATCAGTAAATTGGAAAATTGGCCTTCTTGTTTTAAAAGTTACAACTATTTTTTTAGGAGGAAGTTTAATTTTTTTCCACTTAAATTATGGGATCGTTCAAATGTCTCGCTAGTCCAGGTTTTTGGGTGAGGGCATCAATTAACATGAACAACGGTGAAAGAAAGCTTGTATGCCTGGAGTGTTACTCTTTCTGCAACCAATGGAGCCCAAGTGAAGTATTTCAAGGCCGGAAATGAAAATGGCAGGGGGGGGCCTAGGTAAAATTGTCTTAAGAAATAGAATAGTATAATATACCTAGAAGTTTCTTTAGCATTCATGGTTACCTGAAACTCTGCAAGTAGCCTCATTAATCAATCAGCCCCATCTGAGGAATATGTCAATATTCAATGATTGATGAAAACAGCTTTCTATTTGATAGTTTGCATGTTTTAGTATACTCCTTTATTCCCTGGTCAACAGGTCAAGAAAACCTTTAATAAAGCAGCATTGTTTTTCATTTGTTTCACTTTTTCCTCCTTTACAGAGTTATCTGGTGAAAGAAAAAAAGCTAAGCCTGGCTTCTGAATTCCAAGATCTCATTGTCCAGTGGTAAGGCAATTAAGATGCTTCTTTTAAAATACTTGATGCGCTCACCATGTCTGACGTCGGCAGACGTTCTCTCTGATGGGGAGTGATTCTGCAGGCAGATGATGTCTTTCGGAAGTGGATGCTGCTGGGTCCTTCTCGATGTCTGCAGTGTATGCGGAAGGTAGAATAGTAGCCGTCTAAAATCAATCAAAGCATTTCTCTTCTCTTTGTTAAGTTTACTCAAAAAAAAAAAATAGACGACTAATGGATATATGTTGAAACTTTAAGTTTTGTGTTGTGCTTCTCAGTTACAATGTCTCAAGGAGTGTTGGGTCTGGAGCCTGGAGTCTGTGCTGAGTCTTGGGCTTTCCTAAGACTTGATCTCATAGGATGGTCTTATTCTGTCAGTTTCGCTCCTGTGGTGTACTTGGACTTCCCCAATTCCTGTTTTCTTTTAGATTGTTTCTCCTAATAAGTAAGGTTCTATTTATGTCACTCCCATTTGGTTGTTGTTGTTGTTTTTGCTCTGTGCCAAACTACAATGGAAGAATTGCATTTGTTGTATTTTTGTGTGACCCCGAGCATGACATTTGCATATAGTTCCAATTGAAAAAGAAAAGTTATGTCACAAAATTATGAGATATTTAGAGACAAAGATATTAAAAAAAAACTGTCCTCCAATTATTTATAAATAACAACTGTTATGGTCTTGCTACCAATTTCATATGTTTTCTTTTCCTATTGCACATCCAATTTGAAATTCTGACTTTAAATAACTCATCCTTTAATAGTGAATAACGCAAAAGTGAAAAAGCACTCAAAGCTATTAAATGAAATGTATGTATCTCTTCCTCTGTCCATTGGCCCATGACAACTATTTCCCTTCCAAGGAGACATCTGGTGTTTCTGGTTTTCTGATTTACTGGACCTTTTAAATTATTTGCATTGTTCATAATGTTTCTATATTAGGCAGCGATTTGTTGATTGTCCTTATGTGTGTGATGTTTCTCATGCGGGCGAGTATTTAGATTGAGAGAGAAAGGCTACTATTGAATATCTAAAGCAACAGCTGACTTTATGGCTTGTTACACGGGGGAGAGGACGTAGGGCACGTTCTATCAAAAGAAAGCACAGCTGATCTAACATAGGGTGGGGAAGCACTGAGTCTGGGGACTGACAGACTTTTTGAAGCACGAGTGCTGAGAGATTAGATGGCCCTTAGCTGCAGAATGCTGGCAGTTTGGGTAAGCCTGTTGCTTATGGCTGGCTTTAAGAAGTGCAGTGAGAAAATCTGATTTTCACTGATCGATTAGGATGGCTCTGAAAAAGCTTGGAGTGGTGACTTGTTTGTGCCTTGGGACTATGCCCAAAGAACAGTCATCGTTTCTCTTTCTTGACTTTGGAGTACAGGAACTTCAAATTATCTCTGCATAAGAAATGGATGGGGACTGAATGGCTGGGTCAAACTGTACGTATATTCTGTATGTCAATTGACTCTCATAGAGGTTTACCAATTTACACTCCAATCAGCAATGGATGGAAGTGTTCATTTTCCCACAACACACGGTGTGATCAAGTTTTTGATCTTTGCTAAACTGTATTTATACGGTATTTTCTTGAAGTCGTGACTTGTCTGTTTCTTAGTATGAGGGAAGTTGAGAAACTTTGCACATGATTATAAGTCATTCTATTTTATTTTCTATAAATTTTTGCCAGCATCTACCCATTTTAATGAAGTTTTTATACTGATTTTTAAACACTCTTTATATATTAATTAGTTCTTTATATTAAGAGTTGTAAATATTTTTCCTTTGTGTTCTTTGTATTTTGATTTTGTTTATGATGTTTATTTGGGGTAGAAGGGCATATAAAAACATGATATATAAAAATATGCTTTTATCATATGATTTCTCTCATCTATGGAACATAAGAACTAGGAAGATCGGTAGGGGAAGAAAGGGATAAAGAAAGGGGGGGTAATCAGAAGGGGGAATGAAGCATGAGAGACTATAGACTATGAGAAATAAACTGAGGACTTCAGAGGGGAGGGGGTTGGGGGAATGGGATAGACTGGTGATGGGTAGTGAGGAGGGCACGTATTGCATGGTGCACTGGGTGTTATACGCAACTAATGAATCATCGAACTTTACATTGGAAACCGGGGATGTACTGTATGGTGACTAACATAATATAATAAAAAAACATTAAAAAAATAAAAATATGTTTTTAATAGCTGGATTGACCAATTTTTATTGTCTTTTAGGTTTTATATCATAGTTGGAAAGACTTCCCATTTTGAGACTATAATATTTTTCTGTGCTTTCTCCTAATGCTTTTATGATTTAATTTTCACCCATTCTTCTGGACTTTACATTGGTATGAGGGAGGAATATACTTTTTCAGGGAGCTACTTAGTTGCCCCAACACTATTTGTTGGATAATACATTATTTTCCCACTAATTTGAATGATCATCTTTGCTAAAAACTAAATTGTCATAAATATGTTGATTTATTTCTGACTCTATCCTTTGATCCATTGATTTATGTATTGGCTTGTCCATTTAACATGATCCCATCTGAATTTTTCTGTTAATTGGTCTTTTTGCTTATCATGGTACTATTTATATTAAGTGAACATTCTATAATTACTCAATGACTCTCCTTCTTGTTGCCCTCCATTTAACATTGTGGGAATTTAGGTTACAAATCAACAAATCGATCTCCAAAACTTTGTTTATTCCACAAACAGCCATTTCTGAGGGGTCTTCTGTTAGTCTGCCTTTGCCCGGGCACCACTTTATATCTGCTAATGGATGTTTCGAGCACCAAGCATCCTACCTTCTGCATCACAGGAGAATATTTTCCCATGACCATGTTCCCAAACAACATTTGGATCTTGGAGTGAGCTGGTAAGGAAAGGCTGACAAAAATTTCTCAAAGCCCAGGTATCTGTCATGAAATGGAAAAGAAAAATCTGTTGGGTCTTTACCTTTTTCCACTTAACTAGGGCATCTAAAACTTAAAGAGAAATATTTCTCTTTATACTCTATATACTATATACTTTATACTTTTTATACTATACTTTTATTCTCTTTATACTCAGTTCCAAATGCTGCTTGAAAATAGCTGGCTAGATGACTTCATTTTCTTAAGAACGTGCTTGCACTGAAATTGGTTATTTTTTGAGGATGACTCAGAAATACTGAGCCATCACTGCACCAGATTTACAAGTGTGTGTGTGTGTGTGTGTGTGTGTGTGTGTGTGTGAATGCGCGTGCATGCCCTAGAGAATAACACTAACATCTGTATGCTTCCCCAGGGCTGTTCTAACTTTTATTCATCATGCAAGAGATTCTCTTGATTTATATTGAGAAAGAGAAGAGTGTTATTAGCTATTCCTTTCCAGGGACATGGAAATAAGTTCCAACGCAGAATCAAATTCCTTTTTTGTGGACCTCAGTTTATTTCACTGCTTGGGAATGGACACATCTGCCTATTCCTCTATAGGCATTAAGTAGTTTTTCAAGTTTATTTTAAAACACAATGGTTAACACTTTTATTGGGGATTATTTGTTACTTAAGCAAAATTAGGATTCCTCTTATGATGCCCAAAGTCTCCACTGGCTGTAACTCGTTATGCTCATACCAGGACGGATAGGAGCTATTGACCACAGATAGTCGAAGTGACTCACCCAAGGTCATATGGCAAGTCACTGGTGAAAAAAGAAGAAATGGGTAGGATAAATGTCACCATCCGAATAAAAAGTCTTATGCCGAGTGAAGTAATTGTTATGAATCATAGCATAGACTCGGTAGACGCCAGTAAGCACAACTGCATACGGCCGCTTAAATTACTTCTCATTATAGAATTTTTAAAAAGAGGAGAATGAAGAATAATGACTGGTTAGATGACTGGTTACAGATGGAAGAATGACTGGTCTCCCACTTTGTTTTTGCCTTAAGCGAGTATCATCATTCTTATTAAACTCAGGAAAAAATCATCACCTTCCTTAGATGCTATAGCTTCCTTTCTAAGAGTCGATAGATGGGGGAGAGCAATTGAGGAATGTGGGGGTCCAGAAGATACTCGTAGACTCTGCGTGGGAACTACCTGGGCTCCACAGCCAATCTTTCTATAATACCAGACCGTCATTGCTCTGATGGTCAACGATATCTCAAACTGGAGACTCTCCTTAAATTGCGCGAGAGATGACGTTGGCAAAACACATCTCAGTGAAATAAAATGCAGTAGTGCTTGAATAAGGGAAAACTTCCTTGTTTTTTTTTTAATTTTTATTTGTTTATTTATTTATTTATTTATTTATGGGGGTGGAGAGGATGGCACAAAGTAGATCCTAAGTAAAGCCACCTTAAAAATCCCATTTTGATCCGTCACAGACAAGACTCCAACTGACCTGGTCCTTTAAGATGCCATTTGTGAGGCTGGGCTATGAAGTAGAGTGTGTCCAGAGCTGCCATCCAGAACTAGCTTAAGGAGGTCTAGGTGAGAGCTCGTCCTCTTTAGGGACTCTCTGGAATCAACAACAGCTTCCCCGTAGAGGTCAAAAATAGAGGTGAAATTAAGAGCCAGGCAGACCTAGTTCTTCATGGCAATGCCTCCTCAAAGTTTTCTAAAAATGCTTAATTCTGAGCCTCATCTCTAGGGTCTGAGCTGGCAGTTTGGGGATGCATTTCGGTAATCTCTATTTTAACAAGTGTTCAAGATGATTGCACTGAAGCCTGGTGTTCTGTTCCACAACACTCTTTGCGACTGAATCTGATCACACCACGATAATAGGAGAGTATGACCCAATTAGTAACGATAATTGATTCATTTTTAGGTGATTGTTTAAATTTGGTCAAGTTCACACGTTATGGATTTATGCGCCAATTCACTGCTATACGTGGGCAAAAACACACAAGCAAATACCACGTGCAATGCTCTGTAGGGGGATTTATTTAATATTTTTTTTTAGGAAAAAATCAAGTTCTTGAGATTTGGTGAGTCCATTTACAATTCTTAGTTATCCTAGAGAAATTGGAGGGGGCTACTGAGTGGTCTACCTTAAGACCAAAAAGGGCAAAAGTACAGAATGAAGGCCAAACAATGATTTCATTATACAAATGAAATGGGAAAACGCAGTGAAATTCTATCCATCCCTGAGGACTGACTCCACTTAAAGGTTAGAAGAGCAGCCTGGAGTGATCTCACACGTAGGGGCTCTATAACCATCACTCCGGAGCAGTCATAGCAGGGTTACGACTAAGAATGAAAGAATCATCCCACAAAATTTTGAGCCTTAACGACACTTCTGTTGGGTACATAAGAAATAAAATAGATAATCAATCCAGATGGCCCATCCCCTGGTGAATAATGAAAAGGGGTAACTCAATAGGTACAAAATCAGCAGTGAAAACCACATAGAAGCGTCAATAATGGGTTCAGTTTTAGGGACAGACTGTTAGTACATTAGGTGATGTCACGGAATATCTGTGATCAAGACGTCAGAAGAAACTGGCTCAGGAAAGTGTCAAACTCAATAAAGAATGACTCCGTGTGTTTTCTCGGTCCAGTGTGGTGTTCAGGGATTTCCCACTTAGTACAGGCTTCCTGACATCCAGATTAGGAAACTGAGTCTTGTGGGGGTGAAAGGATGCCCAGATGTTTGCCGCCGGAGCCTCTCAGACAGCGTCTCTTTCCCATACTTCCACCGAGTCACCTTTATGGAGGACCGTCGCCATGGAAGGCGCAGTGTCAGGGGTATTAAGACAAGTGAGGGGCGTCTGATCTTCAGCTGGGGTGTGGCAGCCTCTTGACCCCTTTCTGTATCTCAACTGTTCTTCGTTCTTCAGCAAGTCTGGGATGATTACAGTGGAAAGACTTTGAAATTAACATGAAATTTTCACCATGAAAATTAAGTCACAGCAATAGCTTAGACAGATACCTAGGGAAGCAAACATCTTTTTTTTTTTTTTTTCCTAAAGCAGGGAGCTCTGGATTAGGTTGCTTCACTTCACAGGATAGCCGCCCACAACTGACGTCATAGAACTCGGCCAACAAACCATTGTTGAATGCACAATAGATTGCTAATTACTCGTGGAGACATACTTTTTGAACAAGAACAGCACATTTTAATTGCCTTTTAGTGAGAGGCTTTGCCTTTTTTATCTCTCCCACCTAGGTCCCATCAGCACTTACCCCAGCTCTGGTCTGAGTTTTAATAGATTCATAATAGAAACATTTATATATTAATAATAATAAAGATAAATTATGTTTGCAAGTGCTTTCCTCTACACTTCTTCTCCCTAATAACTCTGGGGGATATGGAGAGCGAGTGTTGTTATCTCTGCTTTATTGATGAGGAAACCAGAGCACGGTGAAGCCAAGACATTTTCCGAAATTCCAGGGGTGAATCAAGACTCAAGCTCTAGTTTTGTTTATTTCACATCCTGTCATGCATTTAATAAGTGAAGTTTGCTGTAAGAAAACGCTCAGTGCTAAGGAGAGCAGACATGGCTACTCACCTGGTCACTTCTGTCCCTGCTAGCTATGCGCTTTTAAACTCCAGACGCTCCATTTACTCATCTTTAAAATGACAAAAGTAATAGCTCTTCTATTATAAAATTTTGGTGAGGGTCTATTGAAATAATGCATGAGAAATTGCTTTGAGATGTGGAGTTTGCTCTTTGCTTAGAGTCCTTGAAAGGACCTCCATGGGTCTACAAGACATTTAAATTTTATGCAAAATTTGGTGCTTCTTTGCATATAATGCAGTTTTCTGGGGGAGATTTCTAAGTTTTTTAAGATTTTCAGAGATTTCTGTGATTAAAAAAGAATGAGAATTATTGCCACAAAACATTATGCAAGATACTAGCGCCATGAAAACACGTCTTTTTTGATTGAATAGTGTATTCTTTCTAGAAAATGTGGGAAATATAGAAAAGCACGAAGAAAAAATAATAGTCATCTGAAAACATACTATTTAGAGAAAACCCATCTATATCCATGATACAATTTTGTCTGATATTACCTTTCAGCTTTTGTTTTTAAATAAATCAAAAAAATTTAAAAAAGTTTTTGGGGCAGCACAAAAATAGATATATACAACGTGTACATACATTTATAGTTTGGGATCATTCTAACTATGTGAACGTGACCTAGTGGTGTAATATTTTTCTCCATGTTTAATGCCGGCCTTGAGATCTCGATATGCTTTCTCAAAATTTCTATACTCAATACTCTTGTACTTTCAGATGATTTGCATTTCTGTCATTTTTATCATACTATAATATACATGCTTTTACATATAACTATAAATATATTTATGAAATTTATAAATATATATATTAAAGATTTATCTATTTATTTTAAAGAGAGAGCGTGAGCTGGGGGAGGGGCAGAGGGAAAGGGAGAGAATCCTCAAGCAGACTCCTCACTGAGCACGGAGGCTGCCATGGGGCTCAATCCCAGGACCCTGAGACCATGACCTGAGCTGAACAAGAGTCAGATGCTCAACTGACTGAGCCACCCAGACACCCCTGAAATTGATGGATTTTTAAAAAGCAACATGTATGTCTCTTATTTTTTAAGACAGATGGTCAATTAGTAAGTGTTTAATTCTTTGAGGTGTACTTGTGCTTTTCACTGCCATGTTTTCAAAGACCTTACTAGAATTAAAAAATATTAATTATGCCAATTAATTATTTGGGGAAGAATTTTCCTTTTTATGCTTTTATCCCAGAATATGGCTTATGTCTGCCTTGATTCAGGTCTTCTTATTCATCCCCGATGGTTAAGCTGTGCTCTTTTCTCTGCTATGTCTGATCGCTTGTCTCTTTCTTTGCAATACATATACATTGTCATTTGTCTTTGTAAAAACGTTTGCATTGCTGGGACTTTCAGAACAGTGTTTGAAAACAGTGGCTACGGGAGGCGTCGTGTTTTTTTTCAACATCAGTATGAATACCACGAGCATCTCAGCATTGAAGCTGGGGGGGCTGAAAGTGGGCGATAGGGGTCTTCATCATCTTCAGGAACATTGATGTCTACTCCTCGTTGATTGTAAGACCTTGAGAAAGTCAATATTAGATATTGACGACTGTCAGATACATTCCGGCCTCTAACATGCTCAGAGCCCTGTGAGCCTTCTGCACAGTGCGGTGAGTGGGTTTGGGATTTGCGTGGCACAGTATTCTTCCATTCTTGGGACAAATTCTTCCTGGTCACAGGTCGATGTTTGTAGAATACATTTCCAAATGACAATGCCAACATTTTATTTAGAATTTTTCGTCTAGAATCATAAGGCAGATGGATCTGCACTTTTATTTTCTGGGAGGATTGGCATAAAAAAATGAAAAGGCTTCCATCTTTCTTGGCAAGAAACTTTAGACAATATCAAAATCTTCTACACAATGTTGTATACCTGAAACTAATATAGTGTTATATGCTAATTATACCTCACTTAAAAAAGAAACTAAAAAAGTTATATCTTTATTCAACTTGTCTACATCTCTTGTATTTTATTTGAAAATCAGACAATTTAGGGATGCCTGGATGGCTTAGTCGGTTAAGTGCCCAACTGTTGATCTCAGCTCAGGTCATGATTTCAGGGTCATGAGATCAAGTCCTGCATCAGGCTCCATACTCATCAGGGAGTCTGCTGGAAGTTCTCTCTCTTTCCCTCCCCCTGAGCCTCTTCCCACCTCTCTCTTCCTAAAAAAATAAAATAAAATAAAATAAAATAAAATAAAATAACATAAAATAAAATAAAAATCATACAACTTATGTAGTTTTCTAATTTGTCAGAATAGGATTTTATATAATTTTTACTTATATCTTTGGTCATATTCTTTTTTATTCCCAATTTTATATATTTATATTTTCTCTGTTTTTATTAGATCAGACCTGCTAACTGTTTGATCAATAATTTCCTTATATGCAGAACCAGGTCTTGGATGTCTTTGTTCTCTTACTATTTGTTTTCAAATTCATTAATTTCTCCTGTTATTTTTTCTCTCCTTTTGTTTTACTTAAATTTGTGTATGTGTGTGTGTGTGTGTGTGTGTGTGTGTGTTCTTGTTTTTCCATTCTTTAGTTTGACACCAAGCTTAGTAAGTATCATTTTTTGTGTGTGTGTCCAACAAAAGGCTTACAGGTTGTAGATCTGCTTGAATGTGTCCTGGTCAGCATTCCAGATGTTTCGACAGAGTGGGTTTTCACTCTTGCTATTCTCTAAATAATCCGTAATGCTGTGTTTAACTTCCACCTGCAATCACTTTTCAGAGCACCATCGGTGGTGTGAGAATTTGGGCCTATTTTTGGTTGCCACTTTTTGAGTTTATGAGCATAAATATCGTACCATGGGCACTTACTAGTTGCAAATATTCTTTGTAAACGTGAGAGAAATGTATCTTCCTGTTCTCCATTAGAGGCAACATTTGCTGCCAGTGCATCCATCTTATTGTCTCATGGACCCTCTCTCCTCCTGCCCCACCCCCCCCACAGGGCATATATATTCACACCCCAACTACAAGGTCAGGGAAGGTGTAGTTAAGTCTCTTACTGCCCCAATGCTTCTGTTAACTTCTCTGTGTGCCTCTGATAGTCCGTGATCACTATGTTTTGAAGAATAGTATGTGGCATAGAAAGATTTATGGCTTTTATATTTTCTTTCTGGATTTTAGTTACAATCAAAAGACTGTATCTCTTCATTCCAGCAAATGGCTTCTTCTTTTAATTTTCCATTGCCTGAAAACAATATGCCAGCTCCTGTTTTCTTTCATTATATTAATTTTATTTCTTCTCGTCTTTAGCTGCTGAATTTTTGCCTAAGTATTTAATAATCCTTACTTGCCAATTTCTTTTAAGTGTCATAGCCTTTCAATAACACTTGGTTTCATTTGATTATTTCACTATTTGAGGAAGGGTGTCTCTCACTGTGGTCGTTTTGGTGAGAAGGGTATATTATTACTGACGCAACTGTGCTTATTCCCTTGTCTTGTTTCACGCGTATGTAAAGATTCCTTCTGTCTTTTTCCCTAGCAAGTTTAAAAAAAAAGGACTATGGTTTCTTTTTTTTTCCCTCTAGTGATTTTGTTTCAAATTCTACTAATAATTTACTTTAAGTTGTTAAAATGCTCATATCGATATTTTTGAAACTGTCAACATAAAAAATCAAGGACTGTTTACTGATGAACTTCTGTATAAAATGAGGACATAAATAGTCTTGCTCCCATGTTATATTCGAAGCCATTTCCCAGTTTCCCGTTGTCGTCGTCTGTGGTGTTGTTATTTTTAATGACTTGTATTATATTACGTTACAGTGTTTTTCTCTCTGTAAGTTGAAGTATATCCTGAACAAATATGTTTGGAGATGGTTGTGTGCTTTCTGGAAACATCTTTCAGTTAGTTACCTCATAGATAAATGACAACTTTTGGGGCCAGAGATTTCTTGGCTAATATCTATTCCCTTCAAAACTTGATGGATGTGGTTTCTAAACTTTGGTGATACAGGGGAGAAATTTGAAGCACTTTTGTATATGTTTGAGAATTTTGAAAAATATTTATTTTTTTCATTTTAGAGAGGTGGGGAGGGGCAGAGGGAGAGAGAATCCTCAGGCAGACTTCCCTCTGAGCGCAGAGCCTGACCCAGGCTCTATCTCAAGACCCTGAAATGATGATCTGAGCTGAAATCAAGAGTTCGACGCTTAACCGACTGAGCCATCCAGGCACCCCTCAGATCTTTTTTAATACTCTGAATGCTGATCAAATTCTTTTTCTATCCTGGAAATTAACAACAGCAAAAATGTCTTTTTCATTGATTTTGCCTGGAACCTACATGTTTGGTCAGCCAGCTTAGGTCACATAGCAGGTCAGTCCACTCTGCAGGACTGGGGGAGACTTGTCACTGTTTGCGGCAGTCATTACACGATCCGTCATGAAGGTAGAATGTGATGGAGAGACCACTTCACTGAGAGCAAGATACTGCATTCCAATTCCGGCTTGGTCACGAAATGCCATGTGAGTCCCTGGGTCCCAGGTGCTCATCTGTGACATGGGGGTATCAGAGAAGTTTCTCTTCCAGTCCCCAGAATTAGTGAAGCCATTCAACATAAAGAGGTAAATTCACTTGCTGTTTTTTTTTAGCAGGAAAATCAATTTTTAAAAATGAAGCTGTTTCTGTTTTTAGTGAAAGAAAAAAAAAACTTTATGGCAGAAAAATCCTAGATAGAACTAAGCAGGTGCTTTACATATTATGGTGGGCAGAATAATGGCTCCCCGAAGATGTCCACATCCTAATCCCCAGAACCTGTGCGTATATCACCTTATATGACAAAGGGGAATAAAGTTTGCAGCTGGAATTAAGCAGCTGACCTCGACAGGGAGATTATTCTGAATTACACTTGTGAGTCCAATGTGGTCAGAAGCATCCTTAAAAGTGGGAGAGACAGAAGAGGAGGCTAGACTGATGCACTGGAGAAGCACTGGACATACCATTACTGGCTTTGAAGATGGAGGAAGGGGCCACAAGCTGAGGAAGCTTCTGGAAGATGGAAAAGTCATGGAGACACATTAAGAAAGGAACACGGCCCCGCCAGACCCTTGGTTTTAGCCTAAAGACACCTCTTGCAGACTTCTGCCCTTCAGAATTATAAGATAATAAATTTATGTTGTCTTAAGCCACTAAATGTGCTACATTTTTGGAAGCAGCCATCGGAAACAAATATGCATTACTTTTCTGGTCCTCGAAACCCTTTGCTATAGGTGATGTTGCCTCATTTTACAGATGTAAAAATGGAGAATCAGAAAGTTTTTAAAGATTTCCCAACAAGGCAGGATTCATTCAGGATTTAACCACAGAATTAACCAATTCTAAAACCCACTGCAGTGTTTCTACATTATTTTCTAGAAAATTCTTTGGGGAGAAAAAGGATTTAGCAAGAACATCCCTTCACAGCTTCTTCATAAAGATATATCTTCCCAAATACTTAATCCAGAGTTTAATGCCCTGGTGGTCCTTAGGCATGAGATTAGTTCATTGGTACTAGATATTGGCATGGGACTCATTCATTGCTGTTAGATATTGGAAGGAAGTAGTTAAATTGGGGATGTCTTCACTCTGCTCTGCTTCTCAGACTCAGGAGACCATCATCTCAGTCCAGGGTAACTGTAACCACTGCTGACTGGCCTCTGACATGGGTCTTTCACACGGCAACCAGAGTGATCTCTCTGGAATACGAATCTGATTATTCCTCACCCTTGCCTCCACACCTTAACCTGCTTCCTCACACATGTCCTCCCAAGGTCTAGTGTCCCCTGTGCCTCCCAAGTACAGCCCTTCTTGCCCAGGGCAGGAATCCCATTTTCCTCTCTCCATTCCCCTAGTAGGTTAGAAGGACTTTCAGGTCGCTGATGGGTTCCTGGAGTTCAGCCTCCTTCTAGGCATGCAGTAGTTGCTCAATTAAGACCTGCTTAATGAGGTGTGCCTGGGTAGCTCAGTCAGTTGAGCATCCAACTTTGGTTCTGATCAGGTCATGATCTCATGGGTCATGGGATTGAGCCCCCTGTTGGGCTTCACATTCAGGGCAGTCTGCTGGAGGTTCTCACCCTCTGCTCCTCCCCCCACTTCTGTAAACACACACTCTCTCTCTCAAATAAATAAATAAATCTTTAAAAAAATGACCCACTTAATGAGTGGGACATTCACTCTAGGGAACTTTCAGATCCTATTTAAATAAATTCAAATGTTCGGAATTTCAACTTCTGATTAAATATAACTTCATTTTGCCATCATGCATCATTTCCCAGAAACAGTTTTTTTTGTGTATCAAAGGAAGAGTGCCCTGGCAGTTTGTCATGAAAGTCAGATGACATTGGTGAGATTACCTCCAATATCATACTCAAGAATGAGAAGAAACTGAGGCCCTTTTATTCGTGTAAACCACGGCAGACAAAAGCACAACGGGGAGTCTTGCAACATGGAGCAAGTTGGTTTCAGAATTCACACCACGTCCACCAGGCCAGATGACTCAGTGCTGGGCCTCTGCAGGCGGCTCACCCTCGCTCAGCTTCACCACCCCTGTTTGAGTGGGGGCAGCACCCCACTTGGGAGATTGTTTTTCGGACTAGACATGGTGCGTGAAGGCATGTGGTATCCGTTCTGGCACCCATGGGCCTCCTCCTCTCCTCAGACTTGGAGTCACTTTGGCAGGACCCAGTGGGACTGTTGTTGGCTCTTAGGAGCGAGAAGGCTGGGGGCACATTGGGGCTGAGGGAAAGAGGAATACTGAGTCCCTAGGGGAGGCACCAACATGGTGAGTGAACGGAAAACCTCTACTGAAGAACAGGGAGAGCACTTGTTCCTGGAGACATCAGGTCATGGATGTGAGCTTTGTCTGAGAGGATCTCAACATGTGTATTAAACACTTGGTGACTTAGAACTAGCAGACATACCATTATCTGTATATTGAGCTGCTGGAGAGGAATTCAGGGCTCTGCTGTCCTGTACAAGATTGGAGTGAGGGTGTCTGCTCATGCAGAAGCAAAGATCATGCTGTTTTACATTTTTACAGATTTTCGATGACCATTAGAAAAGCAATTGACGCCAGAAAAGGTCAAGTGATGCTGCAATAGGGAGATTTTCATTTTCAGCGGTGCACTGTTGACATCAAAAAGCCCTGGGTGTGGCTTCTGTATTCCCATGGGGTTTAGAAAGATGGGAGGGGTCCTCATTGCCCCAGATGTCTGTGGAGGTGGGGGCCTGGGGGTTCTGCTACAAGACACTTTCCACTCTTGTTCAGCTTACAGTTTTAGTACACCTTATTTGATAAATTCATCAGTTCTCTGATTCTTGGGACTAGAGAGAGGCATCCTGGTGCTGGGGTCAAGTTAGCGGGAAGAAGACTGATGGGCTTGAGTCCTGGGCATGGGTCTGCTGCTTTTCACATTTACATGTTCATCCCATTCTTTTTTTATTTTTTTAAGATTTTTAAAAAATTTATTGGACAAAGAGAGAGACAGCGAGAGAGGGGAACTGGGAGAGGGAGAAGCAGGCTTCCCGCTGAGCAGGGAGCCTGATGCGGGGCTCGATCTCAGGGTCCTGGGATCAAGACCTGAGCAGAACGCAGATGCCTAATGACTGAGCCACCCAGGCACCCCTGTTCATCCCATTCTTGACACCAAAACTAGGACTGTTGTTTAAATCTTGAAGACCTTAGTTTAAAACCAATAGAAAAAGTACCTTTTCCTTTCATACTTAATATTCTACACACGTGAAAGGAAATTAGAGAAAGAGTTCCTTATTAGTTTTGTTATTAGTGGAATAGAAACAAAACTACGATAAGTCATGTTGGATCTTACACAACTTTGCCGTAATTTGTGTAACACTCAATTTTCCATGTAGCTGACCCATTTCATGTGATAATGAGCTATTTTATTACTTGTATGAAAGACAAAGTAATGCCTTACTATAACGGAGTTCAAGCTTGTCAGGTTTCATCTCCAGTTTTTCTTCAATTTCCAAAGGAAGGACAATAGCTATGTCAATCTGGACCCCCATTCCATGATAAGACACTTCTGTTTTGAATGTGTTGGGACCTCAGTCTTTTCCATATGGCCTGGGTCGCGTCTTTGTCCTGTGTCCTTGGAAAAGCTCATTCTCCAGGTGGTAAAATATGGGAAGTTTTGTTTCCTTTTTAGCACATAAGTCCCTTAATTCAGAGGTAATTAGGGCACTATTAAAGAGAATTAGATGAATTTTGGTGTGAATTTGGTGTGCATTTCTAAATGGACATGTAGTATGCATTTCCAGCTCGATGTAGGATAACAGTTAAGTGGTGAGCACGTGGGTGTGAAGACAAATGGCTCTTGTTATGGATTGAATTGTGTCTCCACAGCATTGAAGTCTTAGCCCTCAGTGCCTTTGAACATGACCTTACTTGGCAGTGAGGTCCTTGCAGATGATCCAATTAATATGAGGTCATTAGGGTGGATTCTAATCCACTGTGACTGGTATCCTTATAAAAAAAGGAGGATATTTGGACACAGAGACAGACAACATGGAGGAAAGATGATGTGAAAACGCAAGGAGAAAACCATCTATGAGCCAAGAAGCATCAGAGACCACCGGGAGCTGGGAGAGACACCCAGAACAAGTTCTTCCCCATGTCCCTCAGATGGACCCAACCCTGCTGATGCCCCGATCACAGATCTCCAGCCTCCGGTACTGTGAGACGGTGTTGGTTAAGCTGTCTAGATCGGGCTGCTTGTCACAGTGGCCCCAGTGACCTAATACAGCCATTTAACGCCCAGTTCAGCCATTTTGGTTGAACACTGTAACCATGGTAATTCTCCATAAGGTTTCACGCCAGCCAATGGAGTCACTTAGCTCTTGTCTCATTAGCTGCTCTAGGAGGATAGGGCCACACGGCACTGCTGAGTTACTCTTACGCCAAAATGGGAAGAACCGTGTTAGGAAGGTCTTATAGAGGTGACTCTCAATCTGGTTGCTTGGGCAATTGCTTGTAGAGACTGGCTAAGTTCTGATTTCTTCTTTCCCTTCTAACACTTTGTTCTTTACAGACTATGCTTTGCCCTGCGTGCTTCATTATAGAAATCAGCAGTGCTCCCAGGGTCCCACAAACACATGATATCATTTTGACCTGACTATCTTTATTTTTTCCTTAGCATTCTGTATGTATGAAGACCCACAAAAAATTTTCACCTCGTGGTCTTCGTGACAAAAGAACAATGTGCTGTGTTTAATTATGCTCTATCCAGAGAAGTTTCTCTTTCAAAATAACTTCCCTGAAGCTTCTGGAAAAGTCTGCTTTGTTGTGAGTGGGTGGGGGCCAACCAGCAAAGCCCCCCATGAAAGATGTTCCAAGCCTGGGTTTCCCACTCGATATGTGTGCTCAGGGATCGGGGGGCGGGGGGTGGGGTGGGGAATCACCCACTTCTTTGGTGGTTTGCTGAAGCCCTGGGTGTTTTCCAGGGGAGCCAATCAAACATCCAAAAGCAAGAAGGAGCAAGGGGAGGAGAAATGAATGAAGGAAGGAGGGAGAGAGGAAGAGAAAGAAGAGAAGAGAACATTTGAAGGGAGAAAAGGAGGAAGATATATAAACATATATTTTTTTTTTCTTTTCTATGGAGACAAAGAAACTGATGGCAAGAGTGGAACTCCAGAGGCCACTGGGCAGGTTTTGTGTGTCCGTCGGGGGGCGGTGATATCTATCTGAGACCGCACCAAGCCCATTCTCTGTACCGAGAGACTACAATCGTACACCACTGTGGATATGCCAGTTTTAAAAGTGTGATGAGACTGATAGCGATACCGCATTACACACATCTCCTATCGATTCCTTCTAACCTTGCAAAACGAGCTGTGCGCGTTAAGTACCTTTTACTGCAGCCTGGCTGATGGGACCACAGATGCTGGCTGCGGGGCTGAATTTCCTCGGAGGTCAGCAGATGGGGCAAGTGGGAGGTGACCCGGGGAGCGGCTTCTGGCCGGGGGACTACTTACCCTCCTTGCCCTCAACTAAAGCTCGAGGACACATGTCTGGACAAGTCTGCATCACGGAGACATTAGATCACGCCTGACTACCTCGCTACCCACTGCGGGACCAGCCACGTGAATGCGTGGGGCTCAGTGAAAACGGGAAGTCCACGACAGAACGTGATTTGTGGGCTGTCAAACTGACCTTTGTCAACACTTGTTTTCTCTAAGTTATGGTTTTGTTTCAAATAAAAAAAAATGAAAATCACAGTCATTTCATCTACTCCTCTCAAATGTGTCTGCTGTAACACCTTTGTCCTTAGGATTCTGTGCTCGTGTGCTCAGCTGGACCCAGAGCAGGGTGGGGACAGAGATGCTTGCCGTCTCTGAGAGTAACACTGATGCTGTCCAAGGCTCCCACCGTCGGGGCAAATGGAAAAGAAGCATCTGCTGGAGTCACTCACCAGGCCTGAAACTCCATTTCCCATTTGCAAGACCTCAGGCTAGGGTTTTGGGGATCTGCTTTTTCATCTGAAAAACAGGGTGATACATCCTGGTGTAAGAATTAGCGGGTAAAATGTGTAGTATATAGAGGAGCCTGGATGGCACAGTTGGTTAAGCATCTGACTCTTGTTTTCGGCTCAGGTCATGATCTCAGGGTCCTGAGATTGTGCCCCATGACAGGTTCCACCCCCAGCTTGGACTCTCCCTCTCCCTCAGCCCCTCCCTCCCTGCTTTCTCTCTCTGGAAAAAAGAAAAAAAAAGAAATAAAAATAAAAAATGAAAAAATGTGTAGTATATAATATGTCCTCATGAAAAGGTGGCTATTATTTATTATTTTCTGTTACTATTATTGCTAATATCACAATAATTTAAATTTTCACCTGCTTTTCCAGATGGTTCCCCTGTTTGTGGAGAACAATCTGGATTTGCAGTGGGGCCAGAATTCACCTCAGAGGAGGCCGGAGGAGCCTGCTGCCCACCCTGGGGCCTTTGGAGTTCTGGAAAGTTCCTAATACCTCCTGCCCACTCTGGCTTCTCTGGGCCCCCGGAATCCTTCCCGCCATCCTTTAGGTTAGCACAGGATGCCCTGCTTTCCTCCTGGTGAGGGGTCTGAGGAGGGGTCGATACCACTGGATTGTGAAGTGTGAGGCTGCATGGGGCGTGTCTGTCTTGCATGTTTCTCACCCAACACGTAGCATATGCACTGGATGAATGAATGAATGAACGAATGAATGCAGGCCAAGGTTATCTTCATCATCACTTTTCCTCCCAACATGCTCAGCCCCAGGCTTTGCACAGGAAGCGATCTGAAATTGCTCGCCGCATTTACTTAGGCTACACGGAGAATGCACCGGGAGTCACAGTAGAATTCATAAAGACCTGGTTCGTGAAGAGCAGGTAAGTCAGATGGGGGTGGGGAAGAAACTCGAGAGCTGTCTACAGCACGGGGGACCTTTTGGGTGGACACTTTGAGATTGGGAGCTGGGCCAGCCAGGAAAGAAAGTGGGATGGGGACACAGGGCTGGGGAAAGAGGGGGAGGTAGGGGAGGTGTCTCCAGTGCAAGGTGGCAGGTGCAGGCAGCTTGGAATCTGCAAAAGGGCAGGTGTGGCTCAAACGGACAGTGCCCTCCCGCAGCGGGTGTGTGTGGACGTGCGGGTGCAGCCGTGAGCTATGCGGGCACAAGTGTGACGTGTGTGTGGTTGTGAATGTGCAGTGCAGGTGCGTGGTGTGTGGGTGAGTGCCGGTCTGCATATGGGTCGACGGAAGGGTTACATGGGTTAGAGACGCACGGCGCGGGTGTGTGGCACACATGGGGGTGTGGCTGTATGTTGGCATGAGGGTGTGTGCACGTGAGCATGTGGTGTAGACAGGTAATGTTTGCGTGCCTGATGCTAGTGTGTATTATTTATGAATTGTGCAGGTGTTTACTGTATTTCTGGGGTGTGTGTGTGTGTTCAGTGCGTGTGCACGTGGTGCCTGTGTGAGTACATGTGTGTAGTGTGGCTATATGGTGTGCAGGTGCGGTGCAGGTGTGCCTTGGTCTGGACATGTGTGGATGTGTCCCCAACCACAGGTAGGGGTTGGAAACGTTGTGTGCTGGATGCCATGGGCCAGTGGTGCTCAAGTGTGGTCCCTGCGCTGGCAGCAACCGCGCTGCCTGGGAACCTGCTAGAAACCAGAGGTTCTGGAAGTGGGCTTGCAACCTGGGCTATTGCAAGCCCTGTAGCAGATTCTGATGTCAGCTCAAGTTTGAGCACCATTGCCGTATATCTGTGTCCTTCTCGCTCTGAGCTTTGTCTTTACATCGTACAGGGTATGTTTCTCCTCTTTGATCCTAGCCATGAGCTCTTGGCTGTCACTCCCAACCTGAATCTAGAGGAAGGCTGGATGTGGGGAGGCTGGAAATCGGATGCTCTGTGCTGGTCGCAGGGTGGACCGCTCCTGTGGTCCTGCAGCACTGGCTTATTGCAACGTGGGGAACCGCGAGTAGGCATTAGAATAAGAGAGCCTTGGTAAAATCATCATTCTACCGCTACTAAACATAGCAACTTGGGAATTTGATTTGTATCTCTGAGCCTCAGGTGCTTTCCCTGCAGAATGGGAAGACTAAGCTTATCTTAGAGGGTTGTTACGAAGATTAAATTGAATAGAATCTGTAAATCTCCCAGTGCACTCTTATTGGCCAGTTAAGTGTCGGTTTTTCTTCTGAGCACCTCTTTTGCTTGGCCAGAAACGTGATAACAATGCACGTCTTCTAGCTTTCGGGAATAGATCGATGCGACTGTTGTTACTGCTTTTGAATCCCTTGTCAGGTGGTCATCTGACAGCTTTCTTGGGAGACAATTCGAAGAAAACTGGCAGTTCTCTAGCAAGCCCAGAGGTTTCAGCTTTGTGCGAGATTTAGCTAATAGTGTTCCATCCAAGCTCTGTATCTCCTATGACATGTCATTTTCTCCAGCAGTGCAGAACCCATAGATACAAAGAATAGTTAGATTATAAGCCCAGCCCTGCTCTGGCTGTGTGATTTGGGACAAGTCACTCAACCTCTCTGACACCCTGTTTCTTCCTTTGAGAAACAGGTTTGCAGTGATGATAAGGTACCATGATAAATGGAAATCACCTACAAAATGCCCAGCCTACAATAGGAGCTTGGCTAATTGTTTTTAAATGTCTTGAATATTAAATAAATACTCCCTTTTCTTACTCCTCCCTTCTGCTCAATCTGGGCACCAGGTCCCCCGAGTGTTAATGCCTTTGGACATAACACCCAGCGTGGGAGTGTCTCGGGTTCTGCTTACTTGGGTTTGGCCTAATGGAGGAGCAGGGCTTCCCCCCAGGCTCTCCCACCCTGGTGCCATCGCGCCAGTGCAACGTCCTTTCGTCTCATGAATGTAGATCAGAGCCCTGGAAGGCAACTGATAACCTCTTACTCAATCCCCTGTTTTTGCAGCACAGGGAACTAAAACCCAGAAAGGCAAGCGACATGCTGTGGATGCCACCCCAGCTCAACAGCGGGACTGAGATAAGGGCCATTTATTCGATTCTGCAAGCCAATGGCTCTCTACTTTTCTACTCTTCCACGGGGCCTCCTGGAAGTATAAAGAAAGAGCATTCTATTGAGTTCAAGTAGCTGGATGGCCCTGCCTTGAACAAGCCCCTGCTTCTCCAGGGGTTTGTGACCTTACCTGTGCAGTGGAGATGACACTTGTCCCCAGACAGTTGCGGTCACAGCTTAATTGCTGGTTCTGATGTGCAATAAGCTAAACAGATTCTCTCGGTCTACTGCTGTCTTTTCAGTTCTGCCACTTCTGTAGGATTTCCAGTCACTTCTCACATCTGTATGCTTGAGAAGTTTCTATCAAAGACTTTAGCAATATTGGTTGAGGCTTGAATACTGACATCTTTATTGTTGGCTTCTTAATAAAGACGTTTCTTAGTGGGTACCCTAGTTGGCTTGGAAGCTTGGAAGTATTCTCTGTCGTAGAGGTGCAGGGAAAGAGACCTTCTTACTTATTGTTGCTGGAAATGCATAAAGGCGCAGCCCCTCTGGAGGGAATTCAGCAATTTTATGTATCCCTACTTTGCAGTGGGACAATCCCACTTCTAGGATAAGGAGAGACTAGCAAAATCTGAAAAAAAAGAAAATAAAAGGCTATTCGTATGGCATTAATTACGGTGGACAAAGACTGGCAATAACCCAAATGTTCATCACGAGGGGTCTGGTTGAATACACCATGCTACATCCACATAATGGAGTATTTATTACATAGCCGCTAAAAGAGATAAAAGACTTTATCCTGATGTGGGGAAATCTCTGGGAGTGTTGTTAAGTGCAAAAAGTAAGGTGAAGATCAAAATGTATGAAAGATAGAAATGGGAGTATTTATTTAATACTTTATCTAAGAAATGGGAGTATTTATTTAATACTTAATACATTAAAAATAAGATAAAAAGCAAAAGTTAGTAAAAATGGTTAATTATGAGAGAAGGAGGAAACAGAGTGGAAGCAATAGGTTTGGAAGCTACATTTTTAAAGATGCACATTGCTTTATACATTTAGAAGCACAAAGAAAGAACTGCAAAGAAATCTGAACTTGCTTTGAGTAGTCATGTTGTTCGTAATACGTTGGTAGGGTTATTCTGAAACTTTTAATATGTACCTTAGGATAAAGCACATAACATGATATTAGAACCAAGTTTGTTGACCTCAGAGAAAACGAGAATCAAATAGAAAAATCAAAGAAATTAAATAAAAACCTGTAACCCTAAGCTTGAATTGGAAATATCAGTATGAACTCCTGACGTATTTCTCTTACAAATATTTTCTGACTTTGTCCACTGGAAAGGCTTAGAACAAATAACCCTTACAGAAGCAAAGAGTTCCTTAGCACCCATACCCCAGTCTCCAACTACATTTCCCACTGAAAGCAACCAGGGGCCCTCAGAAAAGTTGGTTGATTTCAGGTTGGGGCAGGAAATGTTCAAGAAGACCCTGTAACATATTGTCACACTAGGAGCAAGGAAGCTACTGAAGACCACTGGGCTGTGACAAAAGGTCTAAAACACACAGGAGCCAAAATGCAAAGGCTCTTGCCAGGCAAAGATGGGACAGCCGTGATCAAGGATGGATATACAAAGAACAGTATCTGCAATGTATTGAAATATACAGGATCTGTTAAAAGCCACACATTCATAACAGTATTTGCAAAGCTGATGTGCTCCCTTTGTAAGATGCTAGGGAAACAACTCATTATTCTGGAAACTGGCACATAAGGGAATAGAATCAAACATTTCACTTCCCCTTCTGGATACGGTTGTACCTCGGGATAACTAGATAGTTGAGGAAGAATTTCTTTCTTAGTAGAATTCCTATTCATAAATAAAGAAATTGTTAGGAGTTAGCCTACCACCACTTTGCAGCCCTTAATGAAATAATGGATCAACGCACCTGAGTGTGGGACTGTGTTAATGTTAGTGTAGCCTTTCTCACGGGTATTAGTTTTGTGATTGCTATCAGTAATTGTGAAACGAAAAGTTGTTGTCTTCTATTATGGAAATTACAGGGAGCAAGAGGAGGCGTTAGGTTTGGGGCTGGAACACTCAGCCATTGCATCAATTCCTGCAACTCTTGGCGAAGTCAGGCCAAGTCACAGGTGCGGACGTTCTAACCAGGTGCGCCCCTGGGAATGCAGCAATCATGGCAGTTGTCTGCCTTTCCTTCCTTTGCTCCGGTGCTAATTCCCCTACATTTCCTCAGGTATGTTCAGAGCTGCACCTAGGCCAGCGAGAAGGAAGCATTCCAGGGCTGACTGTGGTTTAGATGAAACCACTCTTATGAAATCTTAAAACAGATTAAAGTAACCTGGATATATTTTACAACCTTGTGTCACTCATCTGGCATCAAGAAATAGACAGGGTCTTCTTCATATTGTGAACAAACTCTTCTTTTCTTTTTTTTTCTTTCTGAAATACTCAATTTCTTTGATGACACGATTGACCAAACTAAGACAGTGCTGAGTTTTCAGTGCTGCTCCATGCACCTTTCCCCCTTTCGATGCCACTTTGCAAAAAATCTACACAATCATCTTAAGAGGGTGCAGTGCATCAGGGAGATGGGAGCTGACAGTGGCCCAAAACATCTGGCTCCAAGAATGCACCCCCCACCCCCCGCTGTCACCGCCAGCTCAGCGACTCTGTGCTTGGGGCCCGGCTTGCTCCTTTCAGATGAATCAGAGCAAATCTGCTAGTATAATCATCTTGCTTTCTCTCAAAGCTTTGGGAACAAATTGGGTACATGGTTTTCCCACCCACAGTCCTCAATAAGCATCCTTTTTCTGCCTATTTTTATTTTTCAGAGGCTTCTAGGAGACTTAAAAGGTGGTTTCTTAAACTTGATCTGAATAGCAGCTGGGAAAAAAAGATGAGTAGATGTTGGTTGTGGGTATGGTAACCATTTCATTCTCTGCCAGACTTTGTTTCTGTTGTTTTAACAGAGAAGAAAATCAGCCGTCCACTTGTTTCAATGATTTCAGAATGTTGCATGGGAACCGTCTGCATGGGCGAGGTTAGGTCTTTCAAGATTTTTTTTTCTTATAGTAAAGTATCATTTTGCTCTGAAGTTCATGGTCAAATGATGGCATTATCATTGTGCTATTTAATACAAAAATAAACATCAGAAGAAAGACATTTTTGTGACTTCATATGCTTTTTTATTTTTTCTCAGTTTTATTTTATTGCCCTTTGAACACTTGCTTGAATTCTTTCCTCTTCTATGAATGTTCTGTGCCTTGTACTGCAGTCATTGGCCTTGGCCATTTACCATGTGTCTTTCCCATTTGAGTGAAATCCCTGGGTGTTACATTTTTGTTTATTTTCATTTTGTTCTTAGCAGGTGAAAGCCCAATTTTGAACTACATGGTGCTGTCTACTCTTTATTCATTTGCTTTCTTGTAAATGTTATTAATAATTGCGTTCTTTAGAATACTGGAAGATAGCTACTTGGATATTATCATCTTAGATCGTGCAGGGACAGGTAATGGGTAGAGTCTGCCTTCTGACAGACGCTTTCACACGATGATAAGCGCTGTGGAAAGATGTGTGAAAAAGTCTCATCAGTGGCAGCAATGATGTATGCCAGGGTGGAGATTTACTTGAGAGAACTCAGAATGATTTGGAATGCAGGAATCCTGGAGTCGTTTGAGCCGCTGGGCAAAATGTTTGTCTACTGGGATCTGAGTAGAGGAAGCAGAGCATCATGGAACCAGGGTTCCCTATGCCATGTCTGTCGCTTGTTGGGTACCCGACCCCGGACAAGCTCTTCACCTCTCTGGGTCTGTGTCCTCAACAGTAAAATGGGACAATAATAACATCCACCTGATTGGATCGTTAGACTATTCAATGAGTCAACAGTTAAGCCTCTGCCTCTGCTTGGATCATGGTGAGTGTTATCTAAGTGTTTGTCAAATAAATTAAAATTGAATATTACATTTCAGAAATGGAATGCCTAGTCATTCATAGATCTTAATTGCTCTGTATTTAAAACATAAAACAAACAGAAGAATCGCCTTCTTTCTCGGGAAAAATTATAATCAAAACTGCCAGGTTATTAGAAAGCCAGGTTGAATAAATTTTACTATTTTTTAAAAAAGATTTATTTATTTTGAGAGAGAGGAAGAGAGAGAGTGGGTGAGTGAGTGGGGGCAGGGGCAGAGGGAGAGAATCTTCAAGCAGACTCCTTGCTGAGCACAGAGCCCCACTGGGGGCTCAGTCTCACGACCCTGAGATCATGACCTGAGCCAAAACCAAGAGGAGGACGCTTAACCGACTAAGCCACCCAGGTGCCCCAGGTTGAATAAATGTTATAAGGCACTTGGCTTCCTCATAGGGCAGCCTGGAGTAAGGACGAAGGTAGGGATAGGGAGCATTCTCTGAGATACCCCTGATTCACTTCAACAGGGGAAGAGGGGACATTTAACACACTGGGGAGGGGTGGGGCTACAGATTTAGCCGACAGCACCCCTCCCAGGACGTCACAATCCTTTCGTTTGGTTGTGCGAAGCCTCCATGTCACAGGAAGTAGAACTGTTTCGACTGAGCACTGAACTGCCTGGGTTCTGATAAGAGAAAATAGATCAGCTCTGGTCTCAGGCACTGTGAAAACTAAGAGGAATTTCAGGCACAAGAGAAGAATGAAGGAAAGAAAATAAAGAAAAAGAGAAAGAAGAACAGAAAGGGAGGAAGGAAGGAAAGAATGAAAGAGAAAAAGAAAAAAGGAGAAAAAAACTCCTCTAAATGCAAATCACTAGGGAAAGGAAAGGTTATTGTTTTACTAGCGAGGTTCATCAGAGTCTATTAGAAAACCTGCCATTCAGAAGGGCTATTTCTGCCTTTAAAAATTATTTTCCAGGAAACAAATACAAAAGGAAATAACTACTGGAAACACTTGGCTTTTGGGGGTTGAGATATTTCTTCTTTTTATTTTCAGTTGATATAAAGCAATGGTGCTGGTAAGGAGGCAGAAGGAAAAACTGGAGACAATTCAGTGTGGACTTTGTTTCTGATAAGCAGGAGTTTAGGAGTACAGGAGGCAGGTGTAAATGATGGTTTATCCTCTCGCATAATTTTGAGGCCACAGAACCATAAACTGTGATAGTTCCCAGAAACAGAATCTGTACTCTCTAACTAGCAAGCAACTAGAAACTAAACCAGGTAAGGAAAAGATGTGACTCTTGGGGCAGACTTGATGGCCCTTATGAAAACTAAAATGAGAAATTGACAATGTCAAGCATTGAAAAGGAGATTGGATCAGATTATCATCTTTGGGTCTGATGAAAATGATTTATTCATAAGTAACAATATTAGAACTGTTGATTAAAATTTTAGGTTGTTGTTGATTTTAAAAATTTTGAATATGCTTATATAACTAAAAATCCTTTTAAGGATTTTGGAAATGGCCAGCATACATTGACGTTATCATCTTGCATGGCTTTATCTTTGGCTCAGTTTACAAATAAGCCGGATGGAAGCATTATGCAATTTTCTTTTTTAAATCTAGAGACTCTGCAAAAGCATTACCAGATAAGACATAGGATGCCCAGTTACATTTGGATTCCTGATAAACGGCAAACACTTTTTTTAGTGTAAGTATGTCCAAATATTGCATGAGGCATACTAAAAAATTATCCATTATTGGCCTGCCATTTAAATTTGACTGAGTGCCCTTTTGCTAAATCTGGCAACCTTATTCTGGAAAAGTGAAGTGAGATATTAATTATTCAGTCCTTCAGAGAGCACTTGCTCAGTTTTTAATTTTTTTTTTTATTTGGGTATAGCTGACACACAGCGTCACATTAGTTTTAGGTAGATACCATAGTGATTCGAAAACTCTGTCCATTTTTGGTCCGCTCACCCCACATGTGGTTCCCCCCACTTGGCACCATGCAACCCTATTATAACATCACTGACTGTATTCCTTATGCTGTGCCTTTTAGTCCCATGACTTATTCATTCGATAACTTGAAGCCTGTGCCTCCCACTCCCCTTCACCCCTTTTGTCCAGCCCCCACTCCCTCTTCTCTGGCTGTTTTAATTTACTGTACTCCCTCCTCTTCCACTAAGCCTGTTTTGGGGATTTGATCACGCTGCAATAACTTCTTGTAGCCTGCTCACCATTCCTGCCTGGGCAGCCCATCTGTTTATGACACTGTTTCTCAAGCCTCGATGTAGCTACAAATCACTCAGGCATCTCGTTAAAATCCAAATTCGGATGCAGCAGGTCAGGGGTGGGGCCCGAGACCGTGCATTTTAACAACTCCCAGGTAATACCCATGCTGCTGATCTTTGGACCGCACTTGGAGAAAAGTGTCTAGAACTGAGTTCCAATTTCAACTAAACAGAAGTAAAACCATCATTAAGATTTTTTTTAACACTTACTTCTTCCATTTTTACAGATTCTTCATTCTTTTTTTTTTTAAGCCAGAGAATGCTAAATGTTATGCATTTTGTTAATGGAAGAAAAATGTATTAGGTTGTGAGAAAGTTCTGGAAAAGCACATGTTCCAGGAATTGGTCATTAGACTGTCCATCCGTTCATATTTCTGGAAGAACCAGCAGCGTCATTAGAAAAATCACATGATTGTATTTGGTTAACAGGCCATCTTGGGAGCCAAGTCCCCAAATGCTGCTGTTACTAAGTATGAAAACCCGCTTGAAGTGGTGTTTTTTACAACACTGAACTCCGTCAGGGGCGAGCCTGTTGAAATGATTTCAACATCTGCATCTCAAGGCTCAAAAGTTCTTTTAAAATGAAAATCCCAGATTAACAGCTGAAGATTTGGGTTGCCAGGTATTTTGAGCCTTAGAATGGCAAACCCCAAATTCAGGGGAGGCGGTGCTTGTCAATCAGGGGAGCACTTCGGGTTCTCACCCGCGCTCACACCTCATTCCAGTCCCTTGCCCGACGGGCCACGGGCTCTGCGTGTTCACTAGATGCAAGCGAGTCGGATTAAATCATCCCCATGCTGGAAGCTCCGTGTCTGCCTCCTGACCCCACAACCACTGTGCCGAGAGTCAGGCGGCAAAAGATGTGTTGACAGGCTGCGTGTCTGATGTGGCTTCGGTGTCAGACACGGGGCAGACTGGGAGGGGGAGGAAGCCGGCGGGGGGGGCGGGGGCAGGGGAACGGCTAGACAACTTTTTGGGCGAAGCTTCACTGTGGAAGCTTTTGCTCTCAGGGGGAATTTGAAGAGATCGAGTCAACTACAGGAGGAGTGGAAAATGTGTTTGCTTTGAGAGGTGAATGGCATCTCGTTAGAGATCCCTCATGGAGACTGGAGGTTTCCCTGGTCGGAGTGCCTCTTTTTGGAATCTTCCAAGACCCGGCGAAGAACGAGGGTCTTCTCTTGGGTTCTTTTGAACGCACAAAGCCCAAGGACAAGGTGAGATATGCAGAAGAGGCAGTTAGAAAACCATCTCCAGAGTTAGATAACAGTATTGCATCAATGCTTATTTCCTGGTGATAACTGGACTGAGCTTGTGTAAGAGAGTATCCTTCTCCTTCGGGGAGACAACACTGCCGTGCTCAGAAAGGGGCCATCCAGTGATTCATAACATAGAAAATGACAAAGCAAAAAGGATAAAATGTTGATAGTTGGGAAATCCAGTAAACGTACAAAGGAGTTTTGTAATTTTTTCTGTAAGTTTCAAATCGTTTCAAAAGGAAAAGTGCTCCTAACAAGAAAAGGAACCATCTCCTGAGGATGGTGTCGGCTCTCCCCTCCCCCCCAGTCCCTGGTACCGTCTCCCCCCCTGAATCTCGGGGCATGAAAGCTTCCCGTCTTCACAGTTAACCCGAAGCCTGGCTGTCCAGTAAGGACATCCCTAAGGCTTTGTGTCACTGATCCTCTGTTGGCTGGTAAGACCCATGGGACAGGGGCTAGTCCTTGGAATCACAGAACTGAGCACAAAGAAAGCAATCAATAAACAATATTAAAAAAAAAAAATTGGGGGGGGTGATGTTCAACCAACCTTTCTTTTAGTCATGATTTGCTTACGGAAAGGGGAAATCTCTAAGCAACATATGGTCAGTTGAATAGTACCCTCCATCTCGGAGCACAATCAACTCACCTGTCTCTTTGGGGAGGAAGCTCACTGCTACAATTACACAATCTTACTGCATCCAGAACACAGGGTTTCCAAAGCAGTTTTCAGAAAGCCTAGCTCTGAATCACAGAGAGGGTAAGAGACTCCTTGATATGCAGCGTAAGGGGGCAGGAAAGGAGTGAGCACTCCTTTTACCAGTTGGATGCCTTTCCGTGATCCCAAGCAAGACACCTTGAATCACCTCCTCTCTCAGTGTAAGAAGATTCTCGAAAATCCTTGCTTTCAGTCTATACCTTGAATTTATTTTTATTTTTTTCAAATGCTTAGAAGGAGCTTCAAGGCTTCAAAGTCTGTAATATAAATTACCTAAGATGGTCTTCGAAGAGATCTTATTGCCAGAGAATACTTCCCAAGTGCATTCACTCGGATACCATGAGCAGTAAAGAAAGGGCTCTTCCTTTCTCGCCAAAACTGAGGTGGCCCAACTCAATCATCTTTGGAGACTTTTAACATCAAAGATCTCTAAGATCTTGCACTGGATATGTAAACTCCAATATCCATGGCTGTCCTTTCTTTGGGGTAGAAAATTTCATTCCATTTAGAATTGATCTTTTTTTTTTTTTTTGCTGGAGAGTGTTCAGAGAATTCACTTTTTCCTTTTACAACTTTTTTTTTTTCTGAAAGAATAGTGGTTCATAACTCTGCTTTAGAGCTAGGTAACGCGCTGCATTTATATCTGCATGGAATTATTATTGGTCACTTTTTAAAAGACGCTCTGCCTCCACTCCTGGAGATTTACCACAAAGCCTTAGTCTTGTTTTTCACTAAGCAAGAGCCCTTTGCGGCCCGGAGCCCCATCTGCAGTTCCCTATCCCCATTCGGGAGATGGGAGGGCAGGGCTGCCTTTATGGCTCCCTGCCTGCACGGAGCCTCCCTATTAGAAGACAGGATGGACACAGGGAGGGGAGTGCAGGGGAGGGGGGCCGGAGGACCAGGGAGCACTAAATAGCTCTCTAAGTGAGAACAATTAGTGATGTAAGTGTATTCTTGAAAATGAACTGCTTTGGGGCAAGATTACTTACAAGCACCATCATCCCAGCTAAAATCTCTATAAAGACTTCGGTAGTTCTGAGAAGTCATCTTCAGAGACAATACTTATTGGAATTCATAGATAGTGTTTCCTTTTGTACTCTCTGAAATTAGCTAATGTTCTGGTCACTCCAGAGCCTTTAAAAATGGTCCCAGTCCCGAGGGCTTTGTAGAGGGGAAGTCTGGCGGTGTGCGAGCCGCAATCGTGTGCCTACTCAGGATTATTTATTTTCAATTGGCAGCCATCAGAATCAGAATCTTTTCTTTTTTTCCCCTAAACCGGACATAACAATAGCTTTTCCTTCATTATCAGCAAATAGCAATGCTTTCAATAGAACAGAAGTATTTGTGTTTACAAGACGATGTTTTAGTCCTGATTTTAAAATATGTAATTCAACTTTTGAAAAAGAGCAGTTTTTATTTTCCCATCTGATTTATTTAACTTATACAATTTCATATTAATGAGGCCGGGGGTGGGTAGAAGGATGGCTGGTACTTTCTAGTCACGTACCAATAGAGCAGTCATGGAAGTATTGTTAATACTCCTTGTACTTCTTTACAGAGAGAAAGTACATCTTCCAGCCCAAGGAAAAAGAAATTGAGATGGACAGGTTCCTGCGTTTTGAGAAAAAATTTTTTGTTTTGCTGGCATACTGACACTTGTAGCTTTTACGTTGTTTTGCCCTTTTATTTTTATTATATTTAAATTGGGACGCCTGGGTGGCTCAGTAGGTTAAGCATCTGTCTTCGGCTCATGTCATGATCCCAGGGTCCTGGGATCAAGCCCCGCATTGGGCTCCTTGTTCAGCAGGGAGTCTGCTTCTCCCTCTGCCTGCCATTCTTCCTGCTTGTGCGCTCTTTCTCTCTCTCTGACAAATACATAAATAAACTCTTAAAAAAATATATAGTATTTTATAAAATAAAATGAAGCTTGAAACATTTTTCAAAATATTTCAATGATTTGGCAGGTGGTAAAGAAAGAACTTCCAGCACTTTCAGTATGTAGGAGATGCACGCAGCTACTGATAATTACCTTTATTCAAACTTTCCAGTGATCTTCTGAAAGAGCTGAAATAGCCTTGTCATTTACGAGGTGCTTCAGAGAATGTGCTAGAACTGAAATCTTTACAAATCTCTCTAGAAGGCACTACACTCAAAGCATTTATGTTTTTTTTTTTTAATTAAGGTTTTATTTTAATTCCAGTAGAGTTAACGCACAGTGTGATGTTAGTTTCAGGTGTACAATGTAGTGATTCAACACTTCCGTACAGTACCAGTTGCTAATCACGGCAGGTGCATGCCTTCATCCCTTCCTGCGTTTCCTCCCCACCCCCACCTCCCCTCTGGTGACCATCACTTTGTTCTCTACAGTTAAAAGTCTGTTTCTTAGCTTGTCTCTCTCTCTCTCTCTTTTCCCTTTGCCCTTCGGCTTTGTTTCTTAATCAAAGCATTTCTTTTTTTTTTTTTAAAGATTTTATTTATTTATTTGACAGAGATAGAGACAGCCAGCGAGAGAGGGAACACAAGCAGGGGGAGTGGGAGAGGAAGAAGCAGGCTCCCAGCGGAGGAGCCTGATGTGGGGCTCGATCCCATAACGCCGGGATCACGCCCTGAGCTGAAGGCAGCCGCTTAACCGCTGTGCCACGCAGGCGCCCCTAATCAAAGCATTTCTAAAGTGCTTTTTTAAACCCTTCCAAGTCACCGATATTATATTTTTGAATATTACTTATTCATTTCATTTTTAATATATTACAGAATTCATATTTCATTCATTGTTCAATACTTTATTATAAAGTGACTGGCAGATGAAAAGGGCATGTGGATACCTGCTCTACTGTATTGCATTTTCCAAAAAAAGCCTTGGCTCCATGTAGACAAAACTCCGCCAGTTCTTAAACCCATCACTATGGGCATCACTAAGGCATGGATTACTCTCCAGGCAGCTGTCAGGGGCTCACAGGAGAGCCAGGGGCATGGGGTCAATTTCAGCCAATGCGCTTGGTCTGAGAGTGGGCAAAAGGTGGTTTCCAAAGGAAGCTGGGTGCATTATAACAGCAACAGGGTAATGAATGCTGCTGTGGATTAAAACTTCGTCTCCCTCTAAAATTCCTACGTGGAGGCCCTAATCCCCAGTGTGATGGCATTAGGAGGTGGGAGGTGATTAGGTCACGTGGATGGAGCCCTCATAAATGGGCTAGTAACCTTATAAGAAGAGACACAGGAGATAATCTCTGTCCCCACCATGAGAGGACATAGGAAAAAGGTGGCCCTCTGCAAAGCAGGAAGAGGGAGTCTTCTGGTACTTTGATGGACTTCACAGCCTTCCGAACTGTGAGAAAGAAATGTTGCCTAAGCCTCCCAGCCTGATGGGCGTAAGGCAGCCTGAGCAGACGGAGTCAGGTGCTGGGTAGGCAAAGCCAACAGAGGCCCACTTGGTCAGGAAAAGTTTTGTCACCATTGACCTAACATTCACTGACCACCAAATGAATGCACATGTTTTAAAGATATATTTGCGCATTTCTCATGAGTGCACTTTGGAGTATCGATGACATTTTCCCTTTACTGAACTAGAAACCCAAAGGCGAAAGGACTTGTTTGAGCCAAACTAAATCTTCAGCCAAAACAAGACCGGTTTTGTGAGGTCGCTTTGGGTTCCCTGTCTCCAAGGATCGCACGCTTCCTTGGAGTTCTGAGTCCTGCGAAATTCCACACCTCACCTTATTCAGCCGTTATCGCTTCTTGTCTGAGATCTCGCCTTGCTTACCAAAAAAGGTCCTTTAGAGCGGAAACCGTGTATTGAGTTTCTTTACTCTCCATTACACACGGCTTGGCATGCAAAAGACACCAAATAAATTCTTGGTTACATAATTTTTGGAAATTGGAAAAACATTCTCGAATATGCTAGTGAAAGTTACATTATAAGAGATGGGATTGTACAATTTTCTCACACATCACAAAGTAGCTCATACAGATGTTCTTAGACCAGCAAGTCTTCCGGGGACTAAATGAAAGATTTTCCTATTTTTATTTGATACCAGGTACTTTAAAGGCCACATTTCAACAAATACTGTACTGAGCTCTGAGTACGAATTTTATGAATGAGTTTGGAAGTTGAGTAAGGAGACAGGAGCACCTTCCAGAGCAAGATGTCAGGACCCCTGCCCAGCTCCCACAGGGAGGAGTTGATGCCTGAAGACATGGCTAGTCCCAGCATCTCGTCAACACCCTTTGTAATAGAGTGTTGAGTGCCGACCGTATAATGAACTTAAAAAGAGGGATAAAGCCGTGACTAAGGACTTTACTATCGAAGTAGAAAAGGGACAAGCAAAGAAGCACCGATGTTTCCCCAAGTAAGTGAAGAATAAAATGTGTGCCTCCAGAGGGAAGACCCAGCTCAACAGAAAAAACAAACAAACGAACAAACAAAAAAAACAGTTCTTCAAAACCGGATTATAGCACCTCTCCTAAAGGAACAGCAGGGCCCTCTTGCTCTGGCAAAGACCCGAAAACTCAGTCCTCCTGGCAGGAATTACTTGGTTGACTCCTTGCTACTGTATTATGATCAGGCCCTGGTGCAGAGTTTAGGGACCCTCGATTTTCAAAGAGGACTTGTTCTTGTAGATGCTGGTTGACCCAAAAGGAGGCTGTGCTCGGATTGGATTGGTTTCCTGGCGCTGTTGTAACAAAGTCCCACTAACTGGGCAACAAAAGTAACTGCAATTTATTGTCCTACAGTCTGGAGCCTGGAAGTCCAGGATCAAGGTGTTGGTGGGATTGACTCCTTCTGAGGCTGTGAGGACGAGTCTGTTCCATGCCTGTCCCCTAGGTTCTGATGGTTTGCTGGCCATCTTTGGTGTCCCTTTGGTTTGTAGACCTGTCATTTCAGTCTCTCGTGTTCTCTCTGTGTGCATGTTTGTGTCCAAATTTTCCCATTTCATAAGGACCTCGGTCATATTAGATTAGGGCCCACCCTCTTCTAGTATGATCCCATCTTAACTGATGACATCTGCAGTGACCCTATTTCCAAATAAGGGTGCGTTCTGAGGTCCTGAGGGATTAAGGCTTCAACATTTGAATTTTGGGGAACATAAGTCAACCCATGACAATAGTAAAAACCCTATATTTTGCCATTACCATCCCCCCTACCACGGGTGAAATTTCCTAGTGCTCTGGTCCTTAGTGCCCTGCTAATTCCGTCCCCCAGGCATTTCCGAATTGAGTGGTGGTGTTCTCAGATCCACCCATCACCTGCTGCTTGCTCTCTGCTCTCAGGAACGAGCCCGCCACTTACCCTGGGCAGAGCTTTTAGGCACCATCACCTGTGCCGTGGGGCCCTCGGTCCGTGCCTCTGCACCAGGTCTTACAGTGTTGAAGTTACTCTGTGTTTTCTGGAGCTCTCTCCACCCCAGGGGCCTCCTGAAATGCAGAGAAGGTTCTCTCCCTCTTGGCTATTACAGGCCACAGGGTATTAGAGGCTTACTGGAGCGAGAGAGCCTGTCCACAGATTGTCTCCCAGCTGTTAGTGAACACAGAGCACTCCACTCAGACTCATGACTCAGGCCCCGGGTCAAGCCAGCCTTGTCTGCTTGACTTCGTGCTCTACCAGTACATGCTCCTTTCCAGAATGTTCCTGGGCCTTGCGTACAAATCACCTTTAGACAGCAGGTCCCAATTGCACCAGATATCCTCAGACAAGTCAGAGCAGTGCATGAGGTGATGAGACTCGTCCTCATAGCAACCTCCTTCTGTGTTCACCCTACCTGCAGCTTTATGCTCCTCGTTCTGGACGGAATGGACAACTAAGTTGATCTGATCATCTTCTTCAGAGGAACGAGATACACTGATTAGTGCTATAATCTGCCAGGGTGTGGTGGGTATAAGAACTTTAGATGAAGAAAAGGCAGTGAAGCACAGACGTGAATCTCTAATGGAGGGCTTTTGATGCCATGGTGGTCCTAGTGGGGAGGGTGTGTGTGCTCACGTACATATGTGTGCATGTGGACAAGTGTGTGTGTGTGTGTGTGTGTGTGTGTGTGTGTGATGTGCACAGCACATTGTCTTGGGGCTTTTCATCAATTTCCTAGCCCTAGACTAGGCTTCTAGTCTTCTGGCCCAATTTAGCATAATTGTTTTCCTATATTTTCAGCCAATGAACCCTTCCTTCAGATGTGAGTGGACAGCCTGACATGAGCCCAGGCTCAAAGTATCTAGTTTTCAATTCTGGATTCTCCATTTATCAGCTGTTTGAGCAAGGCCGGCTTACCTGCACCTCAGGTTTTTTCATCTTCAAGAAGGGGAAAAGATTGTGTTTAACTAAAGGTGTTATTCGAAGGGCAAGTGGGTTAATGCATGTAATGTTTTGGACACTGTCACCTAGAACTTTGGCCAGAGGGTAGGCGAGGGGTGAGGCCCAGCTCTTCAGAAGGGTTCCCTTCCTCCTTCAGAGATGCCCTCCAGCCCCCTCTAGAAACCCCACAGACTCAACAACGCCTAGTCTGGAAGCTAACGAGCAGTGACTAATTCTATAACTGCTTCCAGCCAAGAAAAAAATGTAGCAAGTATTCTCCATAATAATCTATTTTGAAAGGGGGAACAATGATGGAATGTTCAACTTCAGCTGGATAATTACATGCATTTTTTTGACTTAGGAAGCTTGAGAAAATTAATGCAAACTCTCTTTTCCTATTTGATTTCACATCAATTAAAGGATGTCTGAGGCAAATACCAACCTTTCAATTTCTAGCAGGTGGACAGTGGTGTGCAGTAGCCATTGGTTCTCAGGCTTTAGGGGTGGCAGAATTCCCTGGAGGGCTTGTCAAAGCCCAGACGCTGGACCCTGCCCCCAGAATTCCTGAATCAGTAGGTCTAGGGTGGGGCCTGAGGCCTTGCAATTCTCACAAGTTCCCGGAGATGAAGATGTTGTTGGCTTAGGAGCCATCCTTGGAGAACCACGGCTATTTGCAGAGCTGCCCTTTTCAGAGAAAGTTTTGTCCAAGTTACCCCGGAGCCTGGGTGGAGGAGTGGTTGAGTGTTCACGCACAAAACACAGGCATGTCAAATTTTTACCAATTTGGAGGGACTCTGAGATCTCAGGTAAGAAGTGAAGTCTTTTTTTTTTTTTTTTTTTAAGGAAACATTTAGGTAACACATATATGCACGAATCAGGAAATCTCCTTTTTGTTTCTCGTCTAGGCCAGCCTGTTGACCTTTCCTTGATTAGTATTAGCTGAAAACTTTACTATCAAGACAGAAAATTCAGTCACCAGGTGGCTAAGCAGCCACCCCTGTGGCTGAAACCCCTATGAGGAACAACGCAACTCAGAGAGATGCCATTTAGTAGCTGCTTTCCTTAGACGCTCCTTTGTTCTTTTTTGGGATTAAATGTAGAGATACGGATATTGACATCACACAAGCCTAGGATTTAACCAATTGATGAAAACTCCAAATAAAGAAAATAACATCTTTCTTCTCCTTCTTCTTCTTCTTCTTCTTCTTCTTCTTCTTCTTCTTCTTCTTCTTCTTCTTCTTCTTCTTCTTCTCCCCCTCCTCCTCCTCCCCCTCCTCCTCCTCCTCCTCCTCCTCCTCCTCCTCCTCCTCCTCCTCCTTCTTCCTCTTCCTCTTCTTCTTCTTCTTCCTAGTGGCTAAGAGCTATTTGGTGGGGAGGAAAACACATCAACGGTACTTTGCATTGTAGGGCAGCATTGTTTATCAAGCGAGCCCAGGAGGCAGTTAGAGGGAGGATTGCAAGGTTAGGTGGCATTCCCCTTTGCGAAACCGTCTTTACCTCACACTTGACAGATGTTTCAGATAGACGTGAGGAGATGAACACGTTGGCAAGATGAAACTGAGGCAGCATCGCTCCTCCATGCGCAAAGATGGTTTGATAAAAAAGAAATGACAAACAGGAAAGGTGACCTGGCACACTCCGAATCCCGGAGACACCTGGAAGGATGACAGGAGCTCCTGGTGAGGCTAGTTTATGTACTCAGTGCAGCTCGGAGGTTAAGATTACAGCTCAGATTGGATCCCAGCATCATTAGGAGCCCAGGTGGAATAGAAAGGATCCACGTGGCAATGGGTAGGACAGTTAGAGTGGGGGAATGGGCATAGAGATGCTGCTGGGAAGATGTGTTGGACCCCAGTTTGACCTGCCACGCTGTCAGGGGTGCAGGTGAGGGGCTGGAAGGCCCCCCCACCATGTGAGGCCACCTTCTGGATAAAGGAATAAGCACAGAGCATGAGTGTCAGGGATGGAGTCCACTGAGACATGACTTCACAAACACAAAGAAGTGGTTTCAATGTAAAGAAAAGATTGCTCATAATTACAGGCAGGCAGGCATACTTCTCGTTTCAGTAGAGATTCTCATGCCCGTCTCAGACCTTCCGATTTTGGGGCCTGGGTCCCTGAAAGTTGCATTATTTACAAGCAAGCTGTATTCTGATACAGCCCATTAGAAGACAAGGTTGGAAATCAAAGCTGTGATGGAGGACTGGAAAGTGTCCTAAAAACATCAGAAATGATGTGTTAATATACACATATTTATCCGTAAGGGTGCTCAGCGACACTTGTTATTTTATCGTGACCATCTATAGATGCACTCAGTTTGCACAAGGATCATTTCCAAGCTACTCGAAAATAATTTCAGACAGGAAGACAAGTTGTGAAAATAAAAATAATGCAAAGAGCACAGACACCCTTTTCTACACACTGTTTTATCTCATTTGCCTTATTACTTGTGGTCTCTCTCCCCACAGATACATGCACACACGTGCACACCTGTGTGTGCACACACGTGCATGGATAACATGCTTTTTTTTTCCCTGAACAATTTGAGGGTAAGTTACATACATTGTGGCCCTTTCTTCCTAAATTCTTCACCGGTGCTATTTCCTAAGAACAGGGATACTCTCTTACATAATCATCAGTCAGTTATCAACTCGGTAATTTTAACATTGATAAAGTGGTTTATCTAATCTACCATCTGTGTTCCAATTTTGTCAGTTGGCCTAATAATGTCCTTTAGATCCCTCTCTTTAGATCCCCTATTTAAGCTGAAATATTTCTGCAGTGCTTTTTTGGTGTGCTTTAGGACATTAACATCTTGAAGAATGTTCCCATGATAGAACGTTTCTCATTTGCAGCTTCTCTGATGTTTCCTTGTGATTAGGTTCAGGTCATGGATTCGATGCTGAAATTCTGCGTAGGTGATGCTGCGTCCTCAAGGTAGCATATCTGGGGACCCTCACTGGCCACCTAGCCCCAACGATGACGTTAATATGGTCATCTGGTTAAAGGGTTGTTTGATATTTCTACCATTTAATTAGTCTTCTTTTCTCCCTTGCAATTAATAGTCAGTGAGTTGACATTTTAAGACCACACAAATATCTCATTCTTCATCAAAAGTTCTCCCCAGATTTAGCATCCATCGACGATTTTTGCTTGATTGAGTCTTTACCATGATGATCCCAAAATGCTGATTTTCTGTCCCTTATACCCCCCTCTTCGTCTACCAGGTGACTAAGCTCCATCCCTTCTCCCCCATGTATTCACCTACTTATCATCAGCATGTATCATGAATTCCTGTTTATCAGCAGTTCACGACTCGCCCTCATTATTCTGGTGTTCAGATTGTCCCAGATTTGGCCAGTGGGAACGCCTGCAGGTGACTGTGTCCTTGTGACCTGTCACCGATACGTTTTGAGCACTTTCTTACTTTTGAGGTCATCCTGACCCTTTCCTGCCCCTGCCCTGGAATTAGCTGTTTCTCTGAAGATGCTTCGTTCTTTTTAGGCGACGAATCCAGAACATGGTATTAGATGTCAAGATCGGAGCACCATGGTGCTGGTTGCTACTGAGGGGTCTGGTCCTGGACTTTTCAGTGGATCGAGACAAGAAATATATGCATGTACGTGCATGTGCAAGCCAACAGACATGCAAATATACCTGCATGGCACACGGATTTTAGAAATAATCTGTTCACGCCAATACCCCTGATGGTAATCAATCACGCAGAGTTGTATCTTGCTTTCTCCCATTGCGATTTGTATATTCCTTTTGCCACCATGAGAACACAGGCTCCCATCGACATCCGTACATTGACACATTTGCTCAAACCTTTAATTCATCTGAAATACTTCCAGAATTGCAGAATTACACCCCGAGAAACCAACCTCCTAAAAAGCGGTCAGGATTTGTTTGGAATTCTGCCGCCATCCATGTCAGCCAGCACTGAGGGTCTATAATCAGACTTTGTCCTTCTGTGTCATTTGGACTTCCTCCTTTCCTCCTTCCCTCCATTCTCTCCTTCTTGTTTTCATTACCAATCTCTCACTTTCTTCTATGTCCGTCTTCATCACGGTGTGGTATTCATCTAAAATTATCTTCATTTTTTCTCCAGTCTGCTTTTGATTTTCATTTTTGTTTCCCTCCCCATTAGGACCGATTCTGTTTTATGTCTTGAGTATGCAACCATCAACGGGCCTTCAAAAGTGAAACACACCGGGAGAGGTACCCATAGCAGATCACTGCCTCCTGTATGCCTCTTTCTCCCACCTTCCTCCCTTTGTAAGTAACCCAATTTTATGGTTTCCTGGTTTCTCCTTCCTGTGTTCTTTTTGTACAAATAAGCTGATATACACATGTTTTCTTATTTTCCCTTCTTCCAACAAAATAGGTTGCTGTTTGTGCTCCTTCGTACTTTGCGGGAATTCACGAGACTTGTATTTTAGCCTGTGTTCCTCCCAGATGTGCTGTGGGACCTCTGTTTAGGAATCGATATTCCTCTTATCTCAATTTCTTCATCCACTGAATGTGAACATTTTAAAAGTCTCTATTTCTCTTATCTCTCATTGGTATCTAATAAATGTAATTTCTGGGGCGCCTGGGTGGCTCAGTCGGTTAAGCGTCTGCCTTAGGCTCAGGTCATGATCCCAGGGGCCTGGGATCTAGCCCTGCCTCAGGCTCCCTGCTCAGTGGGGAGCCTTCTTCTCCCTCTCCCTCTGCCTGCCGCTCCCCCCTCCCACTTGTGCTCTCCGTCTCTCTCTGTCAAATAAATAAATAAAATCTTAAAAAAAGAAATAAATGTAATTTCCTTCATCTATCCATTATAAACTTAGCAATGGGTCTTGAGCAAAAAACAAAATAAGATAAAAAGCCAAACAGATACTTGGGAGAAGGGGGTGGGTAAAGGCAGGACTGAGATGAGCCCTTTTGTAGCCCAGAGAGCGTTTGTAACACTTCCCACATCTGGATAACCCACTCAGCTGTACTGTTTCCCCCTCCCCCTTTGAGGTACTTATTTATGAATAAAAACAGCACATGTCCATATAAGGTGTGCAACATGATGATTTGATGTCCATATACATGGTGAAATGATTACTATAATGCATTTCTATATAAATATTGCTATGATGGGAAAAGATAGTTTTTGTTTTCATTTATGCAAGCTTCTCAGCATGCTGGTGTGGACCAATCCACTTCTTGCCAGCGACTGTCGGAAGCAGCCTTTGATTGGATGCTCCCCTCTTCTCTCCGATCTGAGCATCGCTACAGCCGCTTGTAGCAATTAGGGCGTGTTGTGTGCAGAGACTAGAGTGTTGACTGAACCAATTAAAAGATCAATTAACACAGCACAAGTGCTTAGAGAAGGAGTTTTCCATGACACGGAGCAGACTGGCCCCAGCACACGGAGCTACAAGTGAATCCAACGTTCAGGAATCTGGAGTCTTTGTGCTTCTCTTTTTCTTCTAACATGTTCTGTATATTCCTAAACGTTCAGTGGAAGCTGGGAGTTAACGGACTTAATAGGATAAACTGGCTTTGGTTGCGATCGTATTTTCCTGTGGACTAATCAAATGAATTAGTAGTAACTCATAAAATGTATTGTAATTAAATGAGCCTAATAAAGTAACAATTGTAAGATAACAGAATTTATGCGAGTATTTTATTTGTGGCTCTGATAGAGTTCATCCAAAAAAAGTTTTGTCTTCTCATTCATTTTTTATACATGGTTTGGATTTCTTATCCCTGTTTTTATAACTAAAAAAAAAATAAAAGAATCCTGGTTTTAGTTTTTCTTCTTATGTTGGAATCTTGGCATATCCACAAAGTTCACACAAAACCTGGGGTGTAATAGACCCTGCGGCATGGTTCGTACAGGCCATGAGACGTCGTAAAGATGGACTACACTGGATTTTCATGTTTCTGAAGTGCGTAACTCTGGGAGGCGTCTTCTCGGCAGGTGATAAATAAAAACTGACTCCGGGAGAATTTATCAGGGCGTCAAGTCTCACGTACTTTTATGCAGCAAGTATTTAGACAGTTAGTGGGTAGCAGAAGGTCATACGAGTGAAGCCAGGCCCTATTTCCTGCCTTTTGGTGCCTTACACTCTAGTTGGAGAGGCAAGGACCAAATATGGTTCTTCTGATGGTGGGTGACCGGAAACAGAATATGCAAATGTTTGACTCTTTTCTCTGCTTCTTACAACCCTGCAAGGTCCTCAGAGAGAGAGCTGCACTAAGAAGAGAAGCAGGGAAAATCTCTGGTGGTGTGTTATGTCCAGAGCTTTGGGGGTAAATTTCACCCCGGAAGTTCTATCCATGATGAATTAAACCAGCCTAAGAGGACCCAGGAGAACTACTTTTGTCTTGAGAGAAGCAGGTCATGTGACCTCCTTTGGTAGGCTCTCACCTGGGTCCTGCCCCCTATTCTATGTGGCTCTTTCTTATTCTGGAAACCCCTACCGAATGGAAGGCATCTCCAAATACTACTCAGTCCGCAGCCACAAGGATGAGCAAGGGAGACAATTCAGAAGGGAATCCAAAGGACGGAATAAAAAGGGCATTCCTGAGAGAGTACTCCGGGCTGATTCTCTAGTGTTTACGCTTTCCTTGTCCAAAATCTCTGCCCAGCCACGGTGACCCAATAACATACTTGGCACGAGATGATTCTTGTGTTTGTTCTTGTGGATGTGAAGGTAGAAGGAGCTACAACCATCTCCTGGGCACTGGAGTGGCATTTGGACAAAAAATGACTTACCTGAGAGAGTCATGATGTAAGGTAGTGTTTGCTGGGGCACCCCAATGAGGGGAGCACTGTAGCGTATGCCCCAAATTTCTCAGTTAGGGACACCAGAATTCAGTCCGTCTAATTTTACCATCACAAGGTACAAAGTAGTTGGTAGTGTGCGGCAATTTTAAGAGGTTCGGAGAACCATGCCTCTGCACATGCCAGGAGAAACCCACCCACCCCCTGGGATGGTTCTAGCAGAAACCTCATTGGTGCCACCTCTTCTGTCACAGCTGACCAACAAGATTCCTGTCCCCACCCTGGACGCTCCTGAGTGCTCATGTACGTGTCACCCCAGGCGCGTGTGCATGGCAGGACATAGCTCACCAAGAGAAAGAACCCAAGCTGCTTGCAAGTCTGGGGAATGTAGTTTTTAGCTTTGCAGACAAAAGCATCCTGGAAGGGACAGGAATGGGTGTGGAGTGAGCCCATTTGTGTTTGCAGAAATGTTACAGGACTTGGGGGCGCCTGGGTAACTCAGTTGAGTGGCTGACTCTTGATTTAGGCTCAAGTTGTGCTCTCAGGGTCCTGGGATGGAGCCCTGGCCCGGCCCAGGTCTGAGGTCAGTGGGAAGTCTGCTTGAGATTCTCCCTGTCCCTCTGCCCCTCCCCCCACTCGAGAGTGAGTGCTCTCTCTCTCAAATAAATAAATAAATCTTAAAAAAAATGTTACAGGGGGGCGCCTGGGTGGCACAGTGGTTAAGCGTCTGCCTTCGGCTCAGGGCGTGATCCCAGCGTTATGGGATCGAGCCCCACATCAGACTCCTCTGCTATGAGCCTGCTTCTTCCTCTCCCACTCCCCCTGCTTGTGTTCCCTCTCTCGCTGGCTGTCTCTATCTCTGTCGAATAAATAAATAAAATCTTAAAAAAAAAATGTTACAGGACTTGGTTGAAGGTGGAAATAAATGGGACTTAGTTGTTGGGTGAGAACTCGGGAGGAGGTGGGCCTTTGGTTGAACTAGGGTTGGGTTCTTCAGAGGAGGGACATGGGCAGTTCGGGCAAAAGGAAAGCGAAGGCTTGACATTGGGGACGGATGTGACACCTCCTATAGCAGGGGCTCTAAAGTCTGCTGAGCAGGCATGGATTGAGAATTCATGTTGGAGAGTCGGAATGAATGGGTGAGGCCAAACCGAGAACATGGGGGGAGATTTTGAAAAAGTTTGGAGACCGGAAGGAGATTTCGGACTTCTGTGTGTGGGAGGAGCGACTAGAGGTCTATAACAGAGGGGGGCACGCTGAGATCAGAGGAGTCTGAGGTTCGAGTGTGTAGGACCCCTTGAATGCATACAGCCTAGAGGCAAGGAAACCAGCCTTGGAGTCAATAATCTGGGTGGCAGGTGGTGACAGCCTAGCCTAGGGAGGCAGCAGTGAGGGTGCACACAGGCACATGCACACACACACACACACACACGCACACACACTCGCACAGAATGCATATCAGAGTCTTTTCAAAGGAAGCAGTGGTTTGGGGAAGGGGACCGATCAAGTTCAAGTTCTAGAAGTTGCCACTTACTAATGGCATGACCTTGACAAGTCTCTTGACATCACTGAGTTGGGTTTTGCAACTGTAAAATAAAGCCAGTACTCCTTCACCTGGGTAGCTATGAAGCTCTGAGAGTGAAGGTTTTCAAGACCATTTCGTAACCCAGGCGGCAGTACACAACATTAATTATTGTTGGTATGAGAGGAAGAGTCATTGCGAGTTGGCAACTGATAAGGAGACAAGAAAGGAAACTGTTGACAATGGCTCTTGGCTTTTTCCTGAGAGCAGGAGGAGAGCAGTGAGCTCTCGCAGGAAGGGGACCCAGCAGATGAGGGCAGGTATAGCAGTCTGGATTTGAACGTGCTTGGGGCAGACGGAAGTGAGGACAGGCCGAGGAAAGTTGTAGAATCAGAACTGAAGGTCTGGTGAGGTCCAGGTAGGCTGAAACTACAACACTACTTTTGTTCTCTGTTGTTCCAGAAAAATTAGAAGAAAGGAGTATCTAGTTGATTTGCTGTGGAAGTCACTTGTTTGTTTTGGGGACATTATCCATTTTCATTCTGCTTTAGCCACAAGTCTAGAATAGGTAAGCTCTTGATGGACTGAAATATATTAAATGACGAGTGAATCAGCAGTAGGAGATTGGCCATCCAGGTTTTTGCCTCAGACCAAGGGGGTCCCAGGACATGGGACCTTCAGGGCTGAAACTCGGACAGTCTTGGGCAGGCCAGGTTGAGACAGGTGTCACCCCAACAGGCTGAGAAGAAACAGAAGGAGCGAGATGGTGACTCCTGGATCATCAAATGGTTACTGAAAGAGACTCAAGTGGCTCATGTTGGAGTAGGAAGTGTAGCTAGAAGTATTGTTTAGTAAGAGAAACTCTGGAGAGTTACAAGGTCCTGCTGTGTTCAGGGAAGGGCCAGAAAAGTCTCTCCAGGGAAGAAAGAAAACTGGCATCCACGACTCTGAGAACACAGTTGGCTTTATCCTATCAAATTAAGGAGGATACCTGGGGAAAAATGCGCAGATGATTCACGTCACGTGGGCAAACAAGGAAGCGCATGTACTTGAGGAACTTCAATTTTCTGTAAAGTGACTCTGAAGAAATATTTTCCCTTGTGCATTTAATGTGAGTTTACATTCACCTGGTTCCAGACAGAGCCATTTTCCCATTTTGAACAGAGACCTGGAAATAAAGAGGTGGACACCGGCATGGGGCAAGCCTGGCTCAGACATGATGGCGGCCTCCCCACATGACAGCAGAGCCCCAGGAAGCATCAGGTCCAGGGACAATGATCCTTGCCTCCCGGACCGTCGGGGTGAAGTCGCTCTGACAGGTTAAACCTTCTGCCACTGCACACGTCCTCGCCTGGCCCTGAGCTTTCATGCGTGACCCAGAGCTAAACGGACCTCCAAGACCTGAGGGAGGCCGAGAGTCACAAGGAAGCCAACACCTGCAAAGTATTCACGATTTTTTTTAAATTAACTGTTTTCTGCCGAAATTCATGGGTTGCAGTTCTAACCCCCAGCGCCTCAGAACGTGACCTTATTTGGGGCCATCGCAGATGTATATGATGAGGTCCTTAGGGTGGACCCTTCCTCTGATATGCCTGCTGTCCTGATACAAAAGGGGGAAAGGTGGACACAGACCTGCCGACGGTGGGGGCGACACCAGGTGATGTTGAAGACCATGAAATTGATATGTGGACAAGCCACGGAAAGCCAAGGGTGACCCAAACCACTGGCAGCTAGGAGAGAGGTCCAGAGCAGATGCTCCCTCAAGGCTCTCCGCGGGAACAGCCCCTTGCTGAAACGTTGGTCTTGCGCCTTCCAGACTCCGGAACTCAGACAATCAATTTCTGTTGTTTAAGCCACTCGCTCTGTGGTCCTTTGTTACAGCGGCCCCGGGAAACTTAATACACTGATGAAGTTTTGTTTGCACATTTTCTCACCTAAAAAAACAGAATGTCTTTACTCCTTTTTTTTTTTTTTTTAACCTTCAGGTAGAGTAGAGCAAGCAATGGTTTGAGAGATTACGTCTAAACAAACTGAACACAATCATACAAACGAGGAACACCAGAAATGTTCTTATTTGTGTGAAGTCATAGTTTTCAGGAATCGTGAGTGACAATCTCCCGGCCTCCAGCACTCATCGTGTATGAAACAAAATAGTCGTAGAAGGCCTCAGAAGATTGCCAATAAAACTGCTAAAACAGTCTTTTGATCTCAAGGCAGCACTGAGGACAGATACTTCATTCCTTCTGGAAAAGGCTTTGTTCTTTTGACTCCACTTAAGGAGGCAATAGAAAAGCATATAATACATCAGGCTTTCCTTCTTTGTAGAACAAAGTTAATCCAGGTCCTTATCATATGAAACTGCACAGGGATATAATCTTTTAGAAGACATAAATAATTCTCTGTAATACATTTGGAAATACTTTGATCTTTCTATATACTTCTCCATAGCAAAACAGTACTGCAAACTTTATTTTACATGTTTAGAAGTTTGTTAAATAAAGGTAGAGTAGGGATATTAGAGTTTTAAAATTGTGTTAAAAAAAAGGATAAAGATAATTTTATTAGATCCTGAAAATTTCTAAAATCACATGCCAGTCTGCCTCTTCCAGTCTGAGGCCACACCATGGATTTTTCATGTATTTTCTTTTCTCGTGTTTTATTTCCTATGTTACGTGCTTTAAAAGATTCTTGAAAAGCCCATCCTCCCTTGAAAAATTTTAGGATTCACTTCTTCTAGCATTCCTGCTCTATCAGTTGTAATGGTTCTAATCTCTGCAGCCCCCAAGGTGTAATGGGCTGATCAGGGATTGGTGGGAAAGAAGAACAGTGATGGGAAAGGTACAATCTTAGAAGGTCATACATTCATTCCACAGCAAAGATCGGAGGTTCTTTTGATAGCGAGTAGGGGCTGCTGAGGAATTTGAAGAACCGAACGACAGAATCAGATTTGCCACTTGGAAAAAGCACTCTGGAAGCACTTTGGGGAATGGGTGGGTGGCCTTGGGGTGGGGGTCAGAGAGACTTGGTCGAGAGGCCGTTGAAGTCAGAAGCAGAAGGGAGCACGAGGAGGAGGCAGACAGAGCCAATAAGATTGTGTTAACTGTCTACAGGGGGTGTTGCTTATGGTCATGTCAGTGCCAAAAACACAGGTCATATGGATGACGTGACCCATCCCTTGGTGGGAAGATAAAATTTAACGGTGAATGCTATTTAGTAAGTGAAAAAAGAAAATCCAGAATTGTCATTTGTTACCATCCTAACTACTTTAGGGTCATTCGCAGGAATTTCGAAGTTTCCCTCCCAACGATGGGAGTCTCCTTCTGAGGAATTCAGGAGATTCTAGGTCTAGAACCTTGGTTGAGGTAAACTCTTGCCCATTTGCAGAATCCCCTGTGTTAGCGCAAGTGCCAGCTACATCACTTTGCTCGATTTCTTTGCTGTGTTTGTGCTCCAGACAACTGGCGTGGCATGGCTTTTCTGATATGCTCAGGACGGGGACAGAGAGCAAGAGATGAACTCACGGGGCGCCTGGGTGGCTCAGTCGTTAAGTGTCCGCCTTCAGCTCAGGGGGTGATCCCAGGGTCCTGGGATCGAGGCCCGCATCGGGCTCCTCTGCTGGGAGCCTGCTTCTTCCTCTCCCACTCCCCCTGCTTGTGTTCCCCCTCTCTTGCTGGCTGGCTCTCTCTGTCAAATAAATAAATAAAATCTTAAAAAAAAAAAAAAAAAAAGAGATGAACTCAGCCCACGTTCTCCGTGGTGTCAAGGTGGCGTCTGAAAGCCCGTGTTTGGGGACCAATGGCCTCTGTGTTGTGATCCCTTGTCCCTTTTATGGAAGTTGAGGGGAGCGGTCTGTTACCTCTCAGAACTGGACATACTATTGTGTGTCGCGGGGAGCCCTGCCATTTTCCATGGGGTGCGGTGCCCAATGTTGGTTGATGGCCCCCAAGAGAACCAGCCAGGATGGCCTGCGGTTTGTGGAGGCGTGCGAAACCTTCTCCAAGTCCAGGGGCAGGTAAAGCCTGGCTTCCAGGTGTGATGGAATCCATTTCACACAGAAGGCCAATAGGTGGCAGAGCAATCTTTCCTACATGCCAGAGTGAAACTGCATCTGGAAACCTCCATTCTCAGAACTCTGTTGCTAAGCTCTGATGATAAGACATGAGAATCACTCATAACTAGACGATTTCAGAATTTTTACACACTTTATCTATTTATATATGTTAATGCTAAATGTCGTGCAAAATGATTCCAACTCATTAAGATTTTAAGTCCTAGAACAATTAGCCAAAAATATTTATAGGCACTGTTTGTTTACTTGAATCTTACCTTCTGGGGCTATACAATTTTCTCATTTTATGGGATATTTCCTCTTCTTTGTTTTTTGTTTTTTGTGGTTTTTTTTGTTTGTTTTTTGGTGTGTAGGAAGCAAAGGTGAAAACAGTGCTTATTGTAGGCTATTTAAAACAATCATCCTTTGTCAATTAAAAAGCAGAATATCTCTAGTGAGGGTTTGTCTATGTGATTTCAAAAGGTCAGGCACCTAATAAATTTATAGACATACTAACATCTTGGAATCTGAGAAATAAAAAGATTTGTCTTTTTGGAAAATCAAACTTTTGCTCTTGACATGGAGATTAAGATACTGGCTTAGAAATCTTCCCCATTATTACTCTAACTATAGGCATTTTGCTAATTTTGTTAGGTAGTTAGTTTGGCTTTCCTGCTTTAAAAAGTCAGTATTTAGGGCTAATTCAGGAAGACCCAAATAAGAAGATTTTAGAAAGAGTCACAGATGTCTCCGTGGCTGTTCTATATTGGGAATTATCCTGTCTTTAATATAAAATGGTCTCTGGGGTTTTGTCTGCCTTGGACGCACACCTGTGGGCTTCCCTCAGAATCTCATCGTTGCTTTTACCCCCTCGTAGCCAGGTCCGAGCAGCGCTTCTGGTGAGCTCAGTGAGGCGCTGTTTCTGCCACATCATTTAAGGGGGCACAGAAAACGTCAACCATCAAGATTAATACTATTTAATGCAATGTGTTTAAAAATCAAACCTAATGCAGAAAAATCAATGATGAGCAAAATATCAAAAGTCTAAGTCATAACAGAATCAGTAGCAGTGCTACCCTGAGCCTTGTTCCCGCCTGAGGCAAAGGGGACATCAGGGGCACTGTACCCTGTCTTTATTGAAATCGTTGGTTATTTTGCTCATTATGATTTTTGGCATTGATTTTGACTTTTGAGAATATTGCCGTCAAAGCTTACTTACCTGGATTCCTGCATCTTGGGGCCCCCCCGCCCTGAAATTTTGTGGCCTGGCTAGCGTCTCACTCCGCTCAGCCTCATCCTGAGGTTGCTGGTCATTGTGGTGTTTATAAAACGTCTAGTGGCCCTTCTCAGGAACGGGAGTGTGGCCATAATCCGAAAGGAAAACAACCTGAACCGTAAAGTATGAGTAAGGATGTCCATCAAACTGCTGATGTTTCCCAAGATCACTTCAATTTTTAAAAAATCTATATTTCATTCTTAAATAATTTCCTTTGTTTCTTCTTCTTTTTTTTTCTTTTTCTTTTTTCTTTTTTTTTTTTTTCTCTTTTCCCTGCCTTGCTTGTGGCCCGTCCACACCCTTAGCCTGCGTGTTGGGTAACCCAGCAGTGTTTCCGTAAGATGCTTGGCTCTTCCTGCAAGCGTCTCCTTTCCAGAGGTCTTCAGAGCCCAAACCACGCCGTTGCTTCCATCAGACTTCTTATTGAAGAAATTGCTACGAACTGGAACTTTTCATTTTAACCTGAGTATCTAAGTAACAGTCAAATTGAACCCAAATCTCCACATGGACCCCCCCGAATGGCTGCCCAGGGGCGCAGGGGACAGGCTTGCTAGCGACACCTTTTGCCCCAAGGGGCACCCTTTCCGCCAGAAGGTTTTTTTCTATTTTTCACTCCTGATACCCATGGAAGCAAAATCTTCTTCTTCTCATAAAGCCAACCGATGGAGTTACTCTCTGCTCTGTTGCACCCTGGAAAGCAGTTAGGGAGCCTGAGCAAGCAAGAAAGCTAGCTAGCTATGAACCATCTCAACACTTTGCTATGGAATGTGCTTTGAAGCTTGCCCAGGAAACATTTTTTTGTGAATGGAAAGAAGTATCTTTTAAAAAGCAAAACGAACTTATTCATTCTTTTTGACTCCGTCTTCCTCTCTACCGGCCCATCAAAAGTGTGGCAATCCTAAACCCAGAAGAACAAAACTCAGGGAGGGGGGCAGGCATGAGCCACAACTCCAGGCCATCCGACCACGTGCTGCCACCGAGCTCACGGACCTCACGCGCCGCAGGGGGAGGACAGACGCCCTCGCAGGGAAAGGCTCACTCGCGTTCACCATCATGCTTTTGCTTATAAACAGCGGGGAAGGAAAAGCCAGGTGTGAATACAGATCGGAAAAGTACAAGTTTGAGGTTCTGTGTCCTCAGATAGACGTGAGAGGATAAGGGAGACAAATAAACATCAGTTAGAAAAAGCATAGTCCTCTGGGAACATTCTGTGGATGGGTGATTTAAGACCCACTCAGGTCAGTGGCATCTCCACGAATTTGTTTATGGGACCACGGAGCCATCAATGGTATTTGGGATGGGTATTTAAAAAACAGTCAGATTTTAGAAAGATTTAAGTGAAAGCACTTCAAAGAAAAAAAAAGAGATTACAATCAGACTCTCTTTCTTATAAGTTTTAATTTTACGTTGAAACACTCTGAAGAAAAGGACACTTTCTGCTTAGAATCAGGTATTCAAGAGATTAAGAAGCTAAGCAAGGACCAATAGGTATTCAAATGTTCTTTTTTTCTATAACAATTCTTTCTCTGAGAATTCCAGACAGTAAATGTCATTCTTACTATGTCAATTCCCAATTAGTTTGCTATTTTTGAAAGAAATACAGAATGTTTTTACTTTTATGATTATTTTATAGCTTGCATTTTTTTAAAATTATATTTTCCCCATCATTAAGCAATTCTGGAGAATGAGAACAAAACAAAATTGAATATTGAATAATTTAGTTGAGTTGTTTTTCTTCTTCCAAACATGTTTAAACTCATGTTGGAAAAAAAAAATTGGATGACTTACTTTTTAAGGCTGTAAATGTATATCCTGTCTTTTCCTGAATACACAAGAAAACTGGGTTAAGCCATATTTTCTTTAAAATTATTCTTGGCAACTCTTTGGGAAAATCTGTTAGCTTGTCAAGATAAATTTTACAAGCAGTATCCCAGGTTATGGAAACCATTGCAAAATATCTGAGAGATAAAGGACCTTTGCAGAACTAGGGTTACAAATGTGTTTATGTATTTTATATATATTTTGGTACTGTGAGTACTCAAAATATTTGGATGTTGGGTAAGCTAGAGACAGCTTTCATTATTTTGTTTTATTTTTTAAGTAAGAGATACTGTAGCGAAGGAGGATTTACAGTTTTAAGGGGGCACCTGGCGAGAATGAATGCTCACATATTCTCTGAGAAGCGAATTCTCTGCTCTTCCGAGAATATTCTCTGTGGACAACTGCCTAGTGTGTTGTTTTTGTTCCCAAATGTTTATCGGGTGTTATTAATGAGGACAACACCTTACATTCACCAAGTGAGTCGGGCACTATGATTTTGAATTTGTCTATCACGTTGGCCATAAGGCCTTCTGCCTTTTGCTCTCTCTGAATATGCGTGTGAATGTCCATGCTTTTTTTTTTTTTTTTTCCCAAATTTCTATGGGTTTTCAAGTGCTCACCTCTGGTTACTCCATCTGACACACAGACACCAGCCTTCCCTCTACCCTTGACATAGGTTGAAGTTTCCAGACTCCTAGGAAGAAAGGCCACATAAAGGAAATATGGCTCACCCGCCATGCCATTCTTTTTCATAGGATTATTACTAATAGAGGCTTGGAGAGTCCTAAATTGAAAACATAAAACTTGGGGCCGGATAAGCCTGAATTCAAACCTCAGCCCACTCACTGGCTGTGTGATTATAGACAAGTTATCACCCACGCTGAGCTCTTTGCTTTTCTGTCTCCTAAAGTTTCTGTAAGAACCTCAGTGAGATCATGGTGACAACACACTGGGATGTCCCATAAAGGATATTGGGTCGTGTTGGTGCCATTATTGCCATTGTTACTGCAGTTATGACTGATAAATGGCAATATCCCGTGTAGGAGCAAGACGATGCAAGGCACGGGAGAAGCGAGCAAGAGGCCAAGTGGTTTGGGGAAGGAGGGTTATGGACGTAAGAGATTAAGAAGCTAAGCAAGGACCAACTTGTTGAGCTGGTCAAGACTCTACCCGGACTGCAGCCCAAGGGAATGAAATGGACCTTCTGAAGCAAATTCTGTTCTTATTCTTATCAGACCACGGCCTGATGAGATAACCCGGTTGGCAGGAGGGGGACGATGAAAAGATGCCATATTTCATCACTCTGCAAGGCCAAGGGGAGTCATGTGGTAAAGATGGACTCTTGAAAGTCCTCTTGATCTAAGAAGGCAGTTGGGAGGATCCCTATGATGCAGTCCCCAGCATCTCAGCCCTCCCCATCCCCAGGTGAGCTCTGTTCCCAGGGTCCCCCTCTGCTGGCTTTCCTGCAGCCTCTGGCAGCTGGGTTAGGCCCAGGTGACTGGCCCCCAGCAAAAGCTTTGCTTGGCCTTCCCCCTCCTCTGCTTGGTTTGGCTGGTGTTCTCGGCCCCCTATCTCGGTCCTGCCCTCCACTGACCATGCTGCTCTGTTTGTCCTATTTAAGTCTGCTCCAAGAGCCATCGGGCTTGGGTAAAATTCTGGAAGGTTCTCTGGCCTGTCTTATGAGTGCTGCTCCTCTGACCTGACCCACTCTTCTCTTTTCAGAGTATGTAACTCTCTTCCCTTCCTATCTTTTAAATCTGAAGTTGATTCATAGAATTGAGACTATTTTTCACCCTTCCTAACTTGCATTGACATCGCTAGTACCCCTAAGGGCTCCATGAGTCAGCAAGACTCGATACGTATTTGATGGAGAAGTTATTTTTAAATTTTGAAAATATTTTAAAATAAAAAAAGATTACTTATGAATTGAAGGATATTTTGAATTCTTTTCTAATTCATTAGAAATAATTTTGAATAAGGCTGAGGTTAAGGATCTGAAAAGAATGTCCTTGGCCATAATCAAAGAAGTAGAGTGATCCAATTTTCTTTTTATTTATTTAGCTTTTGGTCATCTTTTTTTCCCTTTTAAAAATTGTGATAAAATATGCATGACATACAATTTATCATTTTAGCCATTTGTAAGTGTGTAACTCAGTGACATAAAGTACATTCACGATGCCATCACCACCAACTATGCCCCCAATTTTCCATCACACCCAACACAAATTCTGCTCTCCCTTCTCCCCCATCCCTCCCCCAGTCCCTGCTAACCTCTATTTATTCATTGTTTTTAACCATTAAGAACCCAACTGAGCTAGCTAACCCTATGCATTCATTTATTTTTTAAAATATTTTATTTATTTACTTATTTGAGAGAGAGAGAGCTGGGGGAGGAGCAGAGGGAGAGGGACAAGTAGACTCTCTGTTAATTGCAGAGCCTGACGCAGGGCTCGAGCCCATGACCCTGAGATCATAACCTGAGCCAAAATCAGGAGTCGGACACTTAACCTACTGAGTCACCCAGGCGCCCCTGCATTCTGTTCTTTTTTTAAAATTCTTTATTTAAATTCAATTTAGTTAACATATACTGTGTTATTAGTTACAGGGGTAGAGCTCAGTGAGTCATCAGTTACATACAACACCCAGTGCTCAGTCCATCACGTGCCCTCCTTAGTGCCCTGCATTCATTTTATTACCACATAACAGATGATCACAAACGGAGTAACCTAAACACTGATCTCATGGTTCTCGCAGATACAAAGCCCAGGTGTTGTGTGCCGGGGCTCTCTGCTCGGGGTGTCTCAGGCTGCGGTGAAGATGCTGGATGCTCTCACATGTGGTTCAGAGACCTTCTCCAAGCTCGCTGCTAGTGGAACTCATTTCCTTGTGGTGCGTGACTGAGGCCCTCATTTCCTTAATACACGTTGGCCTCCCTGGCTGCCAGGAACTGCTGGCTGTTCCCTGCCATCAGGCCTTCGTAGTGATTTGCAGATGGTAGCTGCTGCTTCCTCCAGGCCAACAGAAACCTATCCCAACTTCTTCCTTGGGGATCGGCCAGAGAAACTTTCTCTTTTAAAGGCCTTACCTGATGAGGCCAGGCCCACCTGAGTAACCCCCCTCCCTTTTGCCATATAAGAGGACACAATCTCAGGACTGATATCTCATTAGAGTCACAGGCTATATAGGGCGTGTACACACCAAAGGACGATATCCTGGGGACCAAGGTACAATTCTGCCACCGCATCCGAACAGGGCCAGGAGTCCAAATGCTCTGTAATAGTTCTTTCTGTGCTTAATTTCTACCAAACTGTTTCTGGTGTTCTGCTTTTTGAGGCTGTGCAGGTTGGATACTGGAGCCTGGAATGGAAGTCTCCAGCTCTAATTCATGTGAACTCGATCAGATCCTTTCACTTTCTGGATTATTTAATCCTTGCCTGCTTTCAGGCTTCCTCGGTAAAAAGGGCTATCGATCTGTGATATGATGGACAATCACCCATTCACTCAACAAACACTCCCTAAATATCTTCCATGTGCCAGTCCCTGGGAGGGATATGACTACTGCCAGTTCTGCATATCTCTTCAGGAGATCCCCTTAGTCATTTGGGTGCTGAGGAGACATCAACTATCAGATCAGGTAAAATTCCTGCCTTCTTGGAGCTGACATCGTCATAAGGAAACAGAAAGCAAGCATTATTCATATATAAAATCTAGAACATGCCAGAGTATGGTGAATGTCATGGATAAAGACGGTTCTGGGTAAGGCTGCATGGGAATGCTGGGTGGCAAGGTGGAAGGAGGCGTGTAATTTTCAAGGGTGGTCTTTATTTATTTATTTTTTAAAGATTTTATTTATTTGACAGAGAGAGAGACAGCCAGAGAGAGAGGGAACACAAGCAGGGGGAGTGGGAGAGGAAGAAGCAGGCTCCCAGCGGAGGAGCCTGATGTGGGGCTCGATCCCAGAACGTTGGGATCACGCCCTGAGCGAAGGCAGAAGCTTAAGGACTGAGCCACCCAGGCGCCCCATCAAGGGTGGTCTTTAGTAATACAAACGTCCTAGGAATAACCGCCAGGTGATATTTTGAAGTTCTCTCTTGAAAATAATCATTAACAGAGAGAGGCCTTTATCAAGCATGCAGCTACACGGAACGATGCGCTGCTGCGCTGTTGAACGGGATTCCGTGTCCGTGGCTCCGCCCACAAGGAGCGCAGGGTTCCAGTATCCTGCGCCCCGGGGGGCAGCAACGGAATTGACTTCCCAAGGTCACCCAGCCCCAGCCCTCCTGACTCCTCAGGCCGTGCTCTTCCACGATACCTCCAGCCAGGTCCTCAAGGACCTCCTATTCCCACGCACTCCCACAGTGCCCAGCAGGTGCCTCTCTCTAGCCTGAAAGTGCCCGAGGGAAGGGACCATACCTTGGTTGATGCTGGATTCATTTTCTAGGGTGGTCATAGTGAAGTACCACAAACTGAGTAGCTTTAAGCCTCAGAAATGTGTTGCCTGGAGGCTAGAAAACCAAGATCAAGGTGTCAGCCCGGTTGGTTCTTTCTGAGCTGCGAAGGAGAATCTGATCCATGGTTCTCCCAGAGTTTCTGGTGGTTTGCTGGCGAGCTTTGGCATTCCTTGCCCCACCTCTGCCTTCACCTTCACTTAATATTCTTCCTAGACGCATGTCTGGGTCCAAATTTCCCCTTTTTATAAGGACACCAGTCATATTGGATTGGGGCCCACCCTAAGACTTTGCCTTAACTAATGACACCTGCCAAGCCCCAATTTCCAAATAAAATCATATTATGACATCCTGGGGGTATTAATAAATAAATTTTGGTGGACACAACTGAACCCGTAATGGATGTTATAGCCCTAGCACATAGCGTAGAAGTGGTACTTAATACAAATATGATTGGTAAGCCGAAGAGCGTACCTTGTCTCCCCCAGATTCTACCAGATTGCCATGATCTGCCCCCTGTTGATCTACCTTTCTTTTCTTTTTTTTATCTCTTAGCATCTCTCAGGACACTGTCTATCAGCCATGGGATCTAGTCTAGGGATATGTACCAATGAGAGAGGACTAGATCCCCAGAGGTAGTTCCCAAAGGAAACCTTGACTGGTGGACGTTCTGACGACAGGAGGGAAGGTCTGCACACAGGTGGCTCTTTTAGAGGTGGTCTCTGAGATGACGTAAAATTCCAAACTCTGGTGGTCTACCAGTAGAGCATTTTGGCCAGATTTCTCCGTGCACATGTTCGAGTGAAATTTCACCATAAATATTTCATAACTGCAGAAGCACAGGGAGATCCTAGGATGTCCATTTCAAGGCTCGGCCCAATTTTAGTACCTCCCTGAAGCTTTTGAGAATTTTTTCAACCAAGAGGAAAGTCTTCCTTCTCTCAATTCCTGCAGCGCCTACCATCTCCAGCATCCACAAGTGTATTGTCCCAGAATTGATTTTATTGTAACTGTTGGCCAAGAGATTGAACAGATGATTGGGGTAGTCCAGAGATGGCCTTATATGCTAGCAGAGTAAGTTTCCAAGTTCAGGCATGCTGGGAAATTCCTCCTCTGTTTTAAATAATTCATTCTACCTCGGTACCAGAAATTTCCTTTAGTGCAGGAAGATGACGTACATCACAATGATCAAGGTAAGACATTTACTTCAGTTTATACTAAGATGTGAGTGACTGATATGACATCCTCATCCAAGGTTAGGTGTTTCGTTGTTTTGTTTTGTTTTTTGTTTTTAGGCTAGGTTTTGATAAAAGAAAAGAGAGCAAGGCAATACAGAGGTTGCTTAAAGGGAGGAGAGAAGAGGTAGTAGGGAAAGTGAACCAAAGCAGAAGGAAGGGTACAGAAGAAGGAGGGAGGAGTCACCAGAGATTAATTTGATCTACTCTATAATTTTGCCTGTAGCTATGTCTGGAAGAGAAAAGAAGATATGAAACCTTCTTGTTCCCTTGGTTCCCAAGAGAATCATTCTGTCCCCTCACCTATCAGGCTGCTTTGTCTTTCCTTTTCAAAATGAAGATTTTCTTAACAAAGGAATGTGAATGCCTAAACATTTAGGAATATGCTGGAGGCTGAAGATTTTATCCTTCAACTTCATCTTATACTCCAATTGAGAAAATCCTACACATACCCACCTAAGAAGAGAAAGTCCCAATCTAAGCACTAGTAAATTTGTGAAATAACCATGAGAAAAGGAAATCCATTGATCAGAACCTCTCTGGGAAGCTGTGAGTTCAGTAAGTTTTGTGGTACTTAGGAATCGCAGAAAGATCCTCGGGAAAACTCTCGGATAGATGGAGGTCCCTTGTCTTCTGTAATTTAAAACATGTCCCATCAGGCCAGTAAATGTGCTAGTGCGAGCTAAACTCCAACGAGCTCCATCGAGAGGGAAGTTCATTATATCCAACCAACTGATAGTTCAGTTAGGCTCTGATGAGAGATGTGCCTCCAATTACGTCTAAGTATTCATTCTAAAGCATGCCAGAAAGTTTGAGGGGAAAGCTTAGCCACAGACAAGCCAAAGACTTGTCTTGTATCTATAAGGCAGAACTTAAACCCCGTTATTGGAACATGCACACATTCATAGTATTAAAAAAAAAAAAAAAAAAGGTCAGCCAGGAAGAAATGCCAGACACTCTGCTGGCTTGGCTCTGCCCTGACGTATGTTCATTCATGGGCACGGAGCCGAGACGGGGCTGTTCTCAGCCCAGGCCAGACTTAATGCTTCGTTACCTTGCCCACCTCAACACAGGATGTAATGTTGAGCATTGAGCAGTAATAGCTGGCAATAGAAATCGACATAAATTACTGTATGTTTAAATACTTGGATGTTTTTGCAGTGTATGTTCACAGACTGTATTCTGAAAATAATTTGGTAGGGTACTTAACAAACCATAGATCTTTGATCTTAAGTGAATTGAATCTAGTAAATATTTTCTTATTGTGAGGGCCAATTTCTGTACAGCATGCGAAATACAAGGGAAACAAAGCTGCGATTTTTCTTGTTGAGCTTGTGTCTTTTCCAGTAACTGGGAGTTTGGGAGAGCAAAGAAAAGAAGAGCACAAGACCAATTTTCTTTGCATTTGTGAAGTATTTATGTCATGGGTAGCGTTCCCTGTAGTAGATGATATGATCATTTTACGTTTGCCTGTATACTTGGAATCTTATAATTATTATAAAATGAGGTCAATTGGAAAATGCTAGTAAGATTCCTTCTTTTTTAAAATGTTTGAATTTGTTTTTAGAGAGACAGAGAACATGGGAAGAGGGGCGAAGGGAGAGGGAGAGAGAGAATCCCAAGCAGGCTTCACGCCCAGCACAGAGCCCAACTCTGGGCTGGATCTCACGACCCTGAGATGAGGGCCTGAGCCGAAATCAAGAATAGGACACTTCACTTACCACCCAGGAGGCCTGAGATTCTTTCTTTTTTAAAAACCACTTTTTGGGGTGTTATTGACATGCAAAAATCTGTGCATATTTAATGTCTACGATTTGATGATTTTGGTGAAAATTACACAACTGTGAGATCATCATCTTTGCCATAAACATATCTATCACCTCCAAAGGTTCATATTATCCTCATTATTATTATTACTATTTTTCTAATAAGAACACTTAACCATGTGATCTACCCACTTAGCAAATCTTAGGTATACAATAGTATTACATATAGGCTCTATGCTATAGATAGATTTCGAGGACTTCTTCCTCTTGCATACCTGAAACTTGGCACCCTTTGACTAATATAATTTAATAGTTTAAAATTTCTCAAGTGAACCTGTCCATATTACAAGGGCTACTTCAGCTAGAAAGGAAGGAGGGAAAAAATCTGAATGCAGCGTGGAATAGGAGGTTTTGAGCACATAATTTAAAGCTCCAAAGGTAATAAGCATTGACTGACTGATCAAAGCAAAAGTCTGCTGCATCTGGCCTGACATTTTGCCTTTTTCTGTCCATTCACAATATCTTTAGAAAGTGTTGACAATGGCTGGATCATAGGGTAGCTCAATTTTTAACTTTTTAAGGGACCTCCACATGGTTTTCCAGAGTGGCTGTACCAACTTGCATTCCCACCAACAATGTAGGAGGGATCCCCTTTCTCCACATCCTCTCCAACAATTGTTGTTTCTTGCCTTGTCTATTTTTGCCATTCTAACTGGCGTAAGGTGGTATCTCAGTGTGGTTTTGATTTGAATTTCCTTGATGGCTAATGATTTTGAACATTTTTTCATGTGTCTGTTAGCCATTTGTATGTCTTCATTGGAAAAGTGTCTGTTCATATCTTCTGCCCATTTTTTGATTTGTTTATTTGTTTCTCGTGTATTGAGTTTGAGAAGTTCTTTGTAGATCTTGGATACCAGTCCTTTATCTGTAGTGTCATTTGCAAATATCTTCTCCCATTCCGTGGGCTGCCTCTTAGTTTTTCTGACTGTTTCCTTGGCTGTGCAGAAACTTTTAATCTTGATGAAGTCCCATAAATTCATTTTATCTTTTGTTTCTCTTGCCTTTGGAGATGTGTCATGAAAAAGGTTGCTTTGGCCGATGTCGTAGAGGTTGCTGCCTATGTTCTCCTCTAGAATTTTGATGGATTCCTGTCTCACATCGAGGTCTTTCATCCATTTGGAGTTTATTTTTGTGTATGGTGTGAGATAGTGGTCAAGTTTCATTCTTTTGCATGTAGCTGTCCAATTTTCCCAGCACCATTTATTGAAGAGACTGTCTTTTTCCCACCGGATGTTTTTTCCTGCTTTATCAAATATTAGTTGCCCAAAGAGCTGAGGGTCCATTTCTGGGCTCTCTATTCTGTTCCATTGGTCTATGTGTCTGTTTTTGTGCCAGTACCATGCTGTCTTTGTGATCACAGCTTTGTAGTACAGCTCGAAATCCGGCATTGTGATGCCCCCAGCTTTGTTTTTCCTTTTCAACAGTTCCTTGGAGATTCGGGGTCTTTTCTGGTTCCGTACAAATTTAAGGACTATTTGTTCCAGTTCTTTGAAAAACGTTCTCAGTATTTTGATCGGGATAGCATTGAAAGTGTAGATTGCTCTGGGTAGCATGGACATTTTAACTATGTTAATTCTTCCGATCCATGAGCATGGAATATCTTTCCATCTTTTTATGTCTTCCTCAATGTCTTTTAAGAGTGATTTATAGTTTCTAGAATAAAGGTCCTTTACGTCTCTGGTTAAGTTAATTCCAAGGTAACGTATGGTTTTTGGTGCTATTGTAAATGGGATGGATTCCCTAATTTCTCTTTCTTCGGTCTCGTTATTCGTGTACAGAAATGCAACTGATTTCTGAGCATTGATTTTGTATCCCGCCACGTTACTGAATTGCTCTATAACTTCTAATAGTTTGGGAGTGGATTCTTTTGGGTTTTCCATATAGAGTATCATGTCATCTGCAAAGAGAGACATTTTGACTTCTTCTTTGCTGATTTGAATACCTTTGATCCCTTTTTGTTGTCTGATTGCTGTTGCAAGGACTTCTAGTACTATGTTGAATAATAGTGGCGAGAGTGGGCATCCTTGTCGTGTTCCTAATCTTAAGGGAAAGGCTTCCAGCTTTTCCCCATTGAGAATAATATTTGCAGTAGGCTTTTCATAGATGGCTTTTATGAGACTGAGAAATGTACCTTCTATTCCTACACTCTGAAGGGTTTTAATCAGGAAAGGATGCTGTATTTTGTCAAATGTTTTTTCGGCATCGATTGAGAGGATCATATGGTTCTTGAGTCTTTTCTTGTTGATATGATGTCCATTGCACTACTGGGTGTTTACCCCAAAGACACAGACGTAGTGAAGAGAAGGGCCATATGCACCCCAATGTTCATAGCAGCAATGTCCACAATAGCTAAATCGTGGAAGGAGCCGAGATGCCCTGCAACAGATGACTGGATTAAGAAGTTGTGGTCCATATATACAATGGAATATTACTCAGCAATCAGAAAGAACGAGTTCTCAACATTTGCTACAACATGGACGGCACTGGAGGAGATAATGCTAAGTGAAATAAGTCAAGCAGAGAAAGACAGCTATCATATGATTTCTCTCATCTATGGAACATAAGAACTAGAATGATCAGTAGGGGAAGAAAGGGATAAAGAAAGGGGGGGTAATCAGAAGGGGGAATGAAACATGAGAGACTATGGACTATGAGAAACAAACTGAGGGCTACAGAGGGGAGGGGGGTGGGGGAATGGGATAGGCCGGTGATGGGTAGTAAGGAGGGCACATATTGCATGGTGCACTGGGTGTTATACACAACTAATGAATCATCGAGCCTTACATCGAAAACCGGGGATGTACTGTATGGTGAGTAACATAATATAATAAAAAATCATTATAAAAAAAAAAAAGAAAAAAAAAAAGAAAGTGTTGACAAATTTTGACAAAAATCCCACACTATTGAATAATCGAATCTATACTTTAACTTTGATCTACCTTCTTTTCGCCAAATAAAATGTGCCAAATGAGATTTTTCAATGGATTTCAATGCAATTTGATTTGAGGTTACAGAATGATGGGAACATACTGGATGGAAATTCATGTGTCATGGACTCCACCACGCCAAATAAATGGTCTCCGTGTGCAAATTTGTCTATTGGGTTGTTAAATGAGTGCTTTCAATGGTGGTGAGTGGTTTTGAGATGATTTGTAAACTGCTGAAGTGCGTGTGTGTGTGTGTGTGTGTGTGTGTGTGCACTATTAGTTATTCTGACATTTGGCAAGAAAATAGCAGTTTAAAAGATTAGGGCGCCTGGATGGCTCAGTCATTAAGCGTCTGCCTTTGGCTCAGGTCATGATCCCAGCGTTCTGGGATGGAGCCCCACATCGGGCTCTCTGCTCTGCTAGGAGTCTGCTTCTTCCTCTCCTGCTCCCCCTGCTTGTGTTCCCTCTCTCACTGGCTGTCTCTTTCTTTCTGTCAAATAAATAAATAAAATCTCTAAAAAAGATTAAAAAATATTTCTAGTTGCTATATATTTATTATACTTATATAGTTAAAAAAATCGACATGATTCTGAATTAGAATTTAAGAAATCTGAAAGGACATCTTGGCCAATCCACTCAACACACACACAAAAAAATGGATGTGAAACCTCAAGTTGCCTGTTGTTTGGTTAGAGTCATATCACCAGTATCTCCTGCTGGAACTCCATGTCCAGTGCTCAGACACCATCTTTTCCGATGTTAGTTAGTACAAGCTCAGATTACTAAAATGTACCACAGTATTCCAGGAAATCTGGGATCTTTCTGAGAAGGAATGTCCTCCAATATCTGTTCTCAGGTCCTGACAGTGGTTCGTACTCCTGGTCTATGGAGGTCTATGTTCGTACTCCTGGAGGAGGAGGACTGTTTTTGCTGGATCTCAGATTCATAAAGCGGCTCAACCTTGAAACTTCGGCAAGATCTTTAATTGATGAGATATTATATTTGTATGTACATATTAAAAACAGTAATTTGTTTAACATAAAATTTAAAAATATACCACAATACAGACAGCATGCTTTAATATTACATTTATTGGAATATTCAAGAATAAAAATGCCTAAGGTCCATTAACGCTGAGAGGTCCTGTTAATGTTCATGACTCAAAGAACCCATGTTTTCCTTCTTTCCTTGAGAATTATTGGAGGAAATATCTGTTTTTCCCTAGCCAAAAAGTGTGATAGAATCCTGGCTCTATCTTCTCCTGTTCAAATTCCACAAATTCTTCATGAAATTTTGTTTTTGATTTCCTGAGATTGGAGACACTGTGATCTTTTCAACATTCAGCACATTAAAACTTTGTGTTTTAATTTTCTGTGTTCGTATCTTATCTCCCCCCTCCCCACCATAAATGGTAAGACCCTTGGTGGCAAAGCCAGAGTCTTGCTCATCTTTGCATTCTTCGCCCAGAGGAGAAACTTGGTGGTGATGTCTAATCTAATTTCAAGTGTTGTGGACTGAATGTCTGTGTCCTCCCTAAATTCATATCTTGAAATCCTAACCCTCAATGGGATGGTTTTAGGAGGGTGAGGTCTCTGGGAGGTAATAGGTTATGAGGGTGGAGCCATCATGAACAGGATTAGTGCCTTATAGGGAGAAACATCAGGGAGTTCATCCTCCTTGCTCTCTGCACAGGAGGATACAATGAGGAGATGGCTGTCTGCAAACCAGAAAGTGGGCTTTCACCAGGCACCCAATCTGCTGGCACCTTGATCTTGGACTTCTCATCCTTCAGAACTATGAGAAATACACGCTTGTGTCTACGCCACCTGGTATACGGTAATTTGTTATAACAGCCTGAACTCAGACTACAAGATATGCATATGGAGAAGAGTTGGGAGAGGCTCGGAGATGGAGATTGGAGCTTGATTTTGTATGGTTATGAGGTTTGGGTTTTATTCCAAAGATAACGGGGACCACCAAGAAATGTTGGCTAAGAAAGAATGTCATGAGTAGAATGTGCCCCTGGAAACTTAGTATGATCAATTCACGTGTGGAAGATTGGAGGGAGACCTTTGTAACATTTCAGAAAGCTGGGAATATTGGTCTGATTTTGGTGGTAGTAGAAAGAGGGGTAAAAACTGGAGTTATAATGAGAGTGGTATTGATCGGAAATTGGCTTGAAATTGATTGGATCACAGAACTATATTAAAAATGACCTTGTGGATCAGACTGCCTAGTCATGCCTTGCCCCTGAATCTCCCTGGAACACAGGTGGCAGGTGGTGGACCAAGATCGGATGCCCTAATGGCAATCTCACTATCTCCTAATGCATCTGTCACCACCTTTGGGCAATATGAATCTTTTTCCTTAGAGTAAGCCAGAAATCTTCTGCATCATTCCCTTCCACGGGTCCTGGTTCTGCCCTCTAGGATGGTGCTAAATAAATCCACATCATTGTTCTTTAATTATTTGAAGATAGCTGTACTGTCCCTTCATGGTAAAGCTTCGTTAGCTTCTGGTCCAGCCCTTTGTCATGTCACGTTTCTTCGCCATCATGGTTGTTTTCCTCTGGATGACCTCCAGTTTGTCTGGGCTCCACATGAAGTATGGCAGCCGGACTTACTTTAGCAGATATTCTTGGATCAGGGCCAAAGCTGCAAACTCAAGAGAAATTGGGGAAAAAGAAGCAAGTCACACAGCCCTACGTGTAGAGAGACTGAAAGACACTGAGCCCAGGGATGCTGTGGTAGGCAGCTTCTAAAATGGCTTCCAGTGATCCTTATTTCCTGGTATTCATATCCTTGTGGAATCACCTGTCTGTACACTGGACCTGGTGATTTGCTTCTAATTAATAGAATGTGGTGAAAGTGATGGGATGTCACTTCTGAGATTAGGTTGTAACAGAGTGACTTGTCTTGCTTGTTCTCTGTCTGGTTCTTCTTGCCTGTTCACTCTGAAAAAGCAACCCACTGCATGGTGAGCTGCCCGTTGGACAGGCCGATGTGCCAAAGGGCTGAGGGTAGCCTTTCTCCAGAAGCCTGAAAGAAGCTGAAGCCTTCAGTCCAAGAGCCCAGGAGAAACCAAATCTTGCCAACAGTCATGTGAGTGAACTTGGAAATTCATCTTTCACTGATCAAGTCTTAACTCAGAGGATGTGTGATAAAAACAATTTTAAACTATTAAGTTTTGGAGAAACTTATGCATCCACAGAAATTGAAAACAAACACTTTTTTACTGCCCCTAACCTAGAAAAACAGAGATGGAGATGTTGGGGCGCCTGGGGGGCTCATTCGGTTAAGCGTCTGCCTTTGACTCAGGTCATGATCTCAGGGTCCTGGGATTGACTCTTGTGGAGCCCCATGTGGGGCTCCCTGCTCAGTGGGGAGTCTGCTTCTCCCTCTCTCTCTGCCCCTCCCCTCAGCTCCTGCATATATTCTCTCTCTCTTTCTCTCTGTGTCTCTCAAATAAATAAATAAATAAAATCTTTGAAAAAAGGTAGAGATAGAGATGAGGGTAGATTTCGCAGCTCATATGGGGGTATTGAAGAAGAATGGAATAGTGGCTGGGGCCATGGCACTGTTGATGGCAGAGCCACAGAAACGCCATGATGCCAACAAGTAACAAGAAAGCAAGGAGGAAAGTGTTTGCCTTGGTTGTTCACAAGCTCACATGAAACTCCCCAGAAACCTCCATGTTATGAGTGATACATACTTACTCCATGATAGGGAACATCTTTAGGGAGTGTATCAATTTGCTAGGATTCCGTACAAAGTACCATGCACTGAGCAGCTTACACAACAGAAATTCATTGTCTCCTAATTCTGGAGGCTGGAAATCCCTATTCTGGTATGATCTCATCCTAACTAATTACATCTGCAATGGCCCTATTTCCAAATAAGGTCACATTCTGAGGTACTGGGGATTAGGACTTCACCATATGAATTTGGGGGAGACATAATTCAACCCATTACAGGGAGGAGGAGAAGTAAATGACACCTGGGAACAATGAATGGGAAGTCTGATGTGTCTGTGATGATTTTTAGAAAGAGATTTAAAGCAGATATGAAAGCATGACTTGAATTGATGAAGTTGAGCGGAAGATAGGATGTTCCGCAGTCTTGTCCAAATGATGGAGTAATTTCACACTTTAAAAAGGTCTTAAAAAATATTAACAAAGTCCCTAAGTGATTCTTATGTAACGTAGCAAGTTGGGGAATGTTGATGTAAAGGAAAACTCTTTCTCAAAGAAGACTGATTGAAGAAACAGAGCTGGGGAGAGTAAGTGAGGAATCCAATTGTGCTCAAATATGAATCACTCTCACATGGAAAGGAGGGTCAGATTTGCGCTGAATTCCTTCCAATGTTTGAAGCAGACCCAAGAGGTGGAAGCCTTCGTGACAGTAGATTTTAGCTTAATAAGAAAATACTTACTTTTCAGTAAGAAAATACTTGCTGACTCAGCCAAGCTTTCCAAAATGAAGACTTTCCAAATGAAGCATTTCAACTCTTCATAAATGAGATGCGTTATTACCAGTCTCTGAGTGCCCCGCATGAGGGATGCCCAGAAAGGCAAAGTGATGCCTCAGTGAGGATATTCCATGTGAACTTAAGTGTCCTGAAGTTCCTCACCGGTCTGAAATGGCTATGCTTCTGCCACAGTCTGATTGCCTGCTTTGTCAAATATGGTAGAGGAGTCCGACTTCATCTGTTTTGGAAGAACCCGTGTTGCTTCTAGTGCAATCCACTGTTCAAGTCCTCACAAACTGTCCGCAGAACAGTTGATTCTTGAGTCATGTTAGAAATGGTCATTTCGCAGGACTGATCTTGTTCCCCATTGTAATTGAGAAGTGTATTCTTCATCGGTCTCAGATCTGCCCCCCAATTCTCTATAGTTCTTTAGAGACTGATGACTCAGTGACCACGCCTGCCAAATGTCCTATCCAACAGTTGGGTTCGGAGGCATAACAGACTTGGGAAATGGCCCAATGTAGCGGTTAACTCCTTGGCTTTCAGAGCTCACACTGTACAAAGCTTGGCTCAGACCTTTCATAGCTGAGTGCTTTGAACACCCTGTAGGGTGTCAGTTCCCTCAGCTGTAAACCTAACATCCTAATTTGGAGAGTGGCTTTAAGGAGTGGATGAGAATGCATATGGCACACCCAGGGGTACTACAAGAAGGCCATCTCTCCCCATCACTAGCTCAGGCACCAGCTTCATCATCGCACGAAGTCTGTGGAGGCAAACCAGATTCTCAACAAAAGGGATGGATGCCTCGTAGGAGCTGAGGTAGTTCCAAGTTCTTTCCATTGTCTGTGACACATACTGACCTCTTTCTCAGTGCAACATGATACTAAAATCTGCCCCCTCCTTTTTGTCCTTGGGAATTTTTAAAAGACTCAGTAGGCTTCGGGACTTCAGAATTTCCAATAATTTCATTACAAGCTGCTACTGGTTATGCGTCTTTCCTTCTTCTGATTATGAGTCTTTCCTTCTGCTGTCCAGGTGTCAGAGTTGCCCCAGTTGCTGGAATACCCCTGGACACTCCTTCTCATCTCCGCAGACATTGTTACTTGATTTTCCTCTTAAAGGATATTCCAGTTTGTCATCAGAACTTCATTTTTGCAGGATTCCCTTCCTTCTTGAAATAATACCTTTTCTTTTGTTATATATGAAAAAAATACACCCACCACAGTCTTTGGAACACCATAGGTGTCAAATGAAACTTTTGTTTTCCTTAATTCTTTAGTGGCCATTACATCCTCTAAAGTAACATGTTCTTCCAAGAGTTCCTTTCTTCTTATTCCAACCATCTGCTTGGATGCAGAGTAACCATGCTCTGTATCTTGTTGGGAGATGAAATTAACTTTGGGAGTAAATAAGAAGGAGATGGAGATGGTGCTCAGTTTCATAGCCTGGGGCCCGGGAATTGGTAATGGTTTTTACAGAAAGAAGGGAAAGTGGGAATAGGCTTTATTAAGAAGAAAGGAAATTTCAAGATGTGTTTCACTTTTAATGTTAGGTTTTATGTGCCGGTGGGATATGCTTGTGTATCATGATCTGTTCAGCAGATAGTTTATGGTACAGGCTGGCCTGGCTCTCCACATTTGGGAATGACCCACGGACAAGATGGGGACAAGGGGAGTCCTGTTCATGGGGAAACCACAGGGAAAATAGTGTGGGAAGCGTAGGGATCCCCTGCCAACATTTGGGTCCACTGAAGACAGAAGAGAAACCATCACAGGTAAGAGCAGAATTAGATGAGTGTTTCACTCTAGGATAGAAGCAAGGGGACGTTTGAGTGGTTTAAACAATTTTGAAACAGATAGTGCAGAGAAGTTACAGAAGGTAAAAATTGAAAAAGTTTCTTAGATTGGGCCACTCAGCATGAGAACAACAATAACACCCTCCAACATCCAGCACTACTGATCACTGGGATGGGACCACGACGGCGCTAAGCACTTGCTTCCCTTCATCAGTACAGCACCTGTATGAGATACTGGATTTGTTATAACCTGATTTTAAGATCTTCAGGAAGAAGACATTATATAGATGAATTAAAAAGACTCAATCGCTTTAGCCCTTAGAAGATCTGAGGTTCCAAGTCTTGGTAGCAGGAGTTCCTTAACAGTTAACGTGTACAGAAAACTCGCTAGTGTAGGGCTGAAGAACAGATTATAAAGGTCAAGGACACTTTGGGTGATGAGGAAGTAATAGCAACTACTTTTTCAAGAAATTTGGCAGGGATGACAAGGAGAGAGAGAAGACAAGAGTACGGTTGAGAGAAGTTTAGGGTTTTAGTTTCTGAGGATGGGACAGACAAGATATAAGTCAAAGAGATGGAGTTGGCAGACATTAAAAGAGAAGGAAGGGTTTTATAAACACCTTATCTGGACAATTGTGGTAAAATGAGTGTTACAATAAGCTAAAAATTTAAAAAACAAACAAAACCAAAACAAAAACCCAACTTGTTACTAGGGAGGTCAGGAACAGGTGTCTCAGGGCATGGCAAAGGATGGACACAAGGGCAGGAGAGGAGAGAAGATGACTCATTTCAAAAGAGAAGAGAAGGTTGAGAGCGTTTGTGGAGAGAGCCCGGTAGAGGCTGCCCCAGGTAAAAGAAGCTGAATGAAAGTATGCAGTGTGGACCCCAGCTCTTGGTAGGACAGAGCTAGTGATGCCTGCCCAACAGCCTTTGTTGGATCAAGTTTCTACTGAAAACCGTGTCATCAGCTATGACATTTCAGACGGGGGAGGAAGCCACACTTGCGTCTTTGCAATATGTGTCCCGGGTTATTGGGCATTTTGTCAGCTATAAGGTGCCTGGCTTGGCGCTCTACTTGGCGGTATTTTATGGAATAGCAGAGGTCAAACCAATTTCAATTTCAAATATTAACATAACTAGAAGTTCCTTGTGTCTTAATTAGAGGTCATCAACTTCCTTGTAAAGTGCTCCCTGTCAGGACTGCCTGTGGGTAATTTGGGGAGTTCAGTGAGGCTTAAAATGATAGATTTGATAGTCAGTTGTGTTTTGTTTTTTTTTTTTGTAAGTCAGATTGTTTTGTTCTTCAGCAAATAATGGGTAGCCCAGACTCCAATTAGAGCAGTATTCAAATAATTTTAGATTTGCATATTTGAATTGGCCGTCTTTGGGAAGGAGAGGCCAGGCCATGCAGCTCTCCAATTATTTAGAGCAATTAGAGGAGATAATCAGACACTTCTGAGGTCTCATTAGCAGGCATGTTGCCTGCTCCGACATCTCTGAAGATCACAGCAGCGACTGGGGCTGGCCGCCCACACTCCCCTTCTGGAGAGTTCTGCAGACAGTGACTCACTTTGAGTGAAACAAAGGTAGCTATTTTCACAGCCTAATTTTACTTTCCCTCTGAAAGTCATTCATTACTGCCATTTCTCTAAAATATACATTGTAAATACCAATGTCTTTTTCTACTTCAAAGCTCTCTAAATTTTGTTTTAGTTCTAAACCCATCATCATCTCGGTACTTAATACCAGGCCGTAGTAATTTCCCAGCAATAAAACTCGGTGCTTAGAAAACTAACTTTTGGGAAATGAGGTATCCAGCATTCTAAATTTTGGTGCATTCAACTCTAATCCTTTTCACTGATGATAAGCACCTTAAGAACAGAGATGAGTTTTGGTACGAAAAATCCTCCAATTGACAGAAGCATGATCTTAGTTCTGTTTATTATTGTACTTGGTATCACAGTTTCCAAATGAGGGATTTCCTCTGTATTGACACCCAAGCCTCCCATGCTGGCAGAGCCTCCAAGTCACCCTCCAACCGCTGTGCAGAGTCAGAAGGATGGTTTTCCTTTCCCTGGATCCTGCTGCACCAAGCAGAGGCCTGCCTCTGTCCCCATGTAACCCCTGCCCCCTGGACTCCAGAACATGCCTGCATTCCAGAATCTAGATTTTAAATTAGAGCAAAGTAACCGCTCTCTGCATTTTCAAGGTTCCACTTTAATTTCCATTTTAAGCATAGGTAGAGTAGAAAGAGAGCTGGCTTGGATCGGCAGGTGTAGTAATTATTAATTTATTAACATTGGGCCAGTGACACATCACTTCCCTGCCCATAATTTCTTCACCTCCCAACATGGCGGTCATCGTATACAGTACGTGACTTCTCCGCCATATTCAGTTGCTCTAAGATCCAAATGGGATGATGTTTATAAAACAGTTTTGGAAACAATGATTATATCACATACATTTTCACATGTGCAGGGAATTCTTACTGTTTCCAAAATTCTACAAAAGGTAGAATTTGAGGCGGTACTGCTTAGTGGTTTCGAGCGTGGGTTCTGAGCCAAACTGCCTGGGTTTGAATTCTTGCTGAATTCTCAGCTCACTAGCTGTGTGGCCTTGGGATGTTATATGATCCCTCTCTTTCTCCGTGTCCTCCTGGGTAGTGGTTGGATAATAATAGGATCTGCATTATAGGGTTTTATGAGGATCTGGAGTATAAGAGATACAGAGCCATGCCTACCATGTACAAGAAATACGAATATCAGTTGAACTTCAAAAAACAACATGTAATATGTGTTTAATCAATAGAGATATCTCCTAAACTAAATAGGAAACAATTTGTTCGTGACATGACAACTGTTAGAGGTAAACCATTCTTGATTTTTGCACATGAAAAATAATGAAGCATTTGGTCAAACATTTCCCCACTTATGTGGGTCTTTAGAGTGAGATTCTGTCTTTCATTCCTTTAAGAATGGTTGCGATTTCATGTCTATATTTTGTTGAGGCTATTTTGGTCAGTTAAAAAGAACCCACTAGGGGCGCCTGGGTGGCACAGCAGTTAAGCGTCTGCCTTTGGCTCAGGGCGTGATCCCGGTGTTCTGGGATCGAGCCCCACGTCAGGCTCCTCCGCTGGAAGCCTGCTTCTTCCTCTCCCACTCCCCCTGCTTGTGTTCCCTCCCTCGCTGGCTGTCTCTGTCTCTGTCAAGTAGATAAATAAAATCTTAAAAAAAAAAAAAAAAAAAGAACCCAGTAGCCTATGTTAAACTCGGAAGAAACAAATATCCAATCCAAAGCTCTAAGTTTTTTGTGTTACTGAAAGCATGGCTTATTAAATTACTGAAAGATCTCTCTTTTCTAATCAATAACTTCTGTGAACTCAGTTTCTTCCAGAATGGCATAATCTAGCCTGTCATACACCAGGACTACTGTAAGAATTGACCCTGATACCAGATATTTTGTGAACAGGAATGGGATCGCACAGTGACTGTGAGGTGGTGATCTTAGCTTGGGTCTGCTCTGGGTGCAAACATGGTCAGGGACTGGCTTTTCATGAAAACACTGGTGCCCAAGTGAAAAGACTCAGCAGGTTCTCTACACTTCTTCGTGAGCCCCAAAAGTCTCATGGAAAATCACAGGGGCTGCAGTACCAGTCAAGCAGTCAACCCTGTCCTAAAGCAGAGATCACAGTATGTGCCGACAGGCTGGGACTGCCCTCAGTGTCCCTAGACGGGCTAGATCCTTGTCTACTGCATGACTCCATTCTATGCTCAGGGTCATGGTAGAGGACAATAAACAAGGTCGAGGACTATAGATGTGTCTGCTATGTATTGCCCTGGTCTTCTGGCCCCATGAAGAGTTTTTTCTTGCCCACTGTAATTAACTTACTGTCATCCCTTCTCATCCATGGGCTCTCTCTTGTTCTCTCTCTCTCATCCCCTCCCTCCCAACTCCATGCAATGTATCCAAAAACAGTGTCTACAGTGTAAGGGACTCTTTGAAGAGCAAATTCCAGGAGACACTAGGACTCAGTCTCTGCCATATAATACAGTTGCTAGTATTAGACAAGTAGCTCCTATAATATCACTTTAATTAAGCTGCCTTTCAATATACCAATTGCAACTTCCAAAGGTTTTCATGGAGATGTAACTGCTCACGTACAGCTTCCCATTGTCAAAGACTTTCTTATATGTTTTCATTCATTTATTCTTTGGGCAGCAAAAGGCAATTTGATAACGACAACAAAAATCTGATTTTAAGTGATTGTGATCTTTTGGAAGAAATTCTAGGGCTTTCTTAAATTAAAAAAGCCTAATAAAAGTTATCAACTTTTAAATCCATAAGTGCTCTGGCCTTTTGTTGTTTCGTTTTACTTGTCTGCTCTGCCTTCATTTCCTTCTGGAAAGACTTCTAAAAGCTGTATTTGGCAACCTGGCAGCAGAGACCATCCAAATTTGTACACAGTGGATGTGAGCGAGAACACAGCCTTCAGAGTCCTAAGTGCATGAGTTCCAGCAGCCTGTGGGGAAAATGGGTAGCAAGAGTCCCATAAATTGATCACCTTTTCATATTTACGATATTGGGCAATGAGAGGAAACTCCGTGATTAGTGTGCATGTCCTCCGCAATTTCGTTTTTACGGGTCCTTAGGCAGACCCTGTGTTTCACTCCTCACCCTCTCAAATGTTTTCACCCTGTGAGGCAGGACTAGCCTACCACAAAATGCCTCATGAACCCTTTACTTCCAAACCTCACTCAGTGGTTTTGTATGGGATAAGAACAAGAAATTCATTGTCAACGTTTGTAGATGTGTCTTTACTGGCCTCAGTGGTCAGAGTAGTAATAATTGTGAGCACCCACATCACAGGAGACACCAGGGCCATGAGAAAGACATAGAGGAAGCTCAGAGATCATTCGGGCTGCTCACTGCATCTCAAAGGAGGAACAGAGGATTGGACTGTCAGCTAAGGAGACACAGCAGGCTGGAGAAGGCAGGGGACCAGGGGCCAGAGATGGGATTCTGCTTGCTCAGGTCCATGCTCTCCCAACTTTGCTCTGCAGAAATGTATGCATGTTTCCTGTTTCCAGAGCTCTACATCTGAATGAGCTTTGTCACATTTGTAAGTAATGCCAAGATCAATGTTTAATCCATTTTAAAAATATCAAAAAGTAGGAATTACAGATGTGTGTTGCAGAAAGGGAGACCCTTTTAAGGACATATCTATTAAGAAGGACTTTAAGGAATTAAAGAATGAATTTCACATGAATCAAACTATCCCACATGATAGAATTATATTATAAATTTAAATCTTTGGATCCTCTTCGACATTGGCCACAGCAACCTTTCGAGACGAGTCTCTAAAAACAAGGGAAACAAAAGCAAAAATGAACTATTGGGACCTCATCAAGATCAAAAGCTTCTGCACAGCAAAGGAAATAGTCAACAAAACTAAGAGGCAGCCCACAGAATGGGAGAAGATATTTGCAAAGGACATTACAGATAAAGAGTTGGTATCCAAGATCTATAAAGAACTTATCAAACTCAACACCCCAAAACAAATAATCCAGTAAGAAATGGACAGAAGACATGAAAAGACACTTCTCCAGAGAAGACATACAAATGACCAACAGACACGTGAAAAAATGTCCAACATCACTAGCCATCAGGGAACTACAAATCAAAACCACAATGAGATACCACCTTACACCAGTTAGAATGGCAAAAATTAACAAGAGAGGAAACAACAAATGTTGGTGAGGATGTGGAGAAAGGGGAACCCTCTTACACTGTTGGTGGGAACGCAAGCTGGTATAGTCACTCTGGAAAACAGTATGGAGGTTCCTCAAGACGTTAAAAAGAGCTACCTTACAACCCAGCAATTGCAATACTAGGTATTTACCCCAAAGATACAGATGTAGTGAAAAGAAGGGGCTCCTGCACCCCAATGTTCATAACAGCAATGTCCACAATAGCCAAACTGTGGAAAGAGCTGAGATGTCCTACAACAGATGAATGGATAAAGAAGATGTGGTTCCTATATACAATGGAATATCACTCAGCCATCAGAAAGGATGAATACCTACTATTTACATCAACATGGATGGAACTGGAGGGGACTATGCTAAGTGAAATAAGTCAATCGGAGAAAGACAATTATCATATGGTTTCACTCACATGTGGAATTTAAGAAACAAAACAGAGGATCAAGGGGAAGAGAGGAAAAAATAAAACAGGACAAAACCAGAGAGGGAGACAAACCATAAGAGACTCTTAATCATAGGAAACAATCTGAAGGTTGCTAGAGGGGAGAGGGATGGAGGGATGGGGTCACTGGGTGATGGACATTAAAGAGGGCATGTGATGTCATAAGCCCTGGGTGTTCTATAAGACTGATGAATCATAGACCTGTACCTCTGAAACCAAAAATACATTATATGTTAATTTAAAAAAATGAACAGAGTGGTATACATGCAGTGGGATATCATTCAGCCTTAAACATGAAGGAAATCCTGTCCTATGACAACATGGGTGAACCTTGGGGACATTATGCTAAGTAAAATAAGCCAGTCACAGAAGGACAGACATTACATGATTCCATGTATATAAGGCTAGATGCCCAAACTCATGGAAGCAGAGAGTAGAATGGTGGTTGCCAGGAGTGGAGGCTGGGTGGGTAGGTGGGGGGGGGGGGGATGAGGATTTGTTCAAAGGGTATAAAGTTTCAGTTATGCAAGGTGAATAAACTCTGGAGATCGCAGTACAGGACAGTCTGGAGTTAATAGTACTGGGCTGTGCATTGAAACTTCGTTAAGAGGGTAGATCTCATGTTAAGTGATCTCATCACACTAACATTTTTAGAAGAAGAAGAGGTATGGAAGGTTCACCATATATTGGGCACTGATTAGGTATAAGCAAGCCCCTGGAGATGCCAAGTAATACCTCTCTGTTACAGACGCCATCTACAATAAAGAAGCTGAACCCCAGAAAGCCTGGGTACTTTGCTCCAAATCACGAAACTGGAAGTGTCGGACTTCATGGTGATGTGAGCCCATGGTAGGGTCCTCCCCAGAGATTAAACTCATCATGCGCATCTTCTCCCCGACCTCTCAAAGCTAGAAGCCACAGATTAGTGGTTCCCCAGTCAAAGGCTGCCCCCAGAGAGAAAGAGAAAGAGAAAGCTCTTCGGTCAGTCCGTACTGGAGGAAGTGACGTCAGAAATAGAACACGACTCACACAGAGGGTATGGGGGCGGGCAATGGCCCAGCTACCGGTAGGCACCCAGGAAGTGACACTGCCCAAACAGATCAGTTTTCCCTTACATGGATGTGGATGTGATTTTGTAGAATTTAGCTTTCCCAGCAATCTGGACATCTGTAACAGGAAGGGAAGCCATCCCCCAATTCTAAAATAATTAGCAATCACCACCATCAGGAGTTCTGAGGTGAATTAATGTGTTCCTGTCATCTGTCTCCCAGATTTGTCTAGAATCAGGAGCCTCCATTGACATTGTAGAACCCTCTCCCATTCCTTGTATAAACAGGCCTGATTCTTAGAACTTCCATACGGAACATAAGACTTAACATCTTCCAGCCTTCAAAGGGGCTATCATGATGCTAACTACTCCTTCAAAACAGTTCTGATTTTGAAACTTGATAAACCTCCCAAATAGTGATTTGGTTATGTTTACCTAATTCTTCTTCATCGATGAGTATCTAAAAGAAATCATTATTAAACCTTGCTCACTGATTGCTCTCACTAAGTGTGAAATGATAAATAATGCATTTCTACTTCAATTAATCTACTTAGACATCTCACAGGCCAAATGCTTTGGTGGAAATGTTCTAATCTACAGAATCAATCCACAGCACGACTCTACCTCTTGACACTTTGAGCCCCCTAGCAAAGAGCTTTTAATTCCAGTTATGAGATAAACGGATAATTTAGATGACCACATTCTGCCATCGTACCCAAACTAGTAGGTGATATAAGGCATTGTAACGACAACTCACAAATCCGCTTAAGGCAGAATTTAGAAGGAACCTTCCCTCTACCTCTTAAAATGAAATTTTAAAAATTTTCCTATGCTTGTATATTTTTCAACTTAATATGTGGGTCTACAAATACCCAAGACTTTTTTTTTCTTAAGTGGTGTATATATCATCTCATTACCATGAAGTTTATGGAAAGATCTGAATTCTACCAGTGTACAAGCATTGTTAAAAAATTATTAACAGAAAATCTGAGGATTCAAGATAATTAAAAACTGTTTACATTGTATTAGCTGTTATTTTTACGCATTCCCTTCTGATTCTTCTTTATAAAAAAAAAAAGATTTTATTTATTCATCTAAGGGAGAGACAGAGAGAGAGCGTGAGATGGGGAGGGCAGAGGAAGAGGGAGAAGCAGACTCCCCAATGACCAGGGAGCGCGACGCGAGCTGAAGGCAGATGCTCAGCCGAGCCACCCAGGTGCCACCTGATTCTTCTTTTTACACATCAATATTTTATATGGTTAAAATCATAGCATACATGTCATTTTCTAACCGTTTTTAGTAATCGTTATATTGAAAATGTTTCCCTGTGGCCAGAGGTTCCATAATTACAAATTTTAATATTAATTACAAATGTTATATGTAACCTGGCTAAAGAACGAAGCATGATTTAACCCTCCCATTAATTAGGGAAATTCACTTTGCTGCCATATTTTTATTATTATAAATCATGCTGAAGTGCACAGCTTTGTGCATAGAGGTCTGCTGCTCTCCTTTTATTGGGAGTCGGGGGTCTAAGGACATATACTCCTGTTGCCACATGTGAGCATATAGTCTCCCCAGAGTCGCCCCAGGTTATGACATAAAGGATATGCTAATACAATCAACAGAATGTTACTACATTTTAAGTGTACATTTCAAAGTGCTAGTGTGATTGAGCTTTTTTCCAATGTCTACGGTCATCGACTGAATTTCATCTTGCACTTCTGCATACCGTTTGGCCATGTAGCCACACGCATCATTGTTTATCATTTTTAGGAGATTCCTTCCATATTTTGCAGGATTTGTAACCAAATCTTCTAGAGTACTAAAAGATAAAGGCAATAAATTGAAAGTAAGGGCTGTTTGTGTACATTTCACATGCTGTTAATCTCAAGGAGCTAAAAACATACATGCCTTTTGAAGTAAAACATGGAAGGTTCCCTGCAGCTGGCACCACCCTTCATTTGTCCCATACTTTGCACAGCGTTCTTCCGGGACAGTCCTCCATAAATTGTTGTGAAATTGGCTCGATGCCTTTTACCATGTTCTTTCTGCTCTCTCTGAGCACCCTTTCTGTCCAAGTACCGCTCTCTCGGTCATCCTCAAGAACTTTGGACATCGCTTTCTCTACGTGGAGTTCGTAGGTGCTCATTGGTGCTGCTGCCTTCCCACACAGGCTTCTGCAGTGGCTCCCGTGGTGGTGGATTTCTTTATTTACATCTCAGTCCCCCTGGTGAACTGTGAGCCCCTGGAAGAGGGCTGTGCATTTTCACCTCTGCATCCTTAGTATATGGAATGGTGCTGTCTGCTAAGATTAGTATGGGCTAGTATACATTGGGTGCTCAAGAAATGCTTGCAGGTGCTCAATGAATGCTGAAGGGATTGAATTTCATATCAAGATTACTTCCATACTCCCATCACATTACTTTCTTTCTAGGGTCTAAAGCAATTCTTCAGTTACAAACGGCCTAGAGTCAGACCCTTCCTTGGGCTTTCCAGTAGATGCTAGCGCTCCCTGCATCCAGGATCCCCGGGCTACACATCTCCTTGTTTGCTCTCCAGATGTGGTCCAGGCTCCATTCCACTTCTGACAGTACTGAAATATGAGCTGTTTTGCTGTGAACAAAGTGGCTTCTGCTCTACTTTGTATCTCTGTTGTTTTGTCCCACCTGCTTTTTTAGAAAGTCTTGCTCGTCTCTACACACCACTGCTAGTCTCATAAAATAATATCACTGTGCTTGGAGCACGGGGGAATATTCGTGCACACTGCATGTAACTGTCTAGCTTTGGGAAGGAAAAATATGTATGTCCATGCCCCTGCGGGAGAACCAAGTTTAGAAATTCAAAAACATTCATTCTTTGCCCCCAAATAAATACATTTTTCAGACCCAATTAGACACTAGAGAGAATAGAGTCCAGTGTGTTGGTGCAAAGCCCGAGGGAAGTTCATGAGATTCTTGAAGAGGAAGCTTTTCCATTCTGTTATTTAGAGAAAACTAGTCTGAATGTTGTGAAAGAAATTAAGTTATTCTTGTTTACATTTTGTTTGATGTCATGATGGTTGATAAGACAATGGTTTTCAGGGGCGCCTGGGTGGCACAGCGGTTAAGCGTCTGCCTTCAGCTCAGGGCGTGATCCCGGCGTTATGGGATTGAGCCCCACATCAGGCTCCTCCACTATGAGCCTGCTTCTTCCTCTCCCACTCCCCCTGCTGGTGTTCCCTCTCTCACTGGCTCTCTGTCTCTGTCGAATAAATAAATAAAATCTTTAAAAAAAAAAGAGACAATGGTTTTCGGATGAGATTTTTTTTAATAGGCTTATAAGTGCCTCGGTGGGGCATTTAGTTAAATGATGATAGAGATTCGAAGAGCAAAAGCATGTCTATGACTTAATTTTAAGATTATGTAACAATAGCACCTGTCAGTATTCATCCTGAGGAACTGCTTACAATCATGACCTGATGATGATTTGTGCCTTTGACAGTGAGGCAAATAACAAAGTCAATATTGTCCCAGCCCAGAAATCCGTAGAAGTTAACCACTTGCCTTGCCCTGTGCAGTAAATAGTGATGTTAAGTCTTGCCTCAACTTACCTCCCACGGGTATTAGGATATTAGCACTTGGAAATTAAAGATGCAGTGTCGACACAGTGAATTTTCCCCATACCTTTAACATCTTCATGGCAGTGGCTACGATTTCCAGCTGGCTCTTCATATGAACATTCCAGTGAGTAAGGAGAAGAGGTTACTTGAATACGAGGATGTTGATTTTACTCCAAATCCAGGATTCTCGAGCTACCAGATTCTTAATAATACACAGTGCATGCACTTCATGAAAGCCGTGACTTTGACGGCAGGAGGGAGACCGTCTCACTGGGGAAACCACAAGTGGATTGAGTGTATTCATGGGACAGTGAGAAAAGCCTTCTGTTCTGTACATTTCGTAATTGTAAACCCAGGGGCCATCACGGACAGATGGAAGTGCTATGGCTTGTGGTGACAGTGGGCAGCCACACTGCAGAATTAAAAAATACATAAAATAAACAAACAAACAAATAAATAAGCCTGTCTGCAAAATAAGGGCTTCTTTAAAAAAAAAAAAAAACAACAAAAAACAAACAGAGAAGTTGGGTTTAAACTCATTTATGAGAGAATCAACATCTGTTGAGAAGAAACTACCTTTCATTTTTATTAATTTTTCCTATTACCCAGAGAGGCCCCCTGTGGACCAGGGAGTACTAACCTGCAGCACTCCTGACATTTTGGTGCTGAGTACTCTGGCTGTGGGGCTGCCCCACGCACTGCAAGACGGTGAGCAGAATCCCAATGAAGTAGCCCTCAGTCCTCCTTGTCATTGCAATCAAACATGTCTCCACACCTTGCCCACTGATCCCTGGGGGGCCAAATCATCCCTGACGGAGAACCACTGCTCTGAAACAAAGCCAACAAAATGTAGTGAAGAAATCTGGGAACCTGCCTTTCGTCTTGACTTTGTTACTTCTTCGTGGGACAGGTCCCTCTCACTGTCCCCTCCACAGCTGTGACATGGGCACGGTGCCATTTACTTCATTCCCCCCACAGCAATATGGCGGAACCACTGAAGCCAGGCTGGCACAGGTGTCTGTCGACTGAACGATGAATGAATGAGTGAATGGATGTAAGTGCGTAATTAGCCGATCTCTAAGGAAGAGGGTGTCCTCACTTCACAGATTCTCCCTGCCCCTGGAGCATCTCCCAGCTTTTGTTGATGTCTGTGTTCCCACAGTGTGGATGGGAGGTGGGAACGCTGCCCAAGCGCTGTGTGTCTGCTGGTCTTAAGTCCTCAATCCTATTGCACAACTGACAGCTCTAACCCCTAACAGAATAATCCCAGTAGTGTGTGCATGTGTTTTTGTTGTTGTTGGCTTTTTGGTTTTGTTTTTGTTTTTGACTGTCAGAATGTCAAATGTCAAACGAGACTCAAACCGTGGTAAAGCTCCCGTAAAAACAGAAGAATAGAATTTTATGGCTCGGGTTTAACCACGCCTTTCTTTAAATGTTCTCACCACTTTCTCCTGATTGTGAGATTCATCTTCTTCCTTTAAGGTTTCTGACTCTCTCTCCCAACCCTCCGCCCCAACAAAGGCTTAATGTCTACATGAACACATGTGCTTATAGAAAACAAAAAGCCCTCTTTCGATTGTTTAGCTTGTTATAAATGATGGAGTTAAACCACAAAATAAACCACTGTAAAAAAAGAAAAAGAATAAATACTAACAGCTTTACATACATATCTTCTGCAGGAAAAAAACAATGTCACTACCAATAAATAATAAAATTAGCTCATACTAGTTTAATAACCAGCCCCAGGAAGTTATTGACGTTGTCTTCTGGACCCTTAGAACATCTTTGAATTACAGAAACTTCTTTACTTCTCCGAACTCTGTCCATAAATCCTTCATAAATATATTTATTTTCAATCTGACTATGGGAAAGCTACTGTGGTCCAGGTTCATTCGTGTATTAGGTACATGGCATCATGAGAAATGATGCAAATGAGGTGAGAAATTTTAAGTTCACCAGAGTTTTATAGGCTTTCCAAATGGCTTATTTTTAGGTTAGCTTTTTTTTGTTGTGTTTTTTTTTCTTCTGTATTTTGTGGAATCTGGCATCCAGCTCTTTAAAGATAATCTTTGGTATACATAAATAAATAGATACTGTCTTTCCTGATGATTATTTTGATAATCGATAAGGTGATTTGCTGCAGAGTTTGGTGATATTACCCTCACACAGCTTAGAATGCAGAATAATGTTTCGAAAAGTCAAAAGGAGATATTCTTGGCCACGACAGCAGTAACTGAGGGTTGGGGGAGTGATAAAAACAACATAAAATCTAATTTCTACTTCGAAAATGTCATTTAGCATGTTGAATATTGATTAATTAGGTAAGTGAATAAAGCAAAGTTCACGAAGTCCAAATACAGAGGTCGTAAAACATTAAAATTCTAGGTCCAGCAGGAGTCCGTGGCTTGACATCCTGTTAGGGCCGCCCCCTTCTGTTCTTCTTGGATAAATTCTTGTCCCATCCAATCCACTCTTCATTTGAGAGCCCAAGTGACTTTTTCTAAGTACGGTTGTGACCACGTCACCACCTCTCCACCTCAAAACCAAACAAAACCAAACCACTTTTAATGATTTTCCCTTGTTCCTGAGATAAAGCCAACATTCCCAAACATGATCCCATAGGCCTTTCTATTCTGCCTTTATCTGTTTCCTGATTCTTCACTCCCTTGCTCTGACCGGGCATTCTCTGGAATCCCTTCTGTTCTTGTCCCTTCACTTGGCTTACTTCTCATCCTACTTTGATCTCTTCTCAAGTGTTTCCTACTCAGGGAAGCTTCTCTGGACTCCAGATCAAGTCAATCTCACAGTCCACACACTGTCCCTCTGCAGGACTTGCTGGAGCTGTGGTTCTCCATTTATGCGCGTGCCGATCAGAATCCCGTCTGCCACCCGCACCGGACTCTCAGATCCAAGATGGCAGATGCCTTCCCTACCGTTTCTCCACATGTGTCTGTAACATCTTGCATAGTGCCCAATGTAGAGTGAATGCCTAGTAAATATTTACAGGACTGATGAATATGTAGTCATGACATCCATATCTTCTCTCCTTTCTTGTTCCCAACCAGGCAACTCCAATGGGTATCATGCTTTTTGCTTTGTCACTGGAAACTGAAATGTCCCCAAGCTGGTGTCCTCATCCTGGTGGCTCTTCCTCTTCTGGATGGTACCCTTTTCTGCATGTGGCCCTCTACACACTGGAAGCAGCTGTCATATCTTCCATGAGCCCTCCTTTCCTTTTGTCTTTTTTTCCCAGTCATTTCTCATACATTTCTTCATTTTCATTCCTACCGGAATGACTAGTAGTCTTATCAGCCTATTCAAGATCGTCTGTGTCTCTTAAGGGAGAATGAAGAAAATCAGACCTGGGCAGCTCTCTGGGCGAGTTTCCTCACCTATCACTAAACACTGTAATCCTTGGGCAGGGGGACTTGTAGTCACTGTATCAGATGCCAACGGAATAGGCATACAAATGGCAGGCAGATCGAAATCAAAATTTCTACAATATTATAGCAGGGTCTGCAACAGTCCTCATCTGTCACAATCGATGAGAACATGCAATAATTTATGAATTGTCATTCCATTTGTGTTTCTACTGCCAAAGCTAGATTAAAAAAAAAAAAAAGTTTGCTGCTCTGCCTGTTTCCTTAAAGACAAGTAAAAAGCTCTAGTGATTTTAATTAAGGAATAAACTATACAGATTTCAGCAAACATGTTTGTATCGTACAAGCCCTGAACCTCTCAGTCCCACAGACATTTTGGGAGAACTAAGGCACGAGAAAGAGTCAGACGGGCAAGTATGATCTAGATCGTGCCACCCTTCCTTCTCTTTAGAGGACTGCTTGTCCGAGTCACCTGGGTGTATGAAGTATGACATCTGCAGGTGGCTGGACAAGCCAGCTAGTACAATGATGTTGATTTAGATTTCTCCTGGAAGTAGATACTTTGAGCCCAGGCTGTCAAGGAGCCTGAAGATAATTTAATACACATCTTTTTAGGTCCACCGATGAAAAGTGCTACATAAGTACAACATAGGAATCATAATTGTTATTTATTATTGTTATTGAAAGTGCAGTCGGTCATCTTGATAGTGAGACCTAATGTGAGATGGGTATTGACAAACCATCATCTGATTTAATAATCTTTCTGGCCATTTTTATTTATAAATGAATCTTCTGTCAACATCAAACTCTCATTAGCGTCATTAGCATTCTACGCTCTCCTTGGTAGGATCATGTAAAATTGATGGGCTCAAATTTCTATTCAATGCAGGGCATGCTGCTGGGTTGTTATTTATACTGAGCATTCTGGAAGCCTGGGATCATAATATCTTGTAAATAAACATTACATTCAGTGATATCACCTTTCCTTTTAAAAGGGTCTTTAGAAAGCTTTTAAAATGGCGCGAGGATGGAGCACTCATTATTAAGATTGGAAGGAACGGAGCAATCATTTTATGTGTATGGAATTTCTGGGTAATAAGTGCAAATTAACATTACAGAGAAATTGACGTGAACAGAGTACATCTAAATTGAGATAGGATGCTCAAATTAAGAGCAAAAAATTTTTTTTCATGTATTTCTTTGCCTAGAGGTTTTCTAATCATTATAAAAAGTAGACTTTTCCACTTTGGCCTTCAGTTATAATGGGGCATAACGCTGGATACTGAACACTGGTCAAATGATGAAACATTTTTTTCAAAGACCCAGGAACAGCTGCTGCTTATTGAGTTACCAACACCACTTCCTGAAGAATGTGATTTTGTTTCAAAGATAGCCAAGTACTGACCAGGCTGTCTCAGGCGTAGTTTGAGCTATGATAACGTGGCATGCTGTTGTCATATTATTATTAGGTTCTTTTCATAAAGTGACTCCAGATCCTTCTCCCCTTTACTTGGAGGGGGAGGATTTATTGATTTTGGAGACTATGAATCCAAATGGCACTTTCATGATTGAGAGATAGACAACAGAGAGAGGAATTGTACGATGTTGTAGGAAAATTAGAGAATTTCACAAACTCAAAAGGAAGCAAGATTCATGGGGGAGAATCTGGATTGCAAAATGCATGGAAGCTTACTGGAATCTGCGAACTTCTTAGGGTTACAAGAAAGATGTTGACTTGCTTGCCAAGCCTCCCTCCTATGGGATTAAGTTTAAGGCCGACGTTCAAAGTATTTCTTGTGCTGCAAGATTTTGGAATGTCTTTTCAGTGAGACAGCTAAAACACTGTTGGGACTTCGAACTCATTCAACTTGTCTCCACCCTGCACTTTCAAACTTTTTTTTACTGCTAAACCGTGTAAATAAAGAGAGAATTTTTGTACTTAACTTAAGATGCAAAGTCTTCATAGCAATCCCCTTTTAGGTAAAGATAAACATTGTGTCAACAAGAAGATTTTTGACGGGCAATGCAATCATCTTTCACACTGAACTGTGAAAAGTAGAGAAGAGTCAGATGGATCCATACAAGTCCTTACAAGAGGACCATTATGTCAGCAAATAGTTTTCTTGTCTTCAAGGGCTAGAAAAATACATGGAATATTTAAATCAAAATAATTTCAAAGTGTAATTTGACTGGAACATTCCACTTCTAAGGATTTAGTCTAAAGGGATACATAAGAATATACAAAAATAGTTGGCTGAAATCATATTCCCTGAAGAATTGTCTTAATAATAAAAAGTTATCCGCTCATATAGTAAAATACTAATAAATATTAATAATTCTTGAGGAGCACTACAGTGATATATGACAAAGATGTTCACCGTTGACTTAACACAGGATGTCCCACAATGCTATATGATCATTTCTCAGGAAAGTATTCTTTCATTATTTTTTCTCCTCGGATACTATTGATTAAAATGGGGGATTTATAGCAACTTCTGGTATGAATGCTATACTTTTTAAAAAAGATTTATTTATTTATTTATTTATTTAGAGAGAGAGTGTTTGTGAGCAGGGGGAGGGGCAGAGGGAGAGGGAGGGAGAGAGAATCTCCAGCAGACTCTGTGCTGAGTGCAGAGCCCGACCCAGGGCTCAATTCCACCATCCTGAGATCACGACCTGAGCCAAAATCAAGAGTCAGAGGCTTAACCGACGGAGCACCCCAGGCGCCCCGGAAGGCTGTACTTAATTTAAACCAACACCACCGACAACAATCAAACAATATTCAGATGAAGTTCCATTTTCCAAGGGACTTGAGGAATCTCAAATTTCGACTCTTAGAAAGCTACTTTGTTAGTATGCTCAGCAGTCATAGCTACTTTTGATGTATTTGTTAAGTAAAGTAGGTATTTCCTAGGATACTTTGAGTGTCATGTCACTCTGGAGTCTTTGGCTCCTTAGTGGAGGATGTAAAAGCTACTAACTGGAACATGGCGGTCCAGGGAGGAATATTAAGTAAGTGAATGAACGGGTGGCTGCATTTATGCAAGGGTAACCCTGAAGAGACTTGACAATTTTCTTACCATTCTTTTATTTAAGAACATTAACTGGGCACCTACTATGTGAGAAGTGCTGGGGATACAGGTGTGAAGAAACAAGGTCCCGAAGGAACTCCTGGTCTAATGTGGGTCTGATTAGACCAGATCACCCTGCTATAAATCAGATCATCTTAATATAAGTTTAGGAAGAAGAATTATGGAAAGAGGTTCAGGGAATTACGGGAACACTGAGAGAGGCAGAGTGGCCAACTTGTCTCAATTTGCCGCAGACTTTCTTGTTTTTAGCATCGAAAGTACAGGAACGTCTTCAGTCCCAGACAAACGGGAATGGTTGGTCACCTTAAAAAGGGCACCTAAGTCAGCTAAGCTCAGTGGAGGAGGTGGGCTTGGACTTCTGGACTGAATCTTCAAGTCAAGAAGGGATGAGCCTGGTGGGGTAGGTTGCAGGGGGAGGGCCGGAGTGAGGGGGAGGAGCAGATTCCAGGCAGAGGAGGCTGCGGGAAGAGAGAAACAGCACAGGGTGGGAGGGGCCACGCAGCAGCTCTAACATCCCCTCAAGCATTAGGAATGGAGTATTGGGATGGAGCTGGGGAGAGAGGAGTAATCCGGTGGCCAGGGCCTGATCCCAGAGGACTGCGAGGGATGTGCGTGACGGTGTCAGTCAGCTGGGGGCGCTGTAACACAGCCCCAGGCTGGGGGGCTGACACAACAGAAAATTCTTGTCTCACAGCTCCGGAGGCCACAAGTACCCCACTGAAGGGGGGGCAGGACTGGCTCCCTCTGAGGGCTGTGGTTGCTGACAGTCTTTCACGTTTCTTGGCTTGTAGATGCATCACCCTGGTGTCCACCTACATTTTCACATGTCTTCCCTGTGTGCGTGTATGTGTGCAAGTCTGTGTTCAGAGTTCCCTTTTTATCAATCCAAATGGATTTGGACCCAACATAATGACCTATCTCATCATCATCCTTCTTCTCCTTCTTCTCCTTCTTCTCCTTCTTCTCCTTCTTCCTCTTCTTCTTCTTCTTCTTCTTCTTCTTCTTCTTCTTCTTCTTCGAGAAATAACAATACATTTTAAGTCATTAATGTTCAAGGCGGTTTGTTGCACAACAATATGTCCTAACAGGAGAAGCAGCAAATTAAGCAAAGACATGAACAGAAATGTGACACCTCTTCCTAATTTTTTAAAATTGAGGTATAATTGACATATTGCATTATATTATTTTCAGGTCTACAACACAATGATTTAATATTTGTATATATTGCAATATGATCACCACAGTAAGTCTAGTTAACATTTCTTCTAATATACAGTATGATAAAGTTAGAAAAAAGTTAGAATTTTTTTTCCCTTATGATGAGAATGTTTAAGGTTTACTCTTTCAGGGGCACCTGGTTGTCTCAGTCAGTTAAGCGTTGGACTCTTGATCAGCTCGGGTCATGATCTCAGGGTCATGAGATCAAGCCCCACGTCAGGCTCTGAGCTGGGTGTGGAACCTGCTTAAGATTCTCTCTCTCTGCCCCTCCTCATCTCTAAAAAAAAAAAAAAGAAGAAGAAAGGAGGATTTATTCTTTTAGTAACTTTCAAATATGCGACAGAGTATCACTAACTATAGTCACCATGATGTCCATTACAGCCCATGGCTTATTTAGTTTATAAGTTTGTACCTTTTGACCCCTTTCACCCATTTAATACTCCTTCTACCTCTCTAACCACCAATCTGTTCTCTATATCTTTGATTTTAGTTTCCTTTTTTTTTTTTTTTTTTTTTTAGTTTCCACATATAAGTGAGGCCTTAAGGTAGTTTACTTTCTCTTTGACTTATTTCCCTTCACCTTATTTCACAAGGTCCATCCATGTTGTTGCAAATGGCAAGATTTCATTTGTTTTTATGGCTGGATAATATCCCATTGTATGTATATATCACGTTTTCTTCATCTATTCACCCACTGATGGACACTTAGGTTGTTTCCATGTCTTGGCTATTGTATGTAATATTTCGATGAACACCGGGTACAGATATTTTTCAAGTTAGTGTTTTCATTTTCTTTGGATAAATACCCAAAAGTGAAATTCCTAGATCCTATAGTAATTCCTTTTAAAATTTTTTGAGAAACCTTCATTCTCTTTCCCATAGTGGCTTTGCAAATTTCATTCCCACCAACAGTGCACAAGTGTTCTCTTTTCTCCACACTCTGGCCAACACTTGTTGTCTCTTGTCTTTTTGATAATTGCCATCCTAATGATCTTATTTTAACTAATTACATCAGCAATGACCCTATTTGTAAATCAGGTCACATCCTAAGGTACCAGGGGTTAGGACTTCACCATGTGAATTCCCAGTGAGTGCAATTCAACCTGTTACAGTGGATGGGGTAAAGGAGGTTAAATGGGGAGACTGAGTTCTGGTGGCCTTGCAGCCCAGGGAGACTGTTGCCCTTCTTGGTTCATGGTGGGAGAGACCTAACCATATAGGGGAAGACCCCACTCAGTATACCAGATACAAAACAAGGGTAAACAGCCGAGCACTGGGGAAGGACCTGAGAGGGGCTGACCATCCGCATGTGGACAGTGAGAGGAGCAAGGGGTGAAGGCCATCTCCTCCGGGCAGCAGATGCTGGGGTCCCTGAGATCTCTCTTCAGTTAGGAATAAAATGGATAAAACATGACCTATTAATAATTAATCTAGGTCCAGAGGAAAGAAACATTATCCTAAGGAATGTATTCAGAGGAAGTCTTGTTAGCTTGGCTTACCAACATAACCAGGAGAAAATAATATGGCAATTAAGATGCAAATATCTATGGTCTCCCTCAAACAGCTGTGAAGACAGGACTGTGGCATGAAGAGACGCCCCAGTGAAACAGGAAGGACTGCCAGGAAAGCCAACAGGGAGTGGGATCAAAGGCTTAATCACACCCTGTGAGCTGCAGAATTGACAGGGCAGAAAACAGCCTCTAGAGATCTCCCAGAACACAGAAGTTAAGGACCCACGTGTGAAAAGATCGGAAGGGCCAAAAAGCAGAGATTTCCCATGCAGTCATGGAAATTTATGAAAAAGGCCAGACCAGGTGGAAAAGAAGACAGTTGAAGAAAACAGTCTTGATGTGAAAGCAAAATAAAACAAAACAAAAACAAAAACATAACTGTAAACACATTAGGCATTTTTTTTCACGTAAGATTATATATTTAATTTTCATTAAACAGTAATTCTATTTTTCATATATAGCTTTGTTTCTTTTTTCACCTTTAACAGACTACTGGGAGTATTTTCATGTCGATAGATAAATCACACAAGAAATTTTTAACAGCCACTGGTTATTTTATCATATCATTATACAATAATTTAACTATTCCATGATTTTTTTTTGAAATTTTGCTTTTTACAAATAATGCCGAGGCATATATTTTTTGTTTATAAATTGTTTTCTACAGAACACATTATTTCTGGAGGATCATTTCCTGAAAGTTGAATTACTAGGTCAAAGGGCATGTAAACCCCTGGTTCCCAGACTTTAGGATTCCACTGACCAAGAAATTAAAAAAGTAAATAAAGGACCAAAATAGGGTTGTCTTCTTTTTCTTCTGTCAAGTAAGTCCAGTAGGGAAGAAAAGCATACATTGTAGCATGATCATGCAAGACAGAGAATATATTTTATACCCAAAATCTGAGAGGATATGATCTCACATTAAAGGGCATGTTTAAGCTGAATAATTTTATTCTATGAAAAATTCAGGGCATTGCTCTTTATTATTTTTTCCTTTGGTTTATACTGGTGACAATTCTGTCACTGATGGATGGTGGCCCATCAGTGCGCACTTTGAAAGGGCGTTGTTTGCTATTTTGAATCTATGACTTTAACTTTTTGCTTTTGCATTATTACACATTCTGTAGATGGGTGAATTCGCGCTATGTCATTTTGAGTTCTTTCTAAGAGTCCTGAAGGCACCAGTCCTTTTGTCAACAATTCCTAATACAGATTGGCTCTTTCTGCATTGCCAAAAGCATCCGGGGCTTTTGAGTGACGTGTAGAGGAAGTTTTGTGCTCTGGAACTGAGGTTAAAGGCACAGACTCTATATCAGAGAGATCTGGAATCAACTCCTGATCCCTCTATGCTTCTGTGGTTGTATTAAAAAACAATCGACCTGGGCGCCTGGGTGACTCAGTTGGTTAAGGGTCTGACTTCGGCTCAGGTCATGATCCCAGGGTCCTGAGATCTAGTCCCCAGTCGGGCTCCCTACTCAGTGGGGAGGGTTAGGTGGTAAATATTTTAGGCTCCGGGGGCCCTGTGGTCTTTGGCTCAACTACTGAGCTTGACCATGACAGCATGAAAGCAACCACAGTCAACAGCAAGCAAATGAGTGTAGTTGTATTCCAATAAAGCTTTATTTATGAACACCGAAATCTGAATTTCGTATAATTCTCATATGTTATGGAAGATTCTTCTGATTTTTTCCCATTCATGTAGACATAAAAATTATTCTTAGCTCAGGGGCTCTATAAAAACAGCTGGCCTTGGAATTCATAGTTTGCCAACCCAGGCTATAAACCATAAGGAAATGCTAGAAAAATTGTAACCAGTTGTACTTTTGTGAATCACACATTTTCTTGTAACTAAGATTAAAAATAGTTATTTTGAAAAGAAGGTTTTAAAAACATTGCCCTGATGTATGGCAAGAAAAATTGTAGGATTGTTACAGGTATAAGTATTTCGCGTCCCACCTCGTGATCCATGGAGCAGGGAGCTGAGGGCCGGCCGGCTAAGTGAGCTAGGAGTTCTCTCTGGGGGGAAGGAAGGCTGACATGGAACGTTCCTGACTCCCGGCCTGGTGTTCTTTCCACGGCACGGAATCCCATGATTTTATAATGCATACTTCATAGTTAAGTAGACACTGAGATTTTTATTCGTCAATGAAAAGCTTATTCAAAACTTTGTTCCCCTGAGAAGAAAAGATAAACAATAATTTCACGTGGTAATTTTCCAAATTTCTGTACCATATCTACATATCCAAACACAGCTGTATGAAGGCATAAATTGGCTCCAGGCAAAGAATAAGGCTGCCTACCCTTGTTTTCAACGGCAATGCGTGTTATTTGTTCAATGAAATGTACTGCACGGCCCCCACCCCAACTAAAAAAGACACAAAAACCCAAAACCAAAAAATAAAGGGGCCTTTGTTGTTAAGAATGTTTCCCCTTGGCTCTCCATTTGAATGGAGAGAGAGAGAGAGAGAGAGAGAGGAGGAGAGCAAAGAAAGGAAAGAGAGTGGGGGGGAGAAGAAATGGAGGGGGAGAGGGAGGGAAGTAGGGAGGGGGGAGAGATAGAGAGAGGGAGGAAGAGAGAGAGAGAGAGAGAGATTTCAAATTTCAAACAAAAAATTATCCATTTAGTATTGCTTAGTGAAATCCTTTCCTTCACAATAAGAATTTAACTGAATGACATCTTGGACAGCTTTCGCAGACCTATGAATTTGTGATTAAAATTTATTTATGTTACATATTTACTCCTGGAGGTTCAGAGCTGTTCTTTTTACCTGTACTAAAACACAAATAGAATTATAGATGATTTAAAAGTTTTCTTCTCTTTACATCAAAAACTAGGGATGTACTGTATGGTGACTAACATAATATAATAAAAAATATTATTTAAAAAAGTGTTTTTCTCTGTATTTTGTAATTTTTCTATAATGTGTCTGCTGATATATACATATTCGGTAGCCATGATCAAAATAGTAAGAAAATGAAGAACAATGCATATTGTATGCAAGCTTTAAAAAAAATTACTTTAAAAAAAAATAAAGATGCTTATGTTTTATAGAACTTTATAGAACTGTGAGGTTCAGTACAGTGACTACTTTCCATATGAAATGTGTCTGGTCCAAACCGAGATGTGCTACGAGCATAGCTACACACTGGATTTCAAAGTCTCAGTAGGGAAAAAAGAGTGTGAATATCTCATTAATATTTTTATATTGTGTACAGATTGAAATAACATTTTGCCTATATTGGGCTAAATAGAAATAAAATATTAATATTGATTTCACTAATGTAGCTACTAGGAAATTTTCAGTCGTATACATGGGTTCCATTACCCTCCTGCTAGCTGTTAAGCTCTTACAGGGTATGTCGTGGGTGGTTCTCAAGAACTGTTAACAGTAGTTAACTCTGGAGAAGGGGATCAGGAGACCTGAAGAGGTTTGGAGGAATGGTGTGGCCTCCTTTTGTGCCTTGTGTATTTTTTCCACATGCATATATTACCTATTTAAAAGCTAAATAATTTTAAAATAATAAAAATTAAAATAACATGCATTCTTAAAGGAAACTGAAAATTATTGTTACTGTTTATCAGAACCTTGGAAGGTCTTGAGGGGAGGAGTTCCTCTACTGTCCAAAAAAGTAATTATCGAGACATTTTATTTCTTGTTGCTAGCCCGTGTGTGTGTGTGTGTGTGTGTGTTTGCACACGGGTATGGGTGAGTGTAGGTGTGTGCATATTTATAATTTTTTTCTTATGGACAGAATTAGATCTGATTGGCTCAGGGCTTTATTATCCCAATATAACAAAGAAAGTAAATTTCATTTAAGGAATGGAATAATATTTTTGTGGGGAAAATTAAAATACATTCTCAAAATACCCTGTATTAAGAGGAAGACAGTAAATAGAGTTTAAAACCCTGGCTTGGGACCCATTCTCCACAAAGGATGTAACTTAATGATTCTGTGGTCATTTAAAACAACAAATATTTTTTCCACTGATATAAAAATGCAGTTGTTTGCTTTTAATATAAATTCAGTTTACTTTCCACTTAAAAAAAAATCAATTGCAAGGCAATAATCTTTAAAATTAAACACTTTATCTCAACTAACATTTAATTTTCTTTTATGAGGAATTCTTCCCTGAATTATAGCCAAAGATCAAATTCTGTTAATTTCATAATTATCAGTTTTATTACTAGTCATTTGGTTTATCACACTCTTAGAAACAATTAAATTCTGAAAAGCTATTCAAAGGACTAATTTGTATTCAATTAATAGCTTATGTTTCTAACACTATAAAATGTGATAAATTACATAAAACTCATACGTTAAGACTCTAATTACAGCAACATCACCGTTTAGAATTAGAGTAAACCGTATGTGTGATATTGTGATTAATAACAAGAAATATATATGTTTGGTCTTCATCCTCTTTCCTGCTACAGAGCTCCTAAAACCTTTGGAATTTCCTAAACGAAGACAGAGATACAAGTGAAAGGAACATCTTTTTTTCAAAAAGCTTTTATTCAAATTCCAGTCAGTTAACGTACAGTGTCATGTTAGTTTCAGGTGTACAATATAGTGATTCAACACTTCCGTACATCACCCTGTGCTTGTCATGACCAGTGCACTCCCGAATCCCCATCACTAATTTCCCCATCCCCCCACCCACCTCCTCTCTGGTGACCATCAGTTTATTCTCTAGAGTTAAGAGTCTGTTTCTTGGATTACCTCTCTCTCTTTTTCCCCCTTCCCTCCTTTGGTTTGTTTCTTAAATTTCACTATGAGTGAAATCATACAGCATTTGTCTTTTTTCTGACTAACTTACTTCACTCAACATAACACTCTCTAGCTCCATCCATGTCTTTGCAAAGGGCAAGATTTTATTCTTTTTTAATGGCCGAGTAATTTAGTTGTTCATAACAAGGGCCCTTCAACCACACCTGAATTTATGTTAATAAGGCGACCTTTGGAAAACCCTCAGGTAACCTAAAGATGGGAACCGATTGCTAGGGAAACAAACCTGTGATTAGAAGGCTGGAACTTTCAGCACCCTCTCCCCCTACCTCCAGGGAGTGGAGAGGGGCTGGAGTTTGAGTTCAATCACCACTGGCCAAGGACTTAATCCTGCTGAGGGAACGAAGCCTCATAAAAACCCCTGAACCACAGAATTAAGAGAGCTTCCAGGTTGGTGAATTGGAATACGTCCGTAGGCTTGGAGGGTGACACCTCCCAAACTCTAGGGGATGGAAGTTCTTGTCTTTGGTCTCCTTTGGGGACCTCTCCCTCTGTATCTCTTAATCTGGTTGTTGATTTGTATCCTTTAATATCTTTTGTCATAAACCAGTAATCTAGTAAGTAAACTGGTTTCCTGAGTTCTGTGACCCACTCCAGCAAATTAACTGAACCCAAGGAGGGGGTCATGGGAACGTCTGATTTGTAGCCAGTAGGTCAGAAGCACAGGTGACAATCTGGACTTGTGACTGGTGTCTGAATTGGGGGGAGGCACAGTCTGGTAGGCCTGTGAGATCTGATGCTCTCTCTACATACATATTGTCACAGTGGAGTTGACCTGTAGGACACCCAGCTGGTGCTCCGGCTTGATACGTGGGGAACCCATAGTCTTGTCTACCAAAATGGTACTTATATCTGATTCAACCCAGTACTTACTGAAGTCTGATAAGTTCCCATTTACTGGAAAATGATCTGTGGTCTAAGGAATGTGGGTCACTATTACCTTATATATTTCAGTTTATTTGTTCAGTCACATTTCTTGTGTCTATTTTATAATTAAACAAAAATTTAGCAAGTTCGTTCTTCCTATAAATGGTTTCCAAGCTATTAAACAATATGATCTTTTATCTTGCAGTCTCCAGAAAAGTCACAGATTCAGCTGGTACAATATTTTAGCTCTTTAGCAACTTTGCTTCCCAAATCCTCAGTATAAAACACAGTACTATCAATCTCAAAATATTATTTAAAAAATAAAATAAGCCCACTGTCTTAGCCTTCTTAGGCTGCCAGAACAAAATACCATCTACTGGGTGACTAAAAATCCAGACATGTATTTCCCGCAGTCATGAAGCCTGGAAGTCCAAGAAGAAGGTGCCAGCCAGTCCAGTTCCTTGTGAGGGTTCTTTTTCTGACTTGTAAATGTTCTTGCCAGGTCCTCACATGACGGTGAGGAGGAGGGGAGCGACAGAGAGCAAATGCTCTGGTGTCTCTCTTCACAGGGGCACTAATCCTATCCTGAGACTCCACCCCCATGACCTCAACTAGCCCTAATTACCCACCTAAGCCAGCCCCACCTCCAAATACCATCAATGACATTGAGGGGTGGGGCTTGAACATGAATTTGGGGAGGGGAGAGACACAATATTTTGTCCCTAACATCCACCAAAATAAATAAATAAACAAACAAACAAATAAATAAATAAATGCTATCTCTTATACCATCGGACATTGTTTTCTAAATACTTCAAAGGGAGAAATCTTTCTTTAAGGAAAGTATTCATTCATCCATTCACTTATTTAAGAAACGCTTATCAAGCTACAGTCTGGCTTCTATCTGCTTTTCCTGGAATCTGTCGTCTTTCCCCTACTCATGGCATCCTTAGCTCTCCTCACAGCAGCTTATTTACTCTTCTCCAAGGAGTCCAAGCAGTAGACCTCTGGATAGTCCATCAGTGTGTATGAAATGTTCTTCTTCATTTCTCTACCCCACTTTCCTTACGTAGGAGCCGCCTTCTTGCTTATCTTCTTAGGTTCAACCCAAAGGGCACCTCTTCTAGGATGTTCTTTCCATTTCCCTGAGCAAAACCAGCCCTCCCTGCCTCCCTGTGCATGTGGTTTCTCAATCCTCCCTAACATGTCTTCTTCCCATTAGACTATACACTCTTTGGGGTAAAAGATTTTCTCTCACAATCATCGAGCCTTACATCGAAAACCGGGGATGTACTGTATGGTGACTAACATAATATAATAAAAAATCATTATTTAAAAAAAAATAAAAAATAAAAAAAAAAAAGATTTTCTCTCACAGTGTCTTACACATGGTAGGAGCTCAATGAAGGCAGGTGGAATGAACAGTTATATGATTGCTATTGTTATCAGGGACCATGAACTCAGTCACCGAGTTCAAGAGCCCATCATACAGAAAGTAAAATGCCTTAAATGTATATGACTCTGGGGTGATGGGAGCTGAGGGCTTGTAGGTTTTCAGAGGACCCCATCCTAAGAATTTGTAGTTCTAGATAAGCCCACAGATTTCAAGGAAGAAAGCATGCTGTGATGTAAGGCCAGACCATGGGCCATTATTGATTCTAGATTCTTGAAGACATGGTGAGAGATCTGTCTCAGGTTGGGGTCCAGATACCACGTAATAAACAGTTTACCTGTGGTTTGGCTTTTGTAAATTTCTCTACCATCTCCCCCCCCCCACACACACACCCCTCTCCATTTGACTTTTTCATCTCTTGGTCGATTACCTTTTAGAAGTACGTCAGTCATTTTTTTTTATAATAATTTTTTTTATATTATGTTCGTCACCATACAGTACATCCCTGGTTTCCGATGTAAAGTTCGATGATTCATTAGTTGCGTATAACACCCAGTGCACCATGCAATACGTGCCCTCCTCACTACCCATCACCAGTCTATCCCATTCCCCACCCGCTCCCCCCTGAAGCCCTCAGTTTGTTTCTCAGAGTAGAAGTACATCAGTCTTAACGGAATTTCATAAGCTTTCCTGGGAAAAAATTTCTACTCAGAACGTAAGGACTTTTCCCCCACTGTAGGCACATTTCTATGAATTTATGAAAGCCAATGGGATCATTGGACTTTTTTGATAGTACTTTTTCAAAGCTAGCCTTGTTTGGTTGCATATATTTATTATGTTATGATTAGAAAAGGAAATTTCATGTTCAAAGGGAAAAGAAAACTCCATACTTCACACTGGAAAATCAGCAAATACAGAAATGAAAGACAGAAGTTTATCATGGGTAAAGAAAGGAGCATATGATTGGAGGCAATAGGAATACCAACATTCACCAAAATGCAATACTAATGGCAATTCAGGCCTGCTTAACAATTTGAACTTGAAAAGCTTTGAAGCGTACTTTTTAGGGATAAAAAGATTGTGAACTCCCTCCCTTTGCTTAGAGGAAAAAATCTCATGATTCCTTAATGCTTAGCTTCCAGGATTTGCAGGCTACATCGAAATGATAGTTTTTTATGCATTAATGTTTACATAACTGCTATTTTTGCAGACATTTAAATTATAGAGAACAGCAATTGTTGAGGGAAAAAAAGTAGTATAAATAAATAGAAGCTAGAATTTTCCCCCTTCAGAGGTAAGCTTTGGCTATTCCTAGCATAGAATTCTTGTGCTGTGTGTGTGTGAGGTTGCTCTTCAGGCCCAGCAAAAACTGCTTTCCCCGAAATAAAAATATTCCAAGAAGGAGAAAGTACAACAGGCTAATAAAACAACTTTTGGCTCTTCACGAGGGCTATAGGGAAGAAAACAGTTTTAACTTTGGGTGCAATGGGTCACATCACATGTCTGTCATTTTCAGAAGAACACGAGCAGGAAGTACCAGGTAAGTCGGGGACGTTTCACACTGTACATTCTGAGCTTGGGCATGATGCCTCGCCTATGTTTTTGGGTAGCTTGGGATTTTATATCACAAAATACATGTGTAGAGGCACCATATCCCGTGACTCCCAGGATGGGCGAAAGGAACATGCTGCAGGTCCCGAGGGTGGAGGGGCGGGCTTGAGGGGATGGGGTGGCAGTGAGCCTTCAGTGACCACACATCCCTTTGCCTAAATGATCTCCAATATCTCCTCTTTTACTCCCAAAGGGTCCCTATTTATTGAAGGATGGCGGGGAGGACCGAACTTAAGCCTCCACAAGATCCCCAAGTCACCTCCAAGAAAGGCAATAATAATATTCCTCGATATGGGCCTTTGGCGCTTTCTTGATCTCACATAAAATGTGAGTAGTAGCCTTTTTTATGGATCTGCAACTTGTATTCTAAACGAAAACATGGAGGAAGTTAGCAAATGCGGGGCCAACAAAGCCTCCGGCCCCTGCTTCCCTCACCCCCGCCACCTCCACCACGCAGACTTCTGCCCCCAAGTCCTACTTCGATGTCTCTACGGAAACCCTGTGGTCCTCACTGCCAAGAACTATCCTGAAAAGGCACTGCTGACGAAGAGGGAGCCTGGTGCCAGGATCACTCCAGTGAGCAGGAGGGAAGAGACGAGGAAGTAGAAGGAGTATCACATTTTGAGGACGAGGAAATATTTGTGCACCCGTGTTCATAACAGCATTGTTTGTAAGAGCCAAAACGTGGAAGCAACCCACGGGTTCATCAGTGGATGAGTGGATAAACAATACATATAAACAAAATTATATATATTAAAAATATGAGTTCACTTTCAATAGGAATGAGGTACCCATACATGCTATGCCATGAATGAAACTTGAAGATACTACACTGAATGAAAGAAGCCAGACACAAAAGGACAGATACTGTAGGATTTTACTTGGATGTGGTCTCTAGAGTAGTCCGATTCAGAGACAGAAAGTAGAACGGGGCTTGGCAGGGACCAGGGGAGAGAGGGATGGGGAGTTAGTGTTTAATGGGTAGAATTTCTGTTTGGGAAGATGAAGTTCTGGAGACGGATGCTGGTGATGGTTCCACAACACTGAATTGTGTAGTTAAAAATGATTAAGATGGAAATCTTATGTTTTACGTCGTTTTCCCAAAATTTAAATAAAAAGAATACTTTGAGGATGGGACGGTATCAGGTGCAGGGATATGAGTAGGAGCCAGGGTTTCTTCTTCGGTGTATGAGTTTGCTGGGGTTGCTGTAACAAATCCCTCCAAATGCAGTGACTTCAAACAACAGACTTATTGGCTCACAGTTCTGGAAGCCAGAAGTCGGAAGTCAAGGTGCCAGCAAGGTTGGTTCTCTGGGGAAGAACTGAAGGAGAATCTGTTCCTTGCTTCTTTCTGGCTGCTGGGGGCCGCAGGCCGTCCTTGCTGTTCTTTGGCCTAGAGGGCCACCACTCCAGCCTCTGCCTTCCCCTCACCTGGCCCTGTGTCTCTGGGTCCCCAGATCTCCCTCTGCCTTTCTCTTACAAGGATATCTGTCAGTAGATTTGCTTGACCCTAACTACAAGATGTTCTTATCTTGAGATCCTTCACTTAATTAAATCTGCAAAGTCCCCCTTTCCAAGGTCACATTCACAGGTTCAGGGAGGACGTCTCTTTTTTTGGTGGTGGGTGGTGGGGGGGTACCGTTTGACTCAGTACATTGGAAGAGCTGGCTTGACTCAGAACGATGAAGCAAAGCCAACTTGTCGTCAGTAAGCTGTGCCCACCCCTCCAATAGGCTATGGAGCTTCTTGCCTCCCGCCTCTCCCCTGGACCCCCTTCACCGGCCTCCCCTATGGGCCTACCCCACCTCTCCTCATCTGTTGGGAGTCTTGTTTCTATGTCACGTGTGAGAGCAAGCAGGCTGATGTCATAGGAGAGGGGGAAGCTTCTATTTTACCCCATGCAGCCATAGAATTTCATGAAGTGGGGACTTCCTTAAGTAATACATTGACTTCAGGGGAGATTCTGATGGTGGAAATAGGATGTAAAACAGGCCAGCAGAGCCTTTACACTGTCCTCAAAGTCACACTGTATCAACACACACCCCCTGCCAAGCCTGCATGTCTGCCTGTTACTCCCAGTCTATGCCTTTTCCTTGGCCAAACAAACTTCTTCCAGGACCCTTTGATCATTTTCTCTTTCCATGCCAAATATAAACCTTGTTATCCACTGTGTCTGGAACATCCTCCCACTTTCTAAACCATATTGTTTTTCATTTCTGCATTGATTTCAAAGTCTTCCCCCTTCAGGTGGGTTTAAGTGATGTCCACACATCACAGCCTGTATTCTTCATTAAGATGGTGGTTTTAAAACACAAATGTTTCATTTTTAAAAACATTTAAGAGCCAAGTAATTGCCTGTTTTACTGTAACCTGTGGAGTGTGGACCAGGCGGGCCTTGTGGGCACATGAAACTACCTCACAAAGCCTAATTCTTGGCAAATAAAAGACATCTCCAGAAATTCCTGGGTCTTCCTTGTAGGAATGCCTTTGAATAAGCCGACCTATCTGGGTGAGGACGATTTGTAGTAAAAGTATTTGAGGGACCTGTGCGAGATCTATCCTTGGTGAACAAAGCAAGAAAAATATCATAGGTGGAAGGCCCCGGCATACATAAAGGTATGAAGTCCATTAACATTATTTTTTTCTTTCTGCCTTGAGCCTCTCATATTTCATTTGAATTATTTCTTTAAAAATGCTCAGTTCACTGGACAGTTTGATTACGTAAGCATTCTCTACTTAAATGGTGAAAATAAATATCGAGAGAATAATCGCACATGCCAAGTGTGTTCAGTGAAGCAATATGTGTAGGCAGCATTGAAAACAGTGACACAGTGATTATCTGTGCATAACTTGGTCATAATATCATCACTGTCTAGACTACTAGACAATTAGCATCCAGACATACTATAGCTCAGATTGAGGAAGGTCATTAAAACATGAAAGAGAGAATAGGCCTATTCGGGAAAGAAAGACTCGGTTCATTCTTTTCCAAAAAGGTATATATTGGAATTTAACTTTGGACTGAGACATGCACTTAGGGTCAGCTTTCTTTTATGGGTCTCCGCTTGGTCCTTATTTCTTTCAGTCATATGGTTTAATCTTTTTATATACACTTAGGGCAAGGCACATTTCTTTGATGTGATAACTTGCCCCAGTTTCTACCTCATTGCTTTAAGGGACAGATGTCAGGATTTAAAGAAATATCCATATTATAATGGAAGCCCTTATGCAGAAGATACTATAACCCGCAAAAATCTTCAGCACAATCTAAAAAAAAAAGGCATACATCTTACAAGTCATTTATATAACCCCTTTTATCTACTGACACTTTTATGTGACATAAAGTGAGAGGGTGGCAGAGACTGTTGTGAGTCCACAAATTCCCCATTCTTTCTTCTCCCTCTGCTACGATAGGAGACCACATTTCCCAGCCTCCTTTGCAGTGGGGTGGGGTTACGTGACTGAGTTCTGGCCAATGAAATGTGGCCAGAAGTAATGCCTGGCACCTCTAAGTCTGGCCCCTAAGCTCCCACTCAATTCTCCATGCTTTCTCTCTTCTCTTGTCCACTAACGAACGTGGGTAAGAGCTACAAAGCCCTAGAGGATGGTAGATTCCAGAAGAGGGAAGGAAAAGTGGCCAGTCACCACTAGAAGAAGCACAGCCCCACCCAGGAGTCCTGAGTTTACCTCTGGCATGAGTGATAAATATAATTTGGTTTCGTGAAGTCACTGAAAATTTTGAGTTGTTCGTTGGAGCAGAGAGCCCACACGGAATGATACATGTGGCTGGCATTGTAGTTATTTATTTGTTATGCTAAAATAAGGGAACTTTCAGATGCACTTAAGGTAGCTGCAATCTATTTTTCATAGAAGTCTGAGGAATGACATCCAGGTACTTTACCGTGAGGGAGTCACCCCTGGCACGGTGCAAGGACGTAACCCTATAGAGCAGCCATTGGTTCTCAATATGCAAACCTCAGAACATATGTGTCTTTCAATGCGGCATTTATACTTACATACCCAACGGTGAATTCAACACCCAATGTAGTAATGAGAAAAAAGATCAGACAAAGCCAAATCAAGGGACATCCTATAAAATACCTGACCAATACTTCCCCAAAAGGTCAAAGTCAAGGTCATCAAAAACGAGGAGAGTCTGAGAAGCTGTCATGGCCAAGGAGACATGATGACCCCGTGTATTGTGGTATCCTGGATGAGATCCTGAAACATAAAAAGGACATTAGACAAACACTAGAGAAGGCTGAATAAAGTAAGGACTTCAAGGGACAATAATGTGCCGGTGTTGGGTTATTAGCTGTGGAAAGTGCACATAGTAGTGTAAGGTGTTAACAACGGGGAAGCTGGGTGTGGGGTATACAGAAACTCTCCTTTCATCCCGGTTTAGTTGTAAATCTAAAACTTTAGGAAATAAAAATATATTGATATTTTTAGAAAGTAAATACAACATTTTTCACAGAAGGACTTATAGGAAAAATCTTGGATTACTTTCCAAGTACAATTGGGTGACCACGGTGGTGAAAACCACACTTCAGGGAAGGAGTGGTGTGTGTACCTTGGACATGGTCGACACCCAGAGACGCCAGGCTCTGCACACACAGCAGCTGTTGTTAACAAGTGTGGCCATTTCTTTGGTGATCGGGAAGAAGGATGTAAGCATTTATCATGTTGATCTGACATTGATGAATAAGAGTCAACAGAAGGTTGGAAGGGTCTGATGTTTGGAATGGGGACATGCGGGTTTGCCTCGCGCCATGACCATTCTCTTGAAATCCACTCAATCATAACTTCCTCGGATTGTGGGTTCGCTTTTCATCTGTTCTGTCTTATTTCAGCGTTGGAAATATAAATTCCTTAAAGGACTGGCCGAGTTTTATTTATCTCGCCCCTTCCCCATCTCCCATAGCACACACGCACATGTCCGCGTGCATGTGTGTTCACACGTAGATGCACGAGGATATGTGCTTCCTATCCACATGCAGCCCCTAGCACATAGGAGACCCTCAAAAACCCTCGGAGCATGGGGAAGAAACACCACCTCAGGATAGATGAAACAAGGCAAACATCACAGGCAAAGGGCCTTGAGTCTTCTGCAGAGGACAGATTTCTTTTGATGGCTATTCGGGCAGGACGTTTTGTGGCAACTCTGCTACAGAACCAGAGAGCAGGGCATGATGCATTTTCTCCTGACTTAAGTCTTTTCTTAAGCATAGGTCGGCTCTCAAACCGTTGAAAGAGTTAATGCTTTGTTTTCATCCACCCCCTGCCCCGGCACCCCGGCAATGGAAACACAACACCAGAGAGAGAGAAAGGCAGCTTTCAAAGAGAGATGCTGAAGCAACAAACTTGCTTTTTCAATGAGTACTGAAGAAAACGGCCACGTTCCGTGGCGGGGCACCAACACGGTCACGCCGGTGTTTACTTTTTCTGCAGAACGCATGTGTATGTTGTGGTTGCAAGTGGTACTTTGGCCAACCCCGGCCAGGCATAAAGGAATCATTTATGGCCCTTCAAAATCATTAGGGCTCTTAGTCCTGACTTGAAATGAGTGAAATGCACTGTCTCCTGCCAAAGAGGGAAACGGGTTCTGCTGCTTTCAGTGTCTTCAGAGGGAGCTTCTCCAGGGTGAACTGGCTCCAGAGCGGTCAGTGACATGAAACACACATGCCAGGCTGGGGCTTTGGCTGGCCTCGCAGCCCTCCTCACGGGCACATGGGGGGCTGTCATTGGCCGCCACCGCGGTATCCAGCAAGTGTCCTTCATGAGGCAGCACCGACACCTTACTGTGGGGGGGGGGGGTGGAGGATGCGCCCATGCTCACGGCCTTCTCTCCTAAAGGAGTCAGTGTGGGATCCCAAGTAGCTCCCCCCGATGAGGGGTCATGGCCTCCACCCTCCACCTCTGAAGGCCCCCCCTTCACAGCACAACGAAAGCTCTGTTTATGTTACTGATCGTTAAATTGAGGTGTCACCTGACACCTGTGCGGCTAAAAACCTTTCAAAACATGCTGATATGCATGTGGTTTGGAAGAGAACGTTTGGGTAGGTGAAACGAGCTGAGTGTTTTTCTTTCAATAAGTGTACACACGGACACACCCGCATCGTTCCAGTCACATAGATTATAAATTTGGACAAGCCCCTTCACCTTGCAAGGGCCTGGAGATTTGACTTTGTAAATGGAGGGATCGGCCTTGACCAGCGACTTTCAAACTGTGGGGTTGAGAAATCAATTTAATGGGTTGCAAGCAGCATTGAAACATAAAGAACAGAACAGAGCAGAACGGAATAAAACGAGTTTCTGTTTGTTTATTCAGGTGGTAAGGGTAAGTACTAGTTTTAAGAAATGGGTGCTATTTAAAGCACTATGTATCAGGCATATGGCCACTACGTTACGATGTAAAATGTTTTCTGAATTCTGAAATCCAGGGGCAGAGTTGATATTCTAATCACTTTACTGGGGATCAAGGCTCTTTTTCCATGTGCTGGTTACTTCCCTTTGCCTCTCAATCCTTCACGATGCTTTATGCTCTCAGAGAACGAGCTCTGAGGATTGCCTCAGTGGACACTTTTGCTCTCTGGTGGTCCCAGTGGGGTTCAGCTCTCAGGGAGCCCAACAGGGCATAGAGGAAGAGTAGAGAGGTGACCTCAGGCTCTCAGCTCCCATTCTGTGGGGTCTCAATGGAGAAACACGCCCTGTCCATCCTACTGTATTCTCAGCTCATCTTTTTTTTTTTTTTTTTTTTTGAGAGAGAGCGTGCGCACACATGTGAGTGTGCACGCAAGTGGGGGGTGAGGGGGCAGAGGGAGAGAGAGAGAGAATCTTAAGCAGGCTCCATGCTCAGCGCAGAGCCCAACTCAGGGCTCGATGTCATGACCTTGAGATCATGACCTGAGCTGAAATCAGGAGTTGGACGCTTAACCAGCTGACCCACTCAGGCTCCCCTGTATCCTCAGCTCATCTTAATTTGAGTGTGCCTTCTATTTCTTCTGGAACTGGGACAAATACAACCAGGTAGCCTTAAATTATAGTAGTGTATAGGATTTTTCCAAATAGTTTTATATATGAAGTTTAAAGGGAGGAGGTAAGGGATCCCTGTGTTCTATAAAGTAAGTGTTCACTGGGTGGTAGGGAGGCTACTCTATTAAAAAATGTAGAAGGTGGCACGTGAGGTTCTTTCATATAATCAGTGCAAATATATTTTCGCGATAGGCTAAAATCTTGTTTGTTGAGTGTATTCCCAGATAATTGCTAGACAGTTCAGAAGAAGGATTGTAGAAAACAATATCTAAACGAACACGTTTCAGGTTAATGCATTTGATTACAATTTATTGTTCAATTTGGTTTTCAACTCACATGCGAGATTAAATTTCATTTGAATGCTCTTATTTGTCCGACACTGTTCTAGAGTTTGGGATACCTCACAAAACAAAACAAAGGCTTCCACCCTCATGGAGCTTACATTCTAGCCGAAGAAGACAGGAATTAAACCATATTTGTTAAATGAATGCTTTATATTAAAGCCATGAAGCCATTAAAGGCCATGAAGAAAAAGCAGGTCAAGGTAAGGAGGGTGAAGATAGTTGGGGATTGGGGACCAGTTGCAGGGTTACATAGAGAGGCCAGGTTAAGCCTCATTGAGGAAATCTGAGCAAAATCTGAAGGGGAAGAGGTAGTTGGCTAAGAAGATGTATGAGAGAAGATCGTTCCAGTAGAGGAAACACCCCGGCCTCGGGGAGGTTGGCTGGAGGGCACAGGATTAACATAGGATTAATTGTGGCTGGTGCTGATGGGTAAAGGAGGAGAGCAGCGAGAGGAGATTGTAGAGGCAGTGAGGGACCGTCTACAAACTTTGGCTGTACTTCTTTCCTGAAATGGGGTACCACTGAAGGGTCTGGGCAGGAGAGGGACATGGGCTGCCTGGGGTGATAACTGTTCTAGCTGACATGTTGGAAACAGGCCATGGGGAGCAAAGTTGGAAGCCGGGAGGTCTGTAGGAGGGCTAAAAGGGTCATGAGGGAGAGACACTGTTGGCTCAGAATATGGAAATACTAGAAGGTGGTGAGAGGTGGTTGGATTCTGGATATCTTCTGCTGGGAGAGCCAAGAAGACTGCAGTGAGCTGAAGAAAATAGTCTAGGATAACTCCAAGATTTGTGGCCTGATTAAACTGAAAAAAAAAAAAAACACTCATTAAGCTCAGATCACAGGAAACTGTGGCTCTGTGAATCAGCCATAGCACTCTTCGCAAATGATGGGGCACATCTCTTTGCAAATATCTGTTTCCTAAAGAATTCACAATTACACCAACCCGTTGGACACCTAGGTAGAGGTCAAGTAGAGAAACCCCAACTTTCGGTCTTTCCATGTTGATTATTTCATGAACTGTTTTTGGGAGGTTTTTGTTTACATGGGTCAAGTTGCACAAGGTGATTGTGGAAGATTTTTGAATGAGCCAGATTGCAAATCTGGTGCCAGATTGCAAATCAAGTGTGTGTGGGGGAATAGCATCCTATTAAAATAACATTTTGTCGCTGACTTCCATGCTCACATAGCTGCTGTTCCACACGCAGGCAATTAACCACTGACGTATAGACATTTGTTCCAACTGGTGCTAAAAAAAGACACATCCAGCAAATTATTTTTTAAGATTTGGATGCTTTATAGTGCTGATTGGGCAGTAACTGTATAAAAGGGAAGGAATAAGAAAAGGCTGCCATGTATTGTTATTAATCCCAGAGAGAAGTGCTTTAATATGGTCCAGATAACCAACCAAAAGTCTTCATGAGACACAGATTTTGTAGCCAGAGGGATTATGTAAATCACAGAACTCAACCACCAGCATGACACGATGAGGAAAATCAGGCCCATCACGTTAAGTGGCTGAGCCAAGAGCACATAGCTGGTTAGTAGCGGAGACACCCAGACAGGAACCTGGATGAACGGGCTGCTGGCTGGTGTGCTTTTCCCCTTCCGATCTATTTCCCTTCTCTCTATCCTATTACAATTGAGATAGAATGGGCTCTTCTTCCAGGGGGCAACAGAATGCCCAGAAAGCGTGAAGACAGTTTTCCTGGGGCAATGAGATCCGTCTGAAGGGCCCTGGTCAATTTTGCAAGGACTCCTCTCTCAGTTTCTGCTTTGTTTCTCTCCTAAAGCTACAGATGACCCACCTCCAAGCTCTACTGTCCCTGCTTTGTGAAGAATCCCAGCAAGCTGGTGTCCCCCAGCCCCAACCTGCTCAGGGGTCCTCTCCTGGGTCCCATGTTCTCCTATCTTTCTTCTCCATGATGTGACAACAACAGCAAAGAGTTTGTCTGAGAACAGTCTTAAAGAACCTGTCATTTCTTTTGGTGAAAGAAGCTCTGGGCCAAGAGTTAGGAGAACCCGTCTCTGGGGAAGAGGAATAATATGCCTTGCCCTGTGGGCTTGTCTTACAGAGTTGCTATTAGCAGCAAACAAATAATTAATGTGATTGTAGGCTCCTTGTAAACAGTGAAACACGAAGCAGCTATGGGATAAGATTATGAAAAAGCTATACTGCCTTCCACTGATGGATAATTCCATTGAAGTGCAGATTCTTTTTTTTTTTTTTCATTTGTTTCCTCGTTCATTCAACATTCGATAAATATTTTTCAGATACTTGTGGTGGGCAGAATCTAAGATGACCCCGGAGATTTCTACCCACTGGTGTATAGTCAAGCACTAATCTAGGTGAGCTGTGAAGGGATTTTGCAGACGCAACTAAGGTCCAAAAATCAGTTGGCTTTAAGAAAGGGAAATTATTATTGGTGGGCCTGACCTAATCAGGGGAACCTTGAAGAGAGACTGGTCTCTTCCTGGTGAGAGAGATACAAGAGGGAGAGGGATTCCATGTGAGGGGATTCCTCATCACTGGGTTTGAAAGTGGAACGGCTCACATAGTAGGAATGGGAGCAGCCTCTAGGTGCTAAGTGTGGGCCCCCCGCTAATGGCCAGAAAGGAAATGGGGACCTTGGTCTTACAACTTCAAAAGAATGAATTCTGCCAAAAAACCGAATATGTATGGAAGCAAAAATTTCCCCTAGCGTCTCCAAATGAGAACATAGCCAATGAACACCTTAATTTTAGTCTTAAGATTCAGAGCAGAGAACCCAGGCATAGACCATCCTAGAGGACAGTAAACTAATCATTGAGTGTGGGTTAAAGCTGCTAAGTTTGTGGAAAGTTGTTACAAAGCAATAGAAAACTAGTACAAAGTTCCTAAAGGCAAGAGCTATGACATCTAGAGTCGTACCTTCCCAGACTCAACGCAGTGGCTTCCAGGTAGTCAAATAATAAAATTGTCTTGAATGAGACAGGTGAAGGCATCCCATGGTTTTCCTAAAGCACGATGGATATAGACTTCTCAGGAAGCACGTTATATCACCAGGCCTCAATCAGGACTAATAGGACCTCATGCTGGTAACAAGGCCCGTGTTTTCAAGCATTACCTTTGGTCATAGGCTGCAAAACTAGCTGGATGACCTGGGGCACCAGGTCCTTGAACTTGGACTCTTTGTGATCTGTCCTGGTCAGCTGGAGTCAGTGGCAGAATTTCAATCAGATTTCTAATCTGATAAGCTTTCTGCTGGTCTACGCTTTCTTGCTAATGACTTGTCAGTTCTATGGAGTTCGGTAATTGGCGGGGCCGGGGGGGGGGGGGTGGCGGTGAGGGTGTGAGTGTGTGTGTGTGTGTGTCTGTGTTTTCTTTAAGCAAACACATTTTCTTCTCTTTCTTCTTGGGCTATTGGATTGTGCTTTTCAAAGTTTAAACAGAAGAAGAAACTATAGTTTGGGCTACTATTATACTGGTGCTCTGTTTTTATACAACTTTATATATGTTTTTCTCTTTTTATGAGTACAGTACATAAAAGCCCCAGAATGGACTTTCTCTAATTTCCTGTCATCATTATAATCCTCTTGAGTTTTGTTTCTTGCTGTTCCTCACCTGCTCTATTTGCTTTATTGATTTATTAAAATGTTCCTTGAATGGTTTTCAACTTGGGAGGGAAAGGAACCAGGTAAAGAATGGCAGAGCCATCTAGTTCTTCTGAAAAGTGAAGTAATTGAGGGCAGTGCATTTAGAAGCTTTTCAGTCTGTCATGTTGAAATTGTCCAAGCAGGGGGAGGACTTAGGAAGGAAGGAAGGAAGGAAGGAAGGAAGGAAGGAAGGAAGGAAGGGAGGATGGGAGGAAGGACGGAAGGACGGAAGGACGGAAGGAAGGAAGGACGGAAGGAAGGAAGGAAGGAAGGAAGGGAGGGAGGATGGGAGGAAGGACGGAAGGAAGGATGGAAGGAAGGAAGGAAGGATGGAAGGAAGGAAGGAAAGATGGAAGGAAGGAAGGAAGGAAGGAAGGAAGGAAGGAAGGAAGGAAGGATGGAAGGAAGGAAGGAAGGATGGAAGGAAGGAAGGAAGGAAGGATGGAAGGAAGGAATGATGGAAGGATGGAAGGAAGGACGGAAGGAAGGAAGGAAGGAAGGAAGGAAGGAAGGAAGGAAGGAAGGAAGGAAGGATGGAAGGAAGGAAGGATGGAAGGAAGGAAGGAAGGAAGGAAGGAAGGAAGGAAGGAAGGATGGAAGGAAGGAATGATGGAAGGAAGGACGGAAGGAAGGACGGAAGGAAGGATGGAAGGAAGGAAGGAAGGAAGGAAGGAAGGAAGGAAGGAAGGATGGAAGGAAGGATGGAAGGAAGGAAGGAAGGATGGAAGGAAGGATGGATGGAAGGAAGGATGGAAGGAAGGATGGAAGGAAGGAAGGATGGAAGGAAGGAAGGAAGGATGGAAGGAAGGAAGGAAGGAAGGATGGAAGGAAGGAAGGAAGGAAGGAAGGAAGGAAGGAAGGAAGGATGGAAGGAAGGAAGGATGGAAGGAAGGAAGGAAGGAAGGATGGAAGGAAGGAAGGATGGAAGGAAGGATGGAAGGAAGGAAGGATGGAAGGAAGGAAGGAAGGAAGGAAGGAAGGATGGAAGGAAGGATGGAAGGAAGGATGGAAGGAAGGATGGAAGGAAGGAAGGAAGGAAGGATGGAAGGAAGGATGGAAGGAAGGATGGAAGGAAGGAAGGAAGGAAGGAAGGATGGAAGGAAGGAAGGAAGGAAGGAAGGAAGGAAGGAAGGAAGGAAGGAAGGATGGAAGGAAGGATGGAAGGAAGGAAGGAAGGAAGGAAGGAAGGATAGAAGGAAGGATGGAAGGATAGAAGGAAGGATGGAAGGAAGGAAAGAAGGAAGGAATTGCTCAAGTGATACCTGCACCACTTGCTTTACCCTCCAGAAATGAACCCCTACTTTTTTCTCAGACATGCATGATAGGACATAATCTCTCTGTTCCTCAGTTTTCCCACCTGTAAAGAGGCAACAATTGTGTCTACATCATAGTGGTATCAAGATTACGCATATTTATCATGAAGGAGATCAGAATATGCCAACCAAATTTTTGTCACTTTGGCCTAAGGATTACTTGGAACCAAAGGCAATTGAGAATGAACTGATGTAGAAAGAGTTCTCTGCCCTGCCTTTATCTGCCTAAAAGCAGGACATAAATTTCCCTTTGAGAAAGGTGCCCCCCCCACCTCTTCTAGGAAGAAAAGCAACTCTTATCGTTGAAGAAGGAGTCAACACTAAGATGAGTTTGCATAAACAGACCTTATGAAAATAGCCCTTATCTTCCATTGGTTCCCCCATATATTTCCTAGCCACTTCCCCACAATTTATCAACCCTTCAAACCCAAGCCCTCTTTCTTTTGTTGGAAGGGTATATAAGCCCCCAAGTCAAACCATTTTCTTGAGTTTCACTCCTTTTTTGTTGTTGTTGAACTCCCATACACATAAGTATTAGTAAAAATTGTGTCCCCTTTCTCCTGTCCATCCATTTTTGTTACTTTATTTTTTTTTTAAGATTTTATTTATTTATTCGACAGAGATAGAGACAGCCAGCGAGAGAGGGAACACAGCAGGGGGAGTGGGAGAGGAAGAAGCAGGCTCATAGCAGAGGAGCCTGATGTGGGGCTCGATCCCATAACGCCGGGATCACGCCCTGGGCCGAAGGCAGACTCTTAACTGCTGTGCCACCCAGGCGCCCCCATCTTTTGTTACTTTAATTCACGTACCCCTAGGTACTGAATCTAAGAGGGTAGACAAAAAGATTTTTCTCCCCAAAAATTAATTTAAAAAAATATTAGCCCTGTGTCTGGCATTGGGGCACATAAATGTTAGCTATCACCATTATCATTTTTCTCTCTCTATTCCTTCTAAATTTTCAAACACCTGTCATTCACATTCCATCTTCTGCACACAGCCTCCTCAACCTTGCATGCTCTATCCCTCAAGGCCAGTTTCTCCCACCTCTGATTCTGGAGGCATTGATCTGCCTCTCCCAACATCGATTACACAATGATTTTCATCAATACTGTTAATTCATTACTCTTACTGAGGACCAGAAGCCTATTTAAAATGCATGTGTATCTCCTCCTAGATTTAGCTCAGAAACTGACACAAAAATATGGCAGCAGCTGGGGGTCTCTCTGTTACCCTTCTCTGCTGTTGCGCCTTCTCTTCTTTGGAAACGTAACCAGATTCCTTATCTGGAAGGAATCACTGAATTGCCGACTTCAGGGTTCACCTTTCAGAACTGAAAATAATGCTAACTTTCTTTCCTGTTTGTAATGATAGCTTTTAAGTGTGGGGACCAAATCTTTTCCCTAGTAGCAGAGGTCTTTCAGAATTTGGCTCATACTCCACCAAATAGTTATTTTTTTTCTCTCTCTGTCTCTTTATATAGATATATATTTTCTCAACTCCCTTGAAGTTAGAAGCACCTGCTGGACATTCTTCTAAATCGTGATGGGCCTGCCTTAGTTTATGCTATTCTGATAAATCCTAATCTCTATTAATATTTAAGGCCAATGTTGAATCACATTTCCCAAGGCGCTCATCCTAATTACTTCAGTCCATCCTCCTCTCTTGAATTTTTCCAAATTCCATAATTTTTCTATAATACCTACACTGTATATACTTTCTATACCAGCTAATCTCATATTTGAGAAAATCGAAAATATAGTATGTCTCTATTTTACATTTATCTTAAGTCTTAAATATTGAACAAAGTTTTTAATAATACCCTAAAGGACAAAGATGGATTTTGTGTTGGTATTTTTTGTTTGTTTCTTTTTTTTTTTTCTTGGCTCCTAGGCAAAAATACTCTCAAGGTCATATATGAAGTCAGAATTCATAAACATTTTGTTTATTTGAATCTTATTGAAATAAGTCGCCCTTGTTGACGTGATCAGATACTGACTAAGAAAAAGTGGTAAAGGCATGAGGAAAGAAAATACCTTTTAGTACTGGGGAGGACAGCAGATGAAACAATGCCCCTTTCCACACTGATATCAGATCCTACTCCCTGGGACGGGTAAATGTGACCTCACAAGGAAAAAAGGACTTTAAAGATGAGCTTAATGATTGGCACAGAGAGAGATTACCCTGGCTTCTCTGGGTGGGCCCTAAATCCAGCCCCAAGGGTCCTAATGAGAGAGAGGCCAAAGGATATCAGACACAGAAACGAAGATGTGACGCAGTGGCTGAGGTTGGAGCCATGTGGCCATAACCAAGGAAGCCAGCAGCCACCGGAAGCCGGAAGAGGCAAGGAAGGATCTCTTCCGGAGCCTCTGGAGGGAGCTCAGCTCTGCCAACATCTTGATTTTTGCCCTTGATTTAGACACCGTGTTGAACTCCTGGCTTCCAGAACTGTGAGAGAATAATTTCTGCTGTTTTAAGCCACCCTGTTTGCAGTAATTGGTTAGAGCAGCTATAGGAAACTACTATAATGTATAAACTTGAATATATTCCCATTGTCTATTTATATTTTTAATCAAAATGATATACCATTATAGCATGCATATTATTTTTATAATATGCATTTAAATTCCTACATAACTTCTTGTAGAGAATTGTAATGGCTACGTGGAATTTATCGTCCATTACAATTTATTGATGATACAATTTATTCCCCCGTTCCACTGTTGTAGATTTTTAAAATTGTTGCCAGTTCTTTGTCATTATAAGTTATATTAAATAACAATCATTTTAATGAAATATTTGTACACATGTATGGATTGTTTCAGGATAAAAATCCCAAAAATAGAACTAGTTGAAAGACATAGTTTAGAATGCTTTTAATAGTCATCTGGTATGTTCAGGCAACCTCTTTAATATCTAAATGTCAATAACTTCGGGTTCCTGCCTCTATGGTAATTGTCAGATTCCCACAATTCCCAATGTACATGGAACATTTTCCGTCCTCCCCGCGTGAACCATCTGCCCTGTTCTTCTCTCCATCTGGCTACCATGCGGCCACATCACCCCCACAACACCACTTTGAGAGGCTCACTCTGCCTCCATTTCATGCACCGATTATAAGATGGCAGTCTTTATTTCTAAAGTACTGCTTCCAGAAGCTTCCAAAGCTACAATGCTCAGAGCACCTGATCCAGGCTGGATTCCATGCTGGAGTCCATTTTGAGTAGGGAAAAGGGTCTCCTCCCTAAGAGCATTCCACATGTGGACATGAAGGTCACCCCCAGTCCTGCTCTCACAGGGAGTAGTCTCTCAGCGACTCCATTTTTCCCTAACACATGGGTCCTAAAGCCAAATGTGAACCAGACCAGGCCTGGAGGTGGCAGGGGGTGGAGAGGTCACCTTTCCTCCTCCACACCTGTGATTGTTCACTGGTGGGAATGAGGGTCTGGTGTGGTCGGATCTTCAGATTTGTCAAAAGGAGCCTACACTCTCTAGTTCTATGTGAAATATCTATATTCTTCAGTGTTGAAAAATTATCTAGCATATTCTAATACTGGGAGGTAGAACAGAACACCTCAGCCGCTGAATCAAGCCCAGTGGTCCAGGGTAGGAGCACTGAACCAGCCGAGGCCCCAGGCCCTGCTTTCCAGGAGTTTCCCTCCCACACCCCAAAGTTAGCTCCCTAAAGACCTATTTTTTTTTTCAGCTCCTTGGAACTAAATCTTCAAACATCTGTGCATTACCAGGGCCTTTTCTCTACCTTTGCATAACCCAAACCCACTTTATATTACTTTCAGGGGCTTTCCCCCCTGATAAATCAGCAACCCCCTGCCTTGTAAATACAGAAACGTTTAAAACTTTGAAAACACTGAGATTTGTTCTACCTTTTATGTTCTCAGACACCAGAAGCATTAGCACCAACTTTTACGCAGAAGGCAAGGTCTGTGGGTTCCGAGGAAGCGGCCACTTCCCTATTCCCCTCACTGTCCTTTCCGCATTTCACACATTACAGCGTGTGCCCAGGAAAGTGAGGCTCCAGGCATTTCACTATCACCCGGTATTCACGCTCATCTTCCTTCCCACCATCCCTTCTCTCTGCGAATTCTCTGCCTCCAGAGCTCGGAGCCTTGTGCCTCCTGTGGTTTTCCTCCTTTTGAGCTTCCAGGAGGCCTGCTTGTGAAGCTTCTCAGTGGCCTGAGGTCTTCACTTTTCTTATGTAAATTTTTTAACAGCCGCCTTAGAAAAGAACACTGAGATTTGTTTACATAATTTCTTTGAGAAGTTTGCTCCTGGAGGGAATGGGTATGATAGAACTGAAAACTTTCAGAACGCACTCCTTCTTAGCTAGTATCCTGAAGTATTTGATTGTTGAAACCTGCAAATTCCTTTTTTTTTTATAATGATTTTTTATTATATTATGTTAGTCACCATACAGTACATCCCCAGTTTTTGATGTAAGGCTCGATGATTCATTAGTTGTGTATAACACCCAGTGCACCATGCAATACGTGCCCTCCTTACCCTGAATTGCTTAATTCCCATCCTGGCCTGGGATATTATCTCACAGTGGTGTTCTTTAAACACACCCAAAATGTACAGAGGGATTTGGCTCTATTCCAACTTAAATGATCTTGAAAATCCAATTTAGTGAGGTGTCCTTCGCTCCTTCCCTCTTTTGTTCTCTACACCCGGGGAACTGGACTTCATGTCTTCTGTGCTAACTTTTTATGATCCTTTGAATCTTGTCCCTTCTCTTGGCTCCTGCTGCCACTGCCTTGGTCCTGTCCTTGGTCAGTTCTCAACGTTCCCCTCAGCTGCCTCTCCCTCCCTGACAGGTCTTATGGACTTCAACCCCATCTCCGTGTGGCCACATAAACCTGGTTGTGTCATCCCTGAAAAACATCTTACTCTGGGTCCCCATGGCCACCCGTGTAACGGGCAGCCCCTAGAAGGGTGTGTCACAAGCGCTCTGTGAGCAGGCTGTTGGGTCTGCTTTACCCTCACCTCCTTTCTCCTCCCAGAAGAGTTAAGTATCCTTGGGGAATTAGAAGTAAGGCCATGCTCTGGGAGTTAAGCTATAAAACAAAAATCAAGGATGAAGCCAGAAATCTTCCTAGTCACCCTAAAACAATGGAATGGGTCACCAGCTAGTGAGCTTCACCTGTGAAATGATTGAATGTGGCAACATGCTAAGAACCAAGGTGGCCATCTTTAATTAAAATATAAAGATAAAAAGAGGTTTACAGAGGTAAACTTCCTCATAGCCAGTGGACTTCCAAATGTTCTGGTTTTGCCATCAGCGAGAATATTTCTATTATGATCATGAATGAATCAGGCCGTCCTAGCCTAGAGTTAAGAACTCTGAGGCTCCTCTCTCAGTGCTCTCAGCCAGGGGGCAATTCAGCTCCCTCTAGGGAACATTTGGGAATATGTGGGTGTGTTTTGATTTGTGACAATGATGGGAAGAAGCGGCCGCATTTACTGGTGTTTTAGCAGCAGGACCAGGGGTGCTAATGGTCCTGCAACACACAAGATGTGTCCCCATCATAAGGAATTGCAGGTCCAAAGGGCTAAGAGTGTCCTCACTGAGCACATACAGTTTTGGTTCTGATCTCAGCTTCCCATTGTGTATGTGCCTGCAGGAAGAGTGTGGTGGTGAGTTCTAGATTCAGACATCAAGTCTAATTCAGAGGCTAGAAAAGAACTTCCCCTTTTACTCCAATAAAAAAGTTCCAAGGAAGAACTCCAGTTGGGGCCAGTTATTCCTCCCCCCTCCCTCCCTTTTGCCAATCATGACTGCAGGGATGGATGCTATGATTGGCTCAGTTTGGGTTTGCCCACCTCTGTGACTGTGACTTTGGTCTCTCCCGCCTGGTAGGGGTGGGTCTGAAGCAGATGGGTACCACGTAGACACAATCAGTAGCCACCACAGTCTTTTTCACTCCTAGTAAAGTGTATATAAAGTCTATATAAAGACCTGAACATTGGAGCACATCTTCCATTGTTCCAAGGAACTCAATGACTCAACAATTAGTCTTCATCCAATGTCAAAGACTGACACCAAGTTTATGAGATTCCTAGGGCTGCCTTAACACACACTACAATTTGTTGGCTGAAAACAACAGAATTGTACTGTTTCACAGTTTTGGAGGTCAGAAGTCAAGATGTCAGCAAGTTGCCTCCAACGGGGAATCTGTTCCATGCCTCTCTCTTGCCTTCTCCCGGTGGCTGGCACTCTTGGTGTTCTTGGCTTGAGACTGAAAGTCTCAGTCTCTGTCTCTGTCTTCACGTGGCCTTTTCCTCTGTGTCCCTGTCTCTCAAATATCCTTCCTCTCTGTCTTGGAAGCATGCTTGTTATTGGATTTAGGGCTCATCCCAATCCAGAATGATCTGCTCTTGAGATCCTTAAAGACACCTGCAAAGACCATATTTCCAAATAAGGTCACATTCATAGGTAGAGTTAGAACGTGGACACATCTTTTTGGGGACATTATTCAACCCAGTCCACTGAATGATATGATTATATCCCCAGAAAGCCAAGGTAGCTTTTTCTTCTCTGAGCGACCTGGTTCTCCAAATTCATAACCTATACCCATAGAGCATGAATCATTCATGACAAACACACTTTCTAAAAGTAAAGCTTTTGAACAGATGTGTGGATGGAGAAAATGAGCCCCAATTAAGCTCTCCTTTGTGACAAACCTCTCAGAAAAGCATTAACTCTAATCTTCAGTGAAAAGCATTGTAAAATCAAGATCGGATGGGAAGATGGTGTTTGAAATGGCCTGGGTTTCCTTTAATGGAATGAAGAGAGGTAGAATTTACTGTGATTATGATATGCTTTTAGCCACACAGGAGTCAGGGTCAGAGAATTAAGTGAAACCAAGAAAACTGTGGCCAACTGTGGTTTTGTCTTTGGGAGACTGAATTATCAAAAGGCAGGGAGATGGAAATGCTCTCTCCATTCACGATGAGAAATTTGTGTGAACTGGGCTCTCTCTGATCTTCAGAATAGTTTTCACTTTTCCATCTGCATTTTCAGTTTTATTCTTTTGTTGTTAGAGGATTGAGAAAAGGGTGAGAAATCATGCTTTGTTTAGTGCTGGTGATGAGAACTCTTTTTGGTGAGGTGAAGAAATTAGCACATAAGTTTATTTAAAAAGCAATAATAATGTTCTCCAGATCTTCAGGGCTTCTGCTACCTTGAGTCAGGGCTTGGCTCAAAGGTGGCTTCCTCACAGAGCTCTTCCCTCTGTCTGAAACATCCTCCCCACCACCCTCCACCCATGCCCTCCTACCGCCTAGTAACACTGTGGCTCTCAGTTTCCTGCTTTATTTTTATTTAAGGCCCTGGTGATGTATTATTGAAGATATATTAGGTATACGGATTTGGCTGACGTCGGTTTCCTTTCTAGATCATAAGGTCCAGGAAGGAACTCTTATCATCTTGTACACTCAGGACCTAGAACAGTGCCTGACACACAATGAGCCTTCAGTCCACATTGCTTGAATGGATGAACGAATACATGTGTGGATGCCATTGCTGTGTGCTGTGTGTACTGACTTGTTTAGTTCTCTGGTGAGAAGCACAGTGGTCTGGAAATTAAAGAGGCAGTATAAGCCACGTGTGAGAACAGCAACACTTGCTCTGCCTGGGTACACCCGGGCACTGGGCCTTTGTTTCCTTATCTGCAGTATGGCGTGACAGTGACACCTGCCTTGTAGGGTTGTTATTATGACAATTAGAGGACATTGCATTGGATGGGAACAGAACTTGGCACGTTGTAGGCACTCAATAAATATAAGCTGCTGTGGTGTCCTTTTCCAGATGAACGAGGTAACGTGAGCAAGAATAACAGTGTTGCTGGGCGGCAGAGGCAGAATCAGAACCCACATCCGACTTCCTCTAGAGGCTGAGTCAGGTCTTGGCCACGATGTTAATTTTCTCCATGTGTTTGAGGTAGATTTCAAAGACATGAGGCAGATATCACTGAAGTACTCTAGCAGCTGGAAGGATGGAGCATTCAATACCACAAATGGCACAGCTCCCAGCTGGTCACTACAAGGACACTGGTCAATATAGAGAAACAATATTGACCAACATGGGAAAATACTTCATGGCTGTGCAAATCAGAACCAGATGGCTTTCATTTTGACTTCTTCGACGTGGCAACACAACAGGAACAGGCCAATCTAGGCCAGTTTACCAACAAGCATGTTTCACAAGAACCACTCCAAAAGATGCGAGAACAGTTCAGTTCAAGCCGTGGTACTGCGCGACAAGAGGCAGAGGTCAACTGGATGACTTACAGCATGGCCAACACCACTCAGCCACAACTGTGGTAACCCCAGATTCCTGCCTTGCCTTTCGCACAACACCAGGGGAGCTGCCAAAGTCCTTCTTGATTATCTGCTTCTCAGTCCGTTTATCAGCAGAATCCAAGGCGAATCCTGAATACAGGCACACCGTTCTGTCTCCTCACCCTTACCTCACTCTCCTAGCTGTGTTTTGTCTCACCAACAATTATTTTATTTTTTTATTAGAACACAAACCAGTCACCTAGTTTTGAAATCTTGCTAGCCATGTGCTGGACAAAAGAGATGAGCTTTTGCATTTTTTCCACGGACAATGTATAATGCAATTGTGATTCGGAACTAAGCGTTCTGAGCCTCATACTGGTGCTGCACTATTAAATATCCTGGTCATCAGGCCTGAAGATGTTTGGAATATTGCCACCAAGGTCTTGAAATCCAAGCCAAGAGACTGGATCTTTTTCCTCCATTGACCTTCCTTTCTTAATGTGTGACTTCTAGAAATAATATCTATTGAAGATCATTGACCAGCTACTTTAGCTTTACCAGGAAGGGACAAGAATATTTTTCTTACATATTTATTTAGTTAATCACCAACAGTTCTGAAAATATCAAACTGAAAAATATACCACTTTGCTCTCATTGGTGACACAATTAAATAACTATCCTTCTACAAAGTAGTAATAAGAAGTCAATGTGTTTGTTTCCCGAGTGCTGATTTCCTGATATTCTGCACAAACCTTAATGGATTACCAAGCTGGTTTATTTTGATTTGATTTCTCTCTTTCTTTGGGGTTTCCAGAGAATACTCACATAGGTCTTTCTTTCTCCCTTTCTTTCTTTCTTTCTTTCTTTCTTTCTTTCTTTCTTTCTTTCTTTCTTTTCTTTCTGAAGTTTGTGCACTATAAAAAGAATCACTCATTCCTTTCTATCCTGGTTGTTCAGGATTAGTATCACACTCTAAAATACAGTGAAATTCCATGTCAATAAAACATCATTTTACATTTTCTCCTAGCTTATACCACTTTTCCACACGTATTGTATGTCCTATGTTACGCATATTTTAAATTACTACAATTTGCACTGTATTTAGAAAAATTTGTTTCAAATTAATCCAGTAAATTATCTATTACTCTGCTAGTACTGTATTAATATGTGCTGTGCCTTAAGAATATAGCAGACAGAAGTTCTCATGTAAATTCCTATACCTTCAAGAGATACAGAGCCCTCTTCCAGAAAGAACATAATCAGGGCCTCCTACACCAAGTGTTAAGTGCTTAACATCTTTAAAGAGACCTCCTGGGCTTCTGACCAAACCAATGGTGAGCACTGAGCTAGGAGAAACTTCTCTGTAAGAAAGCCTTGTGGTTGCCAGGAATGAGAAAATCTATTGACTATTGCATTCTGCTCTTTTGATATGTTTTGTTATTGTTGAAAGCAAAGTGCAGGAAGCTGCCATTTATTAATTTCCTTCAATCTCCTTCCCAGGGTCTGTAGCATGTTCTCACTGGCCAAGAGATTGCTGATTCAAGCAAATCTTTTGTGGGCTGGATTATGTGAGAAAGAAGGTGTCCATTTTTGAGTCCCTGGAAGGAAAAAGAGACTCAATTTTTAAGGGAATTAAGAGGAGACAAAGTGAAAAATAATTTCTCTCAAAAAAAAAATAAATAAAAGGTTTGCTATATCCACATTACTTCAGAATTTTAAGACAACTTTCCAGATTGTTTATTAAGAATTAACTCTCTGAGTGCCTGGGTGGGTCAGTCAGTTAAGTGTCCAACTCTGATTTCATCTCAGATCATGATCTCAGAAGTCGTAAGTTTGAGCCCTGAGTGGGGCTCTGCACTCAGTGTGGAGTCTGCTTAGGATTCTCTCTCTCCCTCTGCCCCTTCCCCTGCTCTCTATCTCTTTCACTCTCTCTCTTTCTCTAAAATAAATAAAGTCTTAAAAAAAGTATTAACTCTCTCCAACCAATATAAAATTGCTGTGATAAGAACTAAGGCATTTCCTATCTAAGATATTTACCTTTTAATAGCTGAATCTGGGTGACCTCAAAACTTTCAAGACCATAGATTATGTCTCTCTAGTGCAGTGTTTCTCAATCTTGGTATAATTGGCTTTTGGGACTGGAAGATTCTTTGTTGAGGGGGAATGTCCTGTGCACTGTAAGGATGTATAACACATCCCTGGTTTCTACCATTAGATGCCAATAGCATTTCTGCCTCTTCATTTGTGACAGTAAAATGTCTCTTAAACATTTCCAGTGTCTCCTGGGTGGGGGTGGGGTAGCAATAAGCACCCCAATTGAGAACCACTGCTCTAAGTGCAAGAAAGCAAGAGTCATAATCTACAACTTACATCCTAATTCCCATGGGCTGGCTGTAGTTATCCGGAGGACTAAGTTGAGAAGATTCAGAGGGCTCATCTAATATCTTGGTCACTTAGCAAGGTCTTCCATGGGGAGAGATGCCATGTTAGGGTTCTCTGGAGAAACAGAGCCAGTAGGATTTCTGTCTATATATCTACATTATATCTATGTCGATCTATAGCTATCATCTAGAAATATAGAGAAAGAAAGAGAGAGATTAATTTTAAGAGATTGGCTCACGTGATTATGGGAGCTAGCAAGTCCAAAATCTGCAGGGTGGGCTAGCAGGCTGGGGACCCAGGGAAGAGTTGGGGTTAAGTCCAGATGCCATCTGTCTTTGGCAGGATTCCTTCTTGATCAGGGAGGTCAGTCTTTGTTCTATTAAGGCCTTCAACTGATTGGATGAATAATGTTTGACCAAATATCTGGGTACCATGGGCCTAGCCCAGCTGACACATAAAATTTACCATCACAGGTGCTCGCTGCTCTTTATAGGGAAAGCACTTTAGACTGGACCTTTGATTATATCATGCCTCACCTGCGTATGCGGTCAACACCAGCTATATCCAGTGGGTGGGTCCAGGAGGACAGGCATCAGCCTGCACAACCCAGGGGTAGCACGCAGTGCTTTTGCTGCTCTAGTCAGATCAGCATGTCTGACCTGACAAAGGGAAGAAGTCCGAAGACGGCAATAAACTGTAACACACACATTAGAAGAGAAGAGAAGGAATACCAGCTAAAAAGATGAAAGTAAATGTATCCTAGGCTGGGCATTGGGAATAGAATTTTAAAATGGAAAGATTAGGGGCACCTGGGTGACTCGGTTGGTCAAACAGCTGACTCTTGATTTCAGCTCAGGTCGTGATCTCAGGGTCATGAGATCGAGCCCCACGTTGGGTTCCGCGCTCAGTGGGTCATACGCTTGAGGTTCATTCTCTCTCCATCTCTCTCTGCCCCTCCCCGTACTCGTGCTCTCACTCTCTCTCTAAAGTAAATAAATAAATCTTAAAAAAAACTGAAAAAAATAAAAAAAAAAACAAAATGGAAAGAGTAAATATGCTGCAACAGATAAATCTCACTGACAGGAGCTTGAGTGAAAGAAGCCAGGAACAAAAGCTATATACCAGAATATTCCATTTCTATCAAATAATAATAAAAAGCAGGCAGAATCCATCTATGATGTTAGAATGCAGGATGGCAGCTGCCCACATAGGTTTTGGGGTTTCTGTGTACTCTCCTGTTGAGCTCAGTGCTGGATACACAAGTGGGTTCTGCTTGGAAAATTCATCAAGCTATATTTATTCTGTATACACTTATCTGAAGGTATATTATATATGAATAAAAATCTAAATGTAAAAGGCACAAGTAACAAGGAAATGCAGGTGGGAAGGAGAGGAGAGAGGATGGAGGCAGAAACAATGATTATGCTGTCAAATCACAGGCGCCACACAGTTTTATCTGCTCTACAATATTTTAATACTAATTATGCTAGTATTATAGACTTACTATTTTTAATTACGGAAGTAAAGAGACCTTTAAAAAGACTGACAATACCCATTTTTGACAACCAATTAGGTAACAGGACCTCAGGACCCAGGAGGTCCTGAACAACGAAAGCTGTGGCTTTCAAAGCCATTAGCACACCAAACGCCCGTTCTAGGATAGGTGAATAAATGTCCCACAGAATTCCAGAAGAACTCAGTTAAGCTAGATAGATTTCCTTTCAGGTGGAAAAGTGGGAATACTTCAACACAAACAGAGGCACTATGCTAGCAAGAATAAAAAGTGTGCTGGGCTCTTCAACAGTCTTCAGAACGACCATGTTGACTCCCTCCTGGGGCTGACCAGATGACCTCAAAGGTCTTTCCTGCTCATCATGTTTGATAATTTCTGTATTCATCACATTGTGTGAAATATCCGCTCAAATCATTACTATAATACACTTTTATGAGTTAGTACTTTTCTTCCATTCTTAGCTTCTCCTTTAACAAGGGAAACCGAGACCTCAATGCTCATAAGCAAATCACTGTTTTGTTTGGTCTGAAGTCAGATGGGAGGCCTCCAAGGATAACTCCCTTTTAGCATTTTCCAATTAGAAAGTGCTGCACACTGCACTAAGAAACCATGTTCTTTCCCACTTTCCATTTACTTTTATTGCCATTATTTATCTGAGAGGATCATATTTCAAGAAAGACTTTTTCCCTAACCAAAGGGAAAAAATACATTTCTTTATAAAGGAGAGGAAAAAAAAAGTCCAGCGAACCCAGACCCAGTAGAATGTCTATCATTTTCAAGGCATGACATTTTTTAAGGAGTTTTGAAAAAGAGGATATTAAGAACAGTGGTAGCTTATAAAAGCAGCTTGCTGGATAAAGAGCTATTTGGAAAGGCTTTTTAAAAGTGCATTATTTACCCAGTGGAGCTGTCAGGTTACCATGTTTACTCAAGGGAAGGAAGATTTTCTTTCTTTCTTTTTTTTTTTTTAATCTGGCCTACGCTTTTCTTAAAACAGGCTATTGACCGGAATCAATGCAGAGTGGCCTAAAAGACACAGAACGGCCAGGCCTCGCTGGTACCTAAATAGTCAGCACAAGGTCATGCCTTCCCTCGGTATTGGAAGCTATTTTTGAGTGGCTTATATGGAATGTGAATTGCTAGAGGCCCAAAGTATAGATAAGACACATTTAGGGATGAGAAAACCACTCCAAAAAGCCCCCTGAACTCATCAGGTTTGCCCCCAACACTTAAAGAAACATAAACACATTTTGCATGTCCAGTGTGATACACTTTTATTAATAAAGCTATTTATAATTGCATTTTTTATGTCTGTGACTGATGGTTCATATGATTTAAGCAAAATTGAATGAGAAATATAATTGATTTGTCCTCTTCTTTCTCAGCTGGGCAGATTGATGCTATAGTCTGTGATTTGCTCTTTTGTCAGAAGTGTCCAGAAACGGTTCCAGAGGACTCAGTGCAAATCTGGGCCCTATTCCTTAATGGAAGCAGCAGTTAGTTCCTAGTGCAGGATAAGCTCAAGCATGGATAGGCTGCTATAACTAACATGCCCCCAGTCTCAGTGGCTTCACACCACAGAGATTTACTTCTTACTCAAGCCAAGTGCGCCATGACTTTGGGAAGCTCCTCCTGGTAGCAACCTGGCAGTCCAGACTGCCTCCTTCCTGGGGCTTGACCATGTCAACTCAAGGCTTTTTTCACAGCTAGCACAGCAAGGCCAGCAGCGAGACCTAGCACTCTGCTGGTAACCGCTTGAGCAGAACTAGCTACATGAGTCCAACCAAATGGAAGTGTCCGGAAAGTGGAATTGCCCTGTGCCTGGAAGGGCAGGAGGGCCAGATAGAGAAGCCCCAGACATTTTGTCACAGTGGGAAAAAGGAAGCAATCTAATTATTCACCTTTTGGATAGGAAATTGCATGTGGGTGCGTGTGTGTGTGTGTGTGTGTGTGTGTGTGTGTTTGGGGGGTGTTGTGTGACAATGGTAGTTATTCTTCTTTTCTGAAAATGAATTTTAAGTGACTTTTTTTTTTTTAATATTTTACTTATTTATTTGACACAGAGAGAGACAGCCAGCGAGAGAGGGAACACAAGCAGGGGGAGTGGGAGAGGAAGAAGCACCTCCCAGCAGACTTGATCTCAGGACCCTGGGATCACACCCTGAGCCAAAGGCAGATGCTTAATGGCTGCGCCACCCAGGCACCCCGAATTTTAAGTGGTCTTGAGCCTAGATAATGTATACATGGTTGACCATGAGAAAGTGTGGGTTATGCTACCAGAACATAGAAAGTTGTCAATTTAGTTGATTATATTCTTATTATTTCAGTTGATTCATTGAATAGGAGGTTTGTAAAGATATTTAAAGCTAAAACTTTTTAAATGAAAAAAAAACACTTTATATAGGTAGAGAAAAACAACATCTGATAAGGCTTTTCTATACAATTCTACAACTGGTTCTCAACCAAGGACGACTTGCTCCCCAGGGAACTTTTGTCAATGTCTAAAGACAGTTTTTGCTTTCACAGCTGTTGGGGGGAGGCATTACTGACATCTAGGGGGTGCAGGCCAAGGATTGTGCTAACCATCTTACGATTCACAGGAGAACCCTAACAACAGAGAATAATCTGACCCAAAACATCAAGTGTTAAGATCGAGGACCCTTAACCTTAGGCTCCAGGTTGCGACTTTAGTGGTCTCATTATAAACATGTTCTTCCTGATTCAAGTTTTTCCATTTACAGCAGATAACATATTTTCATATCTTGTATATTTAAAGATTAATAAGTAAGAAATTGCATGGGGTAATTGGGTAAAGAAAGACATTGTGGCACTTGGGTGGCTCAGTTGGCCAAGAATCTGTCTTCGGCTCAGATCATGATCCCGGGGTCCTGGGATTGAGCCCCATGTTGGGCTCCCTGCTCAGCAGGCAGTCTGCTTCTCCCTCTCCCTCTGCCCCTCCCCCTGCTCGTGCTCTCTTTCTCTCTCTCTCTCTCCTCTCTCTACCGCAAATAAATAAATAAAATCTTAAAAAAAATAATAAAAGAAATTACAGCCATTGAATGACTATGGGTCACGGAGGCAGAATTCCCATACACCTAAAACATCACAAACACTGAGAGGTACTTCGTAATGTCACTTATTCATTCAACAGACTTGCAGACGTTCCCTGAGCACCTGTCATGCTGCAGGCACCATGGTAAGCACCAGCTGTGTGGAGATGAGCAAGGCAGAGAAATCACACCCAGGGACCAAGCCTGAAGCGAATGCATAAACGTGTGTATCCTGTGCGCACACACACACACATACATGAAAACCAACAGATACTGTTTGAATCAAAGAACGGGTAAACAGATAGATCTCAGTCTGAGGAGGTAAGGAGCAATGTTTCAGGCACGGAGACATGCGCAGGGCAGGGAGGAGAGGCAGATCATAAGGAATGGCACCACTTGCAGGTGGAATGGACTCAGACTGCTGCTTCACGGAAGAGGGGGGAAGTAAGGACGAAGGGAATGACTCAAAAGTGTGAGGTTCAGAGAGGAGGGAAGAGAACACAGAGAGCTAAGAGGATCACACAGGCTCTGACAAGCGGGGTGACCTGTCCGGAGTTAGATCATAGGTCCCAGGAGCTCAAGTAAACTGTGACTGGCTTCAGGCTGGGGGCTCCCTGATGTCCCTCTACCCTCCCCACTCCACTAAGTGCACAGCAGGAATTTGAGTCTAGCTTTGTAACACGCAAGGATGTGGCTCACGCCGAGGAAAAGGTATTCATTTAAATCTACTTTAATTCGAGAGCAAAATCTTTCATAAAAATGTTAGGAAGTTGTTTGCGAAACTTAACTAGACACAGTATTTTGCTGTCACAGCCTCACGAATGGGCAAAGCAAGACCGTCACATTTTGTTTTGATTTTCTGGGATAAAATTCACATTATATAAGTTCACCCTATTAAAGTATCCGGTTCGGCGGTGTTTAGGAGATGTTCAAAGTTGTGCAACCATCACAACTGTCTAACTCCAAAATCTTTTTATTGCAGAAAGAAACCCCATACCTGTTAGCAGTCACACTCCATTCTCCCCTCCCCTCAGCCCCTGAAAACTGTTTAAAATCTATTTTCTGTCTCTTCAGATTTGCCTCCTTTGGACATTTCATGTAAATGCAATCATGCAATGTGTGGTCCTCTGTGACTGGCTTCTTTTACTTGGCATAATGTTTTCAAGTTCATCCATACCGTAGCGTGGGTCACTGTTCCATTCCTTTTGTTGTCAAATACTATTCCTGTCTGTATGTGTATCACTGTTACGGACTGGTTGTTTCCCCCCAAATTCATGTGCTGAAGTTCTAACTCCCCGGCTACCTTAGAATATAGTCATATTTGGAGATAAGGTCTTTAGGGAGATAATTGAGTTAAAAGGAGTTTTTTATGTTGAGCCTGAATCCAATATGAATGGTGTCCTGATAAGAAGAGGAAATTTGGACACAGACATGTGCACACACAGAGGAAAGACCACGTGGGGACACAGGGAGAAAATGGTCATTCTGCAGGCCAAGGAGAAAGGCCTCAGAAAAAAATCATATCTGCCAACACCTTGGTCTTGGCCTCCAGGATTGTGAGAAAATAAATTTCTGTTGTTTTTCCACAGAAAATAAATTTCTGTGGAATTTTGTTATGACAGCCCTAGCAAACTCATTGAACGACCACATTTTGTTAATCCATTCATCGACTGATGGACATTTGGGGATCAAATGCTTTTTTAAGGCACATTCCATCTGGCTCTGACATGCCAGATCCATTTCAGTGTGTCTTCAGGGCTCTGGAAGCTCCATCGAGCCCATCTGTGGGAGCTCGTAGGGTGTAAGTCAGCATGGCGGACTGGTTTCTCGTCTTGGTTTCTCCAAGATGGAGACTCACAGGCACACATACTATACTGTGATTTTAGGGCCCTGGAAATGCTCATTTGCGCAAAAGTATTTCTCTCACTGCTTTGGCAAGGTGCTACTTACATGCTTGTCTAGCTGTATTGACTCCGGAGGAAGGTTCTGGTAAAGAGTAACACCTGAGATGTGCATGGGTTTGTATAAAGTCTCCATGAAAATATATGCTCTCACCTGCAACAGGACTGTGCTGTGTGGACACCTGGTCTCTCCCCAGCACAGATTACAGTCAAGTCCATTACCATATGGGAAAGCTGGCCACGCTCTGCCAACTGGGATAATACAGAGGATTAACTGATCTTGGCGGAGGTTATGATCCACGGAGGCAGAGACTCAGGCTCAAGGCAACTGAAAGGGTACAGAAGGCTCTGTGTGGACTAGGGCAGCCAGGGCAGCCCAGACTAGTGAGGAATGCAGAGCAAGAAAGAGCAAAATACCGCACAATTACCTATAGCTTTATAACCTGCTTTTGCACATTTACTGACTTCATCTCCACACGTGCAAGAATATAGCTATGTATGAACGTAAGTAGTGAAGTGCATTATGCCTGCTCTCAATTTCAAGAGAGAGAGAGGATGAACAGGCATTACTGCAGATTGTAAAGGAATGTTCCCCTCTGCCCTTGACCTGAGGCAAAAACCAAATTCCCCGAGCTTCACCATGGATGATGACAGCTGCCTATTTTCTTCATGTGGTTCATTTTCTCCTATTAGGAAACCCTCGGGGCGGCTGAGTGAGGGAGAAAGTGGAAAGTAGGAGACGTTCTTTGCCTATTGGCATACAGTCGGGGCTGAGGGTCATGAGGAGGGTGAAAGGTGATGGGCAACAGGTAAAGAGACGCATCGCACCGTTGACGCTTTCTGTGTGAGGGTGCAAATCATACATGTATAGCTGATATTACGCTTCTACCCCAGCCAACCTTTTATGAGATCTTGGATACTCAGGGCTGTTTGTGTAATTGCTTCTTGTAAATGAGCTCCTACCCTGCAACGCTTTACAGTAAACCACTTTCCTTTGCCATCTGGTATCCAGTTGTTTTAACCGGGTTTCCAGGATTTGCATCAGTCATTTCCAAGAACCTTTTTAACCTTCACGAAATGGAATAATTGAAGTCTATCCTTTCAACTTCACATTCGCTTGAGAAAGCCTCTGAAATCAAGGAATGGAGAAGGCTGAAGGACGGGCTGAGATGATCACCAAAGGGCTCAGCTCTTCTCCCTCTGAGATGGTCAGAAATGCTGCCTTTGAGATGAGGGCAACCCAAGGCTGGATGGGTTCTCACCTCTGCTGCGGGCTCATCCAGACAAAAAAGCTCTCTCGTGATGGGGAGACGGAGAGGTTAGTGAGCTGGGAAAAGGAGCGCGCTTCCCTTGACCCCATCTAGAAATCCTCTCTTGGTAGCAATTGGTGTGTCTCTGCCCCTGCTTCTCCATCACTCACCCTTTCCCCTCCTGCTTCAACTGAGCTCCCTGCCTTGCCCAGACGGAGAGAGAAACGAAGAGAAATCCGAACGTGTGCACCTTGCTACTTCTCTTCGGCAATTCCTGTTCCACTGAATAGTGCAGGGGCGGGAGCCTGGAGCCCTGAGTAAGATGGGGGCGGGTTACCCACATTCTCCAAGCAGCCAGAATAGAAAACCTTCTGTTGCAGGTAAGTCTATAGTTCAAAGCATTTTCTATTCCGCTACCTGCTCACCTCGTATCGTCCCCATTTCTAGTCCCAATCACAGTAGATGCAGAGAAGCCTCCAGAGGCCAAGTAAAGGGAAGCTTTAATTACAAAGAAACTTCCCACCTTTCCTGAGAAAGACTTTCCAACCTGCCTGTTACTTACATCGTAATCCCACAACGACCGGCTAGCCCCTTGAACAGTAGCACGAGTTCGTTTCTGACTCCAACGAACCACATTTTGCTTGGGTCATTCTGAGTATTTTCTGATTAATAATTCTCGTGGCCCCCAAATAACTGAATCTGGAAGCTTTTTTTTTTTAATGTATCAAAATGTTTTGAGAGTTTCAAATGCTTTCCTAAGGAAAAGTTCCCACTCTCATTTCTCTTCCTGTCTTTCACATTCTGGCTTCTGATTGTTGAGAACTCAGGGTTTTGGGGGAAAGCATGGAATACGTTCATGAGAAAGAGCTCAATCTATGGAATCTGAATAAAACTGGATGCTTACAGCCCATCTCAAGGAGGGTACGCACCCAAAAGAGACAAATATGCAACCCCACAGGAGAAGTGACCAGTAATGCAGTTCTTGCTCTGTCCTTGTTTGGGAAATAGGGGATTATCGTCATATCATCCAACCAATCTTCCTGGACATGCACACGCTCTTCTCTCTAAAGCCCCGCTCTCCATAACGTTGGCTTCCCTTACTGTCCGCTCCCTGTACGGGTTCCCTGACCTCTACCCTCTCTGCCTCTTCAGTAGTTCTCCCACCTCCCTACCCCCCTCGACAGAACTTGGCGAGATCTGCAGCAGTCCCCTCCCCACTTCCCACGACAGAGGTCTGGTGGCGGGTCCAGCAGACCCAGGATCCTACTCCTTAGAAGGCTGGGGTAGGATTAGTGATGTGGGTACTTGCAGCGGAATATTCTCCAGTTCAGTGGAGGCAAGCAGCCCCTGCCCACTTGGAGGAGGATGCAGCTCAGTGAGCTGTTTTCAGGACCTCAGGGCAGTTTACAGGTTCCTTATAGTCATCTCCTTACAGATTCGAGACTTCAGTTCAGAGCTGCCCTGTATGTAAGTTGCTCAGTACCTGATGGGCCCCTTGTTAACTGCATGGTATTAGGTGAGGGAAGAGGACAGGCTTCCTAGAAAATCTACGTTTTCCCTTTCCTTCTTCATTGTATCCATTTTCCTGGCTTCTTTAAGCCACATGAGAAAATATATCTTTGCACCCAAAAAGAAATCTCGGGATGCAAAATATTGATAGGTTTGAGCAAGAGTTTTTATTGTGTTGTTTTCTGTTAATGAAATTAAGCAATGCTTCATTTGCAATGTTTCCTAATAGCGTCCCCTAAACCGGCAAGCAGAGACTGCGTTTTTAAGTTTGGACACCTGGCTACCCAGGGGCGGGGCCCTCCTGCGCGTTAAACCCTGCAGGATTTTATGCTAAGGAAACTGTGGGGTTCAGGGAGAAAGCAGGTCCTATCATCAAAGCCAACATGCAGAAGATCCACACGGGAAGAGCGGGTCCCCTTAGGGAGTCTGCGCTTCAAGCCAACGTTCTCTGCTTTGGGTATTGAATTTCACCCAGATGAGCTTCTGAACCCTAGGACTCCTCGGAGATGTTGACGGCGAAGTTCTGGAGGAAGGGGTTGTGGCCGTCATCGGCTCTCCAAGGAGGCTCTCCAAGAACTCCTGCACTGAAGAGCTTCGTTCGTTCTCAGTTTGACGTGTGCGCTCAGAGATGGCATCCGAGAGCAACAGGATCAGCAGCGCGGACGGCAAAGCCTGGTTTAGAGCAACTGTTCTGTCGAAGGCGTGTCGGGATTCCAGTATATTCATCCGGCACCTTTACCGGGAGGGATGTCTTTCTTCGGTCAGGCACCAAATGTGCTCCAGCCACTGGCTTTATAGGAGGAAACGGCTTCTGTGGGGGAGCTTGGCGGCTCGCCTGCTGGGCACCTTCCCGTGTTTGCCTGGGTGTGAGTCCCCTTTAAGGAGGGACTGGATCCATCATGAATCGCAGCCTGTGCTCAGCCCATGTCCAGTGTAAGCAGAGCAGGCCTGGCTTTTGACTGCGTGGTGTTCCAAGTCCACGTTTTGCTGAGAAATATTAAGTGTAACCAAATATTACAGGGAACACACTGTTCCTGCTCTATTTCCAGGGCATCTGATCAATGGGAAAAATGAGACGTAGAAATAAACAGAAAGGACAGAGCATGGAGCAGGCAACCGGGCTCAAAGGAAAACTGAGTAAAGCGGAGGAAATGATTTTCAGAGTAAATACAGATAAGTGGGGCGATGCTATACAGAGAAGAAACGTCTGTCTGTCCTGCTCTGGGTCCAGGTTAAGCCAGGGAGTGTTGTGGGGCCGTGCAGCGCATTTTCCTCTAGGACTGAGCATTTTCCTCAGTAAGCCCAGCTGTCAGAGGCGATGCCAGGAACCGGCGAGACGCAATGCAGTTGGGCAAGGAGGTCGAACGCCCAGGAGAAAGCAACCCAGTAGCATGGGAGCTGACGGACTGCGGCCAGCAGGCCAGGCAGCCTTGGGGCCCTGGCTTCGTGGGGGCAGTGGATCCTATCTTTGAGGCACATGTGGAGAAGATCCACCAAGAGAATTGGGAGCCCTTGGGGACTCTGTCCTTTAAGCCAGCGGTGTCCCCCTCGGGAGCCTCCCCTACATCAGCTCCTGGCACACGGGGACAGTACGTGATACAGGCTGCTCGCGAAGTCCCAGTGCCTGCTCTGTAGACCTTCGTGGTTCTCCTTTGTTGTGAGGCCATCTGTTCCTTGCGGGGTGTGCAGCAACGCCCTGGCCTCTCATCACGAGATGCCCGGAGCACCTCCCCACAAACTCTGACAAACCAAACATATCTTCAGATGTTGCCAGAGAGCTTCTGGGGGACACAAGCCCTCCATGGGTGAGCACCATGCAAGCCGCCAGACCTAGAAAGTCTTTGTAGCCTGTCTGGGATTGCACAAGAAATCGATGCCAAGCCAGACCTGGAACCTGTACACTCAGACCTTTGAAGGCATCCCAGGCTTTGCCATGAGTGGATCGTCTGTCCGAGCAGAACAGCGCAGAGAGCTCCATCCTGGGTTCGAGCTTGGGCTCCTTGCTTGACTTACTATCTATGTGAGCCTGGCCACCTTCCCCTATTTTTTTCCCGTGTCTTTATCTGTAGAACAGCTTTGAGGAGAACAATGTACCTCAAATGGGGTCGGGCATGGCCAACAAGATCAACCAAGCCAAGTGTGCAGGTTCTCGCAACGGCTGGTCTGCGCCTTCTCTACCTTCCACTGTGTGTTCTAGCTAATAAACTGCTTTGAGTGTCCTTTGCTTCGGTGGTCCCCTCTCCTTGGAATCCCCTTCCACCAACTTCTTCATGTGACCCACTCCTTCCTGTGCATTGAGCCACAGTTTAAATGTCATCCCCACAAAGCAGGTTACGGGTACCCCTGCTGTGACCCCAGAGCAGCCCCCAGAGCCCTGGGTTGACCATATTCAATGTGTTGAAATGTCTGTGTTTGTGTCTGTCTTTCTAACCAGACCTTCTATGAGCAAGTAGGTCAGGGAGCCTGTATAATGAATGTATACAGCCCCATGGCACTGGGGGAAGGGGTTGCACTTTGCTAGGCAGACATGGGAATGGTGGGGAGCCTGCTGGCTGGAGACAGCCTTGTGAAGAGAACTGGTTGAGCTGTGGGAGAGCAAGGAAAATGGAAGTCAACTGGAAGGCATGAGCGCCATGCTACCCCCCTACAGGGGCCTCCATGACACTTTTGTACTCAGTTTACCAGCCAACGGGAGGCTCTCCTATGGCTTTGGGAGGGTGCGGTTGTGGTGGCTCGATCAAAACTCAGCCATGAGCAGATTCACCTCGCAGCGGTGTGCGGTATAAATTGGATTAGACAAGGTCTGGAGGCAAGGAAAGATTAGTTAACAACTTAAGTAACTGCAGGAGAGAGGTAACGGGGGCCAAAAGTCTAAACACAGCTGTAAAGCATCTTCAGATTAGTAAGTGTTACTTTTAAGAGAAGGGTAACAAATGATGGGCCACTGATTGTTTCCGGAGATGAAAGAGAGGAGGAGCCCTCAGAAGCCCTGTGAGTATTTTGGTGTGTGAGAAGATGGTTCTGCCAGTGAGGATTATTGCATGGGGAAGGGGAATGTCAAAGAAACTTCTGGAGTTCTCGGGAGATCTTTACATGATCGATATGGCCCTTCCCAGCGAGGGGTGGTTCGGTGCCCTGACGGAAGTTGGAATGAAGCCAGTGGGGAGGGGGGGATGCGAAAGCTGGTAGAGATCAGACCTAAGCTCCTGTGTCTTTATTCTGGGAACTGGAACGACTTCTCACAGTTTGAATTAGAAATCTCAGATAATGTCTCTGATCAGTTAGGTCTTATCTTTAGGGAGAATTATCGAAGGTAGCAACCTCTACAACGGGTGGGGGGTAGTAATTGAGGGCTGAGTGGAGAACAAACAATACCAGAGCTAAAGCGCCTTGAAGATTTCGGAGAGAAGAGGGTGTAAACACCTGCTTGCGTAGGTCCCCGCAGCTCTGAGACTTGTACTCATCCTGGAGGTAAGGGCCCATCTCGCCTCCTTCTGGACCCCATTTAGAAAGTCTAGCTCAGGCTGTAAGTGGGGTGTCCTTAGTCCTAGCCACATTTTCATCTTTGAGTCTCGTATGAATATTTGTAAAATCAAAGAATGAATTCAAAGTCACCTTACCTGGTCCGGTGTCGGAAGCCTGGGCCCAAGCCTGGGATCAGAGCCTGCTGCGGGTAGCTCGCTGCTGCTCAGAAGGGACAGAGAGGCCTCCACCCCAGACATGGCCTCTGACATTCACATCAAATAAGGAGAGCTGGTGAGTAGCTAACAAGAGAACACAAAAGCCGGTCTCAACTCCAAAGTCAGCGCTTACTGTGCTCTCCTCCCCGAGTGCAGCTGTGGTCTGGCCAACTAGGAGCCTTGTGTGATCTCCGCGGAGTCTGGCAGGAGAAAGCAAATGAGCCGCTGGCCTGGGCTGGGCCCTTTGCCCTCACCTGGGCTTTCAGAAAGGGAGCTGGTGTCCTGAATTATTCATGCCTGCCTAAGTAAAGGGCTGCAGAAAATAGGAGGAACCCCCTCCCCTCCCATCAGCACAAGGAACAGAGGAGGAGGGAAGTACTTCTTGCAGGGATGGTAGCGAATTTAAACAGAGTGCTCATACAAGAGTTGGGTCAAGGGCAGGCCTCACACAGAGCCTCCTCTCCAGCTTACTGCATAGAGACCTCATTCTGTTTCCGAAATTAAGACTGTGATAACGAACTGCAAGGTACCACAAATTAAGACACTCTGAGCTAACACCAAAACAGACACAGTGCTAATGTTTGCAAATGAAACACCTACAAAAAAGCCATTTAAGAGACAAAAGAAAGAAGGAAAGAAACAGCCCATGTTTTCCGTATCTGGCCTGATTCAATGAGCGAAGGAAGGGGGTTCTCTGCCAGGATCCCTGCCAAATAGAAGAAGGGTGTAGGACATGGGAAGGATGAAAGAAGGGGTAGAGAGAAGGAATGGTATGACTCCAGTGATGGCTGGCGACAGGTCAGATGGGAAACGCTTGATTGTGTTTGCCCTTACGGTTGCTGCCAGGGGGCCATGGGCCAGGGTAGGCAGTGAAAACGTGGTGCTCCCATCACAGGCATGGTGAGGCCACTTCTCAGTGGGGTCCCTAACTACAGATTGAGCTGCCACCAAGGGGCTTCTCCCTGCCACCAAGGGGCTACTCAGAAGGTCCCATGCTCCTATGAATCTTTGTGCGTTGAACCGACGTGTCCAGAGAGCCTACTGCGTGCTGGGCTCAAGCCGTCCTGCCTGTGCTAGATGAATAAACCGTGTTTAAGGAGTTCACAGTTGAATCATAGGAGCAATTGAGAATATATGACTGTTGGCTTAAGCACCTCCATTTACTTTGAGTAACGGGAGTTAATTGAACACATTTCGCGCTTCCCCACAGCCCTTACCAAGCCTTTGGAGGTTTGAGAACATTGTTGCTGCCAAATGCAGCCCACCAGGGACAGATACTATGTGTAAAAGAATAGTTTTGCATCCTCTGCATAGAGTTGTTTAGGAAATGACATTGAAAGAAGGGAGCTTATGAAATAAAAATAAGATGTTAAATGCCGAGAAAGATCTACTCGGCAAGGACACGATAGTCTGTTCCTTTGACAGATACTACAGCACACTCACATCTAAGATACTGGGTGAGGTGCTAACTCTTGAAATAAGGTACAGGAAAGTGTGGAAGGGGTACCCAGCTCATCCAGTACTTTCTCAGGCAGCATGGAAGATCAAACTAAAAATCAGAATACAACACAGCGTGCTGAACACTGCATGTGCAAGTGGTCCAGATAATTTGTGCTGGAACTTTTCCAAGCCATAAAGGGTAAATCCACAGAGGGGAAAGATGAGTCTGAGGTCCTGAAAGGTCGTTGAAATTTCCAAAGCAGAAATGGAAGGGAAGCGCATCCCGGGCTGAGGAGGGAAGGTGAGGGTGGGGTGGGAAGCAGAGCAGGGAGGAGTCTGCACAGCCTTGGGAATGTTTAGTCCCATCTGGCTGTCCCTCAGCAGGTGTGTCCTCTTCTCTCTGGGCTGCTGCTCCCAGGGTGGTCCAACCACCACCTTCCTATCTTCCTGCTGGATGGCCCTGGAGGTTCTTTGCTGCTGCCTGCTCACCCCCGGAACCCAGTCTCCATGGAGTGGCCGGAGTGGTCTTATCTGAGCATAACTTAGATCATGTCATGCACCCTTAAAAAAGAGGCCCGCATACTTCTCACAATCCTAACTTCCCCCTCTCTCCTGTCTGCTGATTCCGCCCTTGTCTCAGTGGGTTTCTTTCTGCTCTTTGCACTGACCACGTTCGTGCCCCCGTGAAAAGTTGCAGACTCAATTTGCCAGGAATGGCCTTCCCCTGACCCTTTGAATATGGGTTTCTTCTCATTTATCCACCCACCTACTACTTACTGAGTGCTCTTCTGTACCACCACTGGGGCAGATAATGGGGATACGGATTCAGGGAAGTTTCTGGAATGCCACCTCCTCAGAGGAAGCTTTGGCCCCTCTCCATGGAGAGGTGCATCCTTGCTCTTCCCACGCTGTTTGTTTCCTTCATGATATTTCTCACCAGCTGTAATTATTGGGTGCCTTTATTTGTTTGCATGATTGTTGTCTTCCCTGGTAGAAAGTGAGCCCCGTAAAGACAGGCATAATGTCTTATTTTTTGTCCTCAGCCCTAGCAGAGCACTGGGCACATCGAAGGCCCTCAATAAATATATGTTTAATGAATGGATGAGTAATGAGACATGAAGTCTGGGGAGGTTGATGAGGACCCTATTTTGGAGAGGGAAACCTTAGGGAAACCTCAACTATAGTCATTTATACACTCAGCTCCCTCTACATGCTTACGGACACAGACGAGAATAAGGTGGAGAAGAGACCTGGTATCCTGGGGCTTACATTTTAGACCAGTGTTGTCCGGTAGAACTTTCTGGTGATGATAGAAGTGCTCTGTATCTGCTCTGTCCAGTATGGTAGCCTGCATATCACCATCGAACACTTGAACTGTGGTTGGTGAGACTAAGGACCTGAACCTTCTGTTCCATTTCGTTTTATTAATTTAAATTTAAACTGCCATGTGCAGCTAGCTAGTGGCTGCCATATTGCACAGCAGAATTCTAAGTGACCACACAGCTGCCTGACAAGGTGTACTTCTGAGTCTTTCATTTAAAAAAATAGCCGAAGTCTTAGTTTTACTAAGTCTTACTTTGTCTTATTACTGGCTCTTATTAATCTTATTAACAGTGTCAGTGATAGGGCAGTGTAAGTAATTGATTCAAGTCTTTTGGACAAATGGTAACTCTTTTAGGCTTTGCTTCTGACACTTCCCCTCTCCCCTGACCCCGTTAGCCAGCCCAATCCTCCTCTCGGGTGGCATCTGGGCACAGAAGGTAGCCTCCGTGTCCTCATGGCCACACTGAGGTGAGGGCCTCGCACCTGGATATGGGTTTTTCTTTTCTTCTCTGGCTCCTCCTGACTTTTCGAACATGTCCTGATCCTACCCGGTCAGGAGATGGCCTGCTGACACTAGTCACTGAGGTCCACAGCTGCCAATGTCCAAGCATAGGCAAGACATATGACCGTTCTTGGAATCCCCTGGAAGTCACTGGCACTGCAGACCTGCTGCTCCTCAGCCCAGCACCCTGCTCTTGCCTTGCACTGTCCGCCTGACAGACTCACCCACAGGGAGCCATTGCCTTAACATGGCGGCCTCTCCTGAAACCCTCCCTGGGAACATAACGTACGTAATACAAGAACCAAGGAGGCTGGGCGCTCTGTCTCAGGTCTTAAACTTAAATTTTGGTGCTTCTCCTGCTTACTATCCTATGTTTAATCCTGCACAGGGTGATGGCACCGGCCTCTAGCTGACACAGGTTGGTTCATGCCCTGAGCAAGTTCCCGCTTACAACATGGTGGGTTCTAAGCACCATATATTCCTGCAAAAGTCTGAATTCTCAGGCTTCCACATCAGAGCGTCATCTCTCTCCTCTTCTCCTTTTGAGAAATGCTTCAGTGTTTGAACTGCTTGGCCAAGGTTAGGATACCTGCAGGGACCAATTCACATAGGACTCGGCAACTCTCAAGGGAAGGGCAGGCCTCACTTCTTGTGGAAGACCCACAGAGGCCATGTAGCCCATTCCCGATGGACGGGCCTCCCTGGCTGTGCTGGGGTGACCTTCCCTCTCTGTGTAGTTCCATGACTGCTCTGCAGGCACTGGCTGGACTTCCATGTGAGTTTTGGCTATGGGGGGCAACTAAGGTCCTAAAAAGACAATTTTCTAATAAGATTTGTTAACTGGTTTGTTTATGACCATCCACTGATTACCCTTGCAGGCCCTTGGCCCTGCCGGAATTTGCTTCCTAAAGCCCAAGAACTCCAAAGAGAGCAGGAATGGGTTTTCTATAACACGTTCCACAGACCCCAGTAACTGAAGGAAGAATGGATCAGGAGTGGGCCAGACAGCCAAAGGCACACAGGGTTAGCTTCTGCAGGATCTCACATCGCTAAATGACCAGAGGCCAAGAGCATCGCACAGAGAGATGGAAGAGGCTGGGGCCCATAGCAGCAATCCCAGGAGGAGGGGGACTGGATCCGGGCATTTGGGGGGTGGGTACTCCATAACAAAGCTGAGCAGAGGGCCTCATCAACACATGTCCTGTCATCATAGAATCATGACCTCAGACTGCGAAGCACCCTAGGTTCCATCTAATCTACCCTGTCACCCTTCTCAGACGCTTGCTTCTGTGAGTCATCCGGGTAGATAAGATAACAAAATACCCTCCTAGAGAGTCGGCGGCAGATGCTGCCAATATGGCTGCTTCTGCTGAATTTCAAAATGTTGGGGGGTAGGCCACAGGAGAATTGTCGTTGCAAAGGCACTCCAATGGCATTCCAATGCTCTTCTTGATGTCTTTTCTTCTTTCAGTCCATCACCCCTTCCTCAGCACTGGGCAGTGAGTGTTTGCTCCTAACTGCATCCCAGGCAAAGGGCCACGGGCAGGCCTTCAGTCTGAAGCCCAAGACCCCAGCCATGCCTCATGTTGCCACATCTGCTCCCTCCCCGGAGCACTCTCACCACTGGGATGCAGCCAGAGCTCTAGGCTCCAGGAGAGAGAGCATAAGTGAGCTGGACCAGCTCTGATTCTCGGATATTCCTACTCACTGAGGCACTGCTGCTGCTGCTTACCATGCCCCCAGCTGGGCTTCTTTGGAAGGCCAGAAGAAGCAGAACTGGGGCTCTGCTTAGCCCAGACGTGATCCCTCCAATTCAACTTTTAGCAGCACAATCTCATGCAGAGGACACAAACAAACCAACAGCTATTTGTTCTTACACCATGCTAGCAACATTATGTAGCAAGAGTGGAGTGCACCTTCCTTAATTCTCTGGAACGCTTTGGAAGGAGTAGACTTCTACAGTGACTGTCAGGTTCTCAAGTCATCGAAATCAGGAACCGTACCCAGCCTTGCCCACACCCGCAGTGTCTGAGCCTCAGGTCTGTCATCTGTAAAAGCAGCATCGATACTATCTCCATCCTGGGGCTCAGGTCAGGACATGCACCCCTTGGTAGAGTGCTAAAAGGTGGGTGTTGTGACTAGTTTTGTTGGTAAGCTTGCCCCTGTTGGCACGCCAGGACTATCTGAAGGACGTAAAAGACATGGCCCAAGAATCCCCTTCTTTAGCACGCTTTATCACGAGGTTTTCAGAAAAGAAGCTGACAACAGTAAACACACAATGGACAACCCATACACAGAAATCTAGTTGCTGCCATTTCCTAAACCACTACACCCCCATTCCTGCGGCTGTCTTCTTCCACCTGCCCCTGTTTCCTGAAGTGGTGGAGCCATTTGGGTGCAGCTTTCTTTCTGGTTTCTGTGGCACGTGACACGTGTCCATGACTCTGACTTTCCCCCAGCCTCAGTCATGGCCAATACCTTTAGACCTTTGGAAATCCCTACTCCCTTTGGCCATGTCCTAGCTTCCTGATTTTATTCACATCTGCCCCTGGTCCTCCCAGCCTCAGTCTAAGAGAAGGCAGAGACCCTCAGTCACGTTTGGGAGACGCTATTCTTGTATATTCCCTCACTCAGTGTCACCTCCCTCCTCCTTGTCTCTTTCTGCATTTCAGAGAGGTACGCCTGGAGAAATGCCCTCAGAATCTCTCTTTCTCTCTCATCGGTTTGTGGTTCTTCCCTTTCTCTAGTGTTGCCCCCATCCTCCCTGCTTGTGATAAGCTAAGGATACCCTGCTGGATTCTATATTTCATGGCAACCATCTTATCCTTGCTATCATCCTCCGTTATCTGACCCCAGAAATTCAATGGAAATTACTCAATGAAAATGATAGTTAGTTTATGTGCCTGGAAAGGGAGTGCTGAGTGTGTTGAGAGTCAACAGCTCATACTCTTCTGAGAGATAAACAGCTTTTGCTGATTGGCCCCGGATGTGGCAAAGCAATTCAGCTGGAGAGCTGGAGGAGATTCCAACTGAGAGCTACAGTATAAAATAATTCAAACAGGGAGTTCCAGAGTAAACCCAGGGGATGTCCGCATGCCGAAGCTTAAAACATGGCAGAGTTGAGCATTAAGACGACGCTAGGGCATTGCAAACACTCTGCATGATTCCTGTTACCCAGAAGGAATGAGATGGGTGTCTAACAAACGGTTCTTGCTAAGTATCAAGGCCAGCAGGAAATTGCCAACATTTCAACCAGTCTGCCTCGTGCCTGAGTGAATTCAACAGTACATAGCTAAAATTTAATGAGAGATGATATAGTGATAAATTTTGCCTCGACTTAGAATTATTATGTCTTAATAACGAAGATCAAATTCCAAGGGACCAGACTTTCAAGTACAGTCTTAATTATTATAGATAACTAAGAAGAAGACTGTTTCGTTAAACATACATTTTTTTAAAAAATCGAGGGGCAAGTCATAAAAACAATGGACTAATCACAAAATAAGACGTGAAGCATTGGTCCCACCAATACTTATCCCAGTGAGTTATGTAAGAGTTCTGTTTAATCCCACTACTGTTCCTAGTGACACACCTAACAGTGTCCCTTCTAGGAGAACTGACTGGTGTGTGCAAAGTACCTTTCCCCTTAGCCATAGATGATTGGACCAGGCGGTAAATTTGGTCCAGCTTGGGCCAATCAACCTCTCTGAGAGTTGGCTAGGGCAACCCAAGGCGGCTGGCTCTGGACTAGGTACAAGGAGAAGCAGAGACAGTCAGTCCGTGGACAAAAAGAAACGAAGGGTATACAGAAATGTGATTGCATGCACTCCCAGAGAGATGGAAGGAGTAACTTGTGTTGATAGCTTTATAGTTCATGGTTTCAGTCTCTTACAAAACCTAACTATACCTCCGTCCTGGGATTCTTGAGATACTTCCACGTGCTTCCAATTATATTGCCTGAATCTTTGCTAATTCAAGTGAGTTTTTGTTCCTTCCAGAAAAAAAATGAGGATGAAATGTCCCTTTAAGATTCCCCTTTAATGGCTGTATTAGTTAGGGTGTCACTTGCCGTTCTAAGAAACAATCCCTAACATCTCAGGGGATTTCACATATAATTCACATAATAAAAATATATTCTTTGCCCACAACAGACGTGGATGCTCAGTGAGTGGCCTTCCACTTGGTCACCCAGGGGCTCCTGCCCCTTCATCTTGTGGTTCACCATCTCTTAGGGGCTCCTCTAAGGATATTTGATCCTCGTTAGGATATTTGCTTCCAGCTGGCAGGCCAAGAAGGAGAGAGTTGTGCAGAATCGTGGAGAAGTTGTTATGGTCAGGCCCACAAAGAGCTTGTATCACTTTTGCCTGGAAGCCAGTCACAGGGTCACACTTAGCCACATGGGATGCAGAAAAAGGAATATTTTAGATATAATGAAAAGAATAATAATTTTAAAAATAACAACAACAATAATAATTATAATAGCTATTGGTTTTTGAGAATTTCCATTTGCTGGGCACTGTGTTTAGTAGTTTTTATCTTACTTTTATCATTGTAATAAAGGTTCAGAGCAGTTAAGCTACTGGCCCAAGCACACACCTTTATATGACTAGTAGTTGGAATCCAGAGCCCAAGGTCATTACCACTGAACAGGACCAAACTCAGAAGTTAACTGTATGTGCGAGGCAAGAAGCCCAGGCTAGTTCCCTTTAGAATAAGAGACCACATCCGAAGGGGGCCTTGCTGACAGCCAGAGCCAACCACCAGGCATGTGAATGAAGCCATATTGGGCCATCAGACTCCACCAAGCTGCTAGTTGACTGTTGCCACATGGCTGAGCCCAGGGGAGACAGGCAGAAGAGCTTACTGGCTGAGTCCTGCTCAAATGGCCAACTTACAGAATTGTGAGCCAATAAATGTTGTTTTCAGTCTTTAAATATATATATGTATAAATCATATGTATATGTTCATTATTTTATTATAGTAATTATTTTATTATATTTATAATACATAACTTATTACATATTGGTAACATATATTATACAGGATATATATACCATATATTAGTAATATTAAGTAATATATAATAAATTATTATACATAATGCTATGCATTATATATCTCACACTTCCTACGTTTTACAAACATTTATTGATGCTTCACTTCCTTAAAGCATTTAGTCCAAATGTTTTGACTTGGCATATAAAATCCTTTTCATTCAAGTCCCAAGGTACATTGCTCTCTGGGGGCAGCTGTCCAGATTGAGACCTCTTCTTCAATCAGGCAACAGGATATCTAACCCCACCCATATGCAAATGCAGATGCTTTGGCTAAACTTTTGTCACTAAAAGATCCAAGGTTTCAAAAATGAGTCATTTGACCATCTCTTAAATTTCAACAACTCTTGTATTCTGTAGGGGAGCTAATGCCTCTCCCCAAAAAAAAAAATATATACAACTCAAATAAACCCATAGTTGATCTCTAACTTAAAAACTGTGAGTGCAGGTAATGTTTTGAGACATATATGCATTTGTTCATTTTTAAGCTAAAGGCAGTAATTTTCTTTAATCTTTAAAAACAGATGAAAGGAGGGGCGTCTGGGTGGCTCAGTCAGTTAAGCATCTGCCTTCGGCTCAGGTCATGATCCCAGGGTCCTGGGATTGAGTCCTGCATCAGGCTCCCTGCTCGGCAGATAGTCAGTCTGCTTCTCCCTCTCTCTCTGCTCCTACCCCCACTAGTGCTCTCTCTCTCTTATTCTCTCACTCTCTCAAATAAATAAATTTTAAGATTTTATTTATTAATTTGACAGAGACAGAGACAGTGAGAGAGGGAATACAAGCAGGGGGAGTGAGAGAGGGAGAAGCAGGCGTCCTGCTAAGCAGGGAGCCCGATGCGGGGCTCGATCCCAGGACCCTGGAATCATGACCTGAGCTGAAGGCAGATGCTTAACGACTGAGCCACCTAGGCACCCCTCAAATAAATAAATAAAATCTTAAAAAGAAAAAGCAGATGAAAGGAAATGATAGAATCTAGGGCTGGTAGCACATTGTACCAACAGAAGGGAAAGAAGGGCTAGAAAAACAAGGGATGAGGGCCACGTAAAAGAGACAGAGGCATCAACCTGAATGAGTTTCGCGTGGCCAAAGCTGGAACAATTTGAGCAAAAAATGAATCACATGGAATTAGATTATAATCCAGAGTATAAAGTAAATATCCGTGAGTCCATACTTGTATAAATAAATAATTGAATAAGCAAATTTTATTTAAGATTTTAGTTATTTGGCAGAGAGAGAAAGAGAGAATGTGAGCAAGGGGAAGAGCAGAGGGAGAGGGATAAGCCGACTCAGTTCTGAGTGCAGAGCATTGCACAACACTGAGATCATGACCCCGGCGACAATCAAGAGTCCCATGCTCAACCGAGTGAACCATCCAGGTGCCCTGGTTAAGTAAATTTTTAAAAATTAGGAGGGGGAGACAGATCTTCCTTAAAGAATTCCAAATCCTTTACATACACATTCCCCCTCCAGGGGCTGGAATCTAATTGCCCCCTAATTGCTCCTGAGTGTGGACTAAGCTTAGTGAATTGTTTCTAAAAAGTAGATTATGGAAAGGTGGAGAGAAGGGACTTCATAGTGGAGAAATCTGCAAACCTCACTGTGGTCAGGGGATCAAAGTGAATATGACCATGGGAAGTCAGACTGACAGCAGGTATCTCAGACATGGTACAGTGAGAAGGGCCCTTCATCTCTGATATTCTTCCCAAAGACCCATGAAGCCAGTCTGACTGTAAGAAAAACATCAGACAAACCAAGCACTGGGAAGTCCTACAAAACACCTGACCAGTAGTCCTTAAAAGTGTCAAGGTCATGAACAATAAAGAATACTTGAGAAAGTAACAGACCAGAAGAGACTAAGGAAAGATGATGACCAAATGTAATGTGAGGAAGGATCCTGGAACAGAAAGAGGACATTGGGGGAAGACTGGTGAGATCTGACTAAAATGTAAGGTTCAGTTCATAGGAATGTACCAATGTTGGGTTCTTAATTGTACCAAATGTATGATGGTTTGTAAGATATTCACTGTGGGGGAAACTTGGGTGAGGGATATATATATATATAATTCTCTCTACTATCTTTGCAACTTTTCTGTAAATCTAAAACTATTCTAAAATAAAACATTTATTTATTTTTTACAAAAGCAGGCTCTCATGGTCATTAACAAGCAGAGTGGGCCCTTTAAATGCTGTGGGATAATCTAAATTGACATAGTTTAATGGTTTCTGATTCTGTTACTCTCTGCCTGTCATTGCATATGGTGAATGATGAATTATTCCGTTATTGGGCCATTTGTGCAATTGCATAACTTGAAATTATTTGCAATATCACTTTGAAAGCACTTATATTTGAGTGATCTGTGCTTGAAATTAATATTTATAGCTTCTGCAAATCTTCATGTTGCATATAAAAGGATTCTGCTGGATTTTTTTTTAGCTGGTTTGTTTCCTTCTAAATGAGACGGTAAATATTTCCAGCTTTCACCTAGCATGACCTGAGAATATGTACAGAAAAAAATGTAATTTAAAAGATAAATGAAACCTAACTGTATGTTCATGGATTATTTATTTTTTTAACACAATGGTCCATTTTATTTAAGAGTAAGATCATGATATATGATCTATGTGTTTTTTGATATTGATAAATACTTCGCTTTAATGGTTTGTAGAACAATGCATTGAAAATCCATGATAACATGATTATGAACACAGCACGTTGAATCTCTCTTTTCTGGCTGTTTTTAAAAACTTGGCCCCGTAAATTAAAGTTCACAGATCTTCAGCTTTACAGATAATTGTTAATGTGCTTATTAAGTAATCACATGAAGTGATGACAATGGTTTTCTTATCTTTAATACGGGACTTTGAAACAAAATATAAAGCCTCTACAGGGTTATTTCTTGGATTTGGGGATTCTTCAAGATCTGACTGGGTTGATAGGATGGGGAGTAATAATCAGTACTGCCTGAATATAATCATCTCCCAGATTTTCAGATCTAGAGAAACCTGTGTCAATTTACCAAGATAGAATGTTAAACTAAGCTTATTCCTGCTTTACTCTCAGTGTATTAGTCAGGTTGGCAAGAGAAACAGAACTAATAGCTGTGTGTGTATACAGAAAGGGATTTATTATAAGGAATTGGCCCATGTGATTATGAATGCTGGAGAGTGCAAGATCAGGAGAGGCCAGCAGCCTGGAGAGCCAGGAGAGCCAATGTTCCAGATTGAGTCCAAAGGCAGTTTGCTGTACAAACAGGAATAAACAATATTGCAGATAAGCTCCGAAGGCTGTGTGCTAGAGAATTCACTCTCGCTCTGGGGAAGCTGGTCTTGGTCTATTCAGGCCTTCACCTGATTTGATGGGCCCACCCACATTAAGAAGTTCAAACTTCTATCACTCTATCAATTTAAATGTTATAGTCTTCAAGATATCCTCACAAAAGGACCCACAATAACGCTTAATCAAATATCTGGGCACTCTGTGGCCCAGCCAAGTTGACACATAAAATGAACCATCTCACTCAGGATCCCTTTATAAATTTGGAGTAATAAGACAAAGGACTACTGTGTGCTCGGACCTGTACTGGATCAGCTCTGTTCCAAGAAATACTCACTTCAACATCCCGAGATAGGTTTATTATCTTATTTCATAGATGAGTAAACAGAAGCTCAGGGTTACTTGCCCATAACCACACACCTGAGAATTGGTTGAGCTCTGATTTGGACCCAGACTTATCTGTTTCCAAAGTCCACACTATTTCTTGTTGGATGAATTGCTCTCACTTGTGCTTCTTACTGGCCCATGTGTCTTAGATCCCAAAAAATGCCCAGAGTCTCAACCAGGATCCTTGGTTTCCTTTACCTCCTATGAACTGCCCAGCTTGGGAGTGAGTGGGGAAGTAGGACAATCTGCCAGAGAAATCCTGACCTTTACCCAGCCCAGGGGAGAGCACTAGTCTTTGATCAAGATCATTCTCTTCCCATAAAGAATGGCTTTACAATGATCTCAGTATCTCAGTTGTCAAGGCTTTTCCTTGTTGTTGTTACATATTTATTTTTATTTATGTTTCATTCAGTTCTATTGGACGTTAATTGTTATGGGTTCTCTATTAAATGCTGGGGATCCAAATTATCTTCAAATAATTCCTTACCTGTAAATGCACATGAATTGTATTTGTTAGAATGGAAAATCCAGCCATTGTAGCTTAAAAAAAACCCTGAACAAATTTTTAACCACCAGCATGTTAGTTAGGATGACCACTGCTAATGGCCACACAGAAAACCCCCAAATCCTACTGGCTTAATGCAAAAAGTTCACGTCCTGTCGTTCAAAGTCAACAGGGATCATTAATAGCTCATTAATAGATCATTAATAGACTTAGGGATCCAGGCTCCTGTCAGCTTGTATACCGGCATCTCCCCCCTGTGGCTTTGTGGTGGCAGAATAAGGGTCCCAAAAGATGTCTATACCCTAATCTCAGAAACTACACATATTACCTTATACAGCAAAATGGATTTGGTAGATGTGATTGAAGATACAGGCACTGAGATGAGATTACCTGGATTGTCTGGGTGGACCCGATCTAATCACATGAATCCTTAAGAGGATTTGTCTCCTAGCTGAATCAGAGGGAAATGTGACCACAGGAGAAGGGTAAGGAGACAGGTGTGGAAAGCACTTGACCTGCCATGGCTAGCTTTAAAGATGGAGGAAGGGATCACAAGCCAAGGAATGCAGGAGTCCTGTGGAAGCTGAAAAACTCAAGCAAACAGAGTCTCCCCTGGGACCTCCTGAAGGAATTCAGCCCTGTCAGCACCTTGATTTTGGCTCAGCGAGACCTATGTTGGACTTCTGAGCTCCTGAATTGTAAAATCAGTTTGTATTAAGAGACCAAGTTTGTGATAAATTGTTAGAGCGACAGTAGAAAGGTAATACAGCTTCTGTGTTTCTTTGGCAGGGAAATTAGGGATGGAGGAAGCAGATAGAATTTTCGGTTCCGCAGAACACAAGGGCTCACCTTTCTTTTTGCCAAACCTTGAAGAACTCAGCCACTTCAAGTGAAGGTGGGCTCCTGGGAAATATGGAGGGACCATGGATATTTGGAGAGCACCAACAGTTTTTGCCAAAAGCCCCTGACATCATTTTTGGCACACGACAGACACTCATTAATACCGAGTAGAAAAGTCAACAGCTATACAATGAACTGATCTCAATTGCCTAAAGGTGCCCAGAGGAGCTTATCTGGTTTAGAGACAGCATCACATAGCAGGTGGACAACTCCTCTTTGGAGTTGCGTTTCTTTCTTCTACCCCGGGTCTGGAGTAACTACGGAAGAAATGCATAATTCTCAAACATACTGTTTTCGTACCCCAAATATTTCCCACCCTCTTTAGCCAAATGCAAGCTATCCATTATTCAAACACTGTAATTTAGGTAAATGATGATTTTGAAGCGTGATTATTTGAAGCATCTGTGTATCTATGTTGCTAGTTAGACCTGGTCTGATAGAGAGCCGATAATTGGTTATACAATTGAATTTCCTTGAAATTGACTTTGCATTCAGTAAAATGGGAAAATGAAAATGTAATTGCCTTAATGGATTAGATTAAAGAAGTCCATTTGAAAGTTTCGGGGGGGGGTGGGTATAAAAATCCACTTTGGAGAAACATCTCCCAGCATCTCGGAGGTACTTGGTTAATACAACTCCTATAGCCTTTCATCCGCTGGAACTAAAGGTTCTAGATCGATTTATTCAAGCATCTACAAGTTGCAATTTGCTGTTATTCATTTCTTTTTAAAAAAGTTTTAGGTAAATTTTTATTTTTAAAATTTATTTATTTATTTATTTATTACTTATTTTCAGAGGTGGAATTTAGTGATTCATTAGTTTCATATAACACCCAGTGCTCATTACATCACGCGCCTTCCTTAATTCCCGTCACCCAGTTACCTTTTCCCCCCACCTACCCCCTTCCAGACACCCTCAGTTTCTTTCCCATAGTTAAGAGTCTCTTGTGGTTTGCTGTTATTCATTTCAAAAACATTGAGTGACAAAAAAGCAGTATATATTAGCAAGTTAAAATTAATTATTTCTTTTGTGTTTTAAATTGGTAAGCTTCACATTTTTCAGCTTTCTATCTCAAAAGTTTTATTACATCCTTTAATATTTCTCTTCACTTAACTCTATCAACTTTTTGTGTCTGTGCTGGAAGTTGGCCAATGCAATATCTGATTTGTGTTCATTTCGTAGAATCAGTTCCTGTTATATTTTGAAATATTGATTTGTTCACTGTTCCAAATTTAAAATCTGTAATGTACCAGTTTGTCTCTGGTGCTTAAACATGTCCTGGGATATTTGCTAAAGATAAAAATAAGATCCTGTCATTAAGTGAAATTTAGTAACAGATCAGGTTTTTTGGAACCCGAAGCTTAAATTGCTAAAGGCATCATTATTATTGCATAGTCTGGGCAGGAGCGTCTTGCCAACATCAGAATGGGCCTAAGAATGGAGGGTACCATCCTCTGAGCCACATTTAAAACTCTGTGTTTGAGTTCATTTATTCTCAGCAAAAGCCAACTTCCTGTTTTTAAAAAAAATGGAATTGAGAGACTCGGAAGTCTTATGAATATCAAGTACCTTGCTGACAAAACAGCGTTTTTGTAAAGTGAAAATGAATCATAAATGCGTGGATTTTTGTTAAGGATAAATGAAAATAAGAATCTAAGGGAAGAAATATTTTGTGAAAAGTTTCAGGGATTTAATCAAACGCTCGGAGATTCGTTTGATGAAGACCACAATTCACCCCTCCCATAATTTTATTCGGATTTTGCTTGTAATTGGAGTGGGTTGGCCTGGCCTGCAAGTTAATCCTCCAGTTTCAAAGTGATTAAAACCGTGCACCAGGGCAGATGCTTAAACAAAACCAGGCTCTGTTACAAGTAACCGTTATTCGCATGTGCACCATTAACTCCATGCGCATAATATGAAAAGTTTTGGCCACAGTTAAATACATTCCCATTGCTGCATTTTTCTCCCCAGAAGGGGAATTGCATTAAGTATACAGGGCATAACATTTATATGGACATGATTAAATCTATTTGCCTATTTAAAATACTGTTAAAAATAAACTAAAATAAAATACTGCTGATAACAGACATGTTGCTACCCTGAGCACGTTCTTGCCACTTCCTTTCTTCACTAATTCATCTGTTCCATCAATCCACAAAAATATAGGGAGCATTTGTTGTGTGCACAACCCCGGTCCACAAAATAATACTCACATGGTTCTAAAGGGAGCATTTTTTTCCCCCGTGTCTTCCTTGTGAGTCTTATGGCGGATTAAGATGGACAAAAATTCTCTAACCCGTCTCCTTGTTATGTTCCCCAAACCTCAAATCTGGGTGGGCTCCTGTGACTTGCTTGGCCAAAAGAGGGTGGGGAAAGTGTCATGGTGCAACTTCTCACGCAAGGTCAACAAAAGCCTTGGTCTTCCAGAAAACTCCCTTGGTCTTCCAGAAAGCTCATAGAATCCTGAGTCACCGTACAAGAAGTCCCAGTTGTACACAGATGGAGGTGCCATACCTGCTGTGAGGAAGCCAAGCCACAAGGAGAGGCTGTGGACTTGTCACATTTTGAGAGGCCAAGGAACACCAAGGAACCAGGTGTGTGAGTGAAGAAGCTGTCCTCGGAGGCTCCTCTTGCTCCAGTCAACCTACAGCTGATGCCACTAGAGCAGAGACAGATCACCAAGTCAAGACCTTCCAGAATTCTTGACTCCCAAAATTGTGAAGAAAATAAAAGTGTTGTTTTAAGCTGCTAAACCATGGGATAATTCATGGCACAGCGATAGACAGAGGAAACAAGGCTATGAAAGCAGATTACTAAAATATTAAGGACTTGCTAGCAAGAAGGAAATCATTTTCCTCAGAATTTTTTTAAAAAGTCAGGAAGAGCTATAGTACATTTATTTTCTGAGTGCAAGCAGCTGGAACGTTTTATACCATGAGGCCATCCTTCAAAACTCTGGATCTTCTATGAAGTCAGTTTTTCATTACGGATAAATCTAGAAATCCCCCCACCTTGTTTTTCTTCTAAACACTTGATCCATACTTATTAGATTCCAGGTACTACGTCAGTGCCTGGAGACTCATCAGTGGAAAAAAAATCCCAGTTCCTGCCTTGAAGGAACCAGCAGATGAAGAAAGAAGACAAATATTCAAAATGGGCGTTGTGGTCCAACACAGTGAGAGCAAGTGTAATGGCGTACAGAGGATGTTAGGGGCCCCAGAGGAAAGAACAGGAGGGTGTATAGATGAAGATGTAGGTCAAGGTACAGATGTAAATGTAGGTACAGCTACATCCGGGGCTCTTTTAATATGAAACAATAATACATGTCCAAATTGTATATTTTCATATTGTATACACATACTCAAGTATGTGAGCGCGTATACGGATGTTCTGGCAATCATTCCCTCAAAAACGTCTCTTTGACGTTACATGTTATTATTTAAATATACTAATGTTTAATTCTTAGTTATTCTTTTACGTTTTTAGATTGTAACATAATAGTGAATGTTTAATAATGAGGATGCCAATCATGTGCTTTTAAAAAATGTCTCAACTCAATACATATTTTCTGATAAAATGATGCGCAGAGCTTTTTTTCTGTAAGAAACTCTACCATATACCTTACTCCCAACCCACTGCATTTGCTCATGATTTTCTTTTCAGATTTAGAAAGGAATGGTAGATTTGTCAAGAAGGAAGAAGTAGGGGCGCCTGGGTGGCTCAGTCGTTAAGTGTCTGCCTTCTGCTCAGGGCGTGATCCCAGGGTCCTGGGATGGAGTCCCGCATTGGGCTCCCTGCTCCGCTATGAGCCTGCTTCTTCCTCTCCCACTCCCCCTGCTTGTGTTCCCTCTCTCACTGGCTGTCTCTCTCTCTGTCAAATAAATAAATAAATAAAATCTCTAAAAAAAAAAAAAAGGGAGAAGTAATCACCTTCCACACTTGAGAAAAAACCCAGCATTCTTCTTCCATATTTTCGCTTTCAACTTGACTCTTGGAAAAGTTGAAAAGCATGACCCAGGAAAGCTACAATAGCTGCAGAGTATTCATAGAAACATAATAAAGACCGAGTCCTCTGCCCTTCCCACCCCATCTCTAGTATTTCCATATGTCAACTGTTCAATGGGTTGACCTCACTGCAGACTTTATTGCATATGGATTTAAGAAATATGTCTAATGAAATTTTCCTTTCTAACAGTATGTGGGAAGATTTCTAAATGATGTGAATGTTAAATTTCATTTGTTTGTAGTGCGTATTTTATTGTGCCAAAGACCGGAGATATGTTAAAACTGGGATTCATAAATGCTTTTCCAGCTGGTGAAATTGTAAGTTTCCAGAATCTTCTTCTAGTGCTTTCCCCCACAGCATTGTTCTTGTGAATAGACACACACACACACACACACACACACACACACAGATGTACAATTTTTTAAACGTGTAGGATAATTAAACCAAGTGGGAGCAAAGGGTTCAGAAATAGACAACAGGCAACCCAGAAAGAAGTTGAGATTTGGGTGAGGAAAGGAATTATGGAAGAGAAATGGCAGGGCTTGTCCCATTACCTGACCAAGTGCCTGAGCTTATTCTAGGGACTGACTCACGAGGAGTCACATGAAGGAGACAAACTCAAAAACTGAAGGAGACTGTGTTGTGTTCACCTCCCTATGGAATTTTTATGGCTCTTTAGGAATCCCTTCTGCGGCTACACTGGAAGATCTTCTGGACCCATCACTAAGTGATGGCAGTTAGTCATTCATTCCACAAGCATTTATTGAGAACCACCTGCTCAATGGGCAAAGTAGTGGAAGGTGAAGATCCTATCTCTCCCCCCACTGGTGAGATACCAGTGGCTAGCCTGGGCCACGTTCTCCAGTTCCAGGCATCTGAAAGCAGTCAGTGGACAAGTCAACTTGTCCCCAGTCCCCCTCTGAGGCCATTGCAATGCCCCAAATAGTATTGAAAAGGAGGCACATTGTATGGGTCAAGAGGATGACTAGGTTATCAGGGAAGGGTATGAAAAATAAATTCTATAATAAAAAAAAAAAAAAGAAGGCGCATCTTGGCTGATGGGTTAATATTTGCGGGCGATTATCATCGCTTAACTTGTCCACAGGGCTGCTTCCTTCACTTCTTTTTAACTACCTGGTTGTTGACATTTCCATTCTTTTTTCCCCTGGACTTGGCCCCCACTTGGTTGAGGAGTCTTGACTTTTCAGTCTAGTTTTGTTTTCCAAAGTCAGCCAGGAGGTAGAGACATTATTTATTCTTTCTTTTTCTCTCTTTGGTGAAGGCAAAAAGGAACTGAGAGTTGCCTTTTTGCCTGTCAATGAAATGTACTGACATTGTAGGAATAGTTATGGGAAATATTTTCCGGCAGGTCTTTTTTTTTTTCCTTATATCCTAATCCTGTTCTCTGCTCAGACATGGGGATTAGGAAAACAAACACTGCAAGTTCTGAGAAAATTGGGGGAGGATGTGTTCTCAGAACCTGCCTGGGTGGCTTTTACCAGGAGAGCATGGCAAGAAGACTCTCGTTCTTGGAGTCCAAAGTGACGGCGACAACCAAATCAGCAAGATTTGTATAATATTGTGTGGCCACTTAAAATAGTTAACTGGAAGACTTGAACTACAAATCTGCTTTTTACTTACTTAAATTACCTGATGAATAAATAGTTGGCAATTTTGCCTCTTTTGACGACACATAGATATATGGTCCCTGCATGAATTAAATATGATGATGAATTGTGCTAAATGTGTTTTTTATTGTTTTTAATTCAATAAAACTAAACTCCCTGGAATTTGTTATAGCTTGACCACCTTTCTCAAAATTGCTTATAATTCTTATTTACACAAGAATGAAATATTTGGCAATTGGAACAATAGCTCTTTCACAACCACATTGTTTCTTTTTTTTCCCCGTCCAGTTGCAGACATGGGAGAGATGTGAGTTTAAAAATATCAGTGGGCTTTGGCATGCATGCTTTGGTTGGCAGAGCAATTCCCCAGCTGCTACTATCCGGCAATTTGCTGTCATTTTCCATGCGTCTCTTGACGTTGGGATTAAAAGCTTGGTCATTCAGCACCATGGCCCTTCTTAACTTACGTGGCATCCCACAGACTGAAGATGTGGCTTCCCGTCACCTCCAGACGCTGCCATGGTGGGCCATACACATGCAACATTGCCCTGTGGAGAGGGAAGTTTTGGAGAGAACTTTCACGGGGACATGGGTCCTAGGAGGGGTGAGTTGAGGACCAGTGTGAGATATTTGTTGCGGGAAAGAAAACATCATCCCCCATTAGCATAACTCCTAGCTACTCCTACATAGAACATAAGAGTTAGGGGAAACTCAGAAAAGAACACAAGTAATGAATCATGGAACATTACATCAAAAACTAAGGATGTGCTTTATAGTGACTAACATAACGTAATAAAAATTACTATAAAAAATAAAAATAATTAAAAAAAGAATAACAAACTTTTATTTGAAAGGGTGTGAGTTTGTGTGTATGTGTGTGTGTGTGTGTGTGTGTGTGTGTAACAAAGAGGAGTATAACTGTGGTCATTGCCACCTGGAAGGGTTAATACGTAATAAATCACTCCTAAACTGAGTGTCTTAAAACAACAATGCTTATTATCTCAGAGTTTCCGTAACTTAGGAATCTGGGAGTGGCTTAGTTGGGTGCCTTTGGCTCAGGGTGTCCCGCCAGGCTATAATCAAGGCATCAGCTGGGTCTGCAGTCACCTGAAGGCTCAGCTAGGGGAGAATGCACTTACAAGCTCACTCACATGGTTGGTGGCAGGCCACCTTCAGTTCCTTCTCCATCTGGCATCTCACAAGATGGCAGTTGGCTTCCGTCAGAACGAGCCAGAAAGGGAGCACAAGATGCAAGCCACAGTCTTTTTGTAACCTACTCTCAGAGTGAACCCCTATCACTTTGGCTGTGTTCCATTCAGAAGAAGCAAGTCTCTAAGTCCAGCCCAGACCAAACAGAGAGAATTAGAGAAGATTGTGAGTGCCAGAAGGCAGAGCCGCTGGGGAGCCAATTCGGAAGCTGTCTTCCACATGAGTCAGTTTTCAAAAATTCATATATCATTACCTCCGAGATTGGTATAGTGTTTTTATCTTGCATTTATGGCCATTTATCAAAAAGTAATGAGAGATATAAAGGGAGAGAAAGCAAGAGGCTGGAAACTTACATCGTGACAAATCCCTGCAACAGGTGCTTGTATGATACCTAATCTCCACAAGAAGATTGAGAGGCGGGTCCCTATTACCACCATTTTCAAATAAGGAAACTGAGGCTCACAAAAACAGAATTTAGACATAGGGTTTTGTGGCACGATCCTATATTCCTACAAATATACATTAGAAACAAAACTATGATTTTCCCATTATATTTTTTTATCAGTTTCTATTCAATTTGATACTAGAATCGAGCATTAAAAAACTGATTTCATTTATTTTTTCAATTGTTAAAATAATACATGTTTACTTTGTAAAGTTACGAAACCATGGAGAATTAGAAGTATGGGGAAGGGCACACCATGTCATATCAAGTAAATGTGAGCGAACACTCTAGCATTGTCAGAGCAAGTTTCAGCCAGTAGCAGCAAGGCCAAAGTCGATCTCCATGGTTACAGAATCCACAGAAACAGGAATGCGGCAGATCTTACAAAGCTCAAGGGACCAGCCAGGTCTTGCTGATTGAGGAAGATTCTATTTAATAAATTTCTAGGTAGCATGGAGCAGTAGCACTGGTGAAGAAGATGTCAAGGTGATGGCCAATGGCTAAAGGTCAATGGCTCATTTTTTATAATTTGTTTGTTCCTACAATTTTTTGTGGAAAGTTTTGTATTAAAGGTTTGCAGCCTTGAACTGACAAGTTCGTAATTATATCAGTTGTATAGTTAGAAATCTTAAGGAAGACATGTTCTAGAAATGATTGACATGCTTAGATGGATGAATCAGAGACCTAAATTGAGGCACCTGGAGGGCAGGAACCACAGCATCTTATGTCTGATAATGGTCGACATTTGTTAGGAAAACCAACGTCTATTGAGAATCTAGTATGTGCCAGACACAATGCAAAGAACTTGACATACATCTGCTCATCAAATCCTCAATAAACTTAAGAGGGAAGTTATTATTAGTATGATTACTCCCACTTCACAGAGACGGACATCGGGAGGTGTAGAAAGGTCAGAAACCTGGGTCAGGTCACTGCATGCATTTCCGGGGCTGCTGCTCGGTGGCACAAACTGGGTATCATGGCACCATGAAGTGCCACCAACTGGGTGACTGAAAACACCAAGAATTTACTCTCTCACAGTTCTGGAGTTCAAATATCTGAAACCAAGTTGTCAGCCAGGCCATGCTCTCTCTGAGATTCTTGGTAGATCATTTGCTTGCCTCCTCCAAGCTTCTGGAAGTGGCCGTCAGTCCACAATGTTGCTTGCTGCTCCATATTCCATGTCTGCCTTGGTGGTCACATAGACTTCTCTACATGTCCCTCTGTTCATATGGCATCCTCCTCTATGTGTGTGTGTGTGTGTCCCCAGAGTTCCCTCTTCTTATAAGGATGTCCATCATATTGGATTAGGGGCCATCCTAAAGATTTTGTCTTGAGTACATCTACAAAGATCCCATCTTCAAATAAGGACAAATCCACAGGTATTGGGGGTAAAGACTTCAACTGATCTGTGATGGTTAATTTTACGTGTCAAGTTGAGTGGGCCACAGGGTACCCAGATCAAATGTTGTTTCTGGGTGTGTGTGAAGGTTTTTACAGATGAGATTAGCATTTGAATTGGTGGATTCCAGAAAGTAGATGGCCCTCCCCAGAGTGAGTGGGCATAATCCAATCAAGATCGGGGGAGAATTATTTGCCATGGCACTACTAAAGTATATAAGTATATAAATAACACCACCCAATCTGGAAACTACTGTGAATAGTTGTGGAGAGCCCAGACAAAAGACAAAAGTAACAAAGGGAGAGCTAAACTACCTTTTCCTGGATCAGATGGGAATGGGGATTTAGGGATGTGGAGGTTGGAGAAGAAAGGAACAGGAGAGAGGAAGAGTGTGGTGAAGAACATCCCCAAATACCCGAAGGACTTCTATGAACAAGAACCTAATATTTAATTTAAGTATTTAGAGTGTGATATAAAATACCCTTCAACTTCTCCTGAAGTAGTATCCGTTGTATACAAGGATGCTATATAACGGGTGTGTGTGTGTGTGTGTGTGTGTGTGTGAGAGAGAGAGAGAGAGAGAAGGAGAGAGAGAAAGAAAGAGAGCTAGAGGAGGAGAGAGAGAAGGGACTAAGGGCTAATAACCGCTAAGTCTTCTGTGTGGGTGCAGGTGTCACACGAGGAAGAGAGTGCACAGAATGGCAGGCAGACACACACCCCAAACTCTTTCAGCTGAGACAGGAGAAGGAGGCAGAGCAGACTGCGTGCCTTCACCACCTGTTCATGGGTCCACATTCCACCTCAGCCCTACTTCTCTCAAACCACCAGAGCTTGAAGAACTTGGGAATGGGCCTTTTTTCCTTTCCAGAAGTCGCAGGAAAGGAGGTTGAGCTAAACGTTGGGTCTTCAGCAACATGGGGACCCCAGGTGTCACCAGAGTTGATCACAAAAATGAATCTAGACACTTAGGTTTCAGCCAAAAAGACCCCAAAACAAACAAACAAACAAACAAACGACCATCTATATGAAGACGACCCTGTATATTAAGCCCAGGTGTGTGTGAACGTGGGGACAGGCACCCTCACGGGTTCACCTGGTTTGGAGTTTGTCAACAGTGATGGCCATGCAATCCTCCACACTAGATCCCAGAGACCAGCTAATCAGCCAATGACCATGTCTAGCACCTGCAGGCCAATACTGTTGTCTAGAACATTTCTTTCATTGCTTGGAACACCTACTAAAATGGTAGGGACCCCAAAACTCAGTTGATCGTGCTCAAACGGACAAGAAAGCCATTGAGTACGGACAGTGTTGACTTGGTACGTGTACCTGGACCATAATTGAAATGCATTCTATTCTGAAGTGTTTTTGTTGCTATCGGGGGGGCCCCACGTTCCCCTTAAGGAGCGCAGAGGAGGTGAGACCTTCCCAGTACAGCAGAGTGGTGGAGAGGTTGACCTTTGGTATAAAACAGACCTATCGATGACACTTCTTAGCTTCGGAACATTGTGCTGTTCATCTCACCAAGCTTCCAGATCTTCTTCTCTAAAACGGATTAAACAAACAAACAAAAAAAAGAAATACAGGTATTCAAGATTTCAAAATAAACATTTTTCAATAAAAAATTCAAAAAGATAGATGCACAAAAAATAAAATTTAAGTTAAAATTAATATCAAGGAACAGGGAAGACAAGGGTAAATAAAGATTTTCAACTCAAATTTAGTAAAACATTAAACAATAATTGTGTCTTTTCAAGGTTCTATACTATTTTTTTACTACCTATCTTGTTGTTTAAATGTAGATAAAATACTGAACTTGATCTATGAAAACTACACAAAATGTAGGCCTACTCACTGAATAAATACTTACTATGTACTTACAAAAAAAATAAAAATAAAAAATAAAACGGATTAAACAGTATTGTCTTTTAAGATTGTTGGGAGGAACTCATGAGATCGTATACATAATGTGCTTAAGACAATGTCTGGCATACAGAATTTATTTTTAAAAGATTGGTTGCAATTGTTAGCATCAATGACAAAAGCATTTTGAGGATATTATAATCATTTCAGAGCAGACACCTGTCCTCCAGGCAGAAATAATACTCAGTAGCCAGAACTTTCTGCCATTCACTTGTGATTTGTTTGTTTTCCCCTGATAAGTCTTGGTTGAGCTAAGGGAGAAAGGCCAGTGGGGAGTTTTCGGATGTGACATTCAAAGGTAAAAGTCACATCACGGTCCTCATTTTCTCGTTCTGATAATCACCCTCACCTCATCCAAACCAATCAGTGATAAAAATAATTTGAGCTTGGTTGGTGAAATGGAAACTTCTGGGGTTGCAGTTCACTTTTTACTGTAGCCGATTTGCCCCTGCTTTTTAGCACTGATAAGGAGATACAAACATAACCAGACGCTCGGTTGAGAGAGTGACAGACAATGGAGCCCAAATTCAAAACAAAACTAGATGCCCCATGCTGATACAGGGGCTCAGGGCCAGTGTCTGGCAGCATGACAGGAGAGGCTTAGAAAAAAAAGGAAGAAAATGAAAGGAGAACAGAGCCTGAGCCGTTTACCCCGTAGTAATTGGACACAAGGAAACCTACCACTGGCACCTGGCCTTTGAGGTAATTATCCTTCTCCCAGGAGCATAATAGCCCCATTGTTTGCCTAGAGAGTGGCGCAGGGGTGCAATCAGAAAGGGAGAGAAGTCAGGGGAAGAGCGGGAGAAGAGGGAAGGTGTGGTCTTTGATGTGCTTCCAGGCCAGGGCTGGGGATCTGCGCTGGGAGAAATCGGCATGGCCGTGATCTTTGTCTTCTCACCTGGGAAGACACTTTTAACGCTGCAGATCCTGGCCTTTATCTGCACAGAGCCCATTAAATCGACTCGGCCCAGCTGTCATCAGCTGGGGCTGGAAACCAAAGCACACACTTGGATTTGACTTTATTGACACTCCTCGCTAGCAAAAGCAAGATCGGAGAACTTCAGGCTGAGATAATTCACGTAGATCCAGCGGGAGTGTGATGTTTCTTACCATGGCTTATCAGATGTTTCCCAGACAAGTTCTTTCGGTACAAGTGAAACAATACTGAAGTTCAAGAACGCTTGTCAGTGTAAGGGGCCCCAGGACGCTGTGCTCAAAGGCTGTTCCACCAAGCAGCAGCCTTCACTCGCTCGCTGGTCCTGCGAGCATTCCAGTGAGCCTCTCCGGCACAGGAGTGCTCACGATGCCCTAACAGTGGACTTGAATGTCAAGAAACGTCTAGTCCAAGAGTGGAATCATGTGCCTACAACAACGCGACTGTCATGGAAATGGCACAGGCTCTCAAATAAATAAAAGTTAAGTGGGAGGAAACGATAAAGAAGATTTGATTTTTTTTTTCTTGGATGGGATGGGAAAAGATCAGACAAGTCATGATGAAGGAAGTTCCATTAGAAAGCAGCCTTGACATTGAGAAGGCCACTCGATGTGTTGAGCCCTGGGTGTTACACGCAACTGAGGAGATGCTGAACACTGCACCTGAAACTAAGGACACACCATATGTTGGCTAATTGGATGTAAATAAAAAAGGAAGAAGGGGGCCTTGAACGATGGGATGGGGTTTGAAATTCTGACTGAGACGTAAATGTCCCTAATGATAAAGATATACAAGTTGTGTTTGTTTTCCCTTACTCCTGCTATAATTCGAGATTTTATTTGTGTTATAATGGTACATTCCAAGTTTTGACTGTAGAACACAGAGTATGGAAATATTTAGAGGAGAGGGAAAAATTCCTTTTATTTACCCATTTGGGTGTTAGAGCTCATCGTCACAGAAAACAATATTTAAAATTACTTTTACATTTTAAAATGATTACCTATTTGTTATGCTATCAACTGCTCAGTAGCAAGCCCTGCATTAGGTATTGAGAGAGAGAATAATATGCAGATATGACAGAAAGCATTAGGGAATCGGTAGGTATCTAAAAAACTTAGGTGTTATTTTTGGTGCTCTTCAAAATTAGGTGCAAGAGAGAAAATCATTTTGCAATTATCATTTTCAAAGGCTGTAAGTGTTCTTCCTTTCCAAGCTGCTTTTGAGTTCTTTGTTACCTCTCCATGCTCTGTTTTAGGCGGTGTTCTAAATTCATTTCCCCCTGAACAGAGTCTTCTTCTCAGGCAGGTTTACTTGTACACCAATTAAATGTAAAAAGTAGAGTATCCTGTCCAGGCTGCAGAAATCCACATTACTTTTGTCTTAATTGTTTTGTATTCACATACAATTAAGTTCAATAGACATCGGTGCACCTATTAAAGCTCGCTTTAAAGTCATTATAATATAGCTTTTCAATTGCTTCTGTAATTTGAATGCAAGCTTTTATACTCGATCATGTATTAAATACACCCCTCTGGTTTCCTGGCTTTCGGCTACTTTGGCAGAACAGGTGGCCAGGAGCAAAGCCCAAATGCTGCCATTTTGGTGACCAATTGGTTACACAAAGAAATGAAATGACTACTCCCTGGCGAGTGAGATGTTATAATAAATACGGAAGTTGAATGAGTCCGTTTAACAGATCCTTTTCTAAAGTAAACTTTTAAATTGGAAATAATTTGAATTTTGCAAAAGTTTCAAAGACAGTTCAGAGAATTCTTATATACCTTTCACCTAGTTTCCACAATTATTCACATCTTATGCTACAATGGTGTATTTGTCACAACAAAGAAGTCAACAGTGGTTTATTACTGCCAGCTAAACTCCAGATCTCATGAGTTTTTTCTAAATGTCTTTTTTCTGTTCCAAGGTCCAATCCAGGACACCACACGTGTTTAGTCATGTCTCTCCAGTCTCCTCTGGTCTGTGACAGCTTCTCAGTTGTTCCTTGTTTATCGTGACCTTTGAAAGACTTAGGAGTATCCAGGTATCCTATGGAATGACCCCCAGTCCTGGTTTGTCTCTTGTTTTCTTCATGGGATTACAGGATTTTGGAAAGAATGGGTGAAGTGCTCCTCTCATCACATTCTATTAGGAGGGACGTGGTATCTACATGACATCATAGGCTTCTTAGCCTTCATCACTTGGTTAAAGTAGTGGTTCTTATGTTTCTTCATTGTAAAGGCAATATTTTCCCTTTCCATCTACCCTACCCTCAAGGTTGAAGGGAGAGGAGGGCAACTGAGCCTCACCTTGTGGAAGAGAAGGTATCTACATATATTACTTTAATTTTTTTCTGAAAATATTTGGTCCTTCTTATTTATTTATTCATTCATTCAATTATTTATTTATATCAGTGTGGACTCATGGATAACTTTGGGTTATAACTCAATGATATATTATTTGTTTTGTTGCTCAAACTCTAGTTTGCTCTAGTCCCTTGGGTATGCCACTATCCTGTATGTATGTATGTATGAAACTCTGTGTGTGTGTGTGTGTGTGTGTGTGTGTGTGTGTGTGTGTGTGTATACTTTACCTTTTGGTACTCCAAGGCACTCTAGGCATACCTTGCACGTTCCCTTCTTCAGCCCCCAAACTGACAATTTCCCTGAGGAGCTCTGACTAACAGATTCCTTTAGCCTATTAATGAAAAGAAAAACAAATTCTCTTTTCAAACTATGGTATCATCATTTGATAGGGACATTATTTTTAAACTTTCTAGAAGTTAAAGGACTTTCAAGAATTTGTGAACGTGAATTTGCATTTGCTGAGATACTATAAAATTTTATTAATTCCTGTTTTTCTTAGGCCATAATGATACAAAATATAAAATATTTCTTATCCTTTCAGGACTTCTTTAACAATAAATACTTCTAAAGAAGCTCTAAAGGAGTGCAAATGAGATATTTGATCACATTTCAGTTTTTATACAATTTCTCTTTAACGCATATACCTCAAAGGTTAATGCATCAGTCAGGATATGCCAAGTTATGCTGCAGTGACAGGAAACCCCAGATCCCAGTGGTTTAAGACAGCAGTGGTTTATTGCAGGATCCATGTCCACCTTGGGTGAGTAAGAGGCTCTGCTTCAAGGCATCCCCCAAAGGCTCCAGGTTGGACAAGTCTCTACTGTCTGGATTGAAATTTGTCATGTTGACGGAGGAAGAGGACATGCTTGTGACCAGAAGTGAAACAAGTTACTTCTCAAGTATCATTATCCAAAGCGAGACACCTAGCCATGCCCATCGTGCTGTGTGTCTTGAAGGAAGAGAACTAGAAATACCAACAGACAGCTCTAATGACTGCTGCACTTGGGCACGTGGGTACTGCTAGGTGACCCACCTCTTCCTAAGCTTTCCATACAAATAGGATCCACTGGACCTCCCATTCCGGAAGGAAGGGAGTCCTTTATCTTTCCCTAGTATTTCTAAAGCCGTCTAAGGGGCCCACATTTTCTTGGTTGTCACTTGTGACCTATCACTATAAACTACTTCTTCAACTCCAAAATCACGGTGTGCTTTTGAAATTATTCTACCACCAACACAATGGTCATTGAGAAGAGTACTGCTCAGAGAAAGCTGCACCGCTCTCATCAATTTACCCCAGGTATAGACACCGTCCACTACCCTAATTATGAAAAATAAATCTAGAACTGGATGAAGGTGACTATTAAGGTTTACTGAGAAACTTTGGCACGAACTTGATAGATGGTAAAATTAGATGTCCATCATTTTTAATTACCCACAATCTTTCCAGAGACAAACACAATCAACATGCTACCATATTTCCTTACTCTATTACCCTATTTCTTCCGTAGGTACCTATTTTAATAATATAACTTTGGATTCTGCCTTATCTCCTAACATTAAAATGTTCTATGTCATTACACAATTTTTAAGGATCTTGCTTTAACAATTCCATAATATTTTATCATATGGAGAGTCCACAATTTATTTAGGTCATTCCTATGGTGGACATATCCTTATACTGTGAACATCTATTTTTATACTGAAATAAAGTACTCTGTGATAGACAATTTTGTAAATACATATTTATGCATATCTCTGGTTAATCTCGTACCATAAATTCTTGGAAGAGGAGCTACTGAGTCAGAGGATTACCATTTTAGGCTCTTACTACTTACTGTTAAATTGTTTATCAAGGAGATTGATTTCAGTATATGTTCTCACCAGCAGAATGTGTGACTGGTCCTGATCAACATTGAATAATCTTGGGAGGATAGTTTTTAATTCTCATTTGAACAACAAACAAATCCTATCAGGAGAAATGAAAAAAAAAAAAAAAAAAAAAACAGAAATGGCCAAGGGTAGATTTTGAGTTAATGTAGTATCATCTCATATTTTAATTGAAGAGCAGTAGGACATCTGTGTGGCTGATGAATAGTTATGATAAATATTAAACAATACTTTGGTTATAACAGACCTAATGTGAAAATAGCAACCTTTATAAAGTCCTTGTGATCTCATTACCTGTCTCGTTACTGACATGCTGGTTTTAATAACTTGTTTCTCAAACATGAAAAGGCCTTATTTGTATGGTTTATTTGTTTTTAGAGGAAAACATGCTTTTGTGTAATTAAAAACTGAGAAAAGTTCCACAAAGGAACATAAGAACACCATAAATCAGTAATTTAAATCTGATACAAAGTCTTGGACTTGGAAAAATAATAAAGTTCAAGATAATGGAAATGTACTCATCAGTTTCTCAAAAAAATTAGTCCACATGAATGAACTAAAACCATTAGAATTAAGGTGGAAGAGTTAAATTTTACACTTTCTGTAAAGGACGAGATTTCCATGCATAATCGCCACCATGGAAATCATCTCTGAAAATTAATAATGATGATTTACTCTCTGTTTATAAGACTTGGAAACAATTTCAAGTTCCTATAAGGGTCATGATTCATAGGACAAGATTGAAACCAGAAGTAGGAGTGACTTATATGATTCCCACATACAGGCTAGATCCATAGATTTCTGCGGCTTACTTACAATGCCCTATAGCTTGTGTGAAAATCACCTACAAATACAAAGAAACACGTACATATACACATAGCTGTTAAAACAAAACTGGATAACATAATGTAACCGCAAAATCCACAGTTCCTAAAAACCAAGACAACTCCAATTATTTAACCACAGAAATACAGAATAATTTAACCACAGTATACAATGCATATAACCAGAAATATTAATTTAATATGCATATTCACAATAGTTGGTATCATAAAAAGGTGAGAATATTTCTTTTTAAAAAATATTTATTTATTTGAGAGAAAGAGTGTGTGTGAGCAGGGGGAGGGGTAGAGGGAGATTGAAAGGGAGAGAGAATCTCCAGCAGACTCCCCACACGAGTACAGAGCCACTACACGGGGCTCAATCTCATGACCCTGAGATCGTGATCGGAGATGAAACCAAGAGTCAGACTCTTAACCGGCTGAACCACCCAGGTGCCCACATGGTAACATTTCTTACCTTCCCAACCCAACTGTCTAAAAGATTACCTACTACATTGACCCCAGATTTGGCAGACCACATTATTTACTATAGTGGCATATGTCTGGCTACCTTGGTTCGTCCCTGTGCCTGTCCTTCTGTGATGTGACATTTTTTAAGCTACTTTCAAAAACTTTGAGGAGTCAATGCTTTTATTAAAATACAATAATTCAGTTAAGTACAATAGCAATGCCAAATAAATTTGTTTTACCATAAACATCTTATCCTGCCTAAAGGGAAATAGTTGGTGAGGAAAACATTAAAAAAGACAAATGGTACCAGTGCAGTGCGATCTCAGATTATCTCTGTGTCATTGTTTTGGTGTCTCAAAAACAGGTGAATATAGAAAGGGGGGGGTGACTTTCAAGCTGGTCATATTTGTGTTGAATGATAACTACATAACGTCTTCTAGCCAGTGTCATATCTTGTTTAGCTGCGTGCTTTTAACAGACGCTAGTTAAATGGCTGGCAAAGTGGACGGTGTGCCAGCGATCTATTGCTGGGGGGCAATTGTACCACAAACTTAATGGCTTTAAAACAACACACATTTATCATCACAGTTTTCTGTGAGCTACGAAGAACCTGGGCACAAGTTCCTGGTTCTTTGCGTCAGGTTCTCACAAGGTTTCCCTGGAGGTGTTGGCTGGGGCTGTGGTCTCATCTGAGGCTTGACTGGGGGAGGATCCACTTCCCAGCTCACATTGTTTTTGACAGAATTCAGTTCCTTGAGGTTGTGGGACTCAGGAGATTATTACATTGAAGGTGTCAGCTGGAGGTCCTTGCAAGCTGGAGACTGCCTTCAGCTCCTAGAGACTGCCCCTAGTTCCTTGCCATGTGGGGTTTTGCAACTTGGTTATTTGCTTCTTCATTTTTTTATGAAGATTTATTTATTTATTTGAGGGAGAGAGAGAGGGAGAGAGAGAGGAAGCAGGGGAGATGAGCAGAGGGATAGAAAGAATCCTCAAACAGACTCTCCATGAGCACAGAGCCTGATGCAGGGTTCAATCCCAGGACCCTGAGATCATGACCTGAGCTGAAATCAAGTCAGTCACTTAACCGACTGAACCACCCAGGCGCCTGGTTATTTGCTTCTTCAAAGCCAGCAAGGGAAAGAGAAACTCCAGCAAGATGGATGATACAGTTTCATGTAATGTAATCATATAATCACGTACATGTAATCCCATTCCCAAATGTTCTACCATCTTTAATGTATTCTGTTGGTATTAGCAACAAGTCACAGGTCCAGCCCACACTCAAAAGGAGGGGATCAAACTAGGATGTAAAAACCATGAGCCAGTAATCATGGGGGCCACCTGAAGAGTCTCCACTACAGCAGGGCATTCAGGTATAAAGTGATGACTTTCAACATGAATGCCTATAGACTTTTTGGAAAGGAAATTAAAATATATGTACCTTTCCAATGGCGCATTTTCGTTTGCTGTGTAAAGTGGCTAACAGTGTCCTTTTATTACGAATTTTGTATTTATAATCTACATATTTGTCACAACATTGGCCATGTAGAAATTAGAGACTGATTTTCCCAGGCTGTGGTCGCTTCTCTAGGAAATACCTGATGGTCTAACGCGATGTCAGTTATGAACTGTGATATCAATAGTAGGAGTAGCAGGAATAATGGTAACACGTAATAATAGTTTGCTTGTTGAATATCAACTGTATGTCAGGCACTGGGCCAAATATACATTCCTGCATATAAGCTCCATCCCGCAAGGACCGACACACACATGGGCTTGGGTTGACCATATGACTCTAACCCTCAGCCACACTCGATTGGCCCAGGGGGCCACTGTGTGTCTTCTCACAACACTGTGGAACTGCCTGGAAAGGGTGGGCTGCCTCCTCATATTTTCCCTGGACTTTTCAGCACAACAAAGGGAATATGGCACTTAATGAGAGCTGAGGCTTAAAAGCTACCCTGAGAGACATGACAAGTCAGGAAGCAGAACTTATAAGTAAAATGAAGAAACAGAAACTGAGGAAACAGAATGTCGTACTTATTTGTTCAACAAATATTGACCAAGTGTTTAAAAATGTGCCAGGCACTTTGCCGGATGTTAGGAGTTTAAAAGTAGACAAGATAGACAGGTCCTAGTCCTCACAGAGCTTAGTTCTATCAGGGAAGTTATAAATCAAGATCAAAAATTAAAATAGAACTATTGATGTCATCTGTGAAAGCAACATACCCACCTGCCCTATGACCCAGCAATTCCATATCTAGCTGTGTACCCAACAGCAGAGATGAGTTCTTATGACCACCAAAAGGTGTGCGCAGTTTTATTCATAATAGTCACAACCTGGAAATAGCCCAAATGTCCCCCCAAAATAGAATGAATAAATAAGCGTTTTTAAAAATCACCTAATGGACTATAATCATAAGAAAAAAGAACAAATTATTTCACACACAACAACATGATGAAGCTTAAAGTGTTCTGTTGAGTGAAAGGGACCACACCTAACAGAGTACATGCTGTGTGATTATATTTCTATGCGGCTCAAGAACAGGGAAAACCAACCAGTGACTGAGAGAAGGCAGAATAGCGACTGGCTCTGGAAATGGGAAGAAGGCATTGTGAGGATTGACTTGGAAAGAATATAGGGAAATCTGGAATTGTAGTAATGTTCTATTTCTTGATCTGTGTAGTAGTGACATAAGTAGGCTATACTTATCCATCAAGCTATACTTATCCACACTTAAAATTAGTGCACTTTACTGTATGTTATAATGCAATAAAAAGTGGAGCAGATAAAAATGATCACAAACTGCTTTCTGAAGGCAATACTATTAAGGCTGAAATGGGGAAACACCATGGAGCGATGGCCTGCTTTTGGTAGAGTGGTCAGCGTGGTCAGCATGGGTCTCTGTGCAGGTGTCGTTTGAAGGGGCTCGCCGTGGGGAGATCAGGTGGGAGAGCAGTCTGGGCAGAGGGCACTGCAAGTGCAAAGGCCTTGAGGCAAGAATGAGCTAAGCATGAAGAATACAGCTCAAAATGAATGTATCAACAGTGACCTGATATGAGATAGAGAAGCAGGCAGAGATGGGATCTCTCAGGGCCATGAAGGCTGCCATAAGGAATGTAGCTTTACCCTAAGTGCACGGGGAAAGCACTGTAGGACTTTCAGCAGGAAAGTGAAACGAGCTCATTTACAGTTCAAGAAATAGTCAGTCCAGGGGCGCCTGGGTGGCACAGCGGTTAAGCGTCTGCCTTCGGCTCAGGACGTGATCCTGGCATTGTGGGATCGAGCCCCACATTGGGCTCCTCTGCTGGGAGCCTGCTTCTTCCTCTCCCACTCCCCTTGCTTGTGTTCCCTCTCTCGCTAGCTGTCTCTATCTCTGTCGAATAAATAAATAAAATCTTAAAAAAAAAAAAAAAAGAAATAGTCAGTCTGAAAAATGAAGAGACCAGTGGTAAAAGGGTGAAAAATAAAGAGACCAAGAGTCGTGGGTTGTGGCAGGGACATGGAGATGGGGGGCCTGATAGAACATCAACAGAACTTGCCAGAAAATTGACGGTAGGTGATGGGTCTGGCTGGATTGGCTCTGTGACTGTGGCACCATCTTCTGAACGGTGGAAGACCAAGGAAGGATGGGGGTGGGGTAGGCAGGAAGCTGTAAAGCCACTTGGGACGTTTTCATTTCGAGACCTCTGGGCTCCAAGCGAAAGAAGAGTTGAAAGCATTAGCCTGGGGTTCCGCAGAGAGTCAGTGCCATTAAGATGATACGTTCATCCTTGGGGCTAGATGGGCTCACCCAGGGGTGTGTATCGGGGAGGAAGAGAGAAAAGGGAACCACGGAAGGGGAGGATGAGCTCGATCATGAAAGCATGAATGGTGTCATCTAAAAGGGGCCCAGAGCAAACCTCTTTGGGCGGAATCTGGGAAGGTCCTGGGATCTGACTCCCAATCTGAGACGCCCCCTCGTGGCTCTGGGTATAACCCCACCCACCCTCATCCTTCCCCATCCTTCTGAAAGTGCTGGTGTGAATACGCCTCTCGTTCTTACACTACAAGAGAATAACTTTCAAAAAACGCCTCACTCAAAGCTTCCACAGCTCCGAGGTATTAACGTGCCCATTTGACAGGTGAGAGAAGTTAGTTTAGAAGCGAAGCAATGTATCCTGTGTCAGAGAGCTATTAAATATCATGGCTTGCACTTGACATCAGGTGACTTCCAAAAGGGGTGTGCACCGAGCCGTAGAACGAAAGAAGCATCTGGTTACAGTTTATACTTTAAGTAAGGAAAGACTGTCCTCCCAAAATGGGATTACAAAAATCATTCTTGCATGGACACAGCTGGCCAAACAAAAAACCAACTTCTCAGGCTGTGCAGGCCACCTTCGCTCCGGTTTAGAAGGATCAAAAGGGGGGCGCCTGGGTGGCACAGCGGTTAAGCGTCTGCCTTCGGCTCAGGGCGTGATCCTGGCGTTCTGGGATCGAGCCCCACATCAGGCTCCTCCGCTGTGAGCCTGCTTCTTCCTCTCCCACTCCCCCTGCTTGTGTTCCCTCTCTCGCTGGCTGTCTCTATCTGTCAAATAAATAAATAAAATCTTAAAAAAAAAAAAAAAAGGATCAAAAGGACAAGAAAGTCCTTGAGTTTGGGCAGAAACAAAATCAGGCCTGGTTCCCGAGAGTTTTTAAAAATCACCTAATGGAATATATATAATCATAAGAAAAAAGAACAAATTATTTCACACACAACTACATGATGAAGCTTAAAGTGTTCCGTTGAGTGAAAAGGACCACACCTAACAGAGTACATGCTGTGTGATTTTATTTCTATGCGCCTCAAGAACAGGGAAACGGCAGAGCAACGGCCTGGCCTAAGGATGACAAGGAATGAACAGCAGAGTCCCCAGACCAGCCCTCCACCAAGGTGGTTCTGAGGGTCACCCCTGAAAGGCGTCTCTCCCGCTCCTTCCTGGGGACGAAACGGTGACTCATCTCAGCATCGGCCCCTTGCCCTAGAGAGATCGCTTTATGTAAATCTGGGTGGTGAACAGGACACAGTTCCTCTTGTGTATCCGATAACAATTCTCCAAGTCTTCCGTGAGCGTCATACATTCTCGAGTTGAGGAGCTCTGCGAGCTGTTTCGTCCGCCCTGAACTGAAGATAGTATTGTCAATGTGTGAGACCAGGCTGGGGGACAAAACCCAATAAGATATTCCCTAAAACGTGTGCTTTCTTAACGAGGCTTAATGCTGTCAAGTGCACTACATCTCACACACACACACACACACACACACACACGTTATGTGACACACTTTTTAGTGATTCTGATAAACGATGGGTTCCATTTTGTGAACTAGATTCTCCGTTTTGACCAAATCGACATCCGTACAGCAAGATTTAGGGGTGTTTCCCTTGATTATGTCTGATGCCCAATTCACATGAACTGCGTTTCCCTGTATTTTGAATTCTAAGAAAATCAAAACAAGAAAGGAGGTGCATTGTAACTTCCCTTTTTCCAGAACACGTCTCCTCTTTCCCATGTCACTGTTATTTCTCTTCCCCTTTCCCCCAGTACAGAATCGTCCTTTTCTCTCCACAGAGCCCTCCCTGGGCTACCCGCAGCCTGAGCTCCAGGCGTGGCTCTCCTGAGGCCGCCATAACGAAACGCCACAAACAACCAAAATGTATTCTCTCGTGGTTCTAGAGACCAGAAGTCCAAAATTCGGGGGATGGCAGGGCCGTGCTCGCTGGGAGGCTCTGAACCCCTCCTTGCCTCTTCCAGCTGCTGACGGTTGATGGCGATTCCTGGTGTTCTGTGTCCTACAGCTGCTTACTCCCATCTCTGTCCATGGGGTCACACGGAGTCCTCCCTGTGTCTGTGTCCAGAGCTTCCTCTTCTCATAAGACACAAGTCATACTTGGATGAGGGCCCACTTTAACGATGCTGTCTTAATTTGATTACATCTGTGAAGGCCCTATTTCCAAATAAGGTCTCGTTCGCAAGTACCAGGGGTTAGGGCTTCACCATATCATTCGGGGGACACAGTTTAACTCCTGACACCCTGTGCCACTTATGTTTTACTTGTAGTATGACTTCAAGTCCCAAATGAGTTCACGTCCCAAAGGAAATGTGGCTAACAATTTCCTTAGTAAGCCACATATTGAAGGCCTTATAAATAAAGTTCCCCCAAGGACAGTTCATCACAAGAATTACCTTTTCAAAATAAAATGTCAGTACTTTAAGAAACCTTAGCATTACCGTGCATGCTTACATGTACAAACACACAGTTCCTCTCTCTCTTTCTCTCCCCCCTCCCTTTCTGTCTCCCCCCATTATTTACTTCCTTTTTAGGGCTTTAATAATAAACTATAATACACATCTTGAATTATCATCCATTCAAGAAGAAATTTTATTCTGGTTTTGCTCTTTTCCATTTAAAATAAAACAAAGAAAGAAACTAAAATGTCAGGCCAATGAGATCAGCTTATTGTAACCCCTCCTTATTGTCCCTTCTGGCCTCCCTTTGAGCCCTCCCAATCTGAAGACCAGAAACTTTGTAGGATTCAGTATTTTGTTGGCAGAATGGTGTATTGATTAAGAGCGTGAGCTTTGAAGAAATTACAGTTGGGTTCTCACTGACTCATGATATGTTCTGGGTTCTGTGACTCAGCCCCCCAAAGGATGGTTGTAGAGATGATAGGAGGTGATACATGGAAAGTACTTAGCCCATGGCCCGAAGCCTAATAGCTGCTCAATTAACACTAGCTGGTTATCAAGCAACATATATGTGATGTGCTAATGGACCACTAGCCATAACTTTGGAAATACTATCTATAGGTGTTATAAAAGGAATTCTGTAATTATGTTTAAAATCTTTTTTTTTTTAAAAATGATGCCTTAAATTTTTTGAGTAGGAAAAGGTTTGGGAGCTTGTATTTAAAGAGTTTCTGGAAATGAGCACATTTGTTTGTTTGTTTGTTTGTTTTATAAGTCCTCAAAAGCTATAGACCTTGATTTGGGTAGGACAGTCTAGTTTATGACACACAAGCAGCTTTGATATTACTCTTACCACCAGGAGACTCCCCTTGGCCCAGAACGAGTGCAGGATTTGGAGGCAAACAGACGTGAATTTGCATGTGACGTTGGGCAATCACTGACCATTTCTAAGACTCAGTTTCCTCATCTTAAAACTAGAATTGTTAAGAGCTGAGAAGACTGGAGCTTCAATGCTATGACTCAGATTTTCAGAAAAATAGAATGTTCCTTATTTTCCATAACTGATCTCATTGTCTTTTGGAGCTTCCCTATTCCCCCATGAAAGGGGAAGAAGAAAACTCAAACTGGTCAGTATGATTTATCCTAGTCTCTTCAGGTTTAAAACACTCTCTTTCAGATTAACTAAGTTATTTCTGAATAACTTCAGTCAACTTGGGATTTCTCCCAGGCCCATCAAAACCCTCAGTGGACTTCCACCTCATCCAGGTACCAGGGTGCTTCAAAGTGGTGGATGCTGGGACCATATTGAGTCCATGGGCTGCCTCATGGGTCCTTTCTGGCCTACGAAAGAAGCCTGGCACACAAAGTCACACGCCGTAGGACTCCACTTATATGGAATGCCCAGAATGGGTAAATCCATAGAAAGAAAGTAAATTAGTGATTGATAGGGGTTAGGAGAAAGTAAATGGGGAGTGACTGCTAAGGGACATGGCATCTCTTTGGGAGGTGATGGACATGTTTTGGAACTCGATAGTGGTGATGTTTGCACAATTTCATGAATGTCTTAAATAGCACTGGATTGTATATTTTATAAGAGCAAATTTTTGATATGTGAATTTAACTCAATTTTTTAAAAATCACTCATGATCAGAGTTATACTTGCTTTCTTTTACTGTATTATTAGTTCTTGTGTGAATATTTTATTACACTTGGAGTTCACTTTCCATAGAAAAAAATCAGTTGCTCATATTTATGCGGGTTTATTTCTGGATTTTCTACGCTGTCACATTGATCTGTATGTCTGTCTCTCACTGTCCTGACACCGCACTACCTTAATTCCTGCAGCTGTGTAGTAAGCCTTACTTACCATCAAATACTGACCCCTCCCACTTTAATATCCTCTGTCAGGTTTAGCTATTGTAGGGCTTGTGCCCTCCCATGTAAATTTAAATTTCAGAATAAGTTTGTCTATATCTACAAAAACCTTGCTGGATTTTGATAGGAATGACATTAACTATCTAAATCCATTTGAGGAGAATTGACATCTTTACTATGTTGCGTCTTTTAATCCGTGGCCACAGTACGTCTCTCTATTAATTTAAGTATCATTTAATTTCTTTTATCAGCATTTTGCAACTTTCAGCTCAGATCCTATGCATGTTCTGTCAGATTTATAACTAAATATTTCATTTTCTTTGACATGACTGTAAATGGCACTGTTTTTTTTAAATTTCAATTTCCACGTGTTCATTTTTGGTATATAAAATACTCCGTTGGTTTTTGTATATTGATTATGTATCCAGCAACCTTGCTTAATTCACTTCTCAGTTCTGGGAGTTTTTCTTTCTTTGCTTTTCTTTTTTCTTTTATAGATTCCTTGAGCTCATCTGTGTAGACAGCCACATTACTTGCAAACAGGGACAGTTCTATTTCTTCCTTTCCAATCCACAGGCCTTTTCTTTATTTTCTTTGCCTTATTGCAGTAACTAGAACTTCCAGTACTACGCGAAATCAGAGTGGTGAGAACAGACATCCTTACGTTGTTCCCAACATTAGAGAGAAAGCATTCAGTCTTTCACTATTCAATATGATATTATGCAGGAGCCATTTTTAATCAGATCTTAGGCAACAGCATGTTGCTCCCATGCCATGCTGAATATCAGGCTTTTCTCAGGAAGTTTATGTTTTTCTGGAACATGGCCTTAGAAGTAAAAAGAAGGCACCTTCCTTGGGGGAAATTCCCTCAAATTTTTCTGATTGTTTCAAACACCACGTTCCTACCTCATGTCTCCATCCTGAGAAGCAGGAGGACGTGGGCCCACTTACCAGTTATTTTCTCTCTCCTCTTTGTTCCCCACAGAAGAGACCAGAAGACCTTCCCTCCTTCCTGAAAACTCTAAGGAATGGGGCTTCTTTTACCTCACACCTTTCTGATCACTGGAGGGCAGCAGGCTTCAAAGTGTGATATGTAGATGCCTCAGGGCTCTGAGACCCTTTTGGAGGGGGGGTCCATGAAGAGTTACATTATCTTCATAAATACTAAGATATTGTTTCTCTTTTAAAAAAATATATAGACATTTTCATTAATGTGGCAAAAACAGTTGTGGATAAAATTGCTGACATTTCAACAACAATCAAGTCAGTGGCACCAAACTCCACTTAGTGTTCATTGTATTCTTTACCACCATCTGCTCAGTACAAAGAAAAAGTCAACTTAATTTAACAGTGACCTTGATGAAGCAATACACATTTTGCTTTATTAATGCTAATCCTTGAGTACACATGTTTTTAATATTTTATGTAACAAGACAGGAAGTACGTATAAAACACTTCTGCTACTTCCTGGACCACAGTGGTTGTCCCAAGGGCCAGCAACAAACTGTGAGCATCCTGAACGAGCCTCTTCTTCATGAGACACCACTTTCACTTGAAAGACTGACAGATAAATGATGGCCCTTCAGACTCGAGTATTTGGAAGACATTTTCTCAAAAATGAACAGGTGAGACTGTCAGTCAAGAAAAACAACTGAGAATATTTGTTGCCAATGATTTCATTGGAGCTTTCAAGGGAACATTCGAATTTTAGAAATCTTGTATCCACTACTATGTACTTGTTTCTCATTACTTTAATACATTTCTGCTGGGGATGGGTAATCTTAACAAATGACTTTACATTTTTAATTAATTTATTTTTTAAAAAGGATTGAAGTTTTTAAAGCAATCTCTACACTCAATATTGGGCTGGAATTGATAACACCAAGAGTAAGACTCACATGCTCTACTGACTAAGCCAGCCAGGCGCCCCCAGCAAATGCGATTTTTTAGTATTAAGTAAGGAAACGTGTCCATATTTGGAAGATCTGCATAACTTAGGCAACTAATATTTTTCAAATGACCAATGCACAATGTTACAAAAATAGACATGAGTCAAATGAGTAAAATATCTATTCAAAGTGCAAGATGGATTGATTAATTTTAATATAACAGAGAATGAAAAAAATTATTGATAGGGTTTCGGATTCCATACTGTAACCAAACTGTGAGAAACTGTAGAAGTCCACAATAATCTGAGATGGTTATTAACATACTCTTGACTTTTTAAGCTGTGTGTATAAGAACTAGGAAGATCAGGGGCGCCTGGGTGGCACAGCGGTTAAGCGTCTGCCTTCGGCTCAGGGCGTGATCCCGGCGTTCCGGGATCGAGTCCCACATCGGGCTCCTCGGCTAGGAGCCTGCTTCTTCCTCTCCCACTCCCCCTGCTTGTGTTCCCTCTCTCGCTGGCTGTCTCTGTCTCTGTCGAATAAATAAATAAAATCTTAAAAAAAAAAAAAAAAAGAACTAGGAAGATCAGTAGGGGAAGAAAGGGATAAAGAAAGGGGGGTAATCAGAAGGGGGAATGAACCATGAGATACTATGGACTCTGAGAAACAAACTGAGGGCCTCAGAGGGGAGGGGGGTGGGGGAATGGGATAGACTGGTGATGGTTAGTAAGCAGGGCACGTATTGCACGGTGCACTGGGTGTTACATGCAACTAGTGAATCATCGAACTTTACATCAGAAACCAGGGATGTACTGTATGGTGACTAACATAATATAATAAAAAAAAAACATTAAAAAATAAGTAAATAAATAAATAAATAAATAAATAAATAAATAAATAAACCGTGTGTATATGTGAGGCTGCATTTTCTTCATATTCTTCAGTCAAAACAATGTATTGAAACAGACTGAATGCAGAAGATATGAAAATTTAACTGTCTTGTATTAAACTAGACATTAACAGGATTGGCAAAAATGTAAAAAAAAATCACTTTTTGTTTTGGACAATATAATTATTTTCATAACAATATTTATGTTAACATGTAATGGGTTTAATATGTTATTTTTAAATGAATTAATAAACATTCTTAAAAGTCTCAATTTTAATTTACAAATATGATTACTATTGACACAGCTGACATAACAAACCCCTTTTTGGAGGTTGCACTGATTTTCAACAGTAAAAAGGGGTTCTGAGACCAGGAGTTTTAAGAACCTACTGGTCATTCTCATTCCAGCCACATTTCTCATTTCTTTGAAAGGGAAGATCTGAGTATTTATCAAATTCTCTTCGTTCTCCACAAGCCTTGCTTCAAGACTGTTGTCTCACCCCAGCTCAACAAACTTAGTTTGCTTCACAACGCGGAACAAAATTGTCTTTGTTTTAGGTAGTATCTGCCTTCACCTAAAGTAATAGATGTCTGATTCACTCTGGAGGGAAGCTTCAGGGAAAACTGATTTGCAAAGAATAATAATAAAAAAAAAAAAGGACATTGCTTTACTATATCAAAAATACGATTCTGGTTACGTGAGTATTAAATGGGGTTTGTATCTTTAGTAACTGGCAGGGTACCTTGTAGAGGGTAGCTATTCAATTCTTGCACATCCACTCTCCAGGCTTCTTTCCCCAAACAAGATACAGCTCTAAATCCGAGCGAGCAAAACGTCATTGAAGTTTTCCCAGCGCACAATTTTATGCACTAAAAGTGGCATTTCCTGAATCACTTCTGGAGAAATAGTGGTTAAGTAATGAAACATACAAGGTACTTAGCAGGTGAAGTACTAGCTAAGAACACAAACGTCGTGAGAATGCAAACACTATTTTATAGGCCTCAGAACAATTGTTCTCAACTTTGGTTATGCATTGACGACATCTAGGGAGCTTTTAAAAAGTGCCAGTACCTGGGCTCTCCTCCAAGACGTTCTGCTTTAAGTGGCCTAAGGTGTGGTCTGAACATCAGTATTCCTAAAATTTCCCTGCTGGGATTTAACGGGCAGCCAAAGTGCAGAAACAGGGACCCAAACTTTAGGGCTTCAAATAGGCTCCCCGATACTTATGTATTTGTTCGTTTGTTCAGTGCATTTACTGAGCACCTACTATGTTTCCAGTACTCACCAAGGTGCTAGGATATAGCAATAAACAAAACAAAGCATCAGCTCTCATGAGACTAATGTTCTAATAAAGGACAGACAGAAACTATGTACATAAACACATAAGCAACATTATGTCACTGGTGGTAAGAGCTCTGAAGAGAAGTAAAGCCAGGGAAGGGAACAAAGAGAGTACGTGGGTGAGCTTTTAAAGATAGGACCATTCAGAAGTCCTCTCTGACAAAGTGGCCTGAAGACACCGAAAAAACTGAAGGAAGCAAGGAAGAGATCCGTGCGGCTACCTGAGGAGGGCCGTGCCAGGCAGAAGAAGAGAAAGTTCTGAGCTCTGAGGTGGGGGAATGCTTGGTACACTCCAGGTATGAGAAGGAAGCATGCCTGGAACAGTGGTTGGGAGCAAAGCAGAGGAGCTGGGCCCAGAGAGGCCTTGGTAAGGACTTCGCATCTCATTTCAAATGAGGCACTAGGGCGCCAGGGAGTTCTAAGCAGAGTGGTGACACTTTCTGATAAATGCTTTAAAAGGTCACTTGGAAAGAGATCGTCGGAAGCAGCAGGTGAGGGCGGAAGCAAGGAGATGAGTTAAGAGACTCCTAAAGCATTCCAGGTGAGATAGGATGGGACGTGAGCCAACATGGGAGGGCAATGACGAGATGGGGTAACTGGGTGATGGACATTGGGGAGGGTATGTGTTATAATGAGCACTGGGTGCTATATAAGACTGATGAATCACAGATCTGTACCCCTGAAACAAATAATACATTATATATTGGAGGGGCAGTCCAACATGCAGTGCTGGGGGCAGCTGGCAGCGTCAGATTTGGGAGTGAGGCATGGTGGAAAGTTGAGGATGATCCGAAGGCTTTCTGCCAGAGCACACATCTGGTCCTTGCAACAATTCCATAAGGTGGTTGAAAAAGCACGTTCTGCAATTGACGAATGAGAAACGGAGGCCGGACGGAGGCTAAGTGGATAGAAACGATAGAAGATAGCTACACCCGCTCACCCCCTGCCAGCTCGTTGGGCTGCAGGTCCGGTACTCCTACTTTGTCCAGTTGTGAGACTGCAGTGATGTAGAAAAGTAAATCCCACTTTCATGAAGTCTATCGTCTAGCTGTGGGGTCAGGGCCTAGAGGTAAATACTGTTGTAACTGACATGGGGTTAACTACCCTCTCACGATCTGAGATGATCCCAGGTGAGCTGGGAGAGCTGGGGTAAGAAGAATCTAGGACAAGGCAGTGTCAATGAAATGGCTTCAGTGAAAAGCATCATTACTCAAAGCGTAAAGCTAGAACCTGAGACACGTACGCATCAGGTCCAGACTTCAAGGATAAATCTCTTTGGTTGGACCAGAGGGTTTCGAATGTGTGTAGGGGAAGGTAGGGATAGGGAAGTCAAGGAGTTGAACATGAGGTTGAAAAGATCATTTGGGACCAGATTATAGGAAGCATTAAATGCCCACCTAACAGGGAGTGAGCCCATAGCCTCTTACTAGAGATAGTAGAGATTAGAAAAATAGGAATGTGATTTCAAGGTGATCGTTAAGCTTATTAGGAAAGCAATGATAAAATCTTCAGGAAAACAGGTCAAGAATATAGCTCTAATTTAATAACAAGCTGGATTAATCAGCTAGTCCTTAGAAGAAGTTTCATAATCCCGAGAGCCTTTGAACTTGATGGGTAATTATTGTCAATAAGAACAGACATCCTTTTGAAATTATAAGCCATTAAAAGAAGGTGCAAAAGCAGTTGAGTGGCTTTCATTTGTACAAAACAGCAAAACAGCTTCAGGCCAAATGTGTGTCTGACTGGGGAGAGGCTGGAAGCTGAGCTGTATTTGCCCACCCGGCTCCAGAACATTTTCATTTGTTTTGTGGGTGTAGCCAAGACGGGAACAACTGGGAAAATATTTGAATGGCAAAACTCTCTCAATAAAGCCTGACTGGTTTGGGGAGTTTGGAGGGTGTGTTCTCAATATAAATTGGGGGTATTTAGTTAGGTCTTCAATTCATCATAACATCACCTAGAGTATTGAGCAAAGAGAATGAACCAGGAAAACGATCTAGACTTTCCAGGGTGTTTTTTGTCCCAAGAGAGAACAATATTTTAAAATCAAAACTGTGTACTACTTAAGAAAACTGCAGCCACCCTGAATATGCTTAAAAGAGAAAAAGTATGAAACTGATTCTCCTTGGGCTTTTAAAATATATGAATCTACTTGATACCTTTTCTGTTGCGTTAGAGGAATAGTCACCATGAGTAATATGGTTTAGAATTGGAACTGTCGTTAACAGTTTAGACATGTTGGGAGACAAAGAAGATGAGTTCAATGGGGTAAAGAGTTGGTGTGGAGTGAAAAAGAACCGGTCCAACAATTTTGACACCTGCCTTTTCCAATACGCTTGGGTAATACGATTGCATGTTAAATGTGTGTACATCTTCAGCTATCCAAGGGGAGGCTTAAAGTAAAAAAACAAAAACAAAATCAAAAATAAAAACACGAAATCAAAGAGGTAGGGTGAGAAACCTCAGAAAAACAAAACAAAAACAGGAGAAAAGAAAAAATTACCATCGAACTAAATAAGCATAAGATGGAGCAGAAATATCGAGACGTCGGGGTGTGAGATGAGGTGGGGGATCGGTTTCCAATTGCCAAAGAGGATTGGTTACAACCTCCTGGTGAATCCAAACTCCAGGTAAAAGGGAAGCTGCAGGAGTGCTTGGACCCAAGTGTGATGTGTGGGATGGGAGTGGGTGGCTTTGCTCTTTGCCTCCGTGTACGTGGCATGGCGCTTCCAGATGGTTTTGAGGAAGAATGACCGATCCAACGATGTGTTTGTCCTCTACAAACACCTTCCATCTGGGGTGGTCAGAGAAAAACAGACTAAATTGTAGCCTGGGTGGAGGAGGAAGTGTAAGCAGGAAGGGGAGGGAGGTACAGACCCACCCCACTCATCTTGTGGCTGCTGTGGAATCTGGAAAGATTTTTAGTTGTGGAAGGACTCCACCACTCACTTGTGAGGTGACTGTGGGCAAACAACTACATCCTCCTTTCCCTTTAGCCACGTTTCTAAATGTGAGTGATTATTACCTCACGCTTCTCTGTGTTTCGCTTTGTTTTATTTTATTGGCATAGAAGTGTGAAAGCTTTATGCAAGGGAGTGTGAGTTAATCCTATTCAAAATCAAAGCCCCACACATGTGGGAGGTACTGTGATTATTTTTATTGGTGGTGGTTTGGGCGGGGAGAAGTGAGGATGGGCCATAAATCATCCCCGGGACCGGTTTGCCTTTCCTCATGCCTGTACCCCGGCAGTGGTGAGGGGGCAAATGGTTTTTGTCCTCTGATTTTCACTGTGAAGGTCCAGGGGGTGAAGGATGCTAGGGAGATGGAAATCTCCTCAGAACATTTCTAGGTGAGCTGCCCGTCATCTGGCCCTCTGACCTAGCCACCAGGACTTAAAAATCATTATTGTTAATGTTCAATGGAGAAAGTGGTCTACGTCTTCTGCGTCTCAATCACAAATTGCTGTGATACTTCCTATTCTTAAAACTCACAGTGTTATAATAATATGAGAGACTTCACGTTGTTTCTTTGCATTTCTGACAGAACCAAATGATAACTTTACATAAACTGCACATAAAGGATTTTGCTTTGACATAAGGAATAGTTTCTTGGTGTTTTGGTTGAAGACCCTACAGTGGGTTCCTAAGAAAGGTGGCTTATCTGTTCAGAAAATATAGAAAAAAGAGGGCAAACTTCTGCTTAATGTTAAGAAGACAGATTCTATTTCACTTATGCTAGTTTATTATGTTTGGTTTGTCAATCAGTATAATAAACACTTTTTTTTCCGACAGAAATGATACAACATTAAATTGCATCCTTACTAGAATATCACCGGGTTCACACTGCAAAGCAGAGGAGGTCACAGTCCATATTTATGGTACGGCGGAAGACACAGGCCACACAAAATGGTTTTGAGATCACCAGAACTCCATGTGCCTTGGCTGAATGATGAAATCCAGCCTGCTCTTCACTAGTCAACATTTGCAAAAGAAGAATTTGCACAAAGGCATCAAGTAGGCTAATAGCTTCCCTAAAAGCTTCCATAGATTGTCACAAATACCTCAAACTCTTGTGTCAGAATTCCTATTCCTTATCATAACCCATAGTAGTAAGACACACAATAATTTTGGGCATAATACATTTCTCTCTATAAAAGGGCATTACCTAATTTATATTCTGAGGAGGCAACTGGTCATGAGGGATAACAACTTTTTTAAAAAATTGAAATTATCCTCTTGGCCTCATATGTCCTCAAGCATTATATGATAGAAACTGTGATGATTAACTTTATATGTTAATTTGAAGTGTATTTTTGGATGAGATTAACACTTAAATTGGTGAACTTTGAATAAAGCAGATTATTTCCATGTGGGTGGGCCTCATCCAATCAGTAGAAGGCTTGGGTAGAACAGAAAGTTCAGCCTACCTGAGCAGGAGGAAATTCTTCAGCCCAATGCTTTCAGATTTCATCTGCGTTATTGACTGTCCTGGATCTCCAGCCTGCTGGCCTTCAGACTAGTACCTGGGGGCACTAACTGCTTTCAGGAAGCAGGACAATCTCCTTCTGGTCACAATGAGGCCGTCTGGACTCCCAAAGTTTTGTCAACTCTGATACCCACTGTGTGTCCTGGGGTGACCCGTTCACCTTTCTTGGGGTTATCATCCATGGAATGGGGTGAATAGCATTACCTGTCATCTCAGTGCTCATAACGTGAGCATTTAGTAGGCCAAGCTCGTAAAGTGCTTTGAAGACGTGAAGGTTGCACCATGCTGTTTTATTGTTACATCTTATACTTGATTATATTCCTCCTCAAAGATCTCTGTGGGGATTGATGCACTCTTTGTGTTTTAGTGGCTGATTTCTGTGGTAGATTTTATATCTCAATAAAAAGACTATATAATGTTTTAAATTGTTTGAGATGTTTTTCCTACGCATCAAAGCCATGACTTCTAAAACCTCTAAACCAGTTTCTTTTGCTTTCTCTTACAGGTTAATGTGGGTAGTCAGGGTCAAAGACAATAGGAAGGAGCAGTAGCAGGCCATTTAAAATAGAATTTACAGGAGCCAAGATACCACCCCTAGTTCAGAGAAGCTGTGCAGTAGCCCACAGAGCCTTCTGGACGAACTGAATGTGAAGGATGTCTGTCTCTTCACTCTGCTGCAGGAGATAATAATTCAAGGTGACAGGTCTTTTTCAGCTATCCTTGGCCCTTCAGTGTTTTCTGAATTATGAAGAATATTGTTCTTTCTGGAACCTGAGGCATAATTGAGAAATATAAAAGGGCATAGATCCAAGACCTTTAAACCTACGTGCCAAAATTATTCATTCTTCCAAATATAGTCTAACAATCTGAATATGTATTTGGCAACCTTTGTTTCCCAGGTACGTATGAATTCTTGTATCTTCTTTCAAAGGGTGCCAGTAAAAAGAAGACAAGCTAAGTGGGTGCTCCTCTTTATGATGATGAACAAGGGAGGGGTATGAAAATATTTGCCAAACCCTTCCCAGGTTCCCACATCCCCAGGGGCAAGAATCAATGAAATTTGGGATCAGACAGTCCCAGAGAGTCTCCCTAATCTTAAACATTAGCCAGAGCCCAACCTGTACTTCAAAGCGCTCATGATCTGTCTATTATTATCTGACATTGTAAATTCAAATTCTTTGTCTTCCTGATGCTGGAAAATTTGTCAAAAGAAAGCCTTACTGGGTTCAACAAGCAAACATCAATAAGAATATTAATCATAAAATCATGCCTCTGGACATTGATTTGGCTTCAGGTGAAGATAGAATGCCATCTGAGAGGATTTGTTTCTACGTTGAATTATTTCAAAATGATGGTAATTGCCCAGCCTCTTATTTGACACCAGGAACTCGTTCCATTTAAAGAAAACATGCAGAAGGCATAATGTCAGATTTTTAAATGACATAGAATCAAACAGGAAAGTTACTCTGGTAGATGTTAGAATCTGGATTTTGGAGTATCTCCATTGGCCATGACAGTGGGATAATCCCAATGAGAGGAAATCTACCAAGAATCACTAGGAAAGTCTGCATTGAGGTTCAGAAAATGAACCACAGAGATATAAAATGGAATGACCTATTTAAATGGAAATTCCTTTGGTAGCGGGATCTGGTGGATTTCAAAATCAGTTCAGGTCAGTGTGACTAGGTTGGCCAAAAATTAATGTATCACGTATTACATTGCAAGGTTTATAGTGTTAATATCAGCAGATATGATATAACTGATTCACGTGTTTTTCCATTTAGCAGTCGGTGGTGTATAAAGAATGGAGGAGATTGGGGAATCAGTAAGTGCTCAATCTTCATTTAGCTTAAGTCAATAGTGCTATTGTAGGAATTCAGGATCTGTGTTCCAAATTTTCACTTTTTTTCAAGAGAATCTAGAAATTTGGATTTTAATAGGTATAAATTCTAATTTTACAAGCACCCTGAAATTAAAAAAAAAAAAAAAGGCTGTATCTAGCCAACAGGCCTCCCATTTTTACCTTTGTGTTAGACATATTGTCTAAATCTTAGGAAAGAGGTGTAGGGTGGAGACAGAGGTTAAGACTTTGTCATTTTATAAGTCATCTTACAGGTGGCAGTTGAATCAATGAAAGTGAATCACTGGGGTGTGTATATAAAAGAGGAAGGTAAAGTCTTATGTGTGCTTTATTTTGGGCTAACTATATATTTTTTTGGAATTGATTTTAATTTATCTGTTGACTTTTTAGCTACACTTCTTTGCATTGCTTTTATAATTGTTGCTCTAAATACTACTATTCACATTCTTAAATTTTCAGTATGCTTAGAGTTCACATCCTACCACTTCATAGAAATATACAAGCTCTCTTATTTATAGGTTCATTCATCTAGAGTTGTCATATGTATCATTACCTCCATGCTTTATAAATCTCATAATACAAGGGCATCATTTTTTTTTAAATATTAGTCTTTATTTACCCAAATCCTTACTATTTGGAATGTTCTTCATTCTCTTCTAAAGATTCAGTTTGCATCTAGTATGATTCCCATCAGTCTAAGAACTTCTCAAAGTACATCTTATAGTGTAGATATGCTGACAATAAATTATCTTAGTTTTCATTTATCTTAAAATGTCTTTTTTTGCCTTCATTCTTGAAGATTATTTTCATTAGATATAGAATGCTAACTTCAAAGTTCTTTTTTCTTTTATCACTTTAATGATATTGATCCATTGCCATCTGGCTTCATGGTTTTTGATGAGAAGCTGGCAGTTACTTATATTGTTGTTCCTCTGTATATAATGTGTTACTTTTCTCTAGCAGCTTTAAGAATTTTTTTTGTTATCTTTGATTTTTTTTTTTAGATTAACTATGAGGGGTGTCATTATGGTTTTCTCTGGATCGTGATTGAGTTTATGGAGTGTCTTGAATCTGTGAATGCCTTTTACCAAATTGGGGAAAATTTCAGGTATTACTAATTTAAATATTATTTGTGCCCTATTCTCCCCCTCTTCTCTTTGTAGGACTCAAATTATATCTATGTTAGGACTTCTGATATTGTCCCACAGTCCAATCTGTTTCCTACCTATCCTTCAGACTTTGTATTCATTTACCTTCAACTTCGCTGGCTTTTTCTTATGTTGTTTCCCAGTTGCAAAGCCCATCCAGTTCATTTTTTATTTCAGATATTGTACTTTTCAGTTCTATGTCTTCTATTTCATTATTGTTTTTAGTTAGCACTTGTTCATTTATTGCACATGTTTTCTTGGTATTTTGGATCGTGCTTAAAATATTTATTTTAAAATCTGCTAATTCTGATGTCTGGATCATTTGGAGATCAGATTTCACTAAGTCATTTTTCTTGGATTTGTGTCATATTTTCTTGTTTCTTTGTATGTTCGGTAATTTGCCTCGTATGTCTAGTGCTCCTGGACACTATGAATACTGTGTTGTAGAGGCACTGGATTCTGCTATATTCCTTCAAAGAGTATCGAGTGTTTGGATTTAAGCAAGGAGTAAACTTGATCAAAATTCCAGTTTTGTCATTCTTGTGGTCGGCAGCAGCTGAAATCAATGTTCCCTTCCCTTAACGTCAGCTTCACGGTTTAGAGTCTGCCCTGTGCACAGATATTTCAAGAGTCACTCAGAGATTTGGGCAGAGTTTATACACAAAACTTTGTATGTATTTCTCTGGCTATATTCTCTTTTTCAGTCTCTCCAAGATGTGACTTCTGGCTCTTCATGTCTGTAAGACTACTGCTTCATATTCAAATTTAGTTGCCCAGTGTGGCCAAACCAGGACCTGCTGTCTGCCAAAAAACTGTAAAAAGCAGAAAACTTATTAGTGCTCTTTCCTCCTAAGTATTGTTTGCCTCCCCATCTCTGCCTGCCCTTGGTCTCTCTCCGGTGCCTTCCGTAACTGATTTTTTGTATTTTGTCCAGAGTTTATAGTTGTTGCCTGTGATATGGTATGTCTGACAGGAGCTACTCTGCCATTACCAGAAGCAGAAATTCAGACAATTCCAGCAGAATGTGAAGTTTAGGGCAAACCCTCAATTCAGGACCATGAGGCAAGTTGACCACAACTGGGCTAACTACTCACAATGGTCTAGGATTCCTTCTCTCTAGAGACTACCAGAAGCACTGTGACATGCAACTAATCTTCTCAACTAAATTGGTAAACACAAGCAACCAGCTTTCTAACTGAGACCCCCCCCACCTTCAGAGTTTTTCACCCCAAATCCACTTTCTATACTGAAGTGAAAGTGATCTATACAAAAAAGAGAGAGAGAGAGAGAGAGAGAGAGATCATATCATATCACTTCTCTACTTAAGAAATCTTCCATGGCTCCTGATTTGCCTGATAGAGAAGAACACGAACTTCTTAGCAGAGCTTATAAGATCATGTGAAACTTTTAATCTGAACATTCTGCCTCCTTTATAGTTTCTCACCCCTTTCTTTTTTTTTTTTTTAAAGATTTTTATTTATTGATTTGACAGAGACAGCCAGCGAGAGAGGGAACACAAGCAGGGGGAGTGGGAGAGGAAGAAGCAGGCTCCTAGCAGAGGAGCCTGACGTGGGGCTCGATCCCAGAACGCAGGGATCACACTGAGCCAAAGGCAGACGCTTAACGACTGCGCCACCCAGGCGCCCCTTACCCCTTTCTACCCCTACTCCTACAAGTACATTGTGCTCTTGGCACAGTCAGGTCCCAATATTTACCTGCATGTTTAGAGCTCCTGTATTTGTGGTTAATATCACCTTACCTTGCATTATTTTTCTCTGATCCATTTGACATTATATGTTACAATTATATGATAGACTTGTTATAATATATTAGAGACATTATTTTATAAGGTCTATTTGGCATTGTAACACAGATCTTATTTTTTGTTATAATATATTAGAGGCATTATTTTATAAGGTCTATTTGGCATTATAACACAGATCTTATATTTTTCATCATTACCACATGTCTTCCACATTGGAATGTAGGCATCATGAGGTCAGAGACTTGATTTAGTTCGCAATGTTATCCCCTCCATTCAGAAGGGCCTGTTTCATGATAGTCACTTCAATAAATACTTGCTGGATAAATATTGCTCTTGTTGGCTGGAATTCCCTTTCAGTCCCTTCCCAAGTTGGTGTTGCAAAGGCATACTGAGAACCCAACTCAATTGTTATGTTCCCTCTGGAATCTTCTGTCTACATTTGTCACTCATATAGAATGAATCATTAAGTCTTCTTCCATTTTTCTATAAGATGGGTATCATCTTCTCTGTTTACCTTGGCACCTTTGTATTCAAGTAAGCTCACTCATGAGTTGACTTGGAATCTCCTCCATTGCCCATACTCACCACATGAGTTTGAGTTTTCTTTAGAGTGGCTGCCTTTCTCGTTTGGCTTCCCATGTAAAGGAAAGCTCTTTTGTACTCCTTAAGCCCATAGATAAGGTCTAAGACAGACCTGATCATACCAAACTCTGGATACATCACACTTGTTAGGTATAGCAGTTGATAATAGTTCATTAAGTATTCATACAGTCTTAGATATGAATTGGGAAATATTATTTTTAAAAAACTGTTAATTCGTTTTAGGGTCCCAAATCAAAGCATTCTTTTGGATTTATAATTTTCTAATATTTGCAAGTCTCCTCAGGATGAAAACCTCAGGCTTATTTATTTATTTTTTTGTGGTCAAATCCCAATCGGTGACTTTGAGATCAATTAAGTATTCTCACTCATTTAATAAATAAGTTCTCTTCAACCCAAATGTACAATGAATTGGAGTAAATCACATAGTGGGAAGTAAATTAACTCAAAGTACCAATGGTCACGGAGTAACATTTCTATGTTTACCACTCAGGAAAAATTTTTATAAGTGCTGAAATTGTGTCGAAAACTGTAAATCCATAGTTACATTATAATCATCATAAAACAAGTTAAGAACTAACCTGTTTGCTGTCTCTTCAGAAATCACCTTTTAAAAAACAAAAATAATGGGGTAGGGGGAAAATTTTAAAAGTGAAAGAACCTGATTTTTACCCTATTCATCTTTTTTTTTTAATCTCTTGCTAAGCCTCTGAAACCTGTACTGCTGTTCGTTTACTGCCCACACGACGGTAGATACATAATCCCAAGAGAACAAGTGCACAGTCATCTCCTCCGTGACTCTGGTGACACAAGAGTGCTAAAAAATGTATACATGTGTTTATGCACATAACAATGTACACATAAATCACGGACTTCCCCTGAAATGAAACTGAGGTCATGTGAACATATTTCAGCCTTTAACTTAGACACTTAGGCTGCATGCCCAGCTATGACACAGAGCCCGTGTTTATAAAGTCAATTTAATTTCAGTTGTTGGTATCAGTTACCATCATTCCAGATTTAAAACCACCAGCCCGGAGTCTTTCTCTGAGTTCTCGCAGACCCTAGTAGCTGTACCAGGCACTTGGCACTTTTATGCACACTCCTTCATATTGTTCCTGGACGATCTATTTAAATGGGCCTTTTCTCTTCATTTTATTACAAATTCTTGAATCCAAGGATCATGTCTGATATTTCTCAGAATCCTCGTTAATGTCTAGTCCAGAAGCCTGTTCTAGCAAACGCTCCAAAAAAGTTGTTGATCGATTCAAAATGGATTTTCAGTTTTATGAAAAATATTTTTAGAGTAGAGGAAACATTCACTTTTGTCTTTGGAAAACAGGATGGATATGTTTAAAAACAAGTGGAGATGAGGTGCCATCTTAGGGGCTACACATTTCCACATCGGCCCCTAATCTCAATACAAAATCCCAACCCAACTTCACGAGAAAAATAATAAAAGACAAAGAGAATAAGACAAACCAGGTTTAGTATTTCTTCTTCAAATTTGTTTCCACCATAATCAATGGAAAAAACCAGAGTTGTCAGTCTTCTGTGAGAGGAGACATATGTGTTTTCTCTCTTTCCCTCTTCTTCCCTTTCCCTCCCCCGTGTCCCCTTCTGAAACTGAGTCAGACCAGGCCATATTTCCAGTTAGAAGTAGACATTGGTGCCAAGCAGCTGTTCAGAAATGTCCAAGCGGACAGCAAATGGTGCTGATGGAGTTAACGGTGGTGACTCACTTGGGACATTCACAGCAGGTCAGCTGAAACCACCCCTTGCTGTAAAGAGCATTTAGTCCCTGTCGGGCAAGCACCCAAGAATACGAGCTGGGCTTGATAACAGGATAGTGCCTCTTAGTTGCCACTGCTTGCTCTGCTGTTCTCAGTTTTCACAATTTTTTTAAAGGTGGATTTTTCTCTAACGCAATCATGAGCAGTGATGGGAAGAACAGGCCGAGCAGCTGTTGACTGTTTGAAATAACAGAGGGAGGGTTGGTATCTGGACATGCTCAACGCGAGTTGTCTTGCAAGCTTTGATGATGACTTTCACATATAAAATTATGGGTCAGAAGCAGGAAGCTGAGTACGCTTCATGCCAGTACGTCTAGTCTGGCAAATGTAAGATTTGGGGGATTTCAGAAAGATTTCATTCATCTAAGAATACTTTTCTACAAAATACTGTGATGGTTTAAAATTTACTCAACCGCACCACAATAAAAACGAAACAAAACCACCCAAACAAAAAACATATGAGATATAGAGCATACTCATATTTCGGGAGCTTATACAACTTTCTCCATAACCCAGAAGGGGACGTATAAAAATATGATGAAAAACTGATGTGTGGTTTCGCATTATAAAATATGATATGAAAGATTACTGAAGACGTTTTTAGAGAAAAAACATAATTACCAGGAATAACACAACCTTGACCCAACACCTATTTTTATTTTTGTTTTTTCTTCAAATTACTTTTTTAAAAACCCTTGGAAGGCATATATCTTGGATTTGTTCTCTACTGGTTGAAATGTTAACAAATAAGGAATAATAATTACTGATATTAATGGTCATTTGACTAAAACTCCAGTTCCCTAAAATTCTGGCATGAGCTCATGGTTTCCACATTTAGACACGATCTTATTTCCTTTGCACTTATTTGGTAGAAAAATCTGATTTGGCGATTTGTGTTCACTAAAATCAAGTTCCCTTTTGTGCCTGGATCTAAAGCTAATTCTGACAGTTTCAGACCAGGCGGAAGATGGAATGAAAAATAAATCAACTTCCTTTCCCAAGAATAAGTCTTAGCATTCAATGAGCATGGTAGAACAAAGGATTATTTATCAATCCATATAGTTGACTAGGTACTTTAATGCTTAACTTCAACAGTTTTAAGGTGTATAGTTTTAAATGCATTCAACAATTTTTTTCTGTTCCGCCCCTTTGAGAATATATATTCTAAGTTCAAAGGAGAATAGTTGTGTGTCTATGGCTTTATAGACAGCTGTATGTGTGTGGGGTGGTTTACAGGGGCAGGGATTGTGTTGGTGTTGCTTGCCCACTACTTACCTCATTGTAAAGGCTTAATAAATATTGGTTGAATTAATTAATTTTGGCCACAGGAACTGGAGGGATGACAAGGAGTGTCTTGTTGGCAAAAGAACAGATTAGTCATTTGGATCAAGTCGAGAAGATGGGATTTAGCACGATTTAAATCAAGACTACCGAAGCCATTTGAAGTCAAGGCTGGGACGTGACTGGGGAAGGGAATAGACAGTTAGGTGAATAAGTCTATAGTGGCCTGGGCCGAATGCATTTCTTCACATGGCATCAAAGGCCAACCAAAAAGTCCACGCTTGAAAAAATGAAAATGAAACAGGGCATCAAGGTATCATGGGGGCAAAGAGAGAGGGTTGAGAGAACATAGTCACAGAAACACATGCGCTTTGAGAATTTATCACTTTCTTTCTGTCCCTCCTACCCTGGTCTTATTTGCCATCTTGGTGTCTTCTTTTCTCATCTTTCTTGGATTTTCATCTAAAATTGGACTGCCAAAGAAAAAGGACTGGTTAGATGTTAGAAACTTTTCAGCAACTCTTCCGCGTTCTCGTGAGGATGTGTGTTTTCTCTCTGATTCTGTTCATCTTTCAGACACGTTTCTGACAGTGACCCTAATTGTCTTCTGATTATGAGAGTGAAATGCTGAATGACTTTACTATTTGCAGGTGAGAAAGAACTGCTCCATATGTATGGAGATATATTTCCTATCTTAAAAAAATATCAGTTCTATTTCTCTACCTATCTGTCTACTGAGAGAAATAGAACCGACTTTTTATAAAGATAGGAAAGTAAATGGCTGAAGTTTTTACCTTCCAACTATTCTGTGTATAATTTCACTTTTTCTTCCAGCATATTTTAAATTGCTACCATTTGAAAAATGCCTTTTAAGATATTCTAACTTGGGGTTAATAATTTAATATTAAATGATAGCTGCATTAATTCTACTAAGGGCATATCACACTATCCTATTCATCACAGTGGGGCAGGCACTAAGTCTTTTTGGTGATGGCAGATTGTTGAGAAATCCAAGTTCTACACGGATGTGTGGAAAGGCATCTTCCGATAAATGACAGGTAGGTAGATATGCACACACGTCCACAGGCACACACACAAATACCAAAAACATAAAAAAATGACCCCACTGTAGGGGATATTTATTATAGCAGACCAGTACCTGCATATTGTTTAAAAAGCTGAAACTGGAGGCCTACCACTCCTTTTGGCTGGTTTTATTACCTTGGTTTCACATCAAACGAGACCAAATCTCCTACATGAAAATCAGGCTGGTATGTGTCACGTCCGTATCAAGTGTCTGAGCTCATTTTTATTCGCAGCCTGTTTCCCCATTGTACATCCTGGCTTTGGTAACGCAAACAAGCAGGACATTGTGTCACTGGGCTGGTGACACTCCCTCTGTCAGCCCAGAGTCTCAAAAGTTGGAACTGGAGTTAATGGGACTCATTAACACAAGGAAAAGAAACTGTTGCGGTATCACGCTCTGATATGGAGGGCCGGCTAATCTCGAGGTGGGGATACCTCACCCTCCGTGGCACACAGCTTCCTCTCGAGAATGCCCTGCACTTGGCATCGCGTTTTGTCTCATACACAGGCAGAAGGTTAAGCGATTTGTGAACTGATTCTTCAGATGTTTGCAATATGTTGGAAGAGTTCTCCTTCCGATGCAAGAAGCCAGTGAAATTACGCAATCGGCAAACTGAAAAGGGGAGATTATCTAATCTGGTTTCAAGTCATTATTTCTGAAACTGTCCTTATTTCCAAAGTGTGGCCTTGCCGTTGTAAGGTACGTTCTGAAGACCTCAAAATGTGTTTGGAGGAAAGAGATCGAAGAGGTTAATCCGACCCTTAAGGCAACAACAGTGTCGTTTGTGGGTCTATGCAGTATACTTTTCACGTGTGGCCTGGACACAGTCTTTCCAGCCATTGTGTTCAGATTCGGGATCTAGAGTTGTCAGCTCACCAAACACTAGCTTTCAACACTGTGCCTCAGTGGTACCAGAAGAGCATTTAAAATGAAGTGCTGTTAGTCACCATACAGTACATCCCTAGTTTTCAATGTAAAGTTCCATGATTCATTACTTGTGTATAACACCCAGTGCACCATGCAATACGTGCCCTCCTTACTACCCATCACAGCCTTGTGCATCTGAGCCTTGCCTTGCAGAATTACTTCAATAACTACTATGGACTTTGGGAAACAAACTGAGGGCTTCAGAGGGGAGGGGGTGGGGGACTGGGATAGGCCGGTGATGGGTAGTAAGGAGGGCATGTATTGCACGGAGCACTGGGTGTTATACGCAAACAATGAATCATAGAACACTGAATCAAAAACTAAGGATGTACTGTATGGTGACTAACATAATAAAAAATTATTATAAAAAAATAAAATAAAATGAAGTTCTGGGTGCTTTCGTGAAATACTCCTACGTGGTCTTATAAGGAAAACTTTTTTATGAAGACTATCTGATTTATTGAATTTTATTATTCTTAGTTTTAAGCAGCTGTATTTCGCATTAGAGCCTGTCCTTAACACGAATAAAATTTATCTAAGGTCAGATGACTGAAATCTGAAAATGTCCAGGGTTTAGACCCCCCACTGAGAATGCCACAGTGCAGGACAAATCCATGGGGATCCTTGGGCAGAGGGTGTGGCTCCAAAGTTCACTCCATCAATGAGAGTCATCAAATGAAGTCTCCATGGAGGTTAGGGCTTAAATAACTTAGTGAGACTGTTCCCATCAACACTGCTTAAACGACAGAAGGTAAAGCAGCCGTTGCTGCTCTTGGTTGAGGAGTAGCCCGTCTCTTGGCAGCTGTGATTGGAGGCAATGCCATCTGTATTTCAATCCTGGATCCATGCTCTAACTGGGTGCTCTGGGGCTGTGGTTCTCAAACTGGATGGTTAGATGCACCAGAATCATCTGAGGGTCTTATTAAAAATGATTTTTGGACTCCATCCCCAGTGTTTCTGATTCAGTAGGTCCAGCGTGGGGCCTTACAGTGTGCATTTCTGGTAAGTTCCCAGGTAATGTGGATGCTGCCAGTCTCGTGACCACACTGAGAGCTCCAACCTAGGACAACTAACTTAACCTTTTTGTTCTTGAGTTGTCTTCTCTGTAACAGAATAACACCCACCTCGCAGAGCAGTTTTGAGATTGAGTCAAGTGCTATAGCGAAGGTCTTAGGATCCTAGGCAGCAAATTGTGTTAATTAAGCATTAGCCATTGCCGCGCGTGGTAACAACGATAGAACGTTCTGTCTCTCAGATTGAGTTTTGTTTAGACATAAGCTAGCTTTACATTGGGAAAACCTGTATTAAACATACAAGCATTTATTTTAAAGATTTATTTATTTATTTGAGAGAGAGAGAGAGAGAGAGAGAGAGTGGGGTAGGGCAGAGGGAGAGAATCCCCAGGAAGACTCCCCACTGAGCAAGGACACGCCCCCCCCAACATGAGGCTCGATCTCATGACCCCTGAGATCATGACCTGAGTGCCAGATGCTTAACTGACTGAGCCACACAGGCGCCCTAAACATACAAACATTTTAAATTAAACTATCCCATAGTACTGACTATTTACACTTAGGAAAAACCATTGTGCCTTTTGGGTTTTTAATAAAAGAACTTTGCCATTGTAAAACCTCTTTGGGAATCAGAAACCTTTTGAAAACTATGGAAATATACTCCGGCTTGCCTCAGACCTTCCCCCCACCAAGTTGCTTACACACACTTACCTGAACGTGTGTTTCTGCAGGGGATCCCCAATTGGAGACTACTGATGTCAGAGCTGCCTCGGTCAGAGGGGCAGTGGGCCATGCAAGAAGCAGTCAGCTGTGCTTTCTTTTCACTATCTCTTTTTTTTTTTAATGTTTTTTTATTATATTATGTTAGTCACCATACAGTACATCCCCGGTTTTTGATGTAAAGTTTGATGATTCATTAGTTGCATATAACACTCAGTGCACCACGCAATACGTGCCCTCCTTACTACCCATCACCAGTCTATCCCCTTCCCCCACCCCCTCCCCTCTGACGCCCTCAGTTTGTTTCTTTTCACTATCTCTTATCATTTATATCACACAAAATGATTTCCATTCTCTCTGATGACTTACCTGCAGGTAGGGTGAAAAAAAGGGGATCCCAGAGTGAACCATGCTGTACCCCAGGGCGAGCTTAGGGACATTTAGGCAGCTCCCGGGACCTTGGGCAAGCCACAACCCTCTCTGAGGATTAGATTCTTTAAACAAAAGGGTTACAGTAGATAATGTCTAATCCGCTTCTAGAATGGATGGTGGCAATGATCTTAGAAGATAAACAGGTTGCATGGTCTTAACAACACGGCTTTTCTTTCTCACCCACTTTCTGTAATAAGTTTCTCACATCACGGCTCAGTTATATGACCTTTTCCTATTCTTGAACTTGTAAGAGTTTGGATTCTATAAACTCAATGTGCTCTCTTTTCCATAGATCCTCTAATACATTAATTTTGATGCTTTGCCATTTCTACCTGAGCCAGGTGGGGACATCTTCTGTTTATTCTTACCTGGATCCTGGGCATATTGTATTTTATCCGCAGATCTTGGCGGGTGCTCTTCCCCCTGCCTGGAGCCTTCTTTTTTTCCTACTGTGTCACCTTTTTAGCAGCTCTCTCCCTCCCTCAGCACCCATCCCTGGCCTTCCCAGTCTGGCCTCGCTGTATCCTTCGGGTGGTAGCTTACATTCATTTTCTCTAAGAAGCCAGGATTGGGCTAGTGCTCCCCAGCCCATGAGAACCTATGGCACCCAAACCTTTTATTGTATTTCTGCTGATGTACTGACTTTGGAATCTGATACGCATGCCCTCGCCCCTTTAGTTCTGTTACTTATTGACAGGACGGCCTTGAGCAAGGTTCTTCGCTGAACTCCAAATTCTTAATCCATAGGAGATAGTAAGTAGCTACCTCATTCCACAGCAATGAGGAGTAAATAAGAAAATATGCAATGCCGGGTTCAGTGGTGGCCTCCTTCATGACCAATTCATCATCATGATGGTCTTTCTTAAATGTGCGATATCTAAAGTAAACTTTAGAAGGTCATGATCACAGTCACATTATAGTTGAAGCCTTGGACATCGTATTGATGGAAAGAGGGGCTTCATATGCTTTATGTCAATAGTTTTCAACCCTCTCACGCTTCGCAATGACCTGGGGAGTTAAATCCTGCCCTCTCCCCCAAATCCTGAGAGCCAGTCAACTGGCCTGGGGCAAGACATAGCATTTGAGATCTGCGAAAGCTCGCAGATTCTTCCAATGAGCGGCACGTCTGGGAGCCACTGTTTACGGTGACCCACAAGCAAGAAGAACAAAGGCTGACCTTTGATGGAAGCTTCCTTTGCATCTTCAAAAGTTCACCCGTGCCCTTTATTCAGAAGTGACCATGGCAGTACTTCAAGAAAAGCTGGGATGTGGGGGCGAGAACAGAACAAAATCTTTACATATACTCTCGTACATGCACACAACCGGGCCCTCCAGCTCATAAAATGGGAAGAGTAACCTGGTCCGAAATTTTTTAGTGGCGAGAGTTTCCAAGTGGCCATCTCAGCCATCGAAGTGTGGCCAATATGAGGCCAGATGTGCCTATGGAGAGAAATCACCTAAAATCATATACTCCTGTAGCTGAAAGACTTGAGAAATTGGGTAAGGTTAGTTTGCAGTTTCCGTTCAGCGTTGAAAATTGTCAACCCAATCCAGTGACTTTTTGTTTTGGTATGATGGATGCTAAATGGCTGTTTCTGAGCAAAATTACCCCTCAGGTTGGGCTGCTCCTTAGGGATGGCTCTAGTTCTTAATAATAGCGCTGAGGGTTCAAATTCTCGGAAAATAGGTGCCTTCTTGTTGGTTATGGTATCTTGATAGTCATGACAAATTAGTTAAAAATGTTTTATTTGCCTATGGTACATGACCTGATATTGGAACTTAATCTGTCAAAAGTCAGCTTCGATCCACTACGAATCCAGCAGGAGTATTAAGACACAGGGTTTGGAGAAGCATCAGAAGCCTGGGATGGTTATCACATTTATATAAAATAGCCATAGTGTGTCCAGAGCTAATAGAAAGTGATGAATGCTTGTAATAAGTCAAACATCATTCTCTACTTTTTGTTCATGGCTACTAACAGAAGTTGGCACCCTCAAGAGACAGTGGGATAAAATCTCACTCTAACATTATTCCCCAAAAATCACTATTCAAGTTCCGTGTACCATCAAAAACTAGGAATGTATATGTGAAGCCCAGATGTAGAAAGGAATGTAAGCAAAAATATAGCTCTTAAGAAGAAAGATAGAAAATATTTCATAAAATACTTATTTTAATTGTGGCAAATAAGGAAGGCTTATTTTCAACTAAACAGTAATTCTGACCCCTTGATAATAATGATAAGTCGAATTTTACTTACTCTTCTCGAGGGCTGTCATATAAGTAGATTATGACACTAAGTGAATTTCAACCAGGCATTTTACTTTCTCTGTGCAGTTGTCCCTACAGGAGTGACCCACAGGGAAGCACCATTGTCCACCTCAGTTTCCTGTGGTAGGATCATTATCAATCCCGCAGTCAAGACTCTTAAGACTAAGATGGCGAATGAATTCTTGCCCCCGATAAGCACAGGACACTGGCCAGAGGTTCCAGGAATTCTGGAGCTCAGGATGTGAAATGGTAGGAGACACATATGATTCAGCAGTAATGAGAAAATTGGCTGAGGAAGGGGGGATTTAATCCTCCTGTGAGCCTTTGCGGCTTAGAAGATGCACACCTCCACCCTTGTGGAGGTCCCTTAAAAAGTTAAAAATTGAGCTACCCTATGATCCAGCCATTGCACTACTGGGTATTTACCCCAAAGATACAGATGTAGTGAAGAGAAGGGCCATATGCACCCCAATATTCATAGCAGCATTGTCCACAATAGCTAAATCGTGGAAGGAGCCGAGATGCCCTTCAACAGATGACTGGATTAAGAAGTTGTGGTCCAGGGGCGCCTGGGTAGCGCAGTCGTTAAGCGTCTGCCTTTGGCTCAGGGCGTGATCCCGGCGTTCTGGGATCGAGTCCCACATTGGGCTCCTCCGCTGGGAGCCTGCTTCTTCCTCTCCCATTCCCCTGCTGTGTTCCCTCTCTCTCTGCCTGTCTCTCTGTCACATAAGTAAATTAAAAAAAAAATCTTAAAAAAAAAAAAGAAGTTGTGGTCCATATATACAATGGAATATTACTCAGCCATCAAAAAGAACAATTTCTCAACATTTGCTGCAACATGGACAGGACTGGAGGAGATAACGCTAAGTGAAATAAGTCAAGCAGAGAAAGACAATTGTCATATGGTTTCACTCATTTATGGAACATAAGAAGTAGCAAGATCGGTAGGAGAAGAAGGGGAAGAAGAAAGGGGGGGTAAACAGAAGGGAGAATGAACCATGAGAGACTATGGACTCTGGGAAACAAACTGAGGGCGTCAGAGGGAAGGGGGGTGGGGGAATGGGATAGGCCGGTGAAGGGTATAAAGGAGGGCACGTATTGCATGGTGCACTGGGTGTTGTACGCAAGTAATGAATCATGGAACTTTACATCAAAAACTAGGGGTGTACTGTATGGTGACTAACATAATATAATAAAAAATACTATTAAATCTAAAAATAAAATAAAATAAATTTCCAGGGACACCTGGGTGGCTCAGTCGGTGAAGCTTGTATGCTCTTTCTCTCTGTCTCTGACAAATAAATAAAATCTTTAAATAAATTAATTAGTTAATTAAAATAAAATAAATTTCCAGAAGTGGAATAATTAGAATTAAAAAAAAAAAAAGAAGATGCACATTTTCCACCAGCCAAGATCAGAGCCTGGCTTGCTTGGAGGCTACCTGAAAAAAGAGACTGGTACTTTGTTTTCTAAAATCCAGGTTTCTGTAGACAGATGAGGTCTAAGTCAATTGCCCTTTATTTTTTTTTTTTTTAAAGATTTTATTTATTTATTTGACAGAGATAGAGACAGCCAGTGAGAGAGGGAACACAGCCGGGGAGTGGGAGAGGAAGAAGCAGGCTCACAGCAGAGGAGCCTGATGTGGGGCTCGATCCCATAACGCCGGGATCACGCCCTGAGCTGAAGGCAGACGCTTAACCGCTGTGCCACCCAGGCGCCCCCGTCAATTGCCCTTTAAACACTGAATTGCCATCTGTTTCTGTGTCCGATCTTTGTTTTCTTCATTCTGCATATATCTTCTGGTAGCCCTCATCTCAGACCATGACCTCACCTCCCCTTAAATGTGTAAAGTCTTTCCTCCATCCAACCCAGGATCTGGAGGCTCCCTAGTCACCTTGAATGCACTCTACCTGAAACAGGCTTTCTTGCAGTCATCCTGTGCCCTCACTCATCCTTCTTTGCCCATTCTCCCTCCATTCATGCAACACTGCTGCTCTCTGCAACTCCCCCACGTTGCCTGGAATGTTTGTCCCCAGATGCCCTCAATGTTATTTCCACAGTAAGACCTGTTTGTACCACCCTGTCTTACAGCTCAGCATCACCTCCCCAGCTCTCCTGCTCCCACATACTCTGCCTTGCATCTCTTTTGTGTCATAAATTGGTAGGCTGAGTCATGCCTCCAGTAAAAAATAATAATAATCTAATAAAAATAAAAATATCAGTGCCCTAATCCCCTGGAATCTGTGAGTATGTTAGCTTATATGACAAAGACCTTGCAGATGTGATTAAATTACAATTTCTGAGATGGAGAGATTATCCTGGATTATTTAGGTGGGCCCTTAATGTTATCACAAGTATCCTTATGAGAGGGAAGCAGAGGGAGATTTCATACAGACAGAAGGAGATAAAACAATGTGACCCTGGAGGCAGAGAGTAGAGGGACACGGCCAGAAACCAAGGAATGCCAACAGCCACCAGACGCTGGAAGGGGCACAGAACGAATTCTCTCCCAGAGACTCCAGAGGGAGCACAACACTGCTGACACCTCGATGTGGGCCCAGTGACACCGATTTTGGACTCTGACCCCCAGAACGGCCTGAAAATACATTTCTGTTGTTTTCTGCCATCAGATTTGAGATAATTTTGTTATAGCAGCCAGAGGTAACTAATACACACAGTAATTGTAACCTCCTATCACACTATGAAAACTGCTTCTTCATTATGTTTATGGTTCCTAGTTTTGGTTTTCCATCATTAAAATGAGAGCTCCAGGATTTTTGTCTGTTTTGTTTTGTTTTTTTTTTTGTTTTGTTTTTTCCCCTCATGTATCTCAAGTGCCTAGAACAGTACCTGCACATAAGAGGCACTAAATTATTTATTGGATAAATGGTGAATGAGTTGCTTCCACCTGCCCTCATCCTCCCATCTTCCCAAGCACGTCCCAAGCTGTTTTCTCTTAGACTGTCTGCTTTATGAATGCCACCCCTTCTCTTCATGCTCCTCAGTCTTCTCTCTTCCTTGACCCCTGCATCCAGCCAGTGGCCACAGCCTGTCTGCTCTATCTCTTCACTGTCTCTCGGTTCTTCTCTCCTCTAGTCAAAGTTCCCATCCATGGCCCTGGTTCAGTCATTTATCATTTCTCCCTGGATCGCAACAGACTCAAGGCTTCACGGTTATTTCTGCCCTCTGTTCCTGCTGCTAGGTATCTCATTCTGACCTGCTTACCCCCCCAGCCTCTGCCGCTCCACAGCGTGCAGCGATATTCCTGCTGGACCGGGCACCAGAGAATCCTTGAAGCCCTGCCTTTGCTCCCCTGTGAGCTTTGGGTGCCCAAGCTGATTCCCCCTTGTCCACCTACAGGCTCTAGAGTCAGGTGTCCCCTGGTACCAAAGCTGGCACCACAGTTTACTCAGCTATCAAATGAGGGCAATGATATTACCTATATCAGAAGTTTGCTGTGGGGCTTAAATGAATCAGTGTGTGCTGTGCTTAACTGATAACAAAAATGTTTCCAATTTTCCACCCTTCCTATGTCCGTATCCCTTTGCGTTGTGCTTTGTACCTTCTCCCATTAAAAGGGGGAGTCTGTGTTCCCTTGAATCTTTTTACCTTGGTTCCCTTGAATTTTGTGTCTCATTCTACCCAGTAGAAAACAGCAGAAGTAGCGCTATGCTAGTCTGTTGCATCTCAAGGAACCCTGGCAGCTTTCCGTGAACAAGCCTGGGCAAGCATACAGGAGGATAGAGTCCATGGGAGGGAGACTGAGGCAGCCCAGGCTATAGCCAGCTGGGAGCAAGCCCCAGCCTCAATCAAGGGAGCTGCCCACTTCAATGGCAGTTGACTGCAGAAGCATGACTGAGTCCGACCCATTCCAGGAGAACCATCTGGATGACCGATAGACCAGTGAGCAGGAACATGTGCTTACTATTTTAAGCCATTAAGTTTCAGAGCGTTGTCCAGTCGCAGCTGCCTGCTCCCTGGACAAAGAGCGGCTAGCTATCGCTATTAACTCACATAGTAAGGAGGGCACGTATTGCATGGTGCACTGGGTGTTATACGCAAGTAATGAATCACGGAACTTTAAAAAAAACAACAACATAGAATGTTACCATTCAAGCATTTTTCATCTCTTTGTGAAAAGACTATCACTTTGACATTCCATAGCACTCGGTGTATAACATAACTTCTCTATTGTTTTACTTATCCCGTTGGCATTTATACTGTTTGTATATGATCTGTATGTGAAGCCGGGTGTTGTAACACTCAGTGTCCCAGGCTTCGGAGCCAGGCTGTGTGGGAGTATCCCCTGACTCCACCATTTATTAGCATATGACCTTGGCAAGCTCTCCCTCTATCTGTGTTTCAGTTTTCTCATCAGTAAGATGGGAATAATGACAGTCCCACTACTTCCTAGAATTGTTGAGGAATAAATTAAATTAATGCTACAAGCTTCCAGGTGTGTATACATTGTCAGTGAATGGGGAAAAAAATGAGCATGAGGAATTTGTGTCTCCCCTAAGGGACAGTTGACTTCTCCGGAGAAGGTTTTCTGTTCTCTTCATCTCTGTGTTGCTGTGTGACGCAATATCTAGCACCCAATAGGTTCTGAAACACAGGCGCCATCTTTCTTGGTGGAAAGACTACAGACACTGAAGTCAGGTCCAGCTTGACAAGAAGGACATGAGATGTTCTGTGTTTTACACCTGTGAAACTCCCTGAAGAATGGCTAATATTGTTCAAAATTCTATACTTTCTTATAGGTGAAGTACTAGTTTTCTGTTGCTGCTGTAATAAGTTGTCCTAGACTTAATGGCTTAAGCCGACTCAAATTTATCTTACATTTCTAGAGGTCAGAATCTAATGCCAGGCACGGACAGGGTGGCATTCCTTCCAGGAGTTTCTCTTCCTTTGCCTCTTCCAGTCTCTAGAGGCTGCTCACGTTCTCTAGCCCATGGCTCCTTCCTCCACCTTCAAAACCAGCATGCTGCCTCTCTCTGACCATTCTTCCTTAGTTACCTCTCCCTCCTAGCACCACCAGGAAAAGTTCTTGGCTTTTAATGACTCACATGATTGGTATGGACCCACATGGATAATCCAGGATTATTTCCCCATCTCTTGGTCCAACACAACCATATCGATAAAGTCCTTTTTTGCCGTGTATCAGGTAACATGTTCACACATAGTCACAAGTTCTAAAGATTAGGATGTGAAAAATTTTGAGGGGCCATTGTTCATCTACCACAAAGGATAATAACATCGGTCAAATCTGTAAGGACAACCATGGAATCACCAGGGAGGCAGTGAATCGCCAATGAAGACCATTTCATTCACCCCCTTGGGGCACTATGTACAAGGATACAACACGAATGGAGCCCTTTGGAGGTAAGTCAACGGGGCTCCCAGAAATAGGATGAGAACTCAGAGAGGGCTTACCAGTCATGATCTTAAGCTTCAATTTTGAATCTGTAGTTTTTTTGTGTGTCAATCTAACTAGAATTTTTTGAAAACTCCATTCAAGAAATCCTCCTAAATCCTGCCAGAAGGAAGGCTCGGTTTAATCAGGTGCAGTTCAGAGCACTGGTTCTCAAACTGTGTTCCAAAAAAGTACTTCAGGCTTTTCATGTTTAATTCAATTTTCATGTAAAAATAATTCAAACACTGAAAACTTTATAATAAACCTAAGCACCCACATCTGTAGTCTACTGAATCTTGACGTACTTATTATTACTTTATACTTTGACATTCACTGGTGTGGAGCTGACCTCAACTCAAGTGTCTCCAGCCACCTTGGTTTAATGGAAAAGGGTCCTGATGCCACGAGCAGGTGGTTTAAAATAAATACATAAATACATAAATAAATACATAAGTACATAAATAAATAGAAAAGAGGGGGAAATTATCTTTCATGGTCATTTCTTTGTCATGAGTTAAGAGTTTTTCCCATATTGTGTCACCAAGCATCAACCAGCGGGAGAAAGAAATAATAGTAATGCTAGCAAGCACTCATGAGGCATTTATTACATACCCAGCACTGTTGTAAACATTTTACTCACACAGAAATATCAATTGGTGTAAACTTTGTGATAATCCTACGAGGAAGGAACCATTTTTCAGATGAGGAAATTGAGATATGGGGAGATTAAGTAGTTTTCCTGAGGTCAAAGAGCTGATAACTGGCAGACACCATGAAGCTCCATTCTGTGCTGGTAACCATAATGCGGCCAATATTTAGTTATAATTCTGATTTCTCAGGACAGCCTGCGTCGTTCTCACAAATTGACCTTGTGGTAAGTAAATATAATTACTTAAGATCGGAGGAGGGTGGGAAAGTATTCTTGCTCTCCCTGCCTAATTAGGTGAGCAATAAGAACAGGCGTCAGACCAATATAGATAAAAGCACAGCATCTTTCATTACTGATGGGCAAAAGCTAGGTTGAAGGAGGAAGTTGAAGTTTGTTGTAATAATAACCGACTCAGTAGCCCAGACTAGGACTCCCCCACCCGTCAGACCAGGCTTGGGGCAAGCAGTGTGGGGCAGGCCTTCCCTGCTGGGCTGCGCTAATGATAAGGCAGAGGGCAGGTGGATCCCAGAGAGTGGAGAGAGGACAAGGCCCCGTCATGCCTGCCCGGCTTCATCTCCAACTTCCAGTCTCACCCCCTGAAGCTGTGAGAGGCTGGCAGTGATACTCAGCGTGGAGGCTTAGGGACCTGAGTCCCCATGAAGATAAGTGAGAGGGGAAGAAGAGTCCTCCAAACAATTGACAAACTAGAAAACTTATTAAATACAGTTTTAATTTTTAAAAAAAGCCACTTAGGTACAGCATGGATCAGCGTTCTTGTGACATTTTTATTTGAAAGAAGAGTAATACAAATGCCTTTGTAAGCCATATGCAAATTAGTTATATCCTACTTCAAAGGATCATTCAGAAATTTTTTTTCAAGTTTTTATTTAGGTTCCAGTTAGGGATCATTTAGAAATTTTGAGAATATTTTGTTCTTGCAGCAGCTCTTTCTGCCCATGGGTCCTGTCCCCGTGCTTTAATAAACCACCAATTTTGCACCAAAAAAAAAAAAAAAAAAAAGAATATTTTGTTCTTTCCAGAAAACGTAACTTCACTGGTGGATTCAAGGCGCCATCCCTGAAGTCTGGCTTTCCACCCGATGCGGACTTCCCAGCCCGTGATATTGTCTCTGTTCTCAGGGCCAAGGAGTAATTGATACATATTTATGCTCTCCATAAATATTGGAATTACAAATGACTGATGAAGAAGGCTCGCCCAGTGCCAGAAAATTACATAAGTCGGAGACAAGATCCTCCCTTTCCTTGAGATTGAGCTACTCGGTCGGTGGTTATGAAACACGGCTGCCTCTGAGAATCTCTCAGGCTGCTATTTAATTAGTATGGAAGTCTGGGGCCCCGCCCAGACTCACCTAATCATCAGACTCTCTGGAGGTAGGGTCTGGAATCTGTCATCTTAAATGCTCCTAGAAACCAAAGGAAGTGAAGTAAATTGGGATAAAAGATATTAAGACACCATGAAATGCTTTTTGAAAAACTCTTTTAGATTTAAAAAAGAAAATCACTGAGACTAAAGTAGCCTAAAGTATGTTATCAAAACCTCTGTGCTCTCGAGGCAACAAACACAACAAAGGCAAAACTCCCTTCGATCCCCAGGGCTGTGCTAGAGAGAATCCCCTTCCGAGATCCAGATGTGTGAGTTTCGGCTGAGGTCCATCCGAAGTTAGGGTTCCTTGCCTGGGGGGTGAAGCCCATTGTCAAAGGCAAGTGGGAAAAGGGCTTCTGCAGCTGATACTCCTGCCAGGCCACTCCGTGTCAAAATCTGTGCCAGGAAACCATCTGTGCTCCTCTCTAGCCCTCTGGTCACCTGCAGGGATCTATTGTCTGCTTTCAGATGCCCAGCCTTGTCCTGGGAACGGTGTGGAATTTCTGTTATTCCTGTTCGTATCCTGAGTTGAGGGTTTCAGGGCACCGGGCATGAGCTAACCATCAGGCATTCCAAGGAAGAGTCCTAGTCTTTGTACAACTCAGAACACTCTGAATGCTTTTTATCTATCTGGAGAGGAGAAAGATAGATACTTGAAAAGAGAATACTTACAAAGCCACTTATGTGCAGTGAATTACCTGCTATCGAGAAGGAAAGGGATATATCATTCATCAAGTCTTCTGTAACTACCACATATGAGTTACCTATTAGCAGAGAATTAGAATACAATGCAATTATTTGATGAGCGTAATTTAATCTTTTGATGAATCAGAAGGTACGCATGCTTCTCAGCCATCAGGAAGACAGTCATTAGTGTGACAGGAATGAAGTGCTCACAAGCTTATTACTTAGCAAATCAATCTAATGAATCTATTAATCTAATTAATAGACTGACAAAATATGCTTTATCAGCATATGATCTATAGTTTGCATAGTCTCACCGTGTGCTGTTGGATATATTGTATAAAATATTTTAGACCAATGCATTTACTAATAAATGGAATCATACCTCCAGTAAGGTATGATAGGGTAGGGAGTGAACTTCAAATGAACTCAGCAAATACTGGGAGGAGAAAGAGAAAGAAGGATATTTAGATCATCACTGGGGAGCCGTCCTTTAATGCTGATTTTGTTTTCTGTCTCAAACACCAGTCTTCTCATGTGAATGACTCACTTGTACTCTGAGCAAACCAGGAATTTTGGTTGGATGATTGGTAGACTGGACACACCAGGTGAGTGCTCTGACAACACGCAGAAAGAAAGCGTCCTCAGATTTTTGGTAAGTTATTCATAGTTCACATAAATCTAGAGTTTTGGCACATCTTCCTCAATCCATCCCAAAGTAAGACAGCCCAGATCTTGTGTGTTAATAGAGTGGAAATACACCTGAGTCAGCTAATTATCACATGTTACTCTAGCAAGCTGCACACCCAGACTAAATTTAAGGTAAGAGCTACCCACATGCTTTTGCCCACACTGGGAACTAGAGTCTATTTTTCTCAAAATGAAAATATCTTTACTGTTTTTTTAGATTGCAAAAATAATAGTGTGACTTACAAAATCCCAAATGATACATAGACTGTAGGGAAGGAAAAATCCCCTGAAACGTCGCAAGAGACAAGAGCCATTAAAAATTTGATAAATATCTGTCTAGCCACATCTCGATGCATATAAAATTTTATATAAATGGAATCAAATCGTCTAGTTTATTAACTCGCTTTGTTACTTAACAATTTGTGGTCATCTTTCTATGCTAATATGTACACATTTAAACCATGGTTTTTGATAACTTCCTAGCATTTCATTTTATGGCTGTATTAAAATGTTGTTGGGGCGCCTGGGTGGCACAGCGGTTAAGCGTCTGCCTTCGGCTCAGAGCGTGATCCCGGCGTTATGGGATCGAGCCCCACGTCAGGCTCCTCTGCTGTGAGCCTGCTTCTTCCTCTCCCACTCCCCCTGCTGTGTTCCCTCTCTCGCTGGCTGTCTCTGTCTCTGTAAAATAAATAAATAAAATATTTAAAAAAATAAAAATAAATAAATAAAATGTTGTTAACTATCCCCCAATTAATGAATTTAAAAGTTGATGAGATGTGGAATTTAAGAAATGAGACAGATGAACGTAGGGGAAGGGAAGGAAAAATAAAATCAGATGAAAACAGAGAGGGAGGCAAACCACAAGAGACTCTTAACTATAGGGAACAAACTGAAGGTTGCCGGAGGGGAGGTCGGTGGGGGGATGGGATAACCGGGTGATGGGCATTAAGCAGGGCACGTGATGTAATGAGCACTGGGTGTTACATGCAACTAATGAAACACTAAATTCTACCTCTGAAATGAGTGTATGTTAATTAAACTGAATTTAAATTAAAAAATTTTAAAAGTTAATAAGCAAACGTTGATGAGCACTGGGTGTTATGTGTAAGGGATTAATCACTAAATTCTACTCTTGAAGCTAATATTACACTATATGTTAACTAACTAGAATTCAAATAAAAGATTGAAACAAACAGAAAATTGTCTTCAATGTTATTAACAATGTTGTAATAACCATCCATACACACACACACACACACACACACACACATATATATGTATATACATTTTTGTGACTGTATCTTCTTTTATTCTTAGGATCCATTCTTAAAAGTGGACTTGCTGGGTCAAAGGGCATATACATGTTTAAGACTTTGGTTCCTATTGTCAAATTGCCCACCTCCAGAAAAGTCATCTCAATTACTCCTCCACTCCCAGTGTTTGAAAAGCATGAGAACATTATTTCTAATAATCAGGCATAGCCCACCTGACTTGAGTGCTATCTTCACAAGTGGAGACTTGTCGGATGCCAACCTTCAAGAAACCAGCATTCTGTAGAGGATGACTGTATTTGAACTCTGGAATGAGATCTATGTACCCTCCACCATCTAGAAGGAGCATAGAGGCCTGAGGATGGGTATTCAATGCATCCTCACTAAGAAGGTGACCATCCCCTTATCCAGTCTGGCCAAGGTAAGAGGAGAAAACTCTCTCATCTGGTCCCACCTGGGTCTTGCCTGCTTCATCCTGGCATTCCTGCTTCTCGAACCAGGCTCCTATTTCTGGTCCCATGCAATTCCCCATCTTTGCATGTCAGCCACAGGAGGCCCTTTCCTGGCCACGATCCCTCCACTCATCTGACCTCTACTGCCTTGGTAGCCAGAACAACGTGAGACTTTCTAGAACAACACAGTTTGAAAATGATTTCTTCTTGTTTGAAGTTCCACACAGACATAGATGTGCCGTGTGCACAGAACTGTGATTCACCTTCCGTAGTCCTATATCCATCGCGTGGGTAAGACTGGGACTCTTCACCGGACCCCTCTTGCAAGCTAGATTTTACACCAGCCATTTCCTGCAGCAGACGTCTGCCCGCGGCTACGACCTGATAGCTTCTTGCTTGGGCTGTAGTGATCGCTCTTGTTTTCTGGGTTTAGCTCAATTACATACCTTTGGATGAGCGTTTCCTCTTTCCACTTTCCTCTCTTCTGTCTCCCACTCCCGGTCCTTGGGATCCTTTCCCAAATAAGGTTCATGCAAGCTCTTGTCTCAGGCTCTGCTTTCTGGCAGAAACAAGGCTGAGATAGTACCCAACACTAACACTTGTAATGAAGTGCAACGGCTTTAATTAGTGGCAAATGTTCCCCTCTTAACTAACCAGTGATATAAGATGTGTCAAGCGGATCTTCTTAAAGCAAAAAATTGATATTGACTTGCCATAAAGGTAACAGGTGTTCTGGAGTTAAGAGCCCGAATTGAAAAAACCCAATGGCAATATTGGATGAACAGTTATAATTCTATTTTAAGAAAACAGAGGTGGAATGATACATCCAAAATTTTTTTCAGTGACCCTATACAAAGAAATTTTTGTCCTAGAATATATAATGGGGGGTCACATTATCTATCTATCTACACACGCAATAACTAATTTTTAATACGTAGCCATGGCTAAGTAAATCTAAACTCTTTAAGCTTTTTAAGAAAGTAAAATTTTATTACACGCTTTCTGTTTATATTCTTTTTAAGACACTTTCCAAGAAATGGAAAGGCTTTTTTTCTTTTTTACAAAGATATATAGTCTTGAATTGAAAGGCCCCAAAAGGCGCCCTTGGGTGGTACAGTTGGTTGAGCAACTGACTTTTGATTTCAGCTCAGGTCCTGATCTCAGGGTCCTGGAATCCAGCCTTGCGTCCTCCTCCTCAGGCTCCCTGCTTAGTGGGGAGTCTACTTCTCCCTCTCCCTGTGCCCCTCTTCCTGCTTGAGCTCCTGTTCACTCTCTCTCTGTCTCTCTCAAATAAAAGAAAATCTTAAAATAAAATAAATAAATGTCAGTCTTTTAATACTTGCCAACCCTAATTCATATTAGATAGGCAAAACCCCATTAATCAAAAACCTTTCTAGAACTGTCCAGAACAGGAAAATCCATAGGGTCAGAAAGTAGATTAATGGTTGCCAGGGCCTAAGGGCCGGGCGGAACTGGAGTGACTGCTAATGGGTGGCAGGTTTCTCTTTGGGGTGATAGAAATGTTCTAGAATGGGGCAATGGTGATGGTTAAGCACCTGTGTGTGTTAAAATCATTCAGTTGTACACTTTAAAAGGGTGAACTTATTGTGTGTGAATTATATCTCAATAAAAAAAAGAAAAAAGAAAAACACAGCACTTGGCATGTCAGGGTGGCTCAGTTGGTTAAGTGTCTGCCTTCAGCTCAGGTCCTGATCCCAGTGTTCTGGAATCAAGTCCCAAGTCCGGCTCCTTGCTCAGCGGGGAGCCTGCTTTTCCCTCTCTCTCTGCCTGCTGCTCTCCCTGCTTGTGCTCGCTCTCTCTCTCTCTCTGACAAATAAATAAATAAAATCTTAAAACACACACACACACACACACACACACACAAAACCCCCAGAACTTAAAAACAAACTCCTTTCAAAAACAAAAAACAAAAAACCCTTTCTAGAAGTCGTTGATATTTTTCCCTGGGAAATAGTTTTGAGCACTTGTGTTCACTCTTTTTCTTTTGCTCTTTTCGCCGAAAAAAGGAAGGTGCAGCAGGAAGCTCCCACCTGACTTCTACCATGGTCATGGTCAACTCTGGCCATTTGCTGTGCTATTACAGGCGGGCAAAGCATCCTTTGGGCCCCACCCCTGGAGTTTAACCCCCGCGATCCCGCCCATCCGGACGCCTCTACGGGACACTGCGACTTGTATCAGTCTGACTACGAGGAAGCTTGTCCACATTCTCCCCTGGATCAGGACTGTTGATTGGGTGTTGTCATACATGGCAGGGCTGCAAAGAGGACAATAGTCACAATCGCTGGAACCTAGCCCCCCGCCCCCCGCCCCCACGAGACGCCGCGCACTAGAGCGAGTTAATAGTCAGCAGAGGAGTTGTGGAGCCAGGGCTTTTTATTCACAAGAAAAAAAAAAAAAAAAAAAAACGATCCCTATTGGCAGCTGAGGAGACAGCCCCTCTGGGGACCAATTATTCTATTTTGTGCTGTACGTACTGCGCGAGGCTTCTGCCAGCCCTCCTGGGAGCCGCTCTGCTGGGCTTCCCTAACCGAGGCCAGCCTGGTGCTCCAGGCACAAGTTGCTCTTCATGTCAAAACTGCCGCTAATGACACAATTAAGTAACTGAGGACCACAGAGAAGCTCTTAATTAGGTAAACACGGCTGAGAAATGATTGCCCAGTTTTAGGCTAGCCATTACTGTCAGATTGCTAGAAGACATCCGCTCTTGGATACGCGAAGAAGCATTTTAAGGACCCCATTGCGCTCTGATTATGTCTTCTTATTTAAAAATAGAGGATACTTACTATTTTATTAGAAATAGTGAGGCTTCCTCCATTTTAAGAATTTACATCCCTTGGATCTGCAAAAGAAAGGACTCTCCTGGAGAGGAAAGAATTGCTAACAGTTCTCCCAGGTACCAAACAATGTGACTGTCCCTGACTGTCTTTTGGAATCTCTAAACAACCAGTGTAATCTTAACATTGGCCAAACTAGATTCACACACATTTAGACCGATTTCCTGTTCGGAACTTCCCCGCCCCTCTGGCCCCCACTATGAGTCATACACTTCCATAATTTTTTCCTAATCATCCTTATTTAGATTGTTTTTAATATCAGATCATATTTAAGGATGATTGAAGATGTAGGGCATTTTTTCCACCAGCCACCAACTCTATTTTCATGGGCTCCATTCAGCCGAGAACTTGAAAGAGCTACACCCCACGGACAGGTCTCAACAGGTGGATCCTATATGATTTTGCACAGCCGTACTCACACACACTCCCTTTCTCTCACATTGTTTGGATGTTGGTGCTGTTTTATATATATTTTACATATTTATATATTTAAAAAAAACTGAGCCAATGCTTCTTAAGGGCTCCACTGGTTGTCAATGATATTTTGTTGCTTTGATCAACAAATCTGGAAGTTCAGTTAATTTATCTTTTCATATCATGAAATGACAGAGCAAAGCAGTGTTTTCTCCCAATTATTTCTTGACCCAATTACTTAGCAGTCCCAAATTTTATTGTTAGCTAATAATGTTTATAGGAACAATATGCACACGTGTCAGTTTTCATCATTTTTTTTTTATCTTGGTTCCTTCTCTTATCAGGTTAGCTTACTCTGTCCTAAAATGGACGGTCACACGGACATACTGAACGTGTGGAAGAACCAGCAGGATTAGATTGCTTGTAGAAGGGAAGATTGGGTGGGGAAGGAGCATATTAAGGGGTACAGAGTCCAAGTGGCCATCTTACCACAGTTCCCGTTGTATCTTTCTCAACTGCATGCCATCACTTATCCTTAGTGTTAGTTCTTTGTGCTTTTCTGAACCTGGTCTTCTGTCTATAAAATCCAGGCCATTGGTGGATGACAGAAAGAGTACTCTGCCTTCTCTCTGCTTCCCACTGCTCTGTGAACCTCACTCCTCTTTGCCTCCAGGGCCCCTGCCGTCTGGCAGCCCCTATAGGTCCTCTTCCTCATCGTCCCCGTCCTCAGTGACAACCTTAGTGGCCGAAGCTCCAGATTCTTTGCTACACTCCAGCTATCTCAACTGATACCACCTCTATTCACAGTCGCCCAGAAGCTCAGCCACCACCCCTGCTGTTCATGCTCTTTGTCCCCAGCGGGGGCCTCCACCATCCTCCCCTTCCTGCTTCACTTCGCTTTTCCTACTTGACACTCCCAAGCTCTGTGCAGCGGACATTCTGTGGTCAGACGCTTCAATTTGGCTCTCACGCTCAGCAGGGAGTCTCAGGATCCCTTTGACCTACTCCTGGGCCTGCTGAGCCAACCACAATCCCAGGTCACTCCTAAAGTGGGCTCTTCGGTTCTTGATTTGAGCCTTCAGAGTCCCTGAAAAAAGTCACGGACATCTGCACACCTGACCCGCGCATGATGCGATCCTGGTTCGGAACCATAATCTTTCATTGCTCTGGGCTCTAGGCTTAGACACACTCCCCCCAAGGAAGCTGTATAATGCCTTTCCTTGTTTGAAACCCGATCTTAATGTAACCTCCTGCCTTTTCCCTATTTAGCAAACATGTTTGGACCCTCTCCTGTGTGCTGTGAATGAGTGTGTCGGTACTGAAGATGCTGGTGTACAGAAACAGGGGTTGCACACCCCTTCAAAGAGTTTGTGTTGTGGTGGCGGCGGGAGGCTTGTGAGCAGGACAGGTAAGCACATAGGCCATCGGGAGACAGCGACAGGAGAAGGCACAGAGAAGGGGAAACCATGTGAGCCTCGGGGCCAGAAGGCGATCAGGCGGGTCATTTTGGCTTCTTTATTTGCTGAAATCAACACCATCCAGCATGAGCTCCTTTCACTCATATCCTCCAAACATGAAAGAATTTCACCCTCTCGTTCCGTCTTTAACTCCATTCCAGCTTCAGAGAAAATGCTGCCCATGCTTCATTACTCATCACCCCTTCTAACTGCTGTCTTAATGCCATTTTCTCCAGCCTACTCAGGGGTCCCACCATGTAAATCATCACTCTTTATAGAATATTAAATCTCTTTCTACTGGTGTCTTTCCCTTCAAAATTGCTCGGGTCACCTCAATAATGAGCAAATTCTGCTGCTCACCTTTACAACAGGCTGATTTCTCTATTAAGTATCTAGAAAGAATCCGTCTCCAGGACATCACCCTATTGACCCCTTTTGTCTAGCGTTTTAAATGGATATTATTTCATAGTTATAAAAAGAAATAAAGGCTGGTATAATAAAATATAGTTTATTGATCAATTAATAAAATTAATTAATTAATCAATCAAAATACTATAATGACTCTTGGGTTTATTATCCAATAAGGTATTAGTAATCAAATATTGCCCAGTCAATTAGGTCCTATGGTATTAGTGGCCTCTCATTCTCACGGAAAAAAACACTCTCTGGAGTTGGTGTTTCTCATCCTCATGTGTTTATTTACAACTTCACTACATGTTATTACAGAACACAGCAGAGGGGCCCTGGATGGCTCAGTTGGTTAAGTGTCTGACTCTTGATTTCAGGTCAGGTCATGGTCTCCGCATCGTGGGATCGAACCCTGTGTCGAGGTCCACACTCAGTGAGGAATCTGCTTGAGATTCTCTCCTTCTGCCCCGGCCCCTCCCCCCCCCGCACGCTCTCTCAAATAGATAAATAAATCTTTTTAAAATGTAAAAAATAAAAAAAAGCAAAGTAAAAGACAGCAGAGTATGAATTTGCATATAAACTCGAAATAAGGGGTACCATACCTCTATGTCCTACTTAAAATTGTTACTTTCAGTCAATACTTTGCATCTCGAGATATATGCATGTTGATACATTTCACTCCTGAATTGTATCCCACTGCTTTTGTGTGCATGTCCTCAGAGCCACAAACAAATATACATACACACATCCCATTTGGAATTCATTCTCCTGGTGTTAGAAATTAAGATTGAAAAAAAAAAAACATGTACAATTTTGGGGCATGGATATTGTTGTTTGTGTGTTTCCGTGCACACGTGCCAGTTATTCAGGGTGGAGACTCGGAGTGGAATTTCTGAGTCGTTTGAAAGAATGAATGGCAATGATACTGTCATTGCCACTTGATCACACGTCGCCCTGGAAACGTGGAGTTTGCTTTGTGATTGTGAAAAAATGAGGCAAAGGACGAAACATGGCATGATGGTGTAATGATGGCAGGACCCAGAACAGAAATCTTGATTCCAAACCTACATGCGATAGCCACCGAGTCGAAGTTTCATAGGTAGGTTGAACGACATTAAAACCCAAAAGCTAGACTTAGAATTTGGATGTCCAGTTAAGGTGTTTTCCATTTGAGAACATTGCTCACGCATTAGATTTTAAATGGCTTCTCCCATCTCTCTGTCTTTTTTACTTTAAAAACCAGAGCGGCCTCTTCTTGTTGAGCTAACCACGACTAGCTGGGCCAGATAATTCCAGAAGCATGTGTGACTCTCATGTCTGGAGTCCAAGTTAGTCTAAATTAACCTGCTGTGGCAGTTTGCAAATTCCTTTCCCTACCCTGAGCAGTTTTTTCCTCCTCTCAAGTATGGTAACTAACAACTGTGCGATGGGTCTGAAACCAAAACCATAATTGCAGTGCTTAAATTTAGGCCTTTGCCTTGTGTTGCCAATTTAGAGAAGATGTGGTTAAACCAGCAGTCACTTCGACTGCTGACATTTCTGATGTTTTGAATTAAAAATAAAAGTCATTTTCTCTTCTATAACAAAATTAATTTGCCATTGACATGGGAGTTCAATGGCACATTCATCAAGCTATTTCCCACCCATATAATAAATTGTACATCTCAACCCAAAAGTCTCATGGGACAGTCATTTGCCAATACTTAATACTTAGTCTATTTCAGTGCTTCCCGTAAACATAAAAAAATCTTTTCTGTTTTTTAAATTTGCTGCTTGTGACATTATTTGTATAACTGGCATTAAAATATTATAGTTTCTACCTGTACTGATGACATGTTTGTCGAGGAGGAAAAGTCAAAACACACTGAGATGATGGGGCGGGAGGCAGATTCCCCACGAAATATGAACCACACTGATTTACCTTCTTCTTCCTAACAACATATGTTAATGGGCACAGGAAGACATCAGCGGGAAGGCTAGCACATCCATAAGGGAAGATATCATGGCTTTCTACAGCAGACGGCCAGGCATTCTGTAATTCCCACCATAGAACATAGAAACGCTGGAAACATACTTTTTCCTCCAAGTACCTTCTGATGAGGTTTTCAGAAGAAGACTCCAGTCTGCGTCGGAGACACACATCTCTTGCACAACGTAAGCCATGTAGAGCTGTGACGTATTCTGGCTGCGGGATTATAAAGAGATGATATACATATTAGACGGTAGGAGATGGAAAACTATGCCAATTGAGTTGCAAAAAATAAGGGGAGGTATTTTTTTTAAAAATCTTTGCGTTAAGGAGTATGGTCAAACAGTTGAGAACATATTTTAATAAAGATCTGTAGAGTCACCTATGGGTGAGTGGACTCTTGATTCTGCTTTGGTTGGGAGGGCTGGAGTCATAATCCCTCCGATCAGCGGGAGGACTTGTGAAACCAAACCAAAGTTTGACGCAGCATCATCGGCTTCCGGTTCCAAACGCCACTTCTTCTTATTGGGACCTGAAAATCAGCTATGGATTTTAAGTCGTCGCTAGTCTGTCTTGATTCTTTCCATGGTGACAGGTGGTACAATTAGCAACACCTCTTGAATAATTAGGAGCAGGTGTAATAAAACCTATTGAAGACCTTCTCCCCCCTCCTATATTATCAATAAAAAAATGGTTAAATTGGGCCTGCAAGTGCTAGCATAAATCCTCACATTACTTTGGTTTTCTCTTTATTCATTTTTTTAAATAATAGGTGGGTGCAGTAGGAGACAAATATTTACGAATATTCTCCACGCAAATTCTCCTTAGAAGCTTTAGACGATAAGAGTGTATTTTTAAAAGGCCTAGAATTAAATGACTTCAAATAAAGGAGATGAATTGAATAAAAACAAATGTGAGTAAATAATGGCTCAGTTTGAGTAGAATACAGAAGCAATAAAGAATTAAATTAAAAGAATGTAAGCTAATTAGGAAAGGTTTTGCTTTTAGATTAAATTATTGAAAAAGGCCTAGTTTCCTTTAATGAAAACCATCATCATTTTTTAAGAGCTGACAGACTACAGGAAGATTAACAAGTTTTAAAAAAGAGTATAAATGTACATAAATGGTTAGCCCTTTAACCATCACTGAACCACTTTGGGCACCAAGACTTTATTCACCCATACGCTAAATAATTGTCTCAGTAAGATGAGAAGTTGAGTAGGATGGGAAGCCTGGGTGGCTCAGTCGGTTAAGCATCGGTCTTCAGCTCAGGTCATGATCTCGGGGTCCTGGGATTGAGTCCCACATCGGGCTCTCTGCTCGGTGAGGTGTCTATTTCTCTTGTTCCTTCTGCCCCTCCCCCCCCCGCTCATGTGCTCTCTCTTTCTCTCTCTCAAATAAATAAAATATTAAAAAAAGAGAGAGAGAGAAAGAGAAGTTGAGTAGGAGAATAATCAATGACCTGGGTGTTAATGATTCAGTAGACGCCAGTCCCTTTGTCATTGCTGGCCGAGATTCTCAGCTAAAGTTTCAGAAACGTGGCCCTTTGAAGTGGTCTTATTTTCCACCCCAGACTTAAAACCATTGCTTTGCCCTGGTTGAGTCACTCGAGAAAATGTCCTGAGAACCTTAGATGTACAAGAGCCCTGACACTGATGTCTTGACCACTTCCTAACTCAGAAAATTACATTCTGATTATCAATGTTCTCTTCTTGTGGCTCTATTTTTAAAAGATTAATGACTCTGGTTGCAATCTAATTTCCTCTTAGAATTAATACTGCAAAATTAATGGGCCAGCTGGTCACGTTTCGAAGGGCAAACAAATGGCCCTCCTTCCTATGGTCAGGGTCACAGTTAGGGCTCCTCAGTGACTCACAGGTCAGGGGCGTACACAGATGATTGGACTCGTGGGCTGAGAAACCACCAGCAATCGTGAGGGCGCCCCACAGGAGGAGCTGGACAACGTGCTCGTCAGCTTTCTCCTAACTTATTCAATACTCTGATCTTTCCAGGAGTCGCTAGTGCTGAAGTTGCTATGGGAAGGAAGCACCGCCGGCTCCGTGAACCCCTTCACTTTCTTATGCACCCACAACCCACTCTAAGTCCTATCGTGGCAAGGGCTGCATTTCCCAAATCTGGCACAATGCTTTGCCCGTAGTATGTACTCAATACATGTCTATGGAAGAAGGAAAGGGAGCAAGGAAAGAATCAGGAAAGGAAGCAAGGAAAGAATCAGGAAGGAAGGAAGGAAGGAAGGAAGGAAGGAAGGAAGGAAGGAAGGAAGGAAGGAAGGAAGGAAGGAAGAAGTTGAAAATAAATGTAGCCAGGTGATGGGCATTAAGGAGGGCACGTGATGTGATGAGCACTGGGTATTGTATGCAACTGACAAATCACTGAATTCTACCTCTAAAACTAATAATATAGTACATGTTAATTAAATTGAATTTAAATTAAAAAATTTTTTAAAAAGAAAGTAAATGTAGCAGCATAAACTGGAAAGCCTTCCCTTCCTCCTTGCAGCTCCCAGTGCCATCCTGAGGATTGTCTGGAGTCTCGTGTGCGTGCTTGTAGTTAAGTAACCCGTCACCACGTTCTGCACATGGCTGTTTTGGAGAACAGCGAGGCTGCTCTTTGGGTGTGCTCACGCTTGCTGGCACACGGGAGGACAGACACGCGCTCGCATCCTCACAGGCACAGCGATGGTTATCGGGAGCATTTTCTACAATCAGGACAAACCCGGGTTTCCTCCATTTGGAAGGACTGTCCCCATCTGAAGCCTCCATGATGACATTCCATCACGACCCTCGGCCTTTCCTCATTCTTTCGTTGTAAACCAAATAACATTTATATGTAAATTAACTTCCATTTTAAGGCTAGTATTTTGATTCTATAAAACAGCTCATGTAGGAACTAGAATTTGCACTTACCCAACAAGATGATTACACCTTGTTGTTTGCACTCTGTTTCACTACTTTGTTTTTTTATTTTTATTTTTTAATAATAATTTTTTATTATGTTATGTCATTACTTTAAGTTTTCAACGTGCACCAAAAAATCTAAGTGGGCATATAAATACAAAAATTGGAGCAACTCACATTCTTCCCCCCTACTTTATAGGCAGAGTGCTCTCATGATTTTGAACATACTCTTTGAAGGCAAGAATATTATAAGTGCTGGACAGACAAACAGAGCCTAACCTGTGACAAACTTACGCTCAAAACAAACAGACGTAGCAGAGCCCTCAAAGTTTGTATACCTGGGAGTTATAGAATTCCCTTCCCTCGTAGAATACGATGTTTACTAAAGAGTAAGTAATAAAAATGTGCTGATTAAAGCTGATACACATATTATGAAAACTCACTAGTAGCTGAGACAATTGTTCGAGCTTACACCAACAGTTGGCAAACTTTTCCTGTCAAGGCCGGATAGTACATATTTTATCCGTTGCCTAAAGAAAGACCATCTGGTCTCTGTCACAACTACTCTACTCGGCCATCGGAGCATGGAAAGAAAGCGGCCATAGGTAATGCATAGATTAATGAACGTGGTTGTGTTCTAATAAAACTTTATTTACAAAAAACGGACAGTCGGCTGAATTTAGCCCATAGTCTGGAATTGCCAAGCCCTGACTTAAACCCACAAAAGACTTTCTTGAGAGGAGCAGTCTTTTGTCACCAACTTTATTTAGAATGGCTGACTTTTATTATCATTTTTAAAATCCTCCAAGAAAATGTACCCCCTATTGCCAAAGCTGAATTGTACCCCACTACCGGCCCTCGGCACACCACCGTCCACTTCTAACTATGGTGTGGGATCCTGAAGGCAAACTGCGTGTCCAGTTCTTCTTGGTGGCCCTGGGATCTACCACAGGACCTTACACATTGAGCCGGCTGAGGAATTAGTTTTGAAATACACTGATCCTGATGTTCCTTAGATTTAAATCAAGCCTTACCTACTAACTAATTTCATATAGTTAATTCAATGTATCCTTACAGACTTTTAAAAAATAATAGAGTATTTATTTATATTTACATTTATAATTTAATTATATTTATCCATGTGTTTATTTATATTTATATTTATAATTTTCTTCCTACCGCTAAACAAACTTCTCCTGCTCACTATTCCTGAAGAACAGGTTTGTGGTTTTCACAAATAATATTTATATACACTTACGAGTAGCTTCATTTCAGCGGATGGATTTTACATTTCCACCCTTTTTCTTCTTTGGCATCCACCTCATCTTTTACTAGACCCATGACCTCCCAATCCCTTCCTCTCTGGTTTCATCTGCAAACCTAATAGCTTCAGCGGCACCTGGATGGCTCAGTCGTTAAGCGTCTGCCTTTGGCTCAGGTCGTGATCCCAGGGTCCTGGGATCCAGCCCCGCAACAGGCTCCCTGCTCAGGGGGAAGCCTGCTTCTCCGTCCCCCACTCTCCCTGTTTATGTTCCCTCCCTTGCTGTCTCTCTCTCTGTCAAATAAATAAATAAAATCTTTAAAAAAAACACCCAAAAAACCTAATAGCTTCAGTGATTCCGTTGCTGCCACACTGTTTCCTGCCCAATCAGAATCCTTTGTTCTTTCTTATTTGTCTGCCCTTATTTACCATCCTCTGAGGCCAGAGCTGGCCCATCCTCCCATCCTGTCTTCTTGGCCAACTGCCTCAAAGCCTGTGCTCCTGGCCCATTAGGAGGACAGGTGCTGCTGTGTCACCGTCTCCTCTCTGTCCATAGCCCCCACACAAGCAGGTGCTGCTTCTCCTAAAGCAGACACCTGTTGGCTTCTGCCATCAGCTTGTTTTGTCAAAGGTCCCAGGTGGCATGTCCCCTAGTCTTACGTCTCCCATTTTCTGTAGCCTGTGACTTTCTTCTCCTTGGAGGTTTTCCTCTCTTCCATCAGTTTCTTTGGCAGTGTGGGTCTAGATGGCCCTTTGCACCTGTTTTTCTGAGACCTACTGGAGTGTCGGTCAGAAGCAGGGCCCCGAGGGCCAGCACAGTGGGGCTGGATGCCAACTTCTCCTTGAAACAATGGCCTTGAGAAAACATCCTTTTTAAGCCTCAGTTTATCCTGTTCTTAAAATGAGAAGAATAATCACTGTTTCATAGAACTGATATGAAAATTCAATGAAATAACATATATCACCTCCCTAATCTGGTACCCAGCCCCAGTGGGAGCTCAGTGTGTGGTATTTTAACACTATTGTTAGGGCTACCATGTCCGGTTGTGCAGTTTGCACACTGCACAAAAGTGCCTAATCAGCTCCGAGGGGATTCTCCTTGTTTGAATTTGTCTTCCTTGATGTCTGCCTTTTGTTCCATGAATCTGCCAGGAGGGTGTCCTTTGTGACCTGGGCCTGTTACTCATTGGAAGTCTTTCTCCTCTGATATTCACAAGCTGTTCCTTTCCATTCTCCAGAGGATCCCTTTTGAGGGTTTTCTCCTCTTCAGCGGGGCACAAATCCCATGCCGGTCCCTGGCTTGACGCCCATTCTTGGTTGGGCAGAGAGGAGCTCTCTTAGAGGAGCTGTTCAGTCAGGTCACAGCTGGGCACAGTGCCAGCCCTGAGCTGGGGAGGGGACACTGCTGTCTCTCTATGGCTTAGGGTTTTGTGGGGGAATGAGCTGTGAAAAGAACCGGGCATGGGGAGTGCAATGGGGGAGGGGGTGTCACCCACAGGATTCCCAGAGCAGCAGAGGGACCCCTGCCTAGCCCAGCGTGGTTACACCTCCCTGGAGAAGGCCATCCCCATGTTGAATCTTCAGAGACAAACAGCAATTGCCCAGTGTAGTCAGGTAGACAAAAGCATTCCAGGCTGGAAACATTCTGGATAAAAATTAACGTTCATGTTGGCACAGCTGTGCACCTCACCAAGGAACAGGCCCCCGGAGCGGTTTCCCTAGAACTTTCGAATCCCCGCACGTTCAGTCTCTCAGGCTCCCTTAGTTTTCAGGATTCCGGCAAGTGGCAGGACGGTGTTGTCAGAGCCCCCTGAGAGGTGAGGAAAGGGCGTGCTGAGGCTTGTCCCACTTGGCCGAGGGCTTTGGGGTGAATCCGTTCCCGGGCAGTTCTCAGGCCTCGCCTGACCCCAGGCCTGGCCTTCGCTCCAGCTCCGCCAGGCTGTAACCCGACCTCCGTGGCCACTTGCGGGACAGCCAAAACCCTGTTCCCAGAAGAGATGCCAGGGCCCATCCGACAGCCTCCCTCCATCAGCACCTTTGACCCAGTTCACCCAGGAAAACAGCGCGCGGACACCAAGCTGCTCCCGGCTTTCTCCAGGGGCTGGGTGGGAGCCGCTGTATTTGAGCTGGAGAGGTGTTTTGCCCGCAGAGAGGAAGCCCAGAGAAGGCCAGGGCGCCCTTCCCCACAGCTCTCCCAGGGCCGATTGCGGGCCCCAGCAGGGGGACAGCTCTGGGGCAGCAGCTGGGGACAGGCGCACAGCAAGGAGGGATACTGCGTCTCTGGGAAGAAGCTCGAGTCCTCTCTAGCTGGGACAAGTCAGATCTGCTGGTGCCCCATTCAGGCCCTTTGATGCCCCTCCACCCCCGTAGACCTCCAGACAGGCCACCCCCGGAGTGGGAGTCCCAGTGAGAGGTAGGCGCAGGGATCTCCTGGTCTGGAGCCCACAGTCAGACCCCTGTTCTGTCCTCACCAGCCACGTAACCTTGGGCAAGTGATCTCGTCTCCCTGCTTCTCACTTCTCTCCCTTGTAAGATGAGATGATGCCATTACCTACACCACAGAGACCTTGTGAGCGGCCTGCGAGGTTAAGCCCAGAAGGTATGCAGCGTCCACGCCAGTAGAGCACAAGCTCCCCGGACAGGCCGCTGTGCCTGCCTTCAATTTCTATTGACATTTGCGCCTATGAAAGTAGCACTTAGCAATGCAAAAACCTTCAAGCTACTGGACTTCGTGCAGAAAAGAAGGAAAGGGAAAGGAAGGAAAGGAAGAAAAGAGGAACAGAGGAAAAAGAAAGCAATCTCCCCATTGCCTCTCCCAAAAGATGAAAACCATTGAAACTTGGGGTATCGCTTTCCAGTCTGCTCTTCATGCCCGTGCACTGTTGAAAATGCAGAGTATGCAATTATGCCTTTTTCTTTTTCTTGTTCGGGAGAAATAGAAACCCAGTAGACAAACTCTCCTGCGATTTGCTCTTTCTGCTTTATGTGGGAGAGAGAGGACTTCACGGGAGCACATGAAGACCTCTCTCTCTTTCTCTATGAATGGAACGGAACTTCACTGCATAATGAGACCACCATTTATCCAAACCGTTGCGCACGGACCGACGCTGGTTGTGACCAGATGTTTAATTTTATAAACAGTGCTAAGCTAAGCGTCACTGAGTGGACCTCTGTGCTCCTTTGGCCGTATCTCTATATGACAAAGTCCTAGAGGAGGAATTGCTGGGTCAAAAAATAAACTTCTTTAAGTTTTTAGAGAAATGGCTGAATTTTGTTCTCCAAAATATTGCGTTGTGTTCACATGGAACAGCAGTGTATGAGAGGACGTGTTCGCCATATCTGCCTGAAATGTGGTATCGACATTTTTATATTTCTTTAGAACCATCACATGGAGGGACCATATTTAAAGAGTATTTCTTTACCAGCTCTAACCAGATCATTTCCAGTGTGCCAACTTCTCCAGCCATAGCCAATCCTGGAGGGCAAAGCCTTGTTTGCTCTCCCAGAGGACAATGAGCTGCTCGAATCAGGCAAACTCTCACCTCATTTCCACGGAGGGGAATAAAGAATGCGATTTCCTGGGCTTATAAATCAGATGTGTGTGTGTGTGTGTGTGTGTGTGTGTAAGAAGGTCACACCCCATCCCCAGCGCCAAATGTGCTCTTATAAATTAAGCATCGAGCACCCACAAGGACCCGATCTTGTTCACATTGGCAAGAAGGACTACAGGATCTAGGGTTTCTGGATCTCGGTTTTGGGTGCACTGTTGGGGCCCCTCTGCCTGCCCAAATCTGGACAATGTGCCTATCTCTCCAGAACTTGATTTGCTTCTCTAACTGGTGGAGTGAGTCCATGGAACTGACTCCCCAAGAGACTATGACAAAACCAATTCCAGGGGCTCCTGGGTGGCTCAGTCGGTTAAGCGTCTGCCTTTGGCTCAAGTCATGATCCTGGAGTCCCAGGATCGAGTCCCGCATCAGGCTCCCTGCTCAGGGGGAGTCTGCTTCACCCTCTGACCCTCCCCGTCTCCTGCTTTCTCTCTCTCACTCTCTCAAATAAATAAATAAAATCGTAAAAAAAAAAAATTCCTTTCTACAGCAAGCCTTCATAGTTCAAAAGTATTCAGAAGGCACGTTTTCTTTATGTTACCATTCAGAAATTCTCATGTTTTCAAATTTCAGGCATGTCGACCCAACCAACCGATGATCAATTTATTGAGAAAGGGAGGGAGCACTCAGGGGACCGCTGTCGGGGGGACAATTACCTGTATCCTTATAGCAGTACCATGGTCAAGTGGGTGGGACAGCAGGTGGGACAGAGATGTGCCAGAACCAAATTGCTAGTGTGAAAAGAAGCTCCAAATTCTAGTCCTGACTCCTCCGCAGAATAGCTGTGTGACCTGGAACAAATTACTTAACCTCTCTGAAGTTCAGCTTTCCATATACAACATGGGCATGACTCCTTGCATAATTCATCCAGCGGTGGTAAGGAGAAATACAGTAATGAGTGTAAAAAAAAATGCTGTCCACTGGGAAACACTTAAACATGAAAGGTATGGTTAATATTTGGTTTTAAAATCTAGCCTTCATTTTATGGTGTCTGATTTTCTTGGCATTCACAACATTTAGAAACCAACAATAAAGCCAGGCTGTCAGGAGTACAATTAAGGGCAAGTTGGAAAACTGCCCAGTCCCTGGGCATTTGATCTCAGTGAAGCATAGCACCATTGAAGGACTTTTGATGCAGGAGCCAGATTTCTGGGGAAGTCCCTCCGCGTGGTCCTGTCCTTCCCACCCATGCCACCTCCTTCCTCCTCCCCACTCCTCAGCAGTTTGTCCTGCTCCGTCCCCTCCAACCCTTTGCGTCCATGATCCCATGATCCAGGTTTGTCCCAGGGACCCTTGGGCCCAGCCACTCCACGTTTCATTCCCTCCTCTCCCACCCACCTAACTTACTTGTACTGATAAATGCTCAGAAAGACCTGGAAGGAAGTCTAAGGAGGACACAAGGATCTCTGGTCTAGGCAGATGTGGAGAAAGGGAGTACTGTTTATGGGACTGTCTGATCCCTCTGGGCCATGAGGAGGGTCTATCTTGCCCCACTCGCCATCTTTCCAGAAGCTGGTAGGGAGGATCTCCTCGATGCCCTCAGAATCTATTACAGGGGACACACTGCTCATCGGCTACCTTGCTGCTAGACTTCCTGTGCAGGTTGTGTGGTCTTTTATGCACTGATCCAATCCCGAGCAACCCAGGAAATACACTGCAGGTGGAGACGAAGTGTCACAGGTAATTCAGAGGCTGAGTCCTGTTCTACCGACAGGCCAACCCATCCTCCAGCAGCCACGGACGCCTCTCCACACCTCCCGTGTCCGGGCAGGGAGATGAACCCCCTTGGCGATGGGGACTTGAGAAGGGGGACACCTGAAAAGCCCTGTGGGTGCGAAACCTGTCCCCTTTGGCTGAGGCCAGATCACAGGTTTGCTATCCCCGACGGTGGTGGCAGCAGCACTTCCTGTGGGCCCCCGATGGCAGGGGTCTCAGACCCCATCCCCCACTTCCTAGGTTCACAAGCTACCTGAGATAGCAGGTGCTTCTAGTTAGTTCTGAGACAAAGGAGCTTAGGTCCGAGCTCTTAGGAGAAGCAGTGAGGAGGTGAGGCGGTTCTGGCGAACACAAGGACCTTTGCAGAAACGCTCTCTGACGCTACCCAGCACTCGCTACCTTCCTAGAAGTCTGCCACAGCCATGCAGGGGGGTCCCCCACTGCCCGCACGGCGCCCGCGTCCTGCCAGGCCCTCGCGCTGCTTCCCACGGCGGCCCCCTCGGCTCGCCGTGGCTGATTCAGCTGCGGTGTCGTCTTGTGTATGAACTCACACGCTCGTGACCTGGTGACTTGTGCAAAATAATTTAAGATATTTCGTGCGATACCATCTTTAGAATTCTCAGACAGTGACATGAAAACATTGTGAAATTTTTGCTTGTAAATGACGTATGTGTGGTAAGTGTGGTTTGTGTTGTGTGTGTGTGTATATGTTGTGTAATATGTGTAGTATGTGTGTGCATGTGGCACGTGTGTGGTGTGCGTAGATGTGGTGTGTGTGTGTGTGTGTATGTGTGGTGCGGTGCGTATGGCGTGGGCAGGGTACGCAGAGTGTGATGTGTGGTGTGTGGTACGTGTGTGTGCGTGCACGTGTGCACACAGGTTCGTGAGCACCCACACTCACACGGGCAGGTGTTCTCTACACCGAGCAGCAGTGCACACGAGCAAAGAAATCGGTTCGCTATCACGGATCTGATGCAAGCAACAGATGCGCTTACAGATGAACTCATTCATCAGAAAACCATCTAGAAAAGGCTCAAATACCCAAAATACATCCTGTCTTGGTGCACACGTAGGAGGAAATCTGTAAGGACAGCCAGGGCTGCCTGGTCCGTGATCTACCACTTTTTCATGCACTTGATCCCTATTTGTAGACCCGCTAGCCAGGGGCACCCCGCGCTCTGCCTGCAGCACCAGCTGCATGATGAAGAGCCACAGTGACGGGGACCTGTCTTCCAGGCTTGCAGTCTGGCTGGGACAGAAAGGTCTCGACGGTGCAGCTGGAGAAGTGCTTTCATAGAGGACATACAGGCAACTCTCTACTTCCCTTTGCCTTGATCCCTTTCCTGGCATACCCTGGACCTGGCTGCAAGTCTACTTTTGTTACCCCAAACTACCAGGCTTTGGGGGGCCGTAAGGATCCAGCAGCTGAGGAAAGCAAGGTCAGGCCCCCACTGTGAGAAAGCCAAAGCAGCTGAGCACACACTGGGATTTGAGCTTCCTCAGGGCCACTGCAAAGAAGGAAATACAAAAGACCACGCATCATCGAATGGTAAAATTTCCCCTATTGAATTTATCTGTCACCTATTGATTTCAAGAGATATTAGATAGTACTGTCTCCTCCAAGTGCCATGTTCTATTTCCATTCTTACCTTCTGAACGTTTGTAGGAACTAACACATGTTGATTAAGGCAAATTTTGAATTTTTTTGTTCAAAGTGTAATATTATCTGCAATTTTCAAGGTGGATTTTGAGATGATATTTAAATCTTTTATAATAAGTCATGTTTCAAACATACCAAGGAATATGCGTGCATATAATCGACACTCAGGTATATAGAATATAAAAGAAGCACCCACGTACTCACCCCTGAGCTCAAGTAGAAATTCTCTTTGCTTCCTCCCTCAAGCAGGTAAACACTCAGTATCTGAAACTCTGTGTTTATCACTGATGGATTTTCTTCATAGATTTGCATGGTAAAATGGATTTGCGAGGCCCACGTGCTTTCTTTGCTCATCAAACCTTCATCTGTACCCGACCTTCTTTCTGGGGTCCATTTTCTTCCTTCCGGAGCATACTTTGCAGAGAAATTCCATGATGTGATGAGCCTCTGTGGGTAATAGATTCTCTCATTGTTGTTCATCTGAAAATACCTTTATTTTGCCAAAAGATGTTTCCACTGGGTACCCAGTTCTGGGTTGACAGTTGCTTTCTCCCAGACCGCTGAAGATACTCGTGCTTGGTTTTAGCTCCACGGCCCTGTTGAGGAATCGGCTGTCTAACTGTGGCTCCGTTTACATCGTTTGTCTTTTCTGGCAACTTCTGGGATATCCTCGGTGTTCAGTTGTCTCGACCCAGAAAACCTCGAGGGGCTTTCTCTTATCCTGCCCATGATTCCCTGATATTCCAAAGTCAGAGGACTCATGGAATTCGTGAATCCCAGAGACGTCCCCACAACCAGCTTGAACACGGGGCCTCCTCTATCCTCTGTAGTATCTCTTTCCTCAAGCTGACCGAATGTGTGAGATACGTTTCTGCTTCACGGACGTGTTCTCCCCTTCCCTTAGTGTTTTCACCTCATCACTCTGCCCTGCGCTCCTCCCAATTCCATAAGAGTCACTCGCCCTCACCGGTTCCCTCAGCTCTGCCCAACCTGCTGCTAGTCCTGGCCACGACCTTCACATTTTGCTTATTATAGATTTGTTTCTGGAAGGCATGTTTATTATTTTTTCAAATCTGTGTCATCATTTTTACGCTCTTTTTCTCTTCTCATGTTTTCAAGACACTCCTTTCTTTTTTAAAACACTTAAAATATATTTATATTTGTTTTCAACAATTTCCGTACCTGAGAGTCTCTGTTTTCATTCTGTGCGTATTGTTTCTGCAGACTCTCGCACATGGTACCCTGTTTACTTATGTGTCTGTGATTTTTTTTTTTTTAATTCATGAATTTCGGAACTTTCTTTGAAGTCTGGGTTGAAGGCATTCTACCCTCTAGAGGTTTTCATTTACTCCTGCCAAGTGCCTGGGGCCACCACCGGTCTGGCGCGGGAATGTCCCATTCTTAGCCTGATGCTTTGCAGACCATGTGTGTACTAGGAGATGGGCCTCCAACCTTCATGAAAGATGGTCAAATATTCTCAAAGAACACTTTTCTCTGTCTTCCCAGAATCAAGGCTGATACCGGATGAGTTCCCTGGCCATTTACACTCTTGGGAGATGATATTTTTGTTCATCTTTTCACTGAAGGCACAGGTCTTCAAAGATCCTAGGTTTACGTGGGGCCACCTAACCCAGTTCACCATTAGGTTAAACCCACAGCCTAGTTCCCTGAAAAGCCAAGCAACCTAGGGCTGCTGACAGTGTTAGCCCTCTCCTCTTTGGATTTGCACTCCTACTTAGCCTTTTGGCCTCTGATCACTTTCCCAAGCCATGCACTTAAAAAACATTAAATGTTAAAACAAAACAAAACATTTAAGGGGCACCTGGGTGCCTCAGTTAAGCATCTGACTCTTGATTTCAGCTCAGGCCGTGATCTCAGGATTGTAGGTTCAAGCCCCACATAGGTTCTGCCCGGAGCATGGAGCCTGCTTAAGTTTCTCTCTCCCTCAGCCCCTCCCTCCCAGCATGTGTTTTTTTTTTTTTTTTTCCTCTCTCTCTCTAGGAAAAAAAACCCATTTAATATTTTATCCAACATCATTACATTTTTGAAGAGGGAGAAGGGAGGGGTTTTAGGGTGCCACAGGTGCCCCATTTCCAGAGACGTTTACCTGCTCTGTCACAGACCTTCACGGCTGGCAGTCAGATCTTCAGTGTAAGAAAACTCATTTTATGTAAATCCAGGAGATTGAAGTCCAACGAAAGGGAAAATATCTTGGGGAAGGAGCTGACATTTACAGAACATCGACCACAGGCCAGCCATCTGTGCAATCCTCACCGAACCCTTTGGGGTAAGTATTTTTATCCTTAGAAACTGAGGCTTTAATAGCCCTGCGCCTATCCACCGTCACACAGGGGTGAGGCTGGGACTCAGCCCAATTTCACTACTGTATAGATTCAGTTTTTCATGGCTCTTTCTCACCCATGGAAGAGTTTTTCTCTGGCCCTTAGAGATATCTAGTGTCTCTTTAAATAGCAAAGGACGAAGACTTCTCTTTTATCAGCTGATGCCAGACAGCCTCACACAAATTCTAGAATTCTTGCCAATTTTTTGAAAACTTAATTACCAACATCTTTATAACTTAGGAAAGAGAATATACATAAATATGCATATATATGTGTGTGCATGTATGTACGTACACATACACACATGTCTGTATATATGTGTGTGTGTGTGCGTGTGTATTTCTTTGAAAATAGTGAATAACCCCTTTAAGACACCGAGGGACAGAGACAGGCCTTGCACATCTTCGTAGCCTTCACAAGTCCTAGCGCATGCCCTACAACGATCGACATTCAATAGACACCTCTTAAGTGAACAATCGCTATTACTTGTTGCAGAATCAGAATGTGCCCACAAACCTCAATGCTATGGGCAATTCCAAATGTGTCCAGGCGAAGTCTCACAGCCCTGCAAAGGCACATGCCTCCAGGATTAGGATTTGGACATTCCAATCCACCCCTGCCGTTCTCGACCACATTTCTTCTCCCTGAGTCAGTATGCATCAGCGACTCGTGCTGTGTCATTTACTTTGGCCCCTCGTACCCTCCTCTGGGGGTGCAGGAGAGTTTGAGTCATAGATTTCAGTGAACCTCCAATAGGTCTGCTTACCTTCTCTTCCTCAGCGGCCATCACTGGTCCAGGTGCGCGCACCTGCCCCTAAGGGCACTGATCGCCTGGACCCCTCCTGGGCTGGGCTAACACCATGTGAGTCACTGCGATCTTGCCGACCTGCCCTGCTTCCTGCTGCATTATCATATTTTCTATGAAAAGACTCTTTGGTTCATTGCTCGGCCCCATGAACGTCTCACTGTTGAAAGACAACATCTTGCTTCTCTTGCTGGTGGAATCACCCAGTCTCGTTCCAAGGATTACCTTCCATTAGGAGCTTTGAGAGAGCCAGTCTCTTTCCCGGGCTACTTTGTCTTGGAAAGAGGCTACTCTTGAAAAAGTGAACCTGCAGAGGCTCCAGCTTTGCTTCTCCATCCTAAAGGGACAAGAAAGCAAATAACTCTTTCAAACTCATGTAAATCTCAAGTGAACGACTGCCTCTGAACCTGGGAAATGTTTACTCGTGAGCGCACCGCTCCTGGCAAGTTTGCATCAGAAGGTTCTGTGCAGAGGGAAAGGAGGAGGAGGCGGATTCATTGCCTCAAGAGAAACAGCTTTAAACATCAGCCTCTTTCCTCTACAAGCGAGTAGGAGGGGAGAGTTCAGCTCAGAACGGTGGGCTCTTGCCTGGATGCTGGGGAGCTCTCATTCGACTATATGCCCATGTTCCAGGGAGACTGATCTCTTAAGTGTTTTGAATATCAGGAAGCAGATTTTCATAGAGCCTGCCCTAGCTTATTAAAGGATTTTTTAAAAATACATTTTTTTAAAGATTTTATTTATTTATTTGACAGAGATAGAGACAGCCAGCGAGAGAGGGAACACAAGCAGGGGGAGTGGGAGAGGAAAAAGCAGGCTCATAGCGGAGGAGCCTGATGTGGGGCTCGATCCCATAACGCCAGGATCACGCCCTGAGCCGAAGGCAGACGCTTAACCGCTGTGCCACCCAGGCGCCCCTAAAATACATTTTTATTTAGCCTCCTTCTCTAGAAGTTTGATACTAACCAGAGTCAAGAGCCAACAGATTTACTTTTTCAGGACACTAAGCATTCTCCAAAAGGTAGTTTCCATAAAATGATTCTTTTTTTTTTTTTAAAGATATATATTTATTTGAGGTAGAGGGAGAGAGTCCTAAGCAGACTCTGTGCTGAGCGTGGACCCCAATGCGGGGCTCGATCCCATGACCCTGAGATCATGACCTGACTGAGCCACCCAGGTGCCCCAAAATGATTCTTAATTACAAGAGAAGTTAAGCTTGTGTCAGCCGAGCAACAGGCAATGTAAGTAAACTCCGCTTAGAAAAGGAAACTATTTTCCAAATTGGTAGCACAGACCATTAAAAAAAATCTGACTAAATTAAAAATAGGAAATGCTTCCTGTGGATCTTCAATGAATGAGCTCTAAATAAATCTGGATGTATTGTGCTGAATGAGATCTGCTTTTTATTTTGGGAGGAAGAAAACTTCAACTTTTTGAAATTGTTAGACACGACTGTAGACGGCTAGCAGAAAAAATGAGACACACCAGGATGAACGCCGTGCCTCATTCAATTGTGTGGGTTTTTTTTTTTTCCTGACAAAACCCACCCTATTTGCTCCCCATTCATCAACCTTACCCTTTGCACTGTCATCCTGCTTGAAACTCTACTCTTGAAGTTCTTGCAGGTGAGCACGAGTTCTGCTCCCAGGCCTCCTGTCCCTCCTGTCCCAGTCCGGGCTGACCCCTCCTCGGCCTCCAAGGTACTTGCTGCTCTCATCACTCATGAGGCTCCAGTTCCTTCAACAAATCACTGTCCAGCCCCCATTGAGTTCCCAGATCTGCTCTGGGTGGCGGGGGTACCATGGTGAACGTGACCCAGTCCATGCTGCCCCAGACGAAGAGGTCAGTAAAATACGGGGTGGGGGGTGCCACTGTAGGGGCAAGTTGAGAGGGTCCTGGCAGCTAAGGACTGAGCATTCCTGAGACAGTGAAGAACGTACCCAGGGGAGGACCCACTAGCTGCTCTAGGCCCCTTTTCTTCATCTGAAAGAACAAACACTTCAAGAGTCTTGTCAGGATTAAGGGAGGTGACCCCCCCCCCCCGGGGGGCCAGGGCTGTTGCCCACTCAGCACATCCCATCTGCAGGGTCTCCCTTCTAAGGACCCTCTGCCTTCCAGGAAGCAGAAGGAAAGGCAACTTTCGGCTCAAGCCAAAATGTTTCTCAAACCAAAAGTTTTATAATAACAAGATAGTGTTGTTCAGATTAAGTAACTTCTGTTCCAAATTATATTAAAAAGTCAGCATAACACCAAAAAAAAAAAAGGAAAAAACCCTAAATAGGTCTGCTCATGAAATGAAGGTAGTCATTTCTATTTCCACCAATTCAAGAGCTAACATCTGCCACATCTTCCCAGAGATGCCCGGATTGCTTAAATTCTCTCCATTCAGCTCATTTCTTAAAAATGGTTGAGACTGAACAGGAACATAAATAGATTCCTCTGTATACATCCCACCATTCCAGTGGGGGAAGTTATTTTTATAGAGAAATTTTTGGTTAAGTGATAATGTGGCACCTGGCAGTGAACTCAACAGACGTTTCTGTTAAACTGGGTAGAAAATAGAGATTTTTTGAGGACATTTATTTGCCACTTGGAAGCCATCGGCTTATGATTCGGGAACATTTAGTAGTTTTTACTTATTCAAGATTGTCGAGGGTGCCTTTCAAATTCAGTGGTGACACATATCGAAGGGGCACAGAGCTGACCCTCTCTCGCCCCTGTAGTGGTGAGTGATGGGGTTAGGTTTGGTGGACGAAGGGCTGGAAGACAAGTAGCCAATATTCCTAGTTGCCTGAGGCCTGATGGAGTTGGAGTCTGGCCTCCTGACTCATCTTCTTCTCCATACCTCTCTGTCCCTGGCTGGCCCAATGGGTAGAGGGCCAGGACACTCAAGGTGTGGACGTAAAATAAACATAACTTAAAAATTGACTTGAAGCAATTTTGAAAGATTTTATACATTCAACTGCACGTGGGACCATTCTGATCGTAATTATTTTTAAACAAAAACAGATACTACACTTGATTCATCTTTTTCACCAGACCATTAGCCATTTACAGAATTCCAATCTACCTTCTAAGGACACTGGATGCTAGATATATTTTTAAAATCTTGGACGTCTCCAAAGCTAATCTAAGTATAAGCATATTCCTATGCAAAGCAAAAAAGGGCAAAATGAAAAAAAAAATTCATGGAGACTAAAAACAACTTAAATTTGATTCACATTTGAATGTTTCCCTTCTCATAAACTCAGGAAACCTTTCACCAAATAATTCCCTTATGGAGTGACTGGAGCACAGATCTATTGAATGAGGAGAACCAAACAAATATAGAAACATAAGCAATGCTTCAAAATGAGTGAAGTGTTGAAATTCTGGCTCATTTGACGTATGGAGAATATTCCAGAGGAGTATCAGCCAGTGCTCTCTGACAAAGTAATCGATTCCAAAGCGCTTGTAGTTCTCTACACTCAACTTGAAGGGCCTCCCTGAACCTTGCACACACTGTTCCTTCATCCTGAAATATTCTCTATCCCTTGTCTGTCTGGATGTCTTATTCAAACAGTTCAATCTTCAAATCCTAGAACTATCACTCACTCTTTGGTAGACACTTTCCTGGTCCCCTAAGAAGACTTCTTCCCTGCACTGCTGGGAACCTCACGACAGCCTCTCTTGTGGCACGTGTCCTGATGTTTTTTATTAATTCTTTTTTTTATTCATTCTTTTTTTTATTAATTCTTTTTTTATTAATTCTTTTTTATTAATTAATTTTTTAATCCTTTTCATATGTGTATGTATCTATATGTGTGTATATATGTACACATATGTCTCTATCTATATCTATCTATGTCTATATATCTCATAGTAGGCTGAGACTACTATATCCTTCTTTATTTTTACAACATTGCACATAGTAACCAGGGCGTGGTAGGTGCCTCACAGAATTTCTTAGACTGAATTGTACTGACCTTGAACTTCCATTACTATATAGTTCATTTTCCTTCCATTAACCCTTCCTTACGTTGACCCCAATTCTACCACCCTATCCTTACCACTTACTGCCCCTATTTCGCTCCTTTGAGGCAACACAGAATAAGTCTACTTCTTACTGCAAAATGGAAGGCACCATAATGGCTCCCATAATGAAACACCTTTCAATCTTCCCCCACATGATGCTTCTGGGACCGTCTGCTCTTGCACCGTTGACTCCACAAAGTTCCATTTACTCTAAGTCAAAGATAATCTGGCATTTATGTTACTGTAATTTCTCATATGCACATGTTAACAATTTGAGTGATGTTGTTGTTGTTGAGAATCGTAAATGATTCTCCAGATATGGACAAAGGCCATCTGGCAACTGGCAAATAGGGGCGTCCCTCTGACCTTGAGAAATATCCAATCGTGGACCATCACGTAAACAAGGTTGGTAAATACCACAGAGATAGATAGACAAGAGGCTCATTAAGGTTGAGGCTGAGGATTCTCTAGTTCCCCCATATTCCACAAATATGGAAATAGGTCCCCTACCAATTGGCAAATTGTTGCTTCCCTGAGCCCCCAGAGTCTATGACAAGAAGCCTCCAGGAACCAGCTCAAGTTTTGTGGCCAGCATCCATTCTGAATGGATAATGCTGTGGCCTTAACAGTTGTTAAATTTTACCAGTTGCTAAATATTTTGATCACTCGTTACCCCCCGCCTCCAGTGAACTGAAAGGGGATTTCACTAATGTCCTCCAAGTACACAAATGACAGTTCCAGTGAATCATAGCCAGTTAGCCCCAGAATCCACAGGGAAGGACACAAAAGGAAATGAGTGCAACTCCAGCAAAAACTCTGTGTGGACTCCAGGGGTGGGGGAGTGACAGCGTATGTTCCCCTTCTCCCATTTGGTCAGACTTTGTAAAGCAGATGGAGCCCCACGGGTCTTGAGGATAAAAGCCCAGGCCTGCCAGAGAATGGCTCTGCATGGTTTTCTCAGGGTCTGGGATCCTCTAGGCTACACGCCAGAAGAAAAGGAGCATGTGTGGGAGGAACTATTATCTAATATTAGTCTCTTGATGCTTATAAGAACTGAAACAAATGATCGTTTACTGGTATCTTGCACCAAACCCGCCTGGAGAAGAGAAACTATCAGATGTTTCAACTCAACAGCTGCACATCAAAAATAGTCTTTTAGACACCAGGAGCTTTGTGACATGAATGCTAGAAACAGGTCCAGTGTGTTGGAGGCTCTGATGCTTCTTCCCCCTGGACAGAAAGGAGACAGCACTGCTGTCACGGGTCCAATTCACTGCATTCGTGGCCGGATCACACTGCCTCTGTGCACGTGTGCATGAGTGTGTTTGTACGTGTACACACGTATGTGCAAAGCACTCACTCAAACATGGGCAAATGATGGTTAAGAAAAGCGTGTGCTAAAAGGCTGGTTAATCACCTTCCAAGAATCTTTCCAGAAGAATCTATGGGTGACACTTTCTTCTAAACAACCCCATTAAGAAAATCACAGAGAGAAGAGGAATATCCATGGACCTGGGCATTTTGCACATGCCATGAGCATTTCTCCCATGGGGTATGGCAGGGATTAGACAGAATGTGGTCGTGATTTCTGTACAAAGACTGCTATTGGTATCATCAGACTGATATCACATCAGCAGGCGCCAGGATGGATAGACTAGCTGCTTTACAGCCAGCATCTGTTCTGATTGGTCGGGATCCAAACTGTACAGATTGATACATATTTTGAATATTGTTCCTAGTCATCATTGGCTTGTGGTTGAGAAATAGCACCACAAACATAAGAAGAAAGGCTGTTGTGTCCTCTGCTTTGGAAAACACAGCTGCTTTCTGGAGTGACTGGCTGCTCAGTTGACATTATATTCTTTTGTTCACCAGTGGCATTGGTGAAATGTTCTGCTATGTGTTTTGAATTGAGAAATCCACAGATTTTGGTCTCATCTCTATAATTTGCTTGATTATGTTTGGGTTTTTTAAAATATCTTACATTAATACTTATAATAATTTACATCAAATTAACATCAATGCCCCCCAAAATTAACATCATTAAATACAGTATTATTATTGATTCCATTATGAAAATTCTTTAATAAAAATAGTTTGAAATTCTTCAAGTCCTTTTTTTTCCCAAATGAAATAATTGCTTTTGTATGTGATTCTTAATAAATGAGGTTTCCTTTAATCACAGCTGTGAGTACCAGAACATAAAAATAATAATTGCTTTAAGCAAATGACAAAATCAGAAGGTAAGAAGTCCAGGCTGGTATAGTGGTTATAGTTATAGTCTCTAAAATACTTAGGGACTCAGGCTCCTTCCAGCTATGTACTTTACCAGCGCTAAAGTATTGCCTTGTTCCTCAGGGCCCAGAATGTCAGTCAGAGCTCCAGCCATCACATCTTATTTCCAAGTATCACAGTGGAGAAGAGAAGAAAAGAACATAATGAAGAATGCATTCCAATTGTCATTCAAGTAAGGTTCCAGAGTCTATTACATAAAACTATTAGTGGGTGGCAGAGTCTGGTGGACCTTGACTACGTACTTGTAGCTTGGATTTTATAGAGAATGAATTGAGGATGATCAACATTTGGCCTACATCTAACTGCAAGGGATGCTGGGAAATGTAGAGTTGTTACTTTGTTTTCTTTTTTAACCAAGGGCCTGACTAAAAATCAAGACTTCTATTACTCTAAGAGAACAGGGGAGTGCATTATTAGGGGACAATTAGCCTCTCTCTCTCTCTCTCTCAACAAAAAGCATTCCTTTAGAGCAGAACAGATTATATCCTATTCATTTCTTCACTGAATATTCACTTCTTATTCTTATGTCATTCAGAGATCTATTCACTTCTGAATTGAGCCACCTAGAATGAGGGTATTAATAAATTGAGTCCCTAGGGGCACCTGGTGGTTCAGTCAGTTGAGCCTCTGGCTCTTGGTTTCTGCTCAGGTCATGATCTCATGGATCATGGGATTGTATTTCACATTGGGCTCTGTGCTCAGCAGGGAGTCTGCTTCAAGATTTTCTCCCTCTGCCCTTCCCCCAATCACTCTCTCTTAAATAAATAAATAAATCTTTAAAAACAAACACACACACAAAAATAATAATTTTGAGTCCCCTAAGCAGTTTCATAACTTCATTCATTCCTTCAATAAATATTGATGGCACCCCTATTTTGGGATAGGAACTCTGCTAGGGTTTAGGGACAGCAAAATGAACAAAACATGGCTACTGATTTCACAGACCTCATGGTCATACGGAGAAGACCAGTGCAAAGTGAGGAAATAGAATGGAAGCATAGGGCAGGGAGACCAAACTCAGTGCTGAAGTGGTGAGGGCATTTAAGCTGATTCGTGTGTGAGTAGGAGATTTTGATAAAGTATTCCAAGGAAAAGAAACACATGTGCCAAGCCCTGGGAGTTAGAGAGAATGCAGAATTTTGAGGAACTGAATGATTTTCAACATCTCTAGGGTATTGAATTCAGAGGGGAGAGTGTTGAGAGATAAGGCCGTTGAGATGCTGAGTCCCACATATGGAGGGCGTCTCAGCCACATGAGGCTTCACACATTTCCTATGGGCAACGGGAAGCCATTGCCAAGAAGGCTCATTGAGACTGCTGTATAATGACCATGGCTGGCGTCTACTGAGTGTTGACTATGTGCTTGACATTGTGCTGAGTGCATTCCATGCAGCGTCTTATTGAACGTTCACAACAAATCCTAATGTGCAGATAATATGCCATCATCCGTGTTCCATAAATGAGAAAAACGACGCATTTAAGAAACTCACTGAAGGTCATTCGGTTGACAAGAGGCTGAGCCAAGATCAACCTGTCAGAGTCTGACGCCATACTCATTCCGCAGTCTGGCCTCCACGGAGACTGGATTAGATGGGGTCAAGGCTGGAGGTAAACACTCAGAAGGGACAAGGTGTATAAACACATTTTTAAAAACCATAACCTTCGTTGCTATTGCAAACCAGTCAGGAGGCCCTGCTCTTCAGGGCTGGTTCTGTGACAGACTAACCCCTCCTCTACACCCCACTTCCTTCACCTTAAAGTGGAGTTGCTCCCTATACTCTACCCATCAAAGAGCCCTCCTGGCAGCCTCTACCCACCTGAGTTGTCCGACCGTGGTTCACAGGTGCCTCTGACTGATTCTAGAACCACGGCAGCCCTCTCAGCCCCAGCTCCACCTCTGCTACACAGAGCGTGTACGATCCCCAAGAATCTACAAAAGAGAGGGGGAACGGGGTATGCAAAGAGGCAGGAGACCCAATGCTGGGCCTTTTGTAAAATCCCTCATGCTTTTGCTTTAGAGTTTTTCAGTGTCTCTTTGCTTCCTTTGGCACAATTCATGTTACTAACTGTCCTGGGTCAACCATGAGCGCCCCCCCTCACCCCCTGGGGTCAGGTAGATCCTTGGACCAACATGCACTGGTTTTCTGTGCTGTCCTGGAAATTGCAACAGCCCCAGGCCTTGGTGCACAGTTTGGGTCAAACCTCCAGGGGCTCCCACCCCTCTCCGTGCTGCAGGCCGCCTCACCTCCGTCGGCTACCGTGCGGCTAGCTCAGCCAGCACCAGGCAGCACCGGGGCCAGATGCCAGATCCTGCTGTTACTATTTTTGACAGCAGCGGTAACTTACCACCAAACCTTGGAACTGGTAGGGCCAGGAAGGCCCGTGTTCTCATCCACATCTGCTAAAACCAGCTCTGTTTTGTCTGCATTGACAGCATACTGAAAATATCCAAGCCTCCGCAAAACAGAAAATCTGACGAGTAAAAAGTACCTCGGTAATGTACAGGGAGTTGAGGTAATGGGTTTATTCATTGTAAAAGCAGCTGGTCTTCCTTGTTAATGTTTGTTTGGTTTAAAACGAGGGAAGATCCCAGTTGTGGAGGGAATGGATGGGCTACACTGCAATTTCTTCTCTTCTAGCTCTCTCCCCTCTCATGGAGGCAAATTGCCCATGATTCTACCCAAATCCCTCATCTCCTTTGTCTGGGTAGTTTATTAGGTGAAATTTAAAATTCGGGGATATAACCTTTTCTTTATCACATGCTTCTCTTTGTGGGTGAATCATCATTCCACCTTCACAACATAAATTCTATGATGGAACAAAAAAAGAAGTGGGGTTTATTCTGATGAAATACTGTATTATGCTCAACGCTGTCTTCTTTCCAGACGGATTCACAATATATTTTAAATTTGTTTGACATTCACCAAACCATAAAAGAGTCTCAGTGAGAGTGTCCTGCTGACCTTTATCCATACTGTAGCACAAAATGAGAATTAGTCATGTGGTGAGGAGGGGAAAAGAGAGTATTAATTTGGGTCCGTACCACAAAACTGGGAAATGAGACCTTTGGTGACTTTTGTCTTTTGCTTTGCAAGTGTTTGTAAATGCCACAAAACACAGACCTGTTCCCGTGGAAAGGCACGGTGTGGTTTGTTCTCTAGAGAAGGAGGCAGATGCACCGGGCTACCCTGCCCAGACCGCTTAGATGACCATCGTTGGTGTTTGCGATTGGCGATGGGCATTCTGAGAAAGAAGGGGAAGGGAGAGACAGTGAACACAGGAAGAGGGAAACCCCAAAGGCCCCCGAAAGCACAGAGGTGGGTCTCGCAGGACTTAACTTCATGGTCTGAGACAGCCTTTCCAAATACAGCACAACTTCATTTTTGATCTACATTTTCCATATTTCCCAGAACTGTGGGCTGTTTACAGAGTCAGGAGAATTTTTGCTTTGACATGAAGTAATCCTGTCCTTTGGGAGCCCCCAAAAGTTAGCCAAGGTTTAAGAAAGCTCCAGAAACCACAGTTTCAGTCCACTGTGGGTTTGTTTGCTTTACTGTTGTGGGTGCTTATGTTGGAGGGACTAAACAACACTGCTAGCACTTTTAAAGCTCTACAATATGGGAATCTTTTTCCCCCCTTCTAAAATCAGTTGTGTTGTGAAAATTATGAAACAACTTCAAAATGTTCTTCACTGTCATCAAAATCAGCTTGACTCAAATATTATGACATTTAAAATTAATTGTACATCGACGATTTGTTTCAAGATTATTATCTGGGACTGAAGAAAACAAATAAGAACCAAAAAAAAAAAAATTCTGAAACAATTTCACAAAGCAGAATGTTTTCATTAAATATATCCATTTGTATTCAAATCGTTTAAGCCTATGTAGTGCAATGATTTCTAATGAGCACGCTTACAGCGAAGACAGCATGGACTGAGGACGTTTATTCCTGAGTTCTGTGCCAGCCCCTCAACACACTGTACAAGGGTCCAGAGTCTTCCAGAAGGTTCTAGCTCTCCATGTGGACCTACTTCGTGTTCTGACACTTCATTTTGGAAGTGAATGGAGCCCTGCCCCACCAAGGCCTAATGGTCTTCTCATCGTTTCTCTGGGATGGAAGCTAGTGATGGATCTTCTCGCTCGTTAATAGGCCAGGCCAGTTAACTAAATGAAAGCCATCAGGGGAAGAGGGAACCCAAGGCTACCTCGCAGACACCCTTGCAGGTCCTGGAGACACTTGCGGACCAGAGATGTCAGGCAGCAAACCCCAGGTCCCAACAGGAACGCTTTGAATGGAAAACCAGGTGGGAGGCTGACTGTGTCCGTTTGGGGAACAGCTCTGAGTTTCCAAGGGGTGTATGTGCTGAATGGGGGGACAGCGGTGGGAAGGGACCTGGCACGCGTGAGCCCACAGCAGTGTCCCCGCAGACCTCGCTGTGTGCCCGCGAGAACAGGTGCCAGCTGCCATGCTCTGTGCTGGGCAAAAGGTGACCCATATGCTCGTCCCCCAACCCCAGAGGCTCAGGCGGGCAGGAAGACAGACACACAGACAATGAATCACAAAATAGAGCTCCGGGGCACTCTGAGAGCCCAGGGCGGGGACTGAGGTCCTGTCCTCTCAGGCTTTAAAATCCTAGTTTACACATTTGACTTCGTATTTCAGAAGATGTTCTTTTGCTTGGGGTGCTTTGTTCACTTTTCTTGTTTTCAGTTACAGAGACACACAATGGCACGAATTATTTCACTCAGAGAAGGAAGAGAAAGTATTTTCACAATTTTAAGCACACTGTGCTGTGGGTACCAACACCCACGGCGGAGGGACAGCGGCGTCCCTTGTGAGCAGTTTTGTCTCCTGTAAGGTTCCCGAGGGCCAGGGCTTGCTTGCTTTTCTTTGCCTTCGCATGACTGGGGTTGGAAGGAAAACATGAGGGAGGAAGGGGGAAGGAGGGAGACAGAGACAGAGAGAGACAGGATGGGCCCAGAGACCAATGAATAGAGTCACTCTTGTCTCTTCGGGTCACTGGTCAGTCCGGACATGCATCCACCACTTTACGATCGCCCTCCGTCCCCTTTCCTCCCTGCACTCTTCTGGAATCACCAGTGTCTCTCAGCCGAGGGGTCGTCATTCACGTTTCCCCAACACCCTGGTGTTAGATGTGGTGAGATTCCCGCCCCTCTCCCTCTTTTGACAAGTGCCACACTTGTCCAAGCTGCCCTCACGGCCCCCTCCTCATCCTCGGGCCCCACCTCTTCTCTGTCCCCAAGGCAAATGGAAAGCCAGGTGTGTGTACGAATTCCAGCAAGGCAAGGAAAACAGAAAGCGAGCAACTGAGATGTTGAGATTAAAAATAGGATAAACAGGAACTGAAAAGTCTGGGTTTCTATTTCTTTTCTGGTTCACTTTGTTTTCACGTTTCCCCCAGTGAACTGTTGTACTTAGAGTTTCTCCCAATTAAGCAGTCATTTGTAGTCTGGGATAAGAAAATGAGATTTCTCGGACCCTCTCCTGTAGAATTCCCCACCCTTCACTCCCAGAATGTGTTAATTGCCAGCACATATGAAAACAATCGTCTAGAGGGGGAGGAAAAAAAAAAAATCGATTACAGGCTTTGCCCAGAAATGCTAACACGGTTCCCTTCGTGGCCCTCAATGGCCTCAAACTGAAAATGTCACACATGTAAGAATATCCACGCCACATAAGCAGCCAGCGAGCCTCACACTTGGAGTCGGCCTCACTGGGGGTCAGCCCTGAGGGTTGCTGGCACTACTGCCCTGGGTCCAGTTTAAACATCTGGGCACCCCATCCTCCATACGGCTGGCCTGGAATCTTCTTTAGGCCAACACAAGGGAAAAGGTTTGCAGGTCTCCTGTGCGTGTGTGTGTGTGTGTGTGTGTGTGTGTGTGTGTGTGGAGATCCATGAGTTGGCTATCCAGAGCTTCATTTATCATGGTTTTGCTTCCTAAGACTTTAACTACAGGCACGTAAAGCTCTTTATAAATCAAAAGGCCCCAGAGCCCCGGCTAGCCTGGAAGGGGAGAGACAGTGGGAGCCGCCTGTGTTGTCTGAGCGAACCGCCCACTCGGCCAGCTGCGGACTATCTAAAGCAAATAGCCCCACGGTGGCCACTTGCCCAGAAACAGCAGCAGCGAGCGCCTGCCGCCCTGGGCAGGAAGGAAAGACAGCCGGGCTCAGGGCAGAAAGCTGTCGGTGCGAGGGTGGGGGCCGTGGGGAGCGCGCTCTTGGCCCCATTGCCCTGAATCACAGTGGAGTCTGGAAAATGCTACCAAATATGGGCCATCCCACTGCTCCCCGTGTTCCTTACAGTCTTAGGGGGCAGTGACTCCTCTCGACTTCCTGTGCTCCAAAACGCTTGTTCATCAGCCCTATTAAAAGCCAGGATACACCGTGTGCAAGTGGGTCGCACATGGACCAAACGAAGAGCAGGAGGCTGTTGGCGTCTCCAGGAGGCAGTGAATGCCAGAACCAAATGGACATTAAAATGCTGGACCTTGTTTTTTCTTTTCTTTATCTCTCCCTTTATTTCCCCTACAGGAGGCAGTGAAGCATAGGAAAGAGAAATGAGTAAACTGGAACCTGAACCTTAGCATTACCGGCAGGGAGTTTGGACTGCGTCTGGCCAGAGGGGTTTGGTCACAACAGGAATCGTGACACTGTCCTGTTACTTTCACTTTTCCCAGCTGTTTTTCTGGGTGCTGCTCTATAGTATGTGTCCACGGCTGGGAAAAGCCCCTCCAGAGTAGCTCTTTTCTTGCTTTTATTAAGTATTGGTATGTACTTCTTCTCGATGCTTCGGTGCTTGCAAGAAAATATTCTGAACGTGTTTGAAATAAAATAGGACCTAAGTAAAGTAAAGGCCTCGCATCTCACAGGTTGCCAGATAAAATCTAGGTCACTCAGTTCAATTTAAATTTCAGATCAACAACGAATAATTTTTTTTTTAAGGTTCAGGTGAACTAGGAATAAGGAACTGTTGCGCGGGTCCGATGTCCATTACAATGGCATCCGTGTTTATCTGAAATTCAAGCTTAACTGTGTGCCCTGTTTTTTTCATTTGTTAAATTTGGCAACCCAGAGCAAACTGGCAGTGTTAGACTAAAAAGCACACGTGGGTATCCTCATCACATTTTCCCTTTAAGTTTTTCACGTGTTTCTTTCGAGCCCAGACACAGCCACTTGCTGATAGTAACACATTCTCTGGATCTATAAATTCTGCTGTGATTTAGTTTATTCCTTCTTGGTTCCAGGGTAGCAAGTACGTGCTGGAACAACTCTTTCATTTCTATGCTACTGTTTATACCAGGTACCCAGAAGTGGTTGAGTCAACTAATCTAATATTGCCAATTTGTTATCAGGTCATAGGAGACCATCGCTGGTAAGCCACAGCGAGAATCTGGAGAACATTCCAACCACAGTTTCTAACAAGCATAAGCCCTTTATACATGATTGGAAAAAAAAAAATGAATTTTAGCAGGAGTGGAACAGGCTCTCTAGCACTGAATGATTAGAAAGTCTTGGGTATGGAGAAAGGTGGCCGCACTTCTCCGTGTGAAGCTGAGAGCCAAGGCCAGGAAGGGCTGCTACATGCAGGATAGTTTCAGTAGAAGATTTTCCCCCAATCGGTTCCAAATACCCAATTTTCTGGAGTGTAAGGGACTGAAGAGAATGTAGGTAGTCTAGGACTTACGACCTTTCTTTCAAAACTCAAGCGCCAAAGTCAGCAGGTCCTGCTCTGAGTTGGAAAACATTCCCAGGTTCGGCACACAAGATCTAAAATTAAACTTAATTATCATCACTTCACGATGCTCTATTAGAGGAAAGTCTGTGAGTCAACATGAGGCGTCCCACTAAACCTCTGATCATCACCTGCAAAGTGGCCCAGCCAAGAACTGCTTGTGACGTTATCACCCACATATGGTCGAGGACACTGTATATAGGATCAGAGAGTCTCCTTCTAGACGTATATTTCTTTAAACATCAAAAGCAACAGAATGGTGTTCTCGACTTTACTATTGGATGCACCTTTTTGTATTTAAAAAATGTCCTTTCCACCCTAGAAGAGATCCTGCTGCTTGTTCACTAAAAACACCTCCTGGGAAACTCTGAGAAATGCTTTATTTAGAAGCAAATCGGCCTGTGAGTCATGCAACTTTTTGCTTGTGTTTTCTTCTTCAGTTCTCCTGCTACCATAAACATTTATAGGAAGACAGGATATCTTACTGCATTTCAAAAGTCCATCTGCCACAGCTGCTTGTCCCCCACCTGAAGTCATCAACTTTCATGAAAAGAAAATATCTGGTTTTCTTTCAAATGCTGATAAAGCCAAAAAAAAAAAAAAAAAAGATGAACTTTGAGCAGAATTCCCTCTTCTCTTCACTCAGCGTTTCTCACGCTTCCCCGCGAACCATTAGAACTTGTTGAACGTTGAAATTAGCCTTGCGGTCAGAGGTAGTTTCGTAAGATTAACAGTATTCTAAGGCAAAGACATCACCAAACACGTTGCCCCTTTTATGAGGCGGTGAAAATATTATTATTCCTCTTCTCCTGGCGGGGAGGGGGACCGGAAGGGGAGAGGGAGTGGTAGGCGGTGTGAGAAGCCCACGTGGGCTTCCTGACCACATTTTCTTTCCAAGCTTCTCACGTGTTTCATTCAAGCTCAAAAGCAACCACTTAACTGACAGTGACGCTTTCCCCAGACCCAAGAACTCTGATAAGGTTTAGTTTATTCCTTTTTGGTTCTGGGGTGTAGTTTATGGATTTCTGGACATTTGATTAAAAGGCAAATTTCATTTGCAATCCAGACTATTTCTCCCTTGTGCCAACATCAATCCTCTTTCAATTACAATTTCCCAAGACTTCCTGGCTTTAAAAACAACGGCGAGAGAATTCTTTATTTTTGTTTTCCCTCCAACACACAGTTACCCACTTTCGTTTTGGATACTTGTCCTTTCCTGGTGTGATATCCCCTTGTCTCCAGGGCATTAACGGCCCTGTCGATGTCCCCTGGATCTTGCTTTGGCACTGACAGATCTAGGTTTAAGAGGTTGTGTTCTCTACCGTGTCAATGCAAAGTAGATGTTAAGGATGATATCTCATTTCAGAAAAAAGACACATGTGGTGATGGAGACAGGGGCTCCAGAGGCAGGCCACCTAGGTTCCAATCTTAATTCCTAGCTCTGTGAGCTTTGGAAAGTTACCTACCTGCTGGGAACCTCATTGTTCCCGTCTATAAAATGGGGGTAAGAGTGGTACCTACCGCACTGGGTTGTTGTGAGTACTAAAGAAGTTGGTGTTGGTATTTAGTGTACTTGTCAAATGGTAAGTACTAGGAAAGGTTAGTCCTAGGTGGAGACACTCAAGGGGATAGACATAGAAACTCTGCGTGTGATGAATGATAAAGGAACAAATGGATATTAAAATGTATTTGTTCCATAACGATTCACTGAGCACTTCTGCTGTGCCGGGTACTGTGGTAGGTGCGAGGAGACAGAGAGCCAAAGACACAAGGTGAGTCCTAAGGTAGCTTTGCATTGGGAGGAAGCTGTGGGACCAGGGACAGAACAGGGCCATTGGGACAGAACGCTCTGAGTTTGCATCTAGCTCCATCAGTGGGAAGGGATTGGGCAAGTGAGTTTTCTCCCTTGGAAAATGGGGAGAATATCACTTCATCTTGTTGTTATGAAAAGTAACGTAGAATTCAATGCACTCCATCGTAGGACTCCATAAATAAGGTATGCATCATTATGTATGTGATGCTTATGTCGGTCTCTATGTATTTAGAGAGGGAACAAGAAGAATCATAGTACAAGGTGACACTCACTCTGGTAGGATTGTACCCGGTGAGGCTGAAGGCTGGAGGGCGAGTCCTAAGCCTGCCTGGCGGGTTCCAGGAGGGGGTTAGGGTGGGCGAGGCTCAGAACCCAGTGAGCCCTGCAGGAGAGCAGATGTCCTAGGCAAAGTCCACAGTATCTGCAAAAGCTCAGAAGCTGGAAGGATGGTGGATTTGGGAACAGCCAAGGGTGGGTGCACGGAGGGTGTAGGAAGCGGCCCTGCTCACAGAGAGAGCAAGTGGCTCACACCTTTGCCAAGATATCACCGTCTCAGGAGGCTTTCCTTGGTCACCCTATTTAAACAGTCCCCTCCACCGGCATCCCCTAGGACCCTGCCCTGCTCTGCTTTTGTCCAAATCGACTTCTACAACTTTCCACCAAGTCACTTTCTAAATATAAATGTACACGTGCCTTTGTGTGTGTGTGGCCCACATACATGACTTGGGTTATTATCTGTCCGCCGCAGAAGGGCGGCTCCATACGAACATGGACTTTGTTCACTGCTGTATTCCCAGCGCCCAGACCGGCACCCCGGCGCAGAGTAGGAGCTCAATGCATACAGGTTGAACCGAAGGCCTATGTAACCTCCTCTGACAGGCGAAAAAGTGGGCTAATTCTTCGGCCAGAGGAATATTGAAGAATTTTAAGCAAGGAAAGATGCGGTCACATTTCCCAGTTAGAAAGAGTGTTCTGGAAGCATGTGGAGGATGGACGGTGAGGAGTCCTTTCTAGTCTGAGCTGGCTGGACAGGAGCCAGACCCATGGAGGAGAGAGAAGAGGGAAAGCAGCTGAGAGGCTTGGAAGGCACAGCAGGCAGAACCAGTGACAGGCCGGATGGGGCAAAGGGAGAGCGGACAGTTAGCATTCCCTCAAGTGTCTGGCTTGAGAAAACAAGTGTTATTCACTGAGAAAGAACAAGAATATGAGTCAAGAAGTAAGGAGGAAAAAAATAATGTTCTTATTCCAAGAAGGATCAAGGACATTGTAGCTACTTAGTGGTTGGTGACTGACTGATTGACAACAGAAAAGACAAATGGGCTGAAAACCCATAGTTTTTCGAATTCCACGTGGCCTAAGAAAGGTGATGAGACTTGAGAAAATGGAAAATGTCTTTTTTAACAGGAATGGGAAGAATAATCCACCAAAAAAAAAAAATCTGTGAAGACCAAATAACTTCTTGATGGTGAGTATTTCGTGTTACGTTATCATTATTTGCTTTAAAAGTATGCTTTCTGCTCAGTTATGAGCACTGCATTTTGTCTCTATTGATCGGCACCCACAAGATGGCTGAAGAACCAGTAAAACACAGAAATAAAATGCGAGATTCTTCTCAAAATGCCTTTGGAGGCCGACATAGCATTCAGGAGTTGCTAAATCTGCATGAGGACCCACCTTACTTACATTTACGGAACATACGTTTACGGTACTAAGTTATTGGCCAAGGTTTTGAGCCACTTACACTTCCAAAGAGGGATAGAGTCCCAGGAGGTCATGCATGTGGTGTGGCTCAGAGAAGTCCTGCAGTGGCCTTCAAAACACTTGGACCCAGTGGTTTTAGGCAATGGCAAGCCCAGCATTGACCCTGTCCGTAGGCTGGCCTGGCAGCCACCAATGGGACGGTCCAGGGTGTGTCATTGCCTACCAGGGGCTAGGCAATCTTAGAGATCAGCTGGTGTCTAGAGCAAGGGGGACCCTCTCCACTGGCAAGGGCAGTACGGACATTTCAGCCGTTACTTACCTCATCCGTTCAATGGGGATGACAACACCCATTCTGCACTGTGTTGGGGAAATTAAATGGAAGAAAGCCATTGAGTGTCCAGCACAATGCTTGAATAGGAAGGTGTGTAATCAGTGGGTGTTAGTTGTGCAGTCCTGTTAGCGCCCAGCCCTGTCTCAGCCTTGGTGGTCCCGGAACATGACCAAGTGCTCAGGGAGATACGTAGAGATGGGTCCTAAAGTGGAAAAAAGTGGCAAAAATGAATCAATGCAATGCTGAGTGTGAAGAAAATTTGAGTTTCATGAATGATTTGGTCATTTTTTCCAAATTGACATCTTTAGCTGAAATGGTTAAATAATGTTAAGCTAATTCGGCATTTGTATGACTTAGTATGGACTATAATTGTTAATATTTTTAAAACAGTGTTTTGTGAGAAGTGTCTCCCCCCCCACAGTTGTATTTTTGTGTGCTTTACTGTGTTCTTCCTCTGTTTTTGACTAAAATGGAAAAAAAAAAATTGTCCCCTAAAAAAATACATCTCCGATTTTGCATTGGGAATCAATGAAAAATCTGGTTATACTTTTCAGAAATTCACTTTGTGGCAAAATTTGAGAAGCTCCAAATTTAGTGGGAAGTTTCACAAAATAAAATATATCAACCTCTAGTGTTACTTTGATTTTTCTCTCAAGTCAACTCTGCCAAGATTCAATATTTTGAAACAACTCATACATATTCATCCCCATTTATCGTCTTAAAAGGCCTATCTTATGTTTAGCTTACTAATTTACCACTTCCAAGGCCTATCTTCCCTCCCCTCATTTTCTCAAGGTTGTTTTCTTTTACGTCACTTCTCTTTTCCTTTATATTGTAATTTGCCTTTCATAATAATTCAATTCAAAATCAGGCCTCGAACACTGGCTATGTACTGTGTATTGTCATATCAAATAAATCTAGAATCTTCTGTGGTCAGAACAACATTTTATTCCTCTCTTTCCCTCTTTCCTCCAATTCCCAAAAGAATTCGGAAGAGTCATGCTTGCCAGAAGTTTTTGATTGGAGATCAAGCTGTTGGAAAGCACTCTCCTCCTCTTATTTCATTCCATTTGAATCTCTGACTATTGAAGTTTGCCACGTTCTTTTACTGACTCAACAAATGTCCCTTGGGGTAATTCCATCCTCTAACCATTAGTTCACTTTCTTTGCTTATTCATTTCCAGTTGCTTCATGGACTGAGCCAGGGTATCAGTGATTAATGACGCAGGGCTATTTCAGGAATCCCCAGCATTTTCCATATGCTGACTCACCTAGTAGTTTTCTACGTTCACCTGTTGGAAGCATGGCTGTGGTATAGCACATGTGGCTTTGGGTGGCCAGAAAGCTCCTGAAACTTATATGGAATTGCAAAACTGTGATCTGAACAAAGTCCATTTGCTTGTTTTTTCCTTTGGCATTTTTCTTTTCTTGAGAACAAGAAAGGGAATTGTTGCAGTCATCTTTGCATCACCAGTGACTACCGTAACACCTGGGCCACAGTCAAACATTCGTGTTCAATAAATATTTACTAAATGATGGAATCATAATGTAAGGAAAGTTTAAGAACTTGAGAAATGTTAAAAATTGTTCATTTGGGTTTTGTGAATTGTTGTTATTATAAATATGGAAAAATCATTTTATTTTTTATAATAATTTTTATTACGTTAGTCACCATACAGTATATCCTTAGTTTTTGATGTAATGTTCCATGATTCATTATTTGCGTATAACAAACACCCAGTGCACCATGCAATACGTGCCCTCCTTACTACCCATCACCGGCCTATCCCGATCCCCCACCACCCTCCCCTCTGAAGCCCTCAGTTTGTTTCCCAGAGTCCATAGTCTCTCATGGTTTGAAGAAAAAGGCTAAGGTTAGTATCCCGGGAGGTATTTGTTTAAGTGCCTAAATGCTTAGAGTTACCTATAAGAAACTGGTATGACCAGAAAGTGACAAAAATAGCAAAAAGATTTAAAGTAATTGAATAAAAACCTGCCTGGGTTTTCATCACCATGCAGCCTTTTGGGTGATCATTTTCTTAACCCCGTCTTTCCCGTACTCATTTTTATATCTTCCTGCTTATAGCATTCAACCCAACTCTCTGGTTCCTTCTAACCTCTTTCTTCAAATACATGACATAAATCCCATGAAATAAGTATGCATGTTGTATCAGGGTCCCCAAGACCATATCCAGATGTGATGATTCACCAGAAAGACTCACAGGACTCAGCATGTAGTCATAGTCATGGCTACAATTTATTATAGTGAAAGGATACCAAGAGAAATCAGCAAAAGGAAAAGGCACACGAAGTGAAGTCCAGAAGAAACCAAGCATGAGCTTCTAAGGGTCCTCTTCCAGTGGAGTCCCACAGCACATGCATAATTCCTCCCGCACCAAACTGTGACAACACAAGTGAACTGTTGTCTACCAAGGAAGCTCATTAAAGCCTTGGCACCCAGGGTTTTCATTTGGATTGGTCACGTAGGCACTCTCTCCCCAGCACACACCAATATTTCAGACTCACAAAAGGAAAGGATGTGTTCAGCATGAATCCCATTGTGTGTCCCAACAGTTTAGGCGCAATAAACCACCAACCTTCTCTGTTGCAGAATGGTGACAACGCTACCGAAATCCAAGTTTCCAGATGTCAGCCAAGGGCCAACCTTGCAAGAGGGCCTTTATAAGGACAACAGTCTCATGTCTGCTTGTATTTCCTCTTTTCTGGCCACATTTGTACACCAAGCTCATCTTCTTTCCCTATTTTGGAACATTCCATCCTCCCGACAGCAGCTCTCTGCATGGCAGATTTTATTACTCAGACCTTAACCAAAATGACACCTCCTGAGAGAATTCCTCCCTGGCCATCCTAATGGAAGCAGCCTCCCACCAAGTCACTCCGCCATGCTTTTTTAATCTTCTCTGAATTAAAGCTTGCAAGCTCCATGTTGCCAGGGATCTTTTATGTTTTTTTTTTACTACTCTATGCCCAGGACCCAGAAGATTGGCTGGCCTGGCCCTTAAGCAGGAGCTGAGCAAATGTTTATACAATTATGTGACAACAGCACTCTCTGAAATGTTCTTATTCATTAATGTATTGACTTTGATATTATCAGAATACTTTGCACCTTCTGGAATATAAGTTCCCTTCGATCAGACTTCTCCTGTCTCTAGCAGCTAGAACGACACCGGGCACATAGCAAGTTCTCCATAAATATTTCCTGAGTTAAAATGAGGGCACACACACACGCACACACACACACTTTCAGATTGTGCTTTTTCCAAAACATAATTACTATTCTACACATTCTGGTCTGCTTAACTCTGAAAGACATTGGAAATTATTTTTCCTGAATTATTTCCTTCAATAAGTATTGATGGAATAGAGAATTTTCATTAGTCCATGTACCCTGGTCCTCACGGGAAGTTCATAGATGACTTAACTAGTCCAGTGCTGGATTTAAGGTGTTCACAGTGAGTAGGGTTAGGCGAACTCACAAACAAGTCATTACAAATGTAATAACATATAAAGCAGATAGGTGTGTGTGTGTGTGTGTGTGTGTGTGTGTGTGTGTGTACACATATATATCACATGTATAGTATATACTATAAGGCAAATGAAATAATAAATGTGAGCTTAAGGTTTTATTCACACAGGAGAGGACGGCTTGGCTTACCCTAGGGTGTTATAAGAGGCATCCAGGAGGAGGTAATTCCTGAGCTGAAAGACCCTTCAAGGAGAATGTAGGTAAAGAGGGGTTGTTGAGAAGCCGGGCATAGTCAGAAACCTCATAGTGATGGAGCACATGAGTCAGGAAAAGTGAGAGAATTTCCTAGGGAGGTCAGCAAAAGTCTTGCTGGGGAGCTCGAACTTGACTTCATAGGTGATGGTATCCCCTAAAGGGCTCAATCACAGAACATGCCATGTTTGGGTTTGATTCAGGCCTAGGCTAGTCTGATGACTCCAGGGAATGGCTTTCAGAGGAATAATGTTCGTGGCAGAAAGAGCGGTTTAGAGGCTCTTGCACTAATCCGGATAGATTGAGTAGTAATGCATGGGGGCAGGGGGAAAAGAGATGAGAAATGACCAGCAATTAAACAAAAAGAACTTGGAGTCTTCCTGACTGAGGGTGAGAAAATGATGTCTGTAAGCTTTATTTCTCTACGTTATATGAGCCAATGAATGGGGATGCATATGAATAAAGAAGAATTAAAGGAAAAATCATGAGTTCAGTCTTGGGCAAATAAAGTTGGAAGGACCTATGGATTACGGGGTATGTAATAAACAACTGGATATAGAAATCTGAAGCCCACTGCAACGGACAGCAGTGCTAAAGCTGTGACAGAGGAATCAATGTCCTACCTCAGTCACTGGAGAGCATGAGAGCAGACAAGATCACCCAGGAACAACTTCTGGGCAACAACATTTCATTGGTAAGTGGAAGAAAATGTGCCTAAGAAGGAGATAGAAAGGGTGAAAAGAGAACCAAAAGAGTGAAAAATCACAGAAGGAAAAGTTTTAAAAGAGTGAACTTGCAGGAGCTCTTCATAACTTCCGTGGAAAAGTCCACGCTCCCCAGTTGAGCACATAAAGCCTCCCATTGGCTCTGGGTGCACCTCTCCAGTCTCTTCTTCCACTGCTCCTTGAAGAGCAAAGTTGAGAGCTTCAAAAAGCATAGAAATTAAAGACTGAAACTTTTATTAGAATTTTCAGTATATTTTCAGTAAAAAGAAAATCAGTTACTCACGGAGAGAATTATCACAGTCAAGTATGATGATAGAAGCCAGATTTCAAAGACCAAAAAGGAATGAGAAAGGAAGAAAGTACATGTAGGAAATACATGTTGCTGTTGTGAGGAGGTGCGGACAAGATGGGAATACATGGAATAAGATGGTGGCTAGAAGAAAGCCCAATCCAGGAAGAAATGTTTAAATTGGAAAAATCTTGAACCTATTAAGAGTCTGAAGTTGTGGTAGGAATAACTCAGTTCTCCTCCTGTGTGTCTTCTTTATTCTCATGCTATTACAACACTCACAACACTACTGACACCAGATGTGTGGGGTTTTTCCCACTCTGAGCAGTTCTCTGTGTTGCCAGTTTGGAGTCCTACAATTTAATTCAACTCTGACTCTATCTACCTGGACATTGTATCAGATCTCAGAGCTCGAGAGCTCCATCCCATGAGACTGTCCTCCACTTCCGTTGCCAATCACAAGTAACAGGTTCCCAAGTTATCCACAACTTTTGTCTGACTTGGATACAAATCAGAGGCTCCCATGAACTCTTCTCCCTTGGATTTGATTATGTGCTAGAATGGCTCACAGAGCTCAGGGAAACACTTATTTACTTACCATTTTGTTAAAAGATATGGTAAAGAATACAGATAAATACTCAGATGGAAAGATTCGTAGGGAGAGATCTGGGAGGGCCCCAAGTACAGAAGCTCTGTCCCTGTGGAGTTGATGTACATTGCCCTCCTAGTACACGGATGTGTTCACCAACTGGAAACTCTCCAAACCCCAGACTTTGGGGATTTTCATGGAGACTTCATCACGTAGGCATGATCAAGCACTAACTCTATTTTCAGCCTCTCTCCCCTCTCTGGAGAATGGGGGGTGGGACAAAAAATTCCAAGCTTCTAATCTTAGCTTGCTTTTTCTAGTGACCAACCCCCATCCAGGAACCCATCAAGACTGCCTTGCTAGAGCAAAAGACACTGCTATCACCCAGGAAATTCCAAGAGATTTAGGAACTCTGTGTCAGGAGCTGGGGTCAAAGACCAAATATTAGAGCAAAAGATGTTCCTAGTGCTTTTATCACCCAGGAAATTACAAGGGTTTTAGGAGTTCTGTGCCAGGAACTGGGGACAGACGTATTATCTTTTATTATCTTGTTATCTCACAGAAGTACATGATTCAACTGGGAAGAGGTTGAAGATATGGTAGAACAAGGGTGATGAATGAAAAGAACTTGAAAGGGGAAGGAAAAAAAATGCCATCAAAGACATCACTTGTGGATTCCAATAGGAGGGAGATGTCTTGTGGTCTAAAATGGAAATCATAGCTCTTGGGGTTGGTACACATGATATCCAACAAGGAATAAACTGCCTACTTGCCTTGATTTTTTAATTAAAGTAGCAAGTTTGTCTACCATTGCTAAAAAGTTTGTACAAGATGGGGTTCTTAAGAAGAGAGATGGAGGTTCTTAATGGACATTGAAGGGTATTTGAAAATTAGTCACCCAACAGAAAGTAAGAGTCTGACAGGTGAGGGGTGGTACAGTCAGTTAAGCATCTGACTCTTGGTTTCCACTTAGGTTGTGATCTCAGGTTCGTGAGATCGAGCCCAGAGTTGAGCTCCGAGCTCAGCACAGAGTCTGCTTAGGACTCTCTCTCCCTCGCCTTCTGCCCACCCCCCACTCCAGGCTCTCTCTCTCTAAAATTAAAAAAAAAAAATCTTAAAAAAAAAAAAGAAAGAAAAGAAAAGAGTCTGATAGGCGATGTTGAGAATCTGGTTGAAACATGAAATTAATTTTCTCTAACAGTCTTCAACCACCTTGGTACAGGAGCCAAGAAGGTGACTTGAACCACTGATGCAGTATTATATAGTTTTGTGGAGTGGATGTTTTGGAAGAATAGAGGGTAGGCGAGCTAAGGTCCCAGTGCTATTTATGATAGGGTCCAAGGGAAGAAAAAACATCCAAAGAGGCTTAATCCTGAAAGAACAGGAGATATTAAAACACAGGGTAAGTTTAAAGACCAGATAGTGTAGGAGTACTGACAAAGCTGAATGAATTGAAGTTTCTGATCAAAGAGTAGAATATTTGTGTTTAAGAACTTAAGGATGAAGAAATCCCCAGATTTAACCTGGAGACAGTGCCTGAAGGGGACAAGAGATAAAGGCAGTTGGAGATGTGGAAGTTAAGAAGCAAAGAGGAAGGAAGTCAGAGGGTCATCCTTTTGAAGTGCAAGGTCACTGAAGATGATGGTGGGTCAGGGGAACTTGGGTAAAGAGGCAAACCTTTTATTCAATGGATGTGCAGAAGTGGCTTGGAAGATAGCAGGCAACTAAGATAAAAAGTGGAAAATGATAATGTGAGGGGAAATTAGCCTCAGTGGAGCAATGACATTTAGAGGGCATTGGGGTGATGATTTGGAAGCCTCAATGGGAAGTAAGGAGAGTGCTTAAACCCACGCCTCACACATTCTCTCTGGGGACTGCAGAGAAGAGTTATAATGTGCAAGGAGAAGACAAGCCACCGAACCAAACTGAAGTCATATTTTACCCTTAAGTCTTCGTCATCGTCTTCATTATCATATGAAATTAACCACCTCCAGATATCTTACCCTCTCTTTAGCAGAGTTAGTAATGACATCAGAAACTTTCAACAATGATCAGTGCATATTTGTACGTAAGCCAACACAACATAGACAAGCTCATGCTTATGAAATCCATTCATTTCTAAAGGATGAAATATAGGAGTCCTTTACCTAACTGACAATTAATTTCAAATAAATATTCAAGACTGGTTTTCAGTGGAAACATGTATATCACAGTTTTGCCTAAGGTTATGTCCACTTGTCATGATTTTAAGACAAGCCGTTCGGTGTGTAGGTAACTTCATTCTGGAAAAAAAGTCAGACACTACAAATAGCATAAAGTCTGTTGTCAACAATGGGACACTAATAAATATTAAAACCTGGTTGTCATATAAGATTAATGAGTGACTATTTAGGATTAAACACGTTAAAACAATTTGGCCACAAAGTAGCCCATTAAAATCGTGATGATACGAAACCAGATATAATCCAGAAGCCGTTAAAGCATGGTAATATTTAATCTGTCCATCATTTTAAAAATTACTATTCGATATTCATAATTCAAAATTCTCATGTTTTATGCAGAAACCAGCAATTCGACAGATCCTATGTAAGAGAGCTAAGCAGTTTCATATGCTCTCCAGGTGTCTTTCCAAAATTACTCCCTGAAACATTTTTTAAATATATTATTCTAGAAAAGCAATGATTAGCGTGAGAAATGTAGTTACTGACAGGCATGTTCCTCCGGCTAGCACCGTTATTCCTGTTGAACATACGGAGCTATTCTGGAGCTATTTCAGCTCCTCCAGAAGCACAGTGTCATAGAGTTGTAAGAGACAATAAAAGTAATCATAGTAGCTGGAATCCCTTGCTTTTATTATGTCCTTGGCATGTTAAATAGCCTTATTTGGATTATTTTAATCATCTCCCTCCCCCATCAAAAAAAGACCCAGAAGACAAATACTATTCTTTACATTTTCAAAATGAAGAAACTCGGGGCGCCCGGGTGGCTCAGTCGGTTGAGTGTCTGACTCTTGATTTCAGCTCAAGTCATGATCTCAGTGTCATGGGATCGAGCCCATGTCCGGCTCCGCACTCAGCAAGGACTCGGCTTTAGCTTCTTTCGCTCTCCTCTTCCCCCTGCTCTCTCTCTCTTTCTCTCAAATAAATAATGAATCTTTAAAACGATGAAGAAACTGAAAAGCGTAACCCATTTCACAAAGCTATTGCAGGTCAGGCTGGGATTTGAACCGGAGTCTGCTTTTACTCGGTGCCTGTCCATTTACATGATCTCAGAAGTCTAACTGCCGTGGACAGACTGTCAAGCAAGGAAAGCTGACAGATCTGCTGACCCTCCCTGTCCTTCAAGTACATTAAGTCAAGCTGTAGACCAACCTTCCTTAAAAGGCAAAGAGCATGAGGAAATTTTTAATTCACTAATGGATTATATATTTTTTGGCATTTCCTTAATGATTTGTCCATGTTTCTAAACATGAGACAATGTAAAAAAGTAGAAGGAAACTTACAGTTCTGGAGCCCAGCCTCCCACTCGGGGCAGAAATCCCTTTCCTCTTCTTGGCCCTTCTTAAACTTTGAAAGCCTGACTTTGGAGTAAATATTACCGACTATTAAACTAGAGTGTGCTGGTTCCTTTCTTCTGTATCCCACCCAGTATTCTCATCACAATACTGATTCCTGACTTTGCCCCTCTCTTTGAGCCTCCCAGACCTCGTAGCCAGATCCTGACGCTCCTAGCTCCTAAGGGCTGGTGTGTTCAGTGAGCATTAAGACCGTTGCTATGCATCTGTGAGCACAAGGGGAATGTGAAAGGAATCAACTTTTTATTCAATCCTTTCTGTTTCAGTAAAGATGGCTTCAGGTACATGCTAAATTTGCATTATGAGACGTTCAGAGGTAGGTGTGACCAGTTTCATTTTGGTGACGCATTGATGTCATCAAAGACCGAGGCTTGGCTCTTTCTGCGTACCATCCTCAGGTCACAAAATGGATGCAGCTGTTCCAGAGATCACGTACAGACACAGCAACATCTGGCCAGGAGAGAGGGGCATGTCCTCCTGGGCATTGTTTTGCAATTAGGGAGTAAAACCTTCTTAACAAGTCCCCCATACGATTTTCCCTCCAGTCCCAGTCTACAGTCAATGCTCATGACCTAGCTATAAGGGGGATCGATGACTCCAATACCTGCTATTTTCAAACACTCTAGTAGCAGTCAGCTTTGGGAGCACAGAGGAGGGTAGAGGGAAGAAAGAGCTGAGCGTAGACAACCGACTTACACCGCTGTTCTACTAGCTATGTCACGCTTACGTAGCCTCGCTAACCACAGCATGATCTACAGTTTCTAACGCAAACAGAGCAAACATTGGGCTCTAGTTTAAGTGGATTAGACCAGGACAAACATATGTATTTATCTGTCTCTAAATGGGAAGTCTCAAAGAATTTTAACTAACAGATTGATTAAACTAAAAAGTGCCCATAGTCAGAGCAAAGCCAAATGCTTTTTTTATTTGGCTAAACCAATTGGCATTGAGCAATTTGCCTTAACTACCAGTAAGATTTATTTTTGTCACCGTCTCTCTGCTGGTATTGTGTTCAGACTCCACGAATTACAACCTTACTTACCTTTCTACCGGCCAGCCGCACTATGGGTCTGGTAAAAGTTTACTCTGACATAGAGGAATCTGCCAGCAATGTTTTTAGGCTCCCCCAAATCAGATGAAATAAGAGAGTCCTTGGTGATGCTGAAAACCCAGCATAGCACATCTTCATGTGAACCAGAACTTCATTTGACCTTGACCAGGTTGAGATAAGCAGCCGCAGCCAGGAGACAATGACTCATTTCTGAATAAGCAAGGATAATTTTCACACCTGTCTTTGAAAAACGTTGCCCCAGGAGTCTAGAGTTCCAGCAAGAAATCTGTCTAATTCTGAAAGCCCTTCAAAGGACAGGGTCACACTTGCCGGCTGAGGGATGTTAGTCCTACTGAAAAAAGGGGAGTTACGGCATTGTGCCAGAACTCCACAGCTACCAGTGCTGGCAAAGATGTTCATCTGAACCCCAAAACCTCCTCCTGGCAGCAGGTGAGGCCATCATGAAACAGATCTTTAAAAATGAAATGTGACCTGACATAAAAATTGAAACGCTGAGTGAGTCTATCTACCCATTCACCCGTCCACCCGTCCTACCTGTGTATCCGTACCTACCTAGATACGTAAGCATCGCAAGAGCTACTTAGGAAGGGTATTGTGTTTGTAAAATACTTAAAACCCAGAAATTTAGGGCATGCATAAATGTACAGACAAGGTTTTTAAATTACATCTATAATGTCAATTTGTCTTTTAGAGAGTGCAAATAATGATTCCTTTTGAGTTGCTTTGGAGATAAACAGCTTAGCTATCTTTGGTTCGCTGTCAGGTGTCTTTAACACTCAAGGATGAAAAAGAATTTCATCATGTGTCTGTGAGCAATTTTCCTGAAGCCACCTGTTCTTTCTTTTTCCTTCCTTCCTTCCTTCCTTCCTTCCTTCCTTCCTTCCTTCCTTCCTTCCTTCCTTCCTTTTCTTTCTTTCTTTCTTTCTTTCTTTCTTTCTTTCTTTCTTTCTTTCTTTCTTTCTTTCTTTCTTTCTTTCTTTCCTCCTTTCTTTCTCTCTTTTTCTTTTTCTTTCTTTCTTTCTTTCTTCCTTCCTTTCTTTCTTGCCCCTTTCTCTATTAGTAAACATTTAAATATATTCTACCCTATGGAGCTTTCAACTGTGAAATTAACCTAGCCCCAGCCTCATTTGAGTAAGACCAGGTGTTTCATACTTTTCCCTCCTACCCACAGCAAGAATCCCTTAGGAAAAAGGGAGGAAGTAGGACATTTGACATTGGAGCGGTTAAAAAGTGTCAATTAACAATCTGAAAATGACCAGAGGCATTCTATCAAAACCTAGTGAAAATGATCTAATAAGCCCCAACTTTTAAAATGTAATACAAGATTCATCTCCTTTTCTTGCTTAAAACAAAAAAGCGCTCCTCCTTTCTCATATTTAAACAACAGCTATCAAAGATTTAATGATTGCCCCATTGGACACAGTTCAAACAATACACGCAGGAAAGAATGTACAGCCGTCAAGGAACCAGCGTAGTCAGAAGTGCCCCAGACAAATCACTGTACATCATCGGCTGGTTTTAATTAACAGCAGACTCCGAGCTGCTTTTCCTTCCCCCTCTTTCTCTGGTAACTTTAAACAAAGTGATTTGTGGAGTTCTGTCTTATACAGCATCTACTCCAGTGGAAACGGAGGCCGTCCACGGAAAGCACTTGAACCAAAGTTCAAAGCAGATTACGGCATCTGAAGGATACCTTACGATTTTTATCTTGGCCCTCGAAGAAGCGCGAGCGAAGTTCATTCATTTTCCCTCCCGAAGGGCTGAGGCTCCTGTGAAGGGAGTTTACGCGGTTATTCTTATACTAGATTTCTGTTAACGCTGATCTGATTTTAAGGACATTTGTATCCTGTAGTTAATGAAAAAATATCTTATGTTGCAAGCAGCCACAGTCCAGAGAGATGTTTAGAGCTTTATTTAACGGAGGACTTTCTTAGTGAATAAAGACATCCTTCAGCAGAGAAAGGCTTCCCTCCATGGGCAAATACTTGCGGTAGCCATCAAGTAATAAAAATGCTACTGAGGGAAGATGTCCGAGAGGCCATGTAGTCTGACCCTTTTATGGTAGAGGTGAGATGGCATGGTGCTCTATGGAAATATCTATAGAATACCTGAATGATATCGATGCCCAGAGACGGAACTTTCCCCGAGGTCACAGGGCCTGGTGCTGGCAACGCCACGGCTGTGCGTCTCTGCCCCCCATGGAGGAAGGGAGCTAACCAGTGATTAGGAAACATTTGACATACTGACATAAAAGATGGATGTTAGGAACTAACAATCTTCGTTCATGCGATCACATCGTGAGTACAGTGCTCGGTGTCATAGTGACCAGTCAGGTGACTGGGAAAGAACGGAATCAGAACCAGGACCTCTCAATTGCCTTGAACACCTTGACCACTTAATATAATCCACTCCATTCACAAATTGAACACTGTTCCTCACACAGCTGGTGTTCCCCCCCCAGACCTAACCATTTTTCTGGCCCATGGAAAGACAGTGCAACCAAGTGGCCAAGACCATGGGCCCTCTAGCCAGTCTGCCTCGGTCCATCTTAGACCTACCACTTGCCGAGTAAACTCAAATGGATTATCTAGCTTTCCGTGCTGCCGTTTCCCCAACCGTGAAGTGGGGGCAAAACTATTACCTCTCGGGGCACCTGGGTGGCACAGCAGTTAAGCTTCTGCCTTCGGCTCAGGGCGTGATCCCAGCGTTCTGGGATCGAGCCCCACATTGGGCTCCTCCGCTATAAGCCTGCTTCTTCCTCTCCCACTCCCCCTGCTTGTGTTCCCTCTCTCGCTGGCTGTCTCTATCTCTGTCAAATAAATAAATAAAATCTAAAAAAAAAAAAAAAAAAACCAATTACCTCTCTCCCAAGGCTGCCCTGAGGATTAACTAAATTATGAGTAAAACCTAGAACTGTGCCAGGCACACAGTAAGTTCTACAGAAATGCTGGCCATTGGGGCGCCTGGGTGGCTCAGTCGGTTAAGTGTCTGACTCTTGGTTTCTGTTCAGGCCATAACCTCAGGGTCCTGGGTTTGAGCCTTGCGTAGGGGTCTGTGCTCAGCAGGGAGTATCTTTCTCCCTCTGTCCCTCTTCTCTCACTTGTGCTCACTCTCTCTCTCTCTCAAATAAATAAAATACTAAAACAAATAAAAAAAGAAATGCTGGCTATTATGATATTGACCTTCATCCTTCCTGATTTGATTTCCAACAGTATGACACCAAAGACCCAAGACATCCCCCATGGCCAAGTTATCGCTCTGTAGGTGATGTGGCTCCAATGCCTTCGTTGGACTTTCTGATGTCTTTTGGGGGGAGAAAAAAAAGAGGCTTGGAATTAGTTTTTCAATTCAATAAAACTCACTGGTATTTTTAAATGAGACTGTCGGGAGCAAGAACATGCACATTTATGAAATAGCACCAGGTGACATTCTCAGGAGCAGAATGAGGGCGGAGCCAGGCATAACCCCCTTCCAGAGCAGCATGTGGGTTACGCCTGACCCCTGGGCAGAGGTTACTCAAGAAAACAAGGGCACAGAGTATAGATAGTATACATGCAAACCCGTCTTCCAGTTTTAGTAGATTCCCAATGCTTGAAAACAGCTGTAAATGAACTATTCTGGTTAATCCCATAATTTGGCAGAGAGATTACGCAGATATCACACCCAGTGTATCGAGTTTTGATGAGTTACCAGGGGTTTACGAACAACCACCTCTGGGTCAAATTGGCCTCATGCCTTGTTTTGAGCTAATAATGTTTCTACATTTCAAAGGATTGTAAATATAACAAAATATAACAAAGAATAGGCAACAGAGGCTGTTGGTAGCAAAGAGTCGGCAACATTTACTCTTTGGCCCAGAGATAAAGTGTTGATCGCAGAGTTAAGTTGTAACAAAATACATGTAACATAAAGGCTCCCAGAGCATGATTTAATTTTTTTTTATGATTCAGAAGTCACTTCTGACTCTTGTAATATCCCAGGCTCAAGATTAAGAACATTAGTTATGACTGAACTGTGTAATGGTTAAACGTGTGAATTCTGATATCAGATTTCCTTGGATCCCATCGCGGCTCCACCACTTAAGCGTGTGATCTTTTTCAAGTTACTTAATCTCCCTAAGCCTTGGTTTCCTCATCTGTAAAAAACGAGCATTAGGCAGCCGCCTCCTCCGGCTGATGTGAGGATCAAAGGAGATAATGTATGCAAAGCGCTCTGCACGCCGTGGACCTCCATTAAATGTTAGTTGCTGTTGTTACAACTCTCTGAGCTCCCTGGTTATTTACATGTCGTGTGATTGGAAACTGACAACACGGTCATCCTGGCCAGAATGATCTATCCAGGTTCCCGACTCTACTTGCTGGCACATCCCTTATAATACACCGGAATTAGACGTGCCACATGTGGCTTTCACATCTAACTGGAGCGTGAAGAGGACAATGCCTGCCAGAGTTCCACACTCACACGCACACCCTCCTGTCATGCATCCCCGCACGCGCTCGTGGCGATCTGCTCCTTCTACAGTCCTTACTGCCCTTGGTGGCTTCAAAACCACTGTCTTGCTCCTAAGAAATTAGCTTGATTGTGGTGATTATTTCACAAGATCTACACACATTAAAGCATCAAGTTGTAACTTTAAACATAACACACTTTTTGTCAGTTACTCCTCAGTAAGGCTGAAAAAAAGAAATAGGACATGCCATGAAAAGGATACTCACAAAGAGGTTTTGAAATGAGGCTTAGATAATAAACGTAAAAATGTGAGAAAAAAAAAAAAAGCAAGAAAATAAAACAATAGTCCCAAGAAAGAGAGAGAGCATGTGTGAAAATAATTAGTTTACAGTCACAGAGGTGGGATGGGTCCAAATTGGCATCCACTGCAATTCTTGGCTAGAACCATGCTCGAAAGCCTGCTCCTTGAATTCACTTGCTGGGATAGATGAGATGTCTGACATATAACATGAGTGAAAAATGAACTTTCATTTTTAGAAGCCTCTCGGATTTGAGAGGTCATGTGTTATTACAACATAACCTCACAAAATCGCATTCATGCAATGACCTAACAGGAAAAATCTATTTCTGTAAACTTTTCTGTAAGTCTAGATTCTTCAAATGAAGATCATCATTTGCTCCATTTCTAAATACAAAAAAAGGGGGCAGGGGTGCTGGGGAAGAAAAGGGAAAAAAAAAGTAAGTAACGAAAAGAAAGAAAGCCCTTGAGATGTGTGACTTGAAAGGCACAAGATGAAAAAGTAAGAAAACATAGGAAAACACAAAATCACAAGTTCCTACGTTCTCCTGGAAAGTGTTTCTTTATCCACATTTGAATACTCTTACATGCTCACTTCTATGTTTCTTTCGGGGTCCAAAAAGTCTGAATTTTCCTTTAGGCTTACATGACAAGTATTTCCTTTTAACACCTCAATAAAAAATATATAGAAATTTTCCATAGATCTAAAAGGCTGACAAGCAAGACAAAATTTCCACCAAATATTGGAAGTCGGCCTCCCAGATGGAACAGAGTCGAGCGAGGAAAGCAGTTTTCTTTTACAAGGTTTGGAAGCCCCATAAAATTTCTCCATCTCTCAAAACAGTCTTTGACCAAGGGTAAAAACGGCCCTGCTCTAGAGGAAAAAAATGCTGCCCATGACTTAGAGGAAGATTGAAATAAACTCCTTGAGCCTCACGCGTCCTCCAATACAACATCAAAGGGTTTTTATATTTGGGGGAAGATAAAGTCACATTCCCTTCTACTTGGTTTATCAAAGACGACGTAAGTATCTTCTAGAATATTTCATACAACGTTAGTTAAGATGTAAACCTTAGTGGGAAATTGCTTTTAAAAATTTTGTCATTCACCAAAAACCTGTCGTTTTAATAATTGATTTGAATAGCTCAGATTATCACCTCTGATGGCCGAGAGCCCTAGGATTGAATAATGAATGTTGCCTTTCTCAAGAGTTTGTTCTCCTGTTTCTTTCTTAGCAAGATTCCCCACGAGCAGTGTTTCTCTTCATGAAGTCCTTAGGAAGATGATACGGGGGGATTTGGTTGTATATTACATGCTGTTCAGTACCTGCCACAACTTCAATGAAATGTTTTTCTACTTCTTTTTTTTAATTATTATTATTATGTTCAGTTAGCCAACATATAGTACATCATCAGTTTCAGGTGTAGTGTTCAGCCGTTCATTAGTTGCATGTAATTACATTAGCTTGCATGTTACATTAGTTGCATGTAACACCCATTGCTCATCTCAACATGTGCCCTCCTTATTACCCATCACCCAGTTACCCCATCCCTCCACCCCCTCTCCTCTGTAACCCTCAGTTTGTTTCCTGGAATCTAGAGTCTCTCATGGTTTGCTTCCCTCTCTGATTTCTTCCACTTCTTCAGGAAGTTGCTTCGGCTTACAGCGCTGCCTTATTATTGCCATTAAGAGCTCATCTTTGTGCATGGAATAAATTAGTAGAATGGGTCCAAATTTGTTCTCTTACTAGAGGCAACTCTCCATAGTCAACATAGAAATCACCATTCTTGGCTACTCTGTGCAGTTTACAGTGGAATGCCGGCCTGCCTGATGGTCTCCATAGATTTCATCAGAGACATCTGTTAGCTCTGCTGTTGTTTTCCCGGAAATGCTCTTCTTGGCCCCAGCAGATACACGCGTCTGAAACCCTCATCTCTGTTCTTTCATCCTCCAGTCAAAATTACAGGTATGAGAAGAAATTCATGATGGAAATGAACGTATTTCTTTAATAAGCAGGGCTGGTGTCATATAAATAATGGCATCATTGGAAAGAGCATTTCTTCAAGGAGGCTCCAGAATCCCTGGTGTCCCATCTGTCTTGTGGAGATTACTACTAGCACACACTTTTGTTTGTCTCCAGGCTCCCCAGGACCGGGGTATAGCCTCCTCGAACATTCCTTCCCCGCAGGGTTATTCCCAAGAAATTTCTAGACACAATTCTCTCATCCTCCCACTCCAGCACCCTCCTCTCCTGCCTTCCGAGAGTCCAACAATGGTGACTTCCTATCCCAACAGGAATTGTCATAATTTTCTCCTTTTCAGTTGTAAGGCCATCTAACAGGTTAGGCCAGGCGGTGAAGACTTTCTTAATCATCACCCTTTGTTTCCTTTGGGTCTCATGTAACCACCTGTCAGAAAGGTCACATCTTTTTAAATATATGTAATTCTCACAATGATTCTAAATGTTAGTACTGTTCTTGTTTTGAACAGATAAGGAAACCAAGACTCACACAGTTTAAGCATTTGTCCAAATGTGTAGCCGGCAGGCAGAGAAGAAGCTGTATCGTTCCAAATCATTACCATACATTGCTCCCTCTTCCGGATCCTTTCTGGATTAATTCTTTTACCCATGTCAGTGGGTACATTATTATTGTTCCCTATTAGATCTTCTGTTTCATGGAATCACGTCTCTCCCTCCCTTCAAAGGGTCTCTGATAAATCTCAGTCTTATTCCTGCATCCACGCTCTCTCCTAACCAATGTTTATTAAGCACCTACTTCGCCCAGGCTACTCTCCACAGCGTCATCCTTTGTTACCAAAGTCGGATGTTGACAACAGCCTTGTCCTGTTGACAGTCACTCCAAAAATAGTCAAGATGTCGAACTGGCAGAGTCAAACTGTAGACTCTGTACAGAAACCGAAGAGCTGAAGGGCTCAGATTTGTAACCAGGTTCTCATGGAGCTGAAAGCATGAGTCTCTGTCATTTTCTCCTATCTTGCGGCCTTCCCAGTAGCTGCCCGTACCCTGGGAATAGGTGACGCCGCTAGGTCATCTGTGACCTCTGTGAAGCGACTGGCTTGGAGATGGGGGAGGGATCAAAGGCGGGTCTTCCAGGAGCAGGGACTGAAGCAATCTCCCGCACTGCTGTGCTCTTTTAGGAATACCGTCCTCAAAATCATGCACTTGGGGCAATCTTGCTCCTCTCAGACATCTTCCCACATAATCCCGGTGTCCCTCCCTTGGGACAGTTTTTATGACGAGATTTAGTTGGGGGGGATTTTACGTTGGATTATCCATATCGTATTCTATGGGCATACTGGATGCCTAAAAGCAATATTTTGATAATTTGACAACCTGATGTTACTTGGGTTGAAATATCCTCAACGTTAGGAGGAAACTTGGGATTTCTCTTTTTAGGTTCTTTTAAATTTTTTTCCAACATTTTTTTAGATGAAATTTGCAACCATATAAAAAATTGGAAGGATTGTAGAGAAAATCTCCATAGGCACTGCCTAGAGTCTACAGCCAATGGTTCGCCGTGCTTGCTTTGTTAGATATCTAACTATTCATCTCTCTAGCCATCAGTCCGTATTATTTTTGATGCATTTTGAAGCAAGTTGCAGACATCAGTGCACTTTATCTGCAAACATTACCACATGCATACCATTAACTAGAGTTCAATATTTGTTTATGTATTTTTTAAGGAAAAAAATTGCCTGCAGTGAAATATGTAAATCTTACTGTCTCTTTCTAAAAGCTTTGACCAATGCAGACAGGTATATAATGTAACCCTTATCAAGATATAGAAAAAGACCAGCGTTCACACAGTTTTCTCATGCCCCTTTCCCACTCAATCCCAGGCAAACTCAGAGGCAATCACTTGTTCCTTTTACTTTTCATCATACCTGAAATCATATTTTCCGAAAGGAAAGTCATCCAGGGTTTTCATCCATACCACTGTCGGAATTTGGAGATAAGGCATCTATTACGACCTAGAGTGTAGAATTCTCATCAGTAGGAACCCCACACTGACCTCTGATCACAGCTAAATCCATCTGTCCTTTCTCTAACTAAGTGTTTTCTTCCACCATTAGCTGATGGTTCATCCGTCTTTCTGTGATTTCCGAAGCTGCTTGAACAATTTCAAGGAAGACTGGCGCTCTGTGTTTTCCCTGTTTGGCTTTACAGCTTCCGTCTTGCATTTGAAGCTTCTTGTTTGACTTTGGACATGACCTTATTATTGGACACTGATCGTGCACCATGCGCAAGGATCACTTGTAGCAGGCAGACACGGAAGATTTTTCTGGACTCATTCATCACGCTTCTTGGCACCACTGGGCATTGCTCATTTGACACGGGGTCCTGTAGAGTGATAGGGGCACCTGCTAAGCTATACGGGACAATGTCCAATTCAGGTCCAGTCATTAGTCATGTGGCACATGCTTCTGACTACGCTGATTTTGTGCATGTGTCACAGGATGCCACGCAGTGGAGTGACCTTTTACAACATGAGCTGGTACATTCCATTGTAATCAGTGAGTTTTTGTTGGATTTTCTGCTCTAGGAATCTGCCAAAGAAAATTTGTAGGAGAGAGAAAAGTCAATCCGTAAGTGAGTGCTCCCAGCTCTGTGGAGGAGAGAGCTGGTGAGAAGCCACAAACATGGGTGCAAGTTGTTCAGTTGCCTCTGAGACGTCTTTGGGCAAGCGTATGAGAAAGGAGGGGGGCACTAATAACATCTCTCTGGCTTGCCTCAAGAGAAGTTGCAGGTATTCCCTCAGCGGATATGGAAGAATTCTTTTAAAAATGAAAAGCCATAACACAAAGCAAGGTGCTCTCAGAGTCCTCGGGCTCCCTTGGAGGACTGATTTCCATGTGGTGGTCAGCAGACTAAACAGGTTAATCCTGTAGTTCTCTCGCAGGTAAAGGTAGGCTATAGGTCTTCACTGGAGATACCAGAGCACGGTCCAAGGGTAGCATAATAGTAATAACAATAATTGTTAATATTTCTCGATACTTACTATAACCGTTAGATTCCTAGCAGGAAGCAGATGGCCCACCACCAAACTGTGGAAGCTGGGGAGAATTTAATGAAACTACTTACAGATGTGTACTGCAGGGAAACTAATAGGGAATGGTGACGCGCCCAGGGACTAGCGATCTCTAGGTCTGAAAGAGCAAGAGGAAAAGTGGCATCCTCCAGCCTGTTGAGAGCTGGAACTACCGAGGAGGAACCATCCAATGGGAGCTGTGTCTGGAATTGGCGTTGCCCTGTAGAGGTGACTCTGGGAGACCACCTTTCCATGCTTGTCCTGGTGGGAACCCCACTGAGAACAGAGATTCTAGTGTTAGCCTCCGGGGGTGGGGGGTGGGCGGGTGGAGGAGGGGCTCCTGACAACTGGAGGAGCCTCAGGGTAGAAAGGCAGCTGAGGCTAGGGTGAGCGGGGCGGGAACCCTCCCTCCCTGCATCTGCCCGCACAGGCTCACGAGGGACTCCCATATGCCCAAGGCTACAGCAGCCCATCATTTTGGTGGGGGGAGGCAAGTCCTCCCATGCGGGCTCAAGCTGCTGCCTCTGGCCCAAGGCGCTAGGGGCTTTCACACCTCTTTCTTCTAGTGCCCAGATACCTTCCACATGTTGTAGTCACGGGGTGGGGGGGGTGGGGGGGGTGGGGGTGTGTGCTAAATCATTTCCTTCTTTTTTGCTATACTGATTGGTTGCATATGCCCATTTTGTGGGGGTCTATCCTATCTGAAACATCTGACACACCCGGAGACCATCTGAGCAAGCTTGGAAAGCTCGAGACCTGGAAGTTAGACGTGGGCAGAACCAGGTGGATTCAGGGAAGCTGGAATGCCTCCCTGCTCCCCAAGGCAGGAAACACCCTCAGTTGGCACCCCATTTTCATTGAGGGGTGGGCAGCGAAATAAGTAGGAGTCTGAAAGATGTGCTTTTCGATCTTGATATTAGGTGATTCAGGGCAAGTTGCCTGTGCCCCTCAAGCCTCACCTTCCTCATCTGTAAAATGGAACCAATGCCAGCACTTATCGCAAAGGGTGGTTGTAAGGGCCAAATGAGATGACGAATTTAACATGTTTCGTGTATTGTGCTCCATACCACTTAGTGGTCACTTGTTCCATAACTAACGATATCCTTATCGTTTTGTTCTACACACATGCCTGGTGATGTGCGCGCACCCAGCAAAACACATTACTGAGCATGTAGGGAAGAAGAGAAGCAAGGAAAGGGGGGGGACTCATGAGCCGGTTGTCCATCTTGCCTGAGGCCCACCTGCACAACCCCCACCTGCTGTACTACCCACCCGAGCACCCCGCATGCTGCGGTGGACAGAAGGCGACGTCTGCTCTTTGGGGCGTGTCCGGTTCCTCCCCCAGCCAGGCAACCCTATCCTGAGTTAATTTCGGGACTATCTTTACTGTGGCCTCCAGGATCTCTCAATGCTTTACGGAGCAGATTTCTCCGGTCATTGCTCTCAATCCTTTTTTAACTCCAAGCCAGAGTTTTATTTCTTCCCCCGGACATGCCAGCGGAGCTGTGGGATGGGGAAGAAGGCACCCAGTGAAGTGAGCCACAAATGGTGTAGGAGTATCTGCTGGTTTACTTCTGTGATAGAGTTGGTTCCAAAGCCAGTGTTTCTAGAACACAGAGAACACGTCATACTTAATTATACTATTGGCATCACCGTTGCCTACATAGCATTTTGTTATTAAAAGTGTTACCGACATTTCTAATTCCTAAGAAAGCTTGTACGTTGAAAAAAGGTAGGTATGTTTATTTGCTTGTGATGGGTCGGGAAACCGACGCTCACGCAGTTTTAATGACATTGCATCAGGAAAATGCGACTTTGAGCGCAGCATTCACCTATCTACTCACTATATGATTTTAACAAATTCAGGATTTCATCTGAACTTCCATCTGTTTACCTGGAGATGACAATATGTATTTCTCCAGGTCACTGCAAAGAAGAAATTAGGTCACATACACAAACCACAGTGCTTGGTACACAGTGGGTGATCTCACATAAAGCGGTGAGAAGTGACATTCCGCAACAGGTATTCAGCAAAGGTCCCTTCCTTCATAATCCCAGGACCTGGACAGCGATTGACAAATACTTTTCTGAAAGTGAGGTAGGAAGTATTTTCAACTTTTAGCCATAGAGACTCAGTCGCCGACTATTCAACTCTGCTGTTTTATCTCATAAGCAGCCATAGTCACCGTTAAATGAATGATCGTGACTGTGTTTCAATAAAAACTTACATATATATATATGTGCGTGTGTTACTATATATATATAGTTACTATATATATACACACATATATATGTGTTACTTACATATATACATACTATATATACTATATATTTACATATATACATATATGTACTATATATACACATATATATACTATATATGTGTTACTTACATATATATACATATACATATGTGTTATTTTATATATATGTGTGTGTGTATATATATATATGTATATGACAGCAGACCTGATTTGGTCCATAGGCCAGAGTCTGATGACCCCTGCCTTGGATATAAAGTTGTGTATGATATTATAATTGACAACATCTAGAAGATAAACCCCCTACTCATCCTTTAACATTCTAGATTCAACCCTCCTTCTATGGAAACTGTTCCTCCCCAACAATGCTGGGCAGATTTAAGGGTCCTATGACCTCTGCCCTTTGGGCACATAGCACACCAGCTGACTTCCCGCTGTGAGGAGAATGCAAGCGCCATTCCCCAGTGGTCTGTGAAGTCCTTGAAGTCGGATGCTGTCTCTCCATCTTTCTCAAAGAGTTCAAAAGTGAACAACAGTGCTTGTTATCTTCCAAGAAGATTAAAAAAAAAACTGAAAGGGTTTAAACTGAAGTTGGGAGAATTGAGACTAATCAGTTCTTAACCATGGGTGATTTTTTTTTCCCTCAGGAGGCATTTGACCATGATTGGAGACATTTTGGGGTGTCATGACTGGACAAGGGTGCCACTGGCAATCACTGGGTAGAGACCAGAGTGGCTGTTAAATATTCTCCAGTGTAGAGGATAGTGTACAAGAAAGAAGGACCTGGCCCCAATGTCAGTAGTGCTAAGGTGGAGACACCCCAAACTAGTAAAAATGAAGCATCTTGTAAGCTATTAGTGTAAATCACGTGCACAGCACTTTACAGTTTATATGATGCTACCTGCCCTCTTCCCCCAAACCATGGGGAGAATCAAATGAGATTATGTATGTAAACAAAGTCTGCATAAATTATTAAGCTTCTGCAAAAGCAAAGTCTTTTCCGTCAGTTCACCAATCCTGAAGTGCCAACACCAGGTAGGTTAATTCTGGAACATTCTTCAGCTTATCCCACCCAAATCTCCCCCTTCAGTTTAAGCCCTTTTCCCATCACTCTCTTCTCAGCAGGAATAGGAGTGCCTTTGGCCACCTTTCAAATGCGGGGGAACTGGAAAGCCACGCCTCAGTCTGCTTTTCTGTAGGCCAAATTATCAAATTCCTTTTAGCTTTTGCTCTGGGTCCTATTTTTGAAGCCTTTAATTATTTTAGTTTTTACAAAGATCCCCCTGTGGATTTTCTCCTAGTTTGCCACATACCTCCCACAGTAGTCAGTCTTAACCTAAAAGAGCTTCCAATTAATCTTCCCCTCGGACAGAATTACCCCTCGGTTTTTGCAAGCCACACTGGCTTTCATCTTACGCTCACATATGCATATAACTTCGGTGATAGTCTGTCTTCCTGCTTGAAAGAGTTTGGCCCGCTTTTCTCTTTAATGGGAGCGACTGAAGTGGGAAGTTGCCGCAGCTGTTGTTTCGGGGGAGCTGATCTAAAACATCTAGGTAGGCAAGGGGCACGTGTCCTTGTCAGGTATCGTCCACTTAGGGATACAGAGTGGGACATGGGGGTGGTTTTTCTCATTTGCTCATGTTATGGATTGAACCATGTTGCCCTAAAAAAAGGTATGTGGAAGGACTAACTCCCACTCCCTCAAAAATGCGACCTTATTGGAAATAAGGTCTTCACAGAGCTCATCAAGTGAAAATGAGGTCATCAGGGTGGGCCCAATCTATTATGACTGGTGTCCTTATAAGAAGGGGAAATTTGGTCACAGACAGACAAACATGGAGGAAAGATGATGTGAAGATGCAGAAGGAGAAGATAAGCCAAGGAACAAGTTGAGAGACCTGGAACAGATCCTTCCATAGAACCCTCAGAGGGAGTGTGGCCCCACTGACCCCTAGATTTTGGACTTCCGGCTCCAGAACTCTGAATTAATTTATTATTTCCTTTTGGTATGTTTTTATGGCAGCCCTAAGAAACTAGCTGCCAGAGTTTCTGCCACTGATGCCCTCGCTGGAGCTCAGGATCGTCTCAGAGCACTTCTGCCAAGGACTGCTCACCACTATTCCTCTGTGTATCAGACGCCATCATTGCGTCACCCATTTCCCCTCAGCCTATCCCAGGGGCTACTTGCAGCCGTGACGATGGCCTCCCACATCTCCCGGCTAATAACATTCTCTGACTATGGGCACACACACCCACATACAGAACAGGCTAGAAGTGCCAAAAAGGTTCCAGAGTAACTCTCAATCAAGGACAGGCAGCAGTTCTGAATAAATAGCTTGTAGGGTTAGTCTTCACCCCTGGTAGGATCACTTGGAGTCAGGTTCAACACAACTTTCCAGAAGGTCCCCAGCAGAGCCCAGGTTCCAGGTGACAGAATCTACTAATTCAGGCACCTCTTTATAGTTTTCCATCTTTTACTTTTTTATTTGCCCACTCCTCCCGGTGCACATAGACTACCTGGCCCAAATCCCTGCCTGGGGAGCTACTTTAGAAGAACTGCACCTAAGTTACCCGGCAACAGGAATATGGATGAAGAGCTGGGATCTGAGGGCCAGCACCATCTTTTTGATTAAAACCCAAAGGAAAGTGACCAGGATTCCATACATGGTATCCCAGAAAAGACAGCCACATATCAACCAGGGGCAAAGTCAGAAGTCAAAGCCAACAGACACTTGATAAGATTCAGAGGCCCCAACTAGAGTCACATCTGAGAAGAAATGATTTGGGATGTCTGCCATCCAGCCACGTGGCCGTTTTTAATGTTCGTTTATGCACTACCCACCTGCCAGACATCGGGCTATGAGCTGGAGGTACAGGAGATAAGACACATCCCCAGAATTCAAGGAGCTCACCGTCTTGTGGGAAGGGACCAACGCGCAAAAACGTATGATTGAAGTGCCATGTGACAAATGCTGATTGGGACCCTGGGAAACCCAGGATGGAAGCTAGAGGGTCACGTTCTGAAGGGCCTATACCCTGTGCTAAAGAATTTGTAAGCAGGGCTGGGTTCATGAACCTGTGACCTGGGCCATCAAACAAGGTCCTGTGCTTAGAAGGGCCCTACATTTGGGTTCATGTTCTCCTATCGCTATCTTCAGAGTCTTAATAATTTTTAAACAAGGAGCCTTGATTTTGTACTGGGTCCCAAAAATTATGATTCCAGGCCTGACAATAAGGAACCAGGAAATGAGTATCTTGAAGAGTGGTTTTAAGCCAGACTTAAGGGGTTCTGAGTTACAGATTTCTATGCAAGGCAGAGTGCTGACGGGGCAGAGTAGGGAACCAATGGTGGTTGCTACATTTGGGGGATTTTGAGGAGTTCGCTGGCCAGTTAGAACCTCTGCTTCTAATTACACTGGGTGTGGAGGTACTCAGGCTTTTAATGCTTGCTTCATTCATTCATTCATTGATTCATGCAAGCATGCATGCACTATTCCTAACTTGTTCCAAATGCTTCAATATAGTAAGGCATTGCACAGTATTTATTATAAAGTGGAATCCACGTGTGAGTCCTGTCCACTTGGCCTGACAGTCAAGGGAATTTAGTCAATGTTCTCTATACCTACCATAAATTAGAGAGCGTTTTTTACCCTCGAGTATAATTCTTTCAACGTCTTTCAACAGAAGATAAATCTGAAGCTCAAAGAGGCTTCGGTTTTTCCAGGATAAATCCAGATTTACTCAAGGTCACCTCCATGGTAGAAGTGGTGAGCCAAGACGTGCATCCGGGTCTTTCTCTCCCAAGGCCCCATTCACTCGTCTACCGCGGCCTCCCTAACTCACCGTGCACTGTAAGGGCTCCTATAAAGCTGTCTCCAGTTGTAAGGGCTTCTTAAAGTGGTCACTGTTTCTTATAGATTTATTGGTGATATTTTATACCAGTTTTTTTTTTTAATCTCCTTCCTGATTGTCCTTTAGATTTGCAAAGTATTTCTGAATATCCGCGGGGAAGGTCCGCGTTTCCCACAGCACATGTGTAGCTGCAGGTATGAGCTTATCCACATCGACCATGATGCCAGGCCTTTTAACAGGGAGCGCTGCTGAGGTATCCTTGCCCAAGCAGTGTCCTTGTGCCCCTATCGTGCCCTACAGAACCCCGGTTCTGCACCAACATTCACACGCTCGCACCCACGCACGCACATCCATGGTCTCGGAAGAGGCTGACCCACGTCCCGCGCACAGTAGCGTGATTGGCCTAAGGATATCCCCCCCTCCTCCTGTCATGATTGGTTTAAGGACGGGCATGTGACCAGGTTCTGGCCAATGAGACATGAGGGGAAATTCAGGGGGCGGGATCCCTTCAGAGAAAAGATTTTCCCTCTGTTAAGAAAAACTCACTAGGGGTTTCAGACTCTGTCTGATGTCTGTGCATAGCCTTTACCCATACAGCTTCCAACCACCACAGTAACCCTGGGTAAATCACTAAAATGTGTATGGAGTATTTGCATATACCTTGCCTCGTGTTGGTTGGAACTGAGGTGAAATTCACCAACACAACACTTAGCGCTTCGGAAGTGAACATTTCAGTGGCATTTAGCACATTCGCCACGTGTGCATCTATCACTTCTATCTAACATCAACCGTTATCATCACAACCTCCCCAGTAAGCATTACCCCCCGCCCCCATAAGCATTTCCCTCCATGTCTTCTCGCAACCTCTGGCAACCACTAACCCGCTTTCTGCTTCTGTGGATTGACCTATACTGGATATTTATATGAATGGAATCATACAACGTGTGATCTTTTGTGTTTGGCTTCTTTCACTTAACATGATGTTTTTGAGGTACATCCATGTTGTAGCATGTATCTGTACTTTATTACTTTTTTTTTTTTTTTTTGGCTAGGTAATATTCCATTGTCTGCACCACAACCTGTTTATCCAGCCATCATTTGCTGAATATTTGAGCTTTTTCCACCTTTTGGCTATTGTGAATAATGCTGCAATGAACATGCATTTACATGTATTTGTTTGAGTACCTGTTTTTAATTCTTCTGATATATACGTAGGAGTGGAATTGCTGAATCACGTGATAATTTTAACTTTTTGAGGGACTGCCAAATCGTTTGCCACTGTGGCTATACCATTTTACATTCCCACGAGCATAGCACATACACTATCTCATTTTGCCCATGATACCGACCTGATGAGGTCAGGTTATTTTACAAAGGACGATCCTGAGATTCATATCTAGAATCATTTGCCCATCTCAGTTTGTCACTTGATTCCATGTCGTTGACGGAGAGTCCCATTCTTTTCCATTGCGTAAACATCGCAGCTCGTTAGCCTCCTCCTTTGGCGAGAAAACCCACAGATCTATGATATCTATGCTTGTCTAGATATTGATTAAGAATTATGGAAAAATCCCAGCTCAGAGGCCCAGGTGCTTAATACTATGTTAACACAAATATGAATGCTTACTTTGCAAACCCAGCATCTAGAATAATACCCAGTCCATCGTAAATGCTCAAAAATATTTGTTGAGTGAGTCTTATGCATTCATCTAGGGGTGTCTCTGTCATCTAGGGGTAGCTAGATATCTAGATGTTGCCTTTTCTTTCACACCCTTCTTTGCCAGTGGAATACTGCTAGGAGAATAAAAAACTGGATGCACCCCATGTAACATACATCCAACAATGATACAATGTCTTTCTAACCCTCCAAATTGAAAATACGCCCTTATCAGGTATGTCAGTATCTTTTAAATTGGGTGGCACTGCCTTTCTCAATTTGACTATTATTTAATCTACAAACAGATATATCACTGACGTATTTTAATCATCCTGTTCACTATTTGTTTATAAATCAGTTTTCATCCCTCAGGACTGTATGTTTTCTTGCCAAGAAGCAACTAGTACCAACTCCAAATAATGAATACATTTTGTAGTTAATAAAAGTCTTTTCAGATCAATAAGGTTAATAAGTGATACTGTCACTTGGGTATGTTGATAAAGCTTAAAAAAAATAAAAAATAAGGCCAAGCCAACTGAAAAGCTGGAACTGAAAATAGATTATAGCATTTTGCCCCAGGGCTTTGGCAGTGATTGAAACAAAGTGTTTTGAAACAGCAAATTGGCATTTCTCTGACTTCTAATGTTCCGTCTCTCCAAGCTCAACACCTGGTTCGAGGACACAAAACAGCCATTCAGAATTATAGTCTGGGCTTTTGTTATGCAGAAGGTAAGCGAGGGCAGCTTGAACTCTTCCAGGAAAAGCTGTTTTTACTTTTTCCCTAGGGAGAGCTCTCATCAAAGAAAGAAAGAAAGAGAAAAAGAAAAAAGAAAATGGTGTTGACAGGAAATCAAGCATCTTGACGATGAGTGGGTTCTGAAATCATTTAATAGAAGAAAAGCTCATACAATGTTCTAACATGTCTCTTCAGTAAATGATTTAAAGCGAACCCCAGCCTCCTCTGTTTGGGAACATGAAGCTATGGTAGAACATTTTGAACCAATTCTGGCTGGTTCTCCTTTGCCCAGCTCTCAATCTGCAGAGACTTGCCTTGATTTCAATTGCGTTTATGTTCTAATCAAAATAATTTGACCAAAACAGTGGTTGGCCCGTTGTAAGAGAGCCCACACCTCTCTATGACGATAAACTTGGGAACATTTTCACATACTCATAGGCATGGATTTGGTTTAGGTAATACCTGTGAATGGTGTCAAAAACTGCACTTGAATTGAGTGTTCGGGGTTGCTGGCCATGCTGTGCAACCTATTATTGTAAAAGCCTAAAGTCCGGAATGAAAGTTGAGTGAAGTAAAAGTTATTTCACCAAAGCAGGTGCGTCTAAGATGCCTGCCATTTGCCTCCATGACTTGCAACTCTTTGGATCCAATGGCTCCCTTTGGTGGATCCCTCATTATATTGGGTGAGTGTTAGATAAACATGGAGCCAGGCGATTTCAAAATCGAATTGAAGAATTTTCACCAGATGAGTATTGAGAGAGTGAGGGGATCATACATCACTGTTCCCCAGGAACCTTCTCTACCTCTCGGGGCAGGTTTCATTCCCTCCTAAGCTCACTTGGCAGCTGGCTGTTGAAGTTCAACTGTGTGTTGGGCCTTTAGAGATGGATACACAGCAGTGAACAGGACCAAGCCCAGGCTATCATAGCAACGAAGACAGATGCAAAGAGGCCACTAAGCACTATAATTGCAGACGATCAGAAATGTTATGAAGAAAGGGGAGGGAGTGGTGGGAGAGAGGGAGCCTGTTGGTAGGATCAGAGAAAGCCTTAGGAAGGAACAAGTTCTGCAAACCTTTAGGGGAATCACTAGAAGGAGCAGTGAATGCAGAGATCCTCAGGTAGGAGTGATGTGTCTGAGAAAATCACAACTGACCAGGAGAAGAGTGACCCAAGAAGAATACCGGAGACGGTGGGCAGGGTAGGCAGGGCCAGAGCATGAGTACCCTTAGGGCAGGGTCTCTCACCCTCAGCATTAGTGACATTTAAGACTAGATAGTTCTTTGTCATTGCAGAGGGAGGCGGGTCAGAGCCCTGTGAATCGTAGGACATTCAGCAGCAACCCTGGCCTTTAACCACCAGATGCCATTAGCACTTCCATAAGTTGTGACAACCCCAAAAGTTTCCAGACATCACCAAATGTTCCATGGTGGCAAAGGGAGGGAGGCATAATCACTCCCAATGGTCATGGCAAGAATAGGAGGTGGCAATGACTCTGGGTTTTATTCTATCTGCTGGAGGGTTTTAGCAGAGGAGTGCTGCGGTATAATTTACAGTTCAAAGAGAATATTCTGGCAGGTGACAGCAGACCCAGAAGCTTGGGCTTCTACAGAAGATCTCGCTTAGGCAGACAGCCCATTTTCATGTGTGCCCCTGTGTAACTGATCAGGCAATAAAATGACCCGTCTCTGCTGTCGACACCAACTCGAACATTGCCGAGTCAGTACGGGTCATGACCAAATGTAGCTCCTGATGGGAAAGGCATCCGGAAACAAACTGTCCAGGAGCCAGCTGAGGGTTCGGTGATACACAGCTAAGGCTGTGTGTTGACCAAGCAGACCCACACACACTGTACCTTGGGCACATGTCCCCTGTCTGGGCTGACTATCTCGTAGCCTCGAGGAGCACCAACTGTCAGCACCCCGAGAACACTGTAGATAACAAACCCTCGTACTGGAAGGTCACTTTCTTCACACTGCCAACCCACTGTGGAGAAAGGGTAGATGCCATCTTACCCCGGTCTGCGAGCCTCTGAAAGTCAGTGGTGGCTCTTCTCACCCATGTACTCCTCTCAAGAGGCCCATTGGTCCTTTTAGATATCTTCTTAGAGAAACAGATTTGCTCCCTGCCTCGGGAGTACCGGGTCTTTGCAACTCCATTTCCTGTCACTGTTTCTCATCACAGCTCCCGTCACAGAATGAGTTGTACCTCCCCCCATTCCCATGTTGAATCTCTAACCCCCCCAGTGAGACCGTGCTGAATGGTAAGGCCTTCAAGGAAGTAACTAAGGTTACGTGAGGTCATAAGGGTGGGGGCCTATTTCAATAGGGCTGATGCCTTTGTAAGAGCAGGAGACCCCCAAGAGTGTGCATGCACAGAGAAAGGCCCTGTGCTTCTCACTGTGAGGACACAGTGAGAAGTTGGCCATCTACAAGCCATGAAGAGACCTCAGGAGAAACCAGATCTAATGGCACCTTGATCTCAAGACTTCCAGCCTCCAGATGGAGACGAAAGAAACTTCTCTTGTTGAAGCCCCCCAACCGCACCCCCCAGTCTGGTATTCTGCTGTGAGCCCGGCAGATTAATGCAGCCACCTAGATGTCATCTTCTTATGGCCAATTTCACTTCACCTTCAGGATATTCCTCTCAGACCTCAGCCCCTGTAGCTACTTTTGAAATTCTCATTGAAATTCTCACCCCCCACCCCCGGCCCTGAGTTTTCCTCCTATGGTGCTTCTGGATTCTCCAAAGGGTAGTCTGACTTGTCTCCTTTAGTTTCCCTCACTGACTCATCTTTCCTGGCTCCACCCTTACACGTTAGTGTTCCCTGGGGTTGTGTCCTCAAAGCTCCTCACATCTCAAGTCTAGACACTCTCCTAGAAAAACGCGTTTCTTCCCATAGCTTTAACTATCACTTCCATGTGGATGACTCATGCATTTATTTTCCCAGACTCAATATCTCTCATCTTTTTACTTTCTGCCTCTAACCTGACCTTCCCCAATTAAGGATGTCACCGCCAAACCTCTCACCTAAGCAAGTAAGTTGAAAGGCACCTTTGATTCTTTCTTTTCTCTTTTTCTCCAAATTCAGATGGGTCACAGGATCTTTTTGATTCCCTGTCTCCCTTCAACGTGTCATCTCCTGAATCATCTTTCTAATGCTTGCATCTGATCATGCTATTCCCCTGCTTAGAAGTTATTAATGCCTTCCCATTACCTATTGAGAAATCCCAAGTCCAGTGTCCATCACCTTCTGGCATTTCCTTCTCCTATTTTCTCACCCAGATAACTCCTGCTCCAGCCCCACAGACACCAGTTGTGGTCCCCAAAACATATGTTCCTTTATCTGTTTTGCTTCCTCTGATTATAATGGCTCCACCGTCAACCCCATTCTTTTGTAACCAATCCTTCTCCTGTGTTCCTTCTCTACTTTGACAACTATATTTATACTCATTCTTTAAGACCAGGTTTAAATGTATCTTCACCCACAAAGCCCTGTTCCCCTGTGCCAAACAAAGTCCCCTGCTCCGTGTTCTGTGTCCCCAGGGCCTTTTGCATATCTATCTCTTCTGCTTGACTAAGCTCTTTTACTGTTGTAAACATGTCACATCCATCCTTGAAACCCTAAATAATCTGGTACATTCCTGACATTCAACGTGGTCTCTGAAAAACATTAGTTGAAAGAAGGAACAATGAATAAATACCTTCTGTGATTATCCCTGATGGAAAGCTCTTCCTTATTCTGTCATTCCTAAAACTCTGAGATTATTGTAAGGCCCATGATTGGAATGCAACGACAAAGGGTATAATTTTTTTTCAATAGAACTACATTCAGTAGAACACTTGGGGGAGAAGATATAAGAAGACATACATTTTCAAAGATGTCTTCTGACTCAGGTTCAAAATAATTTGTGAAATAGAGTGAGAGGAACAATAAAAATAAAATAGTATTATCAGTGTCATGAAGACTATTAGAGATTGTCTGGCCAGGTAGAAATGCAGAAGATGTTGTCCCCATACCGAAATGAACTATGATCAGAGACACAAGACATCCAGTATTGTACCACTATTGCTTTACTGTGTTAAATGCAATTATATTGAAAGATAGTTATCAAAATAGTTTTTAAAACAGTTTTAACTAGTAACAATTATGCTTCTTTATTAATTCATTAAATAGCAAGACTTATTGACAAAATGAATGACCATAATATTAGGGAAGTGATGAACATACATTATATTTTGATACGTGTGCAACAACTATAATGTGGTTTGGAAATATCTGTGATTTCTATTGGTAAGAAAGTCTTAAGTACTTACAATACTACTTCCATGGGTTAACTATATTCACGATTGAAGAAAATACTACGTTTGTGTTAGTGCTTAGTAAAAACAAAGATGTATTTTGTCCTAACCCAGTTTATAAAATTCCTAACCATGGAAAAACTCCTGAGATGCAGAAAAATTAATTTACCTCTACTTTTTCCTGGATGAACTACCCTCTGAAAAACTATCTTTAGAAGGACACCAAGAAATACCCAGTAGGCTCTTTGATTTTCAGAATAACCACTACAGGATTCCTGGAAGGATTGCAGGGATTAATGCCCCACCATCAAGGACTTGAAAACCCACAGGGATGGTGATTCCCACGACATCCCCATTCAACTCTGCTATTTGTCCTGTGCAGAAGGCAGGTGGATCCTGGAGAACGACAGCAGATCATCATAAGCTTCATCCGGTGGTGACTCCAATTGCAGTTGCTGGACCAGATGTGGTTTCACTGCTTGAGCAAATCAATACCTATCATGGTACCTGGTATGCAGCCCTTGATCTGGCAAATGCTTTTTTCTCAAAATACAGTCGCAAAGATCACCAGAAGCACTTTGCTTTCAGTTGGCAAGGCCAGTAATACACCTTCATGGTCCTAGTTCTGGAGTCTATCAACTCTCCACACTACCTCATAATTTAGGGTGTGGGCATCTTGATTGCCTTTCCCTTCCATGAAAGATGATACTGGTCCATTACGGTGGACAGAGGAACTGTGCTTATCAGACCTAGTGAGCAAGAAGTGGCAACTACTTTAGGCTTAATGGTAAGACTTTTGCATGTCAATGGGTGAGACAGAAATCCAACAGAAACTCTGGAGCCTTCTACTTCTTTGAAATGTTTACATGTCAAGCGTGTGGCACCTGCTGAGATATCCCTTCTAGGGTTAAGGATAAATTGTTGCATCTGGCCCATCCTACAACAAAAAGGAGGAGTAAAGCCTACTGGGCCTCTTAGGATTTTGGAAGTAACATATTCCTTATTTGGGTGTGCTCTCCAGCCTATTTACAAGTAACTCAAAAAGCTGCTAGTTTTGCCCAGCACAAGAGAAAGCAGGTCCAAGCTGCTCTGCCATTTGGACCATATAGTCCAGCAGATCCAGTGGTGCTTGGAGTATCAGTGGCAGAGAAAAATACTGTTAGGATTGCAGTGCAGTACCTTAGGATTTTTTTTTAATAATAATTTTTAATTATGTTGTGTTAGTCACCATACAGTATATCCTTAGTTTTGGATGTAGTGTTCCATGATTCATTTTTTGCATATAACACCCAGTGCACCATGCAATACGTGCCCTCCTTAATACCCATTAGCAGCCCAGCCCCATCCCCCACCCCCCTCCCCTCTGAAGCCCTCAGTTTGTTTCCCGGAGTCCATAGTCTCCCATGGTTCATTCCCCCTTCGGTTTACTCCCCCTCATTCTTCCCTTCCTTCTCCTACCGATCTCCCTGCTATTTCTTATGTTCCATAAATGAGTGAAACCATATGATAATTGCCTGTCTCTGCTTGACTTAGGATTTTGGAGCAAAGCACTGCTCTTCTACGAGATCACTATTCTTCTTTTGAGAAAGAATGTGGCCTGCTACTGGGCCTTACCGGAGAGTAAATGCTGAACCACGGGCCACCAAGTTACCATGTGACCCGCACTACCATCCTCACCCAGACAGTTCCTGACCCATCAAGCCATAAAGTCGGGCATGTACAGCAGCACTCTGTCATCAAATGGAAGGGATACACATGCACGTAACCGGGCTCGCCTGCGTGGCCCTGTGGTACAAGTTACCCAAAGAAGTGGCATAAACGCCCAGGACCCCCCTCCAGCTACACCACCTTCTCTCTCCCAGCCTGTATCTACGACCTCATGAAGAATTCCTTACAATTAGCTGACAGAGAAAGAGAAGACTTGCTCCCGGTCTTCAGGTGTGTCCGCGTGGTACTCGGGCACCACCTGAAAGCAGACGACGATAGCCCTTGGCCCCTCTGGGACGTCTCTGAAGGACAGCGGTGATGGGAAATCCTCCCAGCGGACAGAACTTGGAGCAGTGCACCTGGTTGTGCACCTCGTGTGGAAGGAGACATGGCCAGATGTGTGATTATATCCGGCTTTACGGGCTGTGACCCATTATGTGACAGGATGGTCAGGAACTTAGAAAGAGCATGATAGAAAAATGGGTGGCAAGGAAATCTGGGTAAAGGTATGTGGATAGAACCTTCTGATGGGCAAAAAAAAAAAAGGTGAAGATATTTGGGTACCGTGTGAATGCTCCTCAAAAGCATATCTCAGCAGAGGGATATTTTAAAAAATCAGGTGGAGAGAATGTTCTATTCTGTGAATACCAGTTGGCCACCCCAGCCACCCCATCGTTGCCCATTCACGTCATGAGCAAAGTGACCATGGTGCAGGGAAGGAGGTCATGCCTGGGCTCAGCAACACAGACTTCCATCCCCCAAGGCTGACATGGCTCTCGCCATTGCTGAGTGGCCAGTCAGCCGGCAGCAGAGACCAATACAGAGCTCCTGCTATGGTGTCATTACCAGGGACAGTGAGCCAGCCATCAGAAGGCAGGTTGATTACGTTAGATCACTTCCGTCATGGAGGGGAAAGCATCTTGTTCTTGCTTGAGCAGACACTCTGGGTATGGATTTGCCTTTTCTGCCTGCAGTACTTCTGCCCAAACTCCCATCCGTGAACTTACAGATGCCTGATCCACCATCATAGTATTCCACACAGCATGGCTACTGATTAAGGGTCTCACTTCACAGCAAACGAAGTACCACCATGGGCCCACGCTCATGGAATTGACTCGAGTTCGAACCATGTTCCCAACCTTCCTGAAGCAATTGGCCTGACAGAATAGTGGAATGGCCTTTTGAAGACTCACAGCGCTGGCTGGGTGGAAACACCCCCAGGGCTGGAGCAAGGCTCTCCAGAAGGCTATATATGCTCTGAATTAGCGTTCACTATACGGTGCTTCTTCTCTCTTAGTCAGGCTTCACGGGTCCAGGAATCGAGGGGTGGAAATGGGAGTGGCACTACTCACTCTTACCCCGAATGACCCCCTAGCAAAACTTCTGCTTCCTGTTCCCATGACCTTATGCTCTGCTGGCCTAGCAGTCTAGTTCCAAAGGGCAGAGTGCTTCCACCAGGAGACAAAACAATGATTCCATTGAGCTGGAAGTGAAGACTGCTGCTTTGCCACTTTGGGCTCCTCATAATCTGAATGAAGAGCAAAGAAGGGAGTTGCTGTCCTGGCTGGTGTGCTTGATCCTGACTAGCAAGGATATCTCCTTGCTAAAACTTCACCTGCGTCTCCAGCTTGCTGACTGCAGATCTCAGGACTTGTCGACCTCCGTATTGCACGCCAACTCCTTATAAGAAATCTCTTAACATGTAATAAACCATATATAGGAATCCTATTAGTTCTGTTTTTCAGGAGAAACCTAATATCAAAATATCTGTCAAAATACGGTTTTTTAAATTGTAAGTAGAAACAACTATACTTCTTTATTAAGTCATCCAATAATAAGAACTACTGCCAAATGGAATGACTGTAATTTCAGGGTAGTGATGAATGTACACAATGTTTTGATACATTTATAACAAATATAATATGGCTTGAGGGTATCATCAAATATCTGTGATTTCTGTTGATGAGAAAGTTGTATGTCCTTAATATTACTGCCATCTGTTCTCTCTATTCATGATTAAAGAAAATGCCACATTTGAATTAGGGGTTGGTAAAAATTAGGATATATTTTGTCCTAACCAAGTTCATAAGAATCCTAGTTATGGATCCTCAGGGTCCATAGACCCCAGAAAAAGACCCGAGGATAAACTACCCTTTGCGAAACTAACTTTAAAGGAACATAGTAAATAGCCAGCAGGCTCTTTGATTCTCAGGATAACCAAACACCTAAGCAATATCATATCAATAACAGTAGAAAAGGAAACTGGAGTGGACCTTGGTTAAAAAAAAAAATAGAGAGAGGATGAAGTCTCCATTTCTATGATTGATGGGCCTTTCAGACAAAAACTGGATCTCTTCTCCAAACTAATTTTAGCCCCTTGGCCCCTAGCATAGCACTTCCATGTGACAGACACGCAATACTTATTTGCTGAAGAAATAAATAAACATGGATGGATGGATGGATGGATGCATCTACAAAAGTATTGCTTAAGTTGCGTAGGGAGCAGTGGACTCACACCGGTGGTTTCCTTCTTTGTTTTTCTCTCCAATGTCCTCTTTCCTCTCTCCTCCTGCCATCCATGGGGCACAGACACAGTCTTCCCTTAGAGCAACTGTTTTGGCCATTGCTGGGCATCATCCCCCAGAAGCGATGGTCCCCTCCACACCAAGGCAACGGGCACAAGAGTCCAAACCACTTGGTATTCATCATTGGGTTTTCCCCGGAAGAAAACAAGGCTACGTTCCATCAGGAACTTTGCCATCTTCGGGTAATTGATCCTTTTCTAAACAGGCTCAAGGGGGAGCACAAGTACCCCCTCCTCAGATAAGACAAGGTTGCACCATTTCAAACCACCATCTTTGGTATTAATGATCTAATGGAGACCCCAAGGAGAACTGGAAAATACAAAAAGAGGAACAAATACATGTCTAGTCCTATAGCCCAAATATACACATTACCAATATTTTAGCATATTTGCTTTGAGACTATATCAGGTTTTGCATAGTTCTCTTTTTCTTTGGGGATTTTTGTCAAGGAGAATGGGAAAGGGGGGGTGTATATGTCTGTGATTATTCTAGCATATGCTATTTGGTTTCCTTCCCCATCACTCAATATAATGGCTTTTTATTATATACATATAAATGTGGTATGTATATATAACGCTTTTATTTATCAGTACCCTTTAAATGGCCAAATATTATCTCATCCACTAAACATTATTATTAATAATATATTTATACTGTTTCATTTTCTTCTCTGTCCCAGACAAGGCTCCATGAACATCTCTGCCAATCCATTTTTCCCTGTACTTAGTCCTTGGGACAGTGTCCTAGAAATGGGAGCAAACACTACATCCAAGAATGAAACTTCTTAAGGCTCTTACTATTATTGGCCACCAAGCTGCTCTCAATATGTTTTTTTTTTTATTTTAAGTTTTAATATATTGGTGGCTTCAATTTCTAATTCCAGAAAAATTCCTGAAGTCTCAAACAATTTATTTTCTTTAACACCAGACGATAAGTCTGGAACTTTCTCAGCGCTACCACACGAGGAGCAGAATCATATAGCACAACGTGGTGATCAAAAACACAGGCTTGGTAAGAGACTCTTGACTCTAGGGAACAAACTGAGGGTTTCTGGAGGGGAGGGGGATGGGCTACATGGGTGATGGGTGTTAAGGAGGGCACTTGCTGTGATGAGCACTGAGTATTATAGGTAAGTGATGAATCACTAAATTCTACTTCTGAAACCAATATTGCACTATTTGTAACCTAGCGTGAAGTTAAATTAAAAAAAAAAAAAAAGAAGAAGAAGAGACCAGGACACGAGCATGCACAGAGGAAAGATTGCGTAAGCACACGCGAACAGAAGACGACTGCTAACCAAGGGTTCATTGGAACCCAACCATACTGATCTGGAATTTGCAGCTTTCAGAACTGTAAGAAAATACATTTCTGTTGTTTGAGCCAAAAAACAAGAAAACACAGGCTTGGAATTAATTGCACAGTTTCAAACCCCAGCTCTGCCCCTACCGGCTGGGTGATCCTGGACCAGTTATTCTAACTCTCTGTGCTTAAATTCCTTCATTTTTAAAGTGGGAATGAATAACAGTTCTTATGACATATGAATGCCATGAGGATTAAATGAGTCACTACTTGTTAGGTGCTTTAACATAGGACTTCCGTAAGTTAGCTATTATTTTTACTGTCAGTCACCGCCATCACAGTTTACAGTCTCTGTGGTGTTAGAAATACTAATGTATTTGATGCAGAATTTACCATCCTATCATTTGCTTTCTACTTGTCCTACCTGTTTCTCGATTCCTTTTCTCTCCAGCCCTGCATTACTTTGGGTTTATAGAGTATTAACATTTGTCCTCTTTTCCCCCCTCTGTGAGCGTGAGGGTTAACAGTCGTTCCCTGTTCTCACAAGGCTTACTCGGAGATGCCGTTGGCCCTGATGTACCCACTGGTCCTTCCCGCCCCAGTCACACATACGGAAACTCCTTTTCCCTCCCTCCCAGTTTATTTGCGTTTGCACACATCTTTGCATATTCTATTCAAATATTATTATAGAGCCGTGCAGTCAAAATTCATTTTAACATACAGACATAATCGCCTTTTCTTGCTCTTCAATCTTTCTTGCACCTTCAAGCCTCCATATGGGACCATTTTATTTCCTCCTGAAGATCCCCTCCGCTATTTCCCTCTGTTCAAATTTACCGAAGACAAATCCGCTCTGTTTTTGTCTGAAAATGTCTTGACCATGTCCTTGTCCTTGAAGGGTATTTTTTACCCAATGTAGAATTCTACATTGAATATGAATTTTCTTTCAGCATTTTGAAAACTTCTGTTTATTACCTTCTGGCTTTTATTTTATTTTACTTCATTATTTTAATTTTTTGTTTACTTTATTTTAAAATTTTTGTTATTTTATTTTACTTTGTTTATTTTTGAGGTGACAACTGTCTGTCTGATGTCCCTCCTTCGAAATTCATGTGTCCTTCTTTCTCTGGTCACTTCCCATATTTTCCCATTGTCTTTGATTTTCAGTCCTTTTCTCTGATGGGGTTTTTCTCGGGATTTCTCCTGCTTGAATCTCTGCCAGTTTGGAAAATTGTAAACAATGCCTCTTTATATACTATGTCTGCACCATTCCCTTCCTTTTGTTCTTCCAGAAGGAACCTCATCCCGTGTATGATAGAACTCGTCGCTCCATTCCCTCTCTTACTCTTTCTTCTGTCTCTTTTCCTCCTTTTCCCCCCTCTATGCCTCCCTCTGGGTATTTTCTCTGGATCTGTCTTTCAAGTTGCTGATTCTCTTATTCTTTAATATGCTTTAGTTCTTTCACTGTTTCTAATTCCAGTTATTGGAGTTTTCTAAGGTTTCCCTCTGATTATCCTGACAGTTTCCAAATATTCATTGAAATTCTGCATTTTTTTCTCATATCTGCTTGACCACTTAAGCACTACGATTTTAAGTTCTGTTGTTTGGTAACTCTTGGATCTGGAGCCCTTTGGGGTCTGTTTCTACTGTGTTTCCTTATCACCTCCTACGCCTTGATATTTTTGACTGACTGCCTGATGTATGTCGCAAATCATAAATTTTATTTAAGACCTTATCTTCCTAGAGAGGTGATTTGCTTTTGTTTGCACCAGCATCCTGGGACCAATTTCAAGGATTGAAGTGACCCTTAGCAAGGCTTCGGTTTCCGAAGGGCTGTTCTGCTTTCCATCCACCCCGACTCCCAGGATATAAGGACTCAGTTGTCTCAACCCAAAGCATGAGAGATACACCAGGACTCTTGGCAGGCCCTGAATGCCTGTTTTTCTCCCACTCACCTCGTGAAATTGGCAAAAGCTCTGAATATCTTTTCAAGCTCTTCGTCTCCTCTTCCAGGTAAAATTTTTACTTGATGGTGAAAATGACCCAAATGCTGGAACATTCTCTTCGTGTTTCTGTCTTCTCCTGGATCTTGGTCCCGTACTTTTTCACTATATCAACCAGCTGTCCAGTGCCTTCAATCAGACCGTGTGCGTGTGTGTGTATGTGTGTGTGTTCCAATTCTCTACTTGTCTTCGGCAGAGAGTTGAGCCAAATCATCTGGACCACCTAGTCCATTGTTTCAGGAAGTAGAAGTCTGGAGTCTGTTCTTTCAAAGGTATGTGTTTTTTTTTTAATTACTATTATGAAAAGAGATCCAGGAAAAAATATGTTTAATTTCAGTATTTCCAAACTTATTTTACTACAGATTGCTTTGTTTTTGTGAAGCAGCTCATGGAACAAATGTTCCACGGCATCTCAATTTACAAAAGGCTTAGATTTCAAAAGGCTGTCCCTAAGAACTTTGCTTCTAAGTTCAAAGTGGTGTTAAACAAGGCACCATTGTATTCACGTTTATGCAAAGTTAAGTTACAAGAGAAGAACCTTGTTTGATGGTTTTGTTGTGACTCATTCCACCCCCTGTAACAATTGACATTTTTTTCACCACTGTCTTTTTTTTTTTAAATTATTTGTACTTTTATTTTCATTTAATTTTATGCATAGGGAACACCAGATTGGTCAAGAAGGCACCTGGAGACAGATATGTAATGACATATTTAAACATGTCTTATTTTGAAATAAGAATAGATTCACAGGAAGTTATAAAAATAGTACACAGAGTCTAAGTGTACCCTTCATCAGGCTTTCCCTAGTGATGACATCTTATATAACCAAAGTACAAGGTCAAGACCAGACATTGTTGATGTCAGTGTAATACTGTTAAATGACCTGCAAACCTGTTCAGTTTTTAGCATTTTTTTAATATGCATTCATGTGTGTGTGTGTGTGTGTGTGTGTGTGTGTATGTGTGTAATTCTATACAATTTTATTTAGGGTATGGATTCATGTAACTACCAATACAATCAAGATTTAGAATTGTTCTGTCACCAAAACAACGCCCTCATGCTACTCTTCTATATACTTCTAACTAATACTTTTGAAGGGTAACATCAGCTATCACTGTTTTACTCAACATCTTTTCTACCATATTCTTGGAAGATGACATGTTTTCTCTTTCCTTTTTTTTTTAATGAAACGAGAAACTAAGACAATGAGAAAACAAGAATTTTTCTATAATCATGAATCGAATTAATGACACATTTCTTGACAGTGTAGTTCAGAGTTCCTTACAATAGACTTTGTTTCCTCTAAGACCCCCTCCTTCTTTCTTCCTGTCTGGTTTGGAACAACAGGTCACCTGGAGGTCATGGTTGATAATCACAACCCACAGAGTATTTAATCTGAAGTCTGTGATATGAAAATCAAATACTCAACTTTGCCTACAGCAAACATTGCATTATTCTACTTAGCAAGAATTATAGAGTGGGTAACTTGGAAATCATTCACATAGTTACTTTTGAAAGAATGCCTAAATCTGAATAGAATTTCTAAACTCTTAGCTCAAGAGTTGATTACTTCAAAAACAAGAAATGAATGCATTGACTGTGTCTACAAGTGACATTTCCTAGTTTTCTTCTTTATCATCTCTCATCTTTGGGGGTTTGCCTAAAGGTCACCAAGTTTTGAAGGAACCTAACAAGGATTCAACAGCTTTCTTCAGGGGCAGAGAACGTTTCTGGAGAGGGCAAGAATATTTAATGAAGTCCAAGAGCAGAAATTAACAATCTGGGGTTTGTACGATCCCATAAGTACTCCTGAAACATCTTTGGGAAAAAGTACTGGGTGCAAAGAGGTCTGACATCATCTGTAGTGACCTCCCAGGGCCATCCAGTGTAGGTCAAGGAAGCTTTTCACCCTGGTGTTTGCCTGCTACAGACTTTGTATGCATGAGGCCCAGGAGAACATCTGAGGAGCAAGAGGCCCTTAGAGTCTGTCTCTGCATGCATATTACTTTGTGCAAGTGTAGAGACACGTGGAGTGGTAGAATTTAGGGACAAGACAGGAAAAGGCATCATGACACAGTATGTTACATGATTCATTTTCCCAACCACACTTCCCACTGGAGTTTTGTTGTTTGGGAGGGTATGAAACTCTCTTCTTGGCATAGAAAATACAGCAAAGCAATTATAACCTAAGGAACCACAGCAGAATTTTAGCAACATTAATATCTCTGGTATGTTCACTCCCAAACCACCTTCATACCCATCTTCAAAGATGTGTTGGATTCTTACGCTGGGGCTGTGTTTCAATGAGTGATCTGCACTATAGATTCTCGAATACTACAGATATTCTCATACTCGGGCAATTAACTCACACAATGTATTCACATCTGTCATCACAAGTGAACTGCTCTCCATGTAAGGCTTTTTAAATTCATTTAGTCCTTTTTCTCTGATGTTTTTTCATTATGACTAGATTTTTAAATTTTTGGCTCACAGGAGATCTACCTTAAAAGGATTTCTATCTGTTTCAAACACAGTAAGCGTTACAGCACCATGGAACAGATTTGAAAGTTGCAAGATGCTTATCTAAACAGAGGCAGACGTTGAAGACCTCCCCATTCTCTCATTCGTGCTCCCATCAATGAGGGGTTTCTCCATCAAAGGGGAGACCCTGTGTTTAATGTCCTAAGCCAGGCAAGTCAGGCTCTAGGAAAGGAAGGTCTTCTAACCCTACTGATTTGCTGTTTGGAGAACTGAGACAATTTAAGATGTGGAAAAATTTAAGTTGCAGAAAATAGACCGAAAATGCTGGATATTGAAGATAATATGCCTTTGGCAAAGGCAACATCCTTTTTCTAGGAAAAGAGCTTAAACAAGCCTTATTAAAAAAAAAAAAACGCAACACTGAGTATATTGGACGTCCAATACCTCTTAAACAAATAACATTTGGGTGAGTTAACTGCAAAGGTAGCAATTATGTATTAGACTTTTTTTTCTAAATAAAAACTCATGGGTATAAAAAAATAAGGGGGAAAATTCACAGCTTTTTCCTCACACCGTAGGGTAGAGGCCACCCACCCTGTTCGGGGGTCCTGCACACTTCACACTGAAAGCAGATCAAAGAGCCTGAAAGCCCAAAGCTGACAATCTAGGGATATTTTTACAACCCAAGGGGGGAAAATCACTTTGCAGTTTCCATCACACATGGAAAAGTGATTAATTATATTGGGAGAGGGAAGCTTATAATAGTCAAAGAAGCCATGTTAAGTACATCTATGACTCCTCATTTTATACATGGCAGAAAGGCCAGAGAGCTTCATGGCAGCACATGGGAAGGAAGTTGCACGGGAATGAATGTTTTCAAGAATCTATTATTGAAGTTTACAGTCTGTAGACGTTTACTGAATTGTCCATGGTCGCGAAGTCACTAAAGGTGAATTAATGTTGTTTTTGTTTACACCAAATGAACATCCGTGGATTTCAGGAAGGCCACGAGATAAAATATAAAGTCTTACCTTAAAAGACCATCAACAATGAGCCTATTTTGCAAAAACCCCACCCCATCTAACAATGCTATCATTTTATCGACTTTTCCCTTGGACTATGCCTTCCAAAGATGGGGCTGCCCTGACTTGTAGAAACAATAAACAATCTTGAGAGATTAAAATAAATGACTGCAGGCTTCTTTTAATTTTGTGCAAACCTTTTGTGAGAATAAAAGAATCACTATCCTTAAATAACTGTAGAATTACATCACTGATCAGCTATGTCCCTGGTGGAGAAGAACTCAAGGTGAGACACGGTGTATGAAAGGAATTGCTTCTTTGGTGAAAACCCCTCAGCAATTAAAAACTCCAGACAAAGGGCTTTCTCTCTGCATCCTCTGCACTATGCAACCCCCCTCTTCCTTTCCTACCCCACTGGTGAAAAAGACCAGAAGTTTGGTTGTGGGAACGTGACATAGTTCTGGCTATAGTTTTGCTCTCTTTAAGGTTAATCATAAAAATATTATGAGCTGTGGGTTGGAAGTAGTTTTGAAGAAAGTGTTTTCAGGCATTGCAAATGTTGAATAGTTTGAGAAAAACTGACTGTATTGAACTGAAAATTCATTCAAGTGGCCTTTTTTCTCCTGCTGGTCCACGGTGAGTTTGGGTTCTTTCTGGAGGCTCTTCTGGGCTTGGTTCTGTGTTGAGTTTCCTGCAAACCACTGCAGAGTCCCTCCAACGGGAAGGGAGGCGAGCTGTTGAAGGTATGTTCTGCTCAGTGGGTAGTGATCTCCTTGGGGACTCAGGTTGGTGGGTGGGAGTCTAGACAGCTTTTCTCTGGATAGTGAACCATGTGCAGCAGCAATGAAGACGATTCTTTAAAGAAAAGAATTTTGAATTGTGCTTCTGGACTAAGGACTTGCATATGTCATTTTGGAGGATGAGATGACTATTTATAAGTCAAAAGGCCTTCCCCCTGCTGTTAACTAGCTTGGGAATGATAATGACAGTGATGATTATTACGATGGCGATGGTGATGGTGCTGTTAATAATGGCTGAAAGTGAGCAGTGACAAGGCCAGGTTCCTCACCGAGCATTTTGGGTGCAACTTCCCAGTTAAACAAGTCAGTAATTATCTGAGATAAATACAACTATTCTCACAGAAAAACAGGTTGCAAAGCCTTATATCACGTGCTCATGGCCACACAACCAGAAAAAGATACAGCTGAGAAGGGATTCTAGACGTCGCTGAGCTTTTACTCATTCTATCAGGGTTTTTCTTATCAGTGATGCTCTGTTCGCAATTGTTACTTGAAGTTCTTAGTACAGAACCTTTCCATCTGAAAGGCGAAGGACATTCAGACTCTGCCAGCCCTCCCAAACCAGATAGATGATTTCCACTTACATCATCAGCTGTTGCTATGGACTGAATGTGTCCCCCCAAATCATATGTGGAGGCCCTAAGCCCAACATGGTCATAATTTGGAGATGGGGCCTATAAGGAGGTAATTAAGGTTGTGAGGTCATAGAGGTGGGGTCTTGATTCAGTGGGGGCAGCGTCCTTATAGCAGACTAGGAGACAGGAGAGCGCTTTCTCTTTTTCTCTCTCATTCTGTCTCTCTCCCTCGATCCTTCTTTCTTTCTCTCTTTTCCTTCCTCCCTCCCTCCTGTTCTCCCCCTCCTCCCCCTCCTCCTCCTCTTCCTCCTTCTTCTTTTTCTTCTTCTTTCCCTCCCTCCCCCCTCCTTTCTCTTTCTCTCTCTGCCACGTGAGAACATATCACGAAGGGGGTCATCCGCAAGCCAGGGAAGAGAGTCTCACCAGGAACCAAATCAACTGACACCTTGATCTTGAACTTCCAGCCTCCAGAATTGTGAGAAATAAATTTCTCTTGTTTACCAACCTCCCCTCCTCAGTCTGTGGTATTTTCTTACCTCAATCTGAGCAGATCGATAAAATTGTCTATAAAAAAGAAAAGAAGGAAAAAATACAAGGAAAGAATTTAAAAAGCAGCAGAAGAAAGAAATCAAGTGACTCATAAACATATAAATTGTTGGGAAAGTGACCCTGAAATCCATTATCCACTGTTAGCCACTTAGTGGCTGACCTAACACCGAGATCGAGGTCAGGGTTTAATCAATTTGGTATTTAAAAGATTTGGTTGAGAAAAGAATCGGTTGGTTCATTTTTGTAATTTTTGTGACATAGCTAGATTTTGACAAACTACGTTGGGAAGGCGGCAAAATTAGTTCAAAGCTTTTAGGATTATACACAAGCATTCTATCTGGTTCTCCATTCCCAAACCATTATAATCCCGTAGCTGCGTTTAAGGGAGTGACACGGGGATCAGTATGTAATTTTCCAGAGCATCCAGATAAAAAACACACAGTGCTTTAGTTGTCCATATTCGGAAATGCAATTTGTATTTTCATCTTTCTGGGTTAAAAGTGTGCTTTAGACAGGAAGAGTCTGGAACTGTTCATCAACCGGGATAGCTGCATTTCCAGCAAGCCGGCCTGGGATCCAGCGCTCCTGCAGTCTAGGCACCTCGCCAGCAGGGAGGAGATTTTAAATACGCGGAGGGAACTTTGCAAACCTTTCCTGCTTAATTAAAATAGATTTGGGGAAATACACGAAGATAAGGAGAAAGTTACTGCAATGATATTGCTAATTTATCATCCTTCCCGCAAAATGATTTGTAAAACTGCCGTAGGAATGTGCGTGTGAAAACCTGTCGGGAATCCTGGCATGTGAATCAAACCACGCAGGCTCACGAAGGAAGCCGTCAGACTTCCTCATCAAAAGCAACGAAGAGCGTTTTGGAATCCAGGTGTCATTTCCAGACAGAGAAGGAAGTAAAGGGGTTTTCAAAGGCAGTCGGCAGGACTGTCAGCGATTTCGGCACTGCCTTTGTTTTTTTCTGATATGGAGAACAGAGCACAGAGAATAAGGAGTTAGGAAGAAAATTTCAAAAGTTGGGACATTAACCATTGTATCCGGTATTCAGGTGATGGGTTTAGGGGCACGACCCGGGGATCTGCGGGGAAGGTGGGAGCCGGTCTTTGCAGGGCACAGCCTCTGATTTCTCTTGCTTGCTTTGGACTCTTCCCTGTCTGCAGCTGTTGCAAGACTGGCAGGGGCCCTGGTCCGAGAGGAAGTCAGGACTTCAGATATGTCAGAGGTCCCAGAATCAGTCTTCCATCTCATGCATGTGGAAATGTGCAATTTGGACATTTCAAGGAAGAGTATTGTCTACCCATCTTCCAGGCCATGACTCACGCCGTGAGGCGTGTGGCAACTTTTCCTTCCCTATCACTCACTGTCTCTAACCAAACTAAGCCAATTTACGCTTGACCCAAATCTAAGCCCTTTTCAGGAAAGTTCCTCCTGTTTTGCCAAACACAGGACTGCAAAGTTTAGGACTGACTACTTCGCTCGTCAGTTGGACTTCTCCATTGATAAACGAATATCATCAATAAAAGATTCTTTGAAAGGCATCCCTATTGAGCCTCATCAAAGCAATGTAAAAATTATGAATATTGAGGGGCGCCTAGGGAGCTCAATCGGCTAAGCGTTGGACTCTTGGTTTTGGCTCAGGTCCCGATCTCAGGGTTGTGAGATCAAGCCCTGCATCGGGCTCCGCGCCCAGCTTGGAGCACGCTTGGATTTCTCTCTCTCCCTCTCTCTCTGCCCCTCCCCATCACCCCTTCTCTCTCTCTGAAAAAAAAAAAAATGAATATCAAAACTTCCAAGATGAATATTTTCAAGCAGCATGTACTCACTTGGAAAATTGTTCATAAGTTGAACCCTTCTTATTTTGGGAACAAAATAATTCAATCATTCTAGAGCCAAATGAAAAGCACACTGAATCCGTACAGGGGGGTTGTTGCTCTTTCCATAAAACAAAGAGGAATTTTTGTTTATTCCTTTATCATTTCTGGTCTAAGATATTGCGGTCATAGAAGGAGAAATTGTCCATTCTGCTCTTCGTTCTTAAATCTCCGATTTCAGCTTCTGTTTTGTAGTAAATGTCTATGATTGGCATTCTGTATCACTTTGCCATTTTCTTGGTTCTGAAAATAGACCCTAACTGACCCTGGGGTTATTCTTCATATAAACAGCTTTTTTTGTTTTTCATATTATGAAAATTATGGACACGGGCTCTAAAGAAATATTGAAGAAGAAATTTTAAAATGCCTATAATTTCACCACCCAAATAGAAACATTGTTAATATGGGAGGGAGTACAAATTTTCCAACCACTGCTATTTCAAATCCATTGTTTTAAGAAAGGAATATGCTCTGAAATCATGAAAAAAACTATGTTCAAAGTTACACAGCTAATCAGGGACAAGACCAGAGGATCAGTCATCCTCATCTGGTCAGGTTGTCCCAAGGTTAAAATGGAAAGTCTCACTTCCTGGAAAACTTCTCAGTCCCTGTGAATCCTGGACTGGAGGCAAGACCAGGACTCGACCCCAAACCCAGGTTTTTGTGGTCCGTATGTGGTGCATATGGGTACATACATGCTTACTCACACCTGTTAAAAAAAAATGAGCTCCTGTGATATATAGTTTGGTGACTTTATTCACTTTATATACATGGAACGTATTTCTCTGCCAATACATGTAATTCTGCAATATAACTTTTAATCTTTCCACATTATTCTGTTGTGTGGCTCAACCAAAATGTATTTTACCAATTGTGTATTAATGGCTGTTTGCATTATTTCCAAATATTTGATATCATAAACAATCCCGTGATACAAAAGATACTTACACATTCATCTTTTTTTTTTTTTTTTGGATTTTTATTTACTTATTTGACAGAGAGAGAGTGAGAAAGAGAGCACAAGCAGGGGGAGCAGTAGGCAGAGGGAGAAGCAGACTCCTGGCTGAGCTGGGAGTTCAACTCGGGACTCGATCCCAGGACTCCAGGATCATGACCTGAGCTGAAGGCAGATGCTCAACCGACTGAGCCACCCAGGTGTCCCCACGTTCATCTTAACACACTTCCCTCTTAGGACAACTTTTTGAAGTAGAATTACCAAGTCAAAGAGTTTGCATATATGTTAAGGCTTTTAGCATATATTATCCAATGCTCTGCAGAAAGATGATGCCTGTGTACCCCGTCACCGGCAGCCATAGCCTTCCCAGTGATAGAGATCATCGATCATGTAATCATTCATCATTTGATGAGCAGATATTAAAAATTCACCGATATTTTAATTTCTATGTCTTTAATTATTGAGGAGGTAAATATACTTTTAGGTTTTTATTGCTCACTTGAATTTCGTATCGTGTCAATTTCCTATTCATGGAATTCCGTGGATTATTCATCTTTCTTGGTTTCTAGAGATTTTGCACAGAACTTATTGTGGCAAATATTCCCTTCAGTTCATGCTTGTCTTTGAACGACTCTAGTGTTGATGGTGATGGTGATGGGAATCATACAGAAAATTTAGATTTCTAAGTACTCAAATGTTTTACTGAATTCCAAATTTTAAATTTTTGATTTTTTTTTCTTAAGCTAATGTAATAGAGACCTTTTCTTTTGCATTTAAAAGAAAACTTACATCGAGGCATTTTGGGCATCAACTTAAAGTGGTGGACAGAACGAGGCAGAGTCAGAGGCCGGGGGTCCAGCCCTACATTGCCGCCAGTCAGGGAATGGCCTCGGACACAGTTTTTACATCTTTGTAAGATTAGCCTCCTCGAGCCCATTCTGCACAAGTTCATTGGCACAAGTTCGTTGCTCTAGATCTTGGCTGTCCATAGTAATCACCTGGGGAGATATCAAAACTATGGACAATCGGGACACATCCCGGCCCATGTAAATAAAATCTCTAGGGTTGGATCCAGCCATCCCCACTCTTCTAAGGTCCCTGGTCACTGGAGACCACTGATCTGGGTGGATGCTGTGTTTTCCAAACTTGCCTGATGATTTCTGTAATCCCTTCCCAGGCTTCTGCCTGGAAATTTGGGTACAGTACGTCTGGGTTGAGTCCCGAGAATCTGTGGCATTAGCCAGCATTTCAGCCACTCTTATTCTTGGGCATTTGGGGACACCTTGAGCTGGGGTTCTTTTAACATAACATTCATATATTCCTGATAGTCTTTTTAGATGGCTTCTTGCAGAAATCTTATTCTGAGGCTGACGTTATCAGCGAAGGCTTGAATGACATCCTGGGAATTCGCACTCTGACACCTGCCCAGTCTCCTAGATACCATCACAGAGGATTCAAACCACATGGGACACTGGGGACTGTCCATCCCAAACCCCTAAAAGAAACTGAAAGGAAGCATCCAAGGTCACACAGCTAGTTACTGAGTTCAGAGCCAGAGACAGGAATCAGATGCCTGGCCCCTAATTGCAGACCATCCTGGCCTCCTCCCAGCTCAGTGACTTCACCTGTGTAATGGGGGCAAGAGTCTCTCCTTAAACCTTCCTTTGAGAAGTCTTCCAAAAGTCAGTGGGGTGATGTCTGCAGGGCTTATGAGCAACTTAAATGAAAGACACTGTAATAAGTACAAAGAACTATTTTTCATATTACATTCCAAATCTGTGCAACGTTGAAAGGCTCTTTTTATATAAATATGCAGAAGCAACGGTTGAAAGGGAGTAGCCCCTGTATCCCACATTTTGTATTTCCAGACTCCTCTTACCGTTCATCTTGTTAGTGATGCATCAATAGGCACCGGCCGGGCCGGGGCGGGAGGAAAGAACCAGAGGACAAAGCGCTGTTCTCAGTGACCGGCTGGGGTTCAGTCTCCTGTAGCACCCCACACTCTGCTGTTCACAGCCCCAATCCCAGCTTTCACTAAACCACTTACCTGCATGGACACGTACTTAATGCCTGGCCACGCCCACCAAACCGTGAGCCGCCTGAGGTCCCCTGTGACCCCAGAGCCTGGTACGGTGTCCACCCAGGTGTTTTTTGAATGAATGAATACACGAGTCTGTGAACGCATGATCCTGGTCAACTGCAAGGCTGACCGCTGAGTGAGGACATCACGGTCACTTCGATAAGCAAAAGGGATGGTTAGCACTTGAGATCTGTGCCCTTCACTCAAGGAACTTCACGTGTTCCTGGGCACATTATCCCTTTCTCTCCCCACCTCTACCACACAAAATGTGTGTATGACGCTGGCTGTACTATTTAAATCACTGGGGTGTATGGGAGTCATGGGTATATGGGAAGTAAGGTCTGAGGGCTGGAGTACGCAGCATTTTCAGTTATCTTGACTGAGTTACAAATGTAGTTGAGGGATCACCCTCCTCCCTTTTTAGTTGAGGGCCTGCTAAGGGATAATATGCATTATCTCATTCGTCATCCATAAGACCCTGGGGAGTAGGTATGACCAGTCCTATTTTGAAAATCAACAAGCCAAGGCTCAGAGTGGTCAAGTAACTAGCACAAGGTCACACAGCTAATACTTGGATCAAGTCACTGGGTTGCTAAATTCCTGTTCCTTCTGCAATATGTTACTGCCTCCCTGCCTCATGAACTCAAGTGTATTTTTTCTAGACTGTTTCTCATGGTCCTACCTAAGTAGGCTTTACTTTTAAAGTTTAATCATGACCCAAGAACGCCACAATCTACAAAGAGATCAGCAAGACGGAGGATGAGGGGCAGTAAGGTCAAAAATGAGGTCTTCCTCATGAGGAGCAGTTAGTTGCATTCATGGAAAATGTGCGGTTAAACTCAGAGTGAAGACACCAACGATGGCTCACTGTAGAGTGGAAATGATCCGTCAACCGACCCAATGTTTTGTCTACATGACATAAATAACTGTTTGGGGTATTTTTTTTTCCACTCCATCGGCCAATCTAAGTGCACTGTGAACAGAACATTTGATTCATTCAAACTGTTTCCAAAACTCTAATTTAGTGCAATGTATGGCTTAAAATTGACCGTTAATATTCGTGAACCCCCCCCCCGTCTGTAAGCGTGCCCACAGGAACACACGCGCCACCGTCATCACCGTGCCTCCCAAGTGCGTTCCGCGCTCACGGAGCTGACTTACTAAGTGAAACACTGGTGTGTTTACTCTCCCTACAGCCACGTCACATCGCAAGGGTGTGTTGTCTCCCCCTTGAGAACATTTGTTTATAAAGGGGTAAGAGTTTTTAATATATATGCAAAGAATGATAATGAACTGTCTGGCCAGCACATACCCGAGCGAGATTCCATCTAGTTCCAACAATGCAGAGTGCCAGGGCTGAGGCCGGTTTTACCGTAACTCACATTTTCAGCCCTGCGAAGTCGCCGCCCACACAGGAAATGACTTGGAACAGGTGGTCCACGGAGCTTGCTGGTCTCGTCTGGCTCCACGGGTAATGCTTGTGGGCTACTGAGTCACTGAATAATTATGAGCCTGAACAAAAGGCTCTCAGATAAGCCCGAAGTCGAGCCGGAGAGAAAGGCAAGGTATAGCAAGTGAGGGTGTCAGCGTGCTCACTGCTCAAACCGGGTGACGGATGAGCGTCCCTTAGGAAACAAGGCCCCTTTGGTTCTCGGTCCTCCTTGCTCCCCAAGCACCTGGGAGCAGCAGGATGAGAAAGAACAGGTGAAGGAAGAGTGGTTGCACACCTCGGATGTCAATGTATGGAAATGCAGTAGAAAATATCCTACTTGGGATTACTGCTTACAGAGACCTGGAGCTGTCGTGTCTCGTGCGTGTGAGCTGTCATACACATGTACGTATGTGTGTCCTGGGCACGTACAGACTTTCATCTCTTTGGATCCCTCCTCCGACTGGGAGGCAGTGGTGTAATTCTTCCCATTTTACAGATGAAGGAACTGAGGCTTAGGAGCCCACGTACGTCGCTTTAGCTTTCAGAAAGGTGGAAATGGGTGGAACTGTGTCCCCTCAGAAAGGATATTTTTGTGTCCTCATCACCGATACCTTAGACTATGACTTCTTTGGAAATATTTTTGCAGATGTCATTAACCAAGGTGAAGTCATACTGGAGTGAAATGGGCCCCTAATCCCACGTGGCTGGTGTCCTTATAAAAAGAACTCTATGGGAACAGACAGAGACAAAGAGGGAAGGCCATGTGAGGACAGAGGACTGGGGAGAGGCAGCTACACGCCAAGGAACATCAAAGATGGCCAGCAACCCACCAGAAGCTAAGACGTGGCAAGGAAGGATCCCCCTACAGGTTTCAGAGGGAGCACAGTGCCACTGACTCTTTGATTTCAAGCTTCTGACCCCCAGAGCTAGGAGATAATGGCTGTTATTTTCAGCCACCCAGGTGCCGCTCCTGGCAGCCCAGCACACTGATACGGGCGGGAACGAACATTTATTGAGACCCTGCCATGTGCTCTTGGGTTGACCTTCCACCATTCCCAGACAACCTGTACATCGCATCAAGTTCAGGAAATGGAAGCTTTCCCATTCTTCCAGGAGTAGGTAAGTTTCCTTTCACCTGCATAGGTAAGTTCTCATAGGATCATTTAGAAAATTTTTAGCAGCAGATGGTAGGAAGCAATCGCTAGTTTGAATGTAAACATCCAGCTGAAAATAATGTAAGTGGGGACTATGCAGTGGAGAAGTAAGAAAATAAGTGGGTCCATCAGCAAGTGGAGAAAGGAGACAGAAAAGGCCATAGGCTCAAATCCTGGAATATTCCTCGAGTCAGAGAGTCAGGCCTCACTTCAGGAAAAATACCCTGGGTGAGACCCCCTCTACCTGCCACTAACTCCGAACTTGGTAAACCAGTGTCTGTAAGAATTCCTTCATTTCTAACTCCAATGACAAGTCAAGGGGCTCCGAAGGCACCTTCAGTTTCCATAATTCACAGGATCAGAACTCACAAAAAACTGTTTATTCATAGTTGCAGTTTCTTACAGAGAAAGAATACAGAGTAAAATCAGCCAAGGGGAGAGGAGCACGGGGCAGGGTCCAGGGGGTACCAAACACAGAGCTTCCAGGGGTCCTATCTCCATGCCATCAGGACAGTGTGAGTCTCCCAGCACTGAGGTGTGACGGTGTGCAGAGAGCATGCCAGTCAAGAAATCTCACCAGCGCTCTGGGGTCCAGAGTCCTTCCTGGGGTTCCAGCACGTGGACAGGGTTGAGTGGCTGATCTCAGTTTCCAGCCCCTCAAGAGGCAGAGCTGAGACCATGGGATTCAAAGCCCCTCTCCCAAAGCTAGTTGAGGGGGCTCCCAGTCCCCACCCTACATCACATTGTTATTATCTGGCTGGTGCAAAGCCCCCAGGCAAACAAGGACACTCCTATCAGGCAGGACATTCCAAGGGCTTAGTGATTACCTCCCAGAAACCAAGGGCAAAAACCAGACCCCGCTTTGGGCAAGTTTAAATTCTTTTCTAGATCCTAAATTAGACACAGACTTCCATTTTTCCATAAACCCTCGCCCCAGGGAAACATCTCTGCATCGCTAATTCTGGGAGGAAGCTTTCCTCCCAAGTAGACCCTCAGGAAGGGAAGAGACAGGGTCACTCCGCCCTCCCACACGCTCCCTAGTGTTTCTGGAGCAAATCCTGCTCGGAGCCTCCTCACTGGTGGGTGTCTTTGTGCAGCTGGGTCCTTACAGTGATTACTCTGTTGTGCTCACCGGGTGTACTCTGTTTAAGAACAAGATGGGCCTGGGCCTAGGAGGAGGTAGAAAGCCCAGGCCAATGGGCATGGACAAAAGATAGTAGGACTGGGGCACTGGAGAGGGAGAGGAGCCAGCAGCCCAGAAGCAGGGGGTGGAGGGGGCAGGATCAAGGTCAGAGCCTGCAGTTCTCCGTGGCCATACTCAGTACCCGGAGGACAAGGGTCCCCTGGCTCAAGTTCGTGGTGGAGGATGGGGATACTCCACTCTTGCTTACGACTTTTTTTATGCCAAAATACAAAGCATGTGACGTTCCTCAGAAGCTGCGTGCATAACCTAGGTAACCAGGAGAGCCAGGGCTCCTCCTTGAGAAGACAAGGACGTTGTTTCTTCTGCTTCTAGCATCACCGTCCTTCCTTTCTGGATGGTCAGTGTCTTTATAAAGCCGTTGCCTCTCTTCTACCCATGAGGGCATCATGCATCTGTCCAATTTCTTAGATTTTATGACCAAACTGTAGACATTATTTCTGTGTTTTCATTTAGCAAGCAAACATTCGTTGGGTTCTCGAAGTATTTTTACGACGTAGACAAGCGGCGCAGCGTCCAGGGAAAGTTGCCTGAGTGACGATCCCGGTCCCAGCGGCCGGCCACCTTAATGGGGATCTTTGTCCCACACACATTTTTGATGCAAAATGTGCCACAGGCAAAAGGGACAATTTTAAAAGAGGAAAGAAATGGGGGGGAAAATGGGAAATGAGAGTAATCATTTGCAGCCAATTTGGACTTTTTCCCCATGACTTTACAGGGTTTAAAAAAGATTTATTTCATGGTAAATGACTGAAAATAAAATCTTTCTTTGACTAGAACGCCATGAACACCATACCTAAAACTGGAAAGAGAGGTTAAAGTTACTGAAACCATGTCCATGGATGCGTGAGACCTACCGGAGAGTAGAAATGTGTTTCAAATCTTGAGTTTTGACCCATCATTTGAAATTCATTTTCTCTGACTTTTCCATAAGCCATGCCAAAGAAAATAAAGGAGCCAGCCTTAGCCCCCTCGCAAAGCCCCCCCCCCCCCCCCCCCGCCCGCCGCCAGGCCCACTAGCTCTCTCAGATCGCCATGTGGCAGCTCAGGGTCCTGAGGATTCAGACGAATACAGAGCAAGTTGTCCTGACGTCTGTTTTTCATTGACAAGAGTAGAAATTAGCATCACCTTCGGCCGGATTCTGCACTGTATTCCATAATGCATTAGGGCCCCTTTCTGATTGTATTTCATATTCTGGCTAGATAGCGCAGTTTCTCTTAACTTCAAAGGTTGTTCTCTGCTTGAATAACTCCTCCAAGCTTGGGGGAGGTGTAAAAAAAAACGGGTCTTTATTCTAAATGGGAATTTACTACCCCCACCCCAAAAAAACCTATAAGGGATGCAACAGGTAAAAAACTCCTTGATAATCAAGTAAAATAAAATAAAACCTTAATAAGAATGTGGATGAGAAATGTTTCCTTTAATTTAGAACGATCCAGATTCTCCTTAGATGGTGGCTAGTTAATATTATTGTAAGCCTCCTGACGCAATCCACCGCAAACCCTGATACTCCAAGCTAGCCGTGAATTGTTGCTTCTAATCTGTTAGGGGCATTAGCATAACTCCGGCTTTGCCTGGTTTGTTTGTGCTATTCCAGTTTTACACGGATCCTTTATAGTATATTAATATCATGAGTAATGTCAACATTTGGAAAAGGTTCGTGACTGACGGGGCTGAAAAGACATATTTCTCCAACAGCCTGTTTCTATAACTGAAGTCATTCTTCTTTAAGACACAGACCACCATATGCTTCCACTTTTTTTTTTTCTTTCTGTTTTTGTCAGGGGACCTCTGCACATTGGATTTCAGTATAAATTTCAAATATATGAAGACAGTTCCAAAAACTCAAGCCAGCACACCCTCATCTCCTTGTGGACCCCTCTCCTGAGGATTCACGGAGGCCTTCGAAGCCTCTCATCTGTAGTTGGGGTCAAGCCTATAACAGTAATAGCTGATGTTTATTGAGTATTTACTATATGCCAGGCACTGTGCTGAATGTTTTATGTGTATTGGGGTCTTGAGGGCTCCCGAGAAGTCTATGAAGGACGGATGGGAGAACATGGCAGCGCGAGGCGGTCAAGAACGGCTTGCCCTGGGGCTCGTGTGACATTGCGGGCACCCAAGACCTAACTCTGTGCTCTCCGTGCTCACCCTATTGACCCTGTATGAACAAGATGGCCACCTGCTCACGACAACACACTCATAGAAGCACAAACACCACTTCTCGAACGCGTCCCTTTAGCAGAATTCACTTCTCTTGCTAAGGGAGCAGGGCCTTTTTTCCATTCCCTAGTTCACTCTGAGCCTTCAGGAGGGGAATGGGATCCCTTTCCAGGGACAAGGGTCATTACTGTAAGATGCATTGGACCCACGACCAATTCCTTCCCAGAGCCACCCATCCGCACGATGGAGAAATAATCCAGTGCAATAAATATTTAGTAAGCGCATATTATTTATAATACTTGTATTATGATGATGAGGGCAAAAACGTTCACAGATCCCTTAAACCATTCCGTATATCCCACCCCCCACCCGACATACACATGCACAAAATTTAGAAGGGTGGCCTTCCGGACTCTGGAGCCTCGTGGAGTATTCCAGGGTTGTGAGGTAGAAGAGGATTAGAAAACACCAAGGCTTGGCTGGGAAAGGCTCTGAGTCATTCACAGGAGAAAAGAGCAAGTGTGGAAAAGAACAGGAGGCTGGGGAGAGACTCAGAAGGGAAAAGGTGGGTAGAGGCTGGAGAGCAGAGCGGGTGTTGACAGGGTTTCACTCGGACTTTCTGAGGAGCGTGAACCCTTCACGCCGCTTCAGGAGACTCAGGAAGGACTTGCCTTCTCCGGACCCTCTCACATGGGAACTGCACTCCTCCCAGACATGTAACTTGGAAGGGGGATTTTGGTGGTGGGGAGGGAGGCAGACGAGGGACAGAAGGATGACCTCTGATCTCAGAGAGCTCTCAGCCTAGTATGTTACTTCAAGCAAATGCCAAGCAACTACGAATCAGAATCAATGAAATACCTGTGCAAGATCAGAACAGCAATGGAAAGAGGCTGATTCACAGGTGGAGGAGATCAAAACATGGAGATGGGCTTCAGTGTGTTCCCCCGGGGACACGAGGGTGGGGCGTGAACGCAGCTTGGACGGGTGCTGCCTGTGAGTGGGGAGAGCCTGACTCCCCATCCTGTGGCAGTCCTACCTAGAAGGATCATGTCCTGGGAAAACTGCCAGTCTCGGACAAACTGGGAGTGCTGGTCAACTGATTCCTGTCAGTACCTAGGAGCTCCCAGTCCTGCCTCTGCTACCACCCAACTGTCCGTCCTCATTCGCTCTCTGTCCCCACCACCGAGGAAGGCTTCCAAAGCTCCCCTTCCTAAATGATACAGTGGAAGACCTAACCCAAATAATAAGAGTTTCAGAAGGAGAAAACTGTACCTGTTGAGGAAAAATTTTAAAGCAACACACCCCAATGTTCATAGCAGCATTGTCCACAATAACTAAATTGTGGAAGGAGCCGAGATGCCCTTCAACAGATGACTGGATCAAGAAGATGTGGTCCATATATGCAATGGAATATTGCTCAGCCATCAAAAAGAACGATTTCTCAACATTTGTAGCAACATGGACAGGACTGGAGGAGATTGCGCTAAGTGAAATAAGTCAAGCAGAGAAAGACAATTATATGGTTTCACTCATTTATAGAACATAAGAAATAGGAAGATTGGTAGGGGAAGGAAGGGAAGAATGAAGGGGGGGTAAACAGAAGGGGGAATGAACCATGAGAGACTATGGACTCTGGGAAACAAACTGAGGGCTTCAGAGGGGAGGGGGGTGGGGGATTGGGATAGACCGGTGATGGGTAGTAAGGAGGGCACGTATTGCATGGTGCACTGGGTGTTATACGCAAATAATGAATTATGGAACATTACATCAAAAACTAAGGATATACTGTATGGTGACTAACATAACATAATAAAAAATTATTATAAAATTAAAAAAATAAAGCAATGCAAAAAATAAGAGAATTAAGACATCTCTCTGCAGCTAAGAAAATGGGTCAGCCTTGTCTGTCTGGTACAAATTGATTGCTTGTCTGGGTTTGCAGGGCGTTGTACAGAATTATGATTTTCTCCTTCATGCTGACAAAGGTAAGTGTGCATCCCTGTGAGTAAGAGGCAGAGCTTCCCCCAGGCCATCTCTCTTTCTTGGTTTGCAGCCCATTTGGGGTGAATCTCTACCCCGGGTTGCAGTCTAAAGACACAGGAAGTGGGCTATGAGCCCGCTGGGGAAATACCAGGCAATCCGCACTCCTGCTGGGTCCCATGCAAAGGAACCGAGCCTGCAACTTGCCCACTCCTGGCATTCACAGTTTCTTCAATTGTGATGTTCCCCGTTCACCTTCCTTATTGTCTCAGAGCCTTTCGTAAAACCATTTTGAATATTGCAAACTTATCTCATATATTCCCAAATATTTCACGGATGCCAGCAGCCCCTTGGATCAACATAGACATGGCAGAAATAATCAAGAACATTCCCATCACAAACCCCAAGCCAAACAGATGAGAAATTACGGGAGCTAAATTTTTCTAAAAGATTTTTTTGTTTGTCTAGAGTCAAACCAGGTGGTTCCTGGTTACATTTTTACTAGGGTAATTGTCATTTCCGTATATGTTACTCACTTCTACCAGTTTGGGGATAATGTGTCTTTGGATATGTATTTCCTCTGTAGCAGGTGTTTGGCAAATTCGTTTACACTAAGCCACTGCATTTGGAAAAGGATCTGTGAAGATTACTGTCTAAGGCATATGCGGGTGACCTATGTATGGTTCATCTACCCCCCAGGGAGAGAGGCCAACATCCCTTTGTACCCTGACCTAGGGTTGCCCCCAACTCTTTTTTTGAGTCAGGCTTCTAATGTTGGCCAGAGCCACCAACAACTGACCCCTCTTGGGTGAGGGTAACTTGAGAAAGGACAATATAAATGCTTACCCATGAAATTAGACTCTGGGGTCTGTCTAGTTTGCACGGGCCCTGCCCCACATTGAGGCCTGCCCCCCATGTCCTTCCCAATCAGGCACCCACAACACAATCACTAGTCTCCTGCTAAGGCTCCAGTGTAAGGTGATAAAAAATGCAAAAGTCAGATAATTGTTTGGATTTTATCAAGTGGACTGCTCAGGGTTTGATATCATGAGGATGAAAACATTGGTACCCATAAAGCATAAACTGTTTCTGAGCTTTTCCACATGGAAGCATCTGAAAAGCTTCCTTCAAAGAAGAGGGTGGAATAGTAGTACAGTTCGACTCTTGTACCTGTGGACCACGGAATGTTCCAGAACAATCTAACTGGAACTCCTGGTAGGACCATGAGCTGCTGCCCTATGTAATAGGACCAACAAAGCATCAACTTCTTCCAAGCCTCTCTTTCCTCACCTTATGAAGGAACCCTGATGTCTTGACCTAAAGTTTCAAGAAGAGTTTGGAAATCCTCAGCCAACATACCTATAGAAATGGCTTCACTTGTGCATTGCTCTATTGTCTTTGGAAGTCCGAAGGTCTGAATCCCTTACTCGTGCTGGTGCTCATAGACCAAGGAGACATTTGCTTGCTGAATCAATACGTGTCAAGGAGATGAACTGAGCAGCTTCTAGCATTTGGAACAGTCTTGATCGTTCTGTCCCCAATTCAGGGCACCCATCTTGTCCTATAGAGAACCTCGGAGAATGCCATGTCATGTGTAAATAGCGCTCCTGACTTGTACTGTCAGGATTCCCATAGAGATGTCAGGGCTGAATGTAAATCATACGAGAAGGATTGGGGTTGAACATTAGGCCAGGGGGCAAATTACCCCCTGAAAACCCCGTCAACTCTAGGACTAGAAGTTTGATAAGTCTAAACAAACAAATTTGATTTGTTTGATAAGTCTAAACAAACCTACAGAGGTCGGTTTTCACAGCCCTCTGAAGATTTATGCCCATGGTTTTATTGTAATCATTCATCTCGATGATCCAAGATTCTGTTCTTGCATCCAAGCCTCGTGTGTTGAAAGATCAAGGTGCTGAATGAAGTGCAAAATTCATCCCACTTAAGAAAAGCAACGTTTTGCTCCCAAGAGAAAAACCAGACAAAAAAATGAGACTTTTTTTTTCATGAAAGTTATTTGTTTTTGTTTAAAATCCTGGATCACAGGACTAATTTGTGTCATTTTCACACATAAATAGCAACAAGTGGCAAGGAAGCAGTTGAACTCCTTGGCACCGTGCCTCCCTTTCCAGCTGGATACCTCCTCCGTTCCCTGAGATGCTTCAGCGAAAGGTTCCTTAGACAGCTGAGGGACAGAGATAAGGAATTCGAAGACCTCCCAGGGTTGGTTTAGGAAGTAAAACACCTAGTGAAGGCTGAGAAATTCGGACCCACCACAGTTCTGTCTCCACTGTCTTTCATCTTACTGGTTTATTGCTTAGCTGCAGCTAACAGTCTATTTGTTGTTTAAAAAAATATCATTTATTTCTTTTGTCTTGTGGTAAATATATACATCCCATAAAATTGACCATTTTAACTGCATGTCAGCGTACGGTTAAACGGCACTAGCGCTTTCACACGTTTCCTCCTTCCCGGTAAAGATCTGGAGGAGATTAAGAAGGGAAGCGAAGAAGGAGAATCCGCAGAGTGTGACGCTACGGAGGATCTGGCCACATCCATTCCACGTGCTATACCCTGGGGAGGAATTGTGGTAAAAATCATTGATTCTTGGTTGTGTTCGGTTATTTGAAATGTTCAGAGAAGAAGCAAAACCAAAAGAAGAACCGTGGGAGGAAACTGTAGACACTACACAGATGAATAATTCTAAATGGAGAAGTTGATGATTATTGGGGTGGGTTCAGAATCTTTCCAAAGTAGGAATCTTGAAATGTTTATGCCTTTTTTTTTCTTTCTCATATAAACAAAAGCACCACAGACCCAGCTGTGTGAACGGCTGGGTCACAGAGAGAGGTCGCTCGCGGATGACAAGCACGACACGGTGACGGGCAGCTAGTGGGAAGACAGTCGACAGCGCAGAGCGTGTTCAAGAAACAGTTGTTCATTTAAACAGAAGCCAGTCAGAACATGGGATGGACCTTTCCCCAGGGCCTGAAATTCCCCATTTCCTGTGAACGAGCCCCTGAGGCTTCCGGAATAAGTGCACGCACTACTTTCAAAATTGTGTTGCATTGATAGCGCCATCTTATTCCTTCTTACTCCTTTTCAGATGTGCCAACATCTTTTCATCTTTCTTGTCTGCTAAGTCCGCTGAAGGCACTCCCTAAAGAAATCATTGACTGCCCCCTAAAACTGTGGGGACTTGCAAAAACCACAATGGTGTGTTTCTCATAGTTAATTCTATAGACAGTTGACAGCCAAGCTGAGAGGAGGAAAGATGGTCACAAGAAGGTGCACTGTGTGGGCTCTGCCTGCATCTCCAGCTGACACACGGACCAGGAGAAGAGGAACCTGAGAATTCATTGTTGTCCTTCTCCCCAAGAGCAGCTGGGAAGTGAAAGAGCCCCCCTTTGGGGTTGGCGGTCTAGAAGGTCAGCAGTGATGGAGGCAGGCATTTGGAAACATTACATGAGGTTTGAGTTAAAGCAAAGTAGGAAATGAAGACTTGCTCGAACGAAGTGAAGGATGACAGTGGGCTCCAGTTTTTAGTGTAATAGATGCTGAAAAATGTCATGTCACTCCTCAGGCACGAATGCTTCGGAGCAGATGTCTCTGCAGGAAGGGACCCACCCAGCGTGGGGGAAGGAGCCCAGAAGTAAGAACCAGCAGTTACATGATCAAGGCTTGCCTCTGACACTAATTGGTTGTGGAGGCTCGAACAAGGACATAAATTCAGGGGCTCTCAACTCCCCTGTAAAATGAGGCCATGTGGGCTTCGAAGGTTGACTTCGGCTCCTACAGAGCATTGCAATGTAAATCACAAAGAGAAAACCAGCCTGTGCCTTTAATGGTCCCTCTGAGTTGCAGCCTAAAAACCTTCCAATTGAAAACTTCCTTCCCAAGGCCACATGGATGAGAGACGTACTTGGGGTCATCTGTTCCTTCACCGCCAGAGCTATCATTTGTCAACACCGCCCTCGACGTTCGAGAGTGGTCCTGAACGCTCTTTGAATCTCAATGGGAAATAAGAAGTTACCTGCAGCTCCCTTAAATGACCTCTTTATGCTCTGTCTGTTCCCTGATACCATGTCCACTTTCTGGGTGACCAGTTGAACCAAGCCAGGACCCGCAGGGAAGTCATCACACAGAATTGGGCATGTGGCGTGCACCTTGGTCAACCAAATTCGCCACCCTCCTTTGTAAGAAGCAGAATCCCAGAAGAAAAGCTTGTAGGGAAAAACAAAACCAAAAGGTTTTTTCTTACTCTGGCGTGCATTAGTCAGGGAGTTGGTGAAACGTGTAAATACCTCTATGCGTATTAAAGCCATTGAATAGAGACCTTCCTTTGGGCACATTCATCCTTTAGCAGACCTTTAAAAAATAAATCTCCGCATGTTTTATTTTCTCTTTCTTTTTGTCACATGCTGGATAGAGGCTTTAGTGACACTCCCATATTTTGGGTAGAAGATGCGCGCTGTGACTGGTTTGATAAGACACCCTGCACTCTACCCTGTACTGTTGACACAGTTGAAGCTGTTGTAAATGCCTACTCTAGCCTGCACTTCTAGAATGTTTTGGGAGCGAAACATTTTATGACAAGTCTCCAAAGGCGGTATGGGAAGGCAGCCTGGATGTGGGAAATCCGATCTACACAATTTCAGCAGGGTGTTTTTATATCCCTTGTGGGAGGAAACCCAAAAATCGTGCCCTCCATGCTACTCCAAGGCAGTTCGCTCACAAAACATCCAACCGTAGCCCTCTTTTTGCAGTGCCCTCTGAGAAGAAGATATGCGACTGATCCCTACTCTTCCAGCCCCTGGAATCTGGAAGTGGTTAGAAAAGAACAGCAGAGGCGAGGACCTTACTTCTCTCTCGCGTGCTCTTTTCCACTTTCAATTGCGTGAGAGGCTTAATTTTGAAAGATGGAAAACAAAAGATTCTCTATTTGGGGAAGCTGAGAAAGACAATTATCACAGAGAACCCTCGGCTTTACAAATAGCAACTTGTTTAATCCTTACTATCTCCATGCGATAGTGTGCCTATTTTACAGATGAGGAAACAGAAGCACAGAGAGGTTACGTAGATTGCCTGAAGTCACACGGCCAGCAAGGGGCAGGGATAGGACCACAGCCCAGACGGGCTAGCTGGAGAGCGCACGCTCTTTACCACCACTGCTTGTTCCCTCCAAGGTAGCCTGTATGGGGGCGGGGAGGAGAAAGCCCCTGAAATGTGCCTCGTGGGAGTTTTCACATGTGCTCTCTGGGCTTTTAGGGATTACTGCCCTTGCCTTGTAGCCTTTGGCCTTAGCTCCCCTCAATGAGTCCCATGACGATGCCCCACCCTGAGTCGTTCTTGCCCGAAGCTGGGGATACGACCTTAGGTTCTTCTCCTTCTGTGGAGTCTAGTGGGGGTTAATTTTTAAAAAACAAACAAAACAAAACAAACAAACAAAAAAAACCCACCCCAGACCCATCCTCTAATGACAACAGTGGGCTTCTGCCAATCAGTGCTCTTTCTTGCAAACCGGGCCAAGCCTGCAGCCCCCAGGGCTGTGTGCTCCCAGGCTGCTGAGCTGCCTGAGTCAGAGCTCTCCCCCCACTTCCGCCCCGCCCCAGTCTTTGCTATCCCAACCTGTAAGGCTAAGTACTCCTCATGTGTGTGCACGTGTGTGTGAGTGTGATGTGTACACATACATACACGTGCATGGCTGACGTGGGGGCCGCATCAGTCTGTCTTGTGCATTGTAGGACGCTAGCAGCACCCCCGGTCTCTACCCTGTAGATGCCGGGAGCACCCTCCCTCCATTGTGAACCCCAAAATGTCCCAGACATTGTGAAATAATCCCCAGCGGCAAACCCCTGGGCTGGATTGAGACTCTAATACCTGCGCTACTGTCCCTGAGCCCTTCCCCAGCCCGCTGCCCTACCTACCACCCTGGACCTCGCTCTCCATGAACACGCACGCCCCTGGTTGCCACATCCTCACATACGAGTCCTGAGCCCCATCTGTTTCTGCACATCAGGGACGTACCCCCAGACTGGAAAACCAGGACTGAGCAGTTCCAGAGCTGACAAGATGACTGGACCCCTTGGACATGATCTGTCGTGTCTGTTGGCATCTCGTAAGTCCTGCTCCAGAGCTGACTCCCAGCCCCCATGTGCAGATGTCATCCCTGGTCTCAAGTCTGCCTTGAGAGAGCCGCCATCCTTCAAACCCAGATCTTGAACTAAGATAGAATCTTGAACCAACTCTGTACCTTGGCATTTTTTTCTTGCTGCCCAAATTGCCGGGGTGCAGCCCTCGGGCTGGGGGGGTGGGAAACAGGTGAATAACTCTTCTCCTCAGCTTTTGAGAACGTGAATCTGAACGGAACGTCTATATGGGGTGGCCGGTCTGATGGTGGCAACAGCTCACTTTGGGGTGTCCACCCCACCAAACCAGCTGGGGGCAAAAAGAGTGAGAAATCACTTCATGAGGGTCAGGGAAGAATTTAAATAGTAAAGTTTGTAATTTAATTTCTCTGATAGAGTCCATCAGCTGCACCGCTTAAGCCAGAGCAAATATACCCACGTATGTTCCAGTAACTAAGGCATGGTCTTCTCTATCGTTAAGGTGTCTTGTGGCCCCACATTGTGGGGTGACTCCAGAAAAGTAAGTCAGCCCATGGGGTCTGCCAGACTCATCAGGATGGGTGGGAACAGGGCCTCGGGAGGTTTGGCTCAGCAGTTTATGCCCACTGAGAGACATTTGTGCGTTGGACAATACGATGGTTAGTTTCGTGTCAACTTGACAGAGCCATCAGGTGCCCAGACGTTTGGCCAACGTTATTCTGGATGTGTCTCTGAGAGTGTTTCTGCATAAGATGAGCATTTGAATCAGTAGACTGAGGAAAGCAGATCGCCTCCCCTAATATGGGCGGGCCTCAACCAATGGGCCATAGATCGAATGCTTGTGTCACCCCCCTCCCACCAAATTTGTATGTTGCTAGTGTGATGGTATTAGGAGGTGGGGCCTTTGGGAGGTGATGCGGTCATGAGAGTGGGGCGCTGCTGAATGGGATCAGTGCCCTTATAAAGAAACCCCAGAGAGTTCCTTCGCCCCTTCCACTGTGTGAGGACATCGTGAGAAGACAACTGCCTATGAACCAGAAAGTGGGTCTCAGCAGATCTGCTCTAGCCTTGATCTTGGACTTCTCAGCCGCCAGAACTGCGAGAAATAAATGCTTGTTGTTTAAGCCAGGCTTCCATAGAATTCTGCTATAGCAGCTTGACCAGTTAAGACACAATCACCTGAAGAACTGAAAAGAACAAAAAGGCTGAGTGAGAGCAACTCTTACTGCCTTACGGCTGACCTAGCTCACTGGTCTTACCTGCCTCCAACCGAAATGTCAGTCCTCCTTGGGTCTCAAGCCTGCCTGTCTTCAGACTGAAAGGACATCACCGGCTCTCCTGGTCTCCAGCTCGCCAGCTGCAGGCCTTGGAACTTCTCGGCCTCCACAATTGCATGAGCCAATTCTTTATAACATGGGTTCTACTTCCCCAGAGAACTCTGACTAATTCAGACAAACACACGGTACCGATGCTGTCAGTGAACAGCGCATCAGAGATGACGTTACAGTTTGGTCAAGCCACTGACCATCCGCCCTCTCAGGACACGATAGAATTAAGTGATAGAATTGTCCGGGATTCTAAGAACCGGAGATGGAACATTTTTCCTTGCATCTGAACTTGGGTTAAGGTGAACTACACCAAAGAAAGAAAGAGCAACATCTCAGACTAAATAAGAGAGTTTTTGGTGTTCTTAGCAAATATTGGTGCTAGATTTCATCATAAAATAACTCAGGTTGAAATAAAAATAATGACCATGATGACATTAGAGATCTTAACCTGTTTCATCTTTATGACAAACGCTTATTATTACTAAATTAATAGAGATGTAGCATAGAAATTTTAGAAATTACATATAAGCAAAGCAAAAGGAAAAGAAGAGCACATCGTATCTTCCATGATCCATGACCCAGAGATCCATGACCAGAGTTAGCATTTGGTGTGCGCCACTCAGTTCCTGCCACGCCTCATTGGTGTGTATACACATGTTGTGGGTGTGTATGGAAACTCACATACATGTACGTAGACATGCATATGGGGTCGTACTGTGTATGCTATCTTTATAATGTTTTCTATTTTTAGTTGATATGGGTCATGGACACCTTTGCCTGTTATTAGACATATGTGAACGACCCAGATTTCTCCACATTTGCGTGGTAAGCAGTGCCAGGTCTGGGACCCTCGGGGGTGGCTCCCAGGGTGCTGTGTTGCCCCCAAACCCCAACTTTCCTCCCTGATCCACACTCCACTTTTGTGCCCTGAGGCAGACTCTTGAGCTGCTGAGAACATTCTTACACACACATTCTCCCACCTTTTTTTTTTAATGTTTTTTTATTATATTATGTTAGTCACCATACAGTACATCCCTGGTACGTTCTCCCACCTTTGACTGGACTGTTTCACAGGATGAACTCCCCAAAGTAGAATTACAGAGTCAAAGACTATGGAGCCTGTGGAGACATACTGCCAAATTGCTCTCCAGAAGGTTCTATCAACCCGCAACCTTTCCAGCAGCCTGTGTGTCCCTCTCTCCCCGTGAGGGCAGTAAACGCTTGTCTTCACGTGGTAAAGGACACTCCCTGGAGCGGCACATTTAACAGTTTGGAACCAATCAGGGGTGTTTTATTCAGAATTTTTTTTTTTTTTTTTTTTTTTTTTTTTAGGTCCTGAGAGATCTGTGTCTTCCTTCGTCTTTTGCGGCTTTGGCAGCAGTGTTCCTCTTTTCAGCCAAATTGGGCTAAAGAAGCCAGAAAATGAGATACGCTGATAAGGAAAGTGCCCCTATTGTATTTTCTCCATGGACGGATGGTGTCCACAGACTCAGCCCTAAATTCCTTTGTTCAGACAGGTTTGTGTAAGTTCCCAGGACAGCCACTTAATTTTTGCTCTCTCTCTTTTTTAAAAGCAGGTATGTGAGCTCTGACAAACCCTCACAAGGCAGCAGCACGAAGTAGAAGACAGACCAGGAACCTGGGAAGCGGGCCACATGGTTGTGACCTGGATCGCCCCACAACCCTGGGGGCCGGTCAAGCCACATGTGAGCCTGTCTTTCTTCATGTCCCGGTGGCAGTGGAGTGTCTCACCCCTGTGGAAAGAGGAGAATGATTCCTACCTCACACTGTTCATGTTGGGGTTCAATAAGATCACGTATATGTAGGGGCGCCTGAGTGGCTCAGTCGGTTAAGTGTCTGCCTGCGGCTCAGGTTATGATCCTGGGGTCCCTCTCCCTCTGCCCTTCCCCCCCAACTTGAGCTTGCTGTCTCTCTCTCTCAAATAAATAAATAAAATCTTTTTAAAAAAATGATCACATATATGTCAACATTTACAAAAACGTTTCCGTTAGAATTACATTTGTAACGACATCACTGAACAGTCGAATGGTAGAACTCGGTACCCCTGCTGGGCCTGCTATCCAAAGTCCCACAGGCTGGGGACTGAAACCAGAGCGACTGTAATGTCTCACAGTCTGGAGGCTGGGAAGTCCGGGACGAGGTGGCCGCAGGGCCTGTTCCTTCTGAGGTCTCTGTCCTTGGCTCAGAGACGGCCATTTTCTCCCTATGTCTCACATGCTCTTACCTTCATGCACATCTCTGTGTCCAAATTTCCTCTTTTTATGAGGACATGAGTCATACTGGATCGGGACCCACCCTAATGATCTCATTTTATCTTGATCACCTCTATAAAGACCCTTTCTCCAAATAAGGTCACATTCTGTGCCGCTAGAGGTTAGGACTTCGACAGAGGAATTTTGAGGGGACACAATTCATCTCACAACAACGTCTGCAGCTGAAAGGACCCGAGAGCTCCTCTTCCATAGTAATCCTCATTCATCTGGGAGACAGAGTGAGAGAGGTGGCGTGTTCTCCCAGGGACTGGGGGAAAGCAGCAGCAAATCCAGGAATCGATCTTCCTAGGTGAAGACATGAATTGTTGACTCGGTTTCTCACAATTCAGTTCACTTGCATCCCCCACCCACTCGAGGGTATGCAGGCAATTTTTTTTAACATGGATTCTCAGTCTTCTCAGTGAATATAGACACGAGGGCTGGGCTCACGTCCTTCTCCTCACCCAAATTGCCAGCCCTCAGAAAAGGCAAAGGAAGGGTTCATGGCCGCTCAGCTAGAAGGAGAAAATCATTTCTGGCTCATGTCAGAAAACTACAGTGTCATGTTATTGTGTTTGAACTCAGGTTATATCAAAGTACTGTATCTAGACGTTAACACAACAATCCACACTTGGGTCAAGACTGGGAAGGAAGGAAGTTAAATTTCATAGCTCAAGTTCTATAGGGCAGATATGGGGCCCAGGGTTTTCACATAACTTATCTCAATCCACTCTCCATTAGTATTATATTTGTAACGACATCATTGGACAGTCGTGCATTTTAGACGAGTTTACATTTTGAATTATCCTCCTCCATGCTTGTGTCCACCCACAGGGAAACTGAAGGCTGCCGTTGCATATTAGGGGGTAGAAGTGGAAGGGTCAGTAATTTTCTCCCAGACTGGGCACCGCTATTGGGCAACCCAGAAAGCCTTTAGACTCCTTTGTCCCTTAGCCATTTTATCTGAAAAGTGGGGATAATTGGCTCTGTATCCCTTTATCTCCCATCAAACGAGGAGACTACTAATAAGGGCTTTGAGTCAATGAGAGAAGTCCCAACATGAACAGGGCCAGGAAAATGGTGAGGATTACTATGCATTATTTCCTACAGGCTCAATCCCAAGGAAAACTTTATAGAAAGTTCAGTGTGGGTAAAAATGTAGGCTAAGACTCAGAAGTCAAAAAATCTGAAGAAAATGGAAATAAATTCTTTCTCAATGCTACTGTAAAAGCTACAGTATATTTTAAATAAGGAGACTTGGGAAGTCCTGCCTTGAAGTTCATGTCAGCTGTCGCGATGGGGATTTGAGAATAAAATAGATTAGGCACTAATTTACCGAGCTTGACTTTCTGGAAATGAACGAGCTGATTCCAAGGGTGCCGGATCTCCAACCGGGTTACCAGAATCAAAGGGATGACCTCAGCTTCCAACACTGTCCTTGACTCCTTCCAGCTGGAGGCCTCCCAAGGCGGTGACTAACAGAAAACTCCAGCGTGCACGTCTCCACCCCAGCGAGGCAGGTAGATGAAGATGGAACCATAGGAATGGTTAAAACACTCTGTCCAAATATAGGCAAGATGAGAATGGAACAGCTCCCACTATCATTTCTCAAGCACTCTTGGTGTTCTTCCTCCAATCAAGAGCAACTCTGTCATCCGGAAGCCTTCCAGTCTCCATGGCCTGTGCTGGGAATTTTCCCAGAGAGCTGCTCTTGCCAGGGATTTGCTGAGGCTGGGAATATGCTTTCCACTTTGGGTTTGATGAGTAGATGAGCCAGTGTGGGGGGCTAGTGATGGGGGGTTACAAGGGAAAAATAAATAGAGCTGTATCTCCATCTGTACCTGTGTCTCTCTGTAGCTCGGTTTTTGCTCACCTTCTCCAAATACCCTCTGCTCACTCACTCCACGTCAAGTTCACAGTCTCTCATTTCCCAGATGGGAGGTGGCTCTCAGCCCTGAGCATGGATTCTCTTGTGTTCATAATGGTAGTTTCCAAGATATATTGAGTCTACCTCTGCAAACATTGCTCGTGTATTATGCCTTTCTTTTGTAGTTCAGTCCCTTACGTCATCTCTATATGGCAGCTTCCCAATTCTTCTCCCCATGTGGCAGACTCTGGGGCCCATTTAGCAAGCATGCCCCACTCCTCTTCTCCCTTGCTATTTTAACTCTAATTTTTGTTAGATCTCAACCAGAGAACTCCTGATAGCCATAGAGGATGTGCGTGCCCCAAGCCAAGGGAATGAGTCTGTAGCTTGAAGATATAAAGAGATGCCTGTTGGGGACTTCTGAGGAAATGTTTTGGTCCCTGATTGTAGTGGATTGAATTGTGTCCCCCAAGAAGATGTGTTCAAGCCCGAGCTCCCGGTGCCTATCAAAGTGACATTATTTGGAGATACGGTCTGCACGCATTCAAGTTGAGATAAGGTCATACTAGATCAGAGTACACCCTTCAGCCCAAAGACTGGTATCTTTGTAAGAGAAAGGACAGGGGGATTTGGACATACAGACACAGAAGAAATACACATGGAAGAAAGCCATGTCATGCCAGAGGCAGAGATTGGAGAGAAGTAGTTCCAATCCAAGGAATGCCAGGGATTGCCATGACCCACAGAAGCTAGGGAGACGCAAGGAAGGATCCTTACCTGGAGACTTCCCAGGGAGCATGGCCTTCATAAACCTCGTTTTCAGACTTCTGACCTTCAGAACTGTGAGAGAACATACTTCTGGGATTTTTTCAGCACCACTTTGGGGTACTTGGTTATGGCCGTCTGGCAAACTAATACATTGATTAAAAGTAAGAGCATCCCACATTTCTTCAGCTCCATGTTCTAATTTACTATTTCTGTGTTTAACAGCTCTGTAAGGAAAGGAACCATGTCTTTCTTCTTTATTCTCTGCTATGCCCAGAACTCAGGAAGGACTCAAAACCATCTCTTGACTGAATGAATGAGTTTCACATTTGATAGGATATCGGGGCTTAGCAATACCACGGACTTGCCCAATAGCACACGTCAACCACGTAAGAGGATGGATTCAGTCCTGGGCTGTCTGATTCTAACGCCTGTGAATGAGGGGCACCTGGGTGGCTCAGTCGGTTGAGCGCCCAGCTGTTGATTTCAGCTCAAGTCATGATCCCAGGGTCGTGAGATCGAGCCCAGGGTTGGGCTCTACACAGAGTGTGGAGCCTGCTTAAGGTTCTCTCTCTCCTTCTCCCTCTGCCCCTCTCCCACTCTCTTTGTCTCTCAAATAGCTAACTAAATAAATAAAGCCTGATGATTAAGGAGGGCACGGGATGTGATGAGCACTGGGTGTTACATGCAACTAATGAATCATGGAACACTACATCAAAAACTAATGATGTACTGTATGTTGGCTAGTTGAATTTAAATTATAAATAAATAAATAAATAAATAAATAAATAAATAAATAAAGCCTGTGAATGAATGAATGAATGAATGAACAAATAGAGGTAAGAAAACTCAGTCCAGAGACTGAAAACAAAAGTCATGACACTTCTCCACAGAGAGCTTTTATCTTTCTTCCTTCTCGAAGTTCATATTTAGTCCCTCAAAGAGCTGCATGGACGTCTCCAGGACATCCATGGGAATGATTGTCAGATGACCCTCCAGCATATGTCAGTGGGTGACAATTTAAGTGGTGGCTTTTAGCACCTTCCATTCACTTCCACACGTTTTTGTTTTGTTTTGTTTTGTTTTTTTACCACTGACTGCACAGGCTTGTTGACCTGGAGCGTCAGAGAGAATTGCAGCAGTAGTGTCTTTGCAGAGCTTAAGCTACATGGTGGAATATTCAATATTGATCAAGTTAAGAAGCCAACACACTAGACTGTTAGAATATGGCATAGAGGGGCACCTGGGTGGCTCTGTCGGTGAAGCGTCTGCCTTTGGCTCGGGTCATGATCCCGGGGTCCTGGGATCGAGCTCCGCATCGGGCTCCCTGCTCAGTGGGGAGTCTACTTCTCCCTCTCCCCCTCCCCCTGCTCATGCTCTCTCTCTCTCTCAAATAAATAAATAAATAAAAGCTTAAAAAAAAAAGAATATGGCATAGAACTTTTAGGCCCTTTCTGGCTAGTGGAAGGGCCATTCGAATTCTGACACTCTAAAGGGGGCGGGCAGAGAATGAAGAAGCAGCAAACCACACGTCCTGTATCGTAGTTTCTCCCTGGTAGCATCCCATTACATCTAGCGCACCTCAGAATGGTCCACCATAGGTCTTTCCAAAAGCCTGGGCTGATGGTGCTGAAGGTCTGACCTACCGGGCAGGGCTGGTCTGGCTCCAGGCAGTGGCTATCTTGGCACAGGCTCCTTCCTGCCGTGCTGACAACAGCTGGAAATTGCTCTGGGAGCCACAACCCACACTAACAACTGTTGGTCGATCTTCGGAAGAGTTTCTTCCCTGGCAGATAATTCAGGTTAAAAGAACAAACATGTTGACAACCCCATCCAAGGAAAGTTGTTAATAAGTGTGAACAATGCTGATGATAACAGCGCTTTTCTCAGAAGACCACTTAGAAGGGCATTGTTGTTCACATTTATTTAAGGCCGCTGGGGTCTTATCTTGCACATGCCATGTGCTCCCACTTACCTTCCAGCAGTTACTCCACTGAAGTCTGCAGTGAAGTCCAGTCCGGCACAGCTGACCACCACAAGAAGTGTTTGCGTCCCACGTTTATTCTCAGCAGACGTGTGTGTGTGACTTGGTAGTAAGAAAAACACCTTTCTAGACCTATCACAGTTAGTTCTACTTAGTGTCTCAAATAGCATTAGACCCTTAGCTGCAGGAGAAGATGAAGATAGGAGGTGAGTTATCAAATAGACTTTAAACCCTAGGATCATGTGTAATCTGAATAGTCCCTCCTTCCCACGGCCAAGACTGGTTTCCCCAGAATCGTCGATGCTTTTGATCAAATGGCATCTATAGTCAGTAAGTGCGGCTATCCGTTGAGTTGAATCCATAGGGTAGGGCAGGATGGGATTTGCAATATTGAATCGAAGGATTGGTTATTTCTAAGTGAAATAACAGAACTCTGTACACATACACACACACACACACGCAGGCTTCCAGGTTTGTGTTCACACACGTGGATCATATGTACACACACATGGACAATATGGGAAGATAGACCTGCAGAAAGCCTAGTGCCATGGTCAAGAGCATTGACTCTGCAGCTGCAGTGTCCAAATCGGTATCCCAACTCTTAAAAGATGTGTGACCTTGAACTAAATAGTCAACCCCTCTCCTCCCTGTGCTCCTCATCTGTAGAAAGAGAATAATAATAGTGCGCACCTCCAAGCGTTCTTGAGGAGATCAAAGGAGCTGGTATGTGTGAGGGACTCGGGAGAGCGGCTTGCACTCAGGGAGGGCCATGTCGGTGCTTATGAACTAGAAGAATCCCTCTCTACAGGGAGGGGAATGTGGTCTCTGTGTCTCTAGCTGGGCAGTCCTGAGTCCAGCTGACTCACAAGTTCTGCCACCAAGAAGCTGTAGATGGTGGTGAGTGACCCGTGGTCTCTACTATGCCTGTATCAGAGGACTGATTTTTAGTTTTGTTTGTGTGCATATATGACTAATATTTATGTCACTCACTAGAAAGCATGTTCCCTGAAGTCAGGAAAGCTGGAGAACTTATCACGATTTTCTCCCCAGCATATAATATCTTGCCTGGTATATAGTAGGTGCTTAATATTTGTTGAATGATTGGTAACTGCTCTTACTACTACTACTATTGATACCAGCACATGTAACCACTGCTATTGACATTACTGTCAGGATCGAATTTGATTTTCACTGTCCTACAGTATTATAGTGAGATATGTATCCTTGGCTAGAAATTATAACATGAAGATTAACCAAAAACATTCAAATAATAATAATAATAATAATAATCAACTTTGTTTTGTAAAAAAATAGACTAGGAAAAGTTAAAATTTAAAAAAAACTCAAGAAGAAAAATAATCAAGGCTTTTTTCTGCAACAAGTATAAAATCAAATAAATACTGGGGAAATTTTGTGTGGAAAACAGAGAAAATATTACGGCCAGGTGGTGCCAGGTAATTCATAGTCAGGAATCACCTCTAAGAAGCCTAGAATTAGTGGTATGTCCAGATACAAATAGGGAGGCATCAAATATAGTTAAAAAACAAAACAATCAAACGTTGGGTTTAACATGGGAATGTGAGCGCCACCACGTGCCATCACCAGGATTTAAAGAAGCAGGTGCCTGCCTGGCCTCGGACAGCAAGGTCTCGGAAATGTCTTGCTCAAGAGAAGCAGATTCAAGCTGGGCCAGCGAGAGCCACTCGCACCTGAAGGGAAGTATGTGGCGATGATGAGGGGATCGTGCAGGACAGAATTTGGTTGAAGATGAAAGAAAAAGCAGAGAGGGAATGTGCTGGGACCACCCACCCAGATGGAGGAAGCGATGATGTTTTGCAGGCGTGGATCAAACAGCAGGCCCAGATGCAGCAAGAGGAGCAGGACATGGCAGGGGGAGGGGGTCCGTGGGGAGAGGCCAGGGGGACATCTGCTAGGAATTGACTTGGCCAAAAGAGGAAGCGACGCAGAAGTGCTTCTCTGGATCTATTCTAACCAACAAGGAAGTGGCAGGGCCCTGGAACAAAAAAAAAAAAAAAAAAAAGAGCAGGTTACCCCAGAGTCTGTGATAGCCAACAATGGGTGAGCTGGACATCGTCAGATGGAAGGCCTGGTTCTGAGAAGGCAGAGTTCTACAAGTTTAGAGCGAAGACCAGGGGCCTCGAAGACGTGAGAATAAAGTAACGAGTTGCCTCAAAAGGAATAGAGAGTCCTTGTGAAGAGCATACTTCTGACTGGGAAGAAAATGGGGAAGTATCTAAAGAGGTGGCCAACAGGAAATGATCTGGTGAAGCCGGATGGAAAAACACTGGTACACAGAAAACAATCGAATGAAGATGAGTATAGATGAGAGTAAGAACTAGCGTCGGGAAGCCTTCTGCTCTGAAGAGGTTTGAAAATAGGCTAAGGCCTCAAATGGGAGTCCAGAAAAAGAGGAAAGACAGGATAGACCCGTAAGGGCAGCTGGCATATGCCATACACAGACAACAGAGAGAAGGAGAACGACGCCACTCAGTTAAACCAAACAAGCATTTATGGACCGTCTTCTCCGTTAGTTACCACTGGGCATGGGGCCATGTCTCTGCTCACCAGAAACTCACAGGCCAGATGAGGAAACTATACAGATAAGTAAATTACCCGTCAGAATAGTAGGTTTCCATAGTGTTCTATATTTTTTAGGAGAAAGTTTAATTTGTGGGAGACTTTGGTTAGGAAACATTTCACCAAGGAAAAGAATGCAGAGGTAGGTTTTTGGTTTTTTTTTTTTTTTTTAAGATTTTCTTTCTTTCTTTATTTATTTGACACACAGAGAGAGAGTAAGAGACAGAGCACAAGCAGGGGGAGTAGAGAGAAGGAAGCAGCCTCCCTGCTAGCAGGGAACCTGATGTGGGGCTCCATCCCAGGACCGCGGGATCATGACCTGAGCTGAAGGCAGACACTTAACAGACTGAGCCACTCAGGGGTCCCAAGGTGGTAGGTGATGGAAGAGTGCTGATAGGGGCTGTGGATTGGGAAACACAAGTGACTTAGGGGAAAGTAGGGGAAGAGGAACGTGCTGAGAAGGGTGAAAAGAAATGCTCAGGGAAGAAGGCAGACCCTACAGACAATGGGCATAGCCATCCGGGGAGGAGCGCATTTCGAACACAAAACCCCCACAGAGGTAAAATGATATGAAGTGGTCCTGTATGCCGATAGGAAGGTCCTAGTGACCTTAGGATAATTTTGGTGGAGTTGGGGTCAGAAACAAGGTCCCTAGACAGTCTATAAGACAAGGTGGAGGACACCATTGTTTCCAAATTTTGCCTGTGATGAGAGCAAAAGAGAAGGTGGACACTTCAAGAAGAGACAGGGTCAAGGATGCATTTTGTGCTTTTTTCTTATTTGTAATTTTTAATTTGTTTATGCATGGGGAAATACTTAAACACAGCTAGATGGTTAGAGGAAAGGGAGAGTAGAACAAAAGTCACTGGAAATGAAAGATAATAAGGAGGTAATTGATAAGAAAAGACACTGGAGGAAGCAGATAGGGGGTAGGAGTTGAAAGCCATATGAGGACATTAACTGTGAGAAGTGGATGTTGGCTTTTCCATGAAAATTTCAGGGCTCTGAAAACAGATCCACCTACCATCAGTGCTTGGGGCTGTATATGAGGCTTTACTTCATGTGATCTCCACTGCTTTGGGAATTACCAAGAGATGGAATCCCCTAAGAGGGAGAAGGGAGGTAGTCCCAGGGGGGTATTTGAGGACTGTAGAGAAATTCTCTCTGGGGGAATGGAAGAGGGAACAGTTGTGGGGTTTGCAGAAGGACAGTTGGGTAGAGTTGAGATCCCAGCTGAGCCTGGAGACCATAGCTGTGTAGGACGCCAGTCTGCATGGCATCTGAGTTTCACCAGTGGTCCAGGTTCAGACAAGGTGGATGGTTGTATTGGTCCAAGGGTACAGTCTGCCAGACAAGCAGGTGGAAGGATGAGCTTGCTTGGGAATGGAAGACAGGTCATGAGACAGAGGTTACTTAATGCTAGAAGTGAGAATAGCACCCCATTACAAGCAAACAGATCTCCCAAGAGATAAAAGGATACGTACAGTAGGCAGACAGAAGTAGGAGAGCAGGAATAATACAGTATTGTGGCAGAAAGAGGGATACCCAGATGTAAGTTTTCATAGGAGGAAGAACTCCAGGTTGTATCAATGTCTAGGGTGCAGCTATGGGAGTGTGTGTCAGGGGATGGGGATCAACAGAGTTCAGCATGTCAAGAAAAGAGTGTTGAACAGCAATATTTTTTAAAAATCATGGTTATGTTTATTTGCTCTCACACAGGGGAACAACTTAATCCTGCTTCCATGCTAAGGGGCAGGACCTAAGAGAGAGAGAGACATGAGGAGGCAACGGAGAGAAGAGATGGTCGAGGAAAGTTCTCGAGCATGTGCGAGAACATGCAATGCAGACCAGCTGGTAGGATGTGCCACAAAGAGTAGAAATGGGGAGCAGGAATTAAGATGGGTCCGAACATAGTACAATCCTCTGGGCACTTGAGGTGAGAACTTGAGGGGCTGGAGGTACGTCAAGACCAGGCCATGTGTTCCTTGTGCCATGAGGCAGCAGTGTGGAGGGAAGAAGTGGAGGTCTGGAATCGCCATGTGCATCTCTTAGGACTGACTAAAGGACTCTCAGCCTGGTGACTCTCCCCAGCTGTGTTCAGAGGACAAAGGAGGCCAATGACAGCTGGCTCCCAGTTGGCATTTCACTGGCTCTGGTTGCTAAGAAGACACAGGGGATTTCCAGTGAAAACAAACATGTCCTGTAGACCAAGGAGCCTGGGGTAGAGAAGGAAGGAAGTAGAGCCAAGCCAATCCTGATGGATCTGAAACAAAATGGAGGAACCGAGGAACTGGATGATTTGAGTGTCAGACTTAACTGGGAGCATCTATGAGTCAACGCCAAGATGAAATGGCCGTGGTAGGAGGTGACCTCATTACACTCAAACTGAGACATCACAAGCATCTCCGTCTTGTTCAGCAAAGCTCAAGGGCTGGGCGAGCGCTTGGTTCCCTGGCTACTATGAGTGTCTGTGTAAAACTCCACCCAGCTCACACTCAGGCACACAGTCAATAAACATGTTTCCTGTAAACTCTTACATGAACCGCCGACCCCTTGGGGATCTGTGTTTAATTATTTATTACACTCTGTATGCCATACATGTGTACGATGCTCTTTTAGAACAGATTGCATTTTGGGAAAAGGAGAAGCTAGGCCACGTCATCATGGGTCTTCTGCTGTGAGGCCTAGAGGGGAGGAAGGGCCTAAATAAAACGTTTTCCTCAGATGAGTCCTGTGGGGATGAATGACTGAATCCCTAGAATTAAGCTTTTTGACAGCCCTGCATTTAATTTATAATAATACCACAAGAAAAATAGAAAAAGTGTAATGGACACAGTTGTTTCGTTTTTTTTGTTTGTTTGTTTTTTGGTTTTTTTTACTTAATTTAACCCAAATGTACTGGCTACATTTTTTCCTTTATATCATGCTCTTGAATCCAATTTTTACACTCCTATATATAGGAGAGGTTTATTTGTAACCAGAACAATGTGTCTGATGAAAAAAATACCCCAGTGGTGCTCTGATTTCTCCCTGAACCTTCATATATTATAATTTAACCTGCAATGAAGCCAGAAATGCAAATTATCTGTAAAAGACCAATTTGAAAGAGGACCTCAGTGACTAGCTGTGAGTAACGCGACGGAGTGCCGTAAAGATGAAGTACGTAGAAACCCCCGCCCCTTCCTCTCTCCATGGCCACGTGGTGACTGCTCGTGCCAGCATAAACCACAGTGCTCAAAGACCCAGGGTGGCCCTGAGGACTCCAGAGTTAAAACACACCAGAAGATGTACTTTGCCTCAGCTACACCCATTTTGGAGTTCCTTTAAATGAGGTAGATGATAGATGGCTAGGTGATTGGTAGATGGGTCGGTGGTCGACAGGTACATAGATAGACAAGTAGACAGACAGACAGACAGAGGCTATGGAAAGACAAACGAAGCTGACCTGAGCAACACCCCAAGGGCCCAGTCCTTACCCAAACAATGCAGAATCCTGTAAGAATTAGAGAAGAGTTTCCATTTGCTACCTACCTCTGAAAATAGCCAGCACCCCTTCCTTTTCTTCCTGGGCCTAAAAGCCCTCTGGGAATAGGCAGTCACGCCTGAGGCATGAAGTCTTTATCACTCTGGGGTTGGTATTTTTAGACCAGACCCAGGTATCGTCAGGTCTGTAGGTGGCAAGAGAGGAGAATATTTCAGTCCTACTTTTTATTTGACAATCTTCCTGCCTCCTCCACACCTAGGTATGTTACTATCTCAAGGTGTAGGAAAACAGATGTCCTTAGGTCTAGAACTGAATCTTTGGCCAGTGAAAAAATAGCATTATGGCCCACGATCGAAGCAATGAAGGAGGTGCTGTGGTTTAGAACACAGAAGAAGACCTGGTAGAAGGGACTCTATACATACATGAATAAATGAAAAATAAACCAATACAGACTATGCAGTTTCCTGCTTCCTAAGAAAACTAACTCGGAAATACCGCTCAAATAAAACTAAACCACATCTGTTCCAGATGAAAGAAGAAAGAAAGAAAGAAAGAAAGAAAGAAAGAAAGAAAGAAAGAAAGAAAGAAAGAAAGAATCTATCTTCTGGAAGAGACTCAGTAAGAGGATAGCTTCTACCCTCCTGCTTTGGTATACTTGTTAAGGTCTCAGGAGAAGGACTCTTGCCACCTGTTGAATTGGACAAAATATTTCAAGAGATCATTAAGATGTTTTTATTTCAATGTACCTGGTGGATATAAATGTGCATGAAATATAGGATTTAAAATATCAAAGACATAGGATAAAATACCACATGTTTCTATCCTTGATTTGTTGGACAACCTCTGTAAGTGATGGATGCTATTGTTCTGAGACCATGGTAAACAGAGCACAGATAAATATATACAGGATGCTTCTGTTAACACAATAATTTGTGCAGTCACAAACCCAATGGCATAGATATTAACACTATGAAAAATGTATCCCTGGCACTTTGAGACCCAGTCCTTTCTTGCTTCTTTGGGTATGAAATCACTTATGAATATGCTGCCTTAGAGTATCAAACTCCCATCACGACGACCAGAGTTGAAAAATGATGTTAGAGGCCAAAAGTCAAAATATTTCAGTGTATTTTACAAATGTTGTAAAGATAAGCACTATAGAGTACCCAATTAAGAGAATAAATGGCTTATTTTACTCAACTTCTCAGTTGTTCCAGTGGACCATTAATGGTGAAATTTACAGATGACCTTGAAATTGCTCTACATGGACTCTGGGGCAGAGAGGGGAAGAGTGAGCAGCCTAAACTTGCCAGCTTTTTCAGAAAATGAGGATAAAGATCCTCTTGGCCGTTGGCTTGCCCACTGGCATTCCCCAAGATGTAAGAGAGATAGTACAACAGAGGTGTGAGTCAGGCTCTGTAACCAGCCTACCTGGGTTTGAATCCCAGCCCCTCCTCTTGATAGCTGTGTGAACACGGGCATGTCACTCAACCTCCCTAACCCTGAGTTTCCCCATCCATTGAAAGGGGACAGTAAGAGTGCCTTCTCCATAGGGCTTTGGCAAAGATTAACGGAAGAAATCAAAACTGTAGTCATACATTAAGTACTCAAGAAGGGCTTGCAATCATTATAAACCTTTACAAAACACTGCGAACTTGGACTTTTTCACATTTAAAGAGCTCAGAAGTTTTCTGGGAGATCTATAATTGGAATCAATGCCATCTTATCGAATTCTCTAAAAATTTGGGGGCACCTGCAATATACCTGCACTCTGCTAAGTCCAGGGACTCAGAGGTGAAGACCATCTTGTGATCTGGGGGCTGCCAGGCCTGCTGAAGATGCAAATATAATTCACTGAAATTCAGGGTGACAGCATCTCTCTCTTTCTTTCCATCACTCTCCATTCCAAATCGTGGTGTGAATAAAATGCTACGTTGCAGAGGTGAAAATGACTCAGTCTGCCTGGGAAGTCACATCAAGGAGACATTTAATAGAAGGGGTTGCATTTGGTCTTGACCTTCACCAGGAAACATGAATTAGAAAAGATAGAAGGTAAAACTGGATTCAGGAGGAGCATTTCTAAGTGGGGAAACCTTTGGGGTGACAAGATTAGACAATTTGAAAGTACAATGTGTTTCCAGAAAACGATGAGACGTCAGATGTGACAAATACTTAAAATGAAGGGGTGGGTGAATAAACCTGGAAGGCCCCCACCCTGGCGGCTGGGGGTGCTCTTGAATGCTGTGCTAAGGAATCTGGCCTTTATGTAATGCGGGTGCGGGCAAAGGACTAATCAACCAAATCTTCTCCCCTACTCTGTAAACATTTGACCTTTGGTTAGGTCTCTTCTCTGGGCACCTGCTAAGATTAAAATGTCGACTGTGTTCCGAGGCAATATTCATTAGAGTAAAAATGACCCTGATGGGTAGCTCACATCTGGACTGGGAGAAGCTATCGACGAACCCAATTAGGGTATGAGGGCCTCCCCGGGTGATAACTCTCATAATAAGACTTGGCCCTTATGGGGACCCTGGAAGCTACAGTATGGCTGGAGTTGTTCCATGATATATTGGTACTTTGGGGGTACAAGGCTTTCATCCTCTTGCTGTGCACACAACCGCCACAGGAGTCCTCGCTGAGAGACATGTTGGGCGCTGCTTGGCTGGCAAACCATGACTCCTGTCCCATAGCCTCTGATAGACGGGTGTCAAGTGTATCCTATAAGCTGTGAATCTGCAGGGTTAGCTCAACGTAAAGGACTGAGAGTGGCCATTGCAACTGTGACAGGGAATGAAGGGAGCAGGTAAGTGAAACTACCAGTGAAGTAAGAAAGACAAGTCTGATAACATTAGTCTAGTCAGAATTATTTTTATCGTACCTAATGGGAAGAGTTTGCTAGAATATCAGATTTCTAAATTAGAGCATGTTAGATGACTATTGAAAGTTCTAGAAAAAGTTACCCAAAATAAAATTTGGAAGGCAGTGATCGTGATGTGTACATATTTCAGGGTGGAGAAGTTCAGATGACTAATGGAAACAATAGAAGATGCTGGAAATGACCGAGAAATTATTTTCCTGGTCCAAAAGATGAGTTGAAATGGGCTCCTATAACCTAGTTCACCTCGCACTTCTACAGAAATTAGATAATAATCACCACAGAGCCGCGGTCAGGTTCTCAGCATTTCTTTCTCTTTTTTTTTCATTCCAACCTCTCTCTGTGAAAAGTCTAGCAGACTGAAGGGATTACATTCATTGACTCAACAAGCGTGTGCTCAGAGTTCTCTGTGCCTGAGGGCCAGCTCGGCAGAAGGAAGGGCGTGTGATGTGGTCCCACCTCTAACAAAACTGACCCTCTGTCTGGTGACGGAGACAGACACACCAGCACCTAATTACAGTCAACGGGCTGCTAAGTGCTTATAAGGAACGTGCCCACGTTCTTCAAGGAGCCCAGAAGAAGGAACCATGAATTCTGCTTGATCCGTCTATAGAAAGTGTCTCAGGAAAAAAACAAAACAAAACAAACAAACAAACAAAAAAATCAAGAGCTGAATTTTTAGGAGTAAATACCATTTCCCAGGCAGAAAAGAGAGACAGCAAGTGTGTGTGTGTGTGTGTGTGTGTGTGTGTGTGTGTGTGTACGGTGTAGGAGTAAGTGGGGAAAATAAGGGAGGATGGTAGATCAAGAATAGCAAAGAAGTTTCACATTCCATTCACACTGCCCGCCAGACTGCTGAGCACTGCGGCTCTGGGGCGTGCTCTGCTAACACCAGGATCCTCCGTGCTCTGGTGAAGGAAGACCTTTCCAGCCATCTTGTCTTGGAAGAGCCACTGGCTGACTAAAGCCTAGTCTGAAAATGGCCTTTCCCCACTTGGAGATACCTTGACATTTCTCACATTGTCATCACCCACTCTTCCCTCTGGTGAGCAGTGGTCTTCTGTTGTGTCTGGGGATGGAAACCATGAGCAGCGTACGGCCCTGGCTCAGAGTCCAAAAAAGGAGAGCAAGTATGTAGTCAAAGAGCAGTGGGCCGTGCGTGGCACTAAAGGTAGGGGTGTTTGTGGCCAGAGAAGGTGCAAAACAGTAATATGTTGGTCCATCAAGAGCCGAATTATTATGAGCCTTTGGCATCTAACAGAAGAATTTAGGCAATATGAAAAAGGCAATAAAAAGGTAGCAAGAGTGTTTTAAGATGATGTGTGGAATGTTGTATTAGCAAGGCTACAGGGAGAAAAAGAGAACCCACAGCCAGGTACTTTTGAAATCGGGAATTCATTGTGCAAAGGTTGGAAGTGGTCAACAGCCAAGTTGATGGCCAGACTACCCATCGATGAGCAAAAAGAAGCCACTCTTACCCTAAGGTTGGAGGGAAAAGGGAAATAGTGGTATTATCAGAGCTAGAGGCTAGAACCACAGCAGGAGATGTGGGCCTGCTAGAATTGTCACAGAAGTGGAAGGAGGGAGAAATACCCTGCATTCTCCAGCCACAACCCTCCTCTCCAATCAAAACTAAAACTCTGGTGCTTAAAAAGTTACCATGATAAAAGCAGAAGGACGTGCCAAAGCAAATTGAAAGAATGCACTTGCAAGCCCCATACTCTGATAAAAACTTTGTACGAAATTATATATAAGAAATCCTTACAATCATAATAAGAAGACAACTCAATCTAAAAATGGACAGGAGTTGGGGCACGTGGGTGGCTCAGTCAGTTAAGCCACCTCCTCTTGGTTCCAACTCAGGTCGTGATCTCAGGATCATGAGATCAAGGCCCACATCAGGCTCTGTGCTCAGCTCGGAACCTCCTTGAGATTCTTTCTCTCCCTGTCCCTCTGCCTCTCCCCTGCTTACTCTCTCTCTCTTTCTTTCTCAAATAAATAAATACACATAATCTTTAAAAAAAAATAAAAATGGACAAGAGATTTAAATAAACATTTCACCAAAGAGGGTGGATAAACAGCTAACAAGTACATAAAAAAGATGTGAACATCATTAGAAAAATGCAAAATAAAACCACAGTAAAAAGCCTTGTTATCTCCGGTAGGTAGTTATAATAAAAACTACAGACAAATGCAAGTGTTGGCCAGGATGCGGAGAAACTCAAATCCTCGTATTTATGGCAGGGAATGTCAAATGGAATATCCAGTTTGCAAACAGTGTGCTATTTTCTTAAGTAGACAAATGTAAGTCTCCCATATGACGTAGCAATTCCTCTCCTGGTTATCTATCCAAGAGAAATCAAAAACATATGTCAGCACAGACTTGTTTGTGAATGTTCATAACCGCATTATCTGTAATAGCCCCAAACTGGAAACTGTGCAAATGTCTATCCGCTGGTGGATGGGTGAACAAATGGTGGTGCACCCGTCAAATGGACAAGTACGCCAGCAGTGAAAGCGAACAACTACTGATCGACGCAAGGACGGGGATGGATCTCACAAGCAGTAAGCTCAATGAAAGAAGCTAGAATCAAAAGCCTACTTACTCCATTATTTCATTTATATCATATCAGGGAGAAGGCGAAACGATGGGAACAGAGATCAGATTAGTGGTTTCTAAGGACTGAGGGCGTCAAAAGAAGACTGACTGCGAAGGAACATGAGGGGACAAAAGAAGACCTTTGAGTCTGATAGAAACGTCTGTAGCTAGTTTGTCGGGGTAATTTCACAGTTGTTTAGCAAAATTCATTGATCTGTACCCCTAAAAATGGTGACGTTTAGTATAATTAAAATATACCGCAGTGAACTTGACTTTAAAAAATAAGAAACGTTACACTGCCAAGTGGGAAGAACAGTGAAGAAAGAGAAAGGATTTGATGAGGGGAAGCCTGTTTGGGGAAAAAGGAGCATAATAAAGACACGCTTCCTGGAAGCTGAAGAGTTTAGATCATAAATAGGGGAGGCAGAATGACAAAATGCGTGACAACGACAGAACTCAAAGTCTCCTCTTCCTAAAGGCAAATACCAGGATAAAGAGGAAGGTTCTGGTAAGTGTGTCATGAATAAGGGGTAAAGGCACATACACTCTTAGTCCGTTCATTTATTCCTCTGTGTGCATTCTTTCACGCATGATGCGTGCATGCATTCCATGTTTATTATGTACTGATGATGGGCAGTGGTCAGGGCAAACGAGAAGACTAAGAGTCAACCCACTCTCTAGATTCTAGAGTGCCTGGGTGCAAAGCCCCACCTCAGACTGGTTCTTCATGGTTCCATGTTTATCCAATAGCTGTGCCCGCCCAATTTTGTTTCAAAATGTTCAGTAGAGGTGTCCTCATCCCCAGGAAGTGTATCCCATCCTGAATTTGGGATTGGCCTGAACCTGCCACGGAAATCTCAATTCCCTTCATCAATGATCAATTACAGATAGGAATATGTCTTAATTTCCCACCATGAGACACAAAGGGAAGTACACTGGAGGACCGTCACATTCTGAATAAAAGCAAAATGAAACAAACAAACAAACAAAACCAGCTTCTCAAGGAAGATGCCATTATGTCAGTCCCTTCCTTCCTGCTTGGGTAGCTGGAACGCGAATGTGTCATCTGGAGCAACGTCAGCCATCTTAAGACCATGAGGTGACAAGTCTGAAGACAAAAAGGTAACTGGCCAAAATCCCAGAGAAGAAAGAATAGAATGAGTCTGTGTCCTTAAGGACACAAACCATCTGCTACACCAAGGGTGAACCCATCTACCTTCAAACATGGTGCAAGATAAGAAAATGACTGTATTGCTTGAGCCACCATTAATTTCTTCCTGTTCCTTACCATCGTAACTGATACAGGCAGTGACTCTGGCAAAGGGGATTCCAATGCAAGGTCTTGGAGTGGGAACCTAACAATGACCTACCTGGTTGTGGGTGCAACCCTCACCCACAAGACTCCTCAAAGAGGTAGAGAGGGGGCAGGAACTCAACAAGAATATGGAGGAAGTAAAGACCCTGCTGGGTTCTAGGGAAGGAGCCCAGTCCCTGAGATGGGAACTGGTGGGGAAATGGAAAGTATCAGAGACAGCAGAAAAGGTCAGTTCTGGTTTCTGGAGCAAATGGGTGACAATGAAAACCAGACGTTGGAGGTAGGAAGGACTCATTGTATAAGGAGGGAGGGTAAAAGAGGTCCAGTTGGTCAAATTATTTTTTGCACTCATGGAGAATTAATTCAAAGTACCTAAAATATGAATCCAAAGTACCCCGATCAGTTCATCTGCGGTCACCAAATCAGTGGTTGCAGGGGAGATACGTGATTTACAATAGTGTCATTTCCTATCCCATCTAAGGGTAGACAGAGGTGGAGGGATGGGGAATGAGAGTTCACATCTCTGCAAGGACAGTGAGTCAAGGCCCTTTGAGAATAGCCACAGGGGCTAGACAGTCAAAAGTCTAAAAGCTTTTGTCTGGCTCTCCTGGATTTCGATGCAGAGTTGAAGTTTTCTTCCCATGATCCCTCTCCTGCTCCTGTTCCCCAGGAAACACAAAATTTCCACAGTGCAGCTCTGCCAGTAATTTCCCAGAAAAGCAGAACTAGAAGGGAGGTGGGGAGATGTTAGAAGACTGTAAGTTTTGGTTTCATGAAACAGTAGAACCTTTTAAGGAACAGATGTACCGTTTGGGACTGCATTCTCAGTATCTCGTTCTACATATTTTTCATATTCTGGTTTTTGTTAATCAATGAAAACTACAGTACAGTGACTGTCTTTTTTCCATGTCTTGCCTTATGGTTTGGTCGTGTAAGTTGGGGCCCAATTTTGCCTCGATCCGGCTCTTCAGCCACCTCAGTTCAATTCTGTTCAGGGACACGACTTCCCTTTTGGTCACTGGTCCATCTCTGCCAGGCCTGACCTGAAACTGATGATCCTACACCTTCTTAACCCAAATCAGGGCAGAGAGGAAGAAAAGATGAATTTAGTGGAAAAACACCAGCATCCGTCAACGTTACACCACTTGCATCTGGGCCTTCGTCTGTACTTTGCTAGATGTGTGTGTGAGCCTGGACAAGTAGGTTAACTTCTCCAGCATCGTGGTTTTCTCATCTCTAACAGGAAGTAGAGTCATTGTTTCCAGCCCACTTTACAGAATTATGCTGAGGATGATTCAACATTGAATTGCCTCCATTTTTTAAGATAAAATGGGGCAATATTAAAGTTGAGGCCGTGTGCTTTGAGCACTGATATGTGATAGAATTGCAAAGAATTATTATGTTATATTACATAACAAAGCACAGAGATACACCAGAAATGGACAAGCAATAAATCGATCCCATTGTTCAAATGAAAAATTTCCTCTAAAGCCCTCAAATTTATCTTTTTTAGTTTCCATACTTACACCCAGCAAAGAGCCAAGTCAAAATAAAAATGTAAAAGGATCACAAGGCTTTTTTTTTTTTTTTTTTGGTCTTATTTTACAGCTTACTTCATTACTTCTGAGATGTTACTGGTTACATCATAGAAGGCATATTTAAATAAGCGTCCTGCACTCCTCTATTTTGCAAAAAGGCTCAATGACAATAATATTAAAACTGAATCCACAGTCAGTATCCAGCATTGTAGATTCTCTGATAAGAATGATACTTTTCAGTAACTGGATGTATTTATCTTATAGAGTTTTTAGCATTTTTAACTGAACATTTTTATTGAAGTATAATGCACATTCAGATTCCAACGGTAAAGCTGGATACATTTCCACAAAATGAACAAACCCATGTAACTGGCATCCACATCAAGAAATGGAACCTTTTTCAGCACCCCCAAACTCCCCCTGCATCCCTCCTAGTCAACTCCTTCCACTCTCCAAATGTAACAGCCACTTGACCACCATCAGTATGAGTTCAATTTGCCTTTTTTTGAACTTGAAATAAATGGAATCATGGAATTTGTGCTTTTTGTGGTATCTGTGTCTTTCATTCAGTATTTGGTTTGTGAGACCCATTTGTGTGTGTGTGTGTGTGTGTGTGTGTGTGTGTGCGCGTGCATAGCAGTAATTCATGTATTTATCTTCATCGCTACTTAGCATCCTACTGCATGGATACACAATTTATTCATTCTCCTGTGAATGGGCATTGGAGCATATGCTGCTATGAATATTCTTTGACACGATATTTACCGCCCAATCCAGTTATGTACAAAGAAGGAATGCAATTTCTAGTCATGGCGTACATGTACCTTTAACTTTACTAGTAACCCCCACACATTTTTCCGAAGTGATAATACTCATGTAGGCTCCCACTGGCTGTGTGGGAAGGAGGGAGTTCCAATGACCCCTCCTCCTCAATAACACTTGGCATTGTCAGTTTTGTTTGGCTGCTTAGTTTTAACGCGTGAGCAGTGCTAGTCCCTGTTCCTTTAATTTGCATTTGTCCAACTCCACTGAGATTCAGCATTTTGACGTGTTGGCCAAGTTGAGGGTTCCTCTTTTTCTTTCTTTTCTTTTTTTTTTTTTTTGAGATTTATTTATTTATTTGAGAGAGAGCGAGCACGTGTGCAAGTGGTGGGGAGGGGCAGAGAGAGTCTTAAGCAGACTCTGAGCTGAGCACAGAGCCCAACATGGGGCTCAATCTCATGACCCTGAGATCATGACCTGAGCTGAAACCAAGAATCGGATGCTTAACTGACTGTGCCACCCAGGAGCCCTGAGAGCTTCTTTTTTTGAAGCACTTGTTCAATTCTTCCTGTTTTTCTATTTGGTTGTCTGAATTTGTAAAAAAAAAAAAAAAAAAAAATGATTTCTCAAAGGTCCCTCATCAAATATATGTATTTCAGATACCTTCTCCCACTGTGTGGGGTGCACTTTCACCCACTTTGTGGTGCCATGGGAGGAACAGAAGTTCTTAATTTTAATGCCATCCGATTTGTCACTGGTTTTCTTAATGCTGAATATTTTTTATGTTCTAATTAAGAAATCTTTGCCTAGATCACAAAGGTAATTAGCTTATGCGATCCTCCAGGAGCTGTCCACTTTCACCTCTCACGCTTAGCACTACAACTCACCTACAGTTAATTCGTGTGTATGGAGTCAGGTAGGGGTCGAAATTTATTTTTTCCGATGTGGATATCCTTAGGGATATTTAAAAGACCATCCTTCTTCCACTGGATGTTTTGCTTCCATTTCATCTTTTTTCTTCTCTTCTTTCTCATTCTCTCTCTTTTTTTTTTTTTCGCCATTCCTCTATTTTTCCAAAAGAAGTTGTACTCATGTAAACTATATACCTTGGCACTGATACCATATCACTTCAAAAATTATAGCTTTATCATGAATCTTGAAATCTGGTCTATAAGTCTTTCAACGTTGCTCTTCTTGAACATAAACTTGGCTCTTCTTGGCCTTTTGCATTTTTACATATGTCTTAATAACAGCTTGTCCATTTCCACACACATAAATACAAACTATTTGTGATTTCCATTTGGTAGTATTGACGTGAAAGTTCCATTTAAAGTAATTGCCATTTTTTATAATAGCGAGCCTTCTAATCCATCAAAATTGTTTGTGTTTATTTTCATTTATTTATCTCCTTTTCAATTTCTTACACGCACACACCCACACAAAATTGTAGTTTATAATCTCTTCTCTCTGCTTTCATTTGGTTATTTTCCACTGACAAATATTCCAGATAACTAATCTGCCCTTCTGCTGTGTAATCTGCTAGTAATCACACCTATGGTGTAATTCATTTCAGATATTACATATTTTTCTAATTTCCTCATTTTCTATTTAATTCCATTTCCATTGAAGTCATACATTCCAATTCTGTGGTAAAACTCTTTGTTTCGTCATCCATTTTGCTTAACATATTAATCACAATTTTCTCCTTAACTACGCATCCGGAAGTTCCAGTATTGTGTGGGAGATCTGTTTGTTTGTTTTTCTCTTTCTCTTGGTCCTATTTTTGGCATGCCTGGTAATTTTCACTGAACCTGAAACATTGTTTATGAAAAAAAAATGTAAAATTTCTGGATGATCTTATCTAACTTCAAAAGAATTCTCTTTGGCCCCTTGGAGATAGGTAACATGGAAGCAGATCCCTTAATCCAATGAGGGATTGAGCTGGTTTGAAATTGGATTTTAGTCTTTGCAAGGCTTTCTTTAATTTCTGGCCTGCCCTTACTCTTTAAATATAGTACTTCACGGGGTCCCAGCTGGGTTGCTAACTGGGCTTCATTCCTTTGGAAATCCCTGCATTACAGTTTCTTTCTACTCCAGGATCATGAGATACCTAATAGTTCTGTATGGAGTGTGTTTTCTCCTAGCAACTGACTTCTATTTAGATTGTCTATCTCTCAACCTGAACAAGTAAAGAATCAACAAAAACCAATAGGAGAAAAGCAGCTCAGGGTATGTGTCTCACTTCTCTAAGCTTACGATTGTCTCCAGAATTCTGGCCCCTCCCATTCTGATTGCCCGAGTGGGACTGAATGTCAAGTTTTATCCCCCAGGCCCATGAGACTAGCAAAAGCTCTGCTCAGACTCCCTTCCTCTTTGCTCTTGAGTTATGCCTGCCTCATTTTCTCAGCCTCTTTGCCCTTTGCCCAGGATATAACTAGGCAGGCACCTGAGGGGGAAATCAGCCTCGAATGCCAGGTTCCCTTCAGTGAGTGACCTTTCCCCTGGGATATTAGAGCCTCAACTCCAGTCTGTTTTCGTAACTCTTCGTGTGTGTGTGTGTGTGTGTATGGGTGTGCGTTCAAGTGCATGTGCATGGCTGTGTTCTATCCAACTTTTCTTTGCCCTTGACGGCAGGATTGGTCTATCTCAAACTAGTCCTTCAGAGCTATTAACTGGAGCCCTATCCTAAAGATCGAAAACCCAAAAAATACGGGACTTACAGTCACCTTCCCATTCATTGTTTTTCCCTTTAAGGTAGTCTGGAGGAAGGGATGAAGAAAAGTCTTGAAATTACCAAATTTCTCAATAGAATTCCATGGCCCTGATAAAGCTCTGACACATGTCAGGCATAAAATGTGTTCTGTTTTTAAGGTCCTTCCACATATTGAACTATGAATTCTTAAATTACCATAAATGTGGTAGTCATTAATGCTGGTTTCCAAATCCTCTAATTCCTCCCCCTTCTGGCTAATTCCCCTTTCTGCAAGATCGCCTCTTCTAGCTCCCCAGTGGTAGGGAATGACCAGCCCTGGCCAGTGCATTGTGAGTATAAGTAAAGCATGCTACTTTATGACTGGGCCATTTCCTGGCCCCACTGAGACCCTCTGGAGATCTCTTTGTTTTCTGCCACTGTGACCATATACCTGTTCCAGATAGTGCTGTCTCCCAGAGTGAAAATAATGACAACATAGAAGAGAGCCCCCGCCCAAGCCTCAGAGGCTGAACAGCATGGAAAAAATTAACCTTGTTTTAAGCCAATGAGATTGTGGGATTGTTTGTTACTACAACATAACCCAACCTGTGCTGACTGATACATTAAGGAAGGTAAGAAATAGCTATAGTCCCATTTTTCTGAAAAACTAAACAAGACTCAAATTCTTGCCCAGAAAACTCCTGATACATATGAAGAATGTCCTATTTTTTTTTTAATTTTGTAAAATATTTTATTTATTTATTTGAGACAGAGAGAGCACAAGCAGGGAGAGCAGCAGACAAAGGGAAAGGGAGAAGCAGGCTCCTCGCTGAGCAGGGATACTGATATGGAGCTCGATCCCAGGATCCTGGGATCATGACCTGAGCTGAAGACAGATGCTTAATTGACTGAGCCACCCAGGTGCCCCAAGAATGTCCTATTTATTTCTATTGGCCTTTTACCTAGCATCGTTTAACTAAACTATTCAGCACAGAAGATGTCTGAAGAACTTTTGACACCACTACATGAATGACCAGATTAATCCTTTTGTGTGAATTGTTATTAGAAAACAGGAAAGGATATTATGATCTCATGGATTTCAAATAAGATAAATATGGATTCAAATCCTAGTTCTATCACTATCTGTGTGTCTCCGAGCAGGGATCTGCGTTTCTTTCAGTCTCTGCTTCTTGAACAGTAAAATGAGAAAAATAATACCAACCTCTAGGATTGTTATGACAATGAAATGAGATAACATGTTATCTTATTCACATAGTTGCTGGCACCACTAATGCTAAGAAATGGCAGCTATCATTATTATCCCTCAAAAACTAGTGGGAAGAAAAAGTGTAGGAAGCCATGTAGGTGGGGGATGTCAATATTTCAGAAGTCACTCATGCATTCCTTCCAGTTTCACATCAAAGTCTAAGAAAATGAATCTAGAGAACAAAGCAAATCTAGCTTCCAGAAAAATAGATCAAAAGCTAAAATAATTGAATCCCTTAATCCATTCAAGGAACTACGAAATTAAAATCTGAGGTGTTAATACTGTACGTGTGTGTTAGATATGTGAGAGATATTTGAAATTTCAGATTTGTGATGCATGAATAGATGATGATGATAGATAGATAGATAGATAGATAGATAGATAGATAGATAGATAGATGATAGATAGATAGATGATAGATAGTAACAGTTAGTAGCTAGATATTAAATATAATGACCACACACAAAGATACTGGCAAAGTTCTTTGGAACAGGGTCACCTTAGTGGAAGTGATTGCTATTGGGGCATGAGGTCATTAAAAGGAAAAGATTCACATCCCCGAAGAATGTATATCATTTATACATGCCAACGATGGCATGAAATTTTTCGAGACTCATCTTAAAGGCACCATGGTATAAGCAAATACTTCTGGCCACTGATGTTAACAAGGCTTTTTCAGAAAAGCAACTTTTTTGTTCTCAGAGGAAGGGGGTGATAAAATAGTAATGCACTCTTTATGTCTGAATGCTAGAATGGGTTGGACGTCCAAGATGGCTCCTCACAAGGCCGGCAGCTGATGCTGGCAGTCCTCTGGGGCTGCTCGCTTGGTCCACACCCGGCCTCAGCATAGCAGCTGGGTTCTAAAGGCCAAGGCAGTAGGTGCTAGACCTCTTAAAGGCTCAGTCGAGAGCTGGAATTGCATTATTTCCACTGAATTGAGTTGGGCAAAGTAGCTCCATGCCACCTCCAATTCAAGTGGAGAGAAAAGGGGCCCTCCTGAAGGGAAAGGCACCAAAGAATTTGCATCCATCTTTGTTTCACCAGAGTCTGGTACATAGAAAGCAATATACAAATATCTTTTTAACAAGTGATGATTAAGTGGTTGGCTACCTTAAGCTCTTCCTTAAGCCTGTTTTCTCTTTGTTCGCCTCTGAATATATCCACTTCCCACATGCCCCACACTTTAAAATTTTTTACTTCTACCGTCCCTTTGTATCTTCCTTCCTTTTTTCCCTTCTTACCAATTCCTCTCTAAATCATTCTCTCTTTATCCCCTCCCCCACAACACACACACACTTTCTCATGACAAGAGACCACGGTAGTAATGAGAGAGACATGGAGACTCAGGCAGAAGGGGTTGGCATAGATGCTTCTGGAAGTCATGTGTTTGCAAGTTGGCAAGGCCTCCTTTGAAGCTTGGAAGAGAAAAGAAAGAAAACAGCAGACACACATTTTTCTTCATTGTACAAATTTGTGGTTTCAAGTCTACACTTTGCAAAATATGATTTTCCTTTTTCAAATTAAAAAAAAGACTGAAGAGATCTGTAAATCACAGAGGCATCATTGAGTAACATCTTGATGATTTAAGTGTAAATGGATAAGAAACATATGGATTTCATTCCGCACAAAGCACACATATTGGAAATGAGTGGGGGAAGCATCTGGCGAAACGTGTTTTGGGTTTGGTAGAACTCGGACCGCTTGGGAGGTGTAGTTCGGGACATCAGCAACCCAAATGCCAAGTGTGGGCTGAGTTCATCTCATCCCCCTGCCCAGGCAGAGCTGGGGTTTCATTCACGTTCAAATGCACCTCACTTCGATTTTTTTTTCTTCACATTATAGACTTGGCAAAATTTGAAGATTCCTTCCACTCTGGGTTCTTATGAGCTCTATGTCCTGGCACGAGGAAAGTAATCTAATACAAAATGACATAAAGTTTGGAAAAACCGACAATTTGATCTCATGTTCACTTTAATATGGAAAGGTTGAATAACATTCAATTACAATTCACTCCAATTTTCATCTTCTCAATGAAAGGCAAGGGGCTGCGGAAGCGAGGTAAAGCTGGGAAGATTCCGGCATCCAGGAAGGGACGGGAGGGACGGGGAAGGGGTTCTCCCAAGGATGTGAGCAACCCTGCAAGGATTGAAGGATACAGAACATTTTACGTTGACGTGATTATCTATCTCTCTTCCTTTTTGGTAATAAGTTAATTCATAAAACTAGCTTTAAAAAAAAAAAACACAAAGAACCACTTTACTCTGAACTAGAGGAAAGGCTGGTAGAAAGATAATCAGAAAGGCTAAACTGTGGTAAGGCTGTCAAATTTCATCCCCACATGAGATCACAAATTTAAAAGTGTTTCTGCCTGGGGTGCGTGACTGGTGCAGTGGGTTAAGTGTCTCTTGATTTCAGCTCAGGTCGTGAGCTCAGGGTCGTGAAACAGAGCCCCACGTTGAGCCTGGCATAGGGCTCCATGCTTAGAGGAGAGTCTGCTTCAGATTCTCTCTCCTTCTTCCTCTGCCCCTCCCTCTGGTGCTCGCTTACTCTCTCTCTCTCTCTTAAATAAAAAATACATATTTTTAAAAAAGAGTGTTTCTGTCTGATGATCCGCCCAAGCCCCAACAGCCATCTGTAAATGGAACAAATACTACCTCGGTCGACTTGTACTCTTGTAAATACTTCGTGTGTTCACCTGCTGTTGCTACCCTAACTCTGGCCATTCTCACATCTCACGGGGATCCTGCAACAACAGGTGGTCCTGGCCCTGACTCCCACCTCCAACTCCCCTAGACAAAAGAGCCAGAGCTCTTTTCTCAAAAGGTAAGTCTGACCATATCACTCCCCAGCTCAACAGTCTTCAGTGGCTCCCCAGTGCTCTTAACGTAAGGTGTGACTTTCATAACATCTCAGTGGAGGTGCAACGGTGGTCAGTCCATCCTCAAGCTCACCCCTCTGGACTCCTCTCTCCATGATCATAAGCCTCACATACTATTTTCCAGCCGTAATGACTTTATTTCAGTTTCCCCAACTTCCCATTGGTTTTCTTTTACTCTAAGCTTCCTCTCTGCCTGGGGTGATTATCCTTCCTCTACCTTCCTCCCTTTTCTTAGTTCACACCTATTTTCTTCCAAGTCCGGAGGAAATTTTCCAACTTCCAGGACATCCGGTGAGGCCCCTTGGCTGTTCTCTCAACTGCCTGCCCACATGTCTGGATGTCGTATCTGCCATCTTGGTTTGTTCTAGATTGATGAGTGGACTATAAACTCTGGGACAGCAGGGGCCACAGCTATCCCATCCGCTCTCCTATCTTCCACACATGGCATGACACCATGCCCTGCCAGGCGCTCAGAAATATTTGAAGAGCAAGTCTGGATTCCAAGTCCACACTCCAGTGTGTAAACGTGCGGGTTCACTTTGTGTGTCGACTCGGCTGGACTATGGCACACGGTTGTTTGGTCAAACACCAGGCTAGATGACGCCGCGAAGGCATTTTTTGGATGTGATTAGCGTTTAAGACAGGAGACTCGGAGTAAAACAGATTCTTCTCCATAATGTGCGTGAGCCCCAACCAATCAGTTGAAGGCCTTAAGAGCAAAGATTGAGGTTTTCCAAAGAGAACAGATTCTCTCACAGCTGTAGCACAGACACCCTGCCTGCGTTTCCAGCCTGCCGGCTTGTGGAATTAGGACTCAAGACTGTGACCTCAGCTCTCACCTGACTCTCCAGCCTGCTGGCCTGCCCCATAGATTTCCCACATGCTGGGCCTACAGTTACATGAGCCAATTCCTTAAAATCAACCTCTCTCTCTCTCCCTCTTTTCCTCTGTCTCTCTCCACTAAAGGTTCTGTTTTTCTGTAGAACCCTGTCTAACACAGTAAAAAATAAATAAATAAAAAAGTCCATCTTCAATTTCTATTTTGACTCTCTCCTCATTCGGTGGGACAGAAAGCTCTCCTCCTCCAGCTGTGCCCTCTTGCCCAGAGTCAAAGTTCAGGGCTGTGCTCTCTGTGCCAGGCCAGGACACAGCATGGGAAAGTGGGACCTGGGTCTTCGGTAAACTTCCATTTCAGGCCTCAGTTAGCTGAGGGGCCGTTTCTCCACCTGGCCCTACACCCGTTTGCCACACAGGCCTTTCCCTTCAGGCACGGCTTCCCCTCACTCGCCTGTCTCAATGTCCCTCTGGGGCCCACAGGCCTCATTTTGCTGAATCTAGAACCTGGGAACGCAGAGACTGCCAGAGACCTGTCTGCTTGTGGAACCAAAACAGCTCTTTGGCTTTGAGCTCTTCCTTCCTTCCCGGCACTTTACCAGGAAAGAAGGCCCTACCCAAAGTCTAAACCCAGGAGCACTCGGTGGTTCTTTCTCAGGGACAAGTGGCCCTAAGCTTCCCTCACTGTAGAGGGTTGTGCATGATGGCCACCAAAAAGATACGTCTATGAGCTAACTCCCAGACCCTGTGAATGCGACCTTGTGTGGAACAAGGGTCTTTGCAAGGGATCTCCAGATGAGATCATCCTGGGTTATCCAGGTGGACCCTAATCCAGTGACGTGTCCTTATCAGAGACAGAAGAGGAACAGACGAAGAGGAGAAGCCACCTGAAGACAGAGGCAGAGACTGGAGAGAAGCAGCCCCAAGCCCAGGGATACCTGGGACCTGCAGAAGCTGGAAGAGACAAGAGAAGATTCTCCCCTACAAACTTCAGAGGGAGTGTGGCCCTGCTGACACCTTGATTTTGGACTTCTGGCCTCCAGGACAATGAGGAGAATAAATTTGTCATTCTAAGTCACCTACCGCGTGGCAACGTGTTACAGCAGCCACGGACACGTGACACAGCCTCTGATTGCCTTCCCTTTGGGGGGATCCTTTTGTGGTCAAGACACAGGGTAGTAGGCTATTCTTACTCATCCTGAGATTCCTCTGATCTAATAATGTATATTCCAGGAATCTTTTCCATTCCCCTCTGGGACTCAGCTCCTGGAACTGAGAACGTCAGTGAGAAACTAGCTGACTAAGCCGGAGGGGTGAGTGGAAATGGTAAGCAGTATTACACCAGGGAAATCATTCTCAAGCCATCTCTCCTGAGAACTTTAAAGAACATCATTTTTTTTTTCTGAAATTGTCCTAAATCCTCACTTTGAGGGTAATCACACAGTCCAATAGACGCATGGGTTAGGAATTTATCCCAAATGCTGCTGCTTTAAGGCTGGAAATCACCCCATCCCCCACTCCTGCATTTGCTCTTTAGAAGATGGAACCATCTCTGCTAAGTTTAAATTTGACTCTCTGTGACCAAAAGAATTCTCGTGAACCAGGAAATAATCTCTGGAGTGGTATTTCTTTGGCCCAGAAGCTGTCCCTGATCACTACTTGTTATCTCTACTTGTCTGTGTCACCAGATCCTTCTCTCGGTTCCATGGATTCTCCTAGATGCTGTTTCCTAAAGAAACTGTCACACCTCAAAGAATCTCCAAGGCCTCCATGTTGTGCTAACCCAAGGACCTTTCTGTAGCATAAAACACTAAGTATGCACAGCTGTCACTACACAATGATTTAAGTTCTGCATTATATGCCTTCTTTCACACCTGGGTTCAAATTCCAGCTTCGCTTTAATTGGTATGTGACCTATAGCAATGATCTAAATTCTTGGACTCTCAGTTTCTTTATCTAGGAAAGTGGACATAGCACCAGCTGGTGTACAAGGCAGTTGTGAGGAGTAAAAGACTCACAGTAGGAGATGGAATGATCACTGATTGCGCCATCTTTTCTCTGCTTACCATTTCGCATTTACTCCTGGATGGATTCTTTACCGACCATGATGGAATCCTATATAGCCATGAAGAGTAACTCCTAAGAGTGTTTGATGGTGTAGAAAAGGCCTGTGTCATACCACCGAGTGCAGAAGATTATGAAGTAGGATGTATGATGCGATCCCAATATAGCTAAGGAAAAATACAAGAACCTATACAGATTCTTGCGTACAGATTCATAAACAACTAGACTTAGAAGGATGCCCACCAAAACTTTCATGGTGGTTATCTAATTGGTGGTATTTTGGGAGTAATACAGATTTTCTGTTTCCCCCGTGTTTCTCAAATTGTCTATACAGTACACTTATAATCGGAAAAAAAATATGCGGTGTGGCTTTGGGTGACTTTTCCTGTTTGCTTATTGGCCAACTGGAGAGAATACCTTTTTGAGATCAAAGGAGAAAATCCATACAAACGTGTTTTGTAAGCTATAGAAATCTTACCTTCAGAAAGCAGTGTTTTCTTTGCTCACATATTGTGACTGAGTTATGGGGAATTGATGTTGAGCTGAAAGGGAAGCTTTAGCACAAAGTAGAAGTGCAGTTGCTGCGTGCCCATTCTTTGCTGTGTACTTGAGACGCGCGTATGTGAATGTGGTTATTGATATGTTCAGGGCTGGTCTCGTGGGCATGAGACTCACGTGGTCCTACAGGTTCCCATTCTCAGAAGGGCCTCACACTTGGTTTAACGCTCTGTTGTCACCATCTTGAAATTTATTTATTTATTTATTTATTTATTTATTTATTTATTTATTTATTTTGGAGAGGGTGAAAGAGAGAGATTGAGGCAGAGGGAGAAGGAGACAGAATCTTAAACAAGCTTCACATCCAGCACAGAGCCCAGCACAGGGCTTGATCTCACAGCACTGAGATCATGACCTGAGCTGAAATCAAGAGTCAGATGCTTAACTGGTTGAGCCACCCAGATGCCCTCCACCTTGAAATTTTTAATACGTTTTGAACAAGAAACACATATTTTCATTTTGTACTGGACCTCGCAAGTTACATAGCGTGTCACGAAGTAGATGACTGTGTGCTAGTACGAGCATGTGAGGCCTCGCATAAATTTAAAGAAACTGGATATTCTACAGTAAGAATGATAGATAGTGGAGGAGAGGAGGTATGTATCGTTGGCTGAGCCTGGAAAAAGCTACAGGCAGAAATAGAAGAATCGGAACTCACTCGGGACTAAGCAAGTGGGAATGACAGCTGGTTGCCTTCGTGAAATATATAATCTGCTGGCGAGCAAAACCAGTTAATTGAACTCTGATTAAGGGGCTTTCTCTTCTCAGTTCATATGAAACATTAGAGAATTTGTTCACACTTTAGATAAGAGTCTAAGTAAAATGGAAGAGACGCCTATAAAAATAGAAAATGCTCATTCTAAAATAAATCAGTTGGCTCTGTCTACGAAGGAAAAATATTAGCTAAAAAGACGCCAAAGTTATGCTGTCTATGGGATCCATTTCTGCCACAGAAATCCTTCACATGATCTATTTATCCGGAGATAACGGCATCTCAGGGATTTGTAGAAGACTTGGCTGGCTGCCCCTGGCTTTGCTCACCCTGACTCTGAAGGCTGAGGTTACAGGGCTGGACGATGGAGAATGGGTGATAGTGATTGGCTGTGGCCACTTCATTCCAGCCAACGTGATTGGCTATTTTGAAATTGCATTTAGCATACTGCCTTGGACCTTCGGGGTGATGTCATCTTATCTCATTGGGAGGAAGTTGGTTGCTACCAGTTTCTGAATTAATCAGTTCCTCTCTTAGTGAAGTAACAGATTTTACACGAAGTAATTGAAGAGCTAAATATTTGAAACCCGGGTCGCCACCTCAGGCATTACTCAAGCCATCTTTTCTCGAGCCAAAGAGTGCCCTTCTCACACCTTCTTTTATAAGTACTATCAACATATTTTTTAATCATACAGGTTAATTTTTAATTATGGAAAGTTAATATGAAACGTGGAATACTTTCTGCCACATCTATATTTGTCTTTTTCAAACTACCCAAACATTCCAGAAGCGATTGTAAATAGTTTATCTTTTTTTAAAGATTTTATTCATTTATTTGAGAGAGAGAGAGCACATGAGCAGAGGAAGGGGTAGAGGGAGACGGAGAAGCAGACTCCCCGCTGAGCAGGGAGCCCTACACAAGGCTCGATCCCAGGACCCCGGGATGATGACCTGAAGCGAAGGCAGACACTTAACCGACTGAGCCACCCAGGCGCCCTGCGATTGTAAATATTTTAAATAATGCACCCTGTTATTTGAGATTTTCAACTTACTTACTTCTAGAAATTGGGTACTTCTGCTGAAGTTCACAGCTAAAAAACGGGAATTTGAGAAGTAACAGGACGTTCTATTGGTTACCTGTTGAAGACAGAGAAAGCATGCATGTTACGATTTTGTCAGGTTTCATACTTTCAGTGCTCATTTCATGCCCTGGCACTGTGCAAAGGGAAAATCTTTGCTCACTTGTAGGTGAAGTGTATCAACCAATTATTCTCCTTAATCTGAAGAGCTCAGGAACCGCAGTGTCAGAGTTTTGAGAGCCCTAGGATAGATCACTCGTTTTCTTTTTTTTTTTTATGGTTTTTTATTGTATTATGGTAGTCACCATACAGTACACTCGTTTTCTATAGCTCATCATCGCAGAAAGAACCCAGTGTGTTTCTAGATAGAATGGTGGTTTCTCTACTAGAACTACAATTATAATTTTCTTAAAACCACATATAGGTACTTTCTGAAAGGCCTTTCTCCAAGCCCTTCTGCACCTTGTTAACTCAGAGCCAGGAAGTAAAGTTCATTTCTTTCTGAGCCTGCTTTGAAAATACCAGTTTGGACTCTGTTTGCTTTAATAAGAAAACAACTATAAAGAAATCCTCTTAATTCACTAAAAAAAATTCTTGCATCTTTTCAAAGAGTGAAAGTGCTTTCCCTGCTCCAGTATTCCAATTAATTCCTTGCAAGGTGATGACTGGAGATCAGGGAAATCGTTATTTTAACCCCCATGCCCGTGAACAGGTCTGTATCACAAACCATAAAGCCAAGACATAACCAGCCTGTGGGGTAAGGCTGGATAAATTCACCAAACCTTTCCCAATTCACGCTGGATTTGTAAAACGAAGATCTGAGTTCTGCAGCCATCCGAAGAGCCCCATCGAGGGAAGCAAGGGACCAGGCGTGTGCTCCCTGGATTTTCCGCCACAGGCAGGTCAAGCCTGCTTCCCTACCTAATCTCCCTTGCCTGTCTTTGTACAGTCGTTAGGAGCTTAGAATAGAAATGGTTTTGTCTGTAGGCCGTGGAAAACACCCGTTCAAACAGGATGCTGGAGATCACAATGACTGACCCAGAACACGGGCCAGGGCAGACATGAAAGCACGGGGAGCGTTTCATTCAGAAAGGTTTTCTGGGACCAGCTCTTTCTCAGCCTAAACAGAGTCACGCACAGGCTGGCCCCGGCGCTCCCACACTGCTTCCAGAATGCTCTGAAAGTGCTGCGGAGCTGCAGCCTTCGTGGAAAGCAGCCATGAGCAGGACTGGGAGTAATTACCAGCTGAAGAGCGTGTTCCTTGAGAAGCGAGCCCTTCTGCCAGCTACTACCCTTGAGAAGCATGAGGGACGGAACCCAGGCTGTCCCACGCCCACTTGTTTTCTTTCCCTTCAGTGGGACAGTTTCAACTGATTTTGATTACCCTGGCGCCAAATAAATGAAAACATTTCATAGACATATAATCATCCATCACTGTGAAGAAAGGAAAAATGTTTCATGTTCAGTATGTTTATAAATACACTTAATGAAAAAAGGACAGTGCTGTCTTTCCTCCACTGCGTGGCGGCTGCTGTTGGCAGATAGGCCTGCTCTCAGATCACCCCCAGGGTCCCTCTCCCTTGCCCCCTGACATCCCAGCCCGGCAGTATGGTTGGCGGTCAAAGTCAGTCGAGATGGAGGGCCCATCCCTCCGAGGCTGTCTTGGCATCTCTAGCCCCTGTCGCAAGACAGGAGAGGGACATGGGACCAGGCAAAGGGGAGTGGCTTGTGCAGTCGGAAGGCGAAAGCCAGTCGGTTTTTCCATCTGGCGTAAGGCAGCCCAAATGAATGAAGAAGCACCACTTCAAAGGAATTAACAGTAGTGCATACAGAATGAGCAGCCCTGCCTTGGGTTTGCTTTTAAATAAATGGCAGCTTGAGTTTCATACAGCGTGTGTGTTCCATCAATGCCGAGAAGAAGAGGGGGAAACATCTCTGCTGGTTCCGCATCCCATCAACGTGCATATGACGTGTCACCCCATCTAAGGTAATTTGGGGTTTAGGATTTATACTTGCAGTGATAAGTCTTTTGGACAATGGAATCTACAACAACAAATTCTCTCGGACCTTTCCCTCTTCTTAGCTAGGTCTTTTCATCTGGGATCCCACATGTTCTCAGGCACCCTAAATGCTCACGGTTTGTCTTGCGCCTCGGGGGCTGACTACAAGTTCTCGAAGTGTGGAAAAACAATGTGGGCTGTCCCCCACACATGTTAAATCAGTTTTGGTCCTCTTTTCCCTAAATGTCATTTCTCGCAATGTGTTAAGTATTTGCATTCACATTTGACTCCTAAACAGAGCCAGACCACTGGGGTATAGAAGAAACTCCTTCCAAGTCACTTATGCAAAACGCATTTCCATTTTAATCACAAGGAGGGCCACAAGATGGGGGAAATCCATCCATGTAAATATTCCAAAGTACACGGTTGCCAATATGGTGGGAGACCAGTTCTCACTTCAACAAGGACCATGAAATCATCCCAGGCAGCAGAAGAGGGACGGCCCCAATCACAGTGACATCACAAAATCTGGAGGAGGGGAAGTTGTGACTTTATTTTAAGAGGTTGTTAGCCCCTCAAGCAGAAACGAACGCAGAAGGAGGGGGTGTTGCATGCCGCCCTCCTTTGGTGTGGGAGCCCCCCCCCAAGCAGGAACAAATGTCTGGTCTTCCAGAAGGCGAGGGGGTACAGCTGCATGTTTACAATGTCTCTGCGTTTCGAGTGGGTGCCCATGATGCCTTGTACACGGTTCTCAAAATGCATCAGATCCAGTCGTGGAGCGAAGTGAGAAAAATGTTGTTTATGGGGGTTTGCACTTTCTCTGCTGGTGCTAGTCAGAATCTGTCAGTAACTGGACTTGCCAGCAGTCTCTCTCACTTCAGATGAAATGACGGCAATGTCGGTTCGCACGTGCATTGAGATTTATAATCTACAAAGCAATTCAGTGTGTTTGCCACGTTGGATTCTCCCAACAGCCTTAGGAAGACCCAAACTGTGATTAAGGATGTGACATGGCATAACATGGCATGGCTGTGGAAAGGGTAGGGACCCTGAACCAGCTCCTCCACACTGCCCCCTCTTCCCACTTCATGACACCACCTCTGGTTCATCTTCATTTTATTCTAGTTGCGGCCGTTGGGTTGGCCCCAATCCTTCACCGCCCCCTCCTCCCTTGTATACTCACACTTTATAAGGTGACTCTGCAGCCCTTCCCATGAAAAGATCCAGCCCATTTTCCCCACCCCTTGAGTCAGGACTGACCTCGTGACTTGCTTTGGCCAATACAATACAGTAGACATGACAATGTGCCAATTCCAAGCTTCGACATCAGAGGCTGTAGACATTTCTGCTTGCTTTCTTCTCTGCCACCTCCACTCCATAAGAAGCTGCGTGAACGGGCACCCTGGAGGATGAGAGGCCATATGGAAGAGAGCCCGGATATTCCAGCAGCAACTATCCTAGACTAGCCAACCCCCACCATGTGGGAGCCTAGCCAAGGTCTGCAGAGCTGCCTGGCCAAACTACAGCTGACAGGCGATCCCTGAGTGAGCCCTATGAGATCAGAAGATGTGGCCAGCTGACTTGGAGACCCGAGACCAACAAGAAATGCTCATTGTTAAAAGCACTCAGGATTTTTGGGTGTTTTTAATTCAGTAGGATTACGGCAATAAATGACTGATGTACCGGTCAACAAAAAAGTGATGGGCCCCTACCACATTCTAAGTCCTTAAGGTACCACAGCAATGAATGAGACATGCCCTTGCTCTCGGAAGTTTACAGTCTGTCTGGGGAGATAAGGTTTGGCCACTGAGAGCTATAATCTAGCCGTGGTCCACAATATTCATTGCATGAGTAGTTAAAAAGTGCCTGGACTATTTGGAGGAAGAAAAAATGTAATGGTCCTTTTGAATCACTTTACAGACAATCTAGTTATCTGCTAAATCATCCCCTTCTCTTATTGAATGAGATCTAAAATGACCTAAATGCATCCTGTCTTTCATAAAGACATGGACAAATATAGGCCTGGTCACGTCAATTTATATTATTCCCTCAAAAGTGCTATTTAAATCTCCAGAGAGAACATATGACCCCTTTGTAGCATAGTTGAACACCTTATAAATAATGCGCATTGTTGAGACAAGAAAGACAACAAAATTTGGGTACTACCTCCTACAGACCCTTGAGCTTTAGTGAAAATATTTCTATTAACCTTCAGCAAAAGATCCCAGGGCTGAGCTACAAAGCATGTGAAATTAGAATCGCAATTGCAACAAATCTCCTCTTTCCTATTTTAGCTGATTCTTGGATTAAGAATAAATACAAAGTCTAAAGGTAAAGATGTGGAATATTCTGGACACTACGGTGTCGTCATGACTTGCGCAGAATTTGCAGACAGCCTGCCTAGGCTTAGTACCCTGGTTCCCCCACTTTCTATCTACACGGCTTGGAAATTACTTAGTCTCTTTATACCTCAGCTTTCTCACCTGTAAAATAGGGATAAGTACAGGTTTGTGAGAATTCAATGAGTATAAGTCTCTTAGTGGGGAGGGGTGAACTAATCATAGTTACTAGTATAATTCTTAATAAATTCAATTATTGATGAAGTCAACACCCAGTGCTTTCCTATCAATTTTTAGTATTCTATTTAAAAAAAGAAGTACTTTTACATTATCAAAGATCGTTAATTTGAAAACTGAAATCAATAGAATTATTCTTTTCTCTTCCTGTTGGTATAAAGAAACATCTTTCCAAGTGAAAATATGGTTACCAAAGCAGGAAGAAAATTTCTTGTTATCATTATTATTTTATGTCTTTTTTGTCTAGTTACTTAGTTTGATCGAGATGCAAAATGCCATCTGTCCACGTCTACCTGAAATACCAGGTTAATTTGTTTTAGAGTGCGGATCTATTATAAGATTTTACAATGGACTGAAAATGGAGTCATTTGGCAACTAATAAGGTGAGTGATACACCCAGGATCCTAGAAAAAGTGGTACTGTGCTGAAGTTTAAGGAGTTTTACTCCCCTACTCCTGAACCCCAGTGCATATAAAATTCCAAGTGTGCATGGATGACAAAGGGGAAGAAAAGTAGAACACCGAGTCCACTCTCTTGAAAGTTCTGGTCAGACGCTATGTAAATCAGAAATATGTTTGCAGTGTTTATCAGCTAGATATTTCTTGGGAGGAAAATACCCCAAAACCCATTATCTTCCTCTCCAACAAGATAATCGGGTGTCAAACTCTGGAGAGATTTTGATTACTCTAGATATCTGACTCAACAAGAAAACCTATGGTGGTGTAAGTAGCCTATAGGAATAACTCGTATTATTAAGGAAACAGAAGGGACATTGGTGAGAGATTAATTTAATTAAGGGCACATGGTAAGCCTGGAAAGTTAAGGAGCAAGGGATATGATATGAGTTTTAACCCTAATAAAGGTTGCAAATTAGGGTAACCACTAAGTCAATACTAGCTCATAAAATGCTGTAACTAGAGGCCAGCCCTTGAAGTTCAAGGCCGGTGGTAGAAATAGAGCATAGTGTTACTTTGCACAGCATACTTTTTCCACTCTTCTGATAAGTACCCCCAGGATGGGAACCCTGTCTCCCACATGTGGGAACTGCTGTCTGCTTCCCCCAGTGCCCCGCCCAGAAAGCAACATAGACTGGGGACTTGTGAAACATCTGTTAAGTGAATAAGTAGAAGAATGGAGGATTTAGATAAATGCATGTGTGGTGGGTCCATGGTAAGGGAACAAGTATCGTTCTGGATGTAACCCTTATTTTTTAGTACCTGAAAAGTATACTCTTCTTTAAAAAAATCAACCAACTAACAAAAATGTAACAACTGACATCAGAGAAAGAGAAAACAATGAGTTAGGTTGCTTTGGTGGGAGCCAATGCCTCAGTCAGGATGGGCTCGATTATGTCCGCCAACTACCCAAATCTCAATCACTTAGACCCACAGAGATAGGGATCTTCCACGTGTCGTTTGCCATCTACCCTTTGGCCTTGGCTCTGCTCCTTACCGTTGAACAGCCAGCCTGAGCCAAGACACTGCCTGACCCATGGGAGAAGGAAAAGTGAAGCGTGAGACGTGTGATGGGGAGGCACAGGGGAACCCAGAGAATATTCTGGAAAATAATTTGGTCTCATCACACAAAAAGATAATTCTGATTTCTAGCTTGCTAATGACAAACATGCTTTCCACATGTCTATAATCATAGTTGCTCTTCTGATTGGTTTTATAGAATTGCTTAAAGGAAGAAACACTTTTGATATTTGGGGACCAAACTAGAAGATGGCAAATCAGAACAATTTCTTAAGTCATTGACTATTTGTGGGAAGGAGCATGAACACAAAATCACACCTGCTCCATCTTCCCCTATGAGGTTTGAGAGGTAATCTTTTTCCCTTTCTTCACCATTTATGCAAAAGCTCCCACGGATAGCACAGATAGCACGTTAATTAACGATTTGTGTTAGTAACACAAAGTTCCCCTCAAATAAGAGCTAACGTATACTCAGTATGTGCCAAAACTTTTTCTAAGTGCTTTATAGGCATTAACCAGATAATTATTCACAACAATCCTATGAGGTCAACATATATGTTATATATGTCATATCTATATATCTATATATCTATATCTAATATATAAAATTGTATAAAATATAAAAATTATATATTATATATTATATATTATATATCTAATATATAAAATATATAGAAAATTGGTATTTCACAACAACCCTATGAAGGAAGTAACGGTATCATTCCCATCTTTCAGGTGATAACACCAAGTCACAGATATGTTATGTTCTTGCCCAAGGACACATAGCTAAGAAGTGGCCGAGCTGGCATTCAAACGCGGTTCATGTTCATAACCTCTACTCTAGATGGCCTTGCCCCTAAATGTAAGTGGGTAGGCGTTTGGTCTATCTTGCTCACTAAAATGGTGCCTGATACACAGAATGTTCTCAATAAAGACATAGAATGAGTGCAAAACTCAATCTCTAAGGTATGAAATGGTAGTGGTGTTTCTCCCTACCCCTACCCCTCGGGCTTCTCCTTCTAATGTCCCTTTGGGATTTTTCTGCCAAAGCCTTTCCTGGCGGGCGGAGAAAAAAAGAGAGAAATACACTCCTTCTTTTAACAATTTTGCAATTAAATATTGCAGAGATGATTATAAGAAAGTCAAAACTTTCCCCAAAGATTGTACCATTTTGTATTCTCCCAGCAAGGTACCAGTGACATTGCTCCACGTCCTCACTAACGGTTGGTATTGTCCATCTGGTTGGTGATCACCTACCCTTTAACCCAAAAATTTCACTCCTGTATATTTATCCAAGAGAAATGAAAGTAAGTTCCACAAAAACACTTACGCAAATGTATTCATAGCAGCGTTATTTATAATAACCAAAAACTGAAAATGACCTAAATACCCATCAATAGGGTGACTAAAGAGATTGTGGTATGTCCATACAGAACAATACTGCTCAGCAAATACAAGAAGAACTGACCTGCCCAACGAAAGAACCTAGACACAGAAACTACATACCGTATGATCCATTTCTATAAGGTTCTAAACAGTCAAAACTATGGTGAAGGAAAAATGAGAACAGTGGTTTCCTCTTGGTGGTGGGGCGGGGTGGCGATTTTCTAAGGAATTCTGAGAAGTGGTGGAAACATACTCTATCTTGACAGGGGTGTGGTTTACATAGGTGTAGCCATTTGTCAAAAACTGTACAGTTTCGGGGCGCCCAGCTGGCATGCAACTCTTGGTCTCGAGGTCCTGAGCTTGAGCCCCGCATTGAGTGTAGAGATTACTAAATAAATAATTAATTAATTACACTTAAAAAAAATGTTTCATAGATGACAACTTAGTTAAGTCTGCCTCTTTCCTTTATGAAATAGTTTCCCCAGCACCATGCATGACCTGTGCCAGTTGTTTGAGCAAAATAAAGCAGGAGAAAAATTCCTGAGTTCTCCATCTTTGGCAGCAAGGAAATCAGCCGTCCCAAGACAGAAGTGGGAGGGAGTCCTAGACTCAGACCCGGAGCCTGGCCCCTGACAGGCGTCCCCGGCACCCTGAGGAAAGTCAGGGGCCTGCACTAGCCCGTCCTCGGGTGTTTTGCTGTTGGAGGGTTTGCCGCCTGCCCCTGGTGGTTGGTAATTGCTGGGTTCATTGTGTGTCTTTGGTCTCTCAGGTGTATTTCCTAAACCAACATGAAAAGAAAATGGTAAGGGGCAAGGCCATGGAGGTGTTTATGTTTTCAGCTCTAGCCAATTGCTTGAGACCCAAAACAAAAGCCAGTGCAGATGGAAGGATGCAAGATTATACAATGGAAACCCCAACCTCTCCTTGCAGAACGCACTCAGCGCCCAGCTGTCGTCCACTTCCAGGCGCGCCGCTGACACCCAGCAATTAGCACGCCCGGGTTCTCCTTTGGAAAAGCAGCATGGGAGAACAATACCACCGCGAGTCCTCCTGGACTAGAAAGCAGGTGAACCCAGCTTGGAAGAAAAGCCGGGTAAGTGATCCTTTCTGCCATTGCTTCTTACTGTTGGACAAAACAACGGCACCGTGAGCCTGCTATTAAAGACTGCTCCAGGGCCTTGAAAGGACTGCAAGAAAAAGGAAGAAAAGGAAAAAAAAAAATGAAAACAAAAACAAAGAACTCCACGCCAGCCTACAGTGACCGAAGTCCGCTGTCATACCCTATTATCTTCTCCTGTACACTGAAATTTACCCCGAAGCTTCCTGCTTCTTGGGCGATATGTGCATACGCCTATCTCACATCTTGACTGTCAATGAGGACTGCCAGATAAAATCCAGGACACCCAGTTAAGTCTGAATTTCAGTTAAACAGTGAGGAATTCTTTACTGTAAGGACCCCTCATGCATTAATTGGGACATGCTGAGAACTTAATTCATTTTCTTTCTCTAAAATTCAACATTAATGGTACCTCCTTTTGGTTTCGTTTTGCTAAATCTGGCATCATCCCTACCCTCATGGCATCACAGAAGCGTATTTTTGGTAGAGATAAACTTGAACTCGACAGGAAGTGATAGACAAATTCAGGTGATGACTTGAAGTGCAGCAAAATCATCTAATTGTTCCAAATGTTTCCAATTCACCGTAAAAGAGAGAAATGAGCTGAAGCTCATTTATTCATTGGGTGAGTGATATGAATAATGATGAAAATCTTGGAGTTGAGAGATGTGCGGTTTGATTAGGTGAAGGGTTCTGAACCTAAAAGAATTCATCACCTACTTCTTACCACCTGAATAACCAGGTCCTAGGTAGTCCAGGGACAGCACTGTCCCAGAAACAGCACAGCACAGGAGACATAATTGGCAACATGGAGCCATACGCCCACCTCTTATTTTGAATTTCCATTGGCATCTCTGTAAAGGGCGACCTGGGGGGCACGCCGTCTTAAAGGGATTAAACACTTTAATCGGCATGACTCCATGGTTTCATCTGACTGACCTGAGAGCAGGAAGCCTAGAAAGTTACTGGTGAACACTTGAGTAGACCCAAGGAAAAGACAGGTATTGGATAGGATTCAACACAAATGGTAGCGTATTTCCAGTTCAGGCATCAAACAAGATGATCCCTGCATATTAAGAGGCTGCAGGAAAAGAATCAATCATTGACTTATGATGAAATCAGCCATCTCCTCTGGGTCTGCCCTTTGTGTGGTCCACTAACTACAGAAACAGGGAACACGGAAAGGTGATATGTTTGGGCTTGCTTGCACACTGGTGCCAAGTGAGGGCAGAGTGCAAAGGGAAATCAATACCCTGGGCTCAACCGTGTATGTGTGTGTGAGTCTCCGAGTGTGTGGGTCTATATAGTTTTGAAGTGAAATGTAATACAAGCCAATTTATATGTTGGAAAAAAATCTTGTTAAGTCTCATTTTGCTTAACTCATTAAGATACAACTTCAGATTTTTCTAGGACAAAAGGTATAGACTCCCACGTAAGATGTGACCAGAGTCAGGAACTTTCGGAAGACTCCATTTCCTAAGCAATCTCCTGATTGCTTCTGATTATAGAAATAGTAAAGATATAGTTAATGTCTATCAGGTAAATAAGTATATATTAACTGTATCACATACTGAAGTAAGCCTTTTTGAGTCTCAAGCCATAAGATAGACTATCCTGACCCACTTACTTAAAGGTAAGCTCCAGATCTTGCTGTATCTATTTTAAACTGGCCAACAGAGTATTGCTAAGGGGAATAAACATTAACAAATAAATAAATCTCACTCTACTCGTCCTGGAGCTGTGGAGACCAATATACAAAAGAGTCCCATCACGGATGTAATCGGGTATTTTGGTCCTAGAGAATTCATGGATCTAATTAGAGAAGTCACTTGATTTTTTTATTATAGTAAAATGTACCTATTATATTTATCATTTTAACCATTGTAAGTGTACATTTGGTGGCATTAATAATTTCATTCGTGATGCACAATCATCACCACTAGCTACCTCCAGAACTTTTTCTCCCCCAAACTGAAACTCTGTATCATTACACTGTGACTTCCCATTCCTCTCTCCCTCCAATCCCTGGGAACCTCTATTTTACCTTCTTTTCTATGAATTCACTCATTCTAGGCACCTCATGTAACTAGAATCACACAATACTCGTTCTTCTCTGTCTGGCATAATGTGTTCAAGGTTCATCTATGTTGTAATACATATCGAAACTTCATTCCTTCTTATGGCAGAAGAGTATTCCTTTGCAAAGATAGACCACATTTTGTTCATCCACTCATCCATTGATGGGTTGTTTCCATCTTTTGAAAACCTGTTTAGTATGAGTGACCCTTCCCCCATCCCTCACTTAGAGAAGAAAAATTATATTCACTCTGTATCATAAACACCGTCTCAGATAATCTAAATTGCCAACTCTTTGGATGCCCGTTACCGCAGTCGGAGACTATTGGGCTGCCTACCTGGGTGGGTTCGTGGGGCTCCTTTCTGACTACAGTACTTCTCCACCCACGCCAAGTCCTTGCTAACTTGGCCTGCACACTGCTATTCTGGAGAGGATGAAGGGAGACCGTGGGAGGGATTAGGAGAGCCTCACTTGTCAGCCATTGTTTAAAGTGGCCTGGCTCTCTCTGGCCTCATGGATGTTTAACATGTATTGTTTCTCTCCTGTGCGTTCTCATGGGCTTTCTTACCTGGCTCCTTCTGATGCAACTCCCCACTCTGGGCAGGGCCTTTTTCTGCAACCTCAGCCCCCCGATCCCTTCTCAACTCCTGCTTCTAATGGTCTACACCACAAGCTCTTCAGGCTGAGATCTCCATGCTTGGGGAATCCATCCTTATGGGCAGAATCCTTCGTAAAACAGTGCCAAGCCAACATCTTACTTGGGGATTCCATAGTTGAGGCACCTTGGAGGGGGATGCTGGAGATTCCTAATGCAAACCCTATCCCACCTTACAAAAGGCCACTCACTGTCACATGGGGTAAGTCAGACCCCAGACTGAGTGATATATGCCTCTGTCCCTCTCTCCAGATTTGACACAAGTGGCAGACTCACCCCTACACCTTGGCCCCTTGGGAAGGGAAGAGGAACAGAAAAGCCACACTTCAGACACTGTCCTATGACCCTCCTCTTGACCCTTCATGTCCTGACTGCGAATCGGTTGCCCAAGTGGCTCTTGAACACCTCTTTGGAAGTTTCCCCGTGGTCCTGTCTCACCTCTCACTCTGATATGGAATATCCATTATATATTGGTAGCACAGGTGGCCACTTGGCAACTCACCAAGTCTCAACACCTTTCGCTGCTCTGGAGGGTGGCCATTCCTCTCTTTGAAGGTCACTTCCTTTTGCCCCACGTCAGCCCATCCCAAACATACCCCCAGGACTCAGCTGTTTTGTGGAATGTAATAACAAAGAATACTCACATCTTTCTTTTGGGGGTGTGACTTCTCTCCATTCTATCATAGTAGATGTTCTATTAATGTTTTTTTGAATTGAATTGAGATAGAAAAACTCCCATAACCACCTTAGATACATCCGGACAAAAAGGATACATGTGATCATTACTTTCATATCAAGCTCCTTTTCAAGCGAAGGAGGAGCTGCCTGTCTGTGTACCAGCTCGATTGGAGTCACTCTTCTGTTTAGTCTGAGGAGGCGTCATGAGGAAGAGATCTCAAGTGGCTCTTTCTTGTCAAATCCTTTGACCTTCCCAGAGTCTTTGTTTTTCTCATCTCTATTTTCAGCATCCAACTCGGTTTGTCTCTCATCCCTTGAAATGTCTTCCCTTGGTTTGTACCACGCTCACTTTTTCTTTGTCTTCTTCCCCTTGTCCCGCTCCCCCTGGCTCCTGTCTCCTCCCGCCCCCTTATAGGTATTCTCATCTTGAGCTTCCAACTTTTTTTCACTTGGAAAATACCTGATTCTGCCTCACTGCCTCAGCTTGCAGCCCAGTGCTGGTGCTTTCTGCATCTTTACGTCTTCCTCAACAAAAACTATCGCCATGGTAACGTGATGCCACGAACTACCACCAAACGCTATAGCGTAAAACAACCACCATTTATTACTGTCCACACCTCATAGGAAGGCCGAGCACTTCTGCTGGTCGTGGCTGGGTTTGGCTGGTCGGCTCTTCTGGGTTGGGCTGGAGCTCACCTAAGTGTCTGATGCTCAGCTGGCTACTGGCTGATCTAGGATGGCCTCGACTGGGACGACTTCCTGCCTTCCAGCACGCCAGCCCAGGCGCATTCCACTGAGCAAGCACCTTTCCAGGCCTCTGCTTCCAGCAAGTTCACAACTGCCCCCTTGGTCAAAGCAAGTCCCAAGGCCGAGCCCAGGGGCAGAGGGGCAGAGACCACAGTTACAGGGTAAAGGCTATGACTGCAGGAGGATTAAGATGCTGAGACTGTGAATGTTGTCAGTCCATCGCCGTCCCATTGCCCTCCATTCCCATTGCCCATATCCTTGTCAGGATGCTTGTTACCTCATGGCTGAAGTATGGCAGCCACACTGGACTCCTCATGGCACCCAAGTGCACAGAGCTTATTTCTGATCTGCCCTTTGCCTCAGAGCTCTGCCCATCTTCACTGCTTCCCCTGTCCTTTTCTTCCACCAAAAATGTACACGCCTACCACCAACAAAACAAAACGTGCGTATCTGCAAACGCCCGGCTCAAGACTCCACTATTCCAGGTACTACAGGATTTCCAGCCACTGCTTTCTTCCTGACTCGGACACCACCCTCTGCCCAGCCCATGGTCTCTGTTCAGTTTTGTGAGCCATACGCAGGGTCAGGAGCCGGTTGAGGTAAGTAAGGCACATAGGGTACAAAATTTAAGAAAGCACTCACTCACTCTCAGGGTTGCCCAAGTTCAAGGTTGACACTGATGGTCCATGGTTCCCTAAATTGTGTATTCTGGGAGTCTCGCTCCCCTCTCCCCAGTCCCAATCCTGGCCATACCAGTCATTTCGATATCAACTTTTCATTTTTTAGTGAATGGTTCATAAGATTGTGAACCTTCTTTTGAGTAGGACCCGGTCTGCCTAGCCTGAGATTAGAAAATAAATACTCAGGGGCACCTGGGTGGCGCAGTCGTTAAGCGTCTGCCTTCGGCTCAGGGCATGATCCCAGCGTTCTGGGATTGAGCCCCACGTCAGGTTCCTCTGCTAGGAGCCTGCTTCTTCCTCTCCCACTCCCCCTGCTTGTGTTCCCTCTCTCGCTGGCTGTCTCTCTGTCAAATAAATAAATAAAATCTTTAAAAATAAATAAATAAATAAATAAATAAATACTCAGTGAGATAAGTAGGTGCAGAGAAAATGAGGTATTCCTGATATTTAGTAAAGCTTAGGGGGAAAATGTTGGAAGAGACAAGAAATGTAGGGATAAAGGAGGGATTGACTAATTCTGCCAAAGACTAAGACACGTGAATTCATGTCATGATAACAGGAAAATTCAAGGAAAGCAAAATCGCTGTGACGTAGCGTGTCCTTGAGAGGTAGAATGTCCTTGAGAGGCATTGCACACCGGGTATAGAGAAAATCCATGACCCCTCCAGGGAGTAGTAGAAACCCAGATGTGGATTCATGTAGCTGGGGGGGATGGAAAAAGAGGGCTCTTAGGCCTGAGTTTTGGAGTGAAGTTAAAGCTAAATGCATTCATACATGCGTAAATGGCTCTGACCATCACCAAGGAAAGGAAGGGTAGAGAAAAGAGGCCCCGATCATGGAACTGCTGTGATTTTGAAAGGAGGAGGAATTGGCAAGTGACACCAGTCAAAAGGGAAATGATGGATTGCTGTTTAAAGACAAGGGCACGAAAAGAAGAAGGTGAAGGTCACCTATCAGATTTGGTGAAGTTTATGTTTCCTGAACATCTTTTCACTGCCTAAGATACCTATGGAGACCTAAGAGACAGTTTCAGGCTTGTCAACATTCACGAGGTTGATTTTCGGAAACTCCCTAATATCTGTTGAACAACCACTCTGAATTTGAGGAAATTCCCGAATCCCAGTTCATACCATGTGGCCCACGTGGGCAGAAATTCATGTCCTTGAGCCTCCATTTTCCATATAAATCTAAGAATTGTCGATGGGTGATGGTAAAATTTTAAAAAGCACAGAGAAACAAACTAATATGAATACTTCCATAATAACCAAAGGCCACCAAATCTCATCTGTCCTGCAAGCCAAGACCACTGTCCTGTGATGACAGAAACCTGAATGAACTCTCCCCCATCTTACCCCCACGGGAGTCCTCTAGTTCCACTGAAGCTTGCCATTCCTCCAAATTTTCTTATCCTGGAAGGACTATCGTCTCAGATGTAAGTCCTGTGTGGGAAACAGTATCGTCAATTAAATGTATGTGTATTTATATCACCAATATATTCCGAGTCCCAGTAAGAAGGTACGTGACTGGCCCCAGAGGCTGAGGGACTCTGCTCTGGTAGCTAAAGTGTGGTTTCAGTGGTGTGGTCCATGGTAATAGTTCTGTTTCTTCTCTCTGCTTTGAATACACTGAAAACTTAAGAAGTAGATGAAATCAGAACCAGGACGTGGGCAAGATCTTCCCTCCTGCTCTCCACCCAGAAATCCAGCCAGGTGCTGAAATGGCAAAGGAGGGGAAAGGAATTTAAAGCAGAGGAAATTAAAATACACACCCACAGTTTTAAGTGCAATATTTTGTTTTCTCAGGACAGTTGATGTTTTCTTTTAATTTTGACATTTTGAGGTTCTGTAAGAATCCGCAGCTTGCGTCGGTAGGGCTAAATAATATTCTTCCAAAAGAACATTTAATTCAAAAATTAAGTGATGAACACTAAAGATTTCTCCAGCATCGACTGCATAGGCCGTCTCCAACTTGTTCTTACCCAGACCTCTCACGTAGGGTCCTGGTGTCATGTGTTTGTGATATCCGGCAAGTCTGAGTGTTAAAATTCACCTATAGCTCGTTTCCATATTGCAGCATCAACCACGGGTCTCTTTTCAATTCCATTCAAAACCATTTTGCGTAGTCCAAAAATTACTGATCCTCACAGCACCCGGTGAAAAAGGTAGTATTATGCTTCAGTTGGTAAGGAGTCACGTGGAAGCTCGTTAATTTGCCTACTACCAGGAAAATGAGCAGCCATTGCAAGAAAAGTCCAAAGTCCCCGAAGCCAGGTACTTCGCTCCCACTGGGGACGCTCGTTATTTGCCACCTAAACTGAATTATTGAGTCTTACACTATCTAATCAATGTAAATTCTGGCTTCTCCAACTCAGAGTAATTTTAGTTGCTTCATTTCCTTTAGCTTTCCCTGCCTGGATCTCAGGCTAAAATTAGCCTCAAGGTTGGAGAAACGGGCTGGAAAGTTCAGTACCAACCCAGAATGTTTTCCATCGTTTGACCAAACCTCGAATGCTGAACATTTCTAACATTCAAAGAGGGTTTGTTTAAGTTTTCCAGTTTTACCCTCTTGGTTTCAAATGGCATCAGAAGCTGAAGAGCCAAAATTCTGTAAGGAGAAACTATTCCAAACAAGATTCCTGGCCCAGGGCAGACGTGAAAGGATCCAGATGCATTTGAAAGAGGTAGCCAAACTCCTGGACGCCCGTGTAAGTGGGTCCTCTGGGCTCTGGGTTGGCCGATCCAAGTGGGGACAATGTAAGGCTGGGTCCATCCTTTGGGAACAAAGCGCAGGATATGACATCTGCAAGGGCGATGGCTGGAGAGCAGAGGCAGGTATCCCTCAGGGAGGATAGCCCACGGGGGCTAACGGAGGCCACCGGCAACGCTGTCCCTGGGAACACATGGTGTGCGTCTGGAAGAACTCCCAGGATGGATGTGTTTCCAAAATGCAAACTAGGTGCAAACTCAGCATTTGACGCCCCTGGGGGGAGAAAAAAAGCCTTCTGTTTATATCTGTGTGGCCACCAGCTTGGTAAACGGAGCACACGGGAGCCTCCCTAAGTTGTGTGACAAACCTCAAACTGTAAACTTGACCCAAACCCAGCACTTGAGATGAGAGCTCTGAGTGACAGTCCAAGAAGGCTCCATCTTGGAGGACATGAGCCGCTCCTCTTGTGGGTTTCTGCTGTCTAGAAACATCCAGGGCTTGCAAAATTGTGCCAGGGCAATGAGATAGAAACGTTAGACTTTTCAGAAAGCTCTAAGGAAAACAGAGATCTCAAAGACTGTAGAAAATTGTCATCGCATATTCTTTACCGAATCCCTACCTGTGCAGGGCTTCCTCAGAGCCGCGCCTCTCCAGCTCCGATGTGTGCAGGAACCGCTTGGGGAGCTGGTAAAACTGCAGACCAGCTCAGTAGGCCTGGGACAGAGCCCAAGATTCTGAGCCTCACAAGTTCCCCGGGGGATGTCAACACCGCTTACCCACAGGCCACCCTTCGAGTCATGAAGCAGTTTATGCCCTTATATTGGAAACAATGGCCATTAAACAGCTTTTCATGTCATTAGACAGCTTTGAGTAGAAGGGTTGATGGGTTTCATTGATGGGTTTCAATGCCTGCCTTTTTTTTTTTAAGTCCTATTTCTCCACAGAGCAATACATCTTCATCCAGAGAAAGTTAAGAAATAAACCGTGAAACTCCTGTCTAGCCATACAATAAAGTCTTATGGGGACTTAAATTAAAATTCTACTTTTACCAGGCAGAGTGAGAGACTTGTGCATAAGAGAGCCATGCCCCGCTACGGACGCCATCTTGAGGGGCCAGGAAAGATCTGTAACAGCTGGGCCTGCAGAGCCCTCCAGTTATTTCAACCTGCTGGGTTTGTCAAGAGCGGGTTGTATTCATTACGTGAAGTTCTGACATCCATGTCTCAGTTTCAAATGCATCATCAAGGTGACTGTCCACATGGCACGGAAGTTTCTGGACAGCACCTCTCTTGGAAGACAAAGATTGAGAAAAGAATGAAAATGTGTTCCACAGAGAGATAAGTTAGCCGCCTTGTCTTCTTGGAAGTTTAGACTACCTCATTTTTTGAGGTCCTTCTTTGCCTCTCTTTTCTGGTCCGAGAATCTGCTTTACCATGAGCACGCTTAGAGGCAGCGTGCAGTATGATGCAATGCAAAGGCCTGAAAGAGGATGCTTTAACTGGGTTGGGCTGCACAGAGAAGTTTATACATTAATTACAGCGTTATGCAACAGTGCATCTTTCCATCTTCAGTGGTATTTTTATAGAACCATTGAAACTGACACCTGAGCATATTTCCCCCCCAATAGTGCCACGCAGAAGAGATAGCCGATTTGAGTGAGGTTGAAAACTGCCATCCAATGACTTGGCAAAGCCACAGTCGGTTGTAGCCGCTTGGGTACAACTCCCAAGCCAGGAGCCCAGGGTCTGAGTCATTCGCAGGAAGTAGGTCACAGGGTGTGGGTCAATGCACAAACTTAGAGAATCCTCAACAGTTCTAGCTAAGATAGGATTGAGTATTCCTCTAGGCAGCTCGTTGACGACATATGTGTCTTTTCATCTTGGGCTCCTAGGAAGTGGTAAGGCCAAGTGCACCAGCGGCCTGCTGAGGCTTTGCTTATGGTCATGACTTGGAGGATGCCCAGAAAAGCTCCGACTGTTGCCTCACCAAGCTGTAAGGTTCAGCTGTGCTGTTACGGCAGATAACCCGGAGGAATGCTGAGCAGCCCAGCGCCCAGTGCGCAGGTCTTCCACTCTGCCCCCTGCTGCCCTGTCGGAACGCCGGCCCTGATGATTACAAATGATCATGGTGTAAGGTGAGGCTTTAGCAAACCCCAGCCTTACAGTCATCTTTGAACTTGACCTGTCCCACGAAGACTCTGCTGGGAAAGACACACATTCCACGCTCGCGAGGCCCGCAGAGAGAAGCCAAGAATGCGGGCAGTTCGCTGACACATCCAGAGCCTCCTTGCAAGCATCTGGACACCTAAGGCTGAAAGCATCTGGGGAGTTTCTAAAATGAAATATCAGAATTTATCTGTGTCGCCACTTGAATTGCTAAGTCATTAATAAGTCTGAGCCAGGTCCGAAGTGGCAGCTGCTTGTGACGGCATTCGGCTCCTAAGACCCTTCTGGGGAACATTACATACAGAAGAGAGAAAAGACCCTGACCTGGGGTCGAGCCCAGGCTTGAGTTCATCAGGGAGCACAGGGGCATAGGCTTCATTTCTTCACAAGGGATTTGCACTCAGAAGCAACAGGAAACATGCATCGTGTTTGGATATTAATAAATATCAGACAAGAAATACATACATTATTCTTCTTCTAAATATTAATAAGGTGTCAACACTTGGTAAGCTAACCTTGCACCAGTCTGGGAGAAAGCAGTCTCTTGAGTTTCAATTCCTGCCTTAGTCAAAACAGGAGTAAGTAAAAATCATGTCTTTTCCTTTTAAAAGACGGAGCCATTTGCCCTTGAGCTCGTTGTCACTGTGGGTCTGGGCGAAACCGAGTGGATGAGGGGAAAACCGAGGGCGTATTGTGGTAGTACAGACTCTCTAAGGTGTCTCTGCTGGGGCTGCCCATGCAGTTTGGAATCCGGGGTTGGCCCTGTAGACCCCTCGCCTCCCTTGCTCTTGACCATGTGCATTGAAAGGCAGTGTGTACGCGGTGCCACGGAGGATGTATGTGGAGGACAGCAAAGTTAATAAAGAAATGGGGCAAGGAGAGTCTTTCTTTGTCTTGGAACTGCACAAAACACAATATTTTATTTGTTGGCATTTAAAAGCAACGATCAGGAAAGAGAAATAAGTATGTGTGCTCACATGCAAAATCACCCTGTTTTTAGCACCTCCAAACGGGCTCGTCTCCTAACTAAGGTAGAGGACGAGCTGTAGGATATTCTTTGGTCGGTCGCACGAGAAGGGGTCTCCTCCGCAGAAGCATCCCCTCTCGTTCCTCTAGCTGCTGTGAAGCCTTCTTAACGCACTCAGAGTGGAGTTATGGTGGAGCTCGACTGAGCTTTACCTACAGGTCTGAATTAGCTTGTCGATGCCTATTGAAGTGGAGAAAGGCAAGGCGCTGAACTGCACAGGTGAAAACAACCAATTAAGAGTCACGGCTTAGCCACTGCTTCGGCTCAAAATACAGGATCTCTCTTTTCTTCGTCTTCCTTTAGGCTCCTAATTTCAGTGTGTGCATAAGAGAGAACTCTGATTTCATCTCTCTACTGAAAAGATGTTCATTTAGGAGGAATAAAACCACATAATTTTGCTTTTATTACAGCCATCTTTCCATCACAAAATTAAAATGCTTCCCCTTTTGCTCGGCTTTACAGTATCAGCAAGTTGCTAGACCCTTTTAGGGGTCAGACGCTCCGCAAAACATTTCCTTTTATTTTGTTTTTCCTTTTATAGTTTCACTTAGCCTGTTACAGTCTTTACCAAAGGGGCTGGATTCTCCTGAGCGGATGCCCAGCGTCTTAAGTGATGGGATCCACATCCTGTCTGAGCAGCAGCCTGATGCCAGGGTTGAATTACTATTGAATAAGCAGCAGTGAAATTGTTATCAAAATAATCAGGAGTTCCAAAAACCACAAATAACAACAACAGGACCCAAGTTGTCCTAAATCAGCAAAGACCATCGATATAATAAGAGACTGAGTCACTTTTCTCTACGATCCCTCTCTTGCAAACTCTCCTCGGCTATTTTCTTGCACAGCCTGGGGGAGGGCAGGTGGGGGGAAGGAAGGGCCTTGCTCAGAAAGTAAAAAAAAAAAAAAAATTGACATCACTGAAGTCACATGATTGGCAAGAACCAATTAAGATGGGCTGTGGAAAGGGGAACAGTTAAATTTGTAATTTGGGTTGTGTGAAAACTTCTTTGGGCCTCATAAACAACCACAGAACCACAAGTTGGGGAGGCTGGCAGTGTCAGAAGACTGCGCCCGGCATAGTGGTCAGCAAGCAGGACGAATCACACTGCCTGCAAACCACAGGGTTTCGTAGAGTGGTAAGCATCACCAACCCACAGCCAAGACGCCGCTTTTTTTTTTTTTTAAATCTTGAACAATTTGAATATTTGTTTTCGCAAAGGTACATTTTTTCAGAGGGCTCAGGGAGCCCCAGAGGTATGGGGTGGGGGGGAATGAGACGCAGGGAGCCATGGTGGAGCGTGAGGTGACAACAGTGACCTTTCTTGGTTTTCACTCCCAAGGTGAAAGAAATCATTGAATCCCCCGCCTTCAGAAAAGGGTGCATTTTCAGGAGGAAGCGATGGCTTCAGACAGCATATTTGAGTCATTTCCTTCGTACCCACAGTGCTTCATGAGAGGTGAGTACGTTCTGGTCTTTTGATACCTACTTGGGCTCAGCGTGGCAGAGAACGCGATGGTGGCCCGGGGCACGCAGCTCGGGCCGAGGCCCCGTCTGCTTGGTGGAAGGAATTCAAACTCGGGCGTATGATTACAAGGCTATTGGATTACTTATTCATCAGATGGCAGATCTTCAGCAATGTTTTAATAAATACTTAGCTAAGCTGTTGACGTGTTCGGTGGCTGTGTGAGAACTTTGTCAAGTGCAAGTAAGTTGGGCTCCTCCTGAGTCAAGTCGGAGAAGTTAGAAAGCTTGCGAGAGGCTCCCCGGCTGTTCTTTCTGCCCCCTTGCCTGCAAGGACTGGGGGGAGGGGACCGCGTGTCCTGAGCTCAGCACGCCACGGGGCCCACGCTGCAGCCGGCCCCCGGGGTTCATGCCCAGCCGGCCGGGACGGCGGGTGCCAGCGCGGGGCGGAGGAGGAGGCAGGGCTCCCAGACACACATGTTAGACCAGCCTGGGGACTTCAGGGGCAAAGTGGCAGCTCGGTTGTCCCCTGAAGGCAGAGAGTCCAGGAGACGGGCGGATTTGTCTGGGTGAAAAACCACCAGGATGGGGCCGTGCTGTGCACAGAGGGAGCCAGTGTCTTTCAAGGGAGAAAAAAAAAATGCCAAGTTGTCGTGTACAGAGGTCTCTCTCGCAAAGAGCAATGAAGAAATTTCCTAAGCTAAGCGTTGTCGAGGCTCTGGGTCATTAGATGGTGCGCTTCCATTTAATAGGAAGAGCCAGTGTGGAAAACCTGTCTGCAGTTTTGCAACGGGCCTCTTGAAATGTGCAAAGCTGTAGTCGGAGTTCCGGCTCGGAGGGTGTGAGTACTTGTGTGCATGTGCCTTTTGTGTATCTCTGGTGGGAAAAGAGGGCCGTGCTTAAACAAACAAAAATAATAACGTAAAAATGTCATGAAGGCACGGCCGTGTGTCAGGGCACGCACTCTGACCAACGCCTGCGAAATGCGGCTTGCTGGTTTGGCAGAGCCGGCGTGGAGTGGGACGGGACGGGGGTGGGGGGGGTAATTAATTTTCTGGCTACACACTCTCGCGCGCACCCAAATAGCATCTGTGACTCATTATTTATTCATACAGCCAAATGAGCAGGGGAATGCACAAGGCTGCCAGCCACTTTGTCACAACAAACGTTGTGAATGCCGCAGAGCCTCTATGTTTCCGGGTCCCTGAAATTTAAAAACTTGACAAAGCGTGTGTGTGCGTGCGTGTGCGTGTGTGTGTGTGTGTGTGTGTGTGTGCGCTTGTGCGTGTGCGTGTTGACGGTGGTGGGGGAGGATTTCAGGAGAAGGGGAAGAAAGCAAGTCATTAACCAATTCAAAGCTTCAAATTAGAGGGTTTGCAAGTGCTTCTTTCCTGGCAGCTGAGGACATTTTAGTGAAGTTGAATCATGCGATGTGCGTGAGTCACCGTCCTCGCAGCAGCGCCGGGCTCCCCAGGCAGAGAGGCTGGCCGCTGGTGAGAAGCTGTGAACCGCTCCCGGCTGCATTTCCTCCGGGCCACTAGCAAGCAAAGGAAGCAATATTTGCAGAATAACAGACAGAAACATCTTCCTGCCTTTGCTCTGCTTTCAATACCCTCCAAGCCATTATTGTTTCCTAGTTTATCAACTCAGGAAGGCAGGTTCAGGAAATCGGAAAACAGTCCACTGGGCAATAGACTGGATTTTGTGCGTTGTGCCGGGCTGCCTTCGAAGCGGTCTTTACCGGCCAGACAGCAGGGACGGTGGAGGGACACGGGGACCTGCTTAAATGCCAGGAAACAGACCGGGGCCAGGACCTGACACAGAGCCGAAGCGCTCGTGCTCACGGAGGTCACCGGGCGGTCCCAGGTTAGGGACGAGGGGCAGGTGGCCTTCAAGGGAGAGGTGTGGAGACAGCCCTGACACCCGAGTCAAGTCTCAGAAGGCCTAATGAAAGCAGGCCTTGCTTACGCCTTAGTCTCAGGAAAAGGAACTCGGAGGATTTATAATCTCTAATTTAATAATATCATATGGAGATTCAATTTCAAGTGAAATCTTGACAATTTCCCAGTTAATTTTATCAAGGTGACCCACAAGGTGAGGGTTGACACGTTCCAGATCAGCCAATCACACGCCCTGGCACTGGAGGGGTGGCAAAATATCTTTGCTTATGGTGCCGTCTGGGCGCTGCCTGAGAGCCTGCTGCAGGAGAGTCGCGTCTAGACGGTCACCTCCAACAGATGGTTCTCTCTCAGAGTTTTGACCCCATTCCCATAGACCGGCCACGAGCGGTGCTCAGCCCCATGGTCACTTCTTGCTTTGTATAATTTATGGCGAGTGTTGCCTCCCCAGCTGCAGCTAGGACCTAGAGGGGGAAACGGCATCTTGTTTTCTTCCTGGGATGGTACTTTATCAGTCCGTGCAATCCTCCCAGAAGGAAACCCATAACTCATTTTGGGCGAGGTACCCATGTGAAACGCAGCAGGGAGAGAGAGCTGTGGGGCCAAGTGCGGCCTGGTTCCCTTGTCGCTGAGAGGCAGGCCAGGGTCTGAAGGAGGGCATGCAAAGTGACTGTGGTCTACCGCAGAGAGCACCGCGCTCTTCCCACCACACCGCGCCACGCTCTCGCTTCATTTGCCTCGGGGACGAGGTAAGACGTGATTGAACATTGCCTGGCGTGAACACGCATGGTTGGCGACGCAACATTCTTGCAGAACGCACACGCGCGTCCTCACACGATGTGCAAGGTGCCAGCCCGAGGCACAGCGGTAGGTGCGGAAAGGAAAAGCGGTGGCACAGACGCACTTTTGCAAAATCCCTCAGGTAGCCTTGTTCTTAGAAGTGGCTTAGTGGTCTATGCAAAGCCTGAATGCTAATATGCCTCTGAGTTCCTAGAACCACAGGTAGAAATCTCAGCGAGGCTGACTCACGACCGGCTTCTGGGAGGTGGCCTTCAAACGGAATGGCAGAATACAAGCCAGAACGCACAGTATCACTCTGGCTCCATGGAAGAGTCCAGATCACAGAGAGCCATAGATTAAACTAGGCATCCGTAGCTTGCAACGGGTGAAATCGGTCTGGTTTTTCTAGGGCTGCTGTAACACAGTACCCCAGACGTGGGGGGGGTAGGGCTTAAATATCAGAAATGCCTTGTCTCCTGATGCTGGAGGCCGGAAGCCTCCTGGAGAATCCTCGTGTAGCTTTATTTGTTGAAGGCTTCAAGGTGTGGAGAGGATCGGTTTCTTCTGAGCCTCTCTCCTTGGCTTGTGGGTGGTGGGCTTTCCCCCTGTGTCCTCCCGTGGTCTTCCTCCCCGCGTGTCTGTGTCCCAGTGTCCCCTTCTTATAAGGACACCGGACGACGCATGGCATGAGGACCCACCCCAATGATCTCATTTAGCCACCACCTTTGTAAAACACCCATCTCCAAATACAGTCATAGTCTGAGTGCTAGGAGTTAGGACTTCAACGTATGAATTTTGGAGGGGACTCGGGTCAGCCCACGACATGCGTCATAGCAGATCTGACTCCCTCTGGAAACTGTGCCCTTCCCCGCTGCACTCCCGGACGCTGAAGAATCAGACCCCAGCCTCCTCTGTACAAAATGGAGCCTCGCCTCTTGAAACTGCCCACACATTCTGAAACTGAGAAAAAAAAAAGGTGCTAAAAATCCATCTAAACTCATACCCTTCGCCATGTCGTTGCTTTGCACGCTAACAAACCTTTGAAAATGACAAAGCAATTCTGAAATGTTTAAGCTTTAAAAGAGCAGAGAGCCGTCCCCAAAAGGAGCCATGCCTTGGTTCTGCTCCCTCCCGCGGGACTGTCCCTGCATTTCAGAATGCTTCCAAGACACACACCACCAGGGCGGGTGGGCGGAGGGATGGGGAGTGGCGGGCTGCGGGAGGGCCCACACCTGCTCACACACAAGTGCAGCCCCAGCGAGCAGCCAGTAGCAGAAGCATCTGCAGAAACGCTGCTGATCTGGGAGCTGAGCAGCAAGAAGCCTTTGAGCTTTGGAAAGAAATTAGTAGCCGGGAGATTCCTTTGTTCCCTTGAAATAGACCTGAAATGTATGCTCAGAAAAGGCTTGCCCCATTACTGAGAAGGCAAGTTTGTATCTGATGTGAGGGCAGAGGAAGGTTCCAAGGCCTCCACGCACAGAGACTTCATTAGAGCAACCAAGGCTTGGCTGGGCGCTGGTGTGGAGGAGAGAGCCCCGGGGGTCATGGGAGCAAGGAGCACTAGAAGAAGTGGGGGAGGCAAGGGGTGATCGTGGAGCCCCCACGGACAGCCCAGTGATGATGGACTTCTCTTTTCCAGTTTTCTGACTTCAGCCAAGCAGCTTCTCTAGTGAGCCTAGGTTTCCTAGTCTATAAAACGTGGATGGTGGTACCTCTTGTGACAGTGTGTGGCCTGAATTAAGGAACCTGTGTCAAGTGCTTAGCACAACCACAGAAACGGGCCGGAAATACTAGCCTTGGCTCTCCACGTTCGGTTATCTCAGATGACGCTCTGGGAAAGGAGAGGTCCCAGCATCCTGGAGGACGCTGGGGGAGGCTCCCTGGAGAAAGTGACACGGGAGCTGGGGAAGGGACGGAGGGCGGGAACCCAGAGCTAAGGGAAGGGTGGTCTAGGTGGGGGAGGTACAGCAGTACAGCCTGGGCAAAGGTCAAGCGGCACACCCCAGGGGGTGTGGGAGGTGTTAAGTAAGTCAGCCTGATGGCTTTCTTTTCAGCGGCACGTCGCCCTTGCTTTACTCGCAAGTACCACAAAGAGGACCGAAGAAGAACCTGGGTCCTTTACAGAATTCACCTGAACAAGTGTAGCCAATCGGCCTGTGTTGCAACATCCATCTTGTCAGATGTTTCTCCTCCTTGAGAGTCCTGGTGCCGCTTTCTTTTCCTCCAGGTCCTTCTTAGTGAAAAGGCCCTTTCGCCCTAGAACCACCCGCAAGTCCTCCGGGCCTCTGAGAGGCTGCCTGTTTCCGTGCTTCTCACGACATTTCTGGCTTTATTTTCAGGTGCGCGGGCCGCTCCTCTGTTTGGGGGAGGGGGCAGAGGCCTGCACAGGAAACTCGAGCTCATTTTCAGTTTCTCAGGTAGCTTCCTAGTGACCTAGATGAGTCATTAAATGTCTCTGTGTCTCACTCGGGTTCTACAAACGGCGCTGGTGATGTTCCAGATGGGCCTGCCTCCGAGTTACAGAGTTCCTGTTCGAAATCTTTGAACGCGTCAGAGAGCTACCGTCGAGCACAGCACACTGTTCTTAGCCTCACAACATGAAGGGACTTATTATTATTATTATTATTATTATTTTACTTCCTGATAGGACATAGTCATCCTACCATTTCACACCCGTGAAGTATTTTCTCACATTGGCTCAAAAAAAAAAAATCTTCTTTCTAATTCCCACTCTTTAGAGAATTTTCCAGAAGCTGCTCTGGCACCTGAGCAGCTATGACAATCTGCAAAACACGTTCCCTGCCATTCTGGCTCCTTCAGTTCCCCCATCCCTCCTCCTTGGTGCCACCAATCCCCGGCGTTAGCCTTTCTTGCTGAGTAAAATAAGCCTTAGGCAAGGAGTCTTTCCTGGCCTGTCCCTTCCCTGCCAAAAAAATGTCATAACTGTGATGGCCCAGAGCGGTCGAAAGGGAGCATTTCCTTTAAGAGCTTTGCAGACCCTGAACGTAATTGGGGAGTGCTTTAGGAGAATTATGGGTGGTTCCTTGTACATGAAACAGAGCTCAAAACTTCAAGTAACCTTTGGCATGCTGGGAAAGTCCACTGGTTCCTCCTCTGGATGCCCCCCCCCGCCTTCATCGGAGAGACACGCTCTCATACTCTCTTAGCTTTGCAAATCTCTCGCTCTCCCTTCTTCTTCCCCTCTAGTCTCCTGGTAACACGGAATGATGGCCCAGAAGGGAGAGAGGAGCTAAGAGAACTAACCCACGGATCCAAGATGATTGCAACGACGCATTTTACCACAGTGACATAACGTGTAAAGCTCCTGCTAGGGCTTATCAGTGCGAATTCCTTGGGCCGCCCATTTAGGAAAATCTGACTCTAGCGGCTTGGGCAGCGGGATTGGCCTGTCTCCTGCGGCAGGCAGTTCAGGAGTACGGACCCACGGCTGGTTCGGTGGGGCCTGGATGCGCCTCTATTTTGGCCTGAACCTCAGATCTGTCCGGGCAGGGAGGCGATGCGAGGCCTCAACCCCTTCTCCTTGTGAGGCTCTGTCTTTTGCTTCAGGAAAGGAAGCCTGTCTCCGCAAACTTCCCCTTATAGATCTTGCTGGCCAGACCCATGTCGCAAAGCCTCTGGCTGGAAAGTGCCTGGGACAGAGGAGTCCTCTCTGTCCTGCCCTAAGAGCAGAGAAAAGCAGAGGGGAGGTAGTGGGACCCCCATGCGGCATCCCCTATGACAGCAAAAGCAGTTCCTAGACGGGCTGCTTCCCCATGACATCCCATCCCATCTGTCCCACCACTTCTTTCCGTGTCAACAGTGCTTTGAAAATACACATGGAGAAACCCCGAATTCTTTAAGTTGTGGATGGAAGCTGAGGCTGGGGCGGGGAAATGTTGATTCTCGTTTACTGACAGCAAAAGAGGCAGGAGATGGGGTGGGGCAGGGCCAGCAGTTGGTTACAGGGAGCCAAGGGAGTCACGCCTATGTTCTTTTTGGAAGGAGAAATCACACTTGCCTCTCCTGTGAGAGAAGAAACGCAGAAAGCTTCACGTCCATGGGCGTGTTGCTTCTCCAAGGGCCACCGCACCTGGTCTTGGGGCTAATGTCCGGGTCAGTAACTGGAAATAGTTCGAGTTTTCCTAGCCCTGACTCTTCTGCATTCTCAAAACCCCACAGCCCAACCCCCCACAACTTTTTTTCTTAAGAGAATTCTTTTCTACAAAATTTCTAGAGGGGAACAATTTGTTTTTTTCTTTTTAAGTTGCCCTCCTTACCTTTACTGCAAGATATTTTTATCTTCGATGGAACTATGACAGCCAGATAATAACCCTCGATCTCGGAGGTCGAGCACTTATCCACACTGTATTTCTGTAAGTGATAGATTATGTCTGCTTTGTAAGGACGGGCCCTGTCTACTTCCTCAGTCGGGATACCAAGTTGTCTCCCTGCAAGTCAATGCCTCCTTAAGACAAAAGAAATCTTTTTTTTTTTTTTAGATTTTTTTTTTTAATTTATTTATTCGACAGTGATAGAGACAGCCAGCGAGAGAGGGAATACAAGTGGGGGAGTGGGAGAGGAAGAAGTAGGCTTCCAGCAGAGGAGCCTGATGTGGGGCTCGATCCCATAACACCGGGATCACGCCCTGAGCCGAAGGCAGACGCTTAGCCGTTGTGCCACCCGGGCGCCCCAAGACAAAAGAAATCTTTATTCAGTTTTTCCCTGAAATAAGAAATAATGTAAATCTTTCATTTTGTTGTGTTGTAAGATCCATGTGCACTTAGAGAAGGCTTGATTTGGTGTGGCCCTGTGTCCTCACAGCCCATGGTTCTTAGGTCTTTTTTCACGTGGTCTTCTTTCTAAACAGTGAGCATTTTAGGAGCCCGCATGTAAAAGGTCATCAAAAATAGAAATCTCAGTTGGCTCGTCAGGTTTGCCCCATGGCTCTGCTGATTTCAAAACGAATGCTCCTTTGGGTCCACTCACAGCTTGTGCTAAATTGATTCTGAACCAAGGACACGACTCACCAAATCTTGAGACCCGGTCCATTGAAAGCAAGGGTTATGTGGCTCTGACATTTCGCAAAGCTGCTACTTTACCTTCCTTGCTAGCTGTCCAACTTTTACTTCTCATGTTTGGGATGTCCTCCACAGAGGCTGTGACTCCGAAAAAGAACCTTCTCTGATCTCTGATGGTGAGTGAAATCTTAGATGAGGGAGAAATCCGATATAGCTTGGGAGCTCGAAAAGCAAACCTCTGTCTCTACCCCTCCTTGAGGGCTAGCTTAGTCCTGAGTAGCATTGTGGCTCTTCTGAAAACGTAAAAGATTTCAGACATTCTTTTTTCATTATTAGATCTTATAGAAATGTCTAGAAACTATTGCAGTAGTCAGTTTGCCAGGTAGGGGTGTGTTTAAAAGAGCAAACTAGTCACTTAGAATCCTGAACCTACTGCATGATACTCTGTGGTCACAGGCCACCCTGGGGCGAGCCTTGTTGGGGAGGTGAAACAGGTTGTCAGAGCTGCTCTCTCATGGCTCAAGGTAGAAGCTGTTTCCTTTTGCGATGCAAAAAAATTTAGCATGCATGTCCTTCAATGGTTATTTTCTATTTTAGCCTCAAAATGTGCGAAGGGGAATGGAGATAAACTGAAATACATTGGTTTGGGGGCCATTTTTTTCTTCCGGGAGCAGTTTTAACACCAACCGCACTTGGCTGCCCTTTATCACATAGCTTCTGCTGCACTTTGAACTCTGTGCACCGAGCCCCCCATTTCACACCATGTGCAGGCAGCGTCTGGGCAGCCCCATCCCCTTCCCGGCAGTCACAGCTGGACTTGACACTCACCCACTTTGCAAGAGCATAATTTGTAAAAATCTGAAACTGCATTTATGTATAAAACCCATCCAAGGGTCTGGAGGGCCTGGGAGGAAGGAAAAATAGCTCTATGCTTCGGGAATCCTCTCCTGTCCCAGCCCTTTATAGGCTGGTTTACATAATGTGGTGGGAACAGGGGAAAATGACATTACATAGGCCCTGGCAGGTGTGAACAGAAACTCGAGCTCCAACATCATTATTATGGAACCTACTGTTTGTTGATAAAGATCAGATTGGCTATTACTCCCAAAGTTCTAGAGCAGAGGAGCAATTATTAAACAACCTTAAACAAATATTAGGACTGTGAAGGGGGTAGGGTCATGTAAAGATGTACAAATGCCAACAATGGAAATTCTGTCCGGCTGCCAGTCATCCTGTGTCATTGCTTCATATTTTTAAGAAAAAAAGCTATGCCTCCATTACACCTCCCACTTCCACATGGGCTGTGTTCAAAACAAAGAGATCATTGAATCAGAGAGGTAGAGGAATCTGTTTAAATAACAAATGAACTCTAAGACTGGGTCCTGTATAAGGCTTTCTAGGTTATGTGTGCGTACATAGTTCTATCTAGATAGTTCTATATGGTTTCAGTTGGCATTTGAAACTGGCTAACTGTATAACTCTCTAAATACGCTGTATGTATAACATACGATACAGAGCACATAACATGTAACACATTCTACATACTGTATATTTTGGCTGGAGCGATCTTAGACATCGCTCAGCCTTAGGACCCCAGAGACATTCACTTTTCCAAGGTGTCGCAGCTGGTCAGTACCTGAGTTAGAACCAGGAGCTGGATCTGCTTGGCTCCTGTCTCTTAAGGTTTTCCAGACACTGGACGTACGTAGATGGCAGATTCCACCTGGGAGTCTCCATGATTAACAGACAGCTCTCCTAATCCTCCTTAATTACTCTTTTCATTGGTCAGACACCACAACCCTTTACAGGCTAAATCCCTTTCATTGTGGGAAAACATTAAGCAGAACAATTTAAATGGAGCAGAAGAGCGTCTTCTGCCCTGGTGTGATTTGGATGTTCTCACCCACCCTGTGGTTTGGGTGTCCTCTTTTACCCGATGAACCCAGCAGTGCCTTAGCTAAGCTACCCACCACATACCGGCCGCCCCCTTAAGCAATTTTAGGGTTAACCAGGTTGGTTTGAATGAGAGTCTCTGGTGAAATCTGTAACCAGAGGAACTGCAAATGCCCGTATTCGCACAGAGGGGTGAGATGGCTTGGGCCAAGGCTCCCAGCCCCCAGCTCTCAAAGGAACCCCTGGGAAGTGGAGAATGCTATCTTCCCATAAGACTTGAACCCCGGCTACACTCCCATCAGGGACATATGTCCTCACGGCACTCCTGATTCAAAGCACTTATACTCTCAAGCAGCCTCTCTCAAGAAAAATAAAAGCTTTTTCCTCTCTTGAGCTTTCTCTCTCTCTCGCTCTCTCTCACACACACGCACACACGCACACACGTACACACACACACGTGCACATGAACGCTCACAGAGGCTAGCATTAAAAATCCACATGCCTTAGAGAACCCACTGGGATTTCTCCCCATAATGTACATTGGACAAAGTTTTTGTAGGTGGAACAGGAACTTCTGAAAGTGGAGAGTCATTTCCAAACTCTTCTAATCATGTGACATACAAATAAAACTTAATTAGCATGCCTCAAAACCTAGGCATAGTTATTTACTTATAAATGACATGCCTGCACTGCTCTACTGATGTAATTACGGCATATGCATCATAAAACACAGCCTAAAAATAGAAATTAAAATAAGAGAAACCTAAAAGTGCAAGTTGTGATGCTTTTTCCTCCCCTCCCCTCCCCTCTCCGCAACAATACTTCAATCTGACACAGAAAGTTTCCAGATACCTGCAAACTTCTTATCTTGCTAACTGGGACTCAGCCCCTACAAGCGACCTTTATTCCTTCACTTGGAAGCGTCAGCTGATGTTTCAGCATCAACCTCACTCCAGAAGGAATCCTGTGTGCTTGACCATCAGGTCCTTTTCTATGAGCTGTCTTTGATAGGGACACCAGAAAGACAGGCCTGAGCAGAGGGTGTGGGTCATGGGTGGGTGCGTGGGGAGGGCAGGGAGCCCAGGGGGTTGGGATCAGGGTGTTGGTTTCTACCCTGTCACCAGCACTTACCACCTGTGTGAATTGAAGCCTTTTACTGAAACTTGCAAAGCCCAGGTTTCTCATCTGTGAAGTGGGTACAATGATCCCTCCTTTGCATGGCTGGCAAGAGGACTTGAGATAAAATGTATGAGGCAATGAGCACGTAGAAGTCAGTAAGTAAAAAGTAACTCTGAGAAATGCCATGGAAGGTGTGCAGAACAGAGGCTAGGGCAGGAAAGTAACCTCCGCTAAGCCCAGAACACAGCTCTGCCCCTGTGCCAAGAGCCAGGCACGTGCTGGGATGAACAGTGGGGTCTACTTCTCTCCCCACAGATCAGCACAGAAATGATCACAGTGCTTCTTGGCAGAGGGCTGAGCTTACCAGGGTTAAACTGATCGGAGTAAGGCTGGTATTTATTGAGCATAAGCTACATACCAGCATGGCGTGGTGCCAAGCATTTTCTTGTGTTACCTCATTAAATCCTTTGCACAAACCTAGGAGTAGGAATTCTCGTTACTAATCCGGTTTTATTGAGGGAAGTGTGGCATGCAGAAGTTAGGTAACCTGCTTGAGGCGAGGCTGCTGGTAAATGCAGGAGCCAGGAGTAAATGGAGGTGCCACTGCAGAGTCCACGGTCGGCCTGTGGGGAGGTCACCATGCTCTTGGTTTGACAGGTGATATGGTTAGAGACGGATCCGGGTTCCTGGACAGCGGGTGACGCTGTGTGTGTTGGGGGAGGGGGAGGTCGAACCTCAAGTGGCTTTGAGCCAGGGGGGGACACCATCCACGGTCCGGGACTGCGTACATGACACTGGACACATTCAGTGGCCGGGGGTCCCTCCCACCAGTGTCAGTGCTGCCCTCACCCACTCCTTTTATCCTCCTCCTCCTCCCCATCAGAGCCGCCCCCAAGGGAGCCGTTCATGGGGCTCCAGGGCAGTCACAAGAGATACTTCTAGAAGCCAGTGGTGCTCAAACCAGAGGGTTAGCCAGAATAACCTGTTCCCAAGACGATACGGAAGTGCTGGTTTAGGTCGGGAGAGAAGTCACCACTAAGTCTTTCTTCCCAGCCAGTTGTCTCAATCCATCAGTCTGGGAGTCCAGCAGGGGTGACTCTCTCCTGAGACAGCGAGGCACTTTCTAAAAAGTCTTAGGAGGCGCTCACTCTCGGGATCAGGGGAGGCCGGCCCTGCATGCTGGCATGACTCTGAGAGATGGGGTCGCCTTAAATTTGCATATCCAGGCACTGCTCTGGCCCCATCCTGGCCCATGTCCAGGACCCACGTACAGAAGAACCCAAAGAATGATCTGGCCGCTCATCAGGGGCCTCACCCCTGAGTTCATCCTCCAGGAAGCCCCCCGGAGCCTGCACTGCCATGACCCTGAGCCTGGCCAGGGTTTTCAGTGAAGGTCCCAGCAAACACTCCTATCCAGTTATTCCCACGGTTGAGAGAAAAATTCGACCTGGAAGCAGTTGATTCAGCTCTGACAGCAAGAAGTGGCTTCAGTCCCTCCTGTAACCAGGACCCTCAGTATCACCGGGGGCCAGTTGCAGTGCAAGGGACCCACTCCCTGGCGAGCCTCTCAGAACAGTCTCTCCGTCCTTCGGCAGAAACATTTATCAATTTCGAAGTCCTCTGACATCATTACAAACCCTGTTTTCAAGTAGGTGGGTTGGAGATTTTCTTTTTCTCTTTAACCTTATTTGTATAAAAGGCATTTCTCATCTGATTATTCTACAACCAGTACCACAGAGTCACAGAAAGTTCCTTCCCTTTCTCCTTGGGCTCCACGTGGCAAAGGCCGCAATAATTGATTGCGTTTCCCCCCAAAGCCAGCTCACAGCGGAGAGAGGGCCCTGCCCACGGAGATTGCAGGGAGCCCGCCAGGCTCTAATTGCTGCTATGCAAACATCTTAATGGGAACAAATTAAAAGGCGCTCAAGCTAATTATTCTCCACAATAAAAAAAAATAATAATAGTAAACTAATAAAGCTCCTTTGGAAAGGTGATTCTGTATTCCTGCAAACGAGCTGGCTTTCCTTACGCAGAGTGTGCAATTGACAGGGAAATAAAAATGCCACTGCGTACACTAGAGATTATATTTTGGGAATTCTTGTGACTCAGAAAACGCCCCTGCATGCTTATTTAGGGCCATCTGCACACACCTCAGGGCCCGGCCCGCCCTGGCCCCACTTCCCTTCCTCCCTCCTCCTCCGTCCTCCCTCCGTGATCTCCACTTGACCTTCAGCCAGGCTCTGGTTCTCGTTGGGGAATCCTGGCTCCCAGGTGCACCGTGGCCCCCCTCTGAGGCCCGACCTGCCCACGTAGACCAAGTCAGGTTAGGCTCGAGCACGTCATTCACACAGACACGGCTGGCATCGTTTCAAACAGCCTCATCGGTCCCTTCCACGCTTCAACGAAGGCCATGTGGCTTGAAGGAGTAGACGGCAGAGAAGGGCCCTTGGCGCCCATCGCTGCCTTAGATGAGCCTGGACAGCTCCTTCTGCAGGGTCCCTGACAGGTTCTGGACCAGGAGGATGACAGGGAGCCCCCACCACCAGGCTCCGTCAGATCCCGCGCTATTGCTGAGAAGGGTTCCGGTTTGCATGTCAGGTGACAATTAAGTTTCATTGTTGCTTATTAATGAGAAGGACAGCCAACATTAACCAGGTGCTTACAGTGCATCAGGAACTTTGCCACCGTCATCCCTTTTAATAAAAAACCTTATGAGAAAAGTACAGCTCTTAATCTCTGTATGATAATAATAAAAAAGACACATGAAGCAAAGCTGAGTTAAGAAAGCAGCCCAGGCCACAGGGCTGGCGGGAGGCAGAGCCCAGCTGGAATGTCTCTGGCTTACCCGCTCCCATCCTGTGACGCGGTGGCCGGGCTGGCATTGGACACAGCACGGAGTGTAGTAGAGAAGCCCGGGGCTGACTCGGGGTCTTGGCTCCGGGCTGTCTGCATCCTTGCACGGTGATCATCTGCTCCCCGTCCCACCTGTGTAATGAGAGGGCAAGTGCTTGAGACCCTTCGGTTCTGACGTTGTAAGGGAAAGGCATCAGGCAGGCTGAGAAGTTGCCTTCTCTTAATTCTGTGCTGAGTTGCTCAACCTCACCACCATTGACTCTGGGGATCAGGCCATTCTGTGTTAGGGAAAAGTGTCTTGTGTGTTGTAGGACATACGGCAGGATCCCCTGACCTACACCCACTCGATGCCAGTAGCCCCACCTCCCCCAGTTGTAACAACCAAAAATGTCTCCAGATACTGCCAAATGTCCTCTGAAAGATGAAATCACCCCTGTTTGAGAACCACCACTCCAGAGAAACCTTAGGAACCGATGTACTATTGTTGCTCCCCATTTACTTATGGGTCCAAGGAAATAAAAAGATGTGGTAATTCTGACCCTTTCTAACATGTTTGCATCCCCCCCACCTGGTTTGACCCCCGATCCGCCCATCTTCCAAGGCTGATTTAGGAGGTGCATAGAAACTGCCAGTCCATGGGCAGGGGCCTTGAAATTAGGGCGCTCAGCCATATTCCCCGTAATTAAGAGCAGAAAATAAGAGGTACCCACGACTCCAGCCTGCTGAAGACAAGCAAGAAAGAATTGGTAGACTGTGATTACTTTCTAGAAGAAGCCAGGTCTGTTCCCCTGACCTTCAATAGTTTTTCTAGAGCAAAGGAGAGAAAATTAGGTACTCCTGGAACAATGCTTCCAGGTTGCTGTGGTTGACATACACAATGGATGATATTCCGAAGAAGGAAGTCATCCCATAAGAAGTGACGAGAGAGCATTGTGGGAACGTCAAGTTTTATTGAGCAAGCACTAGTATGTAGCATTTTCCAAGGACCAGGCCCTGGGTTAAGTAGACCTACAAATAGGAACTCACATCAGTGTTGTCATCTATACAGTGGGGACATTAGTCTCCTTGTTTTACATAGAGGGGACTGGGGCACAGAGTGGCCACGAAACGCATCCAAGTTCACACGTCTGGGAAGTGGCATGGCCAGATCCGTGCCGTGTCTGTTTTGGGGTCCTGAGTGCTTAACACTAAGCTGAGCATACGTAAGAGATGGTCTTCCAGAAAGCATGTGACCTGGGCATTCATGTCCTTTGGAATAAATTAAAAATGAATGATCTTGTCCTTTAACTACAAACATCAAGGGAAATAGGACTGTGAATTGACGAGAAAAGAGCTCTTCACTGTTTCAAAACCATTTGAAGTACTTGGGTCGCGTTTCTGAATCCTGATTTTGAACAACTCATTTTCTTTCCTTTTTCATATTGGGTTTGTCAGCATGTCTTTGATGAGGACTCTCGATATCTAGAAGAAAGATAATCAAAAAGACGAGGTAAGGATAGCTTCAAGGGCCCAAAGCTCATTGAAGATTGAGTCAAGTTTCAGAAATGCCAAAGCATATTCAATTTCACTTTTCTACGTATAATTTCAAATCCTCTTTGGGAAAATACTTCTTCTGCACCACTGCCATTGCTCCCATAATTTCTTATAGCTGGGTTATGAAAGCCAGTCAATGGGTCTACTGCTCAGTGCGAGGAAGACATTGTGCAAGTTGTAAGTCCTGGGACATGTGTCTGTGGAGAATGCTGAAGAACAGAGAGCAAGGTGTTCCCATATCCCCATCACAGACGTAGATGGACACAGTTTATGTTTGCTTCCTGAAGCCATGGGGCTACCAGAGTGATGCAGTGATGGCCAAGACTTCTAGGGTGCCCATCATGATCTCATGCAACAGGGCGCATTCCAGTTCCAACTATTATTTATTCAATTCATATATGTAGTGCAGTACTTACCAAAATGTAATTCAAGGTTTTCTGTTTATAAATGTATACTCCCAGAGACTCTAAGCGAATTGAGAAATAATCTCGTGTCTCCTTTTCCTCTTTTCCACAGCACCTGGCAAGGTGTGGGCACTAAACAAATGTTGGATAGATGGATGGATGGATGTTTAGGTGGATAGATGTTTGGATGGATGGATGTTTGGATGGATGGGTGGATGGATGGATGGATAGATGGATGGATGCATGGATGGATGCGTGGATGTTTGAATGGATGGATGGATGCATGCATGAATGGATGCATGGATGGATGGATGTTTGGATGGATGGGTGGATGGATGGATGGATGCATGGATGCATGGATGCATGGATGTTTGAATGGATGGATGGATGCATGCATGGATGGATGCGTGGATGGATGGATATTTGGATGGATGGGTGGATGGATGGATGGATGGATGGATGGATTGGTGGATTGGTGGATGGATGGATGTTTGAATGGATGGATGGATGCATGGATATTTGGAAGGTGGATAGATGGATAAAGGGAGGGATGGATGGATGGAGGGATATGGATGGATAGATGGATGGATGGATGTTTAGATGGATGAATGTTTGGATGTTTGAATGGATGGATGGGTGCATGGGTGGATGCATGGATGTTTGGATGGTAGATGGATGGATGGATGCATGTGTGGATGAGTGGATGTTTGGATGGATGGATGGATGGATGGATGGGCAGGTAAACAGATATATGGATAAATCCATCAGCCTTGTGCTTACTGCTGAGTTGTAGAAACCCCAGTTGTATGAACAGAAGAGGCCACAGTAGTCTCTCCAGCCACACAACCACAGCAGGGAGCAAGAAATTAGGACCTCTAATCAGAGTTGGTTCCCCCCTTCACTCCTATGATTAGCTAAGGATAGGAGAGACTATGTGAGGATATTAGGGTAAACAGAAGCAGGCAGCATGGGGCTGGCTCCACCTCTGTCCAAAGGGTGTTGTTGGTGGTGGTGGGTGTCTATTGTGGGAAGCTGAGCAAGTAGGCATGGAGAAGCACATGAGAAAGTGCTTTATTTTTTGAAAGATTTATTTATTTAATTTAGAGAAAGAGAGCAGGGAGGAGGGGCAGAAGGAGAGGGAGAGAGAATTTTAAGCAGACTCTGCTGAGCATGGAGCTCATCACAGGGCTTGATCCCAAGGCCCTAAGCTCACAACCTAAGATCATGACCTGAGCTTAAACAAAGAGTCAAAAGCTTAACAGACTGTGCCACCCAGGTGCCCTGACTGGCTTGTGCTTTTAATTGAATACCTCTGTGGAGAATGAATGTCTATGACCAAGAGAATTTGTAATCACAGGACAGACAATGAGGTCCACTCCATTTCCCACTGGGTTATCTCTAAGACACCAAAGAAAAAACAACGGAAATGATGCCTTCAATTCTTCTGTTACGAACTCAAAAACACCTTTTCTATGGGAAAGCTAAACCATTTGCATCCTGTCCAAAAAAAAAGAACTAGTGGAAAACCGGAAGAGGTTTTGTACATAACGTGCAGCGGATTTGTCCTTAGGGTCTCTGTTTTGCTTTTCTCGGTAAAGTCTCAGGGAGCTGAGACGACACACAGACGGTCCCATGAATGGCTAGCCCAGGGCACTCGGCATGCTTTCTCTATACCTCTCGATTTAGGGGAAAATGTTCTTCGGTGAACTGTTGGGCAGGTGAGGTTATATACGGGTGTTCCCCGTTCCGTTCGGAGACCCTCAGCATCTGTTGGACAACTGTCGTAGCTTGCGCTCCTGACCACACTGACCATTCCCCCAAAGCCCGTCTGCACCTAAATCCCCCTCTGCCAGGCCTAGGGCCTGGTCACATGGACGCACACAGCTTTGCCCACAGACACATCTGCAGCTAGAAGGGATCCTGTCAAGGCCGGGCCTCATTTTTTGTTCCATTCGGGAACATTCCTTAGTGGATCCTTGGTCCAAATAAATGCCTTCTTATATTAGTAATTTCGTTCTTTTCCTTAAGGTTTGTTCGCCTGCTTCCTTTCCCATGGATCTGTTCGTTCAGTCCCCTTTTTAATTTGTTTAGACCACATATCGGGAACTTCTTCTCAGACTAGTCTTTTCTCCTTACTTTTCCCATTTTCTTCACCATGCATTTCACCTTCAGAGATCTTAAATCAGTGGTTCTTAACTAGAGGGTGCGTGTGAGAAGCAAGGGGTAATGTTGCCCCTGGGGCACTTTTGGCAATGTCTAGAGACATTTTCAGTCGTCACAACTGGTGGGGGGACAGGAGAAGTGCACCGGCATCTAACAGGTTGAAGCAAAAATGCTACCACACACCTTACAACGCACAGGACAGTCCTCCCCAGCTACGTAAACAGCGACGAGCTTGAGAAACCCAACCTTGTAATACCACCAGGGTTATGGTTGCAGAGATGCATTTCTACCCTTTATTCCCTCTTGGTGTTTTACTTTCTGGAAAGTGTGACCCCTCCCCCTGAAATTGGGGAGGCAGTTGAGCATGTCTTCAGAGGACAAGTACCTGTAGACAGGTGGATGGAAAACCTGCAAAGTCTCAGAAATTATGCTCACAGAGGTCATCTGGGGATCCCGAGGACTTTCACAGTCTCGTATCTCCTATAAGCACCTTGGTATTATAAAAGAGGATCCTAATCTCTTTACTCTGTGGAGGAGGAAGCTATCCCCTTCAACACATGGTCTGAAGACTAAAGTAAAGACTTTGAGTATCAGAGGAACAGGAAGAAGGCAGATAAAAGACAAGAGAACCCAGTGTAAAGAGACAAGACCAGAGAGCATTTAGAGACACCAGATCACAGGCTGGAGAGAGAAGATAAGGAGAAGGCTGGAGTCCTAGGAGCAAAGCTGGGGGACACCTCCACACCGGTCAGGACAGGGGCCAGATGGCCAACAGGGATGTGCCTAAAACGCAAGAAAGAAGGAATTCCTACTGAGACCAAAAGGTTCCTTTAAGAGAGAAGTTAAGGGTTGGAGGGCAACAGTGGGCATGTGGTTAAGATGCAGCGAACGTGCCTGAAGCAAGGAATAGCCTAGAACACCAGAAAGCATTCCTCCAGGAAGTATATACTTGACCTGCAGGGCAGGGCATTATGGGTCACTGGTACCTACTGGGTGCCAGGCTGCCAGGGGGTCTCCATACATTATCCCCCCTGCCACCCAATGCCTTCTGAGCCAGTATGAGGATGCCGAGTTTGAACGTGAAAACATGGAGGCTCAGAGAAAACAGAAATAAAAATTTAGAATTTAGCAAGGCTAGGAAAGAAAGCCAAGATTACAGGAGCAGTAATCCTAGCTATATCAGGATTATAGCTGAGGCATGTTTATTGCTTTGTACCAAATCATTAATGCGCTGCAATACTTTTATTCTGTTTAGTTATATGTAACACATGAAATCTCCTCTAACTTGAGCTTAGAGCAGGCTGTTCAGCTGACCACCAACTGCCAAAAAAGGAAGGAGGGACGTCAGCTGGAGCAGGGGAGACAGCGGGGAGAGGCTATGCAAGAGATCCATACTGGGGGATGAGTGTGAAAAGCAAACACCCATCCTTTGGTTCATAGATTCGATCATCTGGATTTCAAGTAGAGTGGAAACTATATTTAACAAAAAGAAATTCCTTCCCCACTTCGTATGGCAAGCCAATGAGCTAGGGGTCCACATTCCCTTATCCCCACTCTCTCTGTGTCTATCGTGACTATATAAGCAGGTTCTCAACCTTATGGCCAGCACCCCATTTCCCTTCCCAGCCTCTTCTGCTCCCAGAGCCACGGTGTGCCTGCTTAATGACACTCTGTAAAACATGTTAGCAATGACCCATCAGCAAATGTACTGAAGGGCTGACAAGTGCATGACCATGTATTATAGAACGTGGCCTGGAATACAAAGACGATATGGCCCTACTGTCTAGTAAAGGAGGCAAAGCCCAAGCAGGGGAAAGAGTCAGTGAAAAGCACATTAATCGAATAGCACAGTGCAGATGTAAGAAGCCTCACAAACCAGGAAGATGACTGGCTGCTGAATGAGAAGCAGTGATCTGAGGAAGGCCCCGAGGAGAAGAGGTCATTGAGTCCAGGGCTGGGGAGGACGAAAGAGATGACAGGAATGAGGTGGCCAGTCGAGCTGGTTCAAGAGATGCTCACGGGTAATGAAGAGACCACACCAGTTCACTAATGAGCAGTAAAATGGGAGCCAGATCTTTGAACGCTGAAGCAAGGAGGCTGGACTTGAACTTGCCACCGAGGGGGTTCTAAACTTGGTAATACAGAAGAATCCCCTGCGCGGTCTGTTACAATGCAGATTCCTGGGGCCTCCTGAGAGACCATGAGAGGCCCAAGAATCTGCATTTTAACAGCCCTGTAACCTTGGTGGGACTTTGAGAAACACTCAGTAACAGGAAGCCTTGGACTGGTTTTGATGAAGTCAAAATAGAATCTTCATGAAATTTCAGGGTTTGGCAGAATTTAGCAGAACTTATTTCTACATCTGACAGCTAGCTCCTCCTCTGGAGGGACTTACTCATTCTAGATGGCGAGACTTCTGGTGATTTTTCTCACTCCTATGGACTTTTCTAGTCTGGTCTCTCAGATCATACTTTCTGCTTATTCCGTGTGACTCAAAAACATTTATTTTAAAGTGTATGTCATAGCATTCTAAATATGGGTTCCATATTCTATACTGCTCCCCCAAACTAGACAGTTTCTGGAAAAGCTGTGGGCACGTGGGAATTCCAACTATGAGATGCAAAAGTTTTCCTCATCAGGAAGACTCTGACTGCCTGGGTTTTTTCTGTGTGCGAGTTTTCATTTATCTGTCACATCCCACCCCTTCCCCACCATCGTTGGGCTCAGAACCCAACCTAGAGTCTCCTGAATCCCTGAAGGTGTTACCCACTGGGATGTTAAAAAAAATCCCTTAACTCATTCAAATTTTTGTTCCCTCTGGAGCAGAAAGGAATTTCCTTTTCCACTGGCAAGGTGGCTGGTGTTAAACCAGGACCACGGCAATAGATACAGCTTGCCTGAAATACTTGCGGGGCATCCATGGGGATCCACTCTAACGTGGAACCCTCTGCCTGGGACTCGTAGCCTACACAGAGAAATTTATGGAGAAGGATCCGCAGGAATCTCCCAAAGCCTTGCTATGATTCAAAATGTGGGCTTCGGACCAGCAGCAGCAGCATGACCGGCAAACTTGGTAGAAATGCAGCGTCTCAGGCCCCAGCCCAGACCTGCAGAATCGGTCTGCATTTTCACAAAAGCCCCCAGGGGGTGATTGTGCGCACATTCAAGTCTGAGGAGCATTGCCCTAAATCTCCAAACTGTCCCACCCCCCGGGCCCCCCAGGATTGGGCCTCTCTGTCTCCGGATTCTTGCAAAGACAGAGCGGTGTAATCAGTTACAGGGTGTGGGGTGGGGGACCGGGTGTCACTCCCTCCTGCCTCCTCGCCCTTCTTGATGCTTTCCCAGCGGCTGCACCTGCAGGGCTGTCGCTTCTCTGGGAAGCTTCTTGAAACAGACCCCCCCCACACACACACACCCCACACACACACCCCCCCCCCCGCCTTGCCTCTAGGGTGGGGCTGTACTACCTCTTTTCTCTCTATGAGCCTGGGATGCTGACAGCCTCAGATGGAGGCATCCTGTTTGTCGAAAAATAAACCGGCAGTTAAAGCAGGGTTGCGAGAGCGAGAAAACCACAGGCCTGCGCGCCGCTGATAACGCGGGCAGGCAGCTTTTGCAGAAGTTCCGTCCCTGCAGCGCTCGGCGCACCAGGACCCGCGCCACCACCTCCCTTCCTGTGTTGGCTGCTCCCGTCCCCGCCGTTTCTGCCTGTTGCTTTCTATGCTGCTCGTTCAGTTACTTCACCCATTGCTTTTTCTCAAGGATCCCCTCGCTGCTGCTGCTGCTGCTGCTGGGGCAGAGGGACCGGCTGATGACGCCCTGGGCGGATAGGGGCAGATCCGGGCGGGTGTGGGGCTGAAATTGACGAGCTGTCAGGAAAATGAGAGTTGAGAAGGAGGTGAGGCTGCTTTCTCCTCTGCAGTGTACAACGCTCTGACCCCGCTTTGAGAAAAAACAAAACAAACAAACAAACAAAAGAAAGAAAGAAAAGAAAGAAAGGAAAGAAAAGAGAAGCAAAAAGCAATCCAGATGAGACCAGTAATACCAAAATCTTGTGTAAAAGCAACCCCAAAGTCCAATATCCAGATTGTTTTCTTTCTTGGAGTAAACTGACCTGGCCTGATTCCATGCGGTGAATAACTAGTTACGAATCTTCCCCTTTTGGGGGATATTAAAAGCTCTTTCCCCATTTGCCTGTTATCAGATAAGCAAAGCAGATGAGAAGTCAGTGGGTAACCACAGGTACAACCACAGTATTCGCTGGAAACCAAAAGACTTGACCCTCCAAGGCAAAGGGTGTAATTGAGAATTAACCTGAAAATAGTTTCACACAAGCTATAAAACTCTGTGTGCTCAAATCAGTAATACAGACTTCTCTGTGCACGAAAAGAACCCCCCCCCCCACAAATCTCTCCAATCACAGAAAATGGTTCCTATTGGCCTTGACTCGCAGCAGAGCAGGGAGAGGCCGCTGTGAACCACAGGGGTCTTGATCATTGCTGGGGCCTCTCTAGCTGGCCATACTAAGCTTCTCTTCCTGAAGCTTCAAACTGGCTTCTGTTCTTCTTCTTTGTCCAAAAACACAGGGTAGAAACAGACCATATGCCTCCCTTAATCTTTCTGTGTCCATGATGAATAACTACCCTGGGGGGATAAGAATTGAGCTTATTTTTTAAGGATTTCCAGAGAGGCATATCATTTTCCCATTTCCTCCCTTAGAAACTTCTTCAAATTTGTAAATTCTCCTGCCAAGCAGTTCCTCGTGGGGAATCACTCCTCACACTCTGCTTTGCAAGCCTATCTTCCCATTTCTGTGACCCTTTATTCTTTATCTCGTGCATGCCTCCTGCTGAAGTGCCGTGTTCTCCTAATTAAAGCTGCTTTGCTAGAGCCAAGTAAATAAAAGGCCCCATACATTTGGGCTAATCCAGGTATAGACTCAAATAATAAATAACTCAATTTTATGACGAAATAAAGGAGTAAGAATTCAGGTCAAAGGATGATTCATTCTTAGGGAAGGAGGAGAGGATGAGCCAAGGCTAGCATGAGCCACGTATAAACAGTGAAGTTCACGGTCGATTGGGACTGAAGGCCGCCTCGTAAGACCAGTATGGAGCACATGGGAAGCACCATGGGAGGACCCGCTGCTCGGCCCGTGGAGGGCCAGGCCACGGAGAGCTTCGAATACACTTAAGAAGGAGCTTTCTGTCGTGGGCAGTTGCTCGAATTGATGCAGGATTAGTTTCATGACCTTGCAGACCTCATTGAAATGCCCTCTATGAACGTCGTTCTCATTTAAACAGGCTCATAAACAAACGAATACAAAGATTGCAAAGAGAAAATAATAAATCTGATTTTAACTATATATTCCGGAATTTGCACACTATCCTCTCAGCGTTCTTCCAAGTAGCTCCCCACGCACACTGCCGGCATCGCAATAGCTCTGTCGTGACTATAGCAGTTTGCGAGGTGCTCTTTTGAAAGGACTTTAGTGGTCAGTTTATGGGCTCGAGGAGCAGAACAGCCTCCTGACTTGGAGCTCGCACTTCATTTTTGACCAAGATTAGCCTTCCCAGGCTTCATTATCCTTATTTATCACTAGTTTTGGTCTTACATGGCTCTCGCGGTTTCTAACAATCAACTCTGTTGCTGACATTCCAGACACCGGGAGTATTTCTGAGGCGATGCCCCAGCCTGGAGAGCTCTCCTGAAAAAGAGTTAGCAACTGGGTGTTGAGAATGTCAGCATTGCTGGAAACATGCAAAGTAGCAAATCCGCCTACGGCGCCTCAGGAGGGTTTAAAAAGTCATCATCGAGTTGCAGCAATGCCTGGTCAGAAACAAAACAAAACAAACAAACAAAAAACAGCCAGCCTGAATTTATAATGTACCCTCTTTACCTCTAGGTCCGGTGCACTGGGTGGGAATGAACTTTATGACTGATCCTCGCTCTTTGAAAAGTTAAAAGAAAAAAAGATGCAGAGAGTGAATTAAAACTCTGCGATGCGAAGTCCTTTGGGAAATGCTAAGAGATCTATTCTGACCTCAGACATGTTCTAATTGTTAATAGCAGGCAGATTAATACATCGTGTTGTATCAGGATGCTGCTGTGGCTACTTTAATAGAGAGATTCCGAATTACTGGGGCTTGAACAGGTAAAAGTGGGCTCCTCTCTCTTGTAGAGGCTGGGAAGGTTGGGGTGGCATTGTCCTAACCACAAGGAGCAGAGTGGTTAGGACATCATCTACCCTGATGATCTACCCTCCACAATGCCTGGCTCTTACCTCATGGCTCAAAATGGCTGCCCCAGACCCCAATACCATGTCCACCTTCCAGCCAGCCAGAAGAGACAATACAGAATGGGAAGATCTACTCTTTCCCTTTAACGGCAGGCTCTGAAATTTGCCCACAACACTGCTGCTGGAAGGCCATTGACCAAAACCTAAACAAACAGGAGGGGATGCCTAGCTGTAAAGGAAGCTGGGAAGTGTGGTCTTTTGCTGTGCAGCCATGTGCCAAACTAAAAAAATATATTTAAAATTTATATATATATTTATATTTAGTATATTAATTTATAGTTAATATAAATATAAAGATATATAATATATGACATATATACATTTAATATAAATATATTTGCTATAATAGATCTAATCCAACCTATAGTAAAACATTTGATTTGGTATTTAATTATTTTAATATGTGAAATATAATATATTAATATTAATTATAATAACACAATAGAAATAGATTAATGTATAAATTGTAAATATATTAACATATATTAAAATCATAATTATGCTCATTATTAATATAATATACAATAATATAATATATCTCACCTAATGTAGAACTACATGATTAGGGCCTCCTGGGTGGCGCAGCCGTTACGTGTCTGCCTTCGGCTCAGGGCGTGATCCCAGAGTCCTGGGATCGAGCCCCACATCAGACTCCTCCCCTGGGAGCCTGCTTCTTCCTCTCCTACTCCCCTTGCTTGTGTTACATTTCTCGCTGTGTCTCTCTCTGTCAAATAAATAAATAAAATCTTAAAAAAAAAACTACATGATTAATTTATTAATTCTGTATAAATAATATATATTTCATAAAATATTAAATATAATATTTTATTTTCTATGTATGTTACCTCCATGTACAAAACAATGTGTCATCCCTATGTACACACAGGACCCCCTGGCTCCCACAGATACTCACCTGGTTCCTACTCTCTTCCGTCCATCCTTAGTCATATGCACTCCTCAGCAGTCCCCTCTGGACCAAGGGATGCTGACCCTGTTTCTGAGCATCGTCCCCCCACCTTTTCCTCATACTCAGGCTCCCGTCCCATCTGCATCAGGTGCATTTGCACGTGGGGAGCAACTGGCAGAGAAAGCAGGGCTGCTGGGCTGGGACACAAAGTGCAGGGAGGCCCTGCTTTAGCCCCAGACCCCTCGGGTCAACTGGAAACGTGTGAGCGCCCATGGCTTCTCTGTGGGAAGGGGAGCCTGTCCCTTGCAGCCCACCCTGCTTGCGAGCAGCTGCTGCCCACCAGCCTGATCTGTCCGGAGAGGGAGAGAGAATTACAGGAGAAGGGGGACTGTTTGGGGGTGAAGGCCTGCTCCCCCTTCCTCCAGCAAGGACACAGGAGTCGTAATGCATTTCACGTTTACATCATCTCCAAAGAGCCGATGGCTCCCTTTCAGGAGTTTTGAGGGCTGGTCGTTAAACACAGCCATCATTCAAAATGAGATTATATAAACTTAGAGCTCAACAGAGGATTTTACAACAAAGGTAATAAATACAGGAAACCCATCACTGCCTAATTATTCTTCTGTGGTTTACAATGATCTATGCTTTTGGGGTTATTTACCCCTGTTGTCTCTAAATGGTGGAAACACCGCATCACCGAGAGCTGCTGTGGTTGAAACTGTACAGGTCAGTAGCGATCGCCGAAATCTGCAAATGTGATCTCGAGGTCTTTTGTGCAGGAGAGCTGGCTTCGAAACTTCCCGAGCCCTCGCTGGTTTAAAGCGAGGAAGGAGCCAACTCCTGAGGCTCTGACATCAATTACATTTCAGGCCATCCTAGGTGGGGCCAGACGGGGCACCAACAGACTCCGTCAAAAGCAAGGCCAAGAGGGAGCCCCTCCTGCGCCCCCACTCTATCTCTTGCCAGCCCCCCTGAGCGTACGCAGACTCTTCAACTCTGTCTATCCTGTCCCAAGGCAAGCCACACCTCCTTCCTTAAAGCCGCTGGTAGACCACGGAGCCACCAAGCAGCTCCCTGGGGGAAAGTTACTATTATCTAGATTCCCTGCCAGCTCCCCGTTAACCTGTGTCCAGTTTTTATTAGACAGTGACCCCCCAGCGAGCTGCTTATGATACGTAGGTTGATGGTGTTGCAGATTAATGACACGTATCTCTCTGTGATCTGTGTGTTGGGGGCCCTCTTTGCCACTCCTGGAGCTCTTGTCAGCCTCTTAGGTGGGAACTCCCACTTGCTGGAAACATTGAGAAAAATGGCACTGAGCCTCTTCTTACCTCTGTCCCCCTCTGCCCTGTGGGAGGAGAAGCGCATGCAATGGGAGAGACTGGGGGGAGTGTGTTCTCCTCTGCTCCTGTCTTCTTGGTGGATGCCCCAGGGAGGGTCTGCCTTCCGGAGGTCCTGCCCCTTCCCCCAACTAAGCCCCATCTCAGGGCTTAGCAGGGGTGAGACAGGGCAGGCTCTGTGGCTGGCTGTGGGCTCCCTGGGGTCCTTTCCAAGGTTCTCACTCAGGTGGAAACTGGAGGAAACCCCGGTTGTAATCTTCTGTCCTCAGAGTATTCTCCAACCCATCTCTTCAAGCAAAATGCCTTATGTTTCCCTTTGATTCTAGGGAGTATTTCTCAGTTGCTTTGGAGCTGGAAGCGGGGAGGGCAGTACCGTTCAGGTTGGTGTATTTCTATGTCGCTTACACACACAAACACGCAGAATACTCACTATGGTGCCCTGTTTGAGTTGTTATATTTTGAATTTCTGTGATTATTGCTTATTCCACAAATAGCAAACAAAATTTGTCCAATAGAGAAAAAAACACATCCATCCCTGGACCACCTCGTTTATTTATAGTTACTTGGTTCATGAACACTTACATAGCACTTGCTGCATGCCAGATGTTGTTCTGAGTACTTTGCAAAGAACAACTCGTGGAATCCTCAGAATGATCCTTCCATGCTAGATGCTATTATTAGCCCCATTTTGCAGATGGGGAAACTGAGGCACAGCATGGTGCCCAGAATCTCGAGTTCCAACTCAGACCGTCTGGCTCCAGGATTCAAGCCCACTTTGCTTAAGCGTAGCCCCAAAGCCAAGGGGCTCTGCCATGCATGGAACTTTCTCTTGAGCAAAGACTGTGGCTTCAGGAATCCCAAACTCCCCTCCAAGCATTCCCGGTTGCCATGGCCATTGGCAGCCTGGAGGCTCCCCAGTGGACTTGTTCCCCACACCCGTCCAGATCTAGGAAGCTTTCTGATGAGTCAGAGACAAGACGGAGCCCCAGTTTTGTGGAGGGGATTAGCAGAAGGAGGAATGAGGGGCCCCCACCACCCTCCTCAAAGGCCACCAACGGCGGCTTGGGTCAGAACCTTCCGTGAGCTTCGTGGAAACAAAGTGCTCTTTCAAAAGTTGTAGACAAATTATATTTCCAAAAAAGAGTCACTATTTCAAGGGCCTGATTTAAGGCATCTACAGGCTCAATTAATTGGGTGACTTCTTTGTTTTTAAATCTGATTTCCACCCACACGTCGGCCTAGCCCACGGTCCTGACTGCACTCTGAAACAGAGACCGATCATGGGGTGAGAGGAAGAAGTCGGGGCGTGGGTAGGTGACGCTAGCAACTTCGTCTTCTCCATCCTCAAGACGGCGGCGAGACTAAGAAAGCCACCAAGGCCAAGGGCCTGTTCTCTGCCTAACCAAAACCCCCACAGGCCTCTTGGCTTTAACTTTCGCCCCCCAGTTCTGGCCTCTGTGAAGAGCCCCCGAGTCCATGCTTGCTTTGCTCTCTTGCTAGAGCACTTTAGGGACATCCTTCAGAAACGGGACTCATTCAGTCTTTCTTCGGGTGCCACTTTCTAAATGAGGGCAAACCAAACCCAAACACCAAACCACTGTGTTTTCAACCGGGCGCCCTATCAGCCCGGGATTCATCGCCACGCCCTTAAATGTCAGCTCTGTGATGACACACGCCTAAGAGATCATTCTGTGTTTCCAGGCTCCAGGAGGGTAGGTCTAGGAGGAGAGGACAAAAACTTTTTTTAGAGAAAGACAAATGTATGCCAGTTCTCTTTAAAAACCCCTGGCCACCCTTAAGGCCTTAGAGAATAATCCTTTTTTCAGTTTTTTCTTGGCTTTATCTGTAGTATTGAATCATTTGGGGGAAGGGCATGACTTGCTTTCAAATTTTCGATGTTTGAAAAATCTGCAAGTAGGAAACTGTAGGGTCCTGGACAAGCCCTCCGATGCCTGAGATGGTGCAAAGAGCCCATCATTGGCTCACAGTTCCCTACTTTGTCATGGAAATGACATCTTCCAGGATAGCAGTCTTCTGCTAGAAGTCCGGACCCTGCAGGAGGAAGCTGGTGCTGGATGCCAGCAAAGGGGCAAAGGAGCTCCCCAGGGAGTCCCGTATGCAAAGAGCCACAGGAACTGTCCCTTTGTCCCGGCGGTGCCCTGGGCTTCCACAGCTCTGGGTTTATGATTAACCAGGCAAGAGGCGGGCTGGCATGGTCCATCCCCTTCCCTGGATGGGTGCCGGGAATAGGAGCTTACTCATGTTTCTAGGGTGTGGGGCTGTACGGTATGAGCCCATCTGACCTGCCAAGGCCCTGGGGACTCAAGAAATTGTATCGTATTTACTCACTGCAATCCCAGGGGCTTGATCTCCCGACCCTGAGATCATGACCTGAGCTGAAATCAAGAGTCAGACGCTTAACCGACTGCGCCACCCACGAGCCCCCTGCAAGTTGACAGTCTCATACTGGGCCTCTTGTAGACACAAAAGAGGACCAGGTAGCTTTTGCCCGCATGAGTTACAGGACCGCTGGGGACTAGAGACAGATGCACACGGAAGAGCTGGGTGGCATCCTCAAACCACATGGGATTGAACAAAATACACTGTAATGCTAGAGTATTTCAGGAGACTGGCAAGTCACAGTGGAGCTGGAGCCATTACAGAGGCTTCAAGTGAAGTCAGGATTTAAGCAGTAAGAGGAGAGCAGGGGAAAGTAATACAGGAAAGGGGAACAGCATCTGCAAGGCAGAAGGAGCTGAGTGCATGGCTGGGTATGATGAGTTGATCACTTAGACTAAAAGCGGAATATGGTGTTGGAAGGTAAGGATGGACTGGTGCCCCCGGTCTAGATTAGTCTAGGCCAGTCTAAGCCAGGTAGTTGAACTTCACCCCCAAGGCAGTGGAGACCTATGGGGACTTGAGCTAGAGGTGTCCTGGTGAAGCTATTCCCTGCTTCCTTTCAAATGCTAAAGCAAACCAAGCTACCCTATTCAGACAACAAAAGCTGGGTCAGGGTCCTTGGAAAGCCAGCCCTGGGCTAAGTCCTAGGGCCCCTAGACACTAAGATAAGCCCCTGTCCCTTAGGGGCCCTTGGTCTCATGCAGATTCACTGCAGACAGTTGAGCAGGTTGCGCACTGTGCAATGACAACCAGTTGAGGGGACGATGGAGGCTGAAATCCAGTCTAGGCTCCACTTGCCAAATCAAGAGTCACGGCATGGCGTATGGCCGCCTAGAGGATGAGATGCCTTCTCCAAAGAAAGGGATTATCCATTCACCACGCTGTACATCCGCAGGCCTACGTATGTCTAGAGTGCCTTTATCTCGTCCTCTCATTGAGTAGTAATTAGGGCAATATCAGATCACCCTAATAATCAAAGTACTCATCAGGCCTGCAGGGGGGAGCTTTCTTCATGATGTAAGTGTTAGTTTGCTAGGGCTGTCCCAGTGAAGTGTCACAGCCTGGGAGACTCAAACAACCGAAACGTACTCTCTCCCAGTTCTAGAAGCCCAAAGTCCAAAACCAAGGTGTCAGCCAGGGTTGGTTTCTTCCCAGGGCTGCAAGGGAAGCATCTGTTCCAGATTTCTGTCCTTGGTTACAGATGGCTGTCCTTTCCCTGTGTCTGCACACCACCTTCCCTCTACACGTGCCTATGTCCAAATTTTCACTTTTAATGAGGACATTAGTCATACCAGATTAGGACGCAGCCTCATGACTTCATTTTAACTTGATGACCTCTGTCAAAGACCCTATCTCCAATGGAGGCCACATTCTGGAGAACTGGGGGTTGACACATCAACATATGAATTTAGGAGGGGACATGATTCAGCCCATAGCAATAAATTATACTATCCATATGATTCATTTGACTTAATATAGCTGTTCCATGTCTGAGGCTTGTGGGTCACCCCGCCCCCGGTCCGCTCCCACATCCTCCTTTAGAAGGGAAACAGCATCCTAGGTGAGCAAAGTTGCAGGGTCTGGGCCTCTCACCTGTTTAAGCTCTTAAGGCCTGAGTCTGTATCTTCATCTTTGTGTGAGTGTAACCGGTTGCCAGGGTGCGAATTAGGAATTCAGGTCTGTCCTTGTTGCCCCCAAAGCTACCGGCCCTTCCAGATCAAGTGGACAATTCCACTGTGTGTGTGTCCTCCATTCTTTAGCCAAAGACTTTATTTTTTTTTTAAGTTTTTTTAAAAAGATTTTATTTGTTTGTCAGAGAGAGAGAGCACAAGCAGGGGTTTTCATTCCCAATTCAGTCCTCTTGCATCTTTGTGCGCAGGCATGTATCTTCTTAGATTTTCCAACTGGATCTTCTGTTTCGGGCCTGGACAGAAGTCAGCCTGACCCCTCGGCAAGGTGTGGCCTGCTAACCGAATGGGTGATACCTCGGTCTTTCTCATCATGCAGGCCGCTTTGGTCGCCCACGGCTCCCCCACCTGCTGGGCATTCTGTCCTTCATTCCTGTCCAGTGCCTCAGCACACCCAAGGTTTTGCATATTGAAGGCTCAGGTTTCACTGAGGGATAACAGCCTTCACCCCAACCCAAGGCATTTCTCACCCTAAGCAAGTGGGGAAAGTCTAGGTCCAGGGAAAGGAAGGCTTGGTGCCCTGCTTCTTCGGGCCTCATAAATCCCAGTGAGCCCCGCTTAGTTCTGCTCCCTTCTTTCCACTTAAACACCTGTCCTCTCCCATCACCCGCCCTCCTGACCATACTCAGCGCTCTGAGCTTCACTGCATCCCTCTCCATCCCAAGGCCACAGGGACACACACACACACAGACACACACACACACACACACACACACACACACACACGGAGGAAATGTTCACAGGCTCTAAGGCCCAGAGATTCAGATGCGGCAGGCTCACGGGGCTGCTAGCTTAGATCGATGCTGTGGGAGGTCATAAAGGAGAATGTGTGGGCACCTGGAGCAAACCCTGAGAGGCCCCCCAGGGTTCCTGTCTTGGCCCTTTTATGCCTGGCCCCTCCTGGGCCCAGAAAAGGGGTTCTAAGGTGACCACGCTGTAAAGATTAGGGCTGCTTTGTTGAGATGGTCCATGTCCCCGTGGTAGGAGAGCCTGCCCGTCCAACCTTAGTGAGATCGATCCTAAGCTCTGGGAGAAAAGAGTGCTTGCATCATAGCCCACTAACCTCACGAAAACCCCATGGGGGAGGTGTTATCCCCATCTTAGAGATGGCAAAACCAAGGTTCAGAGAGGTGAACAGATCAGCCAAGGTGGAAAGCTGTTTAATAACACTGCACAGAGTGAAGCCTCGGGCTTCGTGGCCCCGCGCAAGGGCTCTCACTCCACACCGTGCAGCCGAGAGCAATTACAGAAATCAGCACATGCGGATTAGGTGAACTTTGCCGCGAGTTTTATTTGATTACAACGGTACACTCGGTGCCTGGTGGTTCAGGGATCAGAACTGCTCAAGCAGCCCGGTCACCTAATCACAGCTCTGGAAACCTGCAGACAGCCCTTCGGTGGGACGGAGACAGGCCAGGTCGCCCGGGCTTACTGGCTTCTGTTTTGTGACTTTGCCCGGCACAGGCCTTGGGTGCGGTTGACCATATTCCCGTCGCTCTCCCTCTGCAGCGCGATGTGGCCTCGTCTTCCTGGAACTCCCCACCCACTTCTACCACCTGAAGTGGCCAATCGGGAGCGAATGAATGGGGCAGGGTGTACACGGCTCCTTGGAAACAGCGTCTCTCCGGAAGAACACTGATGAGTCAGTCGTTGGGAGCTGAAATAAAGTTTTCTATTAACATGAGGTTATACGTGGGAATCAGGTTTATGAGACAGCCCCCAACCTATGCCAACTGCAGAAGTCATTGAAGGTCTGCGTCCTAAGGTACCGGACCCGCGCGCTGAAGGACGAAGGAGTGGCAGCCGCTCCGTTTCTTGAGCACAGGCAAATCGTAAAATGGGTCCAGTTGGGTTCTCTTCTCCCCTTTCTTCTTCTGTGCTTCTCTCGCTGGCTGGGCTCCCCTCCCTAGGGCCTTCTGGGGGTCCCAATCCCCACCCTGGCCACCCAAAGGAAGGCACATACCAGAATGTCCTATTGCTTTCCCCACGTCCACTCAAGAGGTCACTTGCCACCTCCATTGATGGGCAGGTTGGGACAAGCCTGCATGTACACAGGGGTATTTCCCCTTCAAAGTGGTCCCTCTGAAAATGGGCACGTTCCTTCCAGTGAGGAAATCTCTATGCAAAGGAAAGCACACCTCACCATGGTCTCTGCCACTCCTAAAGCTCGCCTCTCCCGGAAGTGTCACAAAGCCCATTAGCACCTTAAAGGCTCTGAGAAGTTCTGCAGCATTGAAAACTTTCTACTTGTGTTTAACTCTAATCCTCAAACTTATTTGACGACAAATCTTCCATTATTCTTTCTTGGTAACCCCCGTGACTATCTCGTGACACACACACACACACTGGGCTTTGCGGAACAGATAATATGGAAGGGCTTCTCTTCTGTGATCTTCTCGTTTGGAAATAAACCTCTAGTGAACATCCTCAGAGAGGTGGGGAAGAAAATCTTGTTTCAAAAGGTGACTGACTTCTAAATGGCATCACAATTCATTCGATTTTGAAAGTGGATAATAAAAAGGGTTAAACAAACCCAGGGGGCCCGTTCCTTCCCCACCACAAGCTGTGCTGCGAGGGGCCCCGCAGCTCACGGAAGAGCTAAGGAGCACATCTCCTCACCCTGCAGGGAGGGCTGGGGCCCAATCCGTGTTTGGAGGGCAGAGACCTGGGGACCCCCTGGGGAAGCTCCAATTTGCTAAAATGAATTGTTGTTGGCAAAAGCATGTATCTTGAAAACTATGGGCAAGGGTTTCCCCTCCGGCTCTCCAGCCTTAAAGTTTTATGGTTCTGGGTTTTCAACACCACTGATGAGGAAGAAACCAGCCTGGCTGGTCTTCAGGACTTCCAGGTGCAGGGCTAGAAGTCAAGAAGCTTGAGGTGTAGACAGGAGGGGCGCATCACAGACGTGACTCCCCCCAGACCTGCTGTAGAGGCTGGCCCACCATCTGCCCATGTCTTACCACAGCCTGGGGTGGAGGCAGGGCCACTGGCGCTAAGGACCTCTCCTCCCATCCTCCGCCATGTCTTACTGATGATGCTCTCTGTGGTGAAATTTTAGGCAGGTTGTAATTACCTGGGCTGGAACGTGGCCAGGAAATGGAGTTTAACGTTTTCATCTTTGCGTATGGGTTTGAGGACAATTTAACTCAGGTTTCTAGAAAGGAGTCCTGGTTTCCGGTTTTCCTCAGCATCGTAAAACCTCCATTAAGCAGAAAATTCAGGAAAAGAAGTGGCTAGCAAATTGGACCAGAGGGTTGACTTGATCTTGACGAGAGAACTTTGGATTCGACCTTGCTATTCACCACATCTTGAAAATCTTTAAGTTCCAATGTCCTAAATAAGTATACGATACTAGTATGGTTGAGGGCAACGATTTTTTTAAAATTCTGTATCTTTTTTCATGTCTACACATATATCATGCTTGACCTTCCCAGCAAATCTTTAAAGGTAAACTGAGCAAAGATAATTAACCCCTTTTATAGATCTGCAAACTGAGACCCAGTGACTTATGAATGTGCCCAAGGTTACAGAGCCAATGAGTACAGATCCTGGACCAGAAGGAAGAGTCTCTGCTTCCTCATTGGGTCTGTGCGTCCCACACTCCCCAGCTTCATCCCTGAGCAGGATTTAGCCCCACAGAATTCAGCAGCCGCAGGAGACTGAAATAGTAGAGTAATCTGTCTGGCACTCGGTGTGAAACCTGGACCCTCAGATACCTGAGGATACAGGGGAAGGGAAGAAAAAATAAAATAAGTTGAACACAGAGAGGGAGGCAAATGATAAGAGACTCTTAACTCTAGGGAATAAACTGAGGGCTGCTGGAAGAGAAGGGGGTGCAGGGATGGGGTAACTGGAGGATGGGCATTCAGGAGGGCACGTGATGGAAGGAGCACTGGGTGTTGTATGCAACTGATGAATCACCGAATTCTACCCCTGAAACTATTGATACACTCTGTGTTAACTAATCTGAATTCATACAAAACCTAAAAAAATAATAATCATCTAGTTCATTGAAGTTCAACTGACTCTGGTTAATCAAGGTACTGATATTTTTAAAACATTTTTTATTATTTTATTTATTTTTTATTAGTTTCAGAGGTAGAATGTAGTGATTCATCAGTTGCGTATAACACCCAGGGCTCATTACATCAAGTGTCCTCCTTAACACCTATCACCCAATTACCCCTTCCCAAAATGCTCAGCTTCACTCAGCATCAAGGTATTGATTTTCTTTTTTATTATGATATGTTAGTCACCATACAGTACATCTGGCTGTTACACGCAAACAATGAATCAAGGTATTGATTTTTAAATGATGTTTACTTTTTTCTTTCTTATTTCAAAAGCTTATTGGAAACGTATTTTTAAAATCGGGAAAGTATAAAGAAGTTTGCATCATTCATAATCTTATTAACTAACTCAGTCCCCTGGGTATCTTTTTTTTTTCATACTTTTAAAACATAGTTGCCATTGATGTCATATTTGAAGTATTGTTTTATCAACTACCTTTTATCTCTTAAAAAATATTGTGGGCATTTCCATGCCATTAAAAGTTCTTCTAGAATGCCCTTTGAATTGTTGCATAGATTTTCATAACACGGTCATTTATTTAATATTCTCAAATCTTTGGCAATTTAGATTGTTTCTGCTGTTTCCCTGTAATGATCGATGCTGCAGTGAACATCTCTGAACATGATCTTTGGGTGCATTCCTGATTATTCCTAAGAATGGAAATATTGGTTCAGAGGCTTCAGACATTTTTAAGAGTCTTGATTCTGACACATTGCCCTCCAGAACAGCTTCTCCAATTTATATATCAACCCACCGTGCAGGAAGGTGGCTCTTTTCCCCCAATCTGTACCATCACTGGACACGAGCTTCACTTTGCCTTATTCTTTTTTGATTATAACCTATCTCCCATTTGAGGGTGAAGGTCTTTAGTAAACTCACATCTGATAGCCTTCATGTCTCATTTTAGCTTCTCGGAGTTGTTCCTTTATTGTGGTCCCCATTCTTTACTGTTTGTGGATCTGTGAAAAAATATAGAATGAACAAAACAGTTGATATCCAATTAGAAACTAGCTTCATATGTATCTTTAAAGGTGCAATGCGTTAGTCTTATCTAGATAAGACTTTTTAACATGCAAGTGCCAACTCTCAAATGTGTTGCCTTAGCCTTGCTCTTCGCTCTGCAACGCAAGTGTGAATATCCGTCTCTACCTAGATCTCCAATGCAGTCTCATTAACTTACAGGCCCCAGTGGCTTGAAAAAAGGCAGGATGTTTTTAACGTGGGTAAGTGATGGAGAGGTGTCTATTAACACGCACTGGGATAACATGTTTGCAAACATGCTATACTACGGACATATCTATTGCACGATCATGACAAAAACTATTCTTTACATCAGGGGTCAGCACACTATAGCCCATGGACCAATTCTGGCTTGCCACCTGATTTTGTAAATGAAATTTGATAGGAACAGTGATGCCCTGTCTATAACCTCTTTCTTGTCGTAATAGCAGCGTGGAGTATTTTGATGGAGTCTAGCCACAAAACCTAAAATATTTATTGTCTGCTCTTTACACAAAAAGTTTACTGACCCCTGGTTTATATTCTGCTTTAGTGTTTTTATTTGTAAAGGGTTTTCACAAGAATTACCTCCTTTATCCCTCACTTTCCTGGGAGAGAGAGCGGCGTTATTACTCGTGTGCCTGTATGGCTGTGGAAGTGGGTCTGTCCAAGCTCAGGCTTACTTTACATGAGGAAGAGCTGAAGCTTGAATTCAGCTCTTTTGATCTGAAATCTGGGGTTTTATAATTTCTAGATGCAAAAAGTTGATTTTGTTTTGCCCCTTCTTTAGTCTCTCCTTAACAACAAGTGCATGTCATTTCCCTCCCAAATTCTCCTCATGGGCTCTTTCCCCTTGGTAACAGCTGCTGTGATGGTAGGAATGACGTATACGTGGAGACTCCAATCCACGTGTATCTATGGAACACATGGATTACCGGCTCTTCTTAACTTGAGGACTAGATATATTAAGAGAGAGTTGACACCCCTGAAAGCAACTGCCATGTCAGCTCATCCTCCTTCAATGATTCGGCAACCTCAAACCTCTTCAGAAATGCCTGAGAGTTATCCTGGGAAAATTGATTCATGTATCGCGGCCCAGAATCATGGGTGTTGGAGTCTGTTCTGAATCTCCGCAGACCTTGTAATCCCCTTTAAAGGTGAATTTTAAAAAATTGATTTCCCCTTGTGAGTGTATTAATGTTCCCCTTGGTTTTCTCTCAAAATTGCAAAAAGGGAAAATTATGTAGATGTTTGAGTTTCTGGAATGCCTATATCCTGATAAACAGGAGTGTACTGGACATTTCATCATTAACACTAAAATATAACTCTTGGAGCAAAGCACAGAGACCTATAGACCCACATGCCAACCAGTTTTTTTAACCTCACTATTAAATTTGAACCTCCTGTTAGATATGGGGATTAAGCTAACGATCATATTTACTTTAGTAAACTATTTTTAAAAACCCTAATTCAAAGTTTGTTTCTGACCAGCTACCTCCTTAATCCCACAGCACCTGCCAGAAAACATCCAATAACCTGCTCTTTAGGTCAGATGAAAACATACAAAAGAGAAAGCCTGACTGGAATGACTCATGTTACAAGCCAGCTGCTTTCCAGAATCCGTTAAGCTTAAGGGTCCAGATCTCCTTTTGTGGCTTTCTACAGACTTTATTTGAACAGAGAAATTACAACAACCCTGCCCACATAAAAGTCAAGGCAAGAAACTAGTTGGGGGAGAGAGAGTGCCCAAAATTTCACCATACTTTAAAACAAAATGGCAGGAGTGGCAGCAAAAATTATTTTCTGTTTCATGTAATAAATAGTCCCTGCTCCGTTCAGTATTGAAATGATGACACTTGTACATGATAGATTTCCATTTGATAATCCACAGAGCATTTTTCTCCAGACAGTGACTCTCAGGGCACTAAAACTCCATCTAGTCTTCTTGGTTAGTGCAGTTATATCTCCTATATTCCTCTGTTTTCTTTGATCACTGCCAAGTTGTGATGGATTCTCCTTTTCCACTTCAACCCATTGAGAGATGGGTTCTACTAATCCCAACACATGAACATATTCTTTGCCCATGAGAAGTAATATCTAGTCCAGACATTGATTTTATCACAAGTGACAATTCATGAGTCAGTAGTGGCTGTCTCAGTGACTCAGAGCTGGAGGAGGGGGATGGGAGTACAGAAGGATTCTCAGAAGAAAAGTTGCCAGGGATAGGGGAAGGTCTGAGAAGGTGAAGTCACCCACTCCTTCACCCATTGGTTCATATAACAAACTTTTATTGACCATCATTCTCTACCAAGAAGTATTCCAGAAGTTGGGAATAGAAAGAAATCCAAAACACCATCAAATAAAGACATTCTCATAAACAAAGTCTCGGCAGGTACAGTAGGAATGTTCTAAGGGCGTGAGTTGTTGGTGCTTTGGGACTCTGCTTATGTGAACATTAAGATGGAAATGATAATGAAAAGGAGAATAATGAACAGATGAAATGTCCAGGAGTGGTTATTATTATCTCCAAATCTACAGTATTGGGTATTTTTTTAAACTTTGTTGAAGTTTATGGAGTAATAATGCCTTGCTAGTTGTCTGACTGGGGGAAGAAAACTTGAAATCAAAACACACAGTATGGTTTTCATATGCTTTGAAGCCAGAGATGAAACAGAATCCAACTTAATATCACCAAACAATATTCGGGCTATCATGGACTAGAATGCTTTCCCCGAATAATCCTAATGTAGGACCTCACTCTTGACATCATCCCTTTATGCAATTCTGTGTGAACACTCAAAACAGACTCTCATCTACAATATTGAGACAAGGGTGTGATTCATCTGACATCGCTTCAACATAAACTGATAGAACTCTTAAGCTCAGAAGCGATACACACTCACACGCTCGTGTTTTGCCGGTGAGGAAATGAACCATAGCCGTGTTAAGCTATTTGGCCCCGTTCCACATTTTAGTATTGTCAACATTTAATCCAGCCTGGAAAATAAGAACCTAAAAAGAGTCATCCCTGAAGTGTTTGGCTTCCTTTTTCTTTCTTTCTTTTTAACTCTGTAAGCTTTATTTCATCTAAGTCACGAGCATATTGTGTCCCTGCTATGGGATGAAGGCTGGGGACAGGGATGAACAGAGTCAACTGTCGTCAGCCCAGGGCATGCTGCATTGCATGTGTGAATGTCCACTGCTCTCCAGCTGGCCTGGCCCAATGGCACGTCTGAACTGTCTTGGTCTCCCATAGTTTTCATTGCTGACTGTTCAGATGTGCACATGGAAAGGCACCATACCCCAGGAATATGATGAAGTATAATTAACACTAGAATTGATTGACCAGAGTGTCATTTTCTCTTTGAGGAATCAGACCAAACTTCACGGTCTTGTACTTCCAGATCGTCTTGGTGAACAATATGCAGCTGGTTTGTGCACAAATGTTGCTTCCTCCCTCATGGGTAGACTGCTAGATGGCAGACAAGACGTCAAGTGGGATTTATGTCAGTCTTCAAAATCACTCCGCATGTTTACAGCCCCAGTGTAGCCCCATCAAAGCATGTGACCTTGGAGAGGGAAAGATCTTCCCACTGACTCTCACCAACAACTCTTTGTAAGATCTCAAGAATAAAATACATCCTGGAGAGGCTGCCCCAGCAGGGTTGGCACAGGGTTAAAAGATGCAGCAGGATTTCCCTTCTGATAGATCATGTTTCCTTCTGACGCGGTTCTAAATTCTTCAGGGCCAACAGGGAGACCACCGATAATTGCCTGTAATTCAACACACACACACGACCAGATCTCCTGAAAGCCCAGCGTCAGGCTCTCCGTTACAGTTAGGGGCCTCAAGGCCCTTTTCTCCCTTTATTGTCTTTCCCTCTGCATCAGTAGCTCTTTTCATGCAAGGTCCTGTTTGATGTCCTAATAAAAGTGTAATTTTATCTTTCTCCAGAAGTGCTCCTTATCCACGGCTCTAATGATCATTCCGTAATCAGTGTGGTTAGAAGAGCGTGGTCCCCCTCTAGGCATCCGTCGCATCTGTAACAAAGGGAAAGAGGGGATAAGTGGCAGAATAAGCCAAATTTGAAGCACATCCTGGGCTCACCGCGACTGATGTTTGTTCTTGATATTAAATTTTCTTGAAATGCTATGGACTCTGGGAAACAAACTGAGGGCTTTGGGTGGGGGTGGGGATTGGGATAGGCTGGTGATGGGTATTAAGGAGGGCACGTATTGCATGGTGCACTGGGTGTTATACACACGTAATGAATCGTGGAACACTACATCAAAAACTAGGGATGTACTGTATGGTGACTAACATAATATAATAAAAAATATTATTATAAAAAAATGAAATGCACATTCAACAAATATTTTGACGTGGCGTGATTAGAGAGTCTCCTTACAAAGACGTGCACAACCTAATCAGTCCCTTTTCCTCGTCAAATGCTACCTTGGTCTGACCCCTTCTCATCAATCCCAAAGGATTCTCCCAGTACAGAGCCGAGACAAGCCTGGGCCGCCGTCCTTCCAGGGTACATGCTAAGCTCACATTTGTCATCGACTTAACTTGCCCTCTTGTATTAGCACCTTGCGAACGATCATTGGAAATCAGGACTAGTTGTTATGAAGAGGGAGGGTCAGAAGATGAATAAGTAGCCATCAAATACTAAAGAAGTCCACCTGCAGGTGGAAGGGAAAATCTGGTCTATATTTTACACTTAGAGCACATCTCAGTTCAGGCCAGCCACATGTCAAGTGCTTATTAGTCACGTGTTGTTGGTGGCTGTGATATTGGACACTGCAGCTCTGGAAGCTACTTAAAGAAAGACAATTATCATATGGTTTCCCTCATCTATGGAACATAAGAACTAGGAAGATCGGTAAGAGAAGAAAGGGATAAAGAAAGGGGGGTAATCAGAAGGGGGAAAGAAGCATGAGAGACTATGGACTCTGAGAAACAAACTGAGGGCTTCAGAGGGGAGAGGGGGGACTGGGATAGACTGGTGATGGGTAGTAAGGAGGGCACGTATTGCATGGTGCACTGGGTGTTATACGCAACTAATGAATCATGGAACTTTACATCAAAAAAATTAAATAAAATAAAAAATTTTAAAAAATGTGCCAATCACATTTCTGACAAAGCATTTGTATCAGAATATATAAAGAGTTCTTAAAAGCAAAAATAAAATAAACAATCCAACTTTAAAAAAGAAAAAAAAATCCATGGATAGAATGAACAATTACTTTGTCCCCCTAACTGGGGCACTTCCATGAGTGGGACGGGATGCAGCAAGAGCAGGACTGTCCTGGCAGACCAGGAAGGGGGACCTCCTACATGAGGGTCCTTTGTAAGGCCTCTTGCTTCTCTCTTCTGTCATTCCAGCACCTTCAGTCTGGTGGAGAAAGGCCATGGGCCATGTACAAGCCCCGGCCGCAGCCTTTCTAAAGCACCAGGCTGGGCTCTGGAATCGAAGGATTTGCTGACACTGTTCCACTTCCGTGCTCCTATGCCCACCCTAAAAAAGGAAAGGTTACTAATACAACATCGCTGATATGGACAGGACATGTATTTGCTCAGTGCAGGGGGAGTACTTCATAGAGGACGCCCACGATGCTGGTATTGCTGTTATCCTCATGAGGCTCAGAAAGTTGACCTAACTTGCCCAAAGCCACCCAGCAGAACAGAAACTCAAATCCAGGTCTGGTCGCCTGTAGTTGCCAGGGTCGTAGCATCTGAGCCATACAGATCATTATGTTCCATGTTTCCTCAGGGAGGGGGTTGCATGGAAGGCTTTAGAAGGCTTGAAAGAGAGCGTGATGTGGCCTTCCAGATGGTACGTCCTTCTAGTTGTGCTTCCTGAAAAGGATACTGACTTCAGTTTACCTACTTGAGGCGTTTATGGAGGCAAAGCAGATTTTCCAGAAAAACATGGAGGACATTTCATTTTTAAATCTCCAGTCTTTTGAGATTGAGATTTTTAAATCCCTAGTCTCTCAAGTGTGTGTGTGCTTGTGCGTGTGTGTGTGTCCATCTCCTTCTGCCACTCCCCTCTCTCAAACACAATGCGCCCGGCTACAAAAGGCGGCTCCTGTCTGCCAAGTGCCATTTTAGCTCCTCAACATCTAAAGTACTTGGGGCGATCATTGATGAGACTTCTTGTCCATCTTGTCTTTGAGGATGACTTCAGGTGGGGATCAGTCTGCCAAGGATGATGTGAAAAACTTACTCAGTGCCGAGACCCTGGGGAAACTCTTCCCAGCTGTGAAGATGCCCTGAGACTAAAACAGCACCCCAGGCATTCCGACCTGGGGAGGGGGCTACCGGCCGCCACGCATTCCGCTTGAACAGGGAGTAACTAAACGTATCAAGGCCGTGGAGCGATCCTGCCAGGGCAGCAGGGAGATCACGCGACGGTGCCACCCCTCCGCTCTGGGCGTTGGCATGAAATGCAAGGGAAGCCGAACAGAAACGAGGCGCGTGGGAGGTCCCCGCGACGGGCCAATGCCCGGCTCTTCCTCCGCGTGCAGCGCCCACAGCAGCGAGGAAAGGTGTCCAGCTGGTAAGGGCTCGTGCTGTACGTTAGGGTTCCACCCCCCAGAGCTGAGCTTCAAGAAAGAAGCTAAGGGGCAGCTAGCGTAGGAAGAGTCCTTCCAGGGGAAAACAGTGAGGTGTCGAGGCCACCTCTTACGCAGTATGTATGTTGGGAAAACTGTCAGTTCTGAAGCTTAAAAATAGAGACTACATCCTGCAGAGTTTCTCAGTCTAGATTAAATAATTAGCGGGGGTGGGCATCAGTGTCATCTGACTCCAATTTGACTCAAGTCTGGAATTCAAAATGTGGTGCTTTGGAAGACAAGAAGAGACTATTTTCTGGGATAGAAAATGAGTCACACAGAATCCTAATGGTGTTTATAGGACTATAGACAAGCTGGGGGGGGGGTCTTTAAAAAGTAATATGCAGCCTCCCTTTCTATCTCTGTCTCTGTCTTTCTGTCTCTCTCTCCCTTCCCCCTGTATATGCTTTGGTGGGCGGTGGGGACTGTGTGTCTGTCTTTCTCTGTTTCTGTCCCTGTGTTTGTCTCTCCACCTCTCTCTACATTTCTCTCTCTCTCTCTCTCTCTCCCTGTCTCTCTGTCTCTCTCTCCTTCTCTCTCTCCCTGTCTTTCTCATCTCTCTTTCCTATTTCCCCAACACTCTATCGCATGCAGAGAGCACTCTGGCATAAGGAAGAAATCCTACCCTAATAAAGAACACGATTTCTATCTCTGTAGAGATCACTAAAATCTACCTGTCACTTCTCTTCTAATAACTGCTCAGAGACGGCATGTTTAGAGGTCAATCCTACAAGTGGGAAAAGGCAGGGATGAGATTGTCTTAAGACACTGAGGCATAGGAGTTTAAAACAAAAAATACATCTCCCAATCCCATCGTAGACAGGACCGAATCAAAGTCCCTCAGTGACGGGAAAGTGACGTGAACTTGAAACGTGGGCATCGTGCCCAAGATGTGCTCTTGGGAGCCTGGTTCTTGGTCTAAGCCCTAGTGACAGTCAGGCCTGGGATCACAAGACAGTCACCTCTCCAGAAAGCAGGCAACAAGTGAGGGCCTGAACTGTGATCTGCCTCCTTTGGGAGCTGAAAAATGCAATGTTTCTATTTCCCCCGAATATGATCCCATCGCGTGATGAAGTCCGTAGGTGTGGAAGCAGTGGGATAAACTAGACATGCGGTGGCATCAGAGAAGGCCCCGTTTCAAATGATCCCCGGTCCATCGGGGAAAAATAAGTGATCAATTCTACAATGGCCAGGGTGATTAAGAAAACTGAGGATCTAGTCTGAGCTTCACTGACTTGACTCACGACGCACCCCCGTCTTCGCCATGCTGTTCTCTACGGAGCATGAGTGGGGAGCAGACTCCCTTCAGGGTCCTTTGACACTGGCCATGATGCTGAGGTCTGCAAGTCAAATGCTCACAGGGGTTACTACTGCGGCGCACCCAAGCTCTTTTTATTCCATACCAAATGGGATGTCCCAGCTTGAGCTTCTGGGCCTCCTGTTTTCTAGAATTATTTGACGCCACGAACTTCTGATGCAGCCAAAGACCCTGTGCCGTCCTGTACGGTGTGACCATCACGAATGGGACGGGCATCAAATCAGTCCCTTGGCCCAGGTTTATCCAAGGGGCCGTGGAGGCTCCGCCGGGTCCTACAGCCTCTGAAATACCTCTGTCCTGCCGCGTCTTTCCGGCTTCCTGAAGGCAGCTGCCAGAACTTTCTCCTCCCTTCATTTTCTCAACAGCAACCAGTAGTGACAAAGGTTTCCCACTTCAGAGAAATCTTACATGGGTGGGATTACTGCGTGTCTGGATTATTTTGAAAATGTGTTGAATACATAGGTAAATAGAAAGTTGGGGAGGTGCGCATCGATCCTCCACCGAAAGGATGTATTTGAAAGAAAACCCCTGGAGCGTAGGTGTCTGATTTTCATTGATTTTCCTCCAGGGGTATTTTAAAGACCCTGTTCCCACGGGTGGGATCACGGCACTCACTGAAGCACTGCGGCCATCGGTCTCCGGGGGGAAGTGCCCATTTCTGATCGCAGGGAGGCAGTGGGTTTCCCTCCCAAGGGCGGCAGCTGCCCCCCGAGGGTAGAGAGGCAGGAACTGAGCCTGCACGAGGGGCCATCACGATGTCCCGGCTTCCAGATGAAGTATGGCTTTGTGCTGTTCTGGACATTTCATGGATTCAGGAGGCCAGTGATGTAATTCAGGGGAACGCTCCCAAGTTCTATTTAAAATAAGACGTAGGTGAGTCATCTTTTAACAGACAGCTTTTCTCCTTCTTGTTCACTCATCATCATCCAAGTGCAAATCACAAGTCAAGGATGTGAAATTGTAAATTTGTTTGGCACGTAATTGTGTCTACACGTCCTACAGTTTCCCACGTGCGGGAGTCTCCGTTACGGTGCAACCCTTGCGCTCACTCGCGTCTACACCCGTTATTTTCCTACCAGCTGTGTGCTCGCTCCTTGGTATGGAGATTTGCTCTCACCCAGCCAAAGTCAAGTTCTTGGCCCCCTGCTGAGCGTCATAACTGCATCTCCATGCACTCAGGTCCTCTGCCATTGAAGATTAGGATGGTTTAAGTGATCCTGATGACTTTTTCAGGCCGGGGAGTGATTTCAAATACACTGGGATTCCGGGGAAGCGGGAGACTGGAAAGAGAGTTGATCGTTTGAAAACAGCCCAAAGGGAACATGATTTTTAAATCGGAAGAAGCACGTGAACTGGCCACGTCTGTGAGTGTGCAACGAAGCCGGCTTCTTCTTGCACCACCGTGTTTCACCGTAAGACTGAGTTCTGTTAAGGAAAGCACGAGGCAAAAATCCCAGGGGTGGGATTTGCTGGTCTTGTTTCATTACAAAAACAATAGACCAAATGTATTCATTTTTCTTCTCTATCTTTCATTCCTTCTTGGACTCAATCAGTATCTGTCTTGAATGGCTCCTATGTGCCCGACATGTTCTGAGTGCTGGGAATGTAGCAGAGCAAACAGACACAAATCCCTGACCCCATGAAACTTACGTTCAAAACGGGAAGTCAACAAATAAATAAATAAAATACACACTCTGGGCAGATGACATGAAGAGCCACAGATTAAAAATAAGGCCCATACAAGGGGATCGGAAATGCAAGCGTGGTGAGGGAGAGCCACAGTGAGAAGATGACAGGTGACAGGTGATGGAGGGGGTGACAACGTCACCTGAAGGAGGTGAGATGGGGCGTCCTGCAGATCTGCGGGCCAGACCATGCCAGGCACGAGGAGCAGCAAGTGTGAAGCCAACCGGAGCTGAAGATGGGTTTTTCAATTTCTGTAAAAAACGCCGTTGGGATGTTGGTAGTGATTTGCTTGAATCTATAGATTGCTTTGGGTTAAGCCTCCCAATCCATGTGCCTGGCCTGTCATTCCATTTGTTCTAGGGCCCTTTTCATTTCCTTGAGTGAGGTTTTGTAGTTTTCAGGGTACAAGTCTCATGCCTCCTTGCTTCAATGGACTCCTCTAAGGATTGATGTTTCATTTCCTTTTCGGGTTGTTCGTGGCAAGCGGCTAGGGATACAGCTGATTTTTGTGTGTTGGTTTTATCTCCTGCAACTTGGCTAAATCCGTGTATTAGATTTCTCAGGTTTTATGTGGAACCTGTAGGTGTCTACGTGTAAGATCACATCGTCTATGAACAGAAATGTACATCTTCCTTATACCAGTTTGGGTGCCCTGGATTCTTTTCCTTGCCTAACTGCTCCGGCCAACGCTCCCTGTCCCGTGTTCCGAAGAAGTAGCAAAAGAGGGCTTCCTTGTCTTGTTCCTGATCTTAGGAGAAAAGCTCTCAGTTTTTTTAGTGTTGAGTATATTAGTGGAGGGTATTTCATAGATGGCCTTTTATTATGTGCCCTTCTATTCCTAGTTTATTATTTGCTTGAAGTAATCAAACAGTTTCAGTGATAGGTAACAGTAATGACTGCATAACAACAGTTGTGGATATAATGAATGCCACTGAATTGTATGCTGACAAATGGGGAAAATGAGAAATTTTATGTTATGTGTGTATTACCACAACTCACAAAACTAATCATGGAATATTTTTTAAAACCATTGATTTTTACCCTTTAAATAGGTGAAATGTATGGTATGTGAATTTTATCTCAATAAAGCTATTTTAAAAAGAAATACTTACCAAAAAAATAGGCAAGCATTGCAAGTGAGGGTAAGAAATAAGTGTACCTCGCGAGGCCAATAAAGTGGCAGAAGCCAACGCTATCCGGTGACAGTTCAGATGGAGGGTATGCGAAAGAAAAGTCTGGAAGGGTCAAGTGTTCTTTAGCACAAGCAATCTGAAAACTGCAGTCTCCATAGAGGCAGGGAAGACTGCGGTGGAGGCGGGGAACAGATCGAGGGAGAAAGACCCAGAGTTTGGACTTGGACACGTTAGGGGTGGCTTTTGGCTTTCTGTGGTCTTATCCTCAGCTCATCCCAGCACTTGGAGGAAGTGGCTCAGCAGCGACCCGGTAACTGTCCCCTCTATGTCTGTGCAAGGCTGTCACCAAAAGTGGCCCTCAGCTCCGGCTCCCTTCAAGTTAGGAAGCAAAGATGTGACAGATAGTTGAGAGAGAGAACAAAGAATTTCCAAATACTGAGAGTAGTTGTTGCCGTGTGTACCCGTGCAAATAGCTAGAACCAACTTGGGTCAAGTTGACCCACACGGTCAAGTTCAGGGCCACGTGTTAAGATAACCATCTTTGTGCCTTCCCAGGACCTTGCACACCATAGTTATGTGCTAGGTGGTTGCTGGTTGTCTGTTAAACACTAGTTGTCAGTGAAGTTGGTGTGATCATCTTCCCTGTAGATTTGAAAAAAATCAGTATAGACTGGAGTTTCCACTTTAGGAGTCGCTTCAGGCTCTACCCTAAAGATCCCTTAGCTCTCTTTCCGCCTAGCACGCGGAGATGTCCCGGTGTCTTATATCGCTAATTCTACCTCGGGAGATAATTTGCCCTCATCTAGAGTAGAACTAAAGACTCATTCGTGAGCCTGGGTGGCTCCGTCGGCTAAGTGTCCAACTCTTAATCTCAGCTCAAGTCTTGCTCTCAGGGTCGTGAGTTCGAGCCCTGTGTGGGGCTCCGTGCGGGATAGGGAGCCTGCTTCAAACAAACCAGTAAGAATCGTTTGTGTTAGAGTCAGATGTTGTTAAGTGTGGCTCTGATGCTTCTCTCGCTGGGAAACTTCTCGCTCTGCCCAGTGAGGATGGAGCTCAACCCGGGTACAGGCAGCTGAACTAATTTGGAACATGTCGTTCAGCATTAGTCCAGCACATTCTTCTTTCCGTTTAGTCTAATGGGATGGTCACATTTTTAAAAGCAGAAAGGGCAGGATCGGCGTGGTCTTCAGGCTTAACGGGAGAGAGGATCCATCAGAGAAGAAGGAGCCAGGTTCCTGAGGGGAAGGCCTACCCACGTGTGGTCACAAACCCCAGCCCTGAGACAGCCACCCCTTTCATCTACGTCCCCACATGTTGAGCACTAGATCGTGTGTGTGTTTTTAATACGACTCTCTCTTCCAGGGAGTTCGGAACACACGTGTTCCTTTTAACTCTCCCCAGACCCTGAGATCTGCACACCAGAAAGATCATTCTGGAAAGAGCTTGGAGAGGTCGGGGGAAGGCTGTTGTGCTCTAGCCTGAGACTCAGGAAGCGCGGGTCTCCCAGGACAGCCCGTAACCACTCACGCTCACATGGCGCAGCTCAAAGGCCTTGCTGTATCTTGGCTTTGTTGCCCGTAAAACACACATAGTAACACTTGCAAAACAGACACTAAATGGAATGCATTTTGTGATCTCTGGGGAAAGGCGGTCTGTGAACATATGCGGACAGTGTGTTATTCTGGGGCAGGCCTGGAGCCACAGGCTCTCATTGCCACCAGGATTATTTCTGGAATTTCTGCCAAAAGCAGCCCAAGCACTCCAGCCTCTGAGCCCCAGCTCTGGGTCCAGCTGGCAGGAGATTAAGGGCCAACTCTGCCCAGCTGTTTATGCCCAGCTCCCCACAGGCCCGAATTTAAGGCCCCCAGTGCTTGACAGCCACCGCAAGTCACCAATGCAACCTTGTAACAGACCTGCTCGGTACCATACGTCTGCATCAGGTCAGGCCTATTCAGTCTGCTGTTTGTGGGGCCGAGCAGAAAAGGTTGGCCCTTCAAAGAGAACACTTGCTTTGGAACACAGATTTCTCGATTGTACTCCATGGGTGGATATTCAGTGGGACAAGGGGGTTTGTGGTTTGTTTCTTCTTGAGAAAAAAAGAAGTAGATGAGATGAGGACGCTCCGGCTCCTTCCTCACCCTGCGAAGCTGAGCCTCCCAGCGCCCCAGCCATAGAGAGATCCTGTGAGCAGGAGGACAGATGATGCAGGGGGAGGGGAGCGGATGTCACAGGAACTGTCCCTGTTATCTCTGAAAGTCACGCAGTGGTCTCTGGACATCGTGTGGTCCCCCTGAGGAAGCCGCAGGGGATGTTCTCCGGGAAATGGGGTTGATCTCTGTGGCCCCACTCAGGTCCCCTTTCCTAAACCCCTTGCTTCTCCTCCCCGTCCCCTCTTCTAGCCCTTCTCGCTTCCCTAAATATTTCTGCAGAGGAAATCAGGGTAGCAAAGATATTAATTTTAAGGGACTTAACCCCTTCCTGAAGGACTCAGAGTTTGAAAGAGAAACACAAAAGGGGGGCAAAGCTCACCCCGAAGCATAAATCTCTGGGGGCATGTGTTCAGATGTCCGCTAGGGCAAGGCAGGTGGAGAGGGAGGTAAAGGGGGCAGCATCGCAGGTGACCACATGCTCAGCCCAAGTGTGAGGCTGGCCTTGACCCTTCAGCCCACCTCGCAGAACCCACTTCCTGCATGCGTCCCAAATGCACAGAGAAGGACAAAATGAAGCCCGTATGACAGCACCCCAGATGAACAGTGAGAGCAAACGCTCGTCTCAGATTATAAAACCCATCTTAGAAAGCCCGGAGGAAAAGAGCCGCCGCGCCTTGGCTGCTCCCCATCTGCACTGAGCCCCAAAGCAAGAGGAAATTGATTTAAGTATGGGCAGCAGGAGCTCTGGAGAGACAGAGGGAAGGATCTGCAAAGAAAAGACCTCCCCTCCTGTGGCATAAGCGCTGCTCTTTGAAGGTCTCAAAAGAAATAAGGGTTCCATCATCGATTAAAGCAGACCATCAGCAAGATCCCCTCCAGTGCTGAGACAACCTTGCCCTCTAATTTTAGCAGCTCCTCTTGGCAAAGGAAGGGTCCCCCCTTCCTCGGGCTATCTGGTGTTCCACACACCATCTCCTGCAGCTTCCTTTGAAGTTGGCGGGGGCTCTGCGGACTCAAGGCCAGAAACACTGCAGGAAGAGACATGCTCACAGCCATTACGCGGCCCTATCTTGCCGCAGCAATAGAGGCCATCTATTTTTAATTTCTTTTCTTTTTTTTTTTTAATTGTGAAATAGCGCCACTTCATTTGAAATGATGTGGGGTTGATACTCAGAAATGATCGTGAGGTCCATTGCCACCTACTATCCTCTCTTTCTGCGCAAGGGGAGGCTGTTTAAACCATGACTTTAGTTTAACAAATTTAAAGATTTCATTCATATTTTTTAATTCATTATAAATGAATGCAATGTAAGCCTATCGCAGAGTGACAGAAAGTGGCCGAAAGCCATGGGAATGTGTTTCTCATTGTGGAAACTCCAAGGTAGGCATTTTCTTCTCCCAAGTAAATTTCTGTAGTTTGGTGAAGGAAATTTTATTTTGGGGGAAAAAAAAGTCCTAAGTTCCAAAGTAGTTTTTCTTTTCTTTTTTTTTTTTTTTTTATTATTTTATTGCGTTAGTCACCATACAGCACATCCCTAGTTTTTGATGTAAAGTTCCATGATTCATTACTTGCTCTAACACCCAGTGCTCCATCCAATTCATCTCAAAAGTTAACTCTATAGAAAATATGGCAACATTTCTAAATTTCGCAAAATATTTTGATAGTATCTCTGTCCTATTGCTCAAGATCTAAAATCTTTTTTTTTTTTTTCGTGTTTTGGTTTGGGTTCTTTTGTTTTGTTTTTAACCTCTTGGTCTCAGAGTGCAGAGCGAAGCGACGAGCCCGGGGAGAAGTTAACAGCGCAGGAACGCTCGAGTTTCTAGAGAGTGTACAGCACGGCTCCCGTAAGGAGGATCTTGGCCATACTAACTTCTTCCACTTCCAGTTTTACTAGAGAGGAGACAGGTTAGGAAGCGAAGCGGGGAGGACACGTAGAGGGAAGAGTTTGGTGTTTCCTTTCAAGCTCACTATTATTTCAGAAGTGTCAACATTGTTCCAGAAACTCTGCTTTTAGGCCACAGTTTCTATCTCCCCCGTGCCAGCAGCACGCAGCACCCCCTAAATGCGTGTGTGATGGGCTGACCCGGTAGAAGGGGCCCCGAGGTTGGAGGAAGAGGGGTCACAGGCCAGAGGCAGGAATTAGAGGAGAGCGTCTCTGCGGCCTTCCCCTTCCCCAAACCTCTCCTGGTCCCCTTCCTTCTGTTTCCTGTCCTGCGCCAGATCACGGGCTTTCTCACTTCCCTGCTGTTGGACTCCCCACCCCAGCAGAGTGGCACCTCTGAGCCCCCCAGTGGGGCAAAGCGCTGGGAGCAGATATGGAGCCTGGTTGTATAGTTCTGACCCCCGGGGGGCGCTCCGAGGGGGTGGTGCTCTGGGAGAATTCTGTCTCTTAGGTGGGGAGTGCAAGTCCACAGATACACAGCCCTACCGAGTCTGGGTTCCTTTGTTCTACACACCTAGGCGCGGGCTGCAGACAGATGAGCTTCAAGGTCCAGGTGTTGGAACACAGCTTCAAATAATTCTCAGTGTTCAAAATTCTGAAAAGCGGGTCCACACGGAGGGTGGGACAGGGGAGTTCTAAAAGGTAGGCAAGACGGAGAGAGGAAGCCAAGTATAGAAAGCCATACCTACACGTAGGGTTACCCCAAGGGGCAGGGAAGAGATAGAGACACCAAGAGAGGGTTACTTCCTAAGTGGCCTTCGCTGTAAACCACGGCCCGTGGCGATACAGGACAGCGCAGAAATTACAGCATGGGTACAATTTACATCTCCAGTTCCCTCCCAGAAAGTTACAGTCTTTCTTCCAAAGAAGTTAAGTGGCCAACAGAATTGTAATACTTATTTTGCAATTAGGAAAAAAGAGGATTTGAATGCATTACTCATGCTACCATTTTGAGTTGACCAAAACCCATGCGAAACGAGTTCTCAGGCCATTCCGTTCCACCCTCTGTGGTCAGAGCCGAAAGGGCCGGGAAGTCTCTGCTGGGAAGGGTGGGGCTTGGTGGGGAGGGCCCGTGGGGACACGCTGGCCGGGGGGCTCCGGAGCCGGCCCCCCGCCCCTCGCCTCACCCGGGCCGCCTTCCGAGCATTGGCCCTTGTTGACTTCGGCTACTGGTCAAGTTTCCTTTGGAGCCCCGGAGGCCCGGGTGCTGGCCGCTGCGCTGACTCATGCCTTCCCGGACTTCCTGACACCCTGTTCACGGGCCTGTCTGGAGCTCGAAGCCACTCTGTGGCAGGGTGTCGCAATTCCAGCCAGGAAACCAAACTAACCGCCCCAGAGTTTGGCTGAGGCGTCCGAGGGTGCGAGAGCAGAGGCTCCCGGGCAGGATGGAGGCTGGAAGTTCATGCCAATGTTTTTGGTTATTTTCTCTTCCTTTCTTTTTTTTTTTTTTCTTTTCTTTTCTTTCTAGTTTTCTTGAGATACAGCTGACATACAACACTGGTTTGGTTTGACGTGACTTACATATATGGTGAAACGGTGGCCATGGTCCCATCCTCTCATACAGATACACACACACACACACACACACACACACACCCAAACAAAAACAAACAAAAAAACCCACACCAGTGCTAACTTTTTTAGGTCAACCTATATGCCTTGACCAATTCATCTACAAGCATAAAAATATCAATATACATGTACAAAAGCTACGGATACAAAACGCTTCATTGTGTCCTCACCAACGTAAGAAGACGATCGATCATTTCATTTCGTCTACATCGTGAGGAAATGTCTTATCCTTCCCCCAAGGTTGTGACATTTCTTCAAAGAATATTTCTAATTTTTTTTTAAGAAAAATCTGAATGGCGCTGCCTGGGTTGCTCCATGGGTTAAGCGTCTGCCTTCCATTCGGGTCATGATCTCAGGGTCCTGGGATCGAGTCCCGCATCGGGCTCCCTGGTCAGTGGGGAGTCTGTTTCTCCCTCTGACCCTCCCCTGCTCGTGCTTGCTCTTTCTCTCTCACACAGTCTCTCTCTCAAATAAATAAATAAAATCTTAAAGAAAAAAAAAGAAAAGAAAAATCTGAATGGCAATAGTGAAGAAACTTTTGTTTCTCCTGGTTGCTCTGGAACCAGTCAGCGATCTGATGATTGCCGAAATGACCATTTCCCACGTCTCCTACCATCTCGGCCCTCTGGAGCTCTCTCCTGGGGCGCAGGGAGCCCTTGAGACCGTTTGGCGTATCACCAACCATCTCAGAGGGAGCAGGACTTCCGCCAAAGCCATGTGCCTGACTTCAAAGGATATGACACAAAGCAGCTTTCAGGGAAATTAGGAAGTGGGGAATCTCAGTGATTGGTGTGGAAGAAGTTAGAGCGTTGCATTTATTCCGGGTCTTTCCCCCTGCCCCCCCAATTCCTCAGTCACCATGTGTGTCTAGAGACAAGCGAATAGTCCCATCTTCTCCTCCAAGCCTGCTGGAGATCAGAGAGGGGGTGTTTGACCGGTGAAGGCGTCTCAGGTGGAAAGTTACTGAGGCATAGCTCTGTTTGATCCCAGAATTGCTTCTCTCTCCAAAATGGCTCTATTTTAAAATAGTGATTTCTATCATCCCATGATTAATAGTACGTTGTGTTTTATATTACCTTGTTCTGCGGCTGAGTCACCTTGCCTGCATTTAAGAGTATCCATGTTTATGGTCGGGGGGCGGGGGGAATCTAAGGCTTACATATTAGGTCTGGAAAGTTTGCCTTGGGGCATCTCGGAGGCTCAGTCGGTTGAGCCTTCTGCTCAGGTCATGATCCCGCTGTCCTGGGATCGAGCCCCACGTCCTCTTCCTGGTCAGCGGAAAGCCTGCTTCTCCCTCTCCCTCTCCCTCTGCTGCAACCCCTGCTTGTGCTCTCTCTTTCTTGAATAAATAAATAAATAAAATCTGAGAGAAAGAAAGAAAGAAAGAAAGAAAGAAAGAAAGAAAGAAAGAAAGAAAGAAGGGAAGGAAGGAAGTTTGCCTTTTCTTCTTCCTGGAAGTTTTGAAAGCTCCTGAAATGGGCTCCACGCACCTTTCTCAGAGAAGCCACCTGAGAAGCACCCCACGGGTGACGGCATCTGCCAGACCAGAGGCATGTCCGGTGCGTGGCACCCCACTCGGGTGCTCCCCAAAGGCCCCCCAGACTCTCTTCCTGGCAGGGCAGGAGAGTGGCCCTTTCGGGGAACTGCCCGCTTTGCTGCCAGCTCAGGCTGGGGAACGGGCCCAGGGGAGTCTCTGCTCTTTCTGAGGTCTGGGCAGAGTGCCTGTCCAGTCATCCTTTTCATTGCCGGCCCGCGATGGAGAAAGTAGACTTGGACGGCCAGTCTGGCCCCAAGGTAAGCTGTCCTCTAAAGCCCAGCCCGGCCGGCCAAGGACCGTCTGAGTCCGAGCCCTGCCTGGACCACCACACGAACATTCATGTGAATGTGTGATGCTGGACACGGACAAAGGACATCACCGTTCAGTGTGGCTTTTTGTTTTTATGTATAATGTTTCATTTCGTGAAACCTCTGTATCCTTTGAGAAGGAGAATTTTCCTCCTCTCCCGCTCTCAGAAATCATCACTTGTTTGTTTAGGGGCTGATTCATTGTCCCCCAGAATGCTAAGTTCCTGGATACAGAGACTGTGGCCAACCTCTTTGCCTGTCGCACCCCCGGGGCCTCGAACAGCACCTGGCTCATGTTCCCCTAGAGGCCCCATTTGTTAAAAAGGAAAATTGAGGCCCTGGGAGGCTGCTTTCGGCCTTCGTGAAGTCCAGCTGCCCGGCCTGTGCCCCGGGCTCCTGTCTCGTGCCCAGCACCGTGTCCCTCCCAAAATGCCATGTCACGAAGGAACTGGCAGGCCTTGCCGTGTGTGAGCAGCCTGGAAATCTCCCACCACGCCCGTCACCGGGCAGAACTTCCAGGGACAGCAGGCCTGCTGGCCCTCTCCCCTTGTCGTGGGAAAGGGTGGGGCCACCACCGCCCCCGGAGAAACCGCTCCCTCGGCTCTCTGCGCGGGACTGTGTTACGCTCCTGCGGCTGCTGTAACACGTGAGCACTAACGGGGTGGCTGAAATCAACAGACATTTGTTTCTGTCTCACGGTGCCAGATGCCAGGAGTCTGAAATCAAGCAGGGCCACCCCACCTCCGAAGGCTTGAGGGGAGACTCCTTGCGTGCCTCTTTCTAGCTTCTGCTGGTCGCCAGCAATGGCATTCCCTGGCTTCGGGCTGCATCCCGGGGCTGTCTCTGCCCACGACCGCGGCCGTCTTTCTTCCCTCTGTGTGTCTCTGTTTCTCTTCTCGTAAGGACGCCGGTCCCTGGATTCAGAGCTAGTATGACCCCATCGTATCTAGTTACTTCTGCAAAAACCCTCTATCCAAAGAAGTTCATGCTCGGAGTTTCTGCCTGGGCGTGAATTTTGGGAGACGCCACTCGACCCATTCACCACTTATCAGCTGTGTGACCTCAGGCAGTCACGTAACCTCTTGGTACATCTAATTTCCTCACCTGCAAAATAAGAATGGTAGTAGCCCTGCCTGATTGGGCTAAAGGCACTGATATCGGTGATGCACTCAGAATGGCAACTGGCACATGATGAGAGCTATGTAATCGGGTTAGATAAAGTAAGTGTCCATAGATGCTTCACAGAGGTCAGTGGATAGCCCCGTCATCAAGGACCCCAGCGGGGGTGACAGGCAAGGGAACTAACCCCCAGCGCTAGCCAGGGAGCATAGGATGGGACACCCAACCCGTCCCAGGAGGTGATGGCAGATGGGACCACTCTCTATCTAGGAGAATTTAGTGAAGGGAAGAGGTAAGGGCGTGTTCAAGGACCTGGAGGCAGGAAGGGACCTGGCATATTCAGAAAATGCCCAGTTGGTCTGGATGGCAAAGCCCAAGGCAAGGATGCAGCTGGGATATGAGGGGAGAGACAGGTGAGGTGGAATCACAGGGCCCAAGCCTGTGACTTGGGCTTGACAGAGCCCAGGGAAGCCTCCAAGGTCACTTCTAGCTCTCAACTGTCTTAGTCCATTTGGCCTTCTGTCACAGAAATACCATAGATTGGGTACTGTGCATGAACACCAGACATTTATTTCTCACCATTCTGGAAGCTGGGAAGTCCAGGATCCAGGTGCTGACAGAGTCAGCGTCTAGTGAGACTCTTCTTCCTGGTTCAGAGCTGACTGTCTTCTTATTGAAACCTCACAGGGTAGAAGGGGCAAGGGAGCTCTCTGGGGTCTCTTTTATAGGGGCACTAATCCCATTCGTGAGGGCTCCACCTTCAGGACCTGATCACCTCCCAAAGGCCCCACGTCCATATACCATCCGATTGGGCATCAGGAACTAACATGACTTTGGGGGCAAGGAACGCAAACGTTCAGTCTATGGCGTCAACGGTTCCCTAAACTCCTGGCTGGCCAGCATGCCCCAGTGTTCTCTTGAACTGTCCAGCCCTGCGAGCAGAGATATGAGTTACCCAAGGCGTTCTGACCCCAAATGAAGCACAGTGCTGATACGTCCTATGACAAAGTTGCTGAGCTTCTGTTCATTTCTATGGAAAATGTCAACAAAAATCCGTCCCTTGGATGGAGCCACGGGAAAGTGAGTCTCACCATCTTGAAAGCTTCCTTCCAATCTACCCCGATGACTAGACCTATCCTATTTGCTGATTTTTCCCCAGTGTAGCAAACACCTGCTCCTTGTTCTCTTTGATAAGACGCCTAGACACACAGGTGACCCAGTATGACACATGCAGCTCTACCATTCCAAAGATTCCTGCTCATACCCGGGGAGGTTTCCAGAAGGAATCACCTTGTGTACAAGCCTCCCATGGTTAGTAGGGTCCAGATCTTACTTACATCACAAGTAAATTCATGGTAGAGTTTCTGGTTGAAGAAAGGATCTTTCTCCCCCGACCTACTGATGCTTCACCCTGATGCATTTTCCCATCTGGTCCTTCCAGATAGTCGGGGTTCTCCAAATGAAAGTGATGTAAAGAGCACCTTCTCAGGAAGGGAGCTGTTCAGTAAAAAAGCAAAGAGATAGAACCTCAGAATCCCAAGTTAGTCCTTAAACAGAAAAATAAATCCTAGAGTCATAGCTGAGAGCAGGAAATGACCCTAGCAATTCTAAAAAATAGCTCATTTACCGCATTTCCACACCGAGCTGGGTGTTCTGTGCATGTCATTCCGTTTCCTCCTGCTGCCACCCTCAGAGCAGGACCCCCAAGAGATGAGGAGGTCGAGGCAGAGAAAGGTTAAGTAATCTGGTGTCTGAACGCATATCCAGGGATCCACCCCTGCCCATTCTGTGGATGTGGCTGGTGGGGCCCAGGGAGTCTCCAGGGTGTGCAGAAGGGAAAGCAGCCTGTTACACCCTGAACCCTGAGGTTTCCCTTGCACCACTGCCTATAGCAAGCCAAAGAGCACAGTGAGAACTCATTAGACATTTCCATTTTTACAGCACAAAGACGTTTAAATTATGCCAGAACAGACATGCCTAGAGCCCACAGACCTCCCTACTTTTCCCTGAAGCTACACCGGGTGGATTTGGTGTCTTTCAAGTTAGGCTGGGTAGGGAGAGTCCAGAGAGAAAGGGATCATCCTCAGAGTGGCCTAAACAGTCTGGACTGGGAGAAAGTACATGAATCAAGGGGCACATCACGCCAAGCAGCTGCACGAGGGGGTGATTTCAGAAGCCTGGGAAAGCCCTCACCCAAGACAAGTACCTTCCTCTCTCACTGACCTTCTAGCACAGCCTCAGGCCTTAATCTTCAAGTTTAGGTACACTCTAAGAAGGCAGCTCTCCCAGGGAAGCGTAAAACTGTTAGTCATTTACACTTTAGTATGAACTAAGTAAGCGGCTGCCCCAAATAAGGTCGAGTGCAAAGGTCAGTATAAGGAGACCTTACAGCACCAAAGACGGATGTTCTAGGTCTCCCCACTTACTTGAACCCACACCTGTTGGTCCCACTCCCTTTTGAGGTTCTAGGAGCCCCAGAGCCTGGATAGACACCCCCTGGTCTCCTTCCCAGGGGCTCACAGCTGCCCTGCCCACTAGTAGCTACTGTATCAGAATCCACCAACTGTTAACCATCACATGCAGGGTGTTGCATCTGGGACAAGATTAGGGCATGAGAGAAGGCCACCCAAATAATAATCATAATAAGTGGAATCACTACCCAGCTTTGCAGTTAGCGGATGGGCAGGGGAGGACTGATGCAAGCAGCGAGCAGAACTAACAGGTGTGGTGGCCCAGAGGACATGCAATGTGCTAGGGCAGGCTCAGGGCAGGCTTCTTGGCAGAGGGAACATCTAGGAAATTTGGGTAGATGGAAGTGAAAAGACAGGCGCTTGCAGCCGAAGGAAGAAATGTGAGTGCTCGCGGCACAGTTTTTGCAAGTACTCAGTGATGCTGTAGCTCAGAGAACAGCATGGGCCAGGGCTGAACACAGGGTGGCTGGACCTGGGCCACCCCCTTCCCTGGGGAGTGCACTGCGCCGGCCCATCTGAGCTCATGGCCCACAGGAGCAGCCCCGGGAACGGCGGTACAGCACGAGACTGCCTTCCTCATGCTCCGGGAAGAGAGTAGCACCAGTCTCTGTCTCTGTGCACGCCTGTGTCCTCCCGGCTGTGTCACGAAGGCATTGCTGATGCCAGGAAAGGAGGGACCGTCCCAGCCTACGGGGGCTCCTGGGCTTCTGTGGACATATTTAGCCCCCCCACTTAGCTGGTGCCTGACATGGTGCAGGGAAACGGGATATCAAAGGCATTCTGCGACCAGCTTCCGTGGGTGCCCACCCTCACTTGTCTGTATTAAAGGCTACTTAGACACGCACGAGTGATTTCACACGCTGTGCCTCCTCCGAGCCCCACACCACCCTGCAAGGGAAAAAAGGCCCAGCAGGAATCGCCTAGATTCCTAAAGTCTCCTGGAGTCTCTGTGACTTGCCCAGGGCCCCTCGGGCACTCGAGGTGGGAGCTGGTCCTCTGTCTGGGTCTCCTGGCCTCACACAGGACTCTTCTCCTGGGAGCAAGCCTGCCACGAAGGTAGCACTTCCCAGGCCCCCCGAGACATCTTGCTTTTTCTTTTCTTTTTCTCTTCCCAAGAGTGTTTCGGGTTCTGCCCAGTCCTGCTTCTGCAGAGAGCTGTAACCGTTTCTCATTTCCATATTCTTTGGTGTGCTCCTCGCCAGGATGAGATAGTCTTTTTTTCCTTTTCGGTTTTATGAGAATTTTTTCAGTGATGTCAGACTTCAAAGGAAGCCTCCCACCATAAAGATCACGACCAGACTCACACTGTGATTCTTTCCCATTCCTGCGGCGGAAGGACAGTGGTGCTAACACATGTCTCATCTCCCCTTGATGGCAGCCTCTCCGGAGTGATTTCCAAAGCCCCTCACTTTCTCTTTTGGGCCCTGAAATAGTGTGTCAGGAATCCACCGCTCCTTTCCAAGCCAGGAAGCTGAGCTCCTGATGCCCTCATTTGTCACCGCCGTCCTGGGCTCCCTAATCTGTGTCCCCTGCCCCGTGTCAGCACTGGGTCCTCCCCCCCATCACGTCTGGCTTTCCTCAGGAACTCTCCAAATGCCCCTGTTCTCGCTAAGTCACTGAAGCCAGGCCACAAGGCAGCCGAGCGAGATTTAATTGACTCTTTGGGCAGTGATTCACAGAACAAAGCCTGACTGTCTGACCTGAAAACCACACAGTGGGGAGTTTAGAAAACGTCGGCATAGTCAAAACAACATCCCTGGGGCGGTCATTGATTGAAGTTCAAAGGAGCAAAGATGTAAGTCAGAACATTGTAATGACAAGGGCGGGCCGAAGAAATACATAGACCTGGACATGAAGCCTTTTGGGACAAGGCTTTAAATCTCGCCGGTTACATTGGGACAGGCTCCAGCGGCAACGTGGCCTCCTGGGAGAAGCTTCCAGCTGGGCAGTGAAGAACTTAGTCATCAGGGTCAGAAGACTGTATTGGTTTCCTAGGGCTGCTGTAACAAGTTCTCACAAACAGGATGGCTTAAAACAACAGAACTGTGTGGTCTCAGTTCTAGAGGCTGGAAGTCCGCGGTGAAAGTGTCGGCAGAGCCATGCCCCCACCCCAGGTCCTAGGGAAGAATCCCTCCTTGCTTCTGGTGGCTTCTGGCAATCCTTGACACCCCTTGGATTGTAGCTGCAGCACCCCAAGCTCTGTCCCTGTCTTCCCGTGACACTCTCCCTGTGTCTCTGTGTGTCTTCTCCTCTTCTTACGAAGACACGGTCATCAGACTTAGAGCCCTCCTTAATCGGATATGACTCAAACTACTCACATCCACAAAGACCTTCTTTCCAAATAGGTCGCATTCTGAGATTCCAGGTAGACTGGAATATTTGGGGGACACTCTAGGGACCACAGCTTATTTGCTGTTTCTCCCACATCACCTCCTGCCCCAGCTTGTGGAATTAGTCATTCCTGGCCTTGAATTTGCAACCACACACAACAAAATCTCTGTGCGTGATGTTGAATCTTGACCTCTCAACTTTCATGGTTGAGAAAACAAATGGTGCCCGTCTGTGACGCACGGCTAGGCAGGGTTTGATGAAAAGAGCATTGAAAGTTAATGTGGAGCGGGCTAGAAAGTGAAACACTGGGCAGCATCCAAGGGCATAAATTATCAGCGTAAAGGTCAAACAGGTATCTCCGAGAGATCACCAAACACATTTTGGAGTAGGGACGCAGGATGGGAGTGAAGTACAGTTGGCCCTCAAGTGTTTTAATGCTCGCCATAGGCTGCCGGCTTTCCAAGTGAAAACGGTACCGTCGCCAAGATCTCACATTCTGGAATGTTCCTCCATTCACAGCTTCTGCTCCTTTCAGTCTACCATCCCCACCCCTACTGACTGCACTTGCCACCTTCATGGTGACCCCAGATGCCCCTGTCCACTTCTGCTTTCAAGCCAGAACCCTCGATAATCGTCCCCCCATAATGGGCCTGACCCTAGGCTCTGTCACACCAATAGCCTGTAACTCCCCACCCCCAGCAACCTTATGGCAAACACTGTGGTGGGGTCATGGGGAAATACAGGGCTTTCAACCTCATATTCATATGAAATTCCCTCTGCCCTTCAGCTGAGTTCTAAGTTCCTTGCGGCCACTACGGGTCACACAGAATGACTGCTGCAAGTCACCTCCCTTGTACACACCCTACAACTTACTTTCTCTGCTTTTATGCTCAGGATTCTAAGCTTTGTTGGAATCACAAAGCCACTTGGACGCAAATTATTTTATTCTAACCCCTGCATTCAATGCCCAATTTCTCCATGCAAAACACACTACCGAGATCTACCTCGAAGAGCTGTTCCCGGCCCGACCGTAGGTTCCAGATAGTCTCTCCTCTGGGAAGACCCTCCCCCCCCCTTGTATTCTTTTTTTTTTTTTTAAAGATTTTATTTATTTATTCGACAGAGAGAGAGCCAGCGAGAGAGGGAACACAAGCAGGGGGAGTGGGAGAGGAAGAAGCAGGCTCACAGCGGAGAAGCCTGATGTGGGGCTCGATCCCATAACGCTGGGATCACACCCTGAGCCCAAGGCAGACGCTTAACCGCTGTGCCACCCAGGCGCCCCCCCCCCTTGTATTCTTGAGAAGAGTAGTGAGTACTGAGGAGAGCACGTGTTCACTTCTTCCTGAGACGCCGTCTAGCTGTGCCCTTACCTGCCTTCTTTCTGAGGAATACTGTATGTTCTCCGCCTCTTTCCAGAGATGAGGCAGGTCATGTGCTCCCCTCTCAAACCACCCTACTCCCTCTGGAACCTGCTATGCCAGCTCCTCATCCAACCCTCTTCCTTCTCAGCTCTCCTCCACTCTTGGTCCCACTCCACCCACTGTGACTCTTGTCTTAAGATGCCTTTCTTGTCCACTCAGAAATTTCTTCTCCTCTTCCTGTTGCCCACCCTTCCTTTGGAACAGTGGGTTACAAACCGTCTCTCCTCCACAGCACACCAAAGAGTTGTAGCCACTGCGACGGTCTCCTCCACAGATAAGTTACGTGGTAGACTGTGTAACTCTGGGGTTCTTAGCACTTTCCTCCCTTCTCTCTGCCCTCCTGTGGGACACTCTGGTACACAACGATACACTGAAATTGAGCTAACTTATTTGCTCAATACTCTAGGCCATCTTACTCTTCAAAAGAAAATTATCCCACCCCTTGGCCCTGTTTCCTCACACGGTGGTGATTTCTTGTCTCTTATTATTACCACTCTTTCCACAATTCCTTCTCTGCTACTCTTCCCTCTCCTTTACCAAAGATGTGTCCTAGACACTGTTCGAGACTCTCCTCTTTCAGTTCCACCTTTTCTCCTTTGGGAATCTCCCCACTCCTGCCCCGAACACTGTAGGCCCACAATGAGCGACGTTGGCCCACCAGGTAAGCCCATCTCAGAGCTGTGGTGGGTCTACAACTGGCTTCTGAACACATCCATCAAGACATCACCTCAAGAAACCTCAAGGCAAATGTGTCGTATATTGAATTCACCCTCTTTTCTCAGACTTTCCACCTTTCCTCTTTCTGGCAATGGCACCACCAGCCCTTAGTCACCAGGGCTAAACCCTCAGAATTGACTTTGATGCCCCCAGCCTTCACCCCCACATCCTCTGGAACCTGCTATGTCAGCTCTAGGTTCTGTGTATCCCATCTCTATCCAGTTTTAAAACCTGCTAGTTATCCAGGAACCAGGTTTGTTGGAGACCCAGAACACAAGAGAGATTCTGTGAGTGAGATCAGTGAAGAGATTGTGTACCACTACGTTTATTGTAATTAGTATTGATTTTATATCCAGAAGGCATGTGGCATGCTATGGGATGTTTTGATAAGCAAATAATTCAACATGTTGATAACAACTTGTCAGAAAGTGAAAGCTATTCATTATTAATAGGAGTACTTTTATTGTAGTATTTAGTAGTACTAGTAGTAAATTTTAAGTAGCTTTTTTTCTACCCCATCTGTAAAACTCTATCAAGAGTTTTAGAGAAATAAATGCCAATGATTCTGGAAAGAATGACTCATTCAGTATTTTAGCTTAGCACTGCCTATGATTCACACCATCACTAGAGCTTCTAATACTTAACCTTTCTAGAAGCCATATTGAGATAAAAGACCTATGCGTAGGGTGGGATTTGGGTGTCCAATACGGCCTTAATCCTCCAAAAATTCTAGCTCATTCACTCGCTGGTTGAGAACATCTACATTGAGCACCTTCTCCCTTTGCAGCCTGACATCTGTGAGCTGGGAGAAAGAACCACAGAGGACATCGAACTAGGTGCTCAGAATGTTCCTGAAGAACACGTTCCTTGGGAAAGAGCATAGAGTGTACTAGACTTTGGCAACAGGCCAATCTGGTTTCGAATCTTGGTTCTACCACCTTTTGACTGTGAGATCTTGGGAAAGGACTTAACTTCTCCGAATTCATGTCATATATTTTTAAATGGAGATATTATCAATTTTTTCCCATGAGTTAATTCTTTTAGTCATAAAGAAGAAAAACCTGACAATGAGGCTAAGAGTCTAGTGGATGGTAGCTTTTGCAATTTGATTTCTCTCTCTCTCTCTCTCTCTCTCTCTCACACACACACACACACACACACACATACACACACACTAATATCTTCTGATTTTATAATTGAGCCTTGGGATGACCTTGGACTCTCATAAGAGCTGCACTTGCATCAATAGTAAACCTTCTTCACCTCACATCTGATATCAATGGCAGTTCCATGGGAACACTGGATTTAAAAGTCGGTCCTGAAAAGAATTCTCTATACCTAACACATGGCGAAAGATATTTTTCGAATCTTTGATAGGAAAAGGGATAGCATTTTATAGTTCTAATGATTCCAGAAGATGAACACAAACGTGCGTGTGGTAAAGGAAATGGAACAAGGCACTGAATGGTCGCTGGATAAAACAAAGCACTTTCTGTCTGTAGGTCTGTCTTCCGCATGGCCACATACTGATGAATGCACCCAGCGAACTGCGGGCAAGGAACACGTCAGCCTCGTGTTACGGCTATGTGTTCACCAGCTCTTCTAAGACCCCTCCTTTCAGACTTTTGTTCAAGCAACAGAAAGGTTTGAGGGGGGGACTCCCCACTGTGCTGATGGCAATGACCTACAGATACTAAAAACACAGGTCTCTGAACCATTTGGTTGCTAAGGAAATAGACACAGCCATTGTGAAACTTAAGGCCGTGTTTGGTGGCTTGAAATACCTAAATGATCAAACCAAATGCATCAAATGAGTTACCAAGTCAAATCCACTGCAAAAAATCAGTTATTAATATAGCAGGAAATATATTTTTCTGAATTCTAAGGGCCATACGGATCCAAAGATTTGTCAAATCTAGTCATTTTTAAACCTATAAATAATGCAATGTTAGACGCCGAATTAACAATGAAATCTTTTTCAGACTCTCAAATACACTTCTAGGAAAAAAAATAATAATCCATTCGCAGGTGAGCTAAGAGGATCCACACAGAATCTCTCCCTGGGTGTCAGGTCCAAGGGCTCCAGATTTTCATTTGTTTGTTTCTGATTGTTTAATGAGAAGTTTGAGTAGTACTGTTAGAGATTTTCACATCCAATTTTCGGTGGGAGATCAGAAGAGTATTACCATGTCTCCATTATCCTAAACAACAACAGACTGATCATTTTGTCACCACCAGATTCAGTGTGTGGCCTAGGTTTGTGTAGCCAGAGCAAGGGCTTTAAGAGCCGGCGAGTGTCTATTTTGTTTCACATCAGATTGCTGTTGAAGTCAAGGAACTCAAACCCTGCTCCCCAGGGAATGTACAACTTTCTCATAGTGAGCCCCTCAGCTGCTCCTGCTCTTACTGGGGGCCACAAACTCTTCATCTTCCTCTTCGATATTTTACCCTCTTGATCATTTTAAGTCAACAATCCAGGACTGACGGTTTTGCTGATAAAGTACCTTTATAATGATAGAGTTGCTACTTAAACTTCCGCCTCCATCTTCTCTAAGGTGGTGACCTAATTGTAGCCGATTCTTCCAGTAGAAATATTCACTTGTTAACCTCAAGTGATTTCTGGGCATGGCTGAAATAAAACAAATTGCTTTTTAAGGTTACGATTCCAGATTCTGTGTCTTATTTTCCATTGCTTCTTGTCCATTTTTCCATGTAGGTTTTATCTGCTACTTATAAACCATGAAAAACAAATTATTCCGTTCAAATCTTTGGAAAGGGCTGTTCGCTGGCACAAAATCACCTTGTCTGATACTTTTTCTCGTTTTGAATTTCTGGAAGGGAAATCCTCCTTATGAGGAGACTTAACTTTCCATCGGTAATGGGGAAAACTGCTTCTCTCGGGATCCTGGAGGTAGCTTTAAAGCAGAAAACTCAGCAGAAATAAAAATCCACGTAACTTGTTTCTATCCAAGTCTGTTTCTTTAGTGATATTGATCCCTCTTCTGCCTGTGACACAGGAAAAAAGGAAGGGCGACGTTGCAAAAAGTGTGAGGCGGAGCTGTAGGGCACGCTTCGGAAATTGTTTCAGTTGTGTGCCATTTGAATGCCACCCTTATACCTTGAAACAATATACCCACCCCCTCGAATCGCCCAAGGCACAATCCCCCATCTCCAGTCCACGAGTGGCTCACATTACCTGCTGTCTGTGGATCTGCAACGGTGGTCGGGCTGATGCCCAGTATCCCAGAAATCTTAATTATTTTTTTTAAGATTTTATTTATTTATTTGACTGAGAGAGACAGAGAGAAAGAGAGCACAAGCAGTGGGGGAGAGGCAGAGGGAGAAGCAGCTTCCCCGCTGCACAAGGAGCCTGATGAGGGACTCGATCTGAGGACCCTGAGATCATGACCTGAGCCAAAGGCAGATGTTTAACCAACTGAGCCACCCGGGTGCCCCCAGAGATCTTAATTATTAATAGCATTTCCGTTCAAGCCAAAAAGTGTCCTGTTTTGATGATAAACTAGAGGATCCCCGACTCTGAGTGACTTCTCCTAGGTGTTGGCAAGGTGCCTTATTTAGAAAGCAAACTATAAAGCTACGTGGTTTCAGAGAATTTAGTCCACTGTTATATGAGACTGACACGCAGAGAGGTTCCCCCTCTCACTCTTCGGTGACAAAGCCAGGATCAAAGCCATATCACAGATCTTCATAAAGCACTTACTGTCAAGCCAGACACTCTTCGAAGTTCTTTATGTAAGTTGACTCATCTGACCTGGGGGGTAGTCGTTATCTTCATCCCGTCTCCCAGCAAGTACGTCTGCCCCAGGCCACGCACCAGAGAAAGGCAGAGCTGTGCTTGGAGCCAGCAACCCGGTTCTAGAGTCTGGTGAGTTCCACATACCACACTGCTTTGCAGAGCCAGCATTTCTGACTCTTGGTCCTGCTCTTTGTTCTACATTATGCTACTTTTGGACCAAGGAGAGAAGAGCTGATTAGTGAAAATTTAGCTTTTCAAAGCTGGTATTTTTACAGTACTAGGAGCCGCATCCCAGTGCTACTAAATGCACTTAGAAACAGATATAACATAGACTTGCCAGATAATGCATATGTTTCAGGGAAGGTAATCAAAATCTCGAGCAACAGATACAGCGCGGGTAACGAGCCCTCAGGAAGGAAGACGGCAATAAAATGACCAATCTGGCCGCCCCCAGACAGATCGGCTAAATCATGGTCTGGTCGTTTTTATATTAACGTTTGTTTGTCCGGACCTGCCTGAATGATTCCATAGATGGCTCCAAATTATGTGTGTGCTTATAGACTTCTCTTGGCAGACCACCTGGTAAAGCACCCATGGAAAGATTTTCCTTAATAAATATTGTTTGATGGTGATTATAGAGCGTGCTTGCAATGACCTCTGAGTTGCAAACCTATGCAACAAACAAACAAATGCATTGGCCGTAAAGACCATGACTTAGAGGAAAAACTGAAGAGTCTACAACATAGAAAGTTGGGAGCGAAGCCTAAAATCTTTCTCTCATTCCATGGGCTGTGTGGGTCACAGGTGCTCTTCTAGAAGCTGGTCCTGGGCATATATGCAGCACCTTTGAGACGCCACAGCTCCCAGTCAGGCCATGCATGGCTGGAGCCCTTGGTGCCCAGAGCCTCCTGGAGAGAGTGAAAACCACCACGGAGCTCTACTCTCTCCAATTCAAGAGAGAACCGTCTGTCTCCTAAAAGACGGGAGGAGCCTATGGGGCCCAGGATGAACCAAGGTGCTGTTTCTGCATGAGAACTGGCAGAGGAGACTCCACAGTCCCCGAAAAAATCCTTTTTTATTCAGGTGGCTTAGGAAGACTTCCTCAGTGTCCGAAAAAGGAGCCTTGAAGCATACAGAGGTTTAAATAATAAGGCGGCCCGCAGGTTATCAGCAGAACTGGCAGAAACATCGGACAATCCGTTAATGAGCCCCCACAGCTGTCCTTCAGTATTGGGCGGGGGAGCAGCGGATGTTGAAGCGGTGGTAGACAAGTCAAAACACAACAACAAAAACTAAACAAGAAAAAAACCACTTTTCAGTAAAGTAATAGTCTCCAAGTGAGATCTTGTTATTCCAGTAAAAATAGAATGCTCAAGTTAAACAATACTTTTTTGCTCCTGGGAAACTACAAATAACAACACACTAAAACTCGGCTTTTTTTTTTTTTTTTTTCATATATTCAGGGGTGGTAAAAGGGGAGGAAAGGCGTTTGTTTCTTTTCTCGTCATAAAACAGCATTCCCATTCATTTCCCCCACAAGGACCGTTGCATTTTTTTTAAATTTTTTATTATGTTATGTTAGTCACCATACAGTACATCATTAGTTTCTGATGTAGTGTTCCATGATTCATTGTTTGCGTATAACACCCAGTGCACCATGCAATACGTGCCCTCCTTAATACCCATCACCGGCCTATCCCAGTCCCCCACCCCCCTCCTCTCTGAAGCCCTCAGTTTGTTTCCCAGAGTCCATAGTCTCTCATGGTTCATTCCCCCTTCTGCTTACCCCTCCTTCATTCTTCCCTTCCTTCTCCTACCGATCTCCCTGCTATTTCTTATGTTCCATAAATGAGTGAAACCACATGATAATTGTCTTTCTCTGCTTGACTTATTTCACTTAGCATAATCTCCTCCAGTGCCATCCATGTTGCTGTAAATGTTGGGTAATCGTTCTTTCTGATGGCTGAGCAATATTCCATTGTATATATGAACCACAGCTTCTTTATCCACTGCATTTTGAGTTCTGTGGAAAACCAGCCTAGAAGCAGCACCCTCATACTCATCAATGGAAAGGAAGGCATTGTGGTAGAATTTCTGGAAGGTTGTTCCTTGGGCATAAAGACATGGGACATTCTTCAAGCAATAGACATATCCAACAAAAAAATTTTTTTTTTAAATCTATATGCTCAACCACTCTAATCTTTTACATTGTTGATTGTATTTTTAAATCATTGTAATTGAGATTTATCCAAATAATATCTATCTAATTGGATACAATGAATATTCTCACAGCTATCACATAAAGAAACATCACCATTATGAGTGAGGGAGGTTGGAAGAACTAATCCCAGGGCTTCAGAAGTATAATATATTGATGATCACCTGCATGTTTTGTTTTGTGCCATCTACATAGAGCATTCTCTCGACTTTTCTACTGCCATCACTTGGCAGAGTGCATAGTAACAAAAATGATAATAAAAATTATTTTATAGGAAGAACTGGTAGCCAGAAGGAAATGTGATACACCAACGTGTTGTTGACCATGATGCTCTGACAAGATTGTCCTTCCTGATAGTTCCTAGGTTTTCTGCGTCATCTCTGCATCTACCTTCCCAGGTGGCATCTCTGTTGATGGTCAGCCTATTGGGTTTAGAGGTGGTATCTGTCCTCCCTTTCTGTGACACAGACTTCACCAGACATTAGGGCTTCTATTGTGTCTATCAAAACAGCAGGGGTGCCTGGGTGGCTCAGTCGGTTAGGCATCTGCCTTGGGCTCAGGTCATGATCCTGGCGTCCTGGGGTCAAGCCCCACACTGGGCTCCCTGCTCAGTGGGGAGTCTGCCTCCCCCTCTGCCCCTGCTTGTATTCTCTCTCTCACTCGCTCTCTCTCTCTCAAATAAAGAAATAAAATCTTAAAAAAAAAAAATAGCATGCCAAAGCAAGCTTGGGTCTATATCATGCATTCCCATTGAGGGCGATATTGTGCCCAAGAGGACAAAAATTGGTTCTCGGGGGGTGAAAAATCTTTTTTTTTTTAAGAAACTAGTCATTTTTTTTTAAGATTTTATTTATTCATTTGACAGAGAGACAGCCAGCGAGAGAGGGAACACAAGCAGGGGGAGTGGGAGAGGAAGAAGCAGGCTCCCAGCAGAAGAGCCTGACATGGGGCTCGATCCCAGAACGCTGGGATCACGCCCTGAACCGAAAGCAGATGCGTAATGACTGCGCCACCCAGGCGCCCTTGAAAAATCTTTGATATCACAATGGCTTGTGGCTCTCCAAAACTCAATCCTACTTGACAAAATCTTATCCCTTAGTCTTTCATTTCTGTCATGAAGGAGAATTTAAATTTAATTTGTTTTTTCTCCTGGGCAGGTGGGAAAGTAGGGACTGACAATGAAAAAAAGAGCCCATATATTTGGGGGAATTTTTCCATTTGGGAAAGTAGGCGGTTGAGAGTATACTCGTGGAAGATATGTGCTAATAATTCTAACTTCAAAATTCAAGCAAGAGCTTGATATGTATTATTCTGTAATTTCAAGTATATCTCTCATTGTTGAGCTCAAACAGCATAGGGATGATTAGTTTTTCTTCACTGTCTTTTTTTAAAGGCCAATTACTGCATTTTTTTTATCCTCATCTGAATTTCCAATGAGACACAACTTTCAGAATTAAATCCCGGGCTTTTGCTTGCATTTTACCCTTATTTTTGTCAGTTCTCAACTCAAAAATATTCAACGACTTCCTTCTGCAGGTAGAATACAACTCATTGGTCATAAAACAGAGACCTTCCAAGATTTACTCCTAACCTCTCTTTCCAAAGTTATTTTCCTCAATTCTCCTTTATAAACGTCCCTCCAATCAACAAAACTCTCATTTTTGTGCTTCTACCCGCCCTGTTTCACCACTATGACTTTTTCCCCTTCCTCCCTCCCAACTCCACACCCACCAGCTCTGAAGCATCCCTAATGCTAGTTTCCACAAAGATTTGTTTTGAAGTTTATTGACTTATAATTGACATACAACACTATGTACGTTTAAAGTGTACAATCCCCCGGTTGGAAGTGATCTCCCCTCTCCTCTGAACGCCTACAACTGGCCATCTGGACAGGTCTTATGGCACTTCATGCTTTCTACTACCTACTACGATTCTCCCTACATGCTGGATATTTTGGTTCCTTCTCCAAGTTAAAAGCTCCTGAAAGGCAGAACTTTGGTCTGATTTCTAGACAACATGGTATAATAGAAAGCGCTAGAGAAAGACCTCAAGCAACCTTTTCGTCTCCCACTTGCCGGTTGCCTCTACCTAGTATTACCCTTGCTTGCTTCCCACTTGCTTTTGGTTATCCGATCACTGTGAGCCTAGTTTCTTCATCTGTAAAGTATGATGATATTGAACTCAAGTTGGAAGAGGTAAGTCTGGTCTCAAAATGGAAGGCCATGATCCAAAGGAACCAGAGCAGTTGAGAAAACTCTTCATTGGTGGTTTGAGCTTTGAAACTACAGGTGATAGTTTAAGAGAACATTTTGAAAAAAGACAGCACACTTACAGATTGTGTGGTGATGAGAGGCCCCCCCAAAAAATGTTCCAGGGGTTTGGGTTTTGTGACTTAATCTCGTGTTGAAGAGGTGAATGCAGCAATGTGTACCCAAGACATACAAGGTTGATGGGTGTGTGGTGGAACCGAAGAGAACTGTTTCTAGACAGGATTCCGTAAAGCCTGGTGCCCACCTAGCAGTGAGAATGATTTTTGTCAGTGGCATTAAAGAAGACGCAGAAGAATCTAATTTGAGAGACTTACTCTGAAAAGTACGGCAAGATTGAAACCATAGAAGTCATGGAAGGCAGGCAGAGTGGAAAAAAGAGACTTGCTTTTGTAACTTTTGAGGATCACGAAACGGTTGACAAAATTGTTGTTTAGGGGCGCCTGGGTGGCTCAGTCGGCTAAGCGTCCAACTCTTGATTTCAGCCGAGGTTATGATCTCAGAGTTGTGAGATCAAATCCCACGTCAGACTCTGTACTGGGCATGGATCCTGCTTAAGATTCTCTCTCTCCCTCTCTCCTTCCATCCCTTCTCCCTTGCCCTCTCCAAAGCAAAACAAAACAAAACAAACTGTTGTTCAGAAGTACTACGTTATTGATGGGCATAGCTGTGAAGTGAAAAAAGCCCTTTCTAAAGAAGGAAGGCAGTTGCTGGATCACAAAGACATCACGGAGGTGGATCTGGCAACTTTATGGGCCTGTTGGAACTTTGGTGGAAGAGGATGCTCTGGTTATGGAGATGGGGGTAGCAGAGGTAGTTACGGGAGAGGCGATAGTGGATATGATGGATTTGGAGGTGATGGTGGCAACCATGATGGTGGTCCTGGTTCAAGTAGTAGAGGAGGCTATGGTGGTGGTGGACCAGGAGATGGAAACCAAGGAGGCAGATATGGTGGCGATGGAGGGTATGAGGTTTACAACAAAGGAGGACATTTTGGACACAGCTATGGTGGTGGTGGAAACTATAATGATTTTGGAAATTACAGTGGACAGCAGCAATCAAATTATGGACCCATGAAGGGGGGCAGTGTTGGTGGAAGAAGCTCGGGCAGTCCCTATGGTGGTGGTTATGGATCTGGTGGTGGAAGTGGTGGATACGGTAGCAGAAGTTTCTAAAAAAAAAAAAAAAAAATCAGAATAAAGGGGCTACAGTTCTTAGCAAGAGAGAGAGTGAGGAGTTGCCAGGAAAGCTGCAGGTTACTTTGAGGCAGTTGTCCCAAATGCATTAGAGGAACTGTAAAAATCTGCCACAGAAAGAAGGATGATGCACAGTCAGAAAAGTTACTGCAGCTTAAACAGGAAACCCTCCTTGCTCAGGACTGTCATAGGCCATAGTTTGTAAAAACGTGCAGCTACTGATTAATGCAATGTAGGGTCAATTACATGTACATTCCCGAGGTCTTTCATCTGTTGTAACTTTGTCTTTTTCTCTTTCTCTTCATTACATCAGTTATTTGCCCTGGAAATGGTGGTGGTAATACCAGGAATAAAAAAATTAAGGAATTTTTAACTTCTAAAGAAATATTATGATATATTGTGAGATTTTAATAAGTTAAAGTATCCAACACAGCGTAAATGCTTAAAGCATGCTAAATAAATCCATGCATATGTATTGTCACAGTTCGTTGTTTAAAATATTTTCTCCAAAAGTTTTAACGGTTGACCTGAAGACACAGATTGGGTAATGGGTCTATTAAAACAAAAACAAAATAGCAAAATTGGCTTTGCTATTTTTTTTTTTTTGTACAGTGTTAGTAGTTCTGTTTCTTTAAAGAAAATCCCAGGGAAATATTTAGTAAGCAGATGATCCTTTCCAGAAGGAATATTGAAGGAAAACAGGAATAGACAGCAAGCCGGGAGAGGGTATGGCCCTTATAAAGTAAATGTTGCCTTCATCTGCACCAGATTTCATGCCACCTTCATCTGAACCCCAGATTGCAGGTTTGGGAAACAGAACCAAATGGAACATGAAACATAAAACAGGATCCAGTCAAGCACAGTGAGCTCTCTCTGGCTCCAAGTCAAACCTTGGCTGAACCACAAAGCTTCACCTGGTTTTGTATAAAAACCACACTGAACCACCATTTTTTTTCATGGTTTCGGTTTGAAAATGGGGTTTCATGCAAAACTTGCCCTAGTTTCAGCCGAGCTTCTTGGCAAAACATGGGCAAGTCTTGCGCTCCTGCGGACTCTGCCTCATTGGAAGCACTCGCGTGGAGGCAGTTATTTCTTGTGCTGTCCTCAGAAGGTCCAGGTTTTGAATCATCTTTTGAACGAGTAATCTTGCTCATCGATCATTAAGAGGACTAAAAGCCATCAGGCATACCAGTAAGAAATACAGTTAATTAGGTCATCTCTGGGCACTTGGGTTTTACAAAAACAGAACATTTTTGAAAAGCAATGAATCAAAAAAGGGGTGGGATGGTAAACATGGTCTGAAGCTCTATCTACATAGGGAGGCAAGAGGAGGTTTGAAGCAATTCTTAGAATAATCCAGGGGTGCCTGGGTGGCTCAGTTGGTTAAGTGTCTTACTCTTGATTTCGGCTCAGGTCATGATCTCAGGGTCGTGAGATCGAGCCCCGCTGAACATGGAGCCTAGTCAAAATTCTCTCTCTCTGCCCCTTCACCCGTGTGTGCACGTGCTCTCTTTCTCTCTCTCTCTAGAAACAAAAACAAAAACACCTCTAAAAAATAATCCAGGCCAAAATTCCACATTTATTGGAAATACTGAGATAATAAAAGCAAGCTTTTATATTTGTATAAAATATATTAATATATAGAGGAATGAAACCAATCTTCCCTTCCTTAGAAAGGGATTAAAAGCCTCCTTAGAAACTGACAGTGTCAGATGAGCCATTTGCCCTGGGAGGTGACGACATTTGGAGCTGGGATCTGATATGAAGACATTCCATTCAGCTGAGTTTTCCATGAAACCACCATCGTTACCCTGATGAATGAAACAAATGCTTGAGATTTCTAAGAGGATTATAGTAACGGACACACGAAGAATGGATTGGATCTATAGTAAAACATTTATTACATTAATAAATACAACATTTTAAAGATTAGTAGTAAGAGAAAATAGTTTGTTAAAAATGGCTTCTATCTATGGTCTACTGTAAGATTCACACACAGAAATACCCCACACATGACCACCCCGAATCGCACCAGGCCCCACCATGAAGTAATCCGTGCAGATCCCGCAGGCATGATGTGACTTGTCCAATCCAGGCTGAGAAGCCAGCATACTGTAGGAATTTGACCTCCCTCGTTCATCTGCTTGCACAGAAAAAAACTATCCATTACAGGCATGATTACGGCACAGCCGGGGAGACAATCAAAGGTATCAGCCCGTGCAATCTAATGGAAGCCAGGGTAGAGTATCTTCCGAGGAGTTAGAGGGCAGGAATGAAAATCCCCACTGCCTCCGCCCTCTGTGACTAATAGAATGCAGGACTAAAAACTTAAAGATACTCTCTAAGCGACAGATCCTAAAAGAGAAAGAGACTTAAAATGTGGTACCTTCCCATAAGCTCGGGAATCCATCCAAGTAATGGGCTCAGTCTGAAGTATAGTGGGTTTGAGGGTCCCCTAAAATACACATGAGCTCTCAAGGCCCTCCAGAAATTTGGTCTAGAAGTTCAAGGAAAGAGTTCTGGGCTGGAGACATGGATTAGGGAGTAGCTAATGTAAAGGTGTTAGGTCAGTGATATCACCCAGGGCAAGACGTCCAGGAAGAAGAGGGTCAAAGGGAGCATCAGTGTTTCTGACCCCCCCATTCTGTACATGCAAACTGGATAACGTGGGGGGTATGGTAGAACAGGCCTAGCAAATGACGACCACAGAGAAAGCCACACACCACCTCGCCGAGTGATCCATGCAAAAACCCCACACCACTGTTTGAGTAGAAAGTCACATCTCACTTTTCCACTCTAGGGTGTTCCATAATAAATAAACCTTACATGTAAGCAGGACCTCATTTACCCAGAAGAGCAATCAAGGGTGTTCGTGTATTTTATGATAGGATTCACAATGGAATTCTATCAAATAAAAATGTCTTAAGTGATGGTAACATACGACTCACTTCACGAATCACAAAACAAAAATCGGAATCGCTCACCGTTTTTGGAACACGGGTTTGCTTTTGATTATCTTTGTTTGGTTTTTAGGGCAATGCATACTATAAATTTCTTTAAGCGGATCATAAGCAAGTGGTTAAATGGGATCAGTAATTATAATCAATTTTTGCTTCCAAAGGTTCTTTGGCACAAAACCTAGTAAAACCTTCTATTTATTTAATTACTATGAAATCAGAAGAAGTTTTGCTATAGAGTACTGGTGTGGAAGCAGGAAGTAAATGGACCATTTCTCTGTATGAAAAGTATTAATTCCAGGCCCCAGAGGTCACTGTTGGGCTCTGTAGTTCAATCTTTTATGAATTGCCTAGTAGTTGGAGCAGTGGGCAATGAAATTGCCAGTTTTTCTAGAGAAAATCCAGGTGCCCTATGAATGGAATAAACTACATAAAGGTCTGGGTACTGGATATAAAAATGCCACATAAACTTAGATGTTGGCCTGCTCTTGTGTTTGGAAGAAATTCTTCCAAACTGTATTTAGAAAATACGGCCTCTAAGTGATCAGTTACAACCCTACAAGGGTTATTAAAATTGCCCACAGAGGGCTCTTCCAGTGGAGACATCAGGGCAGTGCACTGCTCCATCCAGGCAGGCCACGGAAATCTTTTATAAGGAGCTGGCAAACCACACAGCATGTCCTATCCTTGTTCTGTGAAATATGTGGTGCTTGAGGTTTGATTGTTACAGTTCATGGGTCTGCTGGAAGAATCATTTCTCCCTCCTCTGACTGCTGGAGTTTACCTCTCTGCCAATCATCCTCTCACTGACTGCTTCCTACCTTCTGGTATGGTTACGCATGAATCTCTTTCTTCAACTCAGTGGAAACGAGATATGTACCTTCCTTTTTTGACAAAGACTTTGTTAATGTACATATACCATGCATAATGGAGGCTGGAAGGATGGATGGATGGATGGATGGATGGATGGATGGATGGATGTGTTGATAGGTGGGTGGATGGGTTGATGGATGATAGATGGATGGATCAATGGATGCATGGATGGATAAGTGGATGGATGGATGGATGGATGGATAGGTGGGTGGATGGGTTGATGGATGATGGATGGATGAATAGATGGTGGATGGATGGATGGATGAATGTGTTGATAGGTGGGTGGATGGGTTGATGGATGATAGATAGATCGATGAATAGATGGTGGATGGATGGATGGATGGATGGATGGATGAGTGGTGGATAGAAGGAAGAAAGTATAACAAAAATTTTTAATGTGCCTGGAAGGTTGGGGAGCCTGGGTGGCTCAGTCAGTTAAGGTAGCCAACTCTTGATTTCAGCTCAGGTCATGATCTCAGGGCCCTGGGATCCAGTCCTGCATGGGGTTCCAGGTTCTGTGCTTAGCAGGGAGTCTGCTTGAGGATTCTCTCTCTCCCTCTCCCTCTGCCCCTCCCCCACTCACATTTGCACACATGTGCACTTGCTCTCTCTCCCTCTAAAATAAGTAAATGTGCCTGGAAGGTGATTAAAATTATCAAAATGATAGGATATATTCTTATGATAAGGTACAAAGAATGATCATTCTTTGATCTGTAATGATTATAAGAAAAGGATAAAATTAACAAAGTTCCAAAATGTTAGCCTTTCCTGGATTCCCCTTGTTGATCTATTATCTAGAAATTAATTAAGAGAAGCCAAGGAATTTCAAGTTACATGCCACATCTTTTAAGGTCAGAATCTTGACCGGAACTTGCTGTATGTTCCATAAAATTTTCTTTGGTGACAGGCACTGACCCAACATTGTATTCCTTCAGAGCTCTAGGGAAGTTAACACCATATTAATAAGTCAATTCAAGCTGGGTGGATGAGCACAGGTTCTTTTCAATACATTCTTGAACCTCCTGGAGCCTTGGGTTGAATATGGCTGAGATAAATATGTAATACCTCTCTCACCTGATAGGATTATGAAGATCAAATGGGCTAAAATATGGAAATTCTTAGTTTACAAACAACTCGTAAGTGACCAAGCCAGTATCAAAATCCAGAATTACCTAACTCCTGAGACTTTTTTTTTTTTTTACTTTTTATTTTGAAATGAGTTGAACATCTTAGGAAAGTTGCAAGACTAATGCAAAGAACTTCTGTCTACTCTTCACCCAGATTACCCATCGTTCCCTTCTTGCTACGTGAACCCATGGTTTTCATCAGCATGCCCGGGGTATATATAATCTGTAAAATGGGCACCATACTGGTGTCTACCTCACAGGGCCATTGTGAAGATTGAATGGGTTCACACGTGTGAAAAATAAGACACAAATGAATGGCTATCGCAAAACTTAACACAACCTCTGACCAACTTGGGAGCTCAGTATGTTGGGACAAAGTCAGGAAGTGCTCCTGTCCTCCAGGGGGAAGGGAAGTGGGAGCTGAAAAGGCCTGCAGGGCAAATGACGCGGAGACCAGTATTTAAACAGCCAGCGATCCAGGACCAGAGCAAAAGCATGATTTCCATGTTCCCGCACCTTGCCTTTTCCCAGAGAAAGGGTTGGATTTGAAAAATCTCTGAAGGATATTAGCTAATTTAATTTAGTGAAGTGAGTGCCGCTGTACTCAGCCTAATTCCACCGTCATCAGGGGAGCAGGGGTCATCCACGGGCTTCCAAACCGTGTTACTGCAAGACTGGGACATCCTTCTGAGCCACTTCCTTGCGAACCTCAGCCCCTTACTCTTAAGAAGGCTTCTCGCGATTCTCGGAGGCAAGAAGTCACCTTGCCAAAGCCTCTATTCCATGGGGCTGCACAAAACCAAAGCCCCATCCAAGGGCATGAAAACCGCTTTGATCCCATGGGTAGCCCCCCAACACCAGCTGCATACATATGAAAGTGCGCGCTCACAGGAGGCGAGCCCCGCCGGCTCCCAGAACCTCACGTCTGCCCCCCAGGCCTTCCCGGTCGCCGGGATCGCACACGGCCGCCGCCAGCAACCTCAAAATACCCAGAACAGATCTGATCCATACCTTGTAAAAAGCCCTGTATCCCATAAAAAACAACCCTGAAGAGTATCAATTTCGCCCAGTAAGCGTGACACGAGCCTTTTGTCCTTCTTTCAGTTCTCATTCGCCTTTTGACTTATTTGCGGAAAGTTATAATTAGATTGTGCTTCGCCTTTTTCCCTTGAACTGATAAAGTGCCGTAAATCCCGCACATCGTCGGCGAGCGCAGGCGCTTATGAATTTTGCTATTTTCTGCACATTGCGCCATATGCAGGCCCCGCGGAGAGGCACGGTTCCCTCTTCCTGGCATGCAGGAGAGCCACTGAGAGATATCATATGGTCTCCTGGCACGAGTACAAAGTGCCTCTTGCTGTTTGATCTACTGTCTTAAACTTAAATGCAAAATCTGATAATTGGGTCAGGCAGGAGAAGAAACTGAGCAGTAAAGTTCTTTTCATTTCCTTTTGCTATTTCTCCACGTTTCATCTTTTCTTCCTTTTTTTCTCTCTTTCTCTCTCTCTCTCTCTCTCTCTCTTTCTCCCATCTCCCTCCCTCTTTTTTCTCCGTTCCCGAGGGAGACAGACTGCCCTGTGAGCACAGTGGATTCCAAGCCGGTGGTGGGTTTATGGCTGGAAACCTGTCAGAGGGCCCCCTGTCACCTCCGTTGGATTTTTTTGTTCCATTAGCAACGGTCCTGGATAACCAGCTTGAGCTTCGCAAACACCCGAATCATGGCTGGGTTTTCTTGTTTAGAAATATGACTGCCTTTCCAGACTTGGATTTGTTTAATGTAAAAGGAATTCGTCGTCGTCTCTCTGGTTTCGGGCATTAAGCAGACAGAGGCTTGTACTTCAAAGGGCACGAGAGATAAATGAAAACTAACCCTCCTCCTCGCACAGGAGACTGTGGTATGAAATGTCGGACTGAGACCTCTCTGCCCAGCAGCGTCTAAACAGGGACAGGGAACTTTCCGTGCGTGCTTTCACCACTCCGCGGCCCAGGGCAGAATTGCCTGGGCACCACTCACTTGCTTGAGCTGGACTTAAACCCGAATATGGCTCCCTGCTGGCCGTGAACTTGGCCCTCGCCAAGGAGGATACAGTTTCAGAAAGGACAGAGCTTTCTGTCAGCGTCGCGTTTTCAAGCCACAGAGGGCAGGTGAATTCACCCCCGGGGTGAATTACTCAAGTTGCCCCCTGCTCACTGGGGTAGATGCTTCCTGGGCGGCCCACAGCCATGTTGGACGATTCCAGAGCCTTCCCTGGGGTTTGAGGATGGGGTACCTGGGAGCGAGTCACGCTTTGGCTGTCCTCGTCTGCAGTCCCATGCTGATATTGTCAGCTGGGCTCAGGATAAAAGAACATTCTAGACAGTCTTAGTCTCGAATAGAGAAAGGAGTCACAGGGAAGCCATGTGAAGAGGGGGTGAGATCAAGAAGGGATGTGGCCGCTGTGAGGATGTGGAGAGTAAGTCTCGCCAATAGAAGCAGAACCACGTCTTTCCACTGGAGGCCTGCCACTCGTGTCTCCCTAAGTCCCTGCTCTCTCAGGGTCCCATCCCCGTGTGGACTCTTTGGAGAGCCATACCCAAGCATCCTTTTAACTAGAAGCTCAATGTTTAAAGTTTCCCAGCATCCCTTCTGAGTATCCCATACTTCCTGGCTGGGGGCCTCTGTTGAGGAATGCGTTGCTCTGGAAGGATCACCAGGCCGAACCTGCAAGCTTAGACCCAGCTCCCTCGTTCAGACCCAGACGGCCAAAGCAGGATGCAGTCCTCGCTCGAGTAGCTCTGAACCTGCCTCCTGTGCATATTCTTGACCCAGGGAAGGCTACAGAGACCTCTATTCGGGGTCTGGGGCTGGAGAGAAATTCAGCGGCTCAGAAAAGCTGATCAGTATTTGTTCAGACTTCGAGGCCCCGGGGAAAGCGGGGAGGGGGTGGGAGCGCCGAGAGATGTCCACTGACTCTCTAGCTTGCTCGGCCTCAGCATATGGGGGCCTCAGAGCTGGATTTGACCCTAAATAGAAAAGAGGCTGTTTCTCTGAAAGAGGCAATTATGGGACACAGAAGATTGCAACCCTCTGTGATGGGAGTTCCTCGGACACCAGAACCCGCAGCCCTGGGACAATGCAGCCTGGTGCTCAGTCTTCACGTGACAGCCCTTTGGTCAAACATGCAGGGCTCTGCCGAGGGTCTCAGAGGATCCTGGTACTGGCATCAGTGAGCCACCCTGGCTGGCATGGCCACCTCATGCCTTGTCATTCTACTTAACGCGACCGTGCGTCACTCCTCACCACCACTGGAGACTCCTTTTGTCTACACTAGATTTGACCTTGTCAGTGACCAGAAACGACTCTCACACGTCTTGTGCACGCCTACAAAAGGTCTGATTTGCAACAATGTTGGGCCCCAGTGTTCGAGGGCTCCTTGGATGGAGGTCAGCCCCCCCACCCCCACCCCGCCACTGATGCTGATGCTGACACGTTTATGAGAGCGGCTGGCTGGTCGCTAGGTGTATACAGTCTAAGTGGCCCAGTGAGAGGCTCTTCCCATGATGCCTTCTGTCCAATCTAAAGCTCAGCGGAAAGACAGAATGCTATTTTTAAACACTTCTGTGCAGTTGTTTTAATTATACCCCAAAGATTTTGCCCCATTCCTGAAGAACTTAGATAATCGTCTGAATAATTCTTAAATGCCCCCTTACCCTGCAGCTCCTGTGCCATCATTGCTTGGCCTCATCCGCACGTTTGTGTGACGAGAACGATTTACCGTAATTGCCTTGTTTGCGGGCTCCATCACCATGAAAAGGGAAAATCGAAAACTCTTAGGTGGAAATTAATTTAGAAACAACATCACCACAATTCTTGTATGGCGTATGTAACCATAATAGCAATTTCAGCGGGAAAAGCAAAAATAAATAGCAGGGCAAATGACATTAATTTCCATTTGCAGCAAACTCGTAATTGGATCAATGATCTGATCCTTGGGGAGAAAGTGGGTGGCCATCGATTGGTGGGGTGAAGCCCGCTAAGGATGTCAGGAAGGGGGGGTGCATGTGATGCTGCTCGTTGCAACCCTTCGGGAAGGGGCGGTGACCTCAGGCCTTCCTCTGGGCTGCAGAGTGATTAGTCGAAAGCATTCACTTCTCCATCCATGGGCATGTGGCTTGAGGCAAGTTGCTTGACCCTTTGGGGCTCAATTTCTTTTTTTTTTTTTTTTTTAAAGATTTTATTTATTTATTCGACAGAGATAGAGACAGCCAGCGAGAGAGGGAACACAAGCAGGGGGAGTGGGAGAGGAAGAAGCAGGCTCATAGCGAGGAGCCTGATGTGGGGCTCGATCCCAGAACGCCAGGATCACGCCCTGAGCCGAAGGCAGACGCCTAACCGCTGTGCCACCCAGGCGCCCCGGGGCTCAATTTCTGCATCTGCTCACCGAGGATTATGAAAGCGCCCATCTCATAGGGATGTAAGGAGAAAAGAGGCTGACCTATTATATAATGCACTTAAAATGGCATCAGATACTTGGTAAACCCTTCAAAAATATCAGATGATGATGACAAGTTTTTATTATCATTTATTGTCTATGATACAGTAGTGTAAAGACTAGCCTCTGGGCTTCAGAGATGCAAATCCAACCGTGAGCTCTTCTACTTTCTTGCTGTGTCATCTTGGACAAATTAGCCATCTTAAGCTTTAGTTTCTTTATCAATATAACAGGCTCTGTCTAATTTGCATGACTATGTCAGTGAAATTGAGTAAGCAACGGGAAAAGCATTTTGTAACTGACCATGAGACCTCAAAACTTGCCCTCCTCCAGAAGATGTTGGAAGTGCAATAAAGGGGACAGTTCCAATATGGCGCCCTGGGTTTTGGTTGGCCAGTCCCTTTCCTGGTGTGCACGAATGGGGATACTCACCTTCTGCATGACTTTCCTGAACTGTAAACTCCAGGATGCCCAGGTGTCTCCAGGTGTGCCCCCAGAAAGATCCTCCTTGGCATCTCTCTGCAGCTGTGGGGCCAGGTCAGAGAGTGGCGAGGAGCAAGGTAGACACTTGATCCGGAAATGCCTGAGATCTCAGAGAGGAGACCAGGACCCTCAGGATTCTCCTGCCCTAGTGCGTGCGTGTGCTTTCTGTGTCTCAGATTTTCATCTGAAGAGCCCCATAACTGGTGAGTATGACCACCAGGAATTCGAGGGAGGAAATGGGGCTCCACAGAAAGTAAACAAGGACATGTAGTTCTTTATACAAATATTCTGAAAGAACACTCCAAACATCCTTCCACTCCCCTGCCCTCCCCATACGAGGGTGGAAGGGCTTTTCTCCTTTTTCTTCTATTACACATTTCTTTGCTTTAGCTCTCTTCTCTGAATGCCTTGTTTCCCTGAAAGAGGTGTCTACATAAAAACCAAAGTATCTGGCAGTGGAAAAAGGAACTAAACCAGAGGCAGCGAGATGACCAGAAGCCCATAAAAACCCTCCACATGATTTTTATTTGCATTTCCTGACCGGTCTGTTACTGTTTTCTGAAAATTTGCAGATGAAGTGTGGAATATGGATGAAATGTGGGACCTGTACTCAAGATCTGCGCACGTGAGAGAGCGTGTGGGCACGCGTGGGAGTACATGTAAAGAAGTGTGTGTGTGTGTGTGCTGCATGTGCATGGAAGTGTGCGAGGGGGATATGCGTGTGAGCATATGCACAAGCACATGGACATGAGCATGTGTGCAAGCACATGACAGTGTGTGTGCTGAAAGCACGCTGGGTGTTGGTGCTGTCCTAGGCACCCATCATACCCTCAGAGCAAGCCGGAAGGGATTTCATGCATTTGGCCTTCAATTCCTAGACAAGGAACCTGAAGCCCAGAGAGGGACATAAGTCACCAGTCACAAAGCTTTTAGTGGCAGACGGCAGATCAGAAAGCTGCATTTCCACTGCCGCTTCCCTCTCCTTCATGCTACTTTTCCTTACTCTTGGCTGACCTCTGAGACACTCCCACCTGTAGGGCTGGTTCTCTTCCTTCCTCAACTGCTTGTTTCTTCACCCCTTGCTGTGAGGGACATGCACACGGGTGGAGAAGGGTGTCTGTAATTCTGGGTTAGCATTAAAACGCTCTTGTATGCCATAAAGCACACGACCTTCCTACAGAGGTCTTCACTTCCTGAGGAAGACAGATTCCATGGTGCTCTGTTGGAATCCCAGGCCCTGGTCACCTGGTTGAGTTAGTGGGCTGTTCTCTGTGTGACCCCGGGGGTCAGCATCAATCCGAGCACACCAGAGCCTCTCTCATCTGCTCTGTGGGAACAAGGACAGGACCTGGAATGAATGTGTGAATGAATGATAGAACCGCAGTCCTAGTCCTCCATCCACATGCATAAGTTTTATTTACTTGAGGTTGAAGAAAGCAGGCTCCTAGAACATTCTGAGCCCAAGAGCCCTGCTCAGAGGTACCAGGCTCAGTGCTCCTCATGGCTGACAGTGAGCCAGCCAAGTCCCCCAAAAGCCCCCCTTACTAAGGAATCTGTTCTCTGCGTCCGCTGTAGACTAAGTCTCCCTGTTCTAGCATCATGACAGAAACAGCTGTGCTAAATAATGTCTCATTGATCCACTGTCAAAATCCACGTCTTGTCTGGCCTTCAGATCATTCTCACTGTAATATGTCTTGGGGGTGGTCTGGACCTTAGACAGCACATCACATGGGAAGAAAATCAAGGGCCATCCCTAGTTGTCAAAATTCCCCTATTTCAGGTCTTTCCTTCCATCCCTCCCTCTGGTTGATGTGCCTGGCAGTTTCACAAATGGAATGATGGGTTTTTAACAGTACAAAGGGCCCCAGAGATCATCTTACTGCAACCGGCTCATATATTTGAGGACATTGAAGCCCAGGGAAGTACCGATACTGAGCCAGTCTGTGGCCAAGTTGGTCTCTTGCCCATTCTAGGCTTTTCTGTCCTCACCTAGCAGCTCCCCAGGCCTTACACTAATGCCTCCTTTCTACTAGAGTTGGAAAAAACACTGCTATCCTGGAAAGCCATGGACACTCCGCAGTGCTGGGGTTGGGGGACGGTGTATCTTCCATGTGGGTGCTTAGCGAGTGTTCCTTCCATGCCGCCTACGAGCCAAGTGCGGCGATGTGAACACCCTTGCGGCATGGCCCTGCCCTCAAAGGGACCACAGCCTAACCTCCAGACACCAGATGCTCCGTCCCCAAGGCTCTCAACCTTGACTGCACATTGCCATTGCCATGGGAGCTTTTCAAAAATACAGAGAGCAAAGTGCCAGTGTTGACGTGACTTCTATCCTTTCCTCTGTTGGCTGTGGACTCTCTTTGGGGGACAATAGGGCAGGCGCATGTTTTGACTGGCAAAGTCCAAGAATCTATATGCAAATTCTCTCCCCACAGGCAGGCTCTCTGAGGTCATCCGCAGAGCGACAGCATGGGTCAATTACTCATTTGCTTCACAGAAGAACGACCATGCTGTTCATCGCACTTTGCAAAATGGTCGCAGTGAGAACGGACAGGTCTGTGGCTGAGAAAGTGAAAAGCTACATGGTTCCCAAATCTAGATTTGAGTCATTTGGCTTAATTGAACCCAAGCCTAGCCTCAAAACACCAAGTGGAGTGGGAAAGAAACACGCCTACAAACAACACCAACAGTAACACCAAGACTTAAGAAATCTCAACTATTAATAAAAGAATGGGAAGGGGCTACCTCCTTATTGCAATTTCTATCAGCCATTTCTTTACTGGCTGTTCGCTGATACTGCTCTGAAATCCCATCAAAAGGGAAGAGTTAACAGGGGCATTAAAAGCAGAGAAAGAAATTTCTTTTGGTTAAACAGAACATCCTGTTTTGAGTCCCAAGCAAACTCTTAAGTCACAGAGGGTGTTCAGCCCTTTGCCTTTGGCAAAACACAGCCTCTTCTTTCTAAATGTTTTTAAATGTTTAGTGGGAGCAAAAAGTGCAATGAACTTCTCAGACATCAAAAATCTATAAATTAATAAAACACATAAATAGAGCTTCCATTAAACTGGAAAAGAGCTTGGAGACTCAAAAGAATGCATTCTTGGAGAAGTACACTGGCCCAGAAACATAATTCACTGAGAAAAGAGCTAATCCTGTTTCACCCAATACGCCTGTTCTCCTCCTTTTCTCACGGAAGGTCTACTTGGGAAAGAATATTGTCTGTGCAACGTGACTAAATCATTGCTCACTCTAGGAACTACGATAGCAGACTGATTAGGGTCACATATCATTATTAGTAAAACATAGGAGGCACCACTGCTTGCCTTGAAGTCATCCTACTCTGTCTTGTCATCAAGGAAAGTTCCAGGGTCAGGGTCTTGGGAGCACTAAATTTTGAAGTCTATCGCTGAAATGTTACCCAGATTTTTCTCTATATGTCACAATTTATCATTCTTTCAAGTGGTTGGTCAAAACATTTAGGAAACAAATGAATATCCTGTTTCTGCAAACATATTAAGCTTAGTAAAAATCCTGTTGCTAAGAAATGGCTTCTCTAGGCTACCATGTCTTCTTATGCCCTAAGAGTGTTTTTTCTCCATCGTTTTCTGTCGATCCAGAAAACAGTTAGTTGATGATACGAATCCTGGATCATAAAGGATCTTCACAGGACAGCTCCCCTCCTTTCCCCCATCTTCCCATCATCCTTCACCTGAAGACATTTATGATGCCCCTATGTCCATACTTCACTCAGTATTGCTTCTGTCACCTTCTCCAATGTGCCCATAGACACATCTGTTCATCTGGTTGTGGTCAACAATATAAGGGACTCTTGGGGTTAAAAATTATACACAGTCAAGGGAAAATAAATTCTCATAGAATTCAGGAAACTTCCAAGGTAAGGACTGAGGACACAAGGGCCTTCTATTGGTGCCCAAGGCTGGGCAGGTCTTAGGATGTCTTGGCCCTTGACCTTAGATTGACTCCATTCATGGGAGTCTCAATTTAATGGATAACACCAGCTGATATAACAACTCACAAATCTATTATCATAATAAAGTCCAAAATAGGTGTTCCTGACCTGATTCTGTGACCCAGCGTTCAGCCACCCTTGGCTCTGCCACCTTGCAGGGTTGCCGTGCTGATCTGCATCGAGCTGGCAGGAGGGAAAGGGTATGGAGGGTTGTGTACAAGAGGCTTTGAGTCTGGCATGAGGCCTGGCACTACTGCTCCCATTCCACTTCCCAGACTGAGTCGTAAGTGAGCTTCCAACCACCAGGGGGGCTGGGACATTCCTCTGGTCATGGGCCCAGGAAGAGCAGAAAGTGGATTTGATGAGCACTTGGTTTAATGCCCCCCACACACAACAGTTCTGCCCCTGGAGATCCCAGATTTTGCCCCAAGTTTCTCCCTTATGCCTGATGCCCCAATCTGCCGCTGACCCTTACCTTCTGTGTCTTTGTCTGAGGCTTGGGGCCTGTGTCCTGGTCTGTTTTGCTCTGTATTCCCATGCTCGTTGCCTGCCCTGTGTGTGTTGACACCCCCCACTGGGTTTCCCACCTGCTCCTCCTACTTAACCTCGCTTGCCGACCCAGCTCTACACACACTTGATTGAACCCCCCAGTTCAAAGTGAACCCCTTGCACTGGTTAGTAGGTTGCCCACCTGCATGAGTGTGTCCTCTGCAGTCACTGCTCTCCTGCTCATGACCAGTGAGCACCCAGCTGGGAGCGGCCATCCCCCTGGAAGCATTGGCTTATCAGCTCGAGCTGAAACCCTGAGTCACTCACTGCCCTTGATATTTCTCTTCTGCTTCTGCCTCCAGCTCTAAGCTGAGTTTACTCTCTCTCTGGCTCTCAGGTTCATGAAGAAATGAACTCCCCCACCCCACCTCTCGTCCAAACCTGCACCCTTCACCTCCTCAACTTTTCTAAACGCTTGTCTTCCTCAGTACATTCAGGCAGTCTTCTTTATCTTCTCTCTTCTGGTCTTCTTTTGATATATTCATAGCCAGGCCTTCAACTCGCTGTCTCTCCTTAGCCACCTAAGGAATTCATCATTTGATTTCTTTATACTTATCGATAAACATCGCCCGGCATTTATTATGTGCCATTCATGGTTCTAAGTGCTTTGCAGATAGGGATTTATGTAATCCTCTGGATTCTAGGTATTCCTTATGGTGTTGTCCCCCTTTTGAGGCTGAGGAAACCGAAGCACAGAATGGTTAAGGAATTTTCAGGGTCACAGCTGGAAGGTTCTCCCATGCAAGTCATAATGGTTTTTTTCTCCCTTCCCCTGGTGATACCATTCTGGACCTAGCTCGAAGGACATTGGGTCTTTAAAGCCAGAAAGGAACTTAACGTCATTGGTCCGGCTACACTTCTGATGCTGAGTCTCAGAAAGATGAGGGGCTTGCCCACAACCATGCAGCTGGTCGCCAGCAGTTTTCAGACATGGAGCCCAAAGTCATCCATTCCCTCAATGAGATGGTCCCTTCTAATACAACCACACATCAGCTTGTTAGAAAACCCCCAACCTAATATGAGGTAAATACACTGTAATTCCTATGAGTGCCCCAAATTCTTCTCTGTCTTTCAAAAAGATGTATTGGGAGGATTTTTATTTCACCATTATCCTTCGCAAGAATGCGTTTGATGAGAAACCTGAGCAGATAAACCAAGGGCAGGATGAATTTCCATTGGCGCCATGACAGAGGGTCGAACACAGCACAGACATCCTGCCCCAGCACCCCTCAGATGAAGCCATATAGTCACCAGCCCATACGACATGTGCCCTCAGTCAGTCTCAGCATCAGCCAGATGGCGCTGGATGACCCAGAAAAGGTTGAAGTTTCCTGAGATGAGAAAGGTCAGATTTGTAAACATGATCAGATGGTCAAAGGAAACATTCCTCATTCTGAGAGCTATGAATAGTGGCTCTTCTAGAATGCATGAGTATCTGAACCACCCAAAGGTCTCTTACCCTATTACTTCCAGATAATAGAGAAAGGATGAAGAGAAAGCCCATCCCAAACCCCAAGCGAGGTGTCCCTTCCATTGGACCCCTGTGGTGGCACCATGATCCAGACATACTTCCTCTCAGGAAGGAAGAGGAGCACAGGCACGCTCAGCCCAGAGTCCCACGGGTGCTTAAGAAGACAGGTGTCTAAGGAAGCTTCCCTCTCACCTGCCCCCAACATTACTGCTTTAACTCAAGGCAGCATGGACTCTCCAAAGCCAAGTGAGTTTCTGGCTTGCCCGAGGTGAGGACACTCTTCACATTTCACAAGCCACTCTGGCTCCTGGATTCCTGTCACAAACATTAATATTTCCTTCCCATTTGTCACTAATTTTCCAGGGAGTTTTGTGAGGTTTTATAATTGATAATTATTGCACTCAGTGTCCCATAATCCTTTTCATCTTCAAAGCAGCCGGCAAATAGTAGCAAACACTTGTAACACCCGCGTTGGCCAAGTCAGCGTTTTCCTCCCTATTTGGCACCTGTCTGCTGTGAGACACAGAGGAGGTGACCCGAGCCGGAGGTCAGGGCGAGACTGTCACAAAGCTGAGATGTGTGATGCTTGTGTATGCTTCTTTCTGGTGTCACTGTCCCTTTGGTAGACACCATGATTTCAAATAAGAACAATCTGGGGGCCTCTCTTGGTGGCCCTGGAATCTGGTATCTTGTCACGTGGAAGCCATTTGCTTATTTTTGAGCCCATCTTCACAGCAAGGCCAGTGGGAAAATTCAAAGCTGAGATAAAAGAGCAAGTGAACCTCACAAGTGGAAGCAATTTTGCAAACTTGGAGGACCGGTGTAGACTGTAGTTACGCACCCTGCGTGTGACCGTGGAGATGCGAGCCAGTAAGGAGGAGGAATATGGGAAAGTGAGGCCAAGGTTCTAGTGACTCAGACCCACCTTGCTCAGTGTCCCCAGCCTTGGAACCACAGCCCGTGAGCCAGGCAGTCACCCATCCTGGCATAACACACAAACTCACCAAGTTGTGTCTAACGTGTCGTGTAAAAACAACACTCCCTGTCGACACTTTGGTGACCAACGGGCTGGCCAAGAATCTGACATCGTGTGGACGAAGAGGCCGAGTAGCTGTGTTTCCCTTTAGTAGCTGTATCTTTATGAATGTGTAGACATAGAATGGAGCCTTCAGAAAACCCAGTGGCTTGAGAACACGTAATGACAACTTCAACCAAAACTGAACATTTGTCTATTTATATTAGTATTTTGCGTGTTCATAACCCCCCCCAATTGGATCTTTCAAATGAGAAACTCTTTGGACTTCGGGTTTTCAGGGAAATGCTGCCGATGGCAACCGCCTGAACCAGAACATGTCTCTCTCTGCTTGGGTTGTAGCGAGTGCACACCGACGCTCCCGGCAGTCGAGGCTGGGCACAGAGCTGCCTGTCCTAAGTCACTGGCCAGCCTTCTCATGCCAGCTCTGTGGCTACTCATTTCAGGCCTTCGTACTGTGCCCAGACCCACACCCTGCCCCCTCCAAAAATGAAAACCAAAAATACGTCTTTTGCTGAATTCCATTTTGGAAACACAAGGCTTCTTAGAAAGGAACCGTTTTGTTTTGACTATGAATTGACTTCATTTTGGTATGTGTGCTTACCGATGTAGGAGGGGAAAATAGGTTACTTGAACTACAAGAAATTTGAGCCAAACTCCTCTTGACAGTTAACCTGGTTGGAGTACAGTTGACTTCTTGCCCGTTCCAGAAAAGCAACCAGAGCTTCCCAGTAGCTCCTTAATGCAATTACTTGATTAGACGAGGGCATTTCATTTCCCGACCGCTACAGGAATAAGCAATATAGCTGTCAATAGCTTTCAACAGAGCTTCAGGCATGATGGCCACCACCCAACCACCCTTTCGGATCCTCATTAACGCATTTCCATCAGCGCTTCCACATTCACCTTCGTCGTCAAGCCCGGGGGTCTTCGGGGATTTTGCTGATGAGCAAATGACCTACTCCTTCATCTGGTTCCAGGGGGTTACTTTGTTGCTGAATATGCATCACATCACAGAAATCTGCCTCAACCCTCCATTGAAGTCAAAGCCGGCTATGCTCAGGACGCCTACCCTCCTAGCTTCCTCGGAGGCCAGAGTGAGGGGGTCTGACAAAGAACAAAGCTGCCTCCCTTTTGACCCCTCAGGTACTTGCCCTGCTTCCCTGGGCAAATTAGACTCTGATACCATAGTGTTCTCCATTAATAAACATAATCGCTCCCATTTATTGAGTACTTACAGTGGACCACATGTGCTCATCTTGTCTCATCTAATCCCCACAACCCCCAGGAACAGTCACTATCAAACTTCAGGAAGGATAGGAACTGCCTAGGGAGCTTGTTTAAAATACAGGCTTCTCGGGGTGCCTGGGTGGCTCAGTCAGTTAAGTGTCTCTGACTCTTGGTTTCGGCTCAGGTTATGACCTCAGGGTCCTGGGATCGAGCCCTGTGTCGGGCTCCCTGTGTATCCCTCTCTCTCTCTGTCCCTCTCCCTGCTCACATGCTCTCTCTCTAAAATAAATACATAAATATTTTTTAAAAAATAATAAAATAGAGGCTTCTAAACCTCCCCCCACCCTGCAAATAGGCGGGCTCACTAGAGTCTGGGTGGGTACCCGATGATTGACAATTTAACAGTCCTGAAGTTCCCCAGGCTTCATTAGCCACTGGGATTGCAACCCTGTTGCTTCATCCTTCTGCATTCTGCTCCTTTAGTCTCCTACCCTCCAGCACGTCCCCTGGAATGCACCTGTCAGGGAATGGCCTCGGCCATAGGTAGTAAGGTGCAAAATGCATCTGTCTTTGTCAGCTTGGGCTGCTATAAAAAATATATAGGTACCATAGACTGGGGAGGCTTGGAGGAGAGTAAACAACAGACACTTATTTCTCACAGTTCTAGAAGCTGGACGTCTGAGATCAGGGTACACTGTGTGGTCAGGTTCTAGTGAGAACTCTCTTCCTGGCTTGCAGACACCAGCCTTCTTGCCATATCCTCATGTGGGAAACAGAGAGCCAGCTTTCTGGTCTTATTGTAAGGGCACTAATCCCATCACGAGAACCCCACCCTCCTGAGCTCATCTAAACCTAATTGCTTCCCAGATGACCCATCTCCTTATCCTTTCACACTGGGGGTTAGAGCTTCAGTATATGAATTTGGGGGAACACAAACACCCAGTCCATGACAGCATCCTGGGGGGGAAACCATATAAATGATATTTCTCCTCTTGTTATCTCCTCCCACCTTAAGCGCCTTTTTAAACCCAGACCAAACTATGTGAACTGAATTTTCTGAAAACAATCTCTGCTCAAATATATCCAAGTGTATAAAGGTGAACTTCTTCTATAGATTAAAATATTGTCACTCAAAGAGATATGTTTGAAGAAAGGACCTTGAACGAGCCAGTAGATAATTTCCCAAATGACACAAGAGGACTTGCTATTTGGTTTAGATTTGGGTCCATAAGAGCAAGACTCACACTCGTGGCCAGTGCTTTGCTGAAAACTACAATAGAATCATTTCTGAAATTCCAAAGCCATTGGTGGCAATGAACTCGTCATTACTTAAACTTGGCTTCTCGGTCTCCAGGCTTTTGCTTACTGAATTTTCTCTTCTACTTTTATCTTCCTCAACCAAGGAGTAAGAAACATTTCTGGATACCCTCCTCTTAGCAGAATTCATTTCTTCTTGTCTGGGATGCTTCCCCACTGGATTTCTGTTTCTATTAGATCAAATCATATTCAAACTGAGTTTTGCATTTGTCTTTCCTAGGGGCCTGGGGGTGGGGTGGGGTGGGGTGGGGGGCAGCTGGATCACGTGCTCTTGAGCGGGGAGACCTGGGACCCAAGACCAGTGTGACCAGTCCTAGCCTGTGTGACTCGATCAAATTACATAACTTAATCGAGTCTCTCATCTGAAACATGGAGACATAAAGACCACATCCTGGTGTAAGGATTTAATTAACAAAAGAGGTGACGGAAAGTGTATAAAAAGCCTGCTGACCCCGCACCTATGGCGTTCTGTGAACAGAACCTCTGATTGGAAAGGAGAATGTGCCCCCTGGGACAAATGACACTTCCCAAACCTCAGTTTCTTTTGCTATAAAATGAGGACCTTATTTTTTTAACCCTCCAGAGTGGTGAGTTCTCTGAGCAAGAGAGCTTAGAAGGCATAAAGCAGTTACAAACATACAATACGTTCCTTCCTTCGGACACTATACTCTGGTCCACGCCAGGCATTACGACATGTGAACGAGAGGAGGTGACAAAGTGACCCGTGGCTGTAGGCTCAGGCCGCCAGCATGATGACAGGCCAATACCACACTTTTTTTCTAATAAGAATTCTTTTGTTCAAAAGAATTACAGCCCATTAGAAAGATGCAAAAGAAATTCCACATAGCTTCTTGAGTTTTAGTGACAGGGCCTCTGTCTTTCGGGGATTGCTGTCACTCTCCTTGCTGACTCGTAGAATGACCTGTGGCTTGCCTCCAAACCATCGGAGCCACCTGTGCGAACTGTCCCCATGGCCAGATGAGTTGATGGAGAATCCCCTCCTGGTAGGAGGTACCTAACATTTGTCAACACTCTAAAACGTAAATAGCTCTTCGCTTGACTTCCAGAGGCTGTGGACAAATTGCTAATGTCCTTTCTAACGAACCTCCTAATGAGCTGTTAGCGAAGCAGCACGTAGCACTGTGATCATTTACTAAATGTCAGTAAAGGATTTATAAACACAACTTTAAATTACATTCTCTGGGATTCTACAGGATGTTAGTGCTTCCCCTGAACCACGCTGGAAGTTAGCACAAAGACAGACACCTGCAGGGATTAGGGTGGGAAATCCTGGGGGGAGGGGAGTGTCTTAGGCTCCTGCCTACCACAGAGAGTCTATAAAATACAGCTAAACCATCGTGTAATTAATGATTACCTAAGCTCATACTCACAAGTGCTTGAATTTTTTTTTTTTTTTTTTTTTTTTGGCTTTTAGGCTGTTCTCATTATTTATGCTTTAGGTATGCAGAACAAAACTGCATTTCAGTATTTCCTCAGTGCAGTTTTTTCCCCATCACTTCTTTGTATCTGTTATTTATAATGTAGTTTTAAAAATGAGATGTTAGCCTTGAATACTAAACAAAACATAAAATGTGAGTTATAACTATTACACAACATGTGTAACGACGTGGCTATTAGACCTTAGACAATCACTTAGCTTTGTGTCAGGTTTCTCCTGCATAAACCGAGACCCTTACACCAGATAATAATGTTTGTTCAGCTCTAGGCAGTTTATAAGGAACTATAACAATCATTAAGTTTTATCTCAATTTGCTAAAAGATGTCTAAGGTCCCTTCGAGTTGTAAAATTCTACGATCCTATGATGTCAGTTAAGCAGATTCTCTCTCTCTGAGCGTGAAACGCCCGGGCCAGTGTGGTTCACTGGTGACCAGTTGGCTCAGGGACAGCTAACTTGGCTCACCTGAAGGGACTATAAGTTCCCTGAAGTAATTCCTCATACTTAATCATCCTTGTGCCCCCAGGGCCTAGATCAATACTTGCCGGAAGGGATATGACAATAAACATTAGCTATTGGTTGGCTAAACAAAACCGGATGATGGCATTGAGATGCCCTCCCTAACCCGCCATTTTGTGTAGGACTGTGACAGGCTAAAAATCTCAAGACAGGACTTATTGGCCTTTTCTCCTTGGTGGGGTCATCTCTGGGCTTGGGACTGCCTTCATGGCGTTGCGCTGAATCAATGAGCACACTAGCCTCATGGGCAAAATTTTCTTTTTCTCGTCCCGTTGGGTTACATTTTCAAAAGGTCCCCTTAACCATCCCCTGGCCAAAGCATTCAATCCAGTCTCTGGCACATAGGTCATATCTCTGTTTTTATTACAGAAAATTATGTTAAAAAAAACAACATGATTTGCTTGATGGAAATCCCCTTGACAGTTCAGCAGCCAGAAAGCCTGTATTCTAGAAGACAGAGGTTACTGTTCTTAAATCCTGCCCTTAGTAAAACTTTCCAGGGAACCTCAAAAGTGGGTTAATGGACACATTCAAACCAATCACCGGACTGACATCGGTTGTTTCGCCAAGAAAGGTTTGGGTACGTCATTAAGTTCATGTGTTTCTTTTATGTCAAATTAGCTAAAACGTCACAAATATCTCTTCGTTCTCGTCTTCCAGATCTCCAAACAAGCCCAGTATGGTTTTGGGGAGGATGGGGCAGAGAAGTGTTGTATAAATAAATGGGCATCACCAGGCAGGAAATTCTGCACATTTGCTTGTTTCTGCGCCATTGAGTCAGACTGGAAGTGGTCTGCTCTGTACAATTCAGCTGCCCGGGTAGCCCCATCCTTGTCGTCATTCATTCATTCAGAAAGTGCTAATCAGTGAATCCAGGATGCTACCTCAGTCCTCTTCATGCTCCCACACCCAAAATGAAGGTCTGTATGCTGTGGCCCCATCATGTTGAGTCTTAAGCAGAGTCCTTGGGACCCTCTCAGAGAAGTGTTCCTATGAGAGCCTCTGGCTCTCTAGAACAGAGACTTTTCTTACTATTTTGTGGTGGGACACACTGAGAGTTCTCATGAAGGAAATGAAAGTCTGGGTTGAGATGGAGCCCAGGTGTGCATGGCCTCTGGCTGGCCTCGAGAAGTCACTCAAGGTCCACATCAGCACTGTCTGAGGCCATGATGGAAGAGCTCTGATTGCTGTGGCTTTGCTTGTGGTGTCTTTTTCCATTTCTATGAAGAAGTACATTTTTACAATGGATAAACCATTTTAAATCTCAAGCCAAAATACCAACATTCATTTCAGAAGGGAAACAAAAGAGGATTTCTTTTCAGCTAATGTCTGGGTGGGAGTAGAGATGATGGGGCTACTGATCAACCTCTAAGTGAAAACCCTCATGAGAAGATCGTACTAGATGTTGGAGCCGAGGCCTTTGATGTTAGCAAAGGAGGTGAAATGTCCACAGAGCCCCGGGCTCCAGGGTCTGCAGTGCTCCCTGTCATACACACCCCAGTGTGACAATTACCTCCTAAATATGAGCAAAGAGCCCCAGTCTCCACAAGAACTTTTATGAAGAATTCAGAGGAAACACTTCTAAGAAAGAGTTGGGCATGAATGTGTTTATGGGCAACACCACTGGGAAGTCTCTTCAGCCTGTGGACGGGCCTCTGACGGGAAGGCAGGGAGGACAACAAAGATCTCTGTGGAGAAAATGAAGGAGCTTTGTATTATTATTTACCACAATATATAGGGCTTCTGTGGAAAGTGTTCATACTGCCAGAGAAATAGCTGTGGGTTCCCATCTTTACGAACACATTAGGAGGGAAGTGACAAAAATAAGACGCAGACTGCCCTGTACTGACTAGGCTTTCCACTTTCCAGAAATAACTGAAGTTTCAGCATATTTCCTTGGATGGATATAAATATTAAAATTTGAGATTCTTTAGTCATTCACGGGAGAGCTCACGTGTGGGTGTGTGTCTTTCATTCTAGAAGCTGCCCTACCGAGAAGTTCTATGAAAACTCGTCAATTTGAGCAGTAGGTTGAGAAATAGACACATGTTTGTATAGGACACAGCACATCTGAGAGTGACGGTGGTCCAAAAAATCTGAGACATTATTCTTCGATATCTTTTCAACTACATTGATTAAATCTCGGCTATGGCCAAAAGACTATGTTAGGGATTATCATAAAGAATAAAATTCAGTCTCCCACTCAGAAATCTCCTAATCTATTTGTTGAGATGACAGACCTAAAATACAGGAGTATAGGAATTGGGCCAATTGAGAAACAGATACATCACCATGTGTGGTCACAAGAGGGAGACAGCATGAGTTCAGGCACGATCATGGAGGAGGTGCCCTTGAGCTGGTCTCTAGAAGACGGACGGGCTTGGCCACGGCGAGGAGAAGTAGTCAATTACAAACCAGGGGAGTATTGAGTGCAGTGCACATGGGTGAATCTGAAGGTACAAGCTGGCCTCCTCTTCTGTGTGTGTGATGCCCACGTTATATATATACCCACATCCCTTCGAGATGACTGGGAGAGTCTGGAGACAGCTGGGATGTCATAGCCCAAACCCATTTATTACCGCCACCCTGTGTCTGCACATAACCAGATGACCCTGGCCAGGGAGGCTCTTGTACACTCTGCTTGCCGAGCTGGACCCATTCATAAACAAAGCTCTGCTCTCAGCAGCCACTTTCTATGATGACTGGTCAACCACATGTTGCTACATGATGTAAGACCCCCCACAACCTTTGTATCTGTAGTGTATGAATTAAGCCAAGCTATGGGAAAGGGCAAGGCCCTGTTCTAATTTTTAGAGCATCGCCGGAAGGGGAAGACTTTGTAGAGAAGGTGACCACAGAGCTGGGCCTGAAGACATGACAGGGCAGAGATATGTAAAGGAGGGTATTCTAAGCAGCTGAAGGAGCATAGACGGGAGGCAGAGAGGGGAATGCCGTGTGTTATTTGGACCTATAGCTAAGTCCATTGGGCTTGAAGGACATGGTTACATGTTGGAGGAAGAGCAGAGCAAAGACTAAGAACATGAGTTTAGGGGTCAGAACACAGTAGAGCATTTTTGAAGAAAGCACTGTCACAATGATATCATTTCTCTGGAAACATCGGCCCAGAGAACTTGCAAGGCATGACAACTTTGGAACGTGCGAAAAGACTGGGGTTAGGAAGACCAGTTCATAGAAGGAATTCATGAGGACCTTAATGGAAGTGGTGGCAGGATGAGCCAAGAGGCGGGACATGTCATTAGATATGGTGGGGGCAGAACTGAGAATCAGCAGCCAACTGAGAGAGAGAATCCACTTCTAAGGTCGCATGGGGTGGCTGGGAGAGCAGGGTGCCATGTCCAAAACCAGAAAACCTGGAAGGGGAGGTTACTGGGGAGGAGTCCATGACTTTATTTGAGGATATGTTGAGTTCCGGAGGTCATCAAGAAATGAGGCATCCAGCTAACAAGTGGGGATGTAGGACTGGAGTTCAAGGTGAAGCCAGGTCTGAAGGAAGAGTTTTGAGAGTCACAGTCATAGATACAGTGGTTGAAGCCCAGGGAGCTACCTAAGCTCCACAAGAAAGGAGGCACGCAGAAAAAAGAAAGTCGAATGCTTCTGTCTGGAGGTGAGAGCACAGGAGATGGAAGGAACTGTCAGAGAGGTGAAGAAAAGTCGTGGGCTGCTGCTGAGTCAAGGAGACACTAAGGGTAGAGAACATTTCAATTAGGGTGCTGTCGAGGGCATTGCGGAGAAGTCTAGAAGGGAAGAATTGAATCAGCAAGTGTTGACATCAGTGACATTTGAGAAAGCAATTTCAGGAGAGCAGTGGGAGTAAAAAGCAGGTTTCTGGGCTGGGAGGCGAGGAGATGGTAAGAACGTGGAGGTGGAAGGTAGGGGTGCTCTTGGGGGGATCTGGCAGAGATATGGAGTCAGGAAAATCCACTGTCAAGGAGGTAGGCAGCAAGGTCCAGGGGAGGAGGCTTGCATACCCATTAGGCAAGTCCCAGCGGGTTTTTAATCACAGAGAAATGGACCTGCGTACATCTGTGAGGTTGTGGAATTGTTTTTTGAGAAAGAAAAACTGAAGACTGCTTTTTCTGTATGTATTTTATGTAATTATATTTTAGTCCCCCTGAAAATACATACATGATACATGTCCTATAACTAGTGTCTGTGAATGATTTCATAGACATTGACCAATGTATGGCTGGCATAGAGCAGATGCTTGACAAACATATTTTTGGCAAATTACATGTCTTGATAATATCTACATTGGCGTGCCTGTTCTCAATGAAATGATTTATTTAGCTGTCCTCGCTGGTAACCTTAGGTATCAAAAAGGTAATTTAGAAAGTAACATTGGAAACAATAGATCATGCTCAGATACAATGCATCGTGCGCTAAGCTCCATGAGCCATGCTCTGATGTTGTAACAGTTCCCCAAGAACTCTGAAGCCATCCGTTAAACAATTCATTCGAGAGTGGCAGTGTTAACACTGAAAGTATTACATTGCTAATATAGTCGGTTATTGGCTGATTAATGAACATTAGCCAAAGAAGATATTTGAGTTATAGATTTATTCTCAAAATGCCCACTTAGCCACTGGCATCCCTGAAAATAAAATAACTCCTTTTATTTATGGCCATAACACGATGGTGATAGCGTATTCTCTAGTCACACAAATACAGACCCAACCGTTTCCAATTCTAACATTCCCAGGGCAACATGTATCTCTGATCTGAGAGGAGACGCCAGCCCTTCTTCTGCCTCCATATCATTCGCTTGAGCTGTGAGGATTGATGTTGCCAGATGACGTTCATGCTAGAGGAAACGCTGGTGTTAAGACCAACACCCAAAGCAATATGATATTTGACCACATATTTCACGCGTTGGCATGCTATGCGTCCACAGATTAACCAATCCAGAACAATTGTTCAAGGGTAAAGTGTTACACGATCTGAGTCTGCCCCAATTTACCCCAATGACCGTGTAATTCAGGGAACTTTTCTTTGTTCACTAAGGTTGAGAATCTCAAAGAGGAAGAAAATTGTTGGGGGCGTGTAGGAAGCACATGATATGATCCCTAAATCTCCTTGATTCTTATTTTAGTAAAAAGGAAAACAAAGAGATCTGGGGAAAAGAGAAGATATTATCACATAAGCAAATGTTCGGTTTAGGCAAATCTCCCACAGACTCTACCACCACCATCCCTATCAAGTGTCTATAAGTGAAAATACGTGGCTCGATCACGTGTGTATACAATGGACTTGGAAGGATTGGACGTCTGCTCCCCCCAGTTTTACCAGACCCAATTGTCACTATACAGGTTAATCAATATGTAATTTTTACTTGAATGCATTAGAACAGGCCCAAAGGCACAACCTTATAAATCTCTGAGCCTGTTTTGAGAGGTGAGGACACGCCAACATAAATAACGTGTGGAAGACCATGTGGTCTGATCATTGAACCAACACTGGGACGTGGTTCTATGGTCTTTCCTCATAACCACATTGGCTTTCTGTAATCATCTCTCTCTTTTGCAGTTAGTAAAATAGATTTTGATTAGTTGGTCCTTTTGTCTCTCTTTTGGTGTAACGACTGGAAAACTGGTGATTCATGGAAAGTACATTGCCAGGAAGATATTAAAGATGCCTTTTATGCTTTAAGAATGCACATTTGAGGTGTTGTGTGCTGGAATGGGCCTAAGTCCATTGTGTGGTTCTTGTTGGAGCCGGCATGGGGTCCAGCTGGTAAGTACAGCAGAGAAGTCAAGGGGGAAAATGTTCCTCAAAACAGATTCTTTTCTGTTTTTAGTTCCAGGGCGGTTCTTTGTATTTTTCCACCCAGTGTGAAAAACATGGTCATAAAACCAAGAACAGTAGAACAGTCAGACCGAAATTAGTCTATTTTCACTCTAACATTTGTGGTTGTTTTCTTCAGAAACTGATCTTGATGACATGATTGATTGTCCCCTGTGGACGTCTTCCACGCGTGCTTCCCATATATCCCAATTACTTGGAAATATACAATGTGCCAACATAAGCAAAAGGCAAACGGGTTAAAAGCTGAGAGAGTTACTTGGGGCTCTGAACCCAGTTCAGCAGGGGGGCAGCTGATAGAGCTTTATAATAAATTTCAGGGTTCACTCTTGACATGGCTGTCCGGCTGGGGGAAGAGGAGGGAAACTTTCCTTCAACCCAATCCGAGGTTTCCAGCCCACTTGCTGTCTCACTCCGCAGCACAAAGTTCTGCCACCGCTGAAGAGAGCCTCTGGGGTTCAAACCCAGGGTGATTTGCTAATCTTTCTTGAGAATAAGCACAGACTTAAGCGTGTGCTGAGTGCAAGCAACAGAGGGCCATCTGGTGTCATCTCACCACTGGAAAGGGTCCATTAACCCTGCTAATTGTCCTCACCCCTCTGCCTTAAAAACCCTGCTCACCCTCCCATGTGGATGCAAAGGATGCCTCGTATTCAATTTGTGGCCAATCCTGGCATTTAATACCATTTATATTCATCAGACTAATGGAAATATCAATTAAGCACAATCAAGAGTAGCTCTCAGAGCAATAATGGACACTTACCTGAACTTGGAGCAGAATGAAGAAAGCCATGGTCTCCTTGAGGCATTTGGCGAATGATTGTCAAGTGACCGTGGAACCTGTGGAGTGCTCCACTACAGGGAGAATATCTGCACAGCCACATTTGTATACGTTCTTGCCAGACACCGTTATCAGCGTATACATAAATGAATATGACATTTCTCTTTGAGTGCATTAGAGCAAGTTCAAAGACACAGTCTTGTGTATCTTGAAAAATTGCAATGTAAATAACCTACAGAAGGTCACCTAGCCCAATAATTGAACTGGCATGGGGACCTGGTTCCATGTTCTAACTCCAGGAACATAGCCGCCGCCCCCCCAACATAGGTGGGCACCCCAAGGGAGTGACTGCTAAACATTCCACCACCATAACATCTCTGCTGTTTGGATCTCGTTCATTGAATCCTGCATTAGGTTACGGAGATTGGAGGGTGGGGGAGGAATGAGGCGCTCAAAAAATTTAAAGGTACTTTTTCTTCCTTGTTCTCTAATTTTCTCTGAGGGATCAGACCATATTTTACATGGTTCAGAATGCCCTGTAAAAGAAAATCCACAGTTTAAGGAGTTTTCTGCATTACCAAGATGAAGTAAGCTAGCAAGCTTTAACTTGCTGCGTATGTCTCTCATTAAACAATTCTTCAAACTCAAAAAAAAAAAAAAAAGAAAGAAAGAAAGAAGAAGAAAAAGAAATCATCTATAGCTGAACATCAAACAATAAAACCGTTATTAGCCTTTCGTACCATTAAGAAATGAAATCCCATACATTCATCTTTCAGATATCTGGCTTTAGTAAAATGACCCTTGAAAAGAATGTGGATAAATAGAGCTGAAACATTTTCTGCAGACTATCTGGGCTGACATTTAAGAGAGTTCTTTAGTAAAAGTCTTAACATGTCATACATGAAAAGACAAGAGTTTTGAAAGACTGATTGGTAGATTATGTTAAGAATCACAAAGTAAAGTATGTTTCTTTGGACTTAAGTGTGGGTAGGTCTTTGCGTCTCCTGTTCAGACTCTTCTGTGTTGCCATGTCAGATACCTTGCTCAGGGTGTGTGGAACTGGACACGAGTCTGAACCTATAGGGAAAAGTAGATAGCTATTCCTATAGAATATTTAGGAAGAGCCCCCAGGAAAAGCTACAGGAAGAGAGAAGTCAGAATTCCGGGATGAGGGGCGCCTGGGTGGCTCAGTCGTTAAACATCTGCCTTTGGCTCAGGGCATGATCCCAGGGTCCGGGGATTGAGCCCCGCATCGGGCTCCCTGCTCCGCTGAGAGCCTTCCTCTTCCTCTCCCACTCCCCCTGCTTGTGTTCCCTCTCTCACTGGCTGTTTCTCCTCTGTTAAATAAATAACTAAATAAATAAAATCTTAAAAAAAAAAAAAGAATTCAGGGATGAAAGGGGAAGGGAGACTTGGTCCTGGTATCTTAGAGTACGGTAGCATCGGCAGGAAACCAGCAGCTCCCTCTTCTTCCACCACCCACTCCCTCCACAGTCAACCTCAGCTTTCTGCCTCAGAGAGTACCAACTGTGTTCAGTGTACTTACTTCCCTTATTCTGAAAAAAGTCGGGGTACAAAACAATCCATGCATAAGACTGTACCGACAGAGAAAAGGGCAGTGGGTGATGGTGCACCGTCCCAGTTTATGGATATCATTGGATAGCCTTCATTTTAAAGGTGTGGAAACTGAGTCCCAAGGAGGAAACTGCCCCATCTCTCACTTCTAGCTAGTGGCAAAGCCAGGAGGAGAAAATAGGTCTCAACTCCTGACTCAGTGATGTTTCTCTCCCACCTTATTTATTTAGACCAGTGTTCCGTGAGCAGACTTGTTCCCATGGAGGCAGAGCAGTGCATTCTGGAGCAAGCTGTTATTCTTGCCTCAGACCCCCAAGGCACAAAGAGAGCCAGACTGACTTCTGGACACTAGAGTGAACCCAGAAATTGTCACATTTCTGGATTAAGTCTTGTTGGAAGGATACACTGATCAGATGATTAAAGAAAGGGACAGAAGAACTCACAGCCAAGACTTTTAGAATATAGGGACCCAAGGAAGGACCATTTCATACTCTTGACATCTGGGAGCCACAGTCATCCTTCCATGGCTGTGACAGGATCAGACATTTCCAGTTCTCTGTTTTGCTGTTTGAATAGTACGGAGTCTTTGCTCTTATCAAGAAGCCAAATGAGGTTTGCATTCTTTTTAATTTCAAGTTGAAAAGTACAAATATATTTTGGAGGAACTAGAAGCACAAATCAGAGGTTTCCAAACCCAGTGAAAGAGACACCTACGAATTATTGCTCTTTAAAGTACCAGAAAATTCCTACACTTCCTCATGAAAGTTGCAGGAAAAGCATCATTTCACTTCACTTGAAAAGGACAGCAGTCCAAGGCTAAGTGGGTTTGACTAAAGGTGAGGCTTCTGAAGCGCTCACAGGCTCTCTCTCCCTAGAACAAAGCTAAATGCAGTTGATCTCATTTCTTCCCTCAACTTTGATTGAGGACTTAGAAAGAGATTGGAGGCAAACTGTTCTTTTTAACCTATATCTGGGTGTGTGTGTGTGTGTGTGTGTGTGTGTGTGTGTGTGTGTACACATATATGAACATGGTCGTTGTGCTACCAAAGAACTGATTTTTTAAAATCATAAGGATAATTATTCCTTTTAGTGCCATTTATTGTCTATGTGTTTAGAACTTGCATTGAGAAATTCTAGATTTTTTTAAATTTATTTATTATTGATATATAATTAACATACAGCATTCTATTAGTTTCCCGTGTACAACATAATGATTCAACATTTTTTTTAATTTTTAATTTTTATTTTTTTATGTAAACTTCGATGATTCATTAGTTGCATATAACACCCAGTGCACCATGCAATACGTGCCCTCCTTACTACCCATCACCAGCCTATCCCATTCCCCCACCCGCCTCCCCTCTGAAGCCCTCAGTTTGTTTCTCAGAGTCCATAGTCTCTCATGCTTCATTCCCCCTTCTGATTACCCCCCCTTGAAATAACTCAAGGAGAAATTCTAGATTTTGATGACCAATATAAAACGCACAGCAAACACTTACCTCTTGATGCCATGAGCATGGACCCTACGCAACCCCTTTCCTTACAGTCCAAGAATTCTGGACTGTGGCGTGTGTGGAAGCTTCCATAATTAAGTGCCTTGTAAGTCACTGATGTTCCTACATCCCATTCCTTCCATTCCACAGGATTCTCAGCCACTGTCTGGCATTATTTCCCAACTCATGCTACCTATCAGACATATAATATAAGCAGTAGGAGTTGACTGTGTTCTCGAAGAAGCTAACATCTTCTTCTTCCTTTTTTTTTTTTTTGATACTGAAAAAATCTAGAAAAGTTATAAGGTTGAAACACTCTGTCTCTTCATTGGAGATTATTAAATTGGTGACAGCTATGGATTTCTCTTTAAATTAAAAACAAAAGAAAATATGAAGGGGAGAGGCATACTTGGTTACATATTGCACAATTCTTGGGCAAACTTGAAAGGTCTTGTCCGAAAGGAAGTAAAGAAACGTGGAAACAAAGCAATGCAAAGATTACAGAATTTGAAATGTTCCAGAATTTTCCTAGCTACCCACACTGAAGCTGCCTGGGGTCGAGCATCCCCACTAATTCACACTTCCACGGGCTCTTATTTTTACAGTTAAGTATAGACCCCCTGGGTAGAAAGTTTTAGGGGGGTCTCTTGTTGGCCCTTATCTTGGGGAAAGTTTTCTTGGTGCTTATGTTCCGTACCTTCCTGGGAGGGGGACCCTAGGGCGCAAGTGCTGAAGTTTGTTTAAGGTCTCAAGTTTCTTCTTTCATTCTGACAAGGCAGGTGTACTTCGGCTTGCCAGGGTCCATTCTTTCTTATGTGTTTTCTGCCATGAGTGGGCGCCACAAATTGGTCACGCATGATCATTAGTTCTTCTCCGATGGAAGAATTCTATTTTAGCAGTAGAAAAAGTCATCTATTCAAGAGAGAAGCAAACCGATGCCATCAACAATCCCAGTGATACGAGAGAAGTGGCCATTTCTATTTTGAAATAATCACACTTGTTCATTTTTTGTTGTCTACAGAAGCAGCTGCTAGAATAAGAAGTGTGTCTGTTGAGCCTAGAAAATATTAATTTTTCCTTCTTGAACTTTTTTTTTCCTGAAGATAAATTTGTTTTACAAGTTTTTGTTTCTAGAAAACCCATCACACAATCCATTAGGGTTCTCTGGTAGAGAAAGTTACATTAATCACTTACTTGTTTTTAAAAAGTAGCAAATACAGACACAGTATGCTCAATGATGAATCATCCAATTTGTAAATTTCATCTACAAAACCTTTGTGAAGACTTTTAAAATATGAAATGCACTATTATATAAATGGAGTCTAGAAAAACAGTGATAAATATGAGTTTTCCTTAGAATGGTAATTGCCAGTAGAAGACTTAAGTCCCTTTGGTCTCGACGTTTGCCAGATACTCTAATAAAACCAGGATTCTACTTTACTGTCAGAATATTCTCAGGACCGTGTCTGACTAAAAGCTATCATCAGAAAGTTATTCCTTTTTGGGGCGCCTGGGTGGCACAGCGGTTAAGCGTCTGCCTTCGGCTCAGGGCATGATCCCGGCGTTCTGGGATCGAACCCCACATCAGGCTCCTCCACTATGAGCCTGTTTCTTCCTCTCGCACTCCCCCTGCTTGTGTTCCCTCTCTCGCTGGCTGTCTATCTCTGTCAGAAAGTTATTCCTTTTTGCTACTCTGTGTGTAAGCTAAGACGTACTGAAGGATCATGACAGATGATAACATCAAGCACAAAAATGTGTTGCAAAGAAAGAGAATGGCTTTTGTTATAAAGATTTTAATAAAAGGCCAACTTTCCAAACTTTTTAAAACTATTGTTAGTTTTATAATTACTTTTTAAATTAAGACTTCACTTTCTTAGGGCAGTTACAGGTTCACAGGAAAATTGAGGGGAAGGTACAGAGATTCCCACATACTTCCTGCCAACACACATGCATAACCTCCTACATTTTCCACATCCTCCACCAGAGTGATACATTTGTTATAATTTGCTACAATTGATGAGCCTCTGCTGACACATCATAATCCCCCAAAGGCCACAGTTTACATTACGGTTCACTCTTGGTCTTGTGCATTCTATGGGTTTGTCTAAAGGTATATGACATGACACCGTAAAGAGCATTTTCACTGCCCTAAAGATCTTCCCATGCTCCACCTATTCATCCCTCCTTTCTGCCCCCAAACCCTGGCAACCACTGATCTTTACACAGTCTCCATAGTTTGCCTTTTCCAGAATGTCATATAATTGAAATAATACCGTATGTAGCCTTTTCAGACTCACATCACTTAGTAATACGCATTTAAGTTTTCTCCATGTCTTTTCATTGCTTGATAGCTCACCAGTTTTTAGCGCTAAATAATATTCCATTGTCTGGACATACCACCGTTTATGTATCCATTCACCTACTGAAAGGTATCTTGGTTGCTTTTAAGTTTTGGTAATTATGAATAAAGCTGCTATACACATCCATGTGCAGGTTTTTGTATAGACATAAGTTTTTAACGCCTTTGGTAAATACTGAGTGTGATTGCTGGATCATATGTGAAGAGTATGCTTAGCTCTGTAAGGAACTGCCAATCGTCTTCCAAAGTGGCTGTGCCGTCTTGCATCGCCACCAGTAATGAATGAAAGTTCCTGTTGCTCCACGTCCTTGTTCGCATTCGGCATCGTCAGTGTTGAGCAATTCAGCTCAAGGTGTCTCGTGATATCTCGTTTTAATTTACATTTCCTTGATGATATATGAAATGGAACATTTTTTGTATGTTTACTTGCCATCTGTATATTTCCTTTGGTGAGGTGTCGGTTAAGGTCGGTTAAGGTCAGTTAAGGTCATTGGCCCATATCTTAATTTAATAAACAGGTTATCTTCTTGCTTGTTGTTGAGTTTTAAAAGATCTTTGTATATTTTGGATCATAGTACTTTATCAGATATATCTTTTTTTTAATAATAATTTTTTATTATATTATGTTAGTCACCATACAATACATCCCTAGTTTTTGGTGTAGCGTTCCATGATTCATTATTTGCACACAACACCCAGTGCACCATGCAACACGTGCCCTCCTTAATACCCATCACCCGCCTATCCCAATCCCCCACCCCCCTCCCCTCCGAAGCCCTCAGTTTGTTTTTCAGAGTCCATAGCCTCTCCTGGTTCATTCCCCCTTCTGTTTACCCCCCTTTTCTTCTTCCCTTTCTCCTCCTACCAAGCTTCCTACTTCTTATGTTCCATAAATGAGTGAAACCATATGATAATTGTCTTTCTCTGCTTGACTCCCAGACTGTAGCTTGTCTTCTCATTTTCTTAACATTGTCTTTAAGTTTTAATTTCAATAAAGCTTAATGTATCAGTTATTTCTTTCAAGAATCATGACTTTCGTCTTGTAATCTAAAAAGTCATGTCATACCCAAGATCGTCTAGGCTTTTTCCTAGGTCATATTCTAGGAGTTTTACAGTTTCACATCTTACACTTAGGTCTGTGATCCATTTTGAGGTCATTGTCGTGAAGAGTACAAGGTCTGTGTCTAGATGCATTTTTTTTGCATGTGTATGTCCGGTTCTTCCAGCACCATTTGCAGAAAAATCCACAATTATTTTTAAACAATGTGTATTCAGCATTTTGGCAGGTGTGGCATTTGGCAGGTCAGAAAGATCCCCACATGTAGGAAAAAAAGAAGAAGAGCAAATGCAGAGCAGGAAGAAAAGGGAGAGGAACTAGAAAAATAAAATTTGTCTGCATTGGACCTTGAATAAGATCTGACTAAGAATTTATCCGAGCTTAAGGGAGGAGAACATCACTCCAATTTTTTGTACTAATGAGAACTAACTTAGTTCTAAATGAAAACCTGGAATGGTGTAGTCAAATATTAAGTTCCGAGAGGATTCACTCACTTTTTGTCTTGATCACTCCTAGTGGAGGAAGAAAGATGTATTACCGTTAGTTCTCCCAGAGACATAATTGGCATGAGACTATTTAGAAAAAAAATCACGTATATTATGTAGAGGCATTCCATGTCTCAATCTCTTCTTGGCAACATTGGGTCCTTTTACAGTGAATATTATATAATACGTGGTTTATGAATTGCTCCTACTAATCAAAATGTAAACTTTAGAAACCATAAATTAGCACTCTGCATGTATGAAATGCACGTTGCCTGCATAACGAAACCCCTCAAAAGGTCTAACATCTTTGGTGAGAACTTCATTGAAAATAGAGTTGGTAAAGTTAATTTCTCATTTCTTTGGAGACCGCAGGCCTACTATGAAATCCATTCATCAAAGAGAAAGCAATTTTAGAGGAAGGCACCCAACCTCAGCTGGTATTTTCTATTGAAAAACCTGGACAATGTGGGTGAAAAGCAGGACCCCTGACACATCAGGGGATTTTCCTTTCCACTCTCATACCCAAGAAACAGAAGTATCTTCCTTTTTGTTTTTTCACTATGAAACTGTCTCTCACCTTGTGGAATGAGGTATGACATAGAAGATGAACCCCAGAACCCCACACTGAGCCTCAAAACATCTTTTGATCCAATTTTTTTGATTTTTTTTAAACTGAAGATAACCATTCTTAGAATAATTAGAGTGACCTCAAATAAAACGTGATTGCTAATGATATCATCTTACAAGGTGCTTGTTGGTTATTGAATTTATTCTGAATTTATTTAATGTGTCATTAATTTGTCTATGATTAATTTATTCTGAAACTTATTTGTTAATTTCAAAAGAGATAAGATGTGGAAACTGAGGAATTAAAGCAGAACTAGTTGATTAAGTTATTGGGATGATTTCAGACGTATTACCCCAGAGCCTCTGTGAGTCACGCAAGGCTCTCTAGCTCTCAACAATGGATTATTGTCATTTTTTTGGCTGGCGGCCACAGTGTTACAATGGTATCCTACCAGGTCCATCTGTGTTTTAAAATATTACAGTAACAACAACAATAATAATAACAATAACTGTTTGAGTATTAAGAAAAGACTGCCTTAAAGAGAATGTCACATTAGTCAGCCCAGCAGAATAAATGATAATCTGGCCTTTGATTCAATGAGTCTTTATTAGGTGACAAAGATTGGACCCATCTGTGCATAATCTTGCGTGCTTTGGGCCAGGCCCTCTGTCTGCACACGGAGGAAAGAGACATGGCATGCCTAGGTCAGTGGTACAATAGAATCCTTTGTCTCTCTCTGTTCTAGGCAGAGTTTTTTAAAATACTTTTTTTTTGAAACCAAACAGAGAATCATTTTTAGTTTTTAAATCAAATTAACCCCTTTACCCACTAAAGAGCCATAAATAGTAGTCTGAATAGGGAGAAAAAATAGTTCTTCTCCACTCACAAGTATTTATATAGAAATGACAAAAGATAGCATATGTCCCGCTGAAACCAGAAACTAATGGTTCAAGAGCCTTAAAACAGAGTGCTTGCTTTTCCACCCGGGCTGGCAGTTATTAGCAAGCAGACAGGACTAACGTGGCAGCCTGCGGGCCAGGGTCCGCCGAGCATCTCTCTGTCGGTATTTCTTGCCACGCTGACAGTTTTGTCCCCCTGTCCACTCCAGCATTCTTGCGGACCCATCTCTGGGCAGGGCGGGAGAGGAGATCCCGCACCTGTACCGGAATCATGCGTGCACACAGTTACCAGCTTTTTATCACCAATGTCTTCCACGCGGATGGCCATCCTGTTTCCATTTAAATTCGCAAACATCTGTTACACAGGAGATGGGTTAGCTACCAAACACTACTGTTAGATTTCTCGCCAGCAAGTCTCATTCCTTCATGTGGTTTCTGTTTTCTTCTTTAAACAGTTAATTATGTTTTATTCTTTCTTCTATAAAAGCTAAATTTAGCCAAGTTTTATACTAATTTAAAACATTTTCTGGAAATGACAGAGTGCTATATTGTTTAAAAAAAAACAGGCTGAATTCTAAATGGTTATCACAAAAGAATTTAGGGGGAAAATGAACACGGCAGCTTGTGTCTTCAAGTCTCAGGTTTTATGTGATGTGTGTGGACAAATAGCATTTGGGTTGTAAATCAGCTCACAGGCGGTCTCCCATATGCATTCTGATCTAGAAGGGAGCTTCTGGGAGGGAACTCTCCTAGCTTCTCATCCCTCATATAAGTCGCTTCTTAGCGTGGACAGAAAGTAAACTCTGAACTCTCTACGGCAGTGGCTGGGGTCAAGTAGAGCTATGTGTTCAGTGTAAACATTGGCAAACACACTGTTGTATCCTCCAGCTGCCTCAGCCCACGTTGCTGTTTCTGGGGGTACAGCTTATTCAAAACGTTAAAATAAGGGAGGGAAACTGTTGCTCTCCAAGGCAGGCTGTATCTCCATGGCTCTCAACTGGGAGAGATTTTGCCCAGCAAGGGAACATTTGACAATGTCCGGTGACATTTTTGTTTGTTATACCATGGGTGGAGGGCGCTACTGGAATCTAACAGGGGGAAGTATTTTTTCCTACAATTCACTGTACAGCTCTTCACAAAGAACTCTCCAGCCCAAAATGCCAGTAGTTGCTAGGCTGAGAAACCCTACTTTACACAACTTACCAGAAAATTCAAGCTTATAAGCTGAGGGGCTAATTCAGTGATTATCACGAGTCTCAATCACATTATTACAACCAATACTCAAGCCCCTGAATCCAGAGAGCTGTTCACAATGTTTGAAGCCCACAGCTACAGGATCCCTTTCTCAGTTCTCTTTCTGTTCCTCAAGGGCACATCGACTAGAAGCAGCTAACACATGAGTAACACGTTATTTTAATTATAGAAGTACATTTGGGTTTCCTCTCCAATTCTCTATTAATTTTACTCTTTTAAAAAATATATCGGCTTAAGAATTCATTAAGTGTAAAGAGATCATATTTTGAATCATCAAATGTCAAATGAAAATACAATCAAAAGCGTAAAAAGAAAGGCTGTGAGGGAGACAGAAAAAGTAAATAAAGGGAAGTCCAAAGAAAAAAGAAAGAGGAGAAAAATGAAAGGAATGCCTGCTCTTTCCATGTGGGTAGCTAAAATCTTTGACTTATGAGACCTCCATGGAATCCCTGGGTCAGCTGCCCGTTCTTGATGCCAGCCCCTACCCTGCCTTCATCCTCCTTCCCTGATTCATACCCACACAGCCTCTTCCCAGGAGAGTCAAGGTCTATTACAGCTTTGACCTCACGAGTCCATGACACCTTCCCGTGTCACTGCTAGACCTGCAGGGCCAGTGGTCACACAGATGGCCCTACACCTTCCATTTCTGCTTCTCTGGCATGGCTTTCACAGCCCCTGAATCACCAGCACATGGGCCAGCCCGTGTGTTCATATCTTGGAGTCCTTTGAGTTCTTTAGCGCCTCCAAGGCCAAGGTTTCCAACATCTGGCAAAATGTAACAAGCTAGACTGATATACGAGTGGCGAGTTGAGCATGACATGAAGGTCAAAGCCAAGCTGAACTGAGAGTCTCCGGTGTCCTTGGTTAAGCTCCCTTTGACTGGACTGCCAGACATTTTCATTCAGCAAACATGGGTGAAATATCTAGACACTGTCAATAGAAAGATGAACTTGACTTATGCCTTCTAGGAACTCAAGTCTGGTAGAAAGGGCAAACAGTGTCTTAGCCTAGCATCCCCAGAAAATAGAAAGTGAGTCAGAAGCTTACGTGCTAAAATTTCACTGGGATGGTGCAACAGGATGCGCATTCCCAAGGAAATGAAAATGAAAGAAAAAGAGTCATGGGAGGAGGAAGCAAATTCAAGAGGGTGCATTACTGACCTGACCCAGAGCTTACAAGAAATTTAGCTAGGTGCTTGGCCTGTCAGAATGTCCAGAAAGGCTGCATGAAACTGCTGTGTCTTGGAACAAAGGTGGGCAACTTACTGCTGGTTTTCTCCCATTTACTATCTGCCACTGACCGAGAATCCACCCAATAGGGTATTAGTCCTCCTGTACTTGCAGGTTGTTACCTGGCACTTTCTGCACACACTGGGGAAACAGAACATCTATAAGTCTAGTCCCAAGAGTGCACAGATGTGGCCAACTTCCCCTGTCAGTGGCATCAAAAATGGGAATTCTTTGGTCTGTGCAGCAGACCATGGCTTTATGATGGTGGCCATCGCCAAAGCCACTCAGACCCAGAGACAAGACAAGCTTGGTGGCAAAGACCAAGAAAGTCGGGAGTGGCTCATGAACTGGGTCCATCACACCAGTAAGCACCAGTAAGCACCATATGGTGTATTGCCAAACCAAAGACAAAGCAATTCATAGGGACTTTTTATTTAAAATGGAACATAGATCTTGACCATCTTCTACTTTCACCTCCAGTACACTGAACCCACTAAAACAATGGTGTGTGTCCCGTTGTCTGGTAATAAATCTTAATGACTCTAACTTGCCAGAAGTCACAAGAAAAAAAATGCATCAAATCTTGGTGAAGGACTGACAATAACCCACCGCTCATAAAATGTCAGATGTCAAAGTCATCATTAGTGACTTAAAATGTTAGATTCAGTGAAAAGTACATATAAGGAGCATCAGAGCATCAGAGCCTAGCTCTGGAGGTAATCTGACCTAGTTATGTGGATATTTGGAAACACTGATTCCTACCTACAGGGCTATTCGTAGCAAGTAAAAACGCACATCTCACAAGACCCATGCACGGAGCTCTGTAGAAGGCTAATGAGTATATAGGCCAAAGAAGAGGTGTTTAGTTCTAAACAATTTCACCATTACGATGGTCCCAATGACTAAGTTTCCAAGACAAATAGTTATGTCCTGTGCATTTGCCTTTGCAATCCCTGGTTAAATCCAGCAGCTTTGCTTGGACACATGCCACAAAGCAGCCACAGTTGTCCCACGTTTTCTCGCACAGATTTTCTTAAATGACTCCAGATGCACGTGGTCTTTACGTACATGTGCACATGTGTGCCCACGAGAGAACTAGGAATAGAAAATGAAAATAGGAAAGGAGACACAGATGCATTGGGAACACAGGTGGGGATGGTCCATGGGAAAGGGGGGCAAGTTGGTCAGAGAAGCAGGGATGAGGGAAATTGGTGAGTAAGAGGGAAAGAATAGAAAATGTAGTGGGTGATGTGGGGTCCACTAGGCATGATTATTTAATCTGAAATCAACAGCCTGGCATGGGCATTTTCTAGAATGTATCACCTAGTAGAGAGAGACAGTGTGTGGAAATGAAACCGTCGTAGAATTTGGAGGGAGAGAGACTGGGTCTAAATCCCAGCTCTGCTACTTGAGTTAGTAACCATCTGTGTAGACTTTGGCAAGTATTTTAGCCTCTCCCCAGCTCGTTTTCTGTTTCTGTAGAATGGGGAAATGATACTCTCCTCAGTATTAAAAAGTTGTAAATTTCAAATAACTCATTGTATCACAAGTAATATCATACAATGGCATCCTCCATAAATGGTTATTGTTTTAGATAGAAGTCACTGGTGTGATTTCCTGAAGGAGCATCTTGGATCAGCTATGGGGAAAGTGCTGTGTAGGAAGTAGTTGTGGAGAGGGAAGAATCTATCATCTATCAATGGTATAACATTGCTTTGGAGAGCTCCGGGGGCTTCTCCTCCAAAGAGGGTCTGCTGACACCCCAAACTCAATGCCTACAGTAAAAATTGTCCTCTTTCCTCAAAACTACTTCCTTCCCCTAACCTTATTCATTCGCTCATTCTTTCTTTCACATATACATTATTCATTAGCCGTTCTTATAGTATCTATGGTACACTAAACATTCTATTTGGGGATAGATTTTTTTAAAGTAAATAAAGCTCTCTATAACATGTCCACCTACATGGAAATCTCATGGTTATCATCGGCTCCTTGGCAGTTCTCATGTTTCTCACATCCTCCCTGTCTTTGTTCCCTTATCTGGATTCCTTGTTCATTGGTCACCCTGCCTCACTTCACTTCATCTTACACATACGGCCAGCGTGGTTTCCTAAAAGTTCAGATGGGATCATAACTTCTATCATGCTCAAGACTCTTCCACGGCTCTCCATTGCCTAAGGAATGAAGTACAAGTTTCAACATGAGCCCAATCTTCCTGTGCTGCCGTATCTTCCGCTGCCCCCTCCAAATGCTTAATCCTCTAGTCCAGAGATCAGAAATGTCTGGTTTGTAAATAGCCACATCTTTCCCCCTTGCCTATTGCAACATCTGTAACAGATCACAACTCCTTCCTGCTTTGTCCCATCATGGCCTCAGAACCCTTCCTTCAGCCAGGACCAACCAATCGGAGGTGGGACTCCAGATGAACCTTATTTGGCCATCCTTCCTCTAGTCCCCTTGTCAGAAGAACAAACAAACAAACCAGAATCTAACTCAGGTTCAAACTATTCAATTGCTGGTGGTAGTTGGTAGTTGTAAAAAAATAAAATAAAATAAAAAAAAAAAAAGACAGGTTGATTGACTTGTTTTCAAATGTAAACAATCCCTAACAAACGAAGATGCTACCTTCCAGACACTTAGAAAAATAGAATAGAAAAATAATAATATTATTGGAGAAATTTTAAAAGAGTGAGTCACCTGTAGCCACAGGTGTGTAAGGACTACTACCACAAACCACTTCAAATCCTTTTATACATTCATCGGGATGCAGGGCTCCAAGAATCACATCAACAACTCAGAGATAAATTAGATAATCCTTTTACTAGACAACAGAACCCATCGGATTCCAACCCAAACAAATGGATGACAAAGATGGGGCTTTTCTCCCCAGTTCCCAGCCAGCTTTGCTGCCGCCAGTGAGACTGCACGGAGATCTCTCAGGACAGTAAATGTGAATTGTCTGGTAGTTTCAGGCATGATAGTTCCCGGGAGAAAAACTATCATCTTCTTTCTGAAAATCAAGAAAGAAGTGGGTAAGACTTTTGAACTGAGTAACTATGTCAACACACAAGGCATCACTTATCCTTAAAGATCAAAGAACTGCATCTGATACTTCTTCGTGTTTACTACAGTGATTAATACTTAAAAGGGGACACAGGAATACTTGAGTATTAGAAGAGTTTCAGAATTTTCCAGGATGACCACAGTTTAAAGAATTCCTAGGAAGCACCGTCCAGAGCTCTAAGGAGCCCACTGTAGAGTGTGTGTGTGTGTGTGTGTGTGTGTGTGTGTGTGCGCGCGCGCGTTTGGTAAAAGGCACAGAAAAGCACAGCAGGAGGGTGACTTGGGTAAAGATTATTAAGGTCGGTCCTTGAGGTGGTTCTTAGCTTCATCTCTTGAAGAACCAGTGTTTGTGTTCCTGTCACTTGTTTTTCTCAGATGAATAATATAAATACTCTTTCCTCATTAGCATTTTATTAAAACCAGCACAAGTCCCTGCAATGCTGGGCATACAATTCAGCCAAATGTCTTTCCGTGGGGAGACTGATCTGGGGGCCCTGGGGAACGGGAAGCTGAGGGTAGCTACATAAAAAAACAAATATTTCAGAATGTGTCACAAGGAGCAGAGATCAGCATCCCGTGCGAATGGCCTCTTTCTCTGTTAACAGGCCCTCACACCCCCTCTACCAAAAAAAAAAAAAAAAAAATCCAGAAATAAATCAATTTCTATAAATTCAAATGGAGTCAAATGATCAAAGTTGCGCTATTTCCAAGTAAACCACTGAATTCCACTTTGTGTTTGCCCCTGAAAGAGTCACCCTATAGGGCTGCTATTGGAGCGTTTTAAGATCAAACCCCTAAATAAATCCATTATGATGAAGTCCAGCGGCTCAGGGAGACCCCTCATTTATATATCTGACTTTTCCAAATAAGGACTACACTTAATAATTCACATTCCTAAGTTTGAGAGGAAATCTGCTTCTCACCTATTTTTTTTTCTTTTTTTTTTTTTTCTTGGTGGCAAGTTGCTTCAGATAGATGCAGAGTTGGGATAAGGAAACATGCCTAGATGCTTCCTCGCAGAGGCAAGGATTCAGGGCAGAGAATCCTCTTTACTTTCTAAAGAGGATTTGTTCACAAAATGAAATCCCAAAGAGATCTAGAGAAGTAAACTTTCAAGGATGTCAGGGCTTTCTGAGCCCCAGAACCCACCAATGCATTCGGAGGGGACTATCTGTTCCAAAGAGCTTAGCAACCCCCATGGGCGCCAACGGTAGCCACGGGCTCCAGAAAGCACACTCCTGTTTGGGCCAGTACTTCCATTTTTTTTTTTTTCTCCCAAGAAGGATGTAGCTTTGGCCAGAAAAATTTAAATGATTTTAATTAGCCTTCTCGTTGTAACTTGACCCCTTCAGAGATGGGAGGCAAGACAGAGAGACTATGGCAATGGCCAAGAACATTTTCCTTAAAATCTTCCTGACGGTGGGGCCATTCGTTATTCATTCAGATTAAAGAATGAGACCTAAATCTAGGGGTCCAGCTTGTCTAGTAATGCTGACCAATGGGAACTTCTGCAATGACGGGCTCGTTCTGTAAGTCCACACAGCTCAGTATGGTAGCTACTAGCCACACGTGGCTGCTGAGTACTTGAAATTTGGCTAATGCAACGGAAGGACTTTATTTAAATTACATTAATTTTCATTTAAATTACCATGTAAGGCCAGTGGCACTTATGGATATTCTAGCTCTAAGGTAGTAAGGGTTCTCAAACTTGGGTACATATTAGAATCACCCGGGGAGTTTTTCCAACATACCAGGGGCTGGGTCCTACCTCCAAAGGTTCTGACTTAATTTGGTATGAGAAGTAGCCCAGGCATTACGATGTTTAAAAACTCTCCAAGTAATCATAATTTAGAGTAAAAATCGAGAATCACTGTTCTAGAAGAGACATTACTAGAGCTAGCTGGCAAGTGTATCCATCAACTATGGATGGAGTCAAACCCTGAATATCTTCAATGCAATATCCAGTGTGAGTGTGTCCCCAGAGCAAGCTCTATTCAGAAAACATGTTTCAGGTGCCTACTACAGGTCAGGCACTATGTTTGATCGATTCTAATAGCACCCTTAATAACCATGGTGTGTACTACACCCTTGCAAACTACCATTGCTGTCGAAAAATAAATGGTCAAGGCAAGGCAAGAGAACCTTACTGATTTCAGAGTCCAAATATACAGGTTCTCAGGAGAAATGAGCTGCCCCATCTTCCTAAGGCACAGAAAACAAGAGGGATCATCTCTGGCACAGGGCATTTGCACGCCACCCACCATCTTTTATCCCACACAAAGCATCGTCTCTGGAAAACTAACTGCCTCATGGGTAAAAGTCACTGAATGAGAAACTAACAAATGAGTGACCAGTTCCCCTGTACTTGCGTGCCCGAAGCAAGACACCACACTTGTGGCTTGGCGTTCATGCCTTCGACGTTCCAGGGAGTGTGGCAAGAGAAAACAAAGCTGAAGCCCGCCTCTTGTCATTAATTCTTCAGGGGAGTGTCCCAAGACAGAGTTCTTGTCCTGCCTTGGAAATCCTGTAAATTCTGTTGTTGTTTTTTAATAAGCTCTTTTTTTTTAAATAAGCTCAAAGACTTTCTCCCTGCTCTGATACAGTAGGAGTCAAGCTTTCTGAAATGCTGGGCTCACACTTTTGCACCCACTCCTGGCTGAGCAACTCAATACGCATTCCAGCAGCTGTGTGCCAGCAGTTCAGCCCGAGGGAAAGCCCGGGACCTCTGGGGAAAGAAACACGATGGGAGAAGCATCTCCAGGGTTGCCGAACCACCCTTTGCAGACAGTGTCTGCATCTCTCACTACCCTTGTGTTTTTCTTTTGAGTAGCTTTGATTTTCTCTGGAAGGTGCTGATGTCTTCAGGGAACATCCGTTTTATCTGTCTGGCTGATAGTAAAAGCTAAATGCTCTAATACAAAGTACGATAAACAGCCACCTGATTCTTCCCTTGCTTAGGAAAGAAATCCTCGATTAAATCTTCACTTCTTATTGCATTACGTTAAATCCCACTTGGAGAGACTGTTTCACATACCTTAACCTGATATGTTCAAAACATTGGTTAAAAAGCCTGCTTTATGAGAAACCCCAAAGAGCTTTAGAAAAACCCACGTTTGTTTTTGCTCTGCATCAAAACGCTGACAGATTTCATCCATCAAGAGTAAACACGGGCTGTCTTTTAATACTGGGCACGCAAAACATGTGCCCTTGCAAAAGCTCTATCTTTTTTAAAAAATAAAAATAAAATGTAGGTATCTTTTGCTATTAAAGGAATACATGTGCATTTTATTAAAATTAGAAAATACAACCAAGCAAAAAGTTGATCAAAATTACTCCAAGTGTCACGTCTGTTAATAATTGTGTACATGTTCTGCCCTAATTTGTGCTTCTAATAACCACGAAGTGACAGCTCAGTGGCAGAGACGTGCAGCTTTTCCACAGCAAATGAGATACACAGGTAAAGCCCGCTACAGTGCTGGCATTTGGGGAGCACAGAGGACTCTGGGCCCTTCTGACTATTGCAAACTCCCATCCCCACTTGAGGTACCAATTTTGCAATCAATCAGTATTTCTTGAACACCTTTCTGAGCTATACCGTAGTCATGGTAAAATAGTCCATCTATTTTTGATCTCTAAGGAATTGGCAATTGAGTGGGATTTATTAGTTTCCTAGTGCTGCCATGAACCACGTGGCTTTAAGCAACAGAAAGTTACTTCTCACATTTTATAGAGGTGAGAAGTCCAAAATCAAGGTGTCCACAGGGCTGTGCTCCCTCCTCGAAGGGGTGGCAATCCTTCCTTGCCTCGTCCTACTTTCTGATGGTTGCTGGCAGTCCCTGGCATTCCTTGGCTTGCACCTGCCTCCCTCTCATCTCAGCCTCTAGCATCATGTAGTTTCTCACTATGCCTGTGACTTCCCATAGCATTCCCCGCTGCTCATAAGGACACCATTCACATTGAATTAAAACCCACACCAATGACCTCATCTTAACTTCATTATAATTTCACTTACCCTATTTCCAAATAAGGTCACATTCACAGATACCAGGGGTTAAGACTTCAACTTTTCTTTTTGGGAGACAGAATTCAACCTACGATATTGGGGAAGCAAAAAAAAAATCATATTATCCAGTTAGAGAACAATAAAAGAGCTGTATAATTAAGTTTTCAGATATACGACCCAACTATCAGTGCTGTAAAAATTTACAGAATTATTCTAGAAGGATGAGATAGTTTGGGAAGAGTTTATGGATTTCATTGTGCTTGGATTGATCTTGGTAGGAAAGGGAATGAGGGAAGAAGTGGACATTCTAGAAAAAGGAACAAAATGTAAACTCCTGAGCACAATTAACAAGGTACTTCTCCATCTGGCTCCTACCCTCCTCTTTGCGTTCATGTCCAGGACACTCTTTCAGTGGTGTTAAACCACACAAAAGTCCCCAGACACCTTCTTCTTTCACACCACACATGTGGACATGTGGCTCATGCTAACTGAACTGTCTCATCCTCAGCTCCCACAGTGCCACTACCTCTGCCACCAATCAGTTTCCTATTCATCCTTCCAGAAGCCCAACCTTGACATCATAACTGCAGGATCTTGGGCCCCCCCTAGGGAATTAGCCCCCCCCCACCTCGTGCCACCACTACACCTGGTAAATATTGACTATTAGCCTGGTACTTGAGGACAGGGATGCACCCCACTCATCTCCATAGTCCAACACATAGCACAGAGCCTCGCACTGCAAATGGTCCCCAAACATGTACTGAAAAGTGATTGAATTGATTCGAAAGGAGATGAAGAGATGAGCCTAACTGGGGCAACACAAAGGGCCAGGATCTGAAGATGAGCTGATGACTGAAGATGATGTTGTGAAGAAAAGTGAGTCATCACAGGGCAAGGGACAAAACACATCATGGGGAGTCACCGCGAGTGAAGGCCCTTGTGAAATGGCCTCACGTGTTGAGGAAACACAAAAGAGTCCATAGAACAAGAGCATCAGATTCAAGAGGAGGGAGGCAGGAGGTGTGGACAGAGGCCCCAGAGAGCAGGGCCTCCAGGCAGGGGGGACTAGAGAAAGATTTCAGGCGGGGAAATAAGTTCAGATTTGAATTTGAGAGACACAGTTTAGCAGCGTCATGGAAGATGGAAAGGTGATGCCAAGTCCAGATGCTGGGAATATCCTAAGTCAAGTCTAGAGAGCTTATGAGCAGGCAAAAGAAACATTGGTGGTAGGAAGAAGATAATGGACACAAACCAACCACAAAGACGAGAGTTTTCCCTCTTTGACAAGGTTGCAATGTTGGGAAAGAAAGACTTGAGATTTCTCCCTTGAGTGATGGGTGACAGAATTGCTCATAGAAATAAGGAACAGAAGAAATGCAGTAGGGATGGGGCTGGCGCCAAGTTCAGCCTTGCACATGGGTACTTCGAATTCCCATGGGACATCTAGGTTTATAAACTTAACAACTAGGTTGTGGGGCGTGGATTTTGTTTTATTTTTTTTTCGTAACAACTATAATTAGAATTTCATTTTGTGATCAAATCTGACTCTTTAAAACCTGTCACAGGTTTTCATGACATCACAATTTAAAAAGGAATATAACTGACTCTTAGGGTGAGCAGGATCCCCAGTCAGCTTCTTCAGAAGTCCAGTTGTGAACTGGAAAGAAATGGTAACCACAAAGCTAACGGACAGTGACAGCCCATCTCTTGAAGAATACAATTTAAATATAGATATTTCATCTTTACTGTTGCACAAGATGAAAGGGAATTAACAGCTCCTGGGTCCTCAATAGTCTTTACTTTGCTTTCGGAGCACACTGAACCACACAGCCACCTGTCCTAACGGGGTCTCACAGAGGGCAAAACAAGAACCTCATCGCATCACGCTGAGACGAAGGCGACATTTAGGGTCTGACTCATAGTAGGACATTGATAATGACCATCTACAATTTTTTGGACCTCCATATACTTCAAATCATGGCCCTGCCAATTCCTAGCTCTGTTACCATAAACAAATTCTTATCTTCCCTGGGATTCGTTTTCCTCCTCTGTAAAATAGAACGATCATGGGGAGCCCGGCTGGCTCAGTGGGTAGAGCATGTGATTCTTGATCTCAGGGTCATGAGTTCAAGCCCCATGATGGGTACAGAGCTTACTGAAAAATTAATTAGTTAATTAATTAAATAGAATGATCGTGGAACCCACATCTAAGAGTTGTTGTGAAGAGGTAGAATGTTAATCCAAGTGAAGTACTTAGACTAGTGCTTGGTTTACAATAAGCATTAAATCAATGGTAGTAACCTATTTATGCAGCAAAAATGATTTTGATGTTTCCCATCTGTGTATGCTAGAATCTTCAAAGCAACAGGGACCCAAACTAGGCAGAAAACATCCTGTGGGTTCCTAGTGCCCAGTGTCTCTGGGTGCCCCTGGTGCCCTCCTACTTAGAAGGATGATGAGGAACAGATGGGAAACAGGGGACTCATCTCCAGGCCTAACCACTGGGGGTGTCTAGCAGACAAGTGCAGTAACCCTCTTTTTAAACCACTTGGAGAGGATGACTTGCAGTTTTCCAAATTCCTCTATGCTTCTTCACCAGTCCGTGTGTCCAGCTCACTGCTTCCTCCTCCTGGAATGCCCCGCACCGCTCCTCTCCCCTACCTTGTCAGTTCCTGTTCCAAAGACCAGTATGATGGAGCAGTTAAAAGCTACAAAGTCGTATGTTGCTTACTAGGTGTGCAACCTTGGACAAATTACTTAATCTCTCCAAGCCTTGATTCCCTATCTGTAATTTAGGGACAGTAAAGTACCTACTTCTTTCAACTATAGAGAGACTCGCACAGAATAGCGTGTGTCAAGTACCTAGCCCAGGGACGGCTCATCTCATGGGTTCCTCCTTTGGGAAGGTGTCTCTGGTATCACCACTGCTCAAAACCTCTCCAGCTAAAGCAAACGTTGGGTAGTCATCCTTTCTGACAGCTGAGTCATGTTTCATTGTATGTATGGACCACATCTTCTTTATCCCTGCGTGGAGCACTGGGGGTTACACGCAAACAATGAATCATGGAACACAACATCAAAAGCTAATGATGTACTTTATGGTGACTAACATATCATAATAGATAAAATAAAATAAAATAAAATAAAAACCTTTCCTGCCCACCCAGGAATGGTAAAGAACAGCTCTTCTCCCCCCCTTTCTAACCAGTGCACACATTGCAGAACCCCTCACTTAGGGATATGTCTCCTGGAAAAGCAGGTGTGCCCAGGAATGTAATTAGGTACAGCCTAAATAATAGGAAAGTGGGAAATGCTCATGTAGGCTTTTTACTGACTGTTCCGTTTGGTCTAAAATTAGCAAATTTCTTCACGTGTTTCTGGTGGAAAGTTTTCCCTTAGCAGGTGGTACAAGAGCCTCAAGTGCTTTCATTCTTTTTTTTTAGATCCTTCTACTTTATTTATCCTGTAGCTGAAAGTGTGCACCCTTTTACAAACTCTCCCTATCTCCTCCCAACCCCCAACCCCTGGCAACCACATTTCCACTCTCTGTTTCTATGAATTTGGTCTTTTTAAAAATTTTACATATAAATTATGTATACTGTATTTGTCTTTTTGTTTATCTTATTTCATTTAGCATAATGCCTTCAAGGTCCATCCATGTTGTTGCAAGTGGCAGATTCTTTCTTTTTCATGGCTGAATAATATTCCATTTCATACATATGTTATTTACATCTCACATCTTCTTTATCATTCATCCGTGGATAGTTACTTAGATTGTTTCCTCATCTTGCTATTATAAATAATGCTGCAATGAACATAAGAGTGCCAATATCTCTTTAATATCTTGTTTTTATATCCTTTGGACCATGGCCCTTTTATTTATTTATTTTAGCGGGAAGGGGCAGAGGGAGATAGTCTCAAGCAGACCCCCACTTGACTGCAGAGCCCAATGTGGGGCTCGAGCTCACGACCTGAGATCATGACCTGAGCTGAAGTCAAGAGTCCGACATTTAACCAACTGAGCCACCAAGGTGCCCCAAGACCGTGGCCCTTTCTTGATAATATGATTAAAACAGACACATTTTGGACTACCAACATCATTTGGGTACAAACGCTTTCATTCTTGCTTCATCTCTTTGGCCAGAACCTGGGGACACTCACCACCCATGATGACTTGGTCATAATTTACATTAGAAGGAGCGGAGCCTGGGGTCTTGGGGAAAGCTTTCATTGAGGTCTAAGAAAACACTAAACGTAGCCGACATTTATAAAAGAGGCTGGGGATGAAGCCATAGAATGTGCTAAGATACTAAAATATATCCATGGAAAGAAAGAGCTGAGAATCCTCAAAATTGGTACAATGGTGCGAAAGCAAGTTTCCAAAGATGAAGGGCATTTTTGTCTTTGACAATATGGTCATTTTGTTTTGTCCACACGTGAGACATAGAACTTGAATTCCTTTAGATTTTTTCATCTGAACCCAAACCCAGGTCAGCCTTCCCAAAGAAGAGGTATTTGCTGCTATGGCCACTGTTCTCATTCAAGTTCCTAAAACAGTGCCTGGCCAGGTACCCCAGCTCATAACAATGTGTTGAATGAACCAAAACTTAAATCTATGTCTCAAGTATGTTCCAAAAATATAACACTAATTCAGAATGCATACATTCTCTTTACGATTTGATTCACATCTCAAAAGTTTCATCTGAAACAGTCTTTCCTAAAGGTGGACAAAGCTTGTTTAGGGCCAAAGCACTGAGTCTAATAATACTCCATTATCAAGCATCTGTTTCCAAAATACCTGCCACTTCCTGGGTCTAATTTTGTTTCAGTTCTATAGGGAGACCACCCAATCGAAGAAGGAAGTATTTTTATCTCCATGCTAATTTGGTAGATCATTTTCCCCCGGAAGAGTCAGGCGTGCTGGGTGCACGCCAGGTATGTGGTAAAGAGCAAGCCCCTGAGGAGTGAGGGCAGCCCACCAGACCCACTGAAGCAAAGAACAGGCCGGTGGTACAAGGGGGGCTTTCATGCAAAGCTGGTAAAATAGTATAGCGGGCCAGTAGCTCAAGGAGTCACAAAAACTGGGTAGATCCCTTATCTGGTCTCCAGCAAAAAGACATAGATGACGAAGGTAATCCTAAATGAGTCTGCTTCTCCGGGTCCTCACTGGTCACTAGAGCAGAGGTCCCTTTGCTCCATGGTCATCACTTTTCAAAGACTAAACTTGCAAATTCACATAAAGAGTGGGCACTTCAGGAGATTAAGAGTATGTGCCCCGGGGGCGCCTGGGTGACTCAGCCAGTTAAGCATCTGCCTTTGGCTCGGATCATGATCCCAGGGTCCTGGGATGGAGACCTGTGTTGGGTTCCATGCTCAGCAGGGAGTCTGTTTGTCCCTCTTCCTCTGCCTCTCCCCCCGATCACGCTCTCTCCATCTATCTGTCTCTCTCTCTCTCTCAAATAAATAAATAAAACCTTTAAAAAAAAAAAAAAAGTATGTGCTCTGGAGTCAAAATGTCTAGGTACAAATCCCAGCTCTGCTAGTTGGGTGACTGTAAGCAAGTTAACCAACAGCTCTGTGCCTCAGTTTCCTCATCAATAAAATATGGATGGTAATAATAATACCGAGCTCATAGCATCGGTGGGAAAGGAATTGACATATTAATTTATAATGAATTGTTATATTGCAACAGTCTCTGGCATATTCTAAGCATTAGAGTATATCTCAAAATACTCAGAATCAATACATTGTAATTTTATATATATGTGTGTGTATATATATATATACATATACAATGCATCTTATTTCATGTAATTTATTAAATAGGTGAAAGATTTACAGTATGCCCTCATGATTATAAAGCCATGATATTTCTTCAACAAAGAATACAAGCAAGACATCCATAGGAGAGTACTATCCATAAAATAAGCAAATCTTTAAAATAACCCAATAGACATAGATCCTTCCACGTACCCCCCACGACTGGGGAAACCGCTTCCCTGAGCTCACATGCTGATCCGGCACGCTGGTGATGAGCCAGATTGTGTTCAACTCCTAGGCCAGAGAGGATGGTTGTCGTAAACCCATGTTGAGAAATCTCCCCAAGAGTTTTTCAAGGTGAAAGTTGTCGTCATCCCCTGTGTTTCCCATCTCATGAGCACCCCCATGGGAAAAACTCTGCTTATTTGCACATCAGCTTGACCTTGACATAGCATCATAACTTGGGTAAAAGCCAAGGCCTTTATAAGCATCCTTTATTCTTCTGCTTATGTGTCTGGAGTCCAGTTGAGCCATTGTACACATTAATTCCAAGTTCCAGTGATGGTGAGTGGTTTGCCTTTCTTGTCCTGAGCCGGGCTGCATACCCACTCCGACATGAGGGCTAAACGCTCTCGGCTTTCTCTCTCATTGCCTTTCTGTGTCTGCCCACCTTTGCATCTGTCTGTCTTCTTGAGATACTTCTGCCAAGAAAGAGAGAGATATCAAGGGATGCCACCATTTACATTACATTTCTCACTCAGTAGAGGTGTCCTTGGTCTGATTTTGGTCTCAACTCTGTCCGACATTTTTTTACTGCCGAAGAACCAAGGGTTCATGCACTCAGAATTAGAATGCAGGATGTTAACATTGAATTCTACGTCTTTTAGTTAAACCAAAGGCCACTTAAGGATTCGTAACATGGGTTTTGTCCATCTGCCGTCCCCCAGACTATGCCTCGCCCCACTGTCTAGTTCCAAAGTTCTGAGTCTTCTCTCCCACCTCATCCTCTCCATCTGCCTCCTCTTTCCTGGAGGCCACAGCCCCCTCCCCAAGGTGACTGCCAGATCTCCTAATGGGTTGACAGGCTTCCAACCTCAGCCGTCTCAAGCTCGTCCTTCTCACTGATCCCTGACACGGTCCCTGAAGCGTGGTTGTGCTTAGGACCATGCTGCCTGTAACGGTGTCCACCTGCCTCTGGGAAGGAGGTCCCCAAACCCCTTAGCGACAGACTCAGTGAGAGGGCAGTACTGTACAGGAAACAGCATGCATTCAGAGCGGGGGCTTGGCTGTCCACAGCCTTGAATCGGTCCCAGCTCCGCCACTGGCTGTCTGGGTGCCGTTGGGTATATTATTGACCTTATAGAAACCTGCTATTTTATGTATAAAATTAGAAAAACATGCTGCCTTTCTCAAAGAATTGTTGTGAGTATTCAATTAGCTAATACGCATACAGGACCGATTCAGGGCCTGGCAGCCCGCAGTCAGTGCTCCGTAAACGCTGCCCCTTACTGAGGCCGGCCTCCCTGCAGCCCCACGTCCCGCCTGGGCCTCCTCCCCGTGCTGGTGCGTGCTGCTGTGGCATCCCGCATGCACCATTCCAGAACATCCTCTGTGCTTCCCTGCTCCCTTTGCTCGGGTCAGAGAACTATCCTAAATTCTCTTCCCAAACCCTCCACTCCCTCCAGATGCACTCCTCCCACCGTCTCCTCCTCAGGGCTCCCCAACCTTTCCAGATGGAACTCCTCCCTCCCCTTTCTTGTGCCCCCCAACACGTGGTTTGTATCTCCATGACCGCATTCATTGCATTCCGTGTCCAGTTGTCAGTATTTGGCTGCCACCCCTACGAGCCTGGGCATTCGTTAAGGATGTGGGGCCGTGCCTTCATCCACTCTTCCTCTCCAAGGATGGCTTCGATGGGTGTTTGCACAAGGGAAATGCTTACATTTCATTACTTGAACCTGGAATTCTTATCTTGTTGATGACTTCGAGAACTTTATAGGACGTATTAACTATAGGGCAACAAAAATCACCACCTCTCCCCCGCCACCCCAGAGATACAAACTTCTAGCCCCTGAAATGCAGCTCTGCGTTCCACGGGGGGTCCTGTGTCGGCGGTATAACACCAACGGGCCACTTGAGTTGCGTTTCACTTGTGTCAGAAAATCAATCAGTGACTTCAGCAAAATCCTGAGACTTTTCCTCCATCTCTAGAGCCACGGTAAATAATTCATGTCACCTTCCCCACTTCCCCTACAAAATCTCGTCTATTCTTTACCTGAACAACTTTCAGAATATGCATTATTGAATCTGCCTTGGGTCTCTTGTTACCATACTTTTAAAAAGTAAAGAAGACAACCTACCTCTCTGGGTAAAAGCTTTTTACTTCCCAAGATTAAGAATGTGAAGAGGCTGTTGGTAGTCAATACTTCAGGCCCCTGAGGACACTTGTCTTCATATTTTTATAATGTTAACGTTTGTTCTCCATGTCAGCAAAATAACACTGACCTAGAAAAATGGAATTTGCAAGTGTTAAAATTTGAAGACGGTTCTAAAATGAGTTACCCAAACAATATTGATCCCTTGTACTTCTGTCTCTGGTCTGACAACACCTTCCACTTTGCCAAGAAACAACAAACACGGTAGTAGGCAGGATGGCGATAGTCTTGGGCATATCAATCGGAACACTTTGCATTTGCATATAATGTTTCTGTGATGATTTAAAATGCTGCTCCCCTTACTGCCCACCCATTTAAAGCAGGTGTTATGAACAGGAGTCTTTATGCCCAGTCGGGGTGGGCTAAGCAAGGAGGAAGGACTGGTAACTCAAATAATGACCAAGGGAATGTTGAGTATGGCTGTCAGCAGGACCAGATTCGCGAAGAGTGTGGACTTCACCTGTGAGGTGTTTCTCCACTCCTTCATCTTAAAGGGTTCACTGCCTTCTCTCCTGCTGTGCCCGCGGTCCTTCACTTCTTCGCTGCAGTTTCCTCTTCAGAAGTGTTAGAACGTAAGGTGTTCTCAAATTAGTGAAAAGTAACGTAGCAAAAATAGGGAAATGTTTTAAGGTATTTAAGTGCTTTTATATGTCTTTCTTCTGGTGCTTTGCAACAGAAAGTGGGTCAAGTCCCATTGATTGGCAACAGATGGGCTAAACGCAGTCTAACCATTGTCTCATCGCGTATCTCATTTAATCCTCCTAACAGAGCTGGAAAGGAGGAATTATCCCCGATCTGTAATTCAGGGAACAGATTAATTGAGCAGCCGAAGGGAAGTAGCCCAGCCGGAAGCCAGCCTCAGCTCTCTATCAAGTTCAAGTGGGCTTGCTCTCCTGTCACCGCGTGTCCCAGCTTTATGCTCAGGTGTCTTTGTGGATGCTGAAGATTGAAGCCGGTTCAATAAGAGGTGGCCCTTCTGGATTCTGAATCAATTCAGAGATAGACAAAAGGAGGGGGACATAGGCAGGTCCAGTGGCCAGCTCTATCGCGAGGCTAAAGCCAGATTGTGGAATGGGGCTCAGACATGGAGCAACAGTACGCTTCCTAACACTGAACTCCAAAAGCAGCCAGACTTGCTCGTCTGCCTCGGGCACCACTGAACCAGCGCTGGACCTCAAACATACCACACCAAGACACAGCCCAGAATGTGTCTGGGAGGAGGACCTGGTGGTCTGGGAACTTGGCCCCCTTCTCTCCCTCCTCCTGAGGGTTCCTGGCTACGTCCTTTTCCCACACTCACCAATGCACCAGTTAAGGCAGGAAGAAGAGGCCAGGGCAATGCCTTCCCGGGGTCCCCTCCATGGGGCAGGCAGCATCAGGAGCAGGAAAGAAACACTGCTGCCCTAAACGTTTACTCTAAGGAGTTTTATATAGTGGGCACACTGGGTGTTCAAATAAACATGGCGACCCCTTGGCAGGTAAATGCATTTAATGTGACGCCATGCTTGCCACAGACCGTGGTCACAGGAATCCGTACAGAGGCCAAGATGTCAGGAAGTCCTTGTTTCCAGCACTTCACTGACTCACTGCATGACCTAGGGCAAGCCACTTAACTAGTCTGTGTCTTAATGTCCCCATTAATAAAGTCTGCCTCGTTGATGGGAAGCCTCCCTGTGGAGACTCCTTCCATCACAGGCAGCAGTGAACGGATCTTGCAAACTCAGCTACGAGAAGAGCCAGCCTGCCAGGAGAGGACCGCTCTATGCAGAGTGGTCTGCCTCTTCCCAGAGTCCTCAGCAAACCATGTTTTGATGGCATTTCTCCTGCTACGCACCGACTGAGAGGATTCTCTGGAAAAGCCGCGGTGACTTTTCTTCCAGAGTCTTGAGCGGATTGAGTACCAGTTAGGTTATTTCATGCCTCTTGAACGTTCGATGTCTGAACAGCTACACATCCTCGAACCTATATTTTACCCCATTGACAGGCCCGGAAAGGACATATGGTTTAGATTTTTAGACAACACTCCATGTAAAAAGCTCTTCCTTTTCGGCAGCATATTTTTAGAGTCTCTGAAGCTAAACTCTGGGGTGAATGTGATCCATCCAGTCCTTGGGTCCACCCTAAAGCCCAAACACAACCTTGTGTCAGTCTAATACGTTGTTAACCGATATGTCAGAAAATCAATTCATTACTTTTAGGAAGCAGTTAAGCGTAGCCCTACAATGCTGCTATGTGAATTATTAAAGAATACAACGTAAGGGCCCCCACCCCCACCCCAAACCGAAGCCCTGTGTCATGGGGTAGTGCGAACTATGCATTCTTCCCTGAAGCCTAGTTGAAAACAGTGCAAAATTGAAGGGCCCCCCAAAAAGGCAAATAGAGAGAGAAAACGTGATGCAGTGTTGGGGGCCTCGGGAGCTTGCTGGTGCTTCTCAGTGCTGGCCCAGCAATGATACTGTCAGGCCTGGCCTGTCGAACAGACACACACATCTCTTCGGAGAAGGGCTGCAGAAAATCTGCCCCCATCTGCACGACTCCATTCATCTGTAGCTGGGCAGCCCTGAGTCAGAGCCCTATAAGCTTTCTTCCTTTCCTGGAGCCCCGCTCATCCCAGAAAATGCTCATGCAAAGCCCACTGCTCCCTCCTGCACCTGCCAGTTCTATGCCTGCCTGCAGCCTAGAGTGGGCCAGGCAGGTGTGGCCCCGAGGCCAGGGCCTTCTCCCATCCCCAGTTACCACCGACAAGCAAGATGTAGCCCAAACCGGTCACACTTATCCATAAACGTCCTAGACACCTGGGAACAATTTAAGACTGACTTGAAGTTTCAGAAACACATCAGACGTGGATTTCCCAGATGTAGAGAGAATCCCTTCCTGTTCCTCTTCGCCTGCACCCCGAAGACCAGGAGAGCCATGGGAACAGTCTTCTGCAGTTGCCAAATAAGGGGGGGGGGGGCACAGAGGTGGGGGGCACTGGGACCAGGGGTCCTAGGGATGAGTCTTCCTCCCTGTGTTTCTTTGGTTTTGATTTGGCCAGAAATGTGAACCATCTGAGTGAGAAAAGCCATACATTTGCATAACCAAAGTATCAGAAACTCTGCTTTAGGAAGCAGGCTCCTGCTACCCGGCCCAGTCCTGGTCATCAGTGTGCCCGAAACTCTGAGGTTCCTTCTTAGGTTATTGACCCCATCAACTTCCAAAGCCTTCAAGGCACCAAGAGTGGCAAAACAGAGGGGAGGTTCCGCAGGCTCTGAGACTTACTGGAACCCAGTGATTTAAACAGCAAGTTGCAAAGGGAAGTTTGTTTTTGGTGGGTTTTTTGGTTGTGGTCGGTTTTTTTGTTGTTGTTTTTTGTTTTTCATTATTCAACACCTGGAACAGTTATCTCTTCCCTCTGAGATATGTGGGCTGACTCAGGGGACAACAGGCTGGAGAGGAGGTGGCAGCTAAAGTTCGTTCATTCATTCATTCATTCATTCATTCATAGAAAGTATATATTGAGAATCTACACAGTTATAAGCACTTTTCTGGATACTGGGAGCTCTCCAGAAATGAACAGGACCAAGTTTCTCCCTTGCAGCACCCATTGCCTTGAAGGGTGGAAGCAGACAATAAATAAGTAAACACAGAAATTAAATAGGACAGATGCAATGATGAGAGTAAATCAGTGTGTGGGGGTTGATAGAGGGACGGTGCAGGGACAGGGAGTAGGGTTAGTTTAACTGTTGCTTTAACAGATGACATGCGGGCAGCCATGGGGAAAAAGCAGGGGGCTGAGTGATCCAGGCAGAGGGAAGGCACATGACAAGGTCCTGAGGCAGGAAGAGCTTGGAGTATCTGAAGGACAGGATGGAGGCCGTGGCAGAGCAGGCTGAGGGGCACAGGTGCTCTGTGAGGGCAGAGTGGTGGCTGGGCAGGTCTCCTGGAAAGCCCTCACAGAGTTTGGTTAGAGGAGAGACATGATCCAATGCACACGCGTCTCTGCGGACCAGCCTGCAGTGGGGCTGGCTAGAGGGGCTACTACCCGTTCTCCCCACTGAAAAGCCCAACACCAACCAGACTGCAGCCTCTCCTCCATCGGAGCATGGATCCAAACGGGACTGCAGGTGCATGACCTTGACAGGTCTCCCTATCTCTCTGTGCCTCACTGATCTGATCAAGACTAAGATACCCCTCGCAGGGCTGCTATAGGCAAGCTGTCTGTTTTCATAGACACTGGTTGTTACGATTGTCAACATCATCTTTATTCCCTCCGTCAGCCCCAGAAATGTGTTTTTGATACTGACTCTACCAACTTTTGTTGAGCAAACATTTATGGAACACCTACTCTCCATCCCGTGAGTTAAATCAGGAAGCATCCCCTTCCCCCACAGCCCCAGTCTGAGAGTTCCCCTGCCCCAGAAAGTCCAAAAGGCTTTTCCATGCCCTCCTCAGAGGTCTTGTTTTGCAGTTTATGCAATATTGAGATAAGCTGCTAACATGCACAGTAGGAGTCCTGACCAGTGTAGGACTCACGAGCAAGCAGCACCCCGCCCCCGGAGTGCCCGGGGCTGGCCAGGGTGCGTGCCGGCCAGTGGGCAGAGGGCTCTGTCCAGTGCTTTCAGAGCAATTGCTGGGCTCCCGTGGGAAAGGGGGGGCTTCACTCTAGTGTCAAGGGCTAGTGAGAGAGAGGACAAAGGGTGAGAGGGACTTCTGCGTTTGCATTTAGCTTTCATTATGCAGTTGTTGACTTCGGAAAGACAGTTCATTTGTTCTTAGTTCCCAGAAGCCTAAATGAATTCCCCACCAGAAAAAAAAAAAAAAAAAAAAAGTTTTGAAAATGATCTCCATCATTGATGATTCGATCAGGAAATTACAAAAAGAAGAAAAATAAGAGCTGGGAGAGCCTTGAGCACTCCAGCCATTGCGGGCGGGGGGGGGGGGGGGGCAAGAGAAGTGTAGCCCTTTGCCTGCTCACCAGACACCGGGGAGCCACAAGCCATGACTCAGGCCCACAAATGGCAGCTTTGGTTTCCCAGGATGGCAGACAGAGAGGGAGTGGGACGTCCCAGCGCCCGCAGGGAAGAGGGCGCTAGGCCGTGAAGAAGGCAGGCGTTGGTGCTGGTTTGCAGAAGCTGATCCCAGAGCCAGGTTACGGAAATCTTGATCTGTTTAAAACTGAATCTGGGATAGACCGGTGATGGGTAGTAAGGAGGACACGTATTGCATGGTGCACTGGGTGTTATACGCAACTAATGAACCATCGAACTTTACATCGGAAACCGGGGATGTACAGTATGGTGACTAACATAATATAATAAAAAAAAATTAAAATTAAAAAAAAAGCTGAATCTGTTGCCTCGTTTCGATGTCCACCGCGGCCTATGGGTCACAAAACACTGCATGCTGGCCCTCTCACAACTTGGCGTGGAATAGTTTCAAAAAGGGGGAAGAGTAGGATGAAGGAAAAGAGAAAGACATGGGGTGACCCGAGACAGTTTGGTGCGAGGACCCACCATCCTAAAGATCACGTTTGAATCTTGCAAAGATTTCTCTGCTCCTTTATACTTTCCAACTCTGCAGTCAGCTCATCAACACTCAGGGAGGACGGCCAGGGCCAGAGCCAGAGAGGCCTGGGACGTCACCCAGGGCGAGCCCTCCTGATTCAGCGGAAGAGCTCGCTGCTCTCCACACCTCCTTCTGGAGACGGGCAGGACATCAAACAGAGCATCACCTAGTTTTCTTTCTTCTTCTTCTTTTTTTAAAGAAATGTGATGTGGGCTTTATGAGAACGTTCTTCCCAGAGCTCCTGAGTGGCACCAGGAGGCTACCTCTGTGCCCCAAGGGAGGAATGCCACCCTCTTCCTCTGTCCCGCTCTGTCCTCCTTTCCAGTCCAATTTTCCCAGTTGCAGGCTGGGGGTGGACACGAGACGTGCCAAAAATGAAAGGGGAGGGGTGACGTTACAAACTTATCTGATGGGATCCAAATGGGGTCCATCTGTTTTGCCCATAAAGGAGATACAAGTAACATGAGCAAGCATGAATTGGTCCTGCAGGGGTGGCTGCTCGTTCCAGGGAGCGCAGTACGAAATGCAAGCAGAGCAAGAGTCTTATGAAGACTGTGGCTGCCGTCTGCCCACAAGCGGGACAAGGAGGGCAGACGGAGTTGGCCGGGGGTGATGTCAGCCCTGCCCTCATCGGGCCTGCCTACGATCCAGGACAAGCCGGCCCTTAGCATTTGAGGATTTAATTAGCACAAAAACAAAAGGCATCAAATATTTCCCTGGGATGATGTGCTGCAAAATGTCTTGAAAACAAATAAGACAGTCTCTCTTGTCCCCCAGCACACATGCATCCAAGTGTGAGCATACACACACACACACACACACACACACACACACACACACACACAGGCCCTAAGACCATCTCTTACGGCAGAAAGATCAATGACTCGGTTCCTCTTTCTTCAGAATTATAGATAAGCTTTTTACATACCCTGAATCATTGGTCACATTCAATGTATATGCAAAAGAAGTTCAAAGGCCGACCTTGACAAAGGACTTTTGGAGAAAGATGATAAAATGTCTCTGATAAAACACACACAAAAGACTTTAGCAATAAAGACCTACCAATTAGGAAAGCCGGGCTTCGGCAGCGGGTGTGAAACCGTGTTATCTACAGCGTCAGCGCTCAAAGATAGAAGGCTTTATCTGCGCCGCAAGAAGAGAGATTGCACCTCCCCCGAACCATCCTGTCTGCAAAGCCCAGGAAACACCTTGCAGAGGGGTTTGGTGCAACATGCGCTATCCCAGCCCTCAGTGACAGTTAAAATAGTGTCACAACAGAGCGTTGAGCAACGGCCCTGCCAGATCAGCAAAGCCTGTGTTCCAGCCCGCTTTTCCCCCTGGAGAGGCAAATAGGACATTTGGGTGACATTTTTTGGTTCCCCCTTCACTTTCACTGTAGACTCTTAAAGAGAGGAAAGAGACATTCTTCCTTCCATCTTTCCAATAGAGTTTTAAAAAATCCCTTCCGGATGGACATTTCAGGCAGGAGATTAGTGATATTTACTGTTTGCATTTCACCGCAGTGTTCTTGAGACTTTCAAAGTATTCCCCATATCTCTTCTTGGAGATTTATTACTCGGTCCCCGCAACTTCTTCGGGGCTGGAGTTTAATTTATGTGATTGCAATCAGGAAACCGCTTTGAAAGGGAAGAAATCAATATAGCTCTTCGTGAGTTGTAAATTTTCTGTAAATAAAATTTCACAAGATCCTGCCTTTTTTTTTTCCCCAAAAAGTAACAAGATGGCTGTTGGCAGGGCGGCCAGTTTTGGGGAACAACTCTAATGAACAGGTCAGGGGGTCTGAGATCTGCCACTGTTGCAGCACCTTGGAGAAACCACTCATTTTCCAGAGCTTCCTTTCTCTCTTTTCTCATGAACGGAGCCTATAAAGTGTTTGCTGAGGCTGTTTTGAATCTCTCGACAGGATTTGATATTATTCTAGGAAAGGGTGGCCCTCAAAACCTCTTCCCCCTGGTTTGTTTTGTAATGATCCTTTGCCGGTGATGACTGTGTTTGGTTTTTCAAAGTGCTCAGCAGTTCTGATTTACTTTGGGCTTTTTGAGAACTTCGACAATGGTGGGGGCCAGTGAGGACACTGAGGCACGGGGAGTTTAGGAGAGAGTCACCGAGAGTCACACACTAAGTCACGTCACAAAATGAGCACCAAGAAAAAAAAACAAAAAACTTTTTAGGCCAGAGGTTTTCAAACTGTTTCTGAATAGCAGGCAACAGTAAGAAGAGAATTGTATGCATGACTCAGTCAAAGCATGGGCTTCAGGGTGCAATCCTTTCTCTCACTACTTGCAAAATTCTGTTTCCCACTTATTCATTTTTATTTCTTTCTCTTCCCTTTCTTTAATTTTTATTGGAACGATAATAAGTATCATTATGTTTACTTTACAGCGAATTAGAGGGTCCCAGTCTGTGGTTTGGAAGTCACTGTTCAAAAACTTTTTACACGGCAGTGTCCTGCCTTTTTCTAAAGCAGAAATCCAGATGTGCTTCTCCGAGTTCCCAGCCCACAGGTGAGCGCCCACTGGGGTTCTCCTGGCATGGGCTTCTCGCTCTGTAGTGACCCCCCCCCCCCAGTCTGTACACTAAGGAAGGACAGTCCTGAGAGTCAAGCCTTCCACTGCAGGCGGCTCGTGACCCTCCTGGCTTTGAATACACCATCAAGTCCTAATAAATAATGAATCTGTTTGCATGGTACTCCCAATAAAGTCAGAAGTAGAACTGGGGCTGTTCCCTAAAAATGGCATATGGCTCTCTAAATAAAGGGCTTTAATGCATTTTATATTTAAACTATAAGGTCATGGGCTCAAACCCAAAGTGAGATGGACTTTGCTCCGTAAGTACATTCTGGAAAAGTCGCTGAAATATTTATCCATCTATCTGGGTTCTGTGTCTCTAAAGCAGCTCATTTCCTTGCACCACACATCTACAGTGGACCTGTTTGCAAACCGGCCTTGAGCTGGGCAGGGGCTCCCTTTCAGGAGCAAAGGCCGTCCCTTCGGAAAGTCATTGTCTAGGAAACTTCTTGCATGAGAAATACGAAGAATAACATTGTTTCTGACACAACACATGCAACTCAGAGACTGATTTCTATGTGCACCTGGTCAAATTCTTCCTTTCTGTGCTCCGTCTCAATGAGGCCGCATTGTTTAACCCGTGAAGCCTAAGGGGATCAGAGTTCCAAACTTAATAGGATTATTAAGAGGATTATAGGTGATAATGCCTGGGCAGTCCTTGCCACAAGGCCTCTAATGCCGAAGTAGCTCGCTCATTGTTCGAGACCATTATTATTTGTCCGCTAACACTTGCTAAGTCATCAGAACCGTATTAGCACTAGTAAGACTTTTCCCTTTCTATGAGTCAATTCCACAGCTTTCTCTGTTCTCCAAGGCTAGGATCACTCAGTGGGCTCCCCAGAGGTCCAACCACCTAGTCTCTTGACTTCAGGTAATGAACCCCCAAACCTGTCAACGCCTAGCAGAGCCAAAATGCAGCCCATGTGAGAACTGCTGTCATGCTCTCCAGGCTGTTCCTGAGATGCTAAATTACGTCCTTGACCCACTAAGTCAATTGTATCTATGCGTATGTATTAGTGGTCTTTTTAAAAACAGAAAAGGCTCACAATTACTATTAAAGACCCAAAATTTTGTCTCAGAGGGGAACTTAGCTTTTCTCAGGAATGCTGACTTAGAAGGCAAGTCACAAGGGCCTTTCTTCCTTCTGTTCCAAACAAAATAAACAGACCTCCCGCAGAGAGTTCTTGTTCCCAGGTTGCTGCTGAGGCCTTATTTGGGGTATCCGTACTTTGGAATTGAACGGGCCAAAATCTTAAAGACCAATAAGGAGAAGATATTTTTTCAGAATTTTTTTTTTAACCTGGGGGCGGGAGTGGGGGGAGCTAGAAAAGCTTCAGGTGATCTAGCAGTTTCTAGATACTTAGTCACTTTTCTTTTCTCGTTCCCGATATTTCGAGCTTAGTAAAAACCAAGAGAACATTCCACCTGTGCTGTAGCCTTTCCTGTGGGATTGCTGGTTCAGTATAACTTGCTAGGTTGGATCTGAATTTGTATCTAATTTTACTCGCAAGAATTCTAGAACACTTTTAAATATCACGATGACTAGTAACAGAATAGCATTCTCATTAAGGACATTTGTCTTCTGCTGCTTTACCTTTAAGGCAGTCTCTATCATGTTTTCACTAAAGAAATGTCTTGTGGCAAGGGGGCGGGGAGGGGAGTCTGATTAATCAAACCTTCATTTTTTCATTATCGGGGGAAAGAATACACAAAAGCGAAATTAAGTTTCCATGTAACTCTATTTCCTTCTCATTCCTAGCTTCCAAGGAGTTAACCAGAAATCTTAATCCATCTCCACTCTCATTGGAAATCATTTCAGGAACGAAATGAAAATTGCTAGCCTCTCTATGCCTGAGGCAAAAAGAGAAGAAATCTCCTGTGGGCTGGGTTAGTGAGGGGGAAGAAATCGACATCTCGCACTTGGCTTCATGTCCTTGTTGCATTTGCCACTGTTCAATCATGATCTGCAGAACAGTGTGGGACTCAAGAGAAGGGGTCTGCCCAGGTGGCTTAGACAGGGCCCCCCAGGCAGTTTCCGGACAGTGTCTGTCCTTCATTCAGCTCACCCTGGGGCAGGCTCCCTTTTCTTTCCTCTTAGAAGCCCACTTCATTACATAGTGTCTCCAGCAGGAGCTCTTGGTGAAACAAATCGTTTCTACTTGAGAAGTGGTAAGGAAATACATTAGATCCGGGGTCTTTTTTCTCTGAAAAGTAAGATGCTCCCTAAATCAAGGACGTGACTATCACAGAAGGTTTTATAATTAAATGCTTTTTTTAAAAATTCCAGAGGTCCACATTTATTTAAATACTTTCTGCATGCCCTTTTTCAAAACTTACCCTAGAATGCTGTATTAAGCCCTCATGCTTTGAAATTCTCCTCGGAGAGGAGTGTCTTCATATGCATTTGAATTGTCTAAGGTAACTAGGGAAGCAAGAAAAATGGAAGCACTTTACAGTTACTAAGCATCAGTGCTCTCACTGGTCCGGAGTTCAACTAGAAATGAACTAGAGTTCATTTGGGGGCTCATTTGTCACCAGGATGGAGCAGCCATCTATTCCTTTTCTCTTTGGATTAAAAAAAAAAACTACCTTCTCTGCAAAAATGTGTGATTAAGTCTTCAAGTGTTGGGGCGCCTGGCTGGCTCAGTGGGTTAAGCATCTGACTCTCAATTTCAGCTCAGGTCATGATCTCAGGGTTGTGAGATTCAGTCCTGAGTTGGGCTCCGAGCTGGGTGTGGAGCTTACTAAAGATTCTCTCTCTCCCTCTGTCACTCCCCCTGCTCTCTTTCTCTCTCTCTCTCTAAAAAAAAAGAAAAAAAAAGTCTTCAAGTGTTGTTTGCATGCTTAATCATTTTTAATAATTTTTGGATGGTCCCTGCATATTGCTTTCATCGTACATACAAGTTGGAAATTCGCCAACAGATGGTCATTTTTTTGATGTTTTTGTTTAATTTTGTTAAAAATTATTTTTGTCCTTCCTCTCTGCCTTTCAAGAACAGGTGACCACTATAGAATTAGTTTTATTCATTTATTCATTCAAAAAAAAAAAGGTAACAAAATTTGCTTTGATTGTTTCTGAAAAATAGATTTAAATCACAGCATTTATCCAAGCAAACACAAAACAATCATATCAAAAAGTTCAAATCTTACTTAAGCACTTTTTGATTGAGAAATAAACAATGATGCGTCCTAAGAAATCTTCACAGAAGTTTTTAATATCCCCTTTCATCATGTGTATGGTACACTATTCATAAAAATGTGATTATTACTAGAACATAATAATATAGTACTAATGTAATCTGAAAATATGTAACCAACCATTACAATGCAGATCTTGGGATTTTATAAGACAGAAAATGTAATTATGTAATTAGAGAACAGAATGATCTCTTCTATTATTGCTTTTTTTTTTTTTTTAACTGTTTTTTATTTCGTACTACAAGGTGAACTTTTCAGGCTTTTGTGGAGTGTGATAATTCGATGGCCCCACAGCAAAGCAGAGCAGCGATAGTATTAGCCTACTGTTTCTTTTTTTTTAAGATTTTATTTGTTTATTTGACAGAGAGAGAGACAGCGAGCGAGAGGGAACACAAGCAGGGGGAGTGGGAGAGGAAGAAGCAGGCTCCCAGCAGAGGAGCCTGATGTGGGGCTCGATCCCAGAACGCTGGGATCACACATGCTCTGAGCCAAAGGCAGACGCTTAACGACTGAGCCACCCAGGCGCCCCTAGCCTACTGTTTCATATGAAATTCTGTTTTCCACATCTAGAGATAGCAGGATTAACATGAGAGGATCTGCCTTCTTATCGGAGCGCGTGGAGAACACTCTAAGGCCAACATTTGGCAATTTATTATTTCATGGATCAATATCAATTTCTCAGCAACTCCTTACAGAGACCTACACATCTCACTCCCTCTTGATTCTTGAGCAGATTCCGGGACAGACGGTTGATTCAGCACCGAGAATTTATCTCAAACTGCTGTGGTCCCTCTCTAATGATTTCTGCTACAATTGTGGGAAATTTCTCTACCGTCTGTGGGGGACCACGGATAGGACAATCGTGCTAAGTTGACTCTTGGTTCCCCTTTTTCCTCCTTCCCCTCCCCACTCAAAATCCAGGTCCACTCCTGCCGTAGGCTGACCTAGTTCTGAGTTCAAGCAGGTCAATTTCTCAGAATTCCAGGTGGCATTTATATATACACGGTCATGGTGCTGATCACTTCGCAGGTGAGAAAACTGAGGCTGGGCCGAGGTAGCTCTCTAAGGGGCCCCGGGCCATCTGGCTAGTAGCACGCTGACGCCCCCTTCCAGGTGTGCCTCTACCGCGGAGAGATACGCTGGGTGCTCCTGCCTCAGACGTACCGGGGGCTTAGGTTGGTTGCATGAACCATGCAGTCCAACAACTTCAAAACTTACCTTCTGCTGTTGGGAGGGAGGCTAACGTTTTCACCCGCCATCATCCCATCACTTAAAGATCTATATATTATATATATACTTGGCTGCCTCGTTACCCACCATGGTCCACATTTAAGATCACGTGGGCTCCCTCACTGCTCCGTCAGCTCACAAGGGGTCACTGGGCTCATTTTATCAAACTGCCCTGTACTTCCTCCCCAGCCCCCCTTCCTATGTCCAGCAGCTCAAGAACTGGTTAAATGGACTCACCTAGTTATTTTAAACATACATGTTGCATGGGGGGAAAAATCATACCTTCCTATATTTCACAATTCCCCAGTAAGAGAGGAAAGGTAAATCATACACACAAAGAATAAAATAAACTGCTTCCCGGGGGAGGAGAGTTCACTGTGGAATGATGTGGGGAACGAGGCTCGAGGCTCGACATTCATTACGACATTCATTCATCGATTTTTTACACGACTTCGTAAAATTGTGTGTTGTTTCTCATCCACTGTGGCAGGAATGGTTTAAATCTATTAACTGAATTTTAGCCTAAAGTCAAGCAGACTTAGAAGTTATAGCTATTTTATAGACCCGACGTCGATCAGCCACCAGAAAGGTTTACTGCTGTAACCTTCCCCAGTGAGGGGACTCAAAACCATGGGAAAGCTCATCAACTCACCCCCCTGTTCAGTAGACTTTGAGATGCTCCTTGATGCTGAGTGCTTTCCCATAGTGCTGGGATAAGGGATATCAGTCAAAGAGGAGACCAGTTTCATGCAGAGAGTGGTTTTTCAGCCTTTCACTGAAAACCACCTTCTGTCTGTGGCTAATGAGCCAAAGAAAATGTGGAGAAGATCCACATCCCTTCTAAGTCTCCACACACCAGCCTCTTGACCTCTGTGCTCAACCCACAAGACCAAGGGGTGGCTGGAACCCAGGTACGTTTGCCCTAAAGAGATGCTTGGACCTTCAGAGGTTCCCAGCAGCCCCTGAGATCAATGCAGGGAGGCAGAGCCAGTGGTTTCTGTAACTGATCTGGCCCCGTATCTTCTCCTGTTATTTTTTCTGAGCACTGGAGGACAGAGAGGAGGATGCACTCCGTAACTCAGACCCACAGCTGCCTCCCCAGTTTGAGCTATTACTGTATTTTAACTGGAAGATTGTCAGCAAATGGACACACTGAGTGATTGGGGGGAGGAATGCTATATTTCAAAATAAACCTGTTTATAGGAAATGCTATTGGAGAAAAAGTATCATTTAGCCACTTTGCAATTCTATTTTAAAATCATGGCCTATTAGAAATAGAACTTCTTGTTCTAATCCGTGTGGCTTACATGAAATTCATAGGAAACTAATTTTGTGGTAAAAGAGACAGGAGATGCTTCGGTAATCGTCTCTCAGAGCTCGCAGAAGCCGGAGCGCTATCATATAGGCGGATCCATCAGTGGCTTGTAGACGTTAAGTGCGTGAGGTTATCTGTGGCTCCTCCGTGGCTGTGAAGATACAGCAGTGGTGTCGACTGTGGCTAGTAGGCTTTTACAGTTCAGTTGCCGTCTCTGTCTGTGTGTCCTTCTGCGTCTTCGTCAATCAAGTGATCCTGCAGTACGAATTCTGACCTTTGCTTCAGGACAGCCCAGAGGGAAGGGACGCATCAGGAAAGATGCATGACTTATTAGCCTTCCCTGATAGCAAGGTTAAAAACAGGGCTCCCTTGAGCACTGGCCCAACAGTAGCAACACTGCTGTTCGGAGGGAATTGTCGTCTTGGATGGTCAGTCTAGAACTGCGGCGTCCAGAACAGTAGCCACCGGCCACAGGTGACTCTTGAGGGCTCCAAACGTGGCCAGACTGAATTGAGATGTGCTAGGAATGCAGGGTACACACAGGGCTTCCAAGGCTTAGTGCAAAAACAAACAAACAAAAACAAAAATAGAAAGAATGTAAAAATACATCAACGATTTTTATATATTGATTACATGTTGAAATGAAAATGTTTAAGACAGAGTAAAATAAAATATATGATTAAAATTAATTTCACCCATTTCTCTTTACTCTGCCCCTCCCCCCAACTTGTGCTCGCTCTCTCTCTCTCTCGCTCTACTCTCTCTCTCAAATAAATAAAATCTTAAAAGAAAAAAAAAGAAAGAAAGAAACTTGACTAGTGATAGTGTAATGATACAAACCATCTTGCAACCTGGTCAGCTGGCTGGTCACATCCGTGCGCTCCAGAGGCAAACTGCATGGGTTGAAATTGGGCAATTACTAAATCTCTTGTTTTTTCTCTGGTGAAGAGAAGAACGATGGGCCATTTGTTGCCAGATGCTTACATGGAGGAATACCTGTAAAGGATTTGGTGTAAGTCTACTCGAGGGTGCCCCGATGAAAGGAAATTCTGTTATCCCAGCTGTCTTAGTCGGCTCAGGCTGCTTGCAGAAAATCCCATAGATGAGTGGCTTCAACAATGGAAATTTATTTCTCACAGTTCTGGGACTGAAAGTCCAAGGTCGGAGTGCCCGGCACGGCCACATTCCAGTGAGGACCCTCTTCCTGGCTTGCCGATGGCCAACTTCTCACTGTGCGCCCGCATGAGGCAGAGAGAGGGAAAGAGAGAGAAAGCTCTCTGACCTCTTCTCCTAAGAGCACTAATCCCATCATGAGAACCCCGCCTTTGTGACTTCATCTAAACCCAATTACCACCCAAAGGCCACACCTAATACCATCACACTGGGGGTTAGGGCTTCACATTATGAATATGGGGTGGGGGGGACATAATGATTCAGTCCATAGCAATAATTTAAAAAGCCAAATCAGAACGAGCTTTGATGTCAATTTGCATTTGGCCATGCTGTTTAACAAAACGTTTTGGACACTGTAGGCTCTTGTGTGCTGCTGAGTGTTGGGCACAATTTTTGCTGGATACTGGGCCGGGGCTCTTGCCTTCTCTGAGTGTCGTCCTTCCACCGAGGGGCATTGAGAACTTGTGGGAAAGGCGGGATCTCAGGCCTCACCCAAACCTGTTGAATCAGAATCCGTACTTAACCAGATCCGCAGGGGCTTCCGAAAGCACATGGGGTTTATGCAGTGCTGCCTAGAGATTCACGAAGGAGGAAGCAGCCTCACCAGCGAGCTGTTCGAAATCTAGTGGTTATGTGTTTGTGTGGGGGTGAGGGTGAATCACAAGACAATAAGACAATTATACAGCTGACATTAAGGGAGCCCAATAAAAGATATCCTTGCTCCCCGGTGATCCAGAACCAACTGTGGGCAGACAAAGTAGTCAGGTAGCCAGGGATTAAAATATCAGCTTTATCACCAAGGATTTGGGGAGTCCATGATTCAGAATATGGCTTCTTACCATGGAACCCCAGGAATAGAGACTTACTCATTAGCACACAGGCAGTGCTTCCCCAACGCGAAGAGTGGAGGGGAAGAGCATGCTCAGAGTACTAATTTTCTATTCCTGCCACACTACCAAATTACCACAAATTAAGCAGCTCACACCACACCCACTTATTAGTTCATAGCTCTGTAGGTCAGAAGTCCAGTTGGGCTGGAACAAATTCTCAGCTCAGACACAAGGCCTAAAACCAAGGTGTTGGCCAGGCTGAGCTCTTATCTGGAGGCTTTAGGGGAAAATGTACTTCCGGGCTTCTGCAGGTTATTGGCAGAAGGCAGTTCCTTAGGACTGCAAGATGGCATCCCGTTTCCCTGCTGGTTGTCAGCCTGGGGTCACCTATAGTGACTGCTCTCCATTCCTGCACATGGCCGGCTCCATCGTCCAGCCAACCATGCATGCACGTCCGAGCCTTCTCTACCTCATTTCTGCCCCAGCCTGGGGAAACTCCGCTTTTAAAGGTCTCACGTGATTAGAGGAGACCCCCAGGGTAATTGTCCTTCTGGTTGACTCCAAGTCAACTAACTGATCAGTGACATTGATCACATTAGAAAAATTCCTTTTGCCAAATAACATGGCCAGGGCACAACACCTCATTCTAGTCACAGTCCTACAGATTAGGGTGGGAAGTCTTGGGGGTCCATTTTAGGATTCTGCCTCTATGCCTGGTTTCTATTTCCAAAGCTACTAACCAAGCAATTTAGTCTTTTATGGTGGAGGATGAATGAGGTTGTGGCAAGAGGCCAAGAGGTTTACAACAAAGAATATCACTCCACATAGAAACCAGAAATCATTGCTTCCCTCTTACCCACCCCACTCCTCAATGTATTCAAATAGCTATGACTCCAAGTAGAATATAGTTCAAGGGTCACTCAAGGACATGGAGAACATGAGGAAGCATATATTTGGTCCTTGTGAGAAAACCTCACCTGAGGCACAGGGATCTGACTCCAAGATGGTGATGGAAGGTAGCCCTTAATCCTGCAGGACCGTGCAGAAGAGCTTGCTCTGAAGTTGGGGTACATAAGGGATGCCTTCTGTGAAAGAATCAGCAGAGCAGTAGTATGGGAGATCAATCTGCAAGTACTATATGAAAATAATAGAAGCTCCTTCATGGGAGACCTTTGCAGGAGATCTGGTGAAAAGTCATGAGAACCTGCACCAGAATGATGGCAATAGGGATAGAAAAGGGGGGTACATAATAACAAAGAAACCAAAAAGAGGACTTGGAAGCCCTGGATGAGGTCAAAGATAAATCCATGGATCCATTTTTGGAAACTGGGAGGATGATGGTGCAATGCGCAACGCAAGAAGAGCTAGGTTGGGGTGGGAGCTGATGAGTCTGACCTTGATTCTCTCATATCTTCAACACACACCCCCCCCCACACACACACACCCCTCAACTTTGGACTTTCCCTCTCTCTGCCACCCCACCTTTTCCCTCCCTCTTCCACCAAGCACATGCCTCCCCCTCCCTCATCCATTCGCCGCCCCCATCCTCTGCCCCACTGAATGTCTTCTAGCAAAGCTTACCATGGCTCGCCTAGAGACAAATCCAATGTAATTGTTTTAGTCCTCATCCCCTTGGCCCCTCCTTGGCCTTGGCCTTTGAGACATGACTTTCCTCCCCAAACTCCCATCTTCTTTTATTTTAAAGACTCTAGTCTCTCCTCTTTCTCTTCCCAGCTCAATGACTTTGGTGGTTCCATCTTCTTCTAGTCAACCCTTGAGATGTTGATAATCTCAGACTCCATCCATGCTCCCTTCTCCCAGACACAGTCTCTGTACGATGTGAAGCCACCACAGATCTGTGACGACCTCCACCCTAAATTCCTGACTGTTTTCCCCATCAACACCTACAGCTCCGTTCTGTTCATCCAAAGTCAGTTTCTCGTGTCTACCTCCAAACCCCTCCTCTTCCGGTCTCTACTGCTGGTAATGGTGCCTGGGCCAGAAGCAGGGAGACCCCTCTCTCCTCCCACTACCGCCCCTTCTTCCATCTCCATTGTTCCCACCTTAATGCAAATGTTCACAATTCCTTGTATGACAACTGCAGTAGCTCCCCTGCTCCTTATCTCTACCCCCTCCTACTCACCTACCCACTTCTGACTTTCCTCAAAAAATTAATCATGTGGTTCCCCAGATTTCAAGGCTCTGATAGAACCCATTGCCCTCATGCTGAAGTGCAGATTTCCTCAGGTTTGTAAGCTGCCTCTGACCTGTGTTCACGTCTGCCAGCATTGAGTCATTGCTGAGTGCCCTGATCCCAAAACTCACACACCAACTATACTAGAACTGACCTGTGGCTCTGTTTCACACTGACATGTGGCTCTGTCTCACAAATTTTTCACGTCTTTTCCTGCTGATCCTTCTGCCAAGGGTGCCTTCTCCCCTGTCCCCTCCCACCCCCCTAAACCCTTCCTCCAGCCTCACCAACCACCTGGTAAAAACCTACTTAGTCCCAGGAGTCCCATCAAGTATCGCCTCTACTACAAAGGAAGGCCTTCCCGAGGCCACCAAGTGGTATGCCCTTTTCTTTTTCCTGTATCTCCTTCCACCATCTTCCTGGAGCCATGACAGTCCATGGACACTCAGTAACACCATCACACTCCATTCCTCTCCTCTATTTGTCCTCTGTTACCAACTAGCCCAGTACTCTGCCTGGCACATAGAAAGCTTTAGAGAAATGCTGAGGGAAGATCAAATACTTGATATCTGGGAAAGTCCCAAAGATGTCATTTTGAATGAGTGGAGGCAGGAGAGGACTAGAAAGCCATTTAATATTTATTAAGAATTTAAAAGCTAAACGGACCTTGACCTGGTCCTCAGACTCTGCGGATGGCCAGAAATAACTTCAGACTGTGACTCCTAAACATTTGAGATTTGCAGTGTAAAGAAGATCTCGGGGATAGTGTCTAATGGAGATGATGAGACCGGGGAGGATCAAACTGACAGATGAGATCAGAGCTTAATTTTTCAGAGCTTTTCCAAGGATACCCATGAAAATGCATAGTTGTGGCCAGAAAGAAACATAGCTCATCATGCATTGAGACCCATATGCGGACATGCGCGCGCGCGCGTGTGTGTGTGTGTGTGTGTGTGTGTGTGTGTATCCTCAGAGTGGAGTGACTTTGTCAAGCTTCCTAAACCCTCCGAGTGCGAGGTTCCTCATCGGTAAAACGGAGATGGTAATGGTGTTGTGGTAAGGATTCATGGCTTTGTTGTGGCAAGGTATATGAAAGCCTTTTGGCCATTACCTGGCACTTAGCAGCATTCAGTGAGAGGAAGGGAGAGAGAGAGAAAGGGATGGAGGGAGGGAGCTGGAGGGTAAGCTGGCCAAATTGAGCTCTTGCTGCCATCAGCACTCAAGATGGCTCCTCTCTTACAGTTTAGGTTCTAGCACCTTCAACAACTCTGGGCCAATGACTGCAACCCTCCGTGCAAACCTCCACAGGCGCCCCCCCCCCCAAGTTTAATGGTGTGCCCTGTGGCCTCAAGGCTACAGACACAGGACAAACTAAGGCCACTTCCAACGGACAACACGCACCCCTTTCAAACTTTGCTCACTTTTGCTCTTGCTTTTAGGTTAAAAAAAAATCTTGGGTTTTCTCTCAGAACCAGTGAAATATTAGGTGTGTAAATAAAACATTTGCTTTTCTACTTTACTCCTCCTGTTTCTCAGCCTCTGGCATGGAAAGGCTTCTCAGGGTCTCTCTAGACACTTTCCAGGGTGGTTGGTTCTACTGGGTCCTCCGTAGTATGAATTCCGCTGTCTGGTTGGTATTACCGTTGTGGATTCCTCCCCATGCTTATTCGAAGTGCACTTAACTAATTTCAGGGTACATTTGCTATTTCTTACCTTATCATTCATAACTAGTGCAAATGATTTTTCCCTGCTCTATTTTTTTTTAAATCTTTATGGAGTCATTTTATGTACATGCAAACCACAATTTTGGTGTTTCATTTTTTGTTTTGTTTTGTTTTGTTTTGTTTTGTTTTAAGGGTGCTCCTTGGAAACTGTACCTATTTAATTGCTTTAATCTTTCATCATAGGGCAGTCCTTTAGAACCCCTTATTATTTTAGTTGTTCTTTTTGCTTTGGCAAAAAATGTAAGACGAAGGAGCTGTAAATCTTGTTCTCCTGCCTATTTAAACAGCGTCTGGAAATCTGAAATAATTACCTCCTTTCTTTGTTTGAAAATTTTTTTAAGATATATTAATATTGTGGAGTAAAGTTGAAAGCTTTAGGTCTGCAATTTTCGAAATGCTCAAATCCTAAGGCTTTGAAAATTGGTGTCTCCTCCATGTTAACCATTCAGGGCTGAGCAATATCAATATACAAGGCTGATCCAGTAATTTCAAGATCAGCACATTGCATGTAGATACACTAAGGAAAGAGAAGTAGCTTCAGATGACTTTGCTTAATGGGTTTACCTATAACTGTACATACAGCGGTATATAAGTGATCCGTATATGAATATTATCATACGATGGTTATTTTCAATAATAATTGATATCATCTCTTATTTCAAGAAGGAGAGGTTTCAGTATAAATAATCTGCACTCTTAGCAAGGGGAAGGAGAGTAAAGCAAGCAAAGAGGAAATATTTCCGAACTATCCTATTGGAAGTAAATTATGATAATATTTACCTATCAGTTTGTTTCTTTCAAAAGGTGTATCCAAAATTGTTTATCTTCATGGCTTTAAAAAACTTAGTTTTTATTTCTTGCATTTCACCTCTGCTGTAATACCAATTTTCAAGTGTTTCGGCATTAAGTTAGGGTTTGGTTTTAATTTCACCTTGAATTCTGATTCACTTTTACATTCTCCAAATATATTTCTGACGTTCATAAATCAATCACATTGGCATCACATACAGAGCGTTAAAGAGGTGATTCTATGAAAGATAAAGTTTCAGTTAGCTAGCAATGGAAAATATTGGTTAAAATCCCCTAAAGCCATCTGCAAATGTAACAGTTCATTTGTTATTTGCTGGTTTACTGTTTTAAGCTATTTTTGTGCCAGAGCTGGACAATATGCTCTAAAAATCCCCAGTGCTAAAAAGTGTAAGGGACAATCGACCAAAAAAATAAAAAATAAAAAAAAATAAGTGGGGGAAATTTAGTTTTTATACCTGCATGTATTACAATTAGAATAAAACTCATCAACTATCAGTAAATTTGGTGTTTGCTGTCAGTATATTTATACAATTGTTTTTATTTTCCTACTTTCTGTTCTTTCAGAATGTGTACATGGAATGAATCCATCTAGAGATGTTCACGGTATGTTGGATTCCAAATTATTTTTTTATAAAATATGCACATTCATATGTGCATATACATGATTTTTAATCTATGTAAATCTATAAATAACTTCTGACCTAAATTAGCCAAATAATTGAGGCTTTTTTTTTTTTGCTGATTCAAAAATACTTAAAAGCTGTTCTTCGTATTGTAAATATCAAACCATATAAAACATTCCAATGAAACTTTAAATGATACCCTCGGTCCTGCAGAGTAGTTTACCACAGGTGTATTCTGCTGTTATTAAATGACTCTACATGACTCTCTGAAAAAAATAGAGCTTGGCTTCTATCTGTTATAACCTAGTTTATTACCTTTGTTACAACAGTGGCAATGCAAAATTTTTATGAGGGCAAAATGTTTACTAAGCATCCTAAATTTGAAAAGATTAATTTTGAAAAATTAAATTTTATTATTTTAAAAATTTAAATTTAAAAAATCTCTCCGTTTGCTACTTGTGAGCTGCACAATTATGATGTTAGAGTGAACAGTTCACACGTCAAGCACCTAATCCTATGAAAACATTCCCACGCAGGAAGGATATAGTGGCAGAACGAAAGAATCCTGTCCCCAAAGTAACTAGATTTCAAAAGTAAAATAATCTCAGAACCACTGCAGAGGGGAGGGGGGGGATGTTTAAATTCCAGTATTGAAAACTGGATGGTGTGTATAGCAGGTTATTTGCACAGACATTAACATGTTACTCTTCACAAAAATGTTCTCCATCCTTGTAACATTGTATCAACTGTACCAATTTGGTCCAGAAACACTAGCAAAATACATTCTCTGGTTTTTATTTCATTGAAATGGTCCACTGAAATAGAAATATTTTTTCCTAGAAATATTACATTTTTAGAAATGTAATTTTAGAAATATGTTACTCAGAGAAGAGAATTTTGATTTTAAAGAATGGATGAGATTCTAATCCTATCTTTAGGCATATTTTATTTTTTAGAGGGGTTTAAAACAGCAAAAGTGTAAAATATTTAGATATTTTCTGAGGCCACTTAATTATATATTTACTTAAAGTTGAAGAAGAACGTCAATGAGCTGATATTTTTCCCAGTTAAATTCCTATTTTTCTTCCCACTAACCAAATAGCACTTTTAAAATTTCCTGTGAAAACTTACATTTCATTCCTGTTAGGAGCATTATTGGAATTTCCCCCACGCAGCAAATTTGGAAAAATCCATCATATAGCATCAGCCCAACACATCGCTTCGTTGTATTTTTTTTTTTTATTTTGTATAATGACAAGAGTAAATTTTAGTATTATTCCAGGAGTGAATGTGGTAATGTTTCCTTTCTTGGACAGGCAGAGAAAGGGAAATTCTATATTGCCGCTAACAGGGGCGCTTTTGGTGGGAAGGAACTCTTCATTTCGTATGCGATGTTAATGAACTTAGTAAGGTCTTTAAAAAGTCTCTCAGACTAAGGGACTCCAGGTCCACCTTAGCTGAGCCGCGCGCAGCCTGCTTTCCATTCATTTTAGTTCCTCGGCAAGGAAGGTTGCTGTGTTTTGTTTGTTTCTGGTTTTCAAGTGTGCACCGCACAGCGCAGTCAGAGCCGGCGCGGGTCCCGGGAACCTTAAATGCGCGGCGGCCGGATTTAGAATATATCAGCAAAAGCTTTTCTTGCCCTTATCATCCTTGTCGACGTTCAAACTCGAGATTTATTGGTTGAAACTCAGCTGAGCAGCGCCCACGGTGCTGCCCTTGAAGGGCTAAACTTCGTGCATCTATCCCTGTACCTCTTTTCTAAGGGAGGGAACTTGACCCCGCCGGGGAGAGTCCGACCGGCTTCCCCTCGCAGGGTTTAGGGTTTCAAACCGCCCGAGCCCCAGAGGAGCCGCCTTCTCTGACCTTTCCGCAGGGCGAATTACCCCAGTCCGCTAGATCCCCGGAGTCAGAGCCCATTTTCGCCTCTGCCGCACTCTTGAGCCCCACCCTCCACGTCCGCGGGGGTCCCCTGGGGATGCACTTGGAGGCTGTCCCCAGGAGCGCTCGGTGGGCTCTTACAGCGATGTGTTTGAGCCTCGGCAAAGGGGTTTCAGTCGCCCCAACTCGTCGCTAAGGCCGGCAGCGTCCGAGCCTGGCGGGGCGGGGCGGGGGGGGGGCGGTGGGTAGGCTGAGAGGCTTGGCAACTGCGCAATATTTGGAATCGCTGGGCCAAGGAGGTGAGAGGACTTTTGGGGGTCTTGACTCCTGAAATGTGGCTTCTTCAAAGTCATTTTTAAGGAAAAATAAAAAGGAGTTTTCGGAGACCCCAGACCTATTAAAACAAAATGCAGCTAGTTGCTGGTTGTTCTCGGGAGTGTCCCGGGTGTCCGGGAGTGGAGAGAGGGGACGGCCCACCTGGGGAGAAGCTCGGAAAGGCAGGAGGGAGCCGAGGCCCCGGGCCCGGCGACGGTGTCCCTGACGCCGGGAGCACCAATGGTGGCGAGCTGGCCGACCGCGGTGTGCGTGCACAGGAGTTTCGGGGAAAGACCCCGATGCGGGCGGGTCAGGACAGCGGAGACCCCCGCCGGAGGGTTCCTGCGCCACCACCTCCGCCGCTGGGATAGTAGGGGCGAGATGCGGCCGATTCCAGTCCTTTCTCCCCAAACTGGAGTTGCTACAAGAGCGACCCAAAGGCCGGGGGGAGGGCCGTCAGAGTCCCGCGCCACCGGGGGCGTTCCCAGGCGCCCCGGGCGGCAGCGAGGACGGCTGCTGCCCCCTGGCGTCCGCCGGGAGCCCGCGGCGTGCAGCGCCTCCGGCGGGGCCGGCGCCAGCCTCCCGGCGGCTCGGCGAGTCCGTGGGGCCTCTCTGGTCCTGGGGCAAGGGAAGGAGCCTGGGTGCCCGGGAAGGGCCTCCCCGGCTGGCCCGCCCTGGCCGACGCCTCCGTTAGGCCCCAGAGGCAGAGCCCAAAGAGAATCCGGCGCGACGGCGGCCCCAGCACCCTAGCCGCGCGTCCGCAGCGGGGCAGGAGGGGGCTGCCGGGAGGGGCCCCGCGGGGACCCCAGCTCCAGGGAGTTGAAGTGGAGGGTTCCGTGTTGGGGGTGGGGGTGAGCGGCCTCCCCCGGGGGATGAGGAGCCCCACGGCAGGGGGTGGGGTGTGGTGGCTTCCTTGGGGAGCTAGGGAGCCCCGCGCTCTAGTGGGGCGGGGGGGGGAACGGGCCTCGCTCGCCCGGGCGGGGCCCCTCTAAGCTCCGCGAAAATGCCCGCGGCGCCGCGGGGACTGACTCTGGGGAAGTTCCCGCCAGCGCGCAAAGCCAGGGTGGGTTCAGCACCCCGGGCCGCTCGGGCGCGCGGGGGCGGGGAGAGGAGCCAGCGCCATTTCCGGGGAGCCGAAGGTGGGTGCGGGGCTCGGGCGACTTGGGCCCAGCGGTGGGCTTTCCGTGCCGCCTGCGGGGGAGCCGACGCTCGGAGAACAGGGAACCAGCCCCGCGGATGCTTTCAACTTTATTTCCCGTAGCTTGTTCTTTGGGGTCTTTCCTGATCGGGACACTCCTTTGCTCGCCGCGAAGCACACTCAGACTGAGTGGGGCGCGCTGCATAATTAAGCCGCAGCCCAGACGCGGTGAAAAACACCAATTAAAGAAAACAAACCAAGAGAGAAAACTGAAAACACAAATCCCTGTTATGGAGACCTAGACCTTCTGGCCTCATTAAATGAATCAGCGCCACTTCTCCACTGCTGCCCACCGGCTACGGTGCCGCGCGGAGCCGCTCTCCAGTCGGGGCCCTCGGCCCTCTGGCCCCCTCGCGGCCGAATCCCACCCAAGCCGGGGAAGCAGAGGCTCGGCCGTGGGTGGCCGCGCAGGGCCCGGGGCCATCCCGGGGCTCCGGCGCCGGTCCCAGGAGCCTCGCGGCGGCCGCTGCATCTCCAGGGCACGAGGGGCGCCTCCCTCCAGCTGGTCTCCGGGCCCGGGCCGCTCGGGGCACAGCGAGCGGCCCAAGCCCTCCCTGGGCCGGCCGGCCTCCTCTTTTTCCACCTCCTCGGTCTCTAGACCGCGGCGCCTGTGGCGCCGCTGCGCACTGCAGCCCCGGGCGGGCGGCCGCGCGACTGTGCATCTGTGCAGAGACGCAGGGCCGCGGTCCGCACCAGGGCGGGGCCTCGGGCTAATGTGTGAGTGTGTGCGTGTGTGTGCGTGGATGCGAGTGCGCGGGGAGAGCGGGGAGGCCGCGGTAGCCTCGGACTCTCCTCGGGGGCTGCGTACAGTAGCGCGCGGCGGCGGCGGCGGCGGGGGCGCGCGGGCCAATTCCAGGAGCCCGCGGCCGAGAGCCGCGCCCTGGCTGATACCGGAAAGGCCTGTGATTGGCCGGCAGCCGCCCCTATGCAAAAGAGCTGAGGGAATGGAATTCCTCGGGCCGGGCTTACAGTAAAAGCACGTTCATTTCCAGGCACTCTCATTCATAGAGCCAGCGGGCGCAGGCGGGACGGGCGCCCCGCGGCCGGACCCAGCCAGGGCACCACGCTGCCCGGCCTTGCGCCGGCAGGCATCTCTTCCTGGGGCTCCTGGGGACGCCAGAAGAAAGTCAACCTTTTGCTGCTTCTTCTTGACCTGCGTTGGAGCTACGATTTTTTTTTTCTTTCTCTCTTACTTTTGAATGAACTGGCTTCTTGGCTGGATGTTTCAACTTCTTTCCTGCCTGTGAACTTTTCCCCGGTTGTTTCCTTTGACAACTGCAGGAGAAAGTGTGCTGTGCTTCGAGGCCAGACGTGAAGTTGCGTGTGCGTGGCAGTGTGCGTGGGAGTGTGACTGCGTGTGTAATTCGAGCCACCCCATCTGTTTCGATCTGCGCCGCGGAGCCTCTTCTCCAGGCCCGCTCCACCTGCTGCGGTTACGCGGTGATCGTAGGTATAGGCGCGTCCGGGCATTTAACCGGCCGGCGCTGGGGCGACGTTGGAGGAAGATCATCTCGCTACTGCCCAAGTCGGGCTGACTCATCGAGTCGATGTAGACAGTGGCTGGCTTCGGAAGAGTGCGTGTCTGCGTGCGTGTGACTCGGCTGCTGCTCAACTCCCACCAACCACAGGATCAGCCACAAACTTAACCAACATCCCCAAACCCGAGTTCTCAGATTGGAGAGCCGTACTCTGAGTGTCATCGACTTGGACTTTTTTTTTTTTTTAAGATTAGCTTTTCTTTGAAAAGCTGAATTTTCCGAACTGAGCTTTTTGCCAGAATTTATTAAGAGAACATGACAAGTTATTTCTAGACCAGCCCTTCTTCAACTACTGAAGCTTTTCAAGGCTACTTAAAAAAAAAAAAGCAGCGAACATTAATGGATTTCTGTTGTGTTTAAATTCTCTACAGATTGAATTGTAAATATTTTATGAAGTAGAGCATATGTATATATTTATATATACGTGCACATACATTAGTAGAATGACCTTTGGAAGTCGCAGCTCTTGCTTTTAAGAACCGAAGCCAGTTTTGCATGATGAAAGCGGCTCTGCGTATGGTAGACACTCGTATATTTTGTGTTGTACTGGGACTTTAAACAAAACTCACCTGAAAAAAAAAGAAAAACCTGACAGGCGATTAACTACTGGAACTTCCAAATTATGTATTTGCTCGTCCTTTTGCTCTCCGTATAAATATTTTAGGAAGTGTATGAGAATTTTGCCTCCGGGAACTTTTTTTTTTTTTTTTTTTTAACATCCAAAGACTGAAGTTAAACTCTGAAAGCAAGACTCAGAAGACAGTCTCCTTTGGCATTTGACTTTGGATTCTAGTCGCCCAATTTTTAAAGCATTAAGCGATCGGTTGCTAGGAGCCCTGCCGGGTCTGAAGCTGACCGGCATCACAGAACTTTCCCCCTCCTGGACTGTTAGTAACTTAGCCTCCAGCCTCCCCCAGTCCCCCTCCCCCCGCAGCAATAAAGGCCCCTGAACTTGTATGTTGGTCTCCCTGGAGCTGCTCGCCGAAGATCCGCGCCCCTGTCGCCGTCTGGTAGGAGCTGTTTGCAGGGTCCTAACTCAATCGGCTTGTTGTGATGCGTATCCCCGTAGATGCCAGCACGAGCCGCCGCTTCACGCCGCCTTCCACCGCGCTGAGCCCGGGCAAGATGAGCGAGGCGCTGCCGCTGGGCGCCCCGGACGCCGGCGCCGCCCTGGCCGGCAAGCTGAGGAGCGGCGATCGCAGCATGGTGGAGGTGCTGGCCGACCACCCCGGCGAACTGGTGCGCACCGACAGCCCCAACTTCCTCTGCTCCGTGCTGCCCACGCACTGGCGCTGCAACAAGACCCTGCCCATCGCTTTCAAGGTATTCGGCCCGGAGCGGGTGGCGGGGAGGACAGGCGGAGGCCGGCGGAGGCCGGGGGCGATCCGGGAGGGCAGCGGCCAGGCGGGCGGGGCCGGGTTCTAGAAAGGGGCCGGCGCTGCCCCCCGCGGCCCCTGGTCCATCCTCCTGCTCTCGGGACACTGGGGATGCTGGGTTGCCTTGGCGATCCTCCGTGTGTGTGTGCGGGGGGGGGGGGGTACCCGCAGGGGCTGCCTCCAGGGAGGACTGAAAACAATCTGGATGTCCCCGGAGAGGTCCACTGAGGGCGAGTCGGGCGCTCCCTGACAGAGGTCCTTAGCTTTGCTGCAAAGTAGAAAAAGTTATAACGCAGCCCCGGCAAGCCTGTCTGCTCCCATGCTTCTCCCCGCCCCCCCACCCCTGGCTTGACACCCAAGCCATTCTGCCTCCCTCCGATTGAGGCATCAGGAAATAAAGATACTTTTAGACTTTCGGGTCAGTGAAAATAAACTGACAAGGAAAACTGTCAGGGCTTCCTACCCCCACCTCCTCTTTAACAGTCCCTTTGAAATTAGCATGTCCAAAGTCCGCGGAGGGCGTAGTTAACTTCGCAAAACTTTTCTGAAGAGCTTTTTGCAGCTTCTAGCCTGCTCCTGCCAGAAGCCGCAAGTAGCGATTCCTGTTTCTTTTCCTGGAACCCTCCTGAACCTTATCTCTGGCTCACCTAGATTAAGCCCGGGGCCTGGAAAGGTGGCAAGGCTGTCTCCTGCGAGTCGGGGTCTAACCAGCTCGCAGCATTTCTGTCTGAGGAGGCGGGTGGCTTGGATCCCGCAACTTAAGATGAACAGCTCAAGGGGTCTCCGTCCACTTGAGCCCCTAATCTTGCCCAAGCTTCGAGCTGCCTTTAAAACCCTCGGCCTTCAACGGGGATGTAGAAACAACACTGGCGTTTTAAAACAACCACTGCCTCCCCACCCTCCCCCGGCAACACACACACACCCTGGCCGCAAATAGTAGAAATTTAATTTCGGCGGTGGGGATTCTATGCTTCTGTCTTGGGGCGGCGGGGCGGGGGGGGTTTAAGAAGGGGCAACTTGTTAGTACAATCTGTAGTCATTTCCTCTTCATTGAAAGGGCTGAAAAAAGCAGGTGGGGGGGGGAAGCTGGAAAGATCAGCTACTCTTTTTAAAGTAATTGTGCCATTTAAGAGGAGATTAATTTAATATAAACTTTTTTTAATGGTTCCAAGCCTCTCCTGGATCTTGATCTAGTTACAATGGACACTGTTCGCTTTTTTATAAGGTTCTTTAATTTTAAGCTTTATGCACCTTCCGAATTTATGATTCCTAGAACAAAACAAAATGTGTCCTTGGCTGTGTCTCGAGAAGCGCCTCAGTGTTCTGAAAGCAGAAGGTTTTGAGGGGAAGGGAATGAGGCATTGGGTTGAGCAGCCCAACTGGACTCTTTCCTGCTGCCCTTCATCTCTGTAGATTTGGGTTGCGAGGCCATTTCAATTTTAAATCATTCTAATCTCTTTACCTAAATGGGCTCTTCTAGCTAGAGGACAGGACTGAGTCCCCTCGGTGACAGGGGACTTGACAGGGCTTGGCCCTGGGGCTACTTTCAGATAAGAGCAGAGGGAGGAGACAGGCTGATAATTGGCCAGAGGGTCATTTAAACCTGGAGCCCCTGACACACCAACCGAGTGGGTTCTGAGAGATCTGTGGCTTCCGTTGGGGGTAAATCAAGATCTCTTCTGGATGTCCCCTCCTCTGCCAGGCAACCAACGCCCAAACATATCAAAACACTAAGTGATTAATAATCTTCAGGAGGTGAAGTGATGGAGTTTCTCAGGCCACCCCAAGAAAAGTTTTGTTTTGTTTTGTTTTTTACAAAAAGACTGAAAAAAAAAAAACATATAACTTGCTTATATGAGCCATCAGGGAATTCTTTTTAGTAGAAATCTTAGTAACCAAAGAGATTTCTTTTTCAAAATGACTTTTGACAATTCACTTTTTTAAAAAGATTGAATTTGTTTTACTGAGTAATAATTTGTCATCTCCTCAATGACCAAGGCATCGTTCTCTTGAAAAAAGTTCAAAGGTGTCTTGAGAACATTTGGGGGAAAGGGAAGGACAGCAGAGAAGTGAGGCCACTTGAGTAATATCTGTCACCACTCCGTCCCCATCAAGAGAGGCCTCTTCCTGAAGGAAGACTGCTCCCTGCACAACTGAAGGAGCTGACAGAATTTTCAGGGAGGGAAGGAGCCCAAAGGTTAAGGAGAAAAGCAAGCTAGCCTTCAAAATGTGACTGTGTCCGGGTCGATTTCTTCTGTATCCCCGGCCCCACTGTGCACTTAGCCACCTACCCGCCTTCTAAACAGTTCCTATAGAAATTATGACTTTAAAATGTGGATTTCAAATAAGCCCACACTATCTTTTTAAGCAGTTAATTAGTAAAGAATGGTTATATTCCCGGTAATAAGGAGGAGAAAATGTGAAACAGTGATAAAGTCTGATGATACTGATGAACAGAGCGTTTAAGTTATTGTTTCCTAGTCTCTGAAATCCTATGTGTAAATCCCCTGCTTTAATCTTAGAAACTAAAGGGAGACTTCAAATTATGAATTTTCCTTCAAATAGATTAAAATCTTCCTATTTGCTTATCCTGGACCCCAAAATATATCCTGCCCTCATTTTTCCCATGGAATACCTTAATTTTTTTTTTTTTTTTTTTTTTTTTAGCGTAGAAAAGAGACCTATTTTACTACTGGGAAAATCTTCAATTTGCTGTGTGTTACCCACGATTTCCAGAAGCAGCCTAAAGAGCTATGTAGATGACTTAGGATTTTTTTTTTTTTTAAGTACTGCAATATTACAGTTTGTTTAGGCCCGGTACACCAGGGTCCAAAGGCATAAACATGCCCTCAGCAAATTCAGAGGTTTGGGATGCTAATAGTTATATTCTTTACATAAGAAAGAAGTAAGTAGTGTTTCTATGGGCAAGATTGCAGTCCCTAGGTATGCATTAAATGTCATCTCGGCTGAATTCTGGGTTCCACTCCACAGCTTTCTTTGAAACTCTAGAAAATTAAGGGATTTGAAATAAATGAATTGTAACTGTAATTTCAACCTAATTAGAGTTGTTTGAAATGCCAGTTTGAACTGTGAACAGACTAGCCAACAGCAGCGTAGGGAGACCCGTGCAGTACATAGGAGGGTTGATGTTTTGCCCAACTTCCTGATACTTTAAAAACAGAGAAGTAAAACAAAATATGAGATATCCTTTGGCCAGCAAGTCCCTTCTTGTCTGTTTGGTCTGTGTTAAAATGTGAATGTTAGTGTGTCCTTACCTATTGTTTATAGCTTTTCATTCCAGTTCCTTCTTTTTTTCTGTTTGAAGTTAGAGTTTTTTATGCTCTTTTTATTGTCTATCAGTGGGACAATCTGTATCAAATTAGCAGACGTGTTAGTTTTAATTTTTTTTAATTTTTTAATCTAGTCTAAGTGTGCTTGTTAACAATTAGATGATATATAAGTTATTAGTGTAATTTAATATTCTCCCCTTTTCTCCTGCCAAAAAAAAAGAAAAAGAAAAAAGTCCCTCTGAGATCAATAAAAAAAACAACAACAAAAATGATCTTTGAGCACCCAAATATCTTGGACTTTTGCTGCATTTTTTTAGAAAGGGAGGGCTAGGAAGGGTTAAACTCCTAATTTTGTCAGTCTTAAATCCCACCATCAACAGCCTTTTCAGATTTAGCCACCATGATCATTTTACTCTATATTTGTTTCTACTTGGTGAAGGTCTCATGAGTTTGCCAAATTACTGACAAGGATAGTTTTGGAAAGGAGAGAGGGGCAGTCCCGGACCATCGTGAGAGGAGCCAGTGGGAGGAAGGTGATTTAGCATACATTTTGGAAGATAGAGACAAGATTTATGTATTTTGACCACTTCACAGATGCGGCCCCAACAACGAGTTCTTCAGTTTGAAAACCACGTAGTTGAGTGTACAGCCCCTGTGTACTCACTAAATGTTGGAGTAAAATAGAGAAGCCAGGTCATCACAGGGAAATGGGGATGAGGAAGTAAAAATATGTGTTCAAGGAGGGCATTTCAACACTGTGAGCTAATTTTACAGAGGGAAGTGAAAATAGTGAGAAAAAAAAGTGGAAAAATTTTTCAGAGACTGAAAAAAGCAGAGTAGAGCAAGCACATTTTGTGGGACTAGGAAAAAAAAGGTAAAATACGTAAGTAACTGATCAGGGAGATTTATTTCAATGATGTTTTCGAAACAAAAGGGAAATGTCATATTACTGCTTTTAATTAAAAGGCAACAAACACACTTATAATGGGAACTAAATATCTAATTAGAGGGTGCTTGGGGAATAAATAGCTGTGTTTTTAAATCTCCTTGGTAGAAAACATGCCCAGTGTTGGGATGGAAAGGATTAGAAGGAAAGATAAAAGGCCCGGAGGGTGCTCCACAGAGCAAGTGGGATAGGGCAGATGGAGAAGGTACCTACCTATTGCCGTGTGGGCTTGTTCTCCTGTCCCCTAGTCCCTTGTGGTGAGATGGCTTGTCCTCCCTGTCATCCTCATCAGAATCCGAGAGCTGAAGCCTCACAAAGAATAAAAGCAGTAGATGGTCACCTAGTTGATGCAGGGAAGGGGTAATGGCCAAGCAGGCAATGGAGATGGGCATTTCGAGAAACAATGTCTTTGCTGTCGTACGAGGGAGCCTATGGTAGCCTTATTTACAGACAGGAAAAGGGGATTGAAAATATAGGTCTTACCCCCAAAATTATGTAGTGATGATTAGGTAAAAAGGAAGAATAATCACTAGAGAATTCATTGCTGTTACAACTCAAATACAGAATAAGAAGGTGATTATGTAATTGGAATGATTAACATAGAATTCAACTACTGACTGAGAAAATACCGTGAGGGAATATCAGAAATGATAGGAATAGGTTCAACTTGGGGCATTTTGATTTGAGATCCTATGACCACTTTAAAAAATAGACACAAAGGAAATATAGCTAATAATAATTGTCTAGCCCCCATAAAGTCCTTTCTAGAAGAGTCGGATGATGGCCAAGAAATAGATACCACTGCACAAAACATCTTCATGTCATGCTCTTCAGAGCATTTTTACCTTGAAATTACTGCTTTTTTGTTACATGAATATCAAAAATATTTATCCACCAGTTTTCCTAACAGGGCTTCTGTTAGGAAAACCTCAGTCATCTCTCAGGACATAGTTGACGCATCCAGGGGACCCACAGATATAAAAATGCCATGTAGTTCCACTCCTGAATTCAGAGCAGCACCCCTGAGCTTCAGTGAGTGCCCCTCTTCTCTGAGGTCTGTTGATCTTGCAATTAGTAATGAGCAAAGGGTAGATTTCTGAGTTTTTGCCTTGCGTGCCAGAATTCCTTGCTACTGATATTCAAAATAAGTGAAGCAAGCGGGGGGTGGGGGGTGTCTCAAAGATGAACTGCAAAGAGAGTTATTCAAGAATCGTCGGCAATTCAGTTGTAACAATCAAATTTAATTTTAGCAGAGATAAGTTTAAACACCTAAAAGCAAAGCGAGCCCCGTGAGGCCTACCAGTGGACGTCTGGACAAGCGAGAGATGGGTCAGGTTATAAACTTATAAAAACAAGACATTGCATTCCTCAAATAGGAAGGATTAAGATGATTCCATTCATGAGAAGGCATAGCTTTCAAAGTCCTTGCCGTAGTCAGTCTTGTCCCAACTGCGCCATGTGACTTTAGGTGGCCTTATTAGGTGAATGTTTTAGGACTCGAAACTTTATATGTAGTTCTGCATAATGGAATTCAAAGAGATTCTTCCCATTAATAACTTTACCATTGTTCTGCTATTCCTTTGCAAACTTAAGAGGATCACTGGGGCGCCTGGAGGCCCAGTCGGTTGATCGTCCAGCTCTTGATTTCAGTTCAGGTCGTGATCTCAGGGTCATGGGATCGAGCCCGGTATGGGCTCTGCTTGAGATTCACTCTCTCTTCCTCTCCCTCTGCCCCCTCGCTGCTCTCTTGTGCACGCACTCTCCCTCTCTCTAAAATAAATACATCCTTAAAAAAAAAAAGATCACCTTATATATATTTACTTTTAAAACAACTAATATACCAATGGCATAAAAGTTTACAGCATGTCTGATGTCTGCATCTGTCCCTTGGTTGGTGTATAGGTGGTGGCTCTGGGAGATGTCCCTGATGGCACTCTGGTCACTGTGATGGCGGGCAATGACGAAAACTACTCAGCTGAACTGAGAAATGCCACCGCAGCCATGAAAAACCAAGTTGCGAGATTCAATGACCTCAGGTTTGTCGGTCGGAGTGGAAGAGGTATGTATCTGTGAAAACTAAAATGGGAGTGCAGAGTTTTTACATGGCAACAAATCCAAATTTCAAAACTTCTGGACGTGTCTATGACGTTCTAGAAGTTTCTGTAATGTTCTAGAAGTTTCTGTGGTGGGATCGCTGGAAACACAGTCTTTCTTGTTGATATTGCTACTTTAAGATTTTTAAAAATACTGATTTAAAATGTGGTATCTTTTCAAGAATCTACCTTTACATTGTTGCTTTCTATTACTGAATTCGTTTAAGACTGATTTGGAACATGCAAAGGATGAATTATGAATTTCAAGGAAATTCCTCCCATCTTTACTAAAATGTAAAAATATAAAACTCACCATCATGGAAACTAAGATTATATACCTGGTATTCTCTACTTGATAATTATCAAAAATGTACATCATGGAAGCCTTTAACTTAGAATCCATGTGCTATCTGTGACAAGGGACAGAGTTTCAAATGATCACTTGTGATTGTTTTTAGAGATATACAGTATATGGTTATTGAAATGTGGTTTCAAGTACATTTACCATTTTACGATAAAATATGAAGAGACAGCGATAGTACCATTCTGGTTTGGCATATGTGATGGCATTTACGACCTTCCTGTCACATGTAATTCGGATGCCTTCTTATTCTTTGGGGGAGGGGTCAGACCCAGTTAACATTCTAGTACCAATCTGTTAAAGACTGGGTTCCCCAAAGGAACCGTTGTGTCAGGGCAGTTCATATGTGCAGTTTTATTTTTCTGTGCCTCTTCCTGAAGTATTAGAGCTGAGAGAGGTATTTGGGCCCGCAATCTCCTCTGGTTTCCAGTTATTTTCAAATATTGTGTTTTCTCTGTATTGTAAGAACTGAAGTCGTTTTTATAAATAGCAATAAGTACTAGAAGTTGAACGGAAAGAGGAAGGATAGTTTGCTTTGAAAATCTCATTTCATAATATAGTATTGACTAAGGTAAAGAATACAAGTTATTTTGAGTCTAATAAAAAAGACATGATAAATACATAAACAGCAGTAGATGACTCTTGTATTAAAAAAAATTAAAGTATAACCAATGGACGTTTAAACATAAGAGTAATCATTACTCTTTATAAAGGCATTCTAAAATACAAGAAAATCTGCGTTTGGTTAGTCAAAGAGGGGAAGGGGGAAAGGTGTGTTGCTCTTTGGGGCCTTCATTTTTGCTATTTGAGCTGCCTGCAGCATTTTTAAAATAGAATCCTAGGTGGAGAAAATTAAAAAAAAAAAAACCTTATAACTGATTGAAAATATATGTTCATGATACTAACTATGTTAATAATAGGGTAATGCAAAGAAAATTATATCCACTTATTGAAAGCAGGAGAGATGCTATAACATATGAAAGCATAAAGTCATTAAATGGGTTCACTTGTTATATTAAAAGTCCCCACCTCTCAGTAAATGGAATTCACATTATGATTCAGAGATGTGTGTTTGGAAAACATCTTGAAGGCTTCAGATGAGTAGCTGGCACAGTAGGTGAGAAGCCAATAAAACACAAAGGCCCTATTGCCTGGCCCCTGCCTACCAGCCTCGCTAGCCATCTTAATTCAGTTCTTGTGGATTTATACCATTAGGGACAATGGCTGAGCTGCCTTGGGTTGCCTTTCCAGGAAAAGTCCTGTTATTGTAGCATGTATCGATGTGGGTCCCCGTGTCAGGTTTTGGTTATAAAAGTTTGGGAAACGTGCATGGATCGTGCCTGTGACACTTTCCCATGAGAAGAGCTGTAGTGGCTCTGGGGCAGTGTGCAGTGAGTCGGTGATAATAAAGAATGGGATTTTGAAAGCAGCGTGCTTCCTTTTTGGGCGTCGAGGGCTGGTCTCTGGTCCCTCATTGGCCATTTCTGTTTTGAGTGGGTGACTAATAGAGGTGCCTTGTGTTTACTTGGGTAACCGTGAACTGTTTCCCCAAGGTGTGGATTGTTTGCAGTTGGCTGCCGGATTCGTGCCAGTATGCCCTAGAGTTTGCATAAAACCCAAAGAGTAAAATAGCTACAACCAAGCCCGGGCTATCTTCAGATAACCTGGAACCAAAAAGAAAAAAAAAAAAAAAAATAGAGGAAAATGCCATAAACAGACAATATCTGTTTTGAACAGGCTCCGCTTCCCAGAAGTGATCGTAAGCAATCCCAGATACAGGAACCCTGATCCCGGTTACCCTGTTTATTGTTGGTGTTGAGTGGGTTGTTTCTTTGTTTGTGGGTTTTTGTTTCTTTGGTTGTTTTTGTTTTGTTTTGTTTTTTTGGTCAGTACTACAAAACAAAATGAGCTGTCAGCAGGCCCCGTTTGACTTTGTCTCCTGATCTCTCCCCAGTCAAAAAATACAACTCGATTTTACTCTCTCGAGTGTGTCAACAGCAGAGCCTGCCAGGTTTTTTGTTTTTTGGTGGGGTTTTTTTTTATTTGTGTGGTTGGTCTTTTTGCGAATTTGCTTCCCATTACGAAGAGAACAGATGATTCTCACTAATTTTGACAATTAGTCTTAATCTTCCGCACTGAATCTTGTCCTTTAATAGTCTCATTACGTTTTATGAAGCGATCGTAAGACTATTTACTGTTTCATTTTCTGTTTTTGAAAATGTGCCTGAAAACACGTCATTGGCATCAACACGCCACCGTGGCCGAGAAGGTCCTGGCTGTTGGCTCATCCAAACATTTCAATGCCAGGTTCGCATTCTGTCAAACAGCACTGATCCGATGGGTTCTCAAAAGGGCTTGGTTCTCAGTTCTAAACCAAGGGCAGAAAAAGAAACTCCCTTTTCTTTTACCAGCTGCCAGTCCATGGGGTTTGGAACACCTCACAGAAATTGCCAGAGGTTGGACGTGGAAGGGTTTTTCTCTGGTCGACAAAACTGATCTGTCTGGGCGCTGGCTTCTATCCAGAATCACAACTTATAACCTCAAGTTCAGCCTGCAACTGGGAAAACCTGCCCGTCCGGCTTTTAGGGCCTTGCTGACAACATTGGCCCCTAAAAAATACTAGTGAAGGCTTCGGTAGTCTGAACTGTCTTCCTTTTTCCCCTTCCTTCCTTTTTCTCCTGGCCAATTTAAATTGCGTGCAGGGGATACTTCCCCCTTGGGATTTGCTCCCTTCCATTCAGTGTCTCCATAGAAATGCACTCTGCCTGGACAGGGGAAGAGGAGATGGCAGCCCCCAGGGGACGAGAGGTGATGCCGACCACACAAGTGGTTGTTCAGAACCTTCCACACTTAACCACAGGTTCTGAAGAACCGGCCCTCACCCCCGGAAAACCGAAGTTCAGGATCAAAAGCAGTTTCTCTTTGGCGAGGTTAACTAGCCGTCCCCTCCGTCAGTGACATCAGCAGTCGAGGCAGGTTTTCCTTGGTATTTTCAGTTACAAGAAAGCGTCTCGTGGCTGCCGCGGAGAGACACTGAAGACATTTCAGCAGTGAGATCTGTGAGTGCTTCCGTGGCTGCTGTAATACATAATCAGTTGGAAAGGAATCCATCAATCAGGGAGTACGGCTTTAGTTAATTCATTTTAGAACCAAAGAGGAAATCTACCAGACCGTATCATCAACCACATCATAAAGGGGGGAAGAGAACCCAGTGCAAATTTCCTTCTAATTCCTAAGAATATGATTTTTTAATCTTTTGGGAACATCATAGATAATTGTGAAAATCCTTTGGAAGCCTTCACCCAAGGGGAAGAAAAACAGGCATGTGCTCTTCTACCCAGAGTTTCAGGCACAGTTTCAGGTTCCAGGACTGCCGAGGCTCCTTTGTGGACCTGCTGGGGATCCACGGACCCCCGAGCCAAGCGTCTGTGAATTTGGAACTTTGCCTTGACCATGGAGGGCCGGCCTCGCACTGGGCTGCACAGAGTAGATAATTGGAATATGAAGAAATGGAGAGACGAGGTGGACACTCTTTTTGCACCCTGTGTGTTTTGGTAACACCTGTTTTTATTATAGCCAGGACCTGGTTTGTGTAATTAGGAAAATAGATCCCATTCAAACGACTGGTCCAAACTTCCCGAAGGTCATCAGGTAGGCACACATGTAGTCCCTTGAAAGGGGAAGGGGCCCATTTTGTTACAGCCTCTTCTCTAGCGAATGCCTAAGCCCCCCCTTCCCCCCTCACTTACCGCCCCCCCAGCCCCACACCCCTGCGGAGCAGCAATGTGAATTCCACACTCAGCCCCTTGAGGTTTGGGATTTCTCCGGTCTGTTAGAATGGGGTTTAATTCCTTGGAGGAATTTCTGTTTATGTTGACCTCCCTGGCAACTTAAATCTCCCCCACTTTCAAAATAGTACCCCTTCCCAATGCTTTTATAAAATGAAATTCCTTCATTATGTTCTTGCTATGGATGTCTTCCCAGACATAATATTTACCCTGTCACAATCTGGGTTATTGCATATTTGCGTAATGTTTGTTACTTAAGGCGGTTTCATTCTTACAGTATTTTGCATTATTTGGGGAACAGTATGGGGAGGTTGCTTTCAGATGAGTGAAAGACCGCGGCTGAGATGGAGGGAAGGTCCATTTAAACTGTGCTGGTATCCTACATGAAAAGAGACGTGTCTTTACGGAGCGGTTGTTACTAAGAAGTGGTCAGAATGACTCACAATATTATCATAGGATCCAAGTCATTCTCCCTTCCATCCTGGAGTCCCATAAAGAGGGGTAGGAAAAATTTATCTGACAACCCCAGAGCTGTTCCATGGGCAACACTCAAGATACTAAGCTGGCAATCAGATCTCCTGGAGAGAATATAAGAAAAAGACATGATTAAAAGCAACAACAACAAAAAGACCCAGATTCTGAGATCCCGAGCCCCAGGCTGCCCCAGCAAATAATTCCTTTAGATGGCAGGTCGAAAGCTGGTGTCCCTGATCTGACAGAGAGTTCTGTCTTGAGAGATCAGGTTTCTCATTCTGTTTCCCATTTGCCAATAAAAGGGTAGCAACACTTCCTCAAAGCGAGGTGCTCCCCACCCCCAGCCGCTACCCCTGGCAGTCCTTGTCCTGCTAACACCATGGCAAGGACCAAGGAGGAAAACTCTCTTGGAAACTGCTTATGCTTGGAACATAGAGTTTCACAATTTATCTCTTCATGGTTTTCTTGCTGATTTTATGAAGTGCCAGACATCGCCGATAGTGTCAGACAGCTTTTTAAAAATGAAGTTAATGCTATGAGCAATATTTCAGAGTTGGTGGTCAGACGCTAGACTTCACCCACCCTCCACCCCTTCCGCGCCGGCTGGCTTGCGTTTGGTCAAGGCGGTTCCTTTTGGTGGGGACCGAGGACTATCAATCAGAAAGAGCCTCCGAGAGAAATAATGGTTGAATGATTTTTAGAGCTTCCTGTTTCAGCAGCAAGCATTATAGACATAAACAGTGATCCGGCCAACGGCGGCAACGCTGCTCTGGTTCTAATAAATCAGTTTTGTATTTTCTTTTTGTGCTGGTTGGCGAGGGGCAAGAGAGGGTGGAGAAGATTGGTTATGGAAGAGCACAGTCTGTGTTATTTTTCTTTTCCCCCAAAGAAAAATGACTTGTTGGAAAAGAGAGAGGGTATACTGTCTGGTGACTGTTCTCTTTCTGTTGATTATGAAACGAGTTCGGATCAGTAAGGGAATGTTTATAAATAGTCGTGTCCTGTCAGTATGTAGAGCTTATGTGGTTTTGAAGGATCTGTTGGACTTTCAGTCGGTGGGGTGTGTGTGCGTGCGTGTGTGCACGCACACGCATCCGTCCTCCCATTGAGAAGTCTTCTCGGACCAAATTATCTTTGGGACTAAATGCGTGCTAATCACAGCTGCTCGTTGAAGCCTAAATGGTGCAATTAACAAAAATTAATAAGTGAGCAGCGTGGATTGAATGAGTATTCGTAGGAATACTTCCAAATGTGCCACATTGATCTGCCCACTCTCCGGTGTCGGGGACGAATTGCTGTTCTGCGAGATTTGTGTCTTATGCGCACGCGTTAGTGGAGTCCCAGCAACGTCTGCCCCCTTCATCAGCTGTTGTGAGTCCGGCACTCCAGAGGCGTGTTTCGGTCGCTCTCTGGTGTACCCTTTGCCCTGCGCTGATTTGGGATGCCAGCATGTTGCCAGCCTCTGCTGGCCTATGTTGGGCATGGATCCATGCAGGAACACCATGAGAGTTGTCTCCAGGGACGGTTTCGCATAGTTGAGGACCCCTAACCCAGGGAGCGATCCCCACAAGCTCCTGCGAGAGGCTCATGGCCTTCCAGCTGCCGGATTCAAAATGTGTGTCTTGTGATTTCTTGGTGGAGACGCATTCATTTAGAAGCTACTTAACCTGTGTGTTTCTCCGAGGAGATGTAAGTCAATTTCCTGTTTATTTCTCAATTTAAGATTAATCCTGGCTTCTACCTGGAGAGTTAAGACCGTTGTTAGGAATGTTCGGGGTGGCACAAACCGCAGATCCCTGCCACCTCCCCCAGCCTCCCGACCCAAGGAAACGCCTGGGTCTGGTTAATGGGAGGGCTGGCAGGCGTTCTCACGGGTGCTGTGTGGCCCTCACTGAGTCACGGTATGCAAACAAAGGAGACTCTCCTCGGCTGGAACAAAGGCAATGCACAGGAATATGGGCGGTTTGAGCACAGTTGGTGATCTGTGTGCTTATCAGATCTGGGCAGACAAGGCGAGGAGGGATGGGCCTGTTCCGAGGTGGAAACGTTCCAGTTTGCTCAAGGCAGTGGTTTTGGGTCTTTACAGATGTTTTTCCTTCATTCTTATTTGAAACCATCGTACGGAGTTATAGTCAGTATCTATTTATCTATTTAGAATTAATGAGGGGCTGACCTAAACTCCTTCATAATAAGGCTTTGTCTGCCCCCATTAAGTGGTGTGTCTACAGCACCTGCGCCACTGGGTCTTTCCAGATGCTCTGCCTTCATCGTCCCGTTGGAAACTTCATGGCAGGTCGCAGTTGGTATTTTATCTATCTATCTGCTGGTCGATTTTGATGATGGTCTGTCTCAGTGGTTCCCACCTAGGGTGATTTTGACCCCCACGGGACACTTGACAATAGCTTAGAGACGTGTTTGGCAGTCACAACTGGGATGGGGGCTGCCGTGAGCATCTAGAGAGTAGAGGCCAGGGACGCTGCGGTGCTCAGGCCCGCCCCTGACAACAGTCGCCGGTCTGAAACGTCAGTCCTGCCTACCGGGATTGAGAACGCTCATCTCACATCACGCTCATTCAGAAGAACTTGTAAAATGTCTCCCTTGCCACTCCAGCCTCACACTTCTGCCTTTCTACAAAATGCATGAAACAGTTACATTAAAAAGTGCAGAGAATAAAAAAATAAAATTAGAGAGTATCACTGAACATTAAAGTCTTATTTTAAGTATGAAAACATACCAGTGTTCTGTATGCATAGACGTGCCCCACCTTAGAACACGAATATCTGGGGCGGGGGGTGTGGTGTGGGGGCCAGGAGGCTGCGGATGGGCTCGGCCCATAGGTGCAGGTCCACAGGGACTGCCAGAAATAATGAAAGTACCCTGATGGCTTCTCAGTGCTCAGCACCTCCCCCCGCCATGGGGCTTCAGTCCAGGACCCCAGATCCCCCGATCCAGGAACACAAATGGATGTGAATGGCCAGTGTCCACTTGAAATAAAAAATGCAAAGAGCCACATCCTGGAATGCATCACTGACAGCAGATGCTGGAAAGGGCTTGGTCTGCACACCTGAAAATAAAAGGGGGGACACATAGAAGGAGCAGAGAAGGGACCCAAATTGCTGACCATCTCTGAGATGGCCCTGGGTTTGCAGGTGCCATGGACAGACAGGTGGATTCTTCCAGAGCTTTCTCCCACCTGCCCCAACACATCTGCTCTCACCTGTTTCCCATACTGAGATTCAGGCAAAGGCGGTTTGAAAAAAATCCGAAGAGTCCTCTAGAGGTTCTTCTTGTATCCAGGTAGCGTCTGCTGCTGGTTGAATTTCTCAAATAAGTTTTGCCGTGAGGGCTTTCTCTGGTTTTGGTGTGTTTGCTTGCTTTTACCCTGCACGGAAAGCCCCACGCCTAACCCCGCTGCCCCGTGGCTATACACCTGCTTCCTTTCCGCTCCCCTCAGTAAAGGAACCATGGCCCAGATTCGGCATGGAGATCCAGTGGTGTCCAATAATTTGAGATAGCTCGCTATCCGAATGGGAGTTTATGGGCGTTGTCTGTGCCAGGGACTGCACAGAGCCCATGTAAGGTCCCTCCATGTGCTTGGGAGTAAAGGTCTCCAGGGCCAGAGCTCAAGAACAGCTGTGGTATGCATGGGGACACTGCGGTGTTGGCTGAGACCCAAGCACCCTGAGAGACGCGCCTGCAACTCCCAAGGGGTGGACACGCAAGAATTTTCAAAACCTGTAGAAGCACCTTGTGCTATCATCCTTGCCTGGTGCTGAGCGGAGACTCGTGAAATATCTTCAGATGAGTGACTACCCCAGGACTCTTGCTCTCTGGGCTGTGCAGTCTCACGGTCCGTACATATGTGGGCTTTACTGGATTCTTGGCTCAACACTGTCAACATTCAGGCTGGTTTTCCTTTGTCGTGGGGCTGCCCTGTGTGTTGTTGGCTGTTGGCAGGATCCCTGGCCTCGGCCCAGGAGCCAATAACATCCTCCCTTCCCAGTTGCGACAGCCACAAATGTCCGCAGAAGTTGCCAAATGTCCTGGGGGGCGGGGGCGGGGGTGGAGAGATGGCCCCCCTGTTGAGAACACAGGCGCAGAGCTGTGTGTCCCTGGGCAAGTGGCTTGACTGGCCTTTCTGAGCCGATTCTGGCTTTGTCCTTGGCGGGGGGGGGGGGGGTCGGTGAGGGGGTGCAGGGAGGGCTATCTGACCTAAGACACACTATAAGCATTATTACTTTATGTGGTTCATCTGCTTTAGGGATGCTAACGGGGTAGAGGTGGTATGGAAACTCTGTGAGCTCATAATAAACAACGGCACTAGGGACCTGCTTTTTTGTTTATCCAAACGGATGAGTTTTCCAGGAAGAAAACATCAAGCCTTGTCTTGGCTCCTCAGCCGCGTGGAGTTCTCAGGTCCTGAAAGAGTTATACGCAGCGGGCACTGGGATTTCAGATTAGCAATGGCAGAGACGAAATTAAATATGTCCTGTAATATGAAGCACTATTTTTCATGGGAAAAGAAGTTCTCCCAACATAGTCATTCCTGGTCTTTTGTCCAAACATTAATGGCATGCAAATATTTATGATTCATACATGCCCCTTTAATTCCCAACCGTATTTTAACAATAAACACTGCATTTTCACAATGAAACAGAATAATCCCTTTGTCCTGTCGCTGGGCTCTGCAGGCTGGCACCCAGCAGCATCGCATTCTTCCTGCACGGTCATTGCTGACTCCACCCAAGTTTAGGGAGTTTCATGGTAGTCTCACGGCAGCCTGCCCTGGACCGAGCTTAAGGACATCCCGGCTGTTCCGCTGGAAGCCATTTTAAGGTTGTATCTCAGCATTTTCAGAAACTGCAAGTGAACATCTTTGCACTTTTTTTTTTTTTTTTTTGGCTGGCTATAAATGGAGAATTTATTAATCTGGCTATGGCTTAGGAAAGTCTCTTACTATGCTACCGTCCTGCATTCTGTCCAAATCCATGGGCTCTAGATGATACTAAAGCCAGTGTCTCCCATTCGAGGCTCCTCTGATTCTATGTAATGACAACATAGAACACACAGGTCTAGTTGTGATGATTCTGTGGGTCTTTGGAAGGTCGCATGACATGTATGAGAAGGGGGTGCCCTTGTAGGACTCGCTAAGAGGTGCTGGCCTCGGTCTCCCCATCTGTGCAGTAGGTGTGATGATGCCCTTCATACACCCTTTGAAGGTTATCAGGGTGATTGAAACTAGATGATGTCTATGTGGCAGGACTCAGGAAGAAGAGTTCCCTCTCACCTCAGTGTGGTCCTTCCGTCTGCGGAGAGAAGCGCTGGGGGAGGCAGGTTGAGAGCAGGCGGAGTCAGCCCGGGAGTCCCTGAATCAGATCTTTGGGAAGGAGGCTGTTTTCCAGTGTCCACTCCTGGATGCAAGGAATTCCTTTATCCTCGTAAAATGAGAGTGCCAGAGACCCAGCAGTAGTTTAATAAATATTCGTAAATAAATACGATAATAATAACATGATCATTGCAGACATTTGCTGGACCTTTGACACAGGCAAGACCTTGTGTTCTCTGTTTTAATTAGTGAGTCTTGCTCAGGCTTTGGACCCTTCCAATCAGGGATGTATAGTGTCCATTGCTTTTTTCTGAGAACTGACCCCCACCCCCTGAGGGCATTTGGTGACAGTATTTGTTCAGTCTTTCATCAGATAAGCACTGTGCACCTACTGTGTTCCAGGCACTGGGCTCCCATTGGAGATACAAAGGTCAGCCGGAGAGAAGCCACAGCCTTCAGGGGCTAGCCAGGGGCCAACAGTTAAGCAGGCCATCAGTGTTGTGAGTGGTCAGAGCCATGGGCAGGCGCGACAGAGCAAAGGAACAGCCGTGCAGAACCTAGTGAAGAGAGGAGGGGTCTTCCTGGAGTAACTGTCATCTCAGTGGACACATTTCAGGGTGTGGAGGAGGCTATGCAGGTGTAGGCATCGAGAAGAGTGTCCAAGAGGAGAAAACAGCGTGGGGAGGAACGCCTGCCCTGTCCAGGAGCCAGGAGATGCCCAGGCCCACTGGGGGATGGGGGTGGGGTCTAGGAGCAGGATGACACCCAGGGAGCTGCTCAGGACCTTGACATCCAGCCACACTGGGAATTTGGTCTGCTTCCAGGGAAACGGACTTGTTTGCAGCAGGGACTTGACAAACCCAGATGCAAATTGTAGGAAGAGAGTCAGATTGCAGATTGAGGAAGGGAAAGGATGCTTGGGGGTGCAGAGACCGAGAACTCCCAGTTCTCCCTGCAGGCAGCCTCAGACATGTACGTACCCAGTTTGCAGATAGCTCATTTGGTGAAGAGTCCATTCCCATCAGGCCCTGCCTGCTCCACCCCCAGCCTTGCCTGGAGCCTCCCTCTTCTTCCCTGTCAGCTTTTACACCCACCTGCCCTCATGCTTTCAGGAAGCAGCCACTGTGTGGTCTAAAAGGCTGGTGGCAGGAACAGAAGACCCCAGCACCGCCTTGCCTTCTCAGTGCCCATCCCTGGGCCACTGGGTAGCGCCATGTGGTGTTGGGCTGTGCATTTGAGGCCGTGGGCCATCACCCAAGCAGAATCAGGGCTAGGACGAGGCCACTTTGATCACCTGTCCTATGTCGGCTTCTAGCTCAGCTTTCGCTGGGGGACTTGGGCCACCAATCAGAGGGCTCTCCTGGCAGCAGGCATGGCCTTGGCCTAAAGAGAGCTGTGAATTCAGGGTCTTGGAAGTGTCTGGGCTAAAGGGATTAAAACTTGATTCTTCCACCAAGATACTCAGGAACTGTGATACCAAAAGAAAAGGGAAGATCAGTGAGGAACCGTGAAATCTAGGGAAAAGAGCACAAGGTCATATGAGCGTTGTAGGGCCTTGGGGTTTGGTAAATACTCTCCCTGAGGAAGGCTTGTCCTCCATTCCTTTGGTAAAGCTGAGCTCACACCCGAGCCGCAGAAAAAGGAAAGTGCTGCTCTCAGAGCGAAATCAGGTATCATAACCAGCTGTCAAAACTGAAAGTTTATAGAAGAATTCATCGATCCAGTTATCAGACATTTTTTATTGCTTCAGAACAGAAGACACAGAGATTAATAAAAAGCTGTCCCTGTCCTCAGCTTGTTTTTCTAGAAGATCTCCTGAGAAAATGGTTTGCATGTTTTTGGTTTTCTGTACGTGAAACAACTCTTTTCCAAACAATCCGTCATACCAAAAAAAATGCTGTGTTTTATGAAAAACTGCGTTCTGTGTTTTGAGCACCTGTCAGTAGACTTGGGGGGGGGGTGCCAACAGCACGGGCCTCCCGCCTGCGCTTTGCCTGTGCGGATCCAGGCACAATTAGACAAACACGTCCACAAACACATGGGCCCCTCGCATGCAAGTGGATACAACCGACACCTTAATTTCGGTTCAATTTAGAGAAAGTAGGAAATTCTGTGCAACTTGAAGGGTTTGTACCCTCTTCAGAAATCCCCAAATAAACAACGATACAGCTTAACTGTCAAAAGTCGTGGCATGTGTTTGAATGACGAAATGGACAGGGAGCAAAAGCGTGAATTTTGGCCGTGGGGCTGTTCCAGTGGGAAAGCGAGAAATGTAAATTAAAAATATTTTGTGAAAAATACCCCCAATTCAGATTTCCCCTCGGAATCTGAGGCTGCATTAATTTCCATACTCAGGTGTCCTTGATGAAAGAGTAGGCCTGGCACAATCTATATGGTCAAAGGAGAAATCCTCCTGCAGCATTTCAGAATCTGTCGGGATTTCCAGAATGGGCAAAGAGCCAAACTGGAACCTTCACCGGCTTTCTTGCTTTCCAAAAGCTGCATTTTTCCCCCTTACTTGCTGCCACAAGTGTTCAAAGTGTGTGAGCACGAGCGGCTTTCCCGGAGCTACGCACACATGAGTGAAAACCGTGACAGTGTGTCTCGTGCTTTGTGACCCCCCACGGCCAACGGTCCCCGGTGCCTGCAGCCTTTCCTTGCATGACAGAGGGCAAGTTTCACATCCCACCGAAAGTGCCCGGAAAGGAGAAGATGACTCACAGGTCCAAACGGACCCCAAGGAGAGTGACAGCCACACAGCCCATCGGCTGGAGAGCCCCAGCAGGGGGACTGGCTCCCCACAAGCCAAACCCCAGAGGACAGTCCCCACAGGACGGGGGTTGGTTAGAAAGTCGCCTCTGACACCACCGGCATGGGGGGACGTTGCTGTGATGGGACAGGGCCCCCCGCCTCTGAAGCTGCTATTTCACCCCTGGACAAGAGATACGTTGGAGTGGCCTTTACGCCCCGTCCTCCCCTCCCCACCCTCAGCCCTTTGGGGAGCAGTTCTGAGGTTTAGCCACTTCCCAGATGCGGTGAGGAAGTGGAGTGGGGGCCGGGGCCATGCGGAACTGCCGTGTCCAGCCGCTGCTTAATGAGACCACAGTTGGCTGTCCGAGGTCACCAGCCCCGGGCCCGTAGGCGCGGGGAGACCCAGAGCACAGACCGGGGGCCGCCTTGCCGCGCGTGTCATGGCCGCAGGCATCCGGGAGGACGCGCCCGTGACCTTCTCCCCAACTAAATAAAGCAGTCCGTATTTTGTCCTGGCACTTGGACGAACAAGCTGGCGTCGAGGGGGAGGACACAGACTCCGCTGGGGAGCATTTGGCCCAGCTGGTTTGTAAGGCAGATCAGCCAGCCACAGTTGTGCCTTGCGAACGTCGCCAGCTGGCCAGGCCAGGGTGAACTTGACGTTCGAGTTAACGTGCAGTCTCCCTGGTGGCCTCGTAGGTCTCGCTCTGCTGTCCTGCCTGCCGCCCTGTGCGCTCTGCCTTGGTTTGCTGGAATTCCTAGGGAACAAGGGGTGAGCCTGGTGGAGCTCTGTGAGCACTGCCTGCCCAGCACTGACGTGCACACCCACCGCCCCCGTCAGACCCCAGCACCCCTCGTCACCTGCTCCTCCTCCCGGCATCGCCCGAGGCTCAGTCTTTGCGGAATCATGTTTCTCACGTCTCCAGCAGTAATTAAACTGATATTTGCTGACTCATTATTTCATTTCACTTGCATAATGGCACTGTGAGATGGAAGGACTGGTCTTATCCCCATTTCACAGATGACAAAGCAGAGGCCCCAGACAGGTTAAGTAACTTGCCCAAGGTCACACAGCTGGCAAGTGGCAGAGATTTAAAACATGGGCATTTTGGCTTGAGGGTCCGTATTGGAACTGGCACGCTGTATAGTCCCAGGGCCACCAGATTGTATAATCAGTGCCTTATCTTTTGCTGCTTTCAGGCGTCAGGCAGCCCCTCTGTCCCTTGCCTGTCTTCCCACCTTCTTATTCGGTCCCAGTGTTTGTGCTTCTAAATAGTTTCCTGCAGGAACCCAACCACTGGCCCACGTGGAGGCTGGTGTCTGGGCTAGGGGTTAGGCCTTCGTGAGGGGGACAAGGAAGGTCTCAGTTCCCCCACCTTCGTTAGCTCCCTCCACTGTGAATCCCCACACAGGACACCTGTAGCCCTGCAGCTTGCCCCTTTGGGGAGCCCGGGTCACCTGCGTGCGGGCCAAGACCCCTGCTTGTCTCCCAGTGCCAAAGCCAGGGCTGCGGGGAGCCAGGCAGGGACTGGCTCCAGGCTACAAGGGCGAACGTCAGCTGTCTCTACGACAGCACCATCCTCCCACCCCTGCATTTGGTCCTGCATTCGGCCCACTTTCGGGGTAGCAGTTACTTAGCCAGCCCGCGCTCCTTCGCTCTTCTCTGACTTACTGTTCTGGCTGCAGCCTGCTGAGAAAAACACTTGACAGTCTTTCACCCTCCACACCCACGCACTTAAAATACCAGGCCCATAGGTCATTTTAATGAGGGAATTTGGCGAACAACGCGTGTGATTCTGGGGTGTGGCTACCACTTCCGCAGGTGCGGGCCAAGATGGGCTGCGTCTGGGCAGGGACGGGCCGGGAAGCAGTGGAGGGCAGAGCGTGGGGGGTCCTGAAGCTCAGCGGGTCGGTCACGTGTGCCCCTGGCCGGCCGGCCCCAGTTATCAAGCGCGGGGCCGGGGCCGGTCGGAAGAGCACGAGGAAGTGGAAGGCAGAGTTTTCCCGGAGTGGAAAAATGTCACACACACCTGTGAACAAAATGTCATCACTTATTACCTCCGTCTATGAGGTAATAAACAGCTGTCTCGGTGCTCAAGGCTGCGAACAAGAGCCCATTGTGCGGGCCGCGACCAGAGTATCTCCACGCTCAGGAACCACATCCCTGGGGCCCGGGCGCTCCGGCTAGGAGCTTGGGCTGGGCAGACACTTCTTACGACTGCACATAAAATGATGGGCATAAAATGATAGAATTATAATTATGAGCAACAATTTCACAAATATTCACTTTGGTTGAATTTCATTCCCGATTAAGTAGGCCAATCTGTGGTTAACCAGGGGGCGGCGTTAAAGGCTCAACTGCCAGGAGTCCAAAGTCAGCTCAGTGAGAAGCTGCTTTTGAATTAGAACCCGGGCTTACAGTCAGCTGTCAAGCACGCTCTGGGTATAGTGAAGCCCCTGGGACTATAGTTGCTTTTTTTTTTTCTTAAGATTGTATTTATTTATTTACTTATTTATTTATCAGAGAGAGAGAGAGAGAGCGCACAAGCAGGGGGAGCAGCAGGCAGAGGGAGAAGCAGACTCCCCGGTGAGCAGGGAGCCCGATGCGGGGCTCCATCCCAGGACCCTGGGAACATGACCTGAGCCGAAGGCAGACGCTTAACTGACTGAGCCACCCAGGCGTCCTTATATTCTCTTTTCTGGGCAGTGGTAGAGCATGGGAAAAGTACTGAAAGTCTGGATTCCCGGTGCTGGTGTCGCCAATGACAATAATGTGAAGAACAGTGGATCTAAAGCTGAGAGATCTGGGTTCTGCTGTGTATAAAAGCTGTGTGACTTTGGGCCAATTGCTTAACGTCTCTGAGCCTTAGCTTTGCTACCTATTAACCAGGAACAATAAAATCTATCTTGTTTATTTCATGGGAATGTTATGAGGACCAAAGCCAATAGTATATGGGAATGTGTTTGAAAAGTTGTAAGTTCTACACAAATCTAAAAATGCCAGTATGATAAAGACGATCATTCTTAGCTGTCGTTTAGGAAACCAAGTATAGAATGGTTACAGCAGGGCTGCCATAGGAGTGGGACCCATTTCGGGAGGTAATGTGCACAGGTGCCGTGGAGCAGTTCTGAGTCACAGTGCCAAGACCGGAACTCTTAAAAGACATTTGGCGTCTGAACTCAAACTAGGTCAAATTCATATTCACTAGGAACCTCAGAACGTGTGACCTTATTTCGACAGAGGGGCTTTGCAGATGTAATCAATCAGGCGAGGGCCTCCTGGGTTAGGGTGGGCCCTAACTCCAATGACTGGTGTCCTTATAAGGGACAGTGGATTTGGAGACCGAAGACACACAGGGGCAAGGCCACGTGACAACAGAGGCAGAAGCTACATGATGTGGCTGCAAACCACAAGAAAGCCGAGGATTGCCAGCAACCACCAGCACCCGGGCAAGGCCAGGAAGCGTTAGCCTTCAGAGGAAGCGTGGCCCTGATGACACCTTGATTTTGGACAGGTGGCCTCCAGAGCTGGGAGAGAGTGTGTTTCTACTGTCTTCAGCCTCTGGGTCAGTGCCGGTTTGTTACAGCAGTCCTAGGTCACTGGTCCGGTGTTTTTGTGGAATTTGAAAGGCTGAAGCCACAGGCAACTGAGGAAGCACACGGGTGCCCATGAACGTGGGCGCCGGGAGGGCTGTGAACGTGGAAGATATGGTCAGAGTCGCAAGTGACCTTGCGCATATCCCATGAACCCGGAACCCCTGTTTTGCGGACCAGGAGACTGCGATCTGGAAAAGTCGAATAATAGTTAAAAGAACTCCGATCTGTCTTGCGGGAAGAGCCACCCGCCTCCATGTCACTGCACCCACCTCGATGGACCTGACCTGCAGCCCCTCTTGCCGGCTCCCCTACTTCAGCAAGATGCCGGGGGAGAGATGATCTGGGGTGTCGTCCTGAAGCCACAAGTGAACGATGTCCTCAAGATTTTAAATCCCTAACGCCCGAAAGGAATCTTCTCCGGGTTCCAGGAGATAAGAGCAGCTGATGGGAACATCAGTCTGGGGGTTGGGCCTCCTGGGCTTCTCCAATGCTCTGGCCTCATGGGCACCCCTCCCCAGAAAGCAGCCTCGCCTCACCTGGCAGATAGGTCGGCCTTGACTTTGGTTGTAAAGCCAGGTCGGACGAAGCTGGTTTCAGCGTCCAATCTTGGTTTGTCATTATTCTTATCATAGGCCTCCCTAGAGACAATGCAGATCCTTGGGGATTGTTCGCTGGGGATATTTCATGATTAGTAATCGCTGGCTTGCAGCGGCCAAAGATGACACAGTTGACCCTTGAACAACATGGGTTGAACCACGCAGGCTCACTGACGTGCGGATTTTTTCTGATAAATACGGTACAGGACTGTAAATGTATTTTCCTTAGGATTTTCTTAATGTTTTCTTTTTTTTTTTTAAGATTTTTATTTATTTATGTGACAGAGAGACAGCCAGAGAGAGAGGGAACACAGCAGGGGAGTGGGAGAGGAAGAAGCAGGCTCCCAGCGGAGGAGCCTGATGTGGGACTCGATCCCGGACGACACCGGGATCACGCCCTGAGTCAAAGGCAGACGCTTTAACGACTGTGCTACCCAGGCGCCCCTTCTTAATGTTTTCTTTTCTCTAGCTTACTGTATTGTAAGAACACAGTATATATAATATGTAAGAAATACAAAATATCTGTTAATTGACTGTTTACATTGCGGGTGAGTCTTCTGGTCAGCAGTAGGCCAATGGTAGTTTTGAGGGGGTCAAGGCTATACACTGATTTCAACAGGGCAGGGGTCGGCGGCCCGTAACCCCTGTGCTGTCCGAGGGTCGACTGTATTTTTACTGACCTTTTTTTGTGGCTTTCTTTTGTATTAAAACATGCATGACAGTGGAAAGTATTCTGCTCTTTCTAACTTGAGGAAGGAAGACAAGTTGATGTTTAAACGGTTTGGGAGGAGATAGGGGAATGAAGGGGCCGTTTTGTTTTCCTTTCATTTCTTTTTGGTTTTGTTTCATTTTACATGACTAAGAGGAGAAACTGTTCAATAGAAACCCACGGCCCTGTTGTGGGCGGTCCCAGCATCCTGCTTCGTCAAACCTTAGAATCCTGCTGGGGGGGCGCCTGGGTGGCACAGCGGTTAAGCGTCTGCCTTTGGCTCAGGGCGTGATCCCGGCGTTGTGGGATCGAGCCCCACATCAGGCTCTTCCGCCATGAGCCTGCTTCTTCCTCTCCCACTCCCCCTGCTTGTGTTCCCTCTCTTGCTGGCTGTCTCTATCTCTGTCGAATAAATAAATAAAAAATCTTAAAAAAAAAAAAAAAAAAAAAAAAGAATCCTGCTGGGGAACTCTGAGAAACAGAGAGGAAAAATAATAGAAGTGAGCACAGCGCACACACACACACACACACACACACACTCGCACGCATACCTTCATGCCCCAGATACTGTTCTAATGGTTTTACCCGTATGACCTCATTTAACTTCCCCCCAAATGCTATAAGGCCCAACATGCTATGTGTACCCATCTTCCAGGTAAGGGCACTGAGGCACGGAGGGGTCTAGGGCCTTGCCAAAGGACAGCTAGCCAGAGTTCAAACTCGGAGTTCATTCTCTGCACCGCGTGGCCAAGAAGAAATGTTTTAAATTATTAATATAGGTGCATATTAATACTTACATTATTACTATTAATTGTTGGTGTATTTATATGAATTACTTACATGTTAGTCATTGTGTTCTAACTTATAAACAGATTTTTAAACAGTTTTTCAGAGTTACCAAAAGCATCGCGGTAGACATCCGTAATGAAAACACACTCACGTCCCACGCGTGTATGCCAAGTGTTTAGCTGGACATCCACGTGTGTTTTTATGTTTATAGTCCTTATTGAATCTCAGTCTGTCAGTTACATATCGTTAAGTCAGTTTATTGACTATAAAGTCTGTCTGGCCAATCCCATGAGCGCCTCTAATAACATCTAGCATTTAAAAGTAATATTTAAAGTCAATTAACCAGCAATTATTAGTGTTTTTGAAATACAGGGAGAATAAGTTTAACTTCGCCTATTCACAAACTCAGGAATTCTGTCTTTCCTAACCCTTGGAGGGACAAGCAGTGTTAGAAGGGAAAGACGGATACGGTTTCTTTTACTCCTTGGGGACAGTTATCACGGGGGGCGTGGAGAGCTGCCAATCCGAGCCCATGTTCCCTGGAGTCTCGACTTGAAAGAAAACAAAACCGAATCTGTCTTGATCCTGTGTTGTTTATTGATGATTTAGCGAAAGCCGTATAACCATGTGAAGTGTTAACATCTAGACAAACACTGAAGGGGTGCATTCCAGAATTCAAGCGAAGCCAAAGCTAGGGGAGTGTTGGAAAAACCGCTCACTTATGCTGAAGAAATACCACCTTTCCAGTCTGAGGGCTGGAAAGCATAAATTAATGGTCAGCTACCCAGCATATATGGTCAGACCTTCCCCTCATTTTTTGGTGTTCTCTTTCGTGTTCCAACAGGGAAAAGCTTCACTCTGACCATCACCGTCTTTACAAATCCACCGCAAGTTGCCACTTACCACAGAGCCATCAAAATCACCGTGGATGGACCCCGAGAACCTCGAAGTAAGTGGGCCCCCCATGGGGGCTGGCACGCTGTCCGGGCTGGCACACCGAGGCCCCCGGGACGGTATCTCAGAATCCTTGGGTTGGACCGGCACTGCCTAAATGTGGCTAACACCTCCGCCAGGCAGGACTGTGAGGCCCCTGCGGGAAGAAAGAATTTTATTGTTGACACTCACCCCTCAGAGTCTGTCTCTGAGCCCTGGGCTCCTTTTAAAGCCTTCTCTTCGGGGGCAGAAAAGCAGATCGGGCTGAGTCAGGTGCGTGTTTGAAGCATTTGGGGGCCGCGGGAGACGGAGGCCTGGTCCCTCAAATAAACGGTGAAGTTCCACAGGTTTAGAAACAAACAGTCAGTGGAAGCTTGGCCAGCCACCGGGGGGGCCAAAAACATGCCTGAGCTTCAGAGCGGACCACAAGGGGCTGATTACTATCCATGCTGGCCTTTTATTCGTTTGTTAAGGCCAGAGATGAAAACTCTGAAAATGACTTTTTTCTTCCTGTGGCACAGATCAGAGTCTTATTACAGGACTGATTAAAATAGAGAATGAGAGGGCAGAAGAATTCCTGGGGGAAAACCAGTAAATATAGAAAGACGGTACCAAAAAAAGAGTCCCTGTGAGGAAAGCTTTTTTAAAAAGCAGTGGGGTTGTTTAGTCTGCAGAAAGATGTCTTCACGGTGACTTAATGACTATCTTTGAGTAAACACAAGAGTAACACTCTTTTCCAGAGCCACACCCTTCCCCAGGACGGAGGCTGGATTCTGCCCAGCCTCCGCGTGCCTTCAAACCCTATCAGGTCCCTGGTGGAAAATGAGGGCTCTCTTTTCTGGTGGGAGACAGACTCAGAGACAGGGCTTCCCACTACCCCTGGAGGTTGAGATGCAGGGAGGTCAGGTCATAACACGGAGTGGGTAGGAATTTGGGCTCGGGGGCACCACAAGTGGAGTTCTAGTTCAGGCATGTAAGCCTTCAGCAAGTTACGGGGGCTCCCTGGACCTCAGTCTCCTCATCTGCAAAATGGAGACAACAGTGAGAGCTTCTTTCTGAGACAGGAGACAGTGCTCTGTGCCTGGCACAGAGAATGATCTCAGCAGATGTTCTCCACCCCCAGTAAAGGCTCCCTGGCTGCGTCTGAGGCTGACGCTCAGCGGGGCGGTCCTCCAGAGGCGCTTCTCACGGTGGTGATGCTGCTGGGACGGTGGGGTCGCCCCCAGGCATGGCTCGACGGGTCACCTGCTGCTCACCCCAGTGGTGGCAGTGTTTCCTGCAGTCCTGGACACAGCCTCAGGGTGTCTTGATAGCCTGCTAGAACCATCCCATGAGCTGCCTCAGCTTTCCCAATGCCCCAGAGAGGGAAGAACCCCCCCAAGGAACCATCATCCCCACCGAGGACAGCCCCCCAGGACATGGCATTCCATTCACCATCTCCTTATACTGCCATTTGCCTAGTCCGTGACTCCCTTTATTGCTGACCTCATTTCCCCCGTCTCAGCTTTTGCTCTTGAACGCATGGAGACAATCTGGTCATGCCCAGACTTGGGAAACTCTGGGAGTTGGTATCAGCCCCTGATTCCAATTTATGTTTGAAAAGGAGGTCACGGGCACGGGACCACACAGTGACAACCAAACGCACCTTCGTAGGTTTCCCAAGTAGGAGCGGCAAACGGAAGACTCATAGTGACCCTGTTCTGTTAATAACGTAACGGAAACACAGCACAGGCGCCTTGGCTCTCCGCAGAGGACCAAAGAGGAAGCAGGCTTCGGTTCTAGCAAGGCACAGGGCTGGGGGCAGGGGCAGTTGTGAGGTGTAAGGAAATTGACTTTGAGGATCACGAAACTTTGACAAAGGCCCACTCAGGTGGCTATAGAATCTCTCTCTTTAAGAAATAGATGCCATTCAAATGCCGACCTGTCTGGAAGAAGAAGCTTAAACCAATGACCCCCTGGTATTTCTCTACCTGTTCCTCTCCCGTGCACAGAGAAAAGGGGGGGAGTAGGTCTTGCCCCACCGCCAGTATTTCCTGTAACATTCAAAGACCCACCCAGGCAGCTGAGCTTCAGAAGACAAATGGTGGGTGCTCTGACTTTTAAGAATTGGCAGTCAGAGGGGGGAAATACAGTATTGTAATGGCCTGCCTGTATAGACAGTTTGCTCTCCTGCTGTTTTATAACTTCAGAAAAAAGTCATTATTGAGAAGGACTCTTTGAACAGACAGAAGGGATTTGCTCCAAGGAGGCACCATTTTTATCGAGTCTTTCCTGTCCAATGGAATGTGGGGTCTTAGGAAAAATTAAATGGAAGGTAGTAAACATGGTAGAGAGAGGTGTTAGAGTCCCAGGCAGACAGTCCCACATGGCACAAAGGACTTCTAGAAAAAAAATTGAATGCAGACAGACTCCGGCGTGGCTTGAGTAATGCTGACTTTTCTGTTCACCCCAGGAAGCAAGGGTGGGCCCTCGGTTCTAATTTTCGTATGCTGTCCTCCTCATTATGTGAAAATCTAGATTCAAGGTGGGAACTACTTTTTGATGAAGCTCTGCTCACGGCCCCTTTCTTTTTTTCCTTTTCTTTCTTGTAAAGAGAAAGTGAACAGAGTGTTTTTCAGTTTTATTGAGATATAATTGACATACAACACTGTGTAAGTTTCAGGCTTACAACACGATGATTTGTTATATGTGTATATTGCACGATGATTGCCACAATAAGTTCACCCATCCGTCACCTCAAATAGTTACAGTGTGTGTGTGCATGTGTGTGATGAGAACTTTTAATATCTGTCCACCTAGCAACTGTCAAGTATACAATACAGTACCATCAAGTATAGTCATCACGCTACACGTCTTCTCCCCAGGACTTGTTCATCTTATAAGTAGAAGCGTGAACCCTTTGACCACCTTCACCCACTTCCCTGCGTTCCCACTCGGCCCCCGTCGCCTGCCCCTGGCATCCACCAATCTGCTGCTCTCTGTGTCTATGAGGTTTTTTTTGGTTAGATTTTACATGTGAAATCATACTGTCCTTGTCTTTCTCTGTCTGACTTATTTCATGTAGCATAACGCCCTCGATGTTCATTCATGTTGTTGCAAAGGGCAGAATTTCCTTCCTTGTAAGGCTGAATAATATTCCATTGGGGGGTGTGTGTGTATTTTTCATCCATTCATTTATTGATGGACACTTAGGTTGCCTCTGGTCTTGGCTATTGGGAATAATTCACAGCCACTTTCTAATGTCATGTGAAGAGAGGTCATCGCACGTCAATCAGGAGGCCCAGACAGTGTCACATCTGTGGATTAATAATACCTCCCAAGTCCCTTTGATCCTTATGGGGCAATGAATTCTGGCCGATTCCGGCAAAGTGGCTCTGGCATTCACAAGTCAAATCGTTTTGAAAAGTTTTATTGTTTCATGAAATCAAAGACTGGGGGAGCTGAAGAGAGAGCCTCCAGGCCTGATGGCCTCAGATTGAAAAAAGGGAAGAAGCCCAGGGAAATGAAATTATGTGCCTTGGTTGAAAAGAAATAGTTGGTGATGAAGGCAGAAAGAGAATGAGGAGCTCCTGGTACATAATCCTGCACTCCCGTCTGTCTATCCGTCTGTCTGTCTATCCATGCACCTCTCCATGCACCTGTGCCATCTGTCCATGACCTATTCCAAGCTCTCTGACGTGGCTTCATAGCCTGGCGTTCGAAATGAGGTGTTGGCTTACGGGGCTTCTCAGTTCGTGAGATGGTCTAGAAAGGGCAAATCGTGGCGCCTCGTTGCACGCATGGAGCCTTCGGCTTGAAGCACCCATGCAAAAACCCAGAAGGGAAGCTTATCTCACTCACCCTGACGCTGAGGTGACAAGGACAAGAACTAGAGAACACGCCACCGCCGACTGTCGGCCAGGCCAGTGGGACCGCTTGATGCTCCCCACCTCAGCTTCCTGGTTTTCGGGGGTGAGGGTGCAGCAAAAGGGCATTCCAGAGAGAACGGAAAACAGTTTGCACCCCAGATGGTTTCTTGCTCCTTTAGAGTAACTGACCTGCCGCTAGAAAGTCACAACTTGTTTTTCCCACGTTCCACGGGATTTTATTTTCATCTTAGACTAATAGAGAGATTGCTAATTGATGAAAAATTGAATTTGTTATGGAGAAGGGGCACCATCAGAAAATATTCCAGGCTGGGATCCGTCCTCGCAAGCAGCAGGGGGGACTCTGTTTTCAGTTCATAGATAGAACACTTTGTGGCTTGTTGAACATATTGAAAGATAGACTTCTCATTAAGCATGAGAGAGAGACTGATGGGATTTTCAGGACAAGGGTATCTCAGAGCTGTTTTTCTGTATTTTTTATCTTTGGGGGGGATCTAGTGAAAAACTCCATCTCTAGCCCGTGCGTCTGTGATATGATGGTATTAAGATACCAAAGCATATTCTCTGCAGAGAATATATTGTACCTCAGTGACGTGGAGGAAGATATTTTGCTAAGGAGAGATTGAGGGCAGTGAGCGATTGGGACCCCGAGTGACCCAATGGCAGGGGGTGGGGATCTCAGGGGTACAAACTGAGTAGTCATTCGGATGTCACCAGCCATCACCTGTCTGGCCAGGTATCGATCAGTTGCATCTGGAACACTGAGTAACCTAATTAAAACTTGATAAGATTAATACAACAAATATTGGCCATTTCTGGGACAACTCCGGACCTAAGGTTCAAGAAGTCCTTCACAGAAGCTGTGTTGCTCTGGCTTGGAATTCACAATCACAGATAGCTGGGTGGAGCTGTTCCTTAAAAACGTCAGAAAATGCTTTTTTTTCTGGGGCACTAGCCTTCGTGCCAACTAACCTTTTTTTAATAGGGAGTCAGTTAAAAGAGGTCCACTGGAGGGCCTTATCACTCAATCGCTTTGCTAAGGACTTTGTTCAGATCACATCACACAAATATATTTCCTTCTATGACTTGGAATAGAAGCAGCAAATCTTGGGGCGCCTGGGTGGCACAGCGTTTAAGCATCTGCCTTCCGCTCAGGGCGTGATCCCGGCGTTATGGGATCAAGCCCCACATCAGGCTCCTCCGCTATGAGCCTGCTTCTTCCTCTCCCATTCCCCCTGCTTGTGTTCCCTCTCTCGCTGGCTGTCTCTATCTCTGTTGAATAAATAAATAAAATCTTAAAAAAAAAAAAAAAAAGAAGCAGCAAATCTCTAACAGAGAGACAAAAGAAACGAGGTCCTTAAACATGGAGGGCATGTTTGGAGGGAAAAAGAGGAATGCGTGAAAGGTACCTATAAACTATGGCAATGATGGGCCTAAAAATATTTGAAATCAAGTTTCTTTAAAAAAGTGCAGAATGAGCGGAAGTGTTTACAGATTGCTCTTGTGACTGAGTAAGGTACAGGGTTTTTAAAATATTACTTTCTCTTAGTAATAAAAACACTTAGCGCTCCCGGGTGGCTCAGTCAGTTTAGCAGCTGCCTTCGGCTCAGGTCATGATTCAGGGGTCCTGGGATCGAGCGCCAAGGCGGACTCCTTGCTCAGTGGGGAGCCTGCTTCTCCCTCTCCCTCTGCCTGCCTCTCCCCCAGCTTGTGTCCTCTCTCTTTCTCTCTGTCAAATAAATAAATAAAATCTTTAAAAATAATAATAATAACACCTAATAATAATAATAATAGCTAGCACTTAGGACCGTTGTTCGCCCAGCACTGTTCAAAGAGTTTCCCATATTAGTTGATATCATCTTTGCAAGAAAAGGTAAGGAAGTCGAAGCAAAGAGAAGTGAGGTCCCTTGCCCAAGGTTACACCATCAGGAAGCCAGAACTGGAACGAAGCAGTCCAGACACAGCGACCCACAGGCGCCAGAGTCTGGTTTTAAGAACTGCCCCATCTGCTCCTTGGGCTTCAGTGTATTGAAATTTCTGTTTCAGAAATTTTTTATTAGGAAGGTTTATCAATACAATGCTGGTTCAAATACAGTCTTCGAGAAAGCAGAGCCTCGGAGCCTTGGCAATCATTGAACAGACAGGGAGCCAGGGCTCTCTTGTGGATGGGGTTACATTGGCAGACACCCTGGGGCAGGGGACAGGACCCAACACTCTACCAATGTCTGTCCCCAGGGTCTGCTTGGGGGCCTGGCATCAATAGGGACCTGAAGCAAGGACCTCCGGTGTTGGCATGCGGGAAGGATGAATCGTGTGACAAAATGATCACCAGGTGACATTCTGAGTCCCGATTCCCCCTTTGGCAAAGAGCTTCCTGGAGGGTCCAGGTGGGGACCAGAGGGTCCAGCCCTCCCGCAGGACGGAAACTTGTGTCCCTTGCTCCTCATTGGTTAGTGCAATACCAGTCAGTTTCATAGATCTGTGAGCTCAGGATTGTAATTATCCATCTACGGTCACTTTGTTTGCTCAGAACTGCTTAAGCATTTCTTCCAGGTAATGAACAGTGATCTACTTAATCCCTTGGATTCTTCAAATATCAGATTTGGACCTTAGTTCTTTGTAGATGAAATCCTGATTCACAAAAGAAAAAGGAAATAATGCTTTCTTCCCTCCCACCAGATATAAAGTAGGAGACAGACAGAGGCTCCAAGAGGAGGAAATGTTCTACTTACTTATTATATTCCTCCTCCCCAGTCTGAAAGGCATTTTGGAGCTAAGATGGACATTCTGGGTGACTTCCACGGTGCTAAGCTCCCCAACTACCCCAAGACTTGGCAAAAGCAATTTTTCAAGGATTAATAATAATCTGCCTAAATGTGTCCAGTGAGTTTTAGAATCTCATTCTGTTTATTATTTTTAGTAGTATCAAGCTAGACTAAGAATTTTGTATACATAAAGATGTCCCTGACCCTTGAGTTTTCGGCGAACTTAATTCAGGCCAAGGTCTGAAAGGTTCCCTTGGATGAATGGGAATATAAGAGGATCCCGGGGGAAGTATGCTTCTCCCCCCAGAAGCAGTGATAACCCCCCTCCGTCAGCTCACCAAGACCTGGGGAGGCCTGCGACCTCTTTGTAACAAGCCCTATCTATACCGAAGTCACTAAGGTTTTTATTTGGTATTTGTATTGCTGTAGAAAGGAAAGGGGAAAATTCCTTCCAGGTAGGTACCAGTGAGAACACCAGGAAAGGATCTAGATACCCTGTCAGTCTAATAGAGGGGGAGAGGGGAGAGAAGCAGCATGCAATGAAACTTGGACCATTCCCTTGGATTTCTCTTTCCATCAGGGCCATTGCAAACCGAAGCGCTATTTTGTTTATTTGTTTTTTAAGATTTTATTTATTTATTTGAGAGAGAGGGAGAGAGAGAACACAAGCAGGGAGGAGGGGCAGAGGGCCAGGGAAAGCAGGCCCCTCTCCCCCGGGGTTCATGACCTAACCCCAAGGCAGACGCTTAACTGACTGAGTCACCCAGGCACCCCCACCGCGAAACGCTATTTTAAGTCACCCCAGTGCTGTCCGGAACTAAGCCAATATATCACAGTCCTAGTTAGGATTTAGTATATGAAGGGCTAAAAGAAAAAAAAAATCTATCTCTATTTAAGCTTCCATTTCTTAATCTTAAAACATGTAGAAAATTCTCTGGATCCTGAGCGGAGACCTGGGTTCACATTGGCGCCACCAGGTCAGTGGGTGTGACCTTGGGCAATTATCTTAAGTACTTTCATCCTGGTCCTCACTTTCCTCTTCGGTCCAACCAGGCGATGGGATGAGATAATCTCCAAATTAGTTCCCGCTCGGAAGAGGTAACAAAATATTGTCAGAGCCATAGATTCCCCACAAACAAGGCCCCTTAGAGGCTAAGTCCCCTGGGGCCCCCTTCCCTGGGAGAAGGGGACTTTGTCCTATGTGACCTCAGACGTAGCCACTTGTACCCACACGCATAATATGTTAGTTATCTTTGGGGGGGGGGCTGTAAATTTTTGAAAGGGCTTTTATCATTTATTTTTTAAATGATCTGGCTATGAGTAACTCGTTTCATTACCTTCGGCCCCGATTTCCCTGCCGTGAATGATGTGATTACAATCAGCGTTGAGATTCCCCACTCTGGCACTTGCTAACTGTGTGGGTGACCATACCTGGTGGGGGGTGGCTGGCCTGGCTGGGCCTCCAGGGACAGTGGCCGTACTGACCTCACAGGGCTGGGAGGCTGGAGAAGACTGTAGAACAATTAGAACACACAGTAAGTGTTCGGAAGATGGAGCAATTATTTGCATTAGTCTCGGAACCCTTTGGCTATGAGAAAACTCTAAACAACAACAACAACAACAAAATGTGAACCCTAAGTTTAAAAATTCATGAAGTTGCCATCATGCTGCATTTTTTAAGACGTTTAATTAAACATTTATAAATTTTGATTTTTTTTTTTCAGTTTTCCTTTTGAATTTAGACCCAGTAAATTTCTTTTCTTGCATTTTTATGGACCCTTGAAACACTCTGGGCACTGTTCCTAAGTCCCTCTTTGGTAAAATGGCCTTACTCCCAAATGTTGAACTTCGTAAAAAATTCCAGGGGAAAAATCCTGACTAACAGCGACAGTCAGTACTGAGATCTAACGTGCGGGCTCTTTTCAGTATATGCAGGACAGGCTGGAGGAGAGACTGTTCCACATTGTTCTAGAAAACTGACATGAAGTATGCCAGAGTCTCTTGGAGTCTGAATTCTTGCCCCAGAGGAGATCAGCTCTCCTCCCGGGGTGTCTGGACCCGCTAGCCACAGGCAAGCTTTGCAGACATAGGAAACACACTCAGTAACCCGCTAAGTTCCCTAAATCAATGTGTCTTTCTAGACTTGTTCTGGGTTTTTTTGGATATTTTGGAATCTGTTTGGTAGGGCTTTTCTTCATTTCCTCCAAAGCCATTCAGTGGCACATTTCAAGGACACAGGTGCTCTCCCAGTAGAGGTGGAGACCCTTCTGCGCATGTGCGGGGCCTGGGTTTGCAAGCCAGGTGCCCTGCGGCCTCAGGGAGCCGCCCCCCCCCCACCTGGGGTGCTTGGGGAACCCCGCTCAGCCGAGGTCCGCGCGTGTCATCCAGTTGCATTGTGGGGGGACCTAGGCCGGGGCCTTGGTCCCCGGGGGTGCCGCAGGAAAGGTGGGCCCCGGCACCGGGAATGCCGCTGCCAAGGTTGGGGTGGGAAGGCACACCTGCGGAAGGACTGTCGTTGGCAGCCCCACGCAGCATTATCACGGTCAGCTTCTCGACTTTGGGGTGGCTTGAGAATTTTTTCCACACTTTAGCCATTTTCCATTTCTCATTTTGAAAAGAAACAAAAAACAAAACAAAACTCTGCGCGAGTTTTCCCGGAGGCTTGGGGCTTTTTCTGTAAGCCATGTAGCCTTCGATCAACAAAGAATTCCATCCAGTGGGTCTCCTAGAACCTGACCACCCCCAAACAACAGCAAAAAACCCCACAAGTTCAGCTTAAATAAGTCAAGGAAAAGCTACCCCCTTGCACTGGATCTGTGTTTAAGATCATTTGAGCTAACTCGAAATTTTTGTCTTCTGTTCTTTCCATGTTCTTGTCCTTCATAACAATTTGTTTTGAAGGTTTTTGCTATGGAAAGTTGGCAATAAAGAAGGAATAAATTAAGTAGGATCTATTACTGGGCATTACAGCTGTATTATCAGACAACTCAGAAGACACTGACATTTAGTTGAATGGGAAATGCCTCTTTCATAACATGACGGGCCGTGCGCACATGGTGTATTGGTCTCAAGTTCTATGTGCAAGTAAGTTATGCGGTGTTACTGGTAAAGTTCACTACAGCCGATAGCCAAATATGGTGGATATACATTTATAGATGAAAATCAAGGTTAAAAAAAAATTAAGTACCCAAAGCAAATTTGTTTGCCGTTTACCTTTTTTTTCCTTAAAGAAACATAATCGAATTAATCTGCCAACTCCCTAGACCCCTGTTAAGTAAGTTAATGGCAATCCATCAGTTTGATACTTCCATGATTTACATATACTCAGGTTCCATTAAAGCCAGTATTGACTAAAACTCGGGCTGTTATGGAAGTCTTTCAGGATTCTTTCATATGCCGAGATGTCAAACATTGGATAATGCTATGTGTTTGGTTGGTTTTGGTTTTGTTTTTGTTCGCCACGGCCTAGAAGTAAGTCTTCTGGTCATCCGAGATAAAAAGTACATATTTTGAAATCAGTAAATTCTTAAGGACTGTATGCCTTCATGGCCCCTTTTGGAGTTGTTCCTGGTATCCCCTTATTTTTACTTGGCTTTGAAGTGGTTTTGTGATATTTCCAATTCGTTCATTATAAAGAGCTGAAGAGACGTGCACAGGGTCACCTCTTTCGGTTCGTCTTCAGCTTTGCCAACAGGGCAGAGCCCTGGGTTTCAGAAATGAAGCAGAGAGCTCTGAGCGGGAGGAAGGGAGAGAGGCATTTGGAGCTGGACCAGCCTGGCTTCAAGTGTGATCCCTGCCACTTACTAGCTGCACATCGGTTTCCCCATCTGTAGAATGGGCTTCGTGACACCTGCCTTGCTGGGGGGTGTGGAGATAAAATGAGCTAGCCTAAGAGGTGGACTGGAGCGGTGGTTGGCCACTAGAGAGCTGGCTGCCTCATTCACCCTCACCTCTCATCTGAGAGGTTAGCCTCCCAAAGCTCAGTCTCCTCAGTCTCCTCCTGGGTAAAACCAGGAAGGTGATACCCTTGGTGGGGTGGGCAGGGGCGGGCCAAGGTCTTGTGCACATTGATGACAGCACACCTTGGCACAGAGGAGCTTCTTAAATATTAGCACATGCCCTGGACACACAGGTCCCTTTCCCTCATCCCTTAGCCCTTACCAAGGGAACTACTGGAATTCTGCCCAAGTGGGGGCCAAATATCTGCCATTACCAAGTTATTAAAAAAAAAAAAATCCTGACAGATCGAGTCCCCAGAATACAATACAATAAGAGCTTTTTTCTGTTTTCTGTCTACCCTATCTATTATTAATTCCAAGTACTGAACCAATTTCAACAACTTACTCCTCACTGAAGCAAAATCCTGTTAACCGGATTGCCTTGCAGAGAAGTGGTCCTTCTCCAAACAGAGATTTTATCCAACTGTAGTTGTTTCTTAACTGAACATTAGTTAGCACTCCTGCTGCTGTGTGCCTGCCAAGTCTCTTCACATCTAGAAGCTTCCGCTGAGTCTCATTTATAAGATGGGAATAATCGTAGGGGCTGTCTTACCGCATAGGGTTGTTTTGGATGAATTGAGAAAATCTATATCAAGGTGCCCTGTAAACAGTGTCATCGATTAGATAATAGAAATCTAATAGCTATGCAGTAAAATAATAGAAAAATATAAATGAAAAATTGTTGTTTGTGTATATTACACAAAAACTTAGGGGTCTTAAGTAAAATAACCATTCGTTTTTTTGGAGGTAGATTTCATCTCATGAAGTCTTTTGAAATTGAGGGGAAGAAAATTGTAGAGAAAAAACAGAGACACTCAAATCAGCCTCTACTATGAATCCATAATGCTAGGAACTTTACCTTTGCCGTCAGAATATCTTGATAGTTTCTTTACCTACTCTCCGTACCCTCGGAGAAGATTGAAAACAAAAAGAAGCAACTCAGACAGTTGAAGAGAGCTGGCTTTTCTTTTAAGAGATAGTTCTTTTCCAAAGCCAAACGAAGTTTTTCCTCTGCAGCTCTGGAATGCCCTTTTGCTGGAGCATGTGAGGTCCTACTGCAGCTGGCGGCGTCCTTACTCCTTTTTTTTTTTTTAGCCCGTGGCTCTTTACATATGTTGCTTGCCTGAGATTTCTGGATTAGATTTCAGGGAGGTGAAACGTTACACCCTTGAGCTTCCATGCCAGTTTCCCAGGACCAGTCAAATCTGCAGCAGCTCAGAGGTGAGAATCTTTCAAGGCTCCAGAGAGGCCGGCTTTCTGTCCTGTTCGTTTGCTGACTGGCTGCCAGGAGCAGGTGGGGAGAAACTCGTTCTATTCCTTGGGTGATTCATCCAGTCGCAAAATAAATAGGCAGCCGAGTGCAGGCAGAAAGGACTGGAAACTGCTGAAATTTGAGTCTCCAGGGCTGGGCTCATCTCAGGAACTGCTCTGTCGAACTCTAAAAGGAATCCTGAGCCCTGGGCAAGGGAGCGGCAGCGGCCCGGTGGAAAGACGGCTGGCCTGGGAGACCGATGCTGCTTCCCGTCCCCTCTCAGAGCCTCCGTTTCCCCATCTGCAGAATGAGAGAGGATCCGATGATGATTTTAAGATCTTTCTTCGGCTTCTCAAAGGACGACTCTATCGATGTCCGTAGGAGCAGTGGCCCTTCCGACGCATGGTCTTCCAACCTGGAGAGGAGAGCCCCAGGGCCCTGCAGACCTGCAGACCCGCAGCCAGCCCCCCAACCTGGGGGGGCAGAGGACTAGAAGATGGGGGAGGGCTGGCAGGCGAGAGGGGGTACATCTATCACTCCCCAAGCAGGAGCAAGAAATGAATAAAGGTCCACTCCGGAGTGACATGCCACAAGCAGGGGAATCATCCTAACTAGATTTCCCGTGGCTTTGGCATCATTTAAGAAAAAAAGAGAGAGAGAGAGAGAGGGAAAAAAAAAAAAAGACACATCCTTCTACCCACAAAGTGCTCAATTGTGCAAACCCACAAAGACCCAACATGGCCAGCTTCCTGAAGCTGGCCGGTCCGAGACCTTAGTGTTCATTCCTCCACCAACTAAAAGAGAGGGTCTGAGTCCTGTTGACTTCATTGTTCGACGTTTCTGAGCGAGGCCTGCCTCCCTTGTTCGCCTCCTCGCAGAGTTATGGGCTGTTCTTCATTACCTGCCCTACCTATCTGCACAATCTAGCCGCAAACAGCTTTGGTTGACCACACCACTTCCCTATTGAAAGTTAATACTGTTTGACTCATTCTGTGTTACTAACCTAAAGCCAAAGAAAACAAGGCAGAGAATAACCGGCTTGTATGGAGTTTGGAAAGCTCTCAGAGGCCCTGCTTTCAAAACCCTATACAGTAGCTTTACTATATCTCTCTGGTACAGCTGCAAAAAAATCAAGGAAGCAGAAGTGGTTAAAAAAAAAAAAAAGCTGGGGGTGGGGAAGAGCCAGGGCAGGAGTTGGGGGGGAGGGGGACACCCCGCAGGCTGCGGGAGGACTCGGCATCATCCGTAGCAGTGTCTGAGCCCCGAGCCCCTCCTCACAGAGCCCAGATTCTGCCTGCACGCACCGGAGTGTCCAGACAGAGGAGGGACTGTTCACGGAGTTCAAAGGAGAGAACGTTCAAAACCTGAGTGGAGAAGGAGGGTCTCCTATGGCCTGCGGAGCATAGTAGAGCTGGGCAGCCGGTCCCACCAAGCCAGGGCTCCGTAGGCAGGGCCCCAAGGTAAAGACAGAGAAAGGGGCAAGTGTGTTCCTTTCCGATCAGGAAAGGATTTGCCGGGAGAAGGTTGCCCGTCTTTGCTAGGGAAGTATTGACAGCCATCCCGTCCTGCATTCCGTAACTGGCTCAGATGTGGTCACCAGGGTGAAGAGGGGGCAGTTGCGTCTTGGAATAAATAGAACGTTCCCGCCCAACACCGCCTGGCAGGCAGTGGGACTTGTGCTGTCATCACCACATCGCAGCTCTTTGGGAAGCCCAGGCAAAAAACCGCTTGCCCGTTCAGGTAACGGGCGGAGGAGGGCTTCCTCCCCTCCAGACGGACGCGTCTTCTCGGCTGTGTATTGGCAACGGTGGACAATAATTGGCCTCTGTGAGGTCCTCATCTCCCAAACAACCTGAAAGCTTTTTCTCTGGATGGTGTGAGGTGGGACTGATAGGCCATTAAAAACAAGGACTTCTTACTGTTGCTTTTCTGACCAGCAAGCACTCAGGAGACCTTGTGCCCTGGTCCTCCGTACCCTGCAGGGCCTGCTCGGCCACTTTCTAAAGGACTTTGACAGTCCCTCAGTCTCCTGCCTCTTTGAGGACAGCCCCAAAGTCAGTTGGCATTTATGACACACGAAAGAGAAAGAGAGAGAGAGGGAGAGAGAGAGAGAGATGGAAATCAGATGCTCCCCTCTGCCCCCCCCCCCCGGAAAACCCCCGGGGGCCCAGCAGGCAGGGCTTTTAGGAATGGGAAGGAATTTCCTTACCCCTCTTCAGAAGCAGAGGAGTGGAGAGCATCTTACACACTGCTGGGTGCACATCCCAGAATAACTCTAGCCTACGGAAGGGGAGTTGATTCACTCCTTCCTTCCTTCATTCATTCACCTAGCATTTCCTGGGCCACCACCCACCCTGGCAGGGGCCCTCCATCTACCCTCCCCGTGGCTCTGCGGGTCACTCAGGGCGTGTGCCAGGGCAGAGGGGAGGAGACCTGTGGGGGGAGGGGGATGGCCTGTGTGGAGAGCAGGAATGCCCAGGCAACTCGAAGAGGAGATGGAATCCGTGGCCATCTGGGATCACGTTCTGTCCCCAGGCCTTGCCCTGGGGCTGGCTGTGCTGAAAACCAGGACTGCAAAGCCAGTTCCGAAGCTCCAGGCAATGTTTCAGGCCCTACTCACCTCTCAGGACTGCCCCTACCCTGCCACCAAACCATACCCCCTGAAGGCACCTTCCATTCAGAGCTCGATGCGATGCGATGCGGGAAGGAGCTCTTGGGTTAAAAGAATCCCATTACAAGCCGTTCCTGCTCTCGGGTTACTTTTTAATCACCCTCCAATGGTGTTTTCTGAAGACAGTGCCTTCATCGAGGGGAGTGGGTAATACTTGGAATTACAGGCTGATAGAGAAGAAAGGATCTTGAACTTGCCGGGCCATCTGCACCCCTCCCTCTATGGGGTTGCCTCCAGCGCCCCCACAGAGGGCTGCCTCTGGTCGAGAGCAAAAGAAACCAGGCGGGTTCTCCGCCCTAAGCTACAATTACCTCCTGAGTCACCAGACAGAAACAGGAGGTAACCCGTGGCGACCAGCGACTGCCGATTTTGAACTCCGCTTTCAGGGAGGTCCAGGTCTCCGAAAGCTCAGGCAGGCAAGCTAAAAACGCCGCTGCCTGTCACTCTGAGGCTTGAACAGCAGCGGCCCAGTCTTGTTTTTCTGTCCCCGTGAATCTTGGGGGCCTGGTTTGGGAGGGAGGGGGGCCGGCCCCGCGTGGACCTTCCTTCCCCCTGAAGGCTGTGTGAGTCGCTCCTCTGACGTGGGCCCTGACTGCCTTTGCCTCTCCCTCTCCCTTGGGCTGTTGCTTTGTATACCTTTCCTTTTCTACTTGTCTCTAGCACTTAGGTCTTGGCCCTCGGGACAGTGTATGCGTGGGGGGGGGGGGTAAGGGTGTCGTCTGCGTGTGTGTGAAAATACTCACTACAAAAAACCCCCAGGGGATTTGCATCCGCTCTTTGCTTCCACGAGGGTGTGAGGCCTTTTATCCATTCCCTTCTCTTTTTTAGCATGATGAAGAAAACACTAGAGAGTACAAGCTTTGCAGACTGTTTGACTTCTAATAAGACAGTGCTCCCTGAAACTTGATAAGCTCAATTATGGCACAATTCCTCCACAAGTCGTTTTTCTGAATCCTCCGTTGCAGGGCAGCTGAAAACTTTAGTTCAGGCTTCCTTCACCCCAGACACATTCTACTTTCCTACGTTCTGATGGAGGGCAGGTGGAAGGCCCCCCATCATGGAGGGTCTAGCATCTGTTCAATGTTTCATGAGCCTGCCGTGGGCCGGATGCTCCCGTCGGTGCTAGGGATACAGCCGTGAAGAAAAGAGGCAAAACCCCACCCCATCATGGAGCTTACAGTCCAGTGGGCATGGACAGACCACAGTCACATTAATAAGTACCATAGAGACAACCGAAGAGAAAGGGCTAGGCATTGGCTGGGTCAGGAGAGTTTGCAATTTAAACTAGGGTGTTCAGGAATTCCTCAGGGAGAAGATGAGATTGAAGTAAAGACTTGAAGGATAGAGGGGATGTGGTCCACAGATATCTGGGAGAAGGATATTCTGGGCAGAAGAAAGAGCAGGTACAAAGGCCCTGAGGCAGACATGTAGGAGTAACAGCAGGGTGGCCACAGAGGCTGGAGCAGAGGGGAGAATCCAGACTGTCTGCCTTCTAGTTTCAAAGTAGGGGGTTTTGACCTTAGAAAGCAGGCTTGGCAAAATGCCAGCCTGGCCTCTAAAACACATGCTTTATGCCGTGTGAGCGGCCACTGTAGGACCATGGTTGGGAAGACCCAGGATAGGGAAGCCCCCTGCACAGCCAGACTTGTGGTCTCTCGCTTACCTCTTGCAACGTGCAAGAGAATCAATGCTCTTCCCAACCAAAGGCATCGCTGTCCCAGTTGGTGACTCTCCCGGGGTAAAGTATCATGTCTGTGGGATCCCTGTGTTGAAACACATTACCTAGGAAGACGCAGCATCCTGATGGAACTTCTCTATACTGGCTCCGTGTGATTATCCGTGTGTAGGAGACAGGAGGGCACCTGCCCAAGGCATGTGGGTGAGGGGTGTGGACAGTTGTACAGGTAGGTGATGAGCATTAACCTCAGACTTAATTTTAATTCCTCTTGCTGCTGATGAGAGGGAATGGGCAGGGGACCAAAGGGTATCATTCTTTTCTTTTCTTTTTTAAGATTTTTACTTATTTACTTATTTGAGAGAGAGCGTGCACATGTGTGCAAACGAAGGGGGTGCAGAGGGAGAGAGAGAATCTCAAGCAGACTCCACACTGAGCGCAGAGCCCGATGCGGGGCTCAGTCTCACGACCCTGAGATCATGACCTGAGCCGAAACCAAGAGTCGGATGCTCAGCCGACTGAGGCCCCCAGGCGCCCCTAGGGTCATTATTTTCTATCCAATCAGAAAAGCAGAGAAGTGAGACTCTGGAGAAGGTCCAGCAAGCGGGCTTTCTCCGCAGCTACAAAGCCCTGAAACTTGCTAGGAGGTTTTGAGGTGCGTCTAATGGCCCGCTGGCTCTGGGCGCAGCCTTTGGATGATAACGGGGAAGGGCCCAAAACCCAGAATGTGATCCCCCAGTAAGGAGAGTAGCCTGAAAGGCTCAGTGAAGACTTGAGGGGAGAGGGGAGAGGATCCAGGAAGACTGCTGTCCTGGGTCGCTCGTAACTGTCCAAAAGGCCGCTGACAACATAGCAGGAGGCGGAGGGAGAGTGAATTGTCAGTGTGTGTTGTGCAGAGCTGTGGCCCAGCAGCTCGCAGGGGGGGTAGGGCAGGCTGGGTAGAACCCTAGCTTTGAGATCGAGCTCCAAAGACCCATTTGACAGTTGAGCTTGGGACTGACTCCCACGGGCCAGGTGTCTGGCTGGAAAAAAGACAGACAGAACCCTTTGAAAGTCCTAACGTCATACGAAGTCGTTCAAGAAAGCCTGCGCTTGGAGGCGTCCAACGAGAATCAGTTGAGTAGCTAATTGCTGCAGATATAATTGCTGTGAATGCTTTTAGAGCCCCTCGGAGTAATCCGTCTTAGTCCTTTAATTCCAGGCTTTCAGATAAGGAGGCTGGGTGATGAAGAGACTTGCTCTTGTCCGCAGGAAAGTTGGGTGGAAAAACAGATTTATAATGGAGGTTCTTAACATGCAGACTGGCAGTCACGTTCCGCAGGTGCCATGTTGTTTCTCTAGGGGAGAGAAGGATGGGAACACCTGGGTTCACACATCCCCATCCTTGTGGGCACCCAGAAGTCTCCACTGGAATGGAATGGGTTCCTCATAAACCTTTCCTAAGCCTCCTCCCAGTCCTTCCTTAGATGCCTGGACAGGAGTTACTTTCCACTTGAAAATTCTGGGTTCACCTTACAGATCAGCCCGGGTACAGCCGCAGTGAGTCACTGACCCAGCTCCGTGATGGCGAGGGAGAAATGGGCAACACCTACCTAGCTGTTCCGCAGACTTCTGGCATTTTCAGCTGCTCTGCCTACATTGAAGAGATAAACGATTAAGAAAAAGACCACCAAGTGGTTGTCACCAAAACAAGGCCAGCGCTCGGTGCTCATGGACACTTAGCCTAAACACAGCTCTTGTCCATTTGATGCGTTCGTTTCCAGCCCAGGGCAAATTAGAAGCAAGCTGAAGGCGCATGCGCCGTAGGGAGGAGTCGCTCAGATCCCTAGGATAGTCCGGGACCAGCAGCATCGGCATCACTTGGGCCTTAGTAGAAATCTAAATTCTCGGGCCCCACTCCAGACATACCAAGCCAGACCTGTGATTTGGATTCTCATTCAGGTGTGTGAGACGTAGCTCCCTTCTAATGGGTCACAAGACGGCTCTGGCTCTAAGCACAAGCTGGGAACAGACGTGGGATAGTAAAGGGCAAATCCTTACGCAGCTCTGCTGGCCCCGTGATCTATAACCACCTAACGCTGTCCACCTCTCCTCTCTACTCACTGGGGGTGCACACCTGATGTGCACAGAAATTGGTATTTATAGATGCATTGAGCAAGATTGCAGGGGCGGGGGTTTGAGGGAGTGGGTGTGTTTTCAGACCTGCCCTCTTTCTCTAATTGGCTGTGTGAGATTAGATAAATGACATAACCTCTCTGAACCTCACTTCTCACACGCAGATTAAAAAACAAGACTGATTTCTCCAGCTCTTCTCCAGTTGGGAAGTACTCTAACTTTGTACGGATCCCCTAGTTCAAAAATATGTGAAGAAGTTGGAGGGAAAAGTGAGGCTACCAAAGTTTATATAGAGTTGGGCAGTATAGAAACGTGTAGATATAATATGTATTCTAATATATAATGTAGTAACATATAGATCACATGTTATATTTTCTATATATATTTCTAAATATTTCTATTTCTATTCTATTTTCTATATACACGATGGGACAATACTGCCCGACATTAAATTAGCAGACTGATAGGTTTGCGGTTAAGAAAATTTATGTCATTATCTACAAGGTGCTTTAGAGAAGGATCACATTCCCATTTAGTATGATTACTTTCCTGTTCTCGGGACTTCAGTGACCCTGGAACCCAGGGTTTAGACTGTTACACCAGGAAAAGTGAGCTGTTCTCTACACGCATCAATTTCTTTTCCAAAGTCATAAAGCAGTGGCAAATTAAGGGGGGGGGTAATCCATGTTTTTTATGCAGATCCGTGTTGTTAATATCAGATTGATTGGCAGGCATCTATCGAAATACATGTGTGCTTTTAGAAGAATCACAATGTAATATGTAGATGGATGCAGACGTGGGTGGATACACGCAGAGAGAGAGGTATCTTTTTGGTATTATCATTTTGCGTACATTTTCCTCAACTGCTCATCGTGACCATGCTTTGAGTCTACACCTTCCTACTTTTTCTGCTGAGAATCTATCAAGAAAAGTAGTAAGCCCATACCAGAAGCATGGACTAACAGACTGCCGTAAAATTATTCTCTCTGGCCAGAATTTTCCAGGAAAAGGTGACAGTTTAGCCTTACTTGTTTTCTCTGCTAGAAGAGCATATAGCGTATTTCACGGTTCAGCAGTGATTTCTTGAAAAAGATAGTTCCGTTATGGATGAGATATGCATACCTGCTCAGTCTAGTTTTTATAGCAGAAAATTGAAAGCTGGTCTCATGATCCATCACAGATATCATAATATTTAAGGATGCCTTGTGGGCATCCAGCCCAGAAAACTACAGGACATATGTCTTTGGAATGAAGAAGTAAAATTTAGCAGATGGGATTAATTTCTTTTTCTTTTTTTTTTCCTTTCGACTTTTTATGACTCCACATATATAATAAAATCCTAATCAAAGGCTTTTTTTTCAAAATGTGGGACTGGTCATAGAGAAACATAATTTAGTATCCTTTTCAACTCTGGTCAAGATTCATTAAGATGTCCTTGTATGAAATCTGGAGGTAGCCACGATTTGAAGGACCACTGTGTCAACATGTTCAGGGGACTTCCCGCGTGCTCAAAAACCCAGGCGGCCAACATGCGAGTGTTTAGGACGGTGTGGTAATTCTACGAGATCTGATCCAGAGTTGAATTCCTTGCTGCTCTCCGAAGCTCAGGACTCAGCAAGAAAGAAGGAAAGTGAGTTTGATAGTGGTCATTTCCCATACTCCTGTATTTAAAATTCAGGGGGCAAATTGACATTTTAATTGCACACAGATACAGGAAACCGGAGACATAAAGCATTCATTTTCCCCCCGCTTGAAAGTTTATATCGGAAGCTTCTGTATTTCATACAAAATATTGCTCTTTGGCCCATGAAATCTGATGGCTTCAGAAAAGAAGAATGAGGCGTTCTTTTGATCCAGCTTAGAAATGCATCTGAACCACACCTTTAATATGATAATGTTTTTTATTTCCCCCGTGCGTTGGTGTTACAGCCCTCCAGCACCACGGTGAGGAAGGGGCTCAGGATTCCCCGCAGAGGCAATAACACTCTTACTACTGCCAGGACCACATGTGGGGAGGGTGTGGAGTGAACGCTCCCCCCACTCCTCCAGCATTAAACTCAGCCTCCCGACTCTCGACTCTCGGGGCTTAGGAAATAGCTCAGAGTGAAGAACTGTTTTCTCTGAAACTTATGCCTGAACATTCCTGCTAAAGCAGACAGTCATCAGCTAATCTCTGTAAATGACTACGATTTTGGCAGGTGTCAGCTGGTACAGAAATTGCTCACATGTTAAAACATTTTTTTAAACATAGGGCAATGAGAAGGGACTAATAAAAAAAAAAGGAATCTCACATTGTGCCTGGTCACAGTAGTGGGTTACCTAAAAGGACTTATTCTCTCTCTGTTTCTTGGTGGTACGTGGTCCCCAAGTTTGGTGGCTGAGACAGACACAATTGACAGCCTTTCTTCAAAGGCCAACCATAGCCTCCAAAATGCCAAATGCTTGTATTTAGAATGATCTCGTACACATCATTCTCCTGGATCACCCACTGTCCTTGACACGGTGTTCTTCAAAAATGCCACTGGGTGCCCAAGGAATGTGGTTTTGAAATGGGTACAAAGCCTGCTGGAAGCCTCTGCACCATGACTTCGCCAACCGGCATTCTTTCAGAGGCGGTAGAACTGTCCAGAATCATTTTTCCTGCCTTCCTCTCTGCTCGACTCCTAATACCAGCCATTAGGTCGTGCTAGGCATTTAAAAGGCTGAATTACTATGCTTTGAATGGCTTTTGAGTTGGAATTGTTTTTGCGGCAGGAATACCAGATTTTTCAGTCTGATCACCAGAAAGCTAAGAATCTGTCACAAAGATAAGAGAGGGGGAGGAGTCAAGGAAAGAGCCCTCCAGAGACAGTTACACCGTGGCCAACTGAAATAGAATGTTCTAGAAAAAGACATTTTCATACTTCTGAGGGAAAGAGATGACAGGAGTGGTTCCGGGACCTGGCCCTATGGCCTTTTGCCCACAAGGCCGGTGCTTAAAATACTCAGCCAGTAAGAGGCCTCTCACATGTGTGCTGGCCCTGTGTGACTCAGGCTGTTTGTGTTCAGGTCGAGTGTTGTGGGCTGCAGGGCTGAATCAGAGTCCAGATTTGCCTTGGTGACACATGAAAAGAGGGAGCATTGCATTTGAACTACACAAATATTATGCTTAAGTCGTTTTCCTCATTTTGGAGCCAAACAGGTCTTGTTCATGATAAAATCACTGCAGTATAGTGGGGCCTTTTTTTGGTCTGGAATTTGAGACCGTGTCAACTGTGCCAAGGGGCCTGGCAGCAGGAAGAAACGGCAAGCCACGGACATTTGGAACCCTAATACAAGTTATAAAATTTAATTTTGTAATTGTAGCGATTGGGAGCTGGGCTAAAATATACCTCTCCCACTCCCTACTCCCACCCCGGGCTGGGGGGAGTAGAAGAATGCAGGGATCCTCTTTCTACGTGAGGTCTGGGTCGGGGCATGTGAAAGAGCCCTTGATTACGGTAGCAAGCAGGCTGCTCCTCCATGTTGTTTGGAGGCCGCCTGATGATGGCCCGGGGTGGGGGGGACGGTGAAATCGGCCACTGACTCTTTATTCGAACCACAGGGGTGAGGAAGGAGCAGAGGCACATCCTCTTTGAAGGGAGAGTGACCCGCCTGGCCCCACGGCGCTGTGTCAGTACGTCCTGACCCTCAGTTCTGCTGATAGGCCTGAGTGTCCAGTTTAAAGCCCTGTCGTTGGGGGGATTAAGGAAGGAAATGGGAGGCCCAGCCCTCCTGGCCTGTCCCGTGTGAATGGTCTCTGCTCACTGCATCCCCGTGACAATGATTTTGATGGGGAACAAGGCAAGGATGCTGACTGTCAATACGGACAGCTGAGGGGCCCACCTTCCCCCGATTCCTGAGCCCTTGGGGGAAGCTCATTCAGTCTACCGGCACAACCTCTGGGCTCCCGTAGGCTCCACCTTCCTGTCAACCCTTCTTAGAGGGCACACCTAGGGAAGCCGGCTTCAGGGAAGAAGAATGCTGAAGAATGCTCATGAAAAGCTTTCGAGGAGAGGGAGAGGAGAGGGGCCGAGGGGCTGCCCATGCCCTGCATTTAGTAGGAAATCTGACCTCCCCAAGGACTGTGGGTTTGCAGCCACACCTCATTTCCTGTTGGAAGGGGCGTGCGCTAAGCTCCAGGGCCCACTTTGCTGCCTCTAAAACCTGCCAGTGGTCGGGTTTGCAGTAAGGAGCGGCGGTTCCGATGCCACAGGGAGGGCACCTTTCCTGGCTGCCATAGCTCACCCGCAGCGCGTGGCCAAGTGCCAACCATTAATGCATCTTCTCTCCCCCCCCCACCTTACACTGGCACCCATCCCTGTATGCCCACTGCCTTGTGCCCGGTGGAGATGGGCACACAGGGTTGGTGAGATGGGGCGCAGACCAGGGGAGCACCCAGTGGCCTGTGATGAAAGGGGGCCCCCATCTGCCGTGGGGACCATGGCCCCGAATTTCCATGGGCAGCCAGCCCAGTGTGTGCCAATCTCCAGTAAATCCACATTGGGGGTGAGGGGAGAGGGAGGGGAAAGACTAAAAAACCCCGAATTTTAGGAAATCCACAATACATTTTCTGATCTTTTCCCTCCCTCCTTCCTTGCCTCCCTCTCCCCTCCCCACCCCCACCCCCCTCCCCACAATAGGACATCGTCAGAAACTAGATGATCAGACCAAGCCCGGGAGCTTGTCCTTTTCCGAGCGGCTCAGTGAACTGGAGCAGCTGCGGCGAACAGCCATGAGGGTCAGCCCACACCACCCAGCCCCCACACCCAACCCTCGGGCCTCCTTGAACCACTCCACTGCCTTTAACCCTCAGCCTCAGAGTCAGATGCAGGGTAAGTACCTGGAGGGAGCCCGCTTCCCGCCTCGCCCTCGGGCCGAACCCCGCCCCCCAGACTAGTCCTGGCTTCTCCTTGCTCAAAGGGTGGTCCTCTGACCAGCAGCCCGGGAGTGTGTTAGACAGCCCTGTCTCTGGCCTGCCCCAGACCTCCTGAGTCGGGTCTGCGTTGTAACGAGACCCCTAGACCGAGAGGCACTAGTGCCTGGCCTGTGGAGAGAGATATATCTACATGTAGATAATATCTTGAATTTTTTAAGAGTTAGCTTTGGCTGTGTTGTTTTCCTACCTACCCAGTAGGCTTCAACACGCGCACACACACACACACACACACACACACACGGAGACAACCCAAGCAAGGTGAAAGTCAGGACATTTGAAGTTCTCGTTGTCTTCAGATTATTTGTGGCGTTTGTATCTCATATATGTTCTTTTAAAAACATAAAGAAGTACTAGGAACGTCTGGATGCCAGCACATCAAAGGTATTATTTATAATAAGTAAACTGACAATCAGTAAAGAGTGCAGATGAACTCCCCCCCCATACACATACCTGGGGTTAGCAAGCAATTGCAAAAACACTGTAAAATACAATAATTGCACAAAACACACGGTGCCAAATTAGATAATACACAGAGTTCATTTGCACTGTAGAAGCCGCTGACGTCAATGATTATTTGCTCTGTGATACCATTTCGAATTTCCGAAATGTAGTCATTTTCTCTGCGTGCGACGCAGGACACAGCTGTGTACGATACGGTCACAGTAGGATTCTTTCTCCAAGTAGCAGGCTTGTCTAACTCAAAGGGAGAGATAAGCAACACATCTGGGGGAGAGGGCAGGTGGCCAGCCAGGGACATGCTACTTGCCCTCTGGGACCGCAGAAATTAGCTTCCCCAGGCGTTTTCTCCGTGCGAGTCCTACCTCGGGATGTGTGCTCATCAGGAGTTTTTTAAGGTTTCCGGACCAGTCGCTTGCTTTGGGGGTTAGCACATGAGGGGCTCTGGAAAGGCGCGCACGCTCTCTTGCACAGAGTGTGATGGCTCACGCCACGAGCTCTCCTAGGTATGTGTCTGGGGGAGGTTCTGCTGTTTGAGTGGAAAGTTCCCAGAGAAGGCTTCCCGTCGGATGCCACGCACACAGCTGCTAAGTGGCCCGCCCTTAGGGTGGCCCCTTTATCTCCAAACAGAAGCCTAAAGCTTCATGTCGGAGGGCTCTCTCTCCTCCACGGACTCGTCTTTGGTGTATTTGGGAGAAAGCCTCCTTGAAATCATCAGTTTTGTGGTGCTTATCATGAATATTTGTTCAAAATACGCGTATTGATTTTTTTTTTAATGCCAAAATGCAAGTGTGTGCGGTAAATGGGATCGAGTTAAGTGAGAGAGATGGGTGAGGGGTGAAATGAAACTTTCCTTCCAAACAGAACAAATTCTCGAAGAGATTCCTTGATCTTGTGTTCAGGGCCATTGAAATTAATTTATGCCATCTTCGGGCCTCCATTTGTAGCATCAAAGGGAAGACTTCTATTTTCTTGTTCTCTCATCGTGTAATTGACGACTTAGCCCACTGGGCTGATAAAGGAACTTGCCTTTTTCTACTGATACTGGAACCAAAACTATGAAGCATTTTTTTAAAAGCAATGGAAGATTCAGCCACAGGGCGGCAAGATGAATGGTCACCGTTAAGTCGGCTTTGTTTCGGACAGTTTTGGTGAGGAGTGAATCAGATCTGATGGGCTTCCTTGTCAGATAGGCTCCTTTTCCCAAAAAGAAGAGGGGGGAGGGTGGTAAGTGAAATCTTGTCCTCTGCCATCGGCAGCCCTCGGGTGGAGACGGTACCGCGGCCGGACGGGCATTCTTTAGCTCTTTGGAATATTGATGCTTAGCTGAGGATCAGGTTTAACACAGAGCCTCACCCCTTCCTTGTTCCTTTTCAAAACTTCTTACTTCTGCAACATGTAAGTAATAATAACTTGCTTTTAGAGTGCCCCAGAGGCTTGGTTGCTGCTCTGAAGAATGTGTTAACTATATGCTGATGCCCTTTCTTTCCAAAATATGATTTGCCTATTCCGTCCTTAACTTGGAAAATCGTAGGAACTTCTTAAAAATAACTATCTGGGATATATTCATGTAAAACTACTTTTCCTTTTCCTTTCTCTCTCTCTTTTTTTTTTTTCCTGTAAGAAAATGCTTTTTTACCCTAGTCATGTTTTGAGTAGACCCTTGGGATGTTTTTTCCCTGAAATTAGAAAGTTAACAGGGATAATGGTAAAGTCTCTTTCAGCCAGAACCTTCATTTTGTTCTTGACAAGTAGGAAAATGGTGATTTTCTTGGCTTAGCTTTAGAGACTCCATATTATATTTAAGAAGATGCTTTATATAAAAATCCAGCATGTGTTTATGGCTCTCTTTGAAATGGCAGCCATCGTTGTACGAAAAATATCCCAAAGGTAGTCACAGCCGTTCTACAGCAGTGCGGTACAGATGTCTGCTTGTTTTCAGCCTCGGGAACCGTCCGAGGCTGGGGCTTGGAGGGATCGGGGGTTGACCGAGGCGCTGGGGCTTCACCCGGGGAGTTACGCCCGCCCCTTTAACTCTGTCACTAGGAAATCACGGATCTAGAATAATGCGTCTTTGTATCTAGAATCAGATGTGCTTGAGAATCACTCAAAATAGGCATCTCAAATGATCTGAAGCAGGGTAAGGGAAGAGGGGGGCAGGTTGCCATGCCACCAAACCGCTGTTTATTTGTTGAGGTTTTAACTATTAAAAGGGCTGAGGTTAATTTCAACTTCCTCCTTCACCAGCTCTTAAAAGTGAATAGAAAGCCATTTTGTCATGGCTGCACGATTAGTGAAGACATCGTCAGGAACTTCTGCAGGCGGATTTTAGAATTCTCGTTCGGTCATGGGAAGGAACACGGACACGTGTCCTTTTGAAGGATGGGACAGCACAGATTCTAGTGAGATGAAGTCGCGGGTGTTGGATCGGTCGCACACACTCCCTTAGAGGTGGCTCCAGGCAACCCCAGCAAGTACTTTTAAGAATTTGACTGCTGATTTACCAAAAATGATGAACCACATGTAAGGTTGCATAACCCCCTCCTTTCTGGAGAGATGGAGACAGACTTGTATCTGCTGGTGCAGAAAACTGGACAAAGAGGCCAGTTTTGTTGTTCCTGTGTGCGTTGCCATAATCGTCAAGATGTGACATTTAATTCTTTAACTGGACCGGTTATGATAGCTTTTGGCACAGGTCAGCCTTCTGTATCCATTATTCCGCTCTCCCCACAATCCTGGGGTGTGGTTTAGAGACAGACCAGCTGAACTTCAGAGGTTAACAATTGTCCAGCGTCTCTAAAAGTGTAAGTGACAGACTTGGACTCAAACCCAGACCTTTCTGGCTACAGAGCCAGGGCTGACGGGTTGGCAGGTTCTCTGGGATCAAGGATTGATTAGACCCAGGGCTGACCAGCGTCAAGAAGAACCCCGATCGTCAAAGGGGAGATGGGAGAAGTGCTGGGCTGGGCATTCCCTTGACGGGCCTGTATTGAATGCAGTCTGTTATCCTTAGATATTGTTAATAATGAGAACCTTAGGGCCAGTCTCTGTGGTGGGCACCTCGATAAGCTGTCTTTTCTGATGGGCGTGTGGGGAGGGGACATGTACATTTGTTTTTCAAGTTGGGAACAAAAGAGAACTTAGAATAATGCATCTCTAGTGCAAGGGAATGAAGGACAACGGGGAGGAGGACAGCTTCCCAGCTACCGTCCGTCTGCTTTCCTGGGGCCACAGCCTGGCCTTCCTGCATAGAAGAGTCTCTCTTGGGGTCCACTGGGACTAGCGCCTCCTTAACGTCCAAATCCAGGCAACCTCTGATCATCCTTGAAGAGCCTCGCTTTGAGAGTTGAAAGTATGGTCAGGGAGTATACAGACCCCGATATCTCAGATTCACCTCCTGATTTTTAGTATTCCAAACAATTTTTGTGATTTTAGCCAAAGGTTACAGTTACTTTGGAAAGACTATGTTCTCTGGTACTGTTGTCTGTGACATGATATGATATTTTGAGATATGAATTGACTTCGTCCCTCTGCTGTTTTTCAGGGTTAGTTATGTCCGTGTTTACTCGCTGCTTCGACAAAAGGGAAAAAGTCTTTCCACTTCCGTGTAGGAGGACAGAGAAATCCCCTTTCCAGTCTTGTGGGTGAAATATCAAACTGCCTAGCACTTCTCTTTTCTTCGCCTTCTTCTCTGTCTCTTTGTCTCTGTCTCTGTCTCTCTCCCCTTCCTTCTTCTTCTAGAAGTTCAAAATCAAAGTAGGAAGTAGAGGCTACTGTCCGACTCCAGAAATTTGCGCATATAAATCTATCAGTGCTCTTTTAATGGTCACACGACAAAGCAAAATAGTCACGGTGCTAGGAATCAACTTAGAAGGCATGCTGTGAACACGAAAAGTGAATGATTTAAAAATAACTCTCATCTAGGTGTGGTAGAATTTGAGAGCCTTTCAAAATTGACAACAGAATCTTATACGATTGAAATCAAGCCTGGATCAGGTGTCCCCATGAATAAATAACACTAAATAAATGCAAGAGGAAAGGAAGGGAGGGAAAAGGAAGATGGTGGCATGGATGTGCCATGAAGAGCTGACGCGTGGGGTGGGAGCCAGCTGAGGGGTGCCACCTCCATGTCCTGTCCCCTCTTCTCCCAAGCAGGCGGAGGGGTTTGACTTAACAGAGCTAGAAGCACTCCCAGGGCAGGAATTGAGAACTCAGTTCACGTTTTCTGGGTTCTGGGCTGATGCCATGTAAACTGTAGGTTTAAGGAAAGTGTGAAAAGCTCATACTAATGAATGGCGTCGCAGACATTCAGAAAAGGAGAAAGTAGGGTGGGAAGAAAGCGAAGCCTTTGTTTTCTCCTTAAAAAAAAAAAAGCCCTAGAGCCTTCGCGTCCTGGTGCCTTTGTGGCTTGAGTCTGATGTGGCCGCACTGTGTCTGTCACCCCTCTTTCCGCTCGCTCCTGTGCGTTACTTAATGGTCCTTGGAGCGGACGCCACCTGACGTTTGCTCCCTGCACTCTTTACGGAGAGGCCTCGCTACCAGCACAGAACTCCCTTGAACAGCTCTGTGCAAGTACTACACTGTATTTGCAAGCCCCACACAGCGAAGTACTTAATAACCCGGCCCTTCAAAGGAGCCACCACCCGGCGGGCTGTCAGCACTGCAGTCATCAGCAACCACGTGTTAGCAGGACTGCGTGTTCACGCCGCACGTTTTCATGGATGTCGTTCAAGGTGACCGGACCGTGTTTTCCCCAGCATGTTGGTAGTGCCTTGTGGGCATCATTCCTAATTGCAAGAAAGAAGGGCTCACACACGCCGACAAAGGGTTTTGTGTGGAAGAGTAGGTTTTTAATAAGACTGTAATTGGAGCACTTGCGTGACAGCATCAGTTAATCAGCAGGAAAGCGAAGCTGAAAACCGAACGTCCAAGAAAGATAGCGCAGAGTGGCTGAGAGTGAGGGCTCCACAGGCAGGCCACCGTGGCCCAAAGCCGGCCCACACCATGTATTGCAATAGTTCCTTAACCTCTTAAAGCCTCGGTTTCTCCATCTGCAAAAGGGGAGTAACAGTTACACTTGGAGGTCCTAGGACCACCGTGAACCACAAAGCGGCGAGCCATAGCGCCGGCCCGTGGATAGCACTTAAAACTGTCAGTTAGCTGGTAAGCTCAGCATCACCAAACCAAGTGTATTCATTTCCAGTGGCTGCTGAAACTCGATAGCTTAAAACCACGGAAATTTATGATGCACGCTCTGAAGGCCAGAGGCCAAAATCAAGGTGCCGGCAGGGCCATGGTCCCTCTGAAGACCCTAGGGAAGTATCTTTCCTTGTCTCTTCCATCCTTGGGCGCCGCCAGACATTCCCTGGCTCGTGGCTGCGTCATTCCCATCTCTGCTTCCATCTCCGCCTGGCCTTTGTGCCCATGTCATCCCCTCTTCTGTCTCTTCTAAGGACACTTGCCGTTGGATTTAGCCCCCCCCCCCCAGATAAACCAGAAGAATCTCATTTCATCTCACTCAATCGCGTCTGCAGATCGTTTCTCCAAATAAGATCACGTTCACAGTTCCACGGGTCAGAACACGGACACACCTTTTTGGGGGGCCACCATTTTAGCAATTATACCAGGGTGGAAAGGAGAGGAGGCAGTGGAGGAGTCTAGAAATAACTCTCCTCTGTCCCCCACCCCAGAACAGATATTAAGGGCAGGTCCATATGGGCTCGGTGTCTCATGCTAAATGCCTCGGTCACCTCTTCTCGCTACCCACCCTTCACCATTGCCAGAACTCGCTATCATGGTCCTTTTATTTCCCAGACAGGAAAATGTATGATTTTTTTTTCTTAAGTGAGATCGGATATTTCTTAACGTTTTTTAGAGCATCTATGGCAGATAGGGCCAGAGGGCCAGCAGTGCTCGATAGGGAAAGGGGGCTCTGCCCTGTGTCATGGGAGCAAAGCAGACCAGCAGACAGGAGGCCCGGGTGCCTTCCCCCCTCGCCCCCAACAGCTCATGACATTGTGCAAGGTAGTAAGCAGAGGCACAGAAAATGACAGGAAGACCACAGCCAGCCAGTTGGGATGGACTCAAGACCTCCCCGGAGCTAGGCATATCACTGTCGCATTTGGACAAGCTGCCTTTTTAAAAATGGCTTTACGGCAAGGCATTGTTGACCAGACACCCGTTTTGAAAGGCTGGTGATTCACTTTGCATACCTCATAATCCCAAATTTACAAATCACCCGAAGATAGCCTTTCGAATTTGGATATTTAAAAAAGAAACTTTGACTACGGCCACGAAGTCGTGTCAAAGTTTACCAAAAGTTGATACCAAAGGAGGAACAGACCATACGTGCTGGTAGGAACGCAAGGCCCCGGTTAGAAAGCTCCTGGGCTTTCTTGCAAGGGGAGGTTCCCCCAAACCGAGTTGGTTTTACTCATTTGCGTTATTTTTCCTCACCATCGGGGAAGGGAAATGCAGGCCCCCGTCATTCAGTTATTTAAGGGCTCTGTAGAAGTCCACATGTATGATTTAAATAATGCTGAGGAACTATATGGACTTCTGCCTTCCCTTATTTCTCCCTGGCCCTCAGGGCATCACTGCCAGACCTTTGGGGGAAAGTGTACAGGGGCACGGAGCTTCTCAGAAGGCCACCTCTGTGCATATTTGTCTTATATCTTGCATTTTATGTTCAAAGCCTTAGCCCCACAGCAGCTTTCTTAGTACTGAACAATGGCCTCCAAAGCAGTAAAACAGCCCAATTGTTATGGAGATTAAAGGTACGGATTGCAAAACGCCTGTAAATAAAATCTTCACTGACAAACCCAGTTTCTTTCCATAGACCTTTCTAACATAATCTCTTTCTGGCAGAACATTTTATGTTTTGATACCAGAGATTCAGTTACCAACCACAGTAAATAAAACAAAATAATTTTAAAAAATAGTACAGAACTCACCCTAAAAACAAACATTGGCCAATCGTGTTTATTTTCTGTTTCTTTGTGCACACCTGAGGATTGACAGGAAAGAAAAAGGAAGGTAGTACTTCTTATCCAGCCGATTTTTAATTATCGAGCTATGGACAGTCTTCAGACTGAGTATTTAGCCGGTTCCGCCGTCCTACGTGGCATGGAATATTAACATTTATGTTTAAAAGAAATCAGTTTCGAGACCAAACCGTCTCAAGGCACCAAGTCCCTGAATGAGTCATGAGGAACACACGTTGGGCTGGAAAGACAGTCATTTCCTCCAGACACAGGCTCAAGTGCCACAGTGCTGGGCACCATCGTTACCCACCACGTCTTAGGGTCATATTTAGGGTCTAGAACATTCCCAATACTGTTTCAAGATTTTGAAAAACATCTCCCAACTGCAATCTACAGCAAGAGCTCACTACTCCTTCCGTAAAGGTGACTCTCCGTCAGACGGAAGCCCCTGTTTTTCCAACTGGAGGGAGTGTGAACAAGAGAGGGGAGGAGGTGGCAGAGGACTGTCCAGGGCATCCCGTGTCCCCCAACGGTTACTGGGTGGCCACGAAACCTAAGCTTTAAAATGCACACCGCAAAGGGACATAGTGCTGGCGGCTGTACGCCATCTTGGTTCTTCCACCCAACGTCACCGAGGCTCCCCATCCGTGAATCAGTGTGATCAGTGTGGTTAACGAGGTTTGGGCCACTGCGGTGGTGAGCTCAGTCCTGCTGGGGGGACAGGGGAGGAGGCATTGCGATCCTTCAGCTCTGGGTTTTGGGCGTGGTCGCCAGTGGTGTGGTCGCCAGTGGTGTGGTCGCCAGTGATGTGGCAAAGGCAGAGCATCCCTAGGGAAGGGCTGTGAGTCGGCACCACCCCGGGTGTGAGCAGCTCACCCATCCAGGACAGTTAAGTCTCCCAGATCTATAACTTGCTGATTCCCGCAGAGGATGTCTCTTCACTTACAAGCTTTATGTGTTCAATCTGAGTCATCCCAAGGCCAGATCCAAGACCCAGCGTGGTTACGCTGTGCCAGGTCTTCCTTCCATCTTTGGGAGAGCTACGTATGCACACTTCCTTACAGGAGTATGGGGGGTTAAAGGACATCTCAAGGTGAAAAGGGAGGAGGAAATAATCTGGCTCCTGACTGCGCTTTTTGGAGTCGCAGGTCATACGAGGGAAGCGAACATGATGGTTTTATGAAGTCTCATGGGGTTGCTGTGCTGGGTGGCCACTCGCACTCCATTAGCGCATGTCTCTGCAAGATCAGATGGCAAATTACATGATAAAGTTATTAAAATATCTGTAAAAGTCAGCACAAGCTCAAGGGCTCGACTTGGCATTTCTGCCCGTTAAGTGGTTTATTTAAGATCGCTTCTCTCGGGGTCTGTTAATCTTCATCGTACAGGGTTGTAAATTGCCTGCTATGTAGAACTGTCATTGCCTGAGTGCAGCCGCGCTTCTGCCGCTGGTCTAAGAGGGCTGCTGTCTGAGGGGCAAAAGCACAAGTGTTTGACACGAGCGGTTATTCCCCCCCTCCCCCGCCTCGGTTTTGCTTGTGGTGGTGTCTCTACTGGGGCTGTGACTGGACAAGTCACCGCAGTGAATCATGACAAAGACGATGCCTGGTTCCCACGTTCACCAAAGACAAGTATAAAATAGTGCGAGCTCACAGTTACAGAGAGGACGGATATTGTTGGTTTCTTCCGTCCCCACTGCCTGCCACCCCCACGAGATGCACGGCGTGGTCCTGAGGGTCCTGCCTGCTGCGCCTGCGCGGACGCGGAGCCGCCACGTGACCAGGTCCACTGTTTCCTTTACCGCCAATGCAGGTACCCCCGACTCATAGAAGCAATTATGACATGGTCTCAAACGCTCAGGTTCTGTAATTCTGGACGCTGCAGCTCCTGGAGATTAACGGCCACGCCTCACATTCTCAGGGAAGACAGCAGGGATGTCCGAGAACACCTCTACTCCGTTGCCTGTGATTAAAAGGCCACCCCCCACCCCGCTTTTTTTGGTGATATTTTTGCTGTGGGATCAGGCTTTCTGAGGCACCATATGTTACTAAATGAGAGAAGTCATTGCCCAGACGTGGATCTGTTTAATTTAATATGATTTTCCACAAATTACAAAGCATGACTTTAAAATTGAATTTGTGCAAAATTACAGATGGCCAATTCAGGTGGAAGGGAGAGGAAATCTTGTTACTCTTATTCCAGAATCTCTTCCCGAATTCCTCATTTGATTCTTTCACGCCTTGGGGGAGGGGGTTAGTGGGGGGGGGATACATTAGAGGATCTGTAAGGGATTTCTCTTCTTTTTCAAACTTCCTCCCTGGTCAGTCATGGCTCCCTCAGAGGGAGACACAGCAGCCGGGACATGTCAAGACAGAACGCCAGTTCTGTCCATCCATTCCATCAGTCAGGGTACACCTGTTCCTCCCACCTTATCATCAGAGGGGACTCAGGGAAAACATGGAAGCCCCCAGAATGCATTTCTGAGAAAAGCAGAATCTGGGATCTATCAATTAACACTAAATCTCTATGGTGGGTAATGGGTACGGACTTAGGAATTCAGATCCCAGGTTGGCCACTCAGGTAGTTAGATGACCTTGGGAAAATCACTGAAATCCTTCGCGCCACTGCTCCCCATCTGTAAAATGGGCATGGTAAGAATAGCATCTGACTCACTGGAAAGCAGTAAGCCTACGTGAGCTCATACGTGTATGCGCTGGACGCCTGGCACGCGGTGAGCATTGCATGGCTTTTGTCCTCTTCCCTCAGGTCCTTGCTGCGAGGATGGAGATGTATTTTCATCAAGTACTTAGCATAGAGCCTGGTACACTTCAGACACTAAATACATGCTCGATGTTATTCGTTTTACTCTTACTGCTAGTATTGTACCCGCGTGGGTGGCAGTGAAGTCTCACCAGGGTGTTGCAGTCCGTCTGTGTGTCCTGTCAGCTGAGCCACACCTCGTTCCGCAGGAGGACAGTCGCCCTGCAGTGGTTTTAGTAGTGTCCTCAGTCGGGTTCCGCTTCCTTGGGGGAACTCCAACAGGAGAACCCGTGAGCACTGCTCGGCAAGATCAAATGGGAATGGTAAACTGTGAGAGTTGAAAGGGACCTTACACATGATTGCTCAAAGCCCTGTGTTTTCCTCATGAGACCCCCGAGGCCCCGGGGAAGTACAGGCACTGGCCCAGTTGGAGGCAGACCTGAACTCCCAGTCTTGGGACTCCTGGTCCAGTGCTCGCGCCATTGGTCCGTCCCGCCCCTGCGTCAGAGGTGGCCACAGAATATAGTCTCTGCTGTCAGTATGGAACGTGCATTAGGACATGGCACTGTGCTCAGCCTTCCACGGCCTTTTTCTAGAAGTATGCTGTCTCCTCAAAGAGATTCAGGCCCCCATGGGTGGATTCTGTATCGTGTGCTTCTGTGTGCCTCCATTTTCAAAATGCTGAATTCCATGCTTTCGGAGTAGGGGGTTTTCAAAAAGGCAAGGAGAGAATACCCATCTCAAGGCCACCCTCTGTCCTCCTCAGCCCTGCTCCCTGGGGGCCAGCAAACAGCTGCAGAGAGGCTGACAGGGCACTCCCTGACCACAGGGCCCACGCGGGCAGCAGCCAGAGATGAACCCCGACCCATCCCCTACTTGCATGAATTGGACACATTCAGAGAATGTGAATGGTCAGCCTCTTTGGCATTTTTAATGAACCATCTACAAAGGGATTTCTTTGAACCGAGTTTCACCTTCCTGTGTGATTTTAAGTAAATACCTCCCTGGGCCGATTCCGCCCACAGGCCCGGGCCTTGAAAGCCTGCTGGCGGCCTGGGCTGGCGGGCCAAAAGGAGGCCCGCAGACAGGTGTGCGAGTGTGGCGGGGCAGGGCCGGGCAGCCACAGCTGTGGGAACAGAGCGAAGCCGCGGGGGGGCGGGGGGGCTGGGGCCGAGTGACAGTCCTGCGTCCCTGTTCAGGACCCCACCGCCAACTTCTGCACTTGCTCCCTGAGTAGTGCATGGTCGTGCGGACGAGGAAACTAGAGTCAGAGGCGTCCCTGTGATAACCGTTGCCGTGATTTCAGAGTCAGGGTCACGGAGAGCAAGGCCAAAGCAACCCCGGGATCTTCAAGGGCAGAAACCGAATGCCCCTGGGTCAGAGGCGCTGTATCGAGGGTCGCTTCTGGGCTCGCTTCTGTTGCTAAGACCCGGTGACTCGGTACTCACCTCTCCTACGTAGAACTTACCTAGGGGTTAATCAAGAGAAGTGAGAACTTGAGGCCGTGTGACGTGGACTTGTCCTCCCATCTTCGCCTCCCACAGTGCACGGTTTTGACCTGTCTTGACCACGGCCCCAGGGGCTTGAGCTCCAGGCCTCGCATGACTCTCGTGGCGCCTCGCTGGTCTGAGGACCACGAGTTTCTAAAGAACAGACCCAAGGAGGAGGCAATGAAGGAGATGCTGTGAAATGGCCTTTTCTGACTCAGAGAAACAGATCCACTCAGAAACACAGCACCACCTGGTATTGCAAACTCTCCCCCAACGGTCATGATTTCCCCTGATTTGGGCAGTTTTTACAGCGACTTTGAACTTCTGACCATGGAGACGATTGAATCCTAGAAAGCTGGACCTGAATGAGAGGGCCAGACCTCCTCATTAGACAGAGGAGGCACTGGGAGCCCAGAGACTTGCCGCAGGTCACACAGCTGGCTCCGATACGCACACGCTTAGCTCTCCTGCCCATCCTCCCCAGATTGAACACATTCCTAGTATTTGGATACGGCGCAGTGAGCCTTCCCTAGCAGTCCCTGCAAAACAGCACTTATGTGAAAGAGGGGCTGTTGGAACAAGATAGGGCAAACACCCTGCACACTGCTCCACCCAGTTTCTCATCTTTATATTACCAAAAAAAAAAAAAAAAAAAAAAAAAAGGTCTCAAATAACCCAAACAGGCAGGGTCTGATCTGCAGACAGTCTGCAGGCATCCGCCCAAGAAGCTGCTGGTCGGCTGGTCCATCCTCCACTGATTTATGTTGTGTGTGTTAAGCCTTAAATTGTTGAGACTCTGGCTGGCTGCAGTGGTATTACTGGAGGGCTGGTGCATGTTTTCAGCTCACGGAGCTGGCTCCGGTACTGGAGGTGTTGGCCTCAGATCAAGTCCAATCTCACACCTGTCTGAGACAATGAGGGCCTTGTTAGACACATCTCCAGTCAAGGCGGCTTGGGCTGCTTATTTTTCACGTTCAGAACAGAGCGGCGGGGGGGGACCTGGGGGCCAGGGAGAAGCCAAGGCGAGACTGGGAAATGCTGGGGTCAGCTGCCTCCCTTGCCCTCTCCTTCCCCCCCCACTTTCACTGCCCCCCCATTTTATAAACTTTTCCTTATTTTTGGAAATTAAAAACAAACAAACAATACCAACAGTAGCCCTCTTATGAAGGAGAATTTCCCACTGCAAAACAAGAAGCTCGGGGCCTGAAGGAGAATAAATTCACAGTCACCAGGGGGGTTGAGCCACACAGCAGAGAAGCAAGGGGGTGTGTGGGGGGTAGCCCCCATACCAGGGCCAAAATCCGAGCTTTTTTCCACACGAATGGGGTCTGTGCAGGAAAGGTTTTCTCTTCTTGTTTTCCCTTCCATGGCTGACATTTGAGGGACTGGGGCAGTAAGCAGAGGGGAATATTTCCCCAGCTCTGTGTTATTGGCTGATGAACCAGCAAACTGCTCTGTCCCCGCTCTGTCCCCACTCTGTCCCTCCTGTCCCTTGTTACAACCCTGTGGGCCACCAGCACTTAAGTCTGCAGACCCTTTGCAAAGCCAGCCCTCCAGAGACCCTGACCCGAGGCAGCCACGGGGCAGGACCTCATCTGGACCCAGGTCAGCCATCCTCGAGGCTGACGGCTCTGTGTGACCAGTACTCAGTCAAGGCCACCCCAAAGTGACTTGCGTTGCATGGGACCACGCGATGTCGAAGCCCTTGGGATAAGAATCAAGGAAAAGTTTCCCAGAGTTATCCAGCCACCCTTTTCTGCCAGACCCCACAGTTGGCCCCTCGCTAGCACCTAGGGACTCCTCCCTCGTGGAACTGTCACGTCTTGGCGGCTTGAGTAGCTCAACGAGTCTCTCCGCCTCCTTCTCGGGAAGCAAGACTCTTACCTGAGCGGGGACGCACGGAGGGGCCAGCAGTCACTCCCTTCTGCTTATCCTCCAACGACAAACAGGCAGTCCCCCCATCCTTTCAGCACCGAAAACCAGGGCTTAAGTGCTAAGCCCCACTGCTGACTCATAGCCTCAGCCTCAGAGACACGGCAGGGGAAAATGTGCAGGCTGCTTCTTTTATCTGAGGCCTGGGACTTCAGAGCAGATCACCGTGAACCCCGCTGCCCCGGTTTCTGTCTGCGCACATCAGCCGGCTTCCCCCAGGACACCTTTTCTGAGGCAGCAGAGTGAGGCGTGGGAAGCAGCGAGTGATAGAAAACCTGGGGGCCTCTGGCTCCCTCCCGCCTGGGTTCGAACCCCTTCCGTGTGACCTTGAGTGACAACACATGCGAAGACCCCGGGCCGTGGGAGGTGGCATCACTGCTAAGACCGTGGCCTTCTGGGAGGCGGGAGGCAGCACTGCAAAGCCTCCTCTTTGCGGCCTCTCTGTCTGAATTCGTGGCCTGGGGAGGATGGTGGCTGAGGAAGCAGATGTGGCCCCCTCAAGCCATCTGGTGGCCAAGGAGGACCGGATACAGAAACCAAAACTCTGCTCCTACTGAGATCACTTTAACCACGGGCTTCTTCGCTCCTTCTCTAGCCCTGCCTCCGGCTCTCTCTGGCTGTGAGGTTTCCATCCCTCCCCTGAGCCAGCCAGGCTCCGAAATGACCAACCGTGAAGCGGACAAGGGGTGGGGGTGGCGGGAGGCTGGAGCCCTGAGCTCTCTGTGAGCTGCTGCCTTACCTGCCTCCTCTTCTGACCTCTAAGCACCCCCCACTCTCACCCCCCCCACCGATCCTGCGACTCTTCAGGGCACCTCCCTGCCCCTCTCCTTGAGGACATCTTTTTCCCCTCCGATGATCGAGCTGGTCCATCTTCTTTCCTCCCGAGCCCATCGTTGTGGCCTGGGACTCCACCATCTCCCCATGCCTTGCCCCCATCATTACCTGATGGGGTGCACGTTGCTGATGCCCTGATTGTCATGGACTCCTGGGAACGAGGACCCAAGATTTCCCTCTGTGCTTTGAGATCATCCAAATCTCGAAACCGACTGATAAAATGCTTTCCAAGCATCCCCAAGCCCTGAGCACCTGCACCCTCTCCTCCCCATCTGCAGTCATGGTTCTGAGAGTGACAGGCCCGCCTTGAAGGCTCAGGCAGGCAGGAACTGTCTCTCCTACTTCTCCAGACCCCCACGACCCTAGCCCCGATCTCCAGGGTAAGGGGTGAGTGGGAGTCACTGAGGAAGATTTTCTCTGCTCTCAGGACAGCAGGTCAAAACTGGTGATTGACACGTTTTCATCTCAATTCCAAAATTTTCTGCCCCGAATGATTTCCTTCCTCCCATAGCACCAATTCTAGGGCAGAGCCTTGCTTCTTAGTTCTGTGACTGACTCTTCTTCCTCCTCCCAGAGCCCAGCTGGCAGCCTGGGGGAGGGAGCCTCGGTGGTCCCACCCAGGTGACAACATACCCGCCCCTTTCCCTTCACTTCTGCGACAAGGAAGATGGGAAGTGTCTGTGCTTCTTGACCTTCTGACCCCATTACCTTCTACAGCCTTCTGTTTTCTAAAGCTCGTGAGCTACCCTTTTCTTTTACTGCCCCCCCCCCCGCCCCCCAGGCCAGACTCTCTTGTGTCACTGTCTTTCCTTGCCAGCTGCCTTGCTCCTCGGACAGCTCACCTGAGGCTGTCTTCCAAATCCCTGAACCTGGTTTTACACATTTAATTAGCGATTTGGACCCCAAAGTAAGAACCCCATCCCCCCACCTCGCTGCTGCCTCCCGGACACCTGCGCTTTGCCCCCCTTCCCCTGCGTTCAGGTGTGTCCCGGTGTCCCCTCCTTCCCTAAAAGCAGTCTTCCTGGTTCCGGCACTTCTCAAATCCATCCTTCCATCCATCCGCTCTTGACCTTGGTGGGCCCTGCCCACCTGTGAAACCAAGCCTCTTTCTCCAGTGGACCCGTTGCCCGGCCTTGGGTCCTCAAGCCCCCCAGCCCTGAAACATTTCACCGCCACCACCGCGATGGCTTCTCTCTGTGCCTAAGACAGACGATAAAGGCCAAGTTACCCCCTTCCCATCCCAAGTTGTGGTGTCGCTTTATGGTCCTCAGCTGGTGGACGAGGGACCATTCCAACCCGCCCGTGCCGGCCCACCCCCCCCCCCCGTCTGAAAAAGTAACAGAATGTGCGCCATGTGGGGGGTGGCGGGAGGCCATTTGTCACCCTCTTTGTCAACCCTCCCTTTCGCTTTCTTTGCCTCCTCGTCCCTCAGTTCCTCAGAAGCCTCTTTTGTTCCAGGCAAGGGGAAAGTACTTTGGACGTGTTGTTGAGACTGGTTTGCTGTTTTTTTTTCAAAGACGGGAAGTTCCTGTTTATTGGAAAGGGTGTTCGTTTCCAAAGACGTTACAGAGCCAAACAGCTATAGGATGATTTCTCGCTGCCTTTTTTCGGGTGGCACACAATACGAAAATAATAATAATAATAAACCAATGAGAGCGAGAGAGTCAGTGAACACAAAAGGAGATGTTAGAATAGGTTTTTGTTGGTACTTGCATTTTCTTGCTGAAAAACAGCAAAGACCCTGAGGTACAGAGGTGTGGACAGAAGCCTGATGTTATCTGGCCCCTAGAAATCCTGCCTGGAGTCCAGTGGCAGGCGGGATCCAGAACTCAAAAAGACGGAGGCAACTGGGCCTGCTCAGTACAAACGGTGCTTTTAGTCTTTCGTAAACAGCCGGTGCCCCAGGGCTCAAATCCTTCAAAAGTTTGCCTAGGTAATTGCGTTTCATTGCTGTCCGGCATGTGCTCATCGGCTGATCTGGAAGTTCAGACAGCCAGGCCAAAGCCTGCGAGACTGGAGCCGAACGAGCCCGTGAATTTAATCCCCTTGAAAGACAGACTAATACACACGCGGCTAACTCATTATTTTAAGTGATGTGAGCAGAAAAGGGTATGGCACTTTCCAGAAACAGGGTTGAAAATCAGCACATTGCAGCCACTTGGTGGTTGAAGGCCATTAGAAGGAAAGGCGGACCCAGGGCGACGATGGGATCCTTGCTGCCCCCTCCTTGTTTCTGGAAGCCTGCCTCCTCCCCATGGCCACCCCAACACATGGGGGGGGGGGAGCTCGGAGGGAAATGTTGCCTGCCCTCCCTGCCCTCCCTGACTTTGACTTGGGGCATTTGTGAATTTACAGCAACAGACACCAACTTTCAGTTGAGATTTGGGGGTGTTGGGGCTCAGTTTCAGGGTGGAAAGGACTTCCTGTCAGCCCCACAGAGCTCAGAATTTCAGGCCTGTACACAGGAAAAAGGATCCCTTCCCCTGTGTCCACTGGGCGCCGTGCTTGGCAATTACTTCTTTTTTTCTTTCTTTTACTTTTCTTTTCTTTTCTTTTCTTTTTTTTTTTGAAATTCAGACCAGTTTTTTTTGTTGTTGTGTCAGTATATGGAAATTAGGCTGGGGGCTGGGTAGAGGCTTCAGTCCTCACACAGTAAGGAAGAGCCCTCTACTAAGAGCCAGAAGGTCTGTCCTTGCTCCATCGCCAGCCCGCTGTGGGGAGGAGAGAGGGTCCCGTCACCTGCCCAGGCTTCGGCCCTCTCCAAGGTGGGGCTGGCTCGGGAAGTCTCCGAGGTCGCTTTCTGCACTATCATTCCATGAGACGTTGGAATGAAACCTTAGAAATGTTGACAGTGATTTACACCATTATCTAGTTACATGTGACTCATGCCCGGGAAGCTCGGGAAAGGCAAGCACTAGCCTGTCCCTTCCCAGGTGGCAAAGCTGACGGTCAGCTCGGGAGTGATCTTGTTGGTCGTTTACACCTGCGTCTCACCCAGGACGTGGCGTGCCGGCCTCAAGTCTGGGTGCCAGGCCGGGAGGCTGTGAGAAAGAGTCATCCTGAATCCTGGCATGGGGACAGAGTTCTCCCCGGGCACGGCATGACAGCTGAAGCCACACGGGCAGACCACGGCCCCCAGCGACCCTGGTTCCCACAAGGGCTCCAGAAGGTTCCCAGCACACCCCTTGTCTCCTCGACACCCCTGAGTTTCAAGTGCCTGGGGTGCGTGCCTAGCCTGGGCCGGGTCTTCCTCAGGCATCACTGACATTTGGGGCCAGATCATTCTCTGCCATGGGAGGGGGGGGCCATTCTGTGTGTTGTGGGGTATCCAACAGCACCCCTGGCCTCCACCCACTAGATGCCAGGAGCAGCCCTCACCCTAGTCGTGACAGCCGAAAATATCTCCAGACATTGCCCAATGTCCCCTGGAGGAGAACAGCCCCTGTGCAGAACAGTCTGGGAACGTCACAGGATCTCGTCCACGCAGGCACTCCATGCTGGCAACAAAGGGGAGTCGCTCGGGCGTCTCTACTTGGTAGTAAATCAGTTTTGACGCCTCACCTCTCTTCTCCGTAGGTCATCTCATCCCTTGTGTCGAGCAAGAGTTTCCTAGTCTGCTATCTCAAACACTACTTGTAATTTTTTTTTTTAATTCTTCCATGTTAGTCCAAGTCACTGAAAACCTATTGCTTCTCCGAGAAAGGCTTCCTTGACCTTGTAAATCAAAGCAGTCCTCTGGAGGGAGGTTTCCCACCGCTGGGCTCAGTATCATCTTTCTCAGGGTGACCTCATCTATTAAAGTATGAAGGTTGTATTTGAAATGTCATTTACTTTCTCTAAGTCAATAAATGAAGCCGTGGATCTTTAGATCATCAGAGGTCTGCTTATTACCAAGAGTTTGTGTGTGTGTGTGTGTGTGTGTGTGTGTGTGTGTGTGTGTCATTTTTTAAATCGAGATCTGTGTTGGAGTTTAAAAGAATTCCGGCAGATTTCCATTTGCCTTTCTGAATCGGTTTGGGGTGATATTCCTCTGCGAGTGTAGATTGCCCCTAGATGAATCTGACTTTATTAGTGTATGTCCTTTGTTCAGAGCACCAGGGATGAGCTTGTGAAAGCGTGCGCGGCTCTTATCTTCAAAGCTCTCCTTTACGCTGCAGAAGTACATCTCGGCAACCTGTGTTACTAATCTACGGCAGTCCCAATTAGTTCACATCAAGGTCAGTCCTTTGGGGGTGCAGACGGCTGCAGACTTAAGGGAACGAGTGCCTCTTGCGCAGAGCTCGCGCGAAGGTGGGGGAGAAGGCAGCCGCGGAGACATCAGACAAAAGACGGGGTCGCCCCCCCACCCAGGAGAAGTGGATAGCGACTCCCTCCCCCTGCCCCCGAGCTCACAAGCCAAAGAAACCCAGTTATTCTAAAGAACCCAAAACTAGCATGGACACCTGCCGCCACGCGAGGAGGCCGTCTGGGCTCTTCTTGACGGTCTTGCTCTGATGGCAGGTGTCCTAGAGCTTTTGCGGTTGTGGAAACATAAAGACAAGCGTAAGAGAACCATTTCTTGGGGACTTTTGACGAATGCAGAAGCCTTGAGCTTAAGAAGTATAATGAACACGACTCCTCCAAACCCTGGAAAAGAAGCCGGAGCTGGTGGGTCGGGAGCGTGCTGAGTCTTAGGAATGAAAGAGGATGCTGAGCTCGCGGTGGCCTATCCTGCTGCGTCTCCGAGGCCCCCGACGGAAGACAGGAAATCCGTGACTCACACAGGTCTCCTGTCTCCAGTGCAGGCGCGTGAGGACCCTCTTACCTGAAGAGAATACGTGTCCTTGGCCTGCCATCATTCCCGTGGGAGAACGAAAGGGTCCTCAGCCAACTGGAATGGCAGTGCCCTTCGAGAGGGAGAAGTTCATTGTTAGGTCTGTTCAGAGACTTGCCGGTCGCTGTATGGAAGCTCAGAGCCTTGGAGGGGAAGGGACGGCGGATTCCCAGCGTGCTTGCCGCTCCCTGCAGGTACACCGTGAGTCTTCGTGCCCAGGGCCAAAGGCAGGAGGCTCTGACGCTCAGAGGCTCACGGAGGTGAAGAGGGGGGCGGTCGCCCCGGGCGCTGGCCTCCTGGCTCCTGCCGCTGGGAATTCCCGGAGCAGGGCCTGATGTGTGGGAAAGGAAAACAAGGAGCGGGTGCAGGTAGGGGAAGAAAGTCACGGCAGGACAGCACGGCCAGCAGTGAGCGTGAGCAAGACGGGAGCAGGCTGAAGCAGACACCGAGCCAGTGGTTCGTGGAAGGCAGCCAGGCGCTTCAGCTTGGGAAACTCACCCTACTCCCCTTTGAGCGGGGAGCGCGGAATGGAAGCTCTTCGAGAAAGAGCGGCCGCCACCCAACATGAGACCCCCCTCGGAAGGTCCAGAACAACGATGCGTCCTCAGTTGGCAAAGCTCAGCATTTGGATTTCTGGATTTCGGTGCTCTGGCCAGCAGGGCATGATGCGGCAGAGAGGCTGCGGTGCTCCCCCTGAACGAGGCTGGTGCTCAGCAGGACGAAGGGTTTCCGTCTCCTCTTGGTCACCTGCTGCGTGCAGCCTGCTGGAACCTCACACGTGCTCATCGAGAGACCACCTTTTCCCTGGGGAAGGGCTCGGGGGCATGTTAGCACCTCACAGGTCGGGGGGAAACGGAGTCTCCAAGGAACGAGGTCACTTGCCCCCAACACTCCGCGAGTGAAGGGCGAGTCAGGGGCTCAGCCCTAATCTCTCCAACTCCCAAAGGAAAGCCTTGCTATGCTCTTGCTCGGGCCCTAGTGATTCTCTGAGGGACAGCCCCAGGCCATGGTTCCCAAGTCCTGGAAATGTTCGGGGCAACACAAACCGAAGGCTAGCTAAGCATCCTTGCGGACACCCTGCCAGCGCTCTCGATGTCGTAGTGTGTTGCGTTCTTGCTTCCCCCTTCGTAGGACTCCAGATTTTATTAGAATGCCATGCTTCAGAGTTTGCTGCTTAAAACCAGAGGGTGTGACCGAAAAATCCAGAAAGGATGCATTCAGGCCGAGGACACATGGGAGCGGAGGTCACAGAGGCTGCTGGAAGGGCTTCAGCCACTCTAAAATCTGTCAAACAGTTAACTTTCCATAAACCTACAGAAGTGCTGAAGTAGAATCCAGGGTTGCAGCTGGGAAAGCCATGGCCATGACGGGGCTGGTGGGGAGCATGGCCTCCCTCTGTCTCCGCCCCGCGCCACCTCTGTGTCTCCCACGAGAGAGCTGTCTGCGGCCAGGTCTTGGCCGGAGGGAGGCACACTGACACAGAGGGCTGGGGGCTGCAGAGCTGGGTGCAGTGGCCTCAGGGGGAGCCAGGGCCAGGCCGCAAAATGATGGGACGCATAGCTGTCGCGTGCCAGATCTCTTTCCGAGCTGGGCTCCAGAGCATCTCCTCCAATCCTGACAGCTCACGGGGTTGAGGTCAGTCGTCCTGCGGCCCCTGAGGCCCCAAAGCTAGCATCACGCCTTTTTTTCTTGCCTGCTGCCACCCTAAGGCATTACAAGGACCCTAGCAAAGCTTGGCCACGTTCTTTAACAGGAACTGCCTAAGGGATGGCTCTTCCTGAATCTGCTTAGTAGAGAGGTCGCCGGTGTCTCTCTGGGAAGCCCTGTGGGCTCCCCCACATCAGCACAGGGCCTTCCATCGACAGTCTGGATGGTGGTTTGGCTCTGACAGTCTCCCACTCTGCGCCACGGGCCAACGATGCTCCAACCTGCATGACCCTCTTTATAGCACGTGCTGTCCCCATGGAATGTTCCTTCAGAAGATTCCGTTTCTTTAGCTGTGGGCAGTCTCGGGTGATGCTGTGCCTCTCCCGCTTGTAGCTTCCCCCTTCGAGGTGTCTGTCATTTGCTTCCTGCGAGTCAGGGTCCTCATTCTAGGTCAAAGGCATGATCCCAAGCGAGAGGCTGCCGGAGATTTCCCCGCCGTTGACACAGTATTTCTGGCTTGTCCCTTTCCAGGAGCTGCAAAGAGGGCAAAGCGGCTAGAGAATGAGGGGAGGGGAACGGAAAGCCATCTTTACCGTCCGTGTTTTGAGATTTTCGTGGGAGGAGAATGGAAGAAGGGAAGGAGATTAACAGGGCAGTCGTGGAATCATTAGAACATGGCCAGTGGGCTGGCCTTCCAGGAATTCATCCAACCACCTGCAGAATCAGTGTGGGCCTGGAAAGCACGTTGGAGGGCAGAGGCGCAGAACGTGAGAGTGCGGAAAATCTTTACGGGAAGGGCGTCTGCGATGGCTGTTTGTTTAACAAAGTCCACGGCAGTAATCTGTCTGCAAGGGAGGACAAGGGAAGACCAGAAGGTGCCTTCTGGTCCCTCAAAACCGTGGTTCCTCCACCCCATGGGAACCGAAGGCTCCTCTCCCTCTGCCCCAGGGACACGGTGCCGGCGGAGAACAGGAGGCGTTTGTCCACACACCCATCTTTTCTAGAAGCCAGTGACTTATCCCCCGGCCCTTCGTCAGAGACAACTGTGCCTGAGTCCAGAGCCTTTTTCCAGACGTGCCTCAGACTGATGGGGCTGCGGGGAGAGGCCTCATGGCAAAAGCTGAACTGTTTCCCCTGGGAAGTGTCTGGTAACTCTAATGAGGACCGGCACTTTGCATTTATAGAGCGCCTTTCATCTGTGCTCTCAAAGCGGCTCCGCAAACATTAATTAACTCTCACACCTGTGAGGCAGGTGAGGCTGGTTGCCCCCATTTTTGGAGATGAGGAAACAGGTTTGAAAGGAAAAGGGCTGTGGTGAGCCACGAGGGCTGGGGGCGGCTCTGGCTAAAGGAACTGGCTTTCTAGATTCCCAGCGCCCCGACCCGACGGCCCTGAGCGCAGAGCCAGGGGGCCTCCCCGGGGCCAGCCTCCGAATATGGGTCCCAGAGGCTGTGCATGGGGGACACGTGGCCACACAGCTCCCCCCTTCCCTCCTGCAGGCAGCCCGCCACCTCCCAGGCCCTGCGACCTGGACGGGACCCCTCAAAACCCTGAAGGCCTTTAAAACGCAGCATCCCCGGGCAGGTCTCTGCCCGGGCTTGGTGCTGGATGCTTCCCTTCCGAGTAATTGCTGGAACAATGAACACATCTTAGCTGTACATGACTAACCAAGATGTCTGTAGCCGGCAGAGACAACGGTTGGCAAATACCAGAGCTGTTTCACAACCTCGCTTTTTCCAGGATCCAAAGCTGGTAGGAGCTGACTCACATTATCATGGGGGTTCGCTGATAGCAACGGTGTGCGAATCCCGTGTCGGCTACCTGGGCACACCTCTAGGTGACTGCCAGCCCTCCTTGCCGTGCCCTGCTGCGTTGTGACTCCCTGCCACGGTGGCCGGAGGAAAGGGCTCTGGAGGACAGTGGGACTTCCAGGGAAATGCCTCTTTCAGAGAAGAGGATGACCCAGCGCTTGCGGCCACAGCAGCCTGGGGTTCTGAAGGGAGGAGAGCCCCAGGCGGCAGTCTTGAATTTGCCAGGGAGCCCAGATCTTCCCTCCCAAGGGTCCCAGACGGGGAGATGCAAGCCACCACCGGGGCCCGCCCTGACACATCACCCTGGAAACTGACTCACATCTCTGAGCCCTGAGTCATATCCTGTTGTGCGTTTGGAGGCATCCAAGAGGGCATTACACCAGCTACCCAGGACTGAGGTGAATCTGAAGGGCACCCTGGGAGCTACCCGGCCGTCTTCCAAACAGAAAGAGGGAAAAAAATCCTCTAGGGAAAAACACCAGGACGCCCCTGCGGGTTTCTATGTTCACCAGGCAGGTTTGGCTCTTAAAAATAGACGCCGGGGCCCCATGACATACATAACTGTCTGGTCTCTGTTTTTAAACGGCTCTGAAAGGTTACCAAAAGGTCACATGTTTTAAAGATATCAGCTGAAGAGCCAAAGAAAGGGCCTTCTAACTCGAATAGCCACGCCACAGAGCCGCCCACCTCCTCCTGGCCCCGGGGCAGAGAGAAGATGGTGGTGCTGTTGGGAATCCAGGTTTTGAGGGTGGGCGTTCAAGACCCCAGAGAGGTAGGTGGCCGAGTAGAACCAAGAGGGGTCTCTGGCCATGCTGTCTTGTGTGGCCTGGTGGCAGCCTGGGGCCAAAGCAGGATGCTTTAAACTTTTCAGAGAGCGGCTTTTGGTTTTGTTGATTTTCTTCGTCACTTTCTATTTCATTGATTTCTACTCTCATTTTTATTATGTCTTTTCTTCTGCTTGCTTTTGGTTAATTTTGCTGTTTTTCCTCTACTTTCCTATGCTGGAAGCTTAGATTATTGATTCTGGATCATTCTTCTTTTCTAATATATGCATTCGATGCTATAAATATCCCTGTAAGCACTGCTTTCCCTACGTTCCACAAATTGTGGTAATTGGATTTTCATTTAGTTCACAATGTTTTTTAGTTTCTCTTGAGACTTCTTATTGGACCCGTGGGTTACTTGGAGGTGTGTTGTTGAAGCTCCAAATATTTGTTCTAGCTAACTTTCTGTTGCTGGTGGGGTTTTTTTGGTTTGTTTTTAGTTTTTTGTTTTTAGTTTTAAATTTATACGGCCTGCGAATATACTTTGTATGATTTCTGATCTTTTAAATTTGTTAAGGTGTGTTTTATGGCCCTGAATGTGGTCTGTCTGAGAGAATGTTCCCTGTGAGCTTGAGAAGAAAGTGTATTCTGCTGTTGTTAAATGGAATCTTCTATAAATGTTAATGACATCAAGTTTGTTGAGAGTACTGTTCAGGTCAAAATGCCCTAATTTTCTGCCCATTCGATGCATCAATTACTGGAAGAAGGGTGTTGAAGCCTTCAACTAAATGTATTTTTCTATTTCTTCTTGCAGTTCTAAATCAGTTTTTGCCTCATGTTTTTTGGCACTGTTGTTAGGTGCATACATGTTAAGTATTGTTACATCTTAGAGAACTGACTCTTTCATCATCAAGTAATTCCTGTCTTTATCCCTGAAATTCTTCCTTCTTCTGAAGTCCGTTTTGTATTAAATTAATATAGCTACTCTTTTGGTTAGTGTTAGCATGGTCTTACCACATCTCTTTACTTTTACCCTGAGTCTTTATATTTCAAGTAGGTTCCTTATAGACAATATATAGTTGGGCCTTGTTATTAATTCACTCTGACAATCCCTGTCTTTTAATTGGTGCATTTAGAATTCATACTTAAAGTGATTATTGATATGGTTGAATTCATATCTATCATGTTTGTAACTGTTTTCTATTTGCTTACTTTTTCTTTTTTCTCCTCTTTTTCTGCCTTCTCTGGTTTTAATGGAGCATTTTATATGATTCTGTTTTATCTCCTCTCTTAGCCTATCAATTATACCTTTTTAAAAAATGTTTTCAGTGTTTGCCCCAGAGTTTGCAAAATACACTTATAGTGAATCTAAGTCACCATTAAATAACACTACACCACTCCTTCCTTCCCATTCTGTCATTCCTGCTATTCATCTCATTTACCCATATGCTGGGATCCCCCAATACATTCTTCCCTCTATTACCATTTTAAACAGTTATCTTTTGGATCAACTAAGAATAGGAAAAATAAGACTTTATTTTACTTTCATTTATTCTTTCTCTGAAACTTCCTTTCTTTGTGTCAATTCAATTTTCTGACTTACATTTTCCCTTTCCTTGAAGAATTCCTTTTAACATTTCTTGCATGACAGCTCTGCTGGGTAAATTATAACAGATTTTGTTTGTCAGATGATATTTTGATTTCTCCTTCATTGTTGAGGTATAATTTTGTAGAATATAGAATTCTAGGCTGGTGGCTTTTTTTTTCTTTAAACACTTGAAATGTTTACTACACTTTTTGCTTGTATGGTTTTTGAGGAGAAGTTGGAAGTAATTCTTATCCTTATTGCCCTCTAGGTAAGGTGTTTCTGTAGATTATTTGGTATTTATCTTCCTTGGTGTTCTCTGAGCTTCTTGGATCTGTGGTTTGGTGTCCATCACTAATTTTGAAAAATTATTGGCCATTAATACTTCAGATATTTCTTCTACTCTGTTTTCTTTTCTTTTTCCTTCTGATATTTCCACTATGCATATGTTACACCTTTTGAAATTGTCCCAGAGTTCATGGATGTTCTGTTTGGGGTTTTTCTGTTTGTTTGCTTTGTTTTTTTCTTTCTTTTTCTCTTTACCTTTTAGTTTGGGAAGTTTCTATTAACATATTTTAAAGTTCATTGATTCTTTCCTCAGCCATATCCCATCTATTGATAAGCCCACCAAAGGCATTTCTCATCTCTGTTACAGTGTTTTTCATTTCTAGAATTTCCTCTTGTATCTGAGAGTTTCCATCTCCCTCCTTACATCACCCATCTGTTCCTTCATGCTGTCTTCTTTTTCCGTTAGAGCCCTTAATACTTTAATCACAATTAAATTCCCTGTGTGGTAACTCCAAAATCTATGTCATATCTAAGTCTGGTTCTGCTGTTTGTTGCATCTCTTCACACTGCTTTTCTTACCTTTTGGCATGCCTTGTTATTTCTGATTTGAAAGCTAGACATGAGGGGCACCTGAGTGGCTCAGTTGGTTAAGCATCCAGCTCTTCATTTTGGCTCAGGTGATGATCTCAGGGTCCTGGGATCAAGCCCCACACCAGGCTCTGCTGAGCATTGAGCCTGCTTGAGGATTCTTTCCCTCCCTCTCCCTCTACCCTTCTCCCTGCTCGTACACTCCCTCTCTCTGTCTCTCTCTCTCTCTAAAATAAATAAGTTTGTTGGTTTTTTTTGTTTTTTTTTAAGAAAGCTGGACATGATGTTATCAGGTGATGGGAAGTCACGTACATAGGCCTTCGGTGTGAGATGTTATGCTCATCCAGCTAGGAATTGGGCTGTACTTCATGTTTACTGTAGCTGTAGGTGCCAGAGGCTTCAAATTCCTCTAATGTCCTTGTTTTTGTCTCCCTTGTTGTCTTTGGACTTCCCTAAAAACTCTTTCCTAAATAGTCTCTTTCAGCCGTAACCCACTGTTATTAAACTGAATCCCATGAAAGCCTGGAGGAGTTCCTGATGCCAATCTCAAGAAAGTGGCCCCACCCCAATCACCACACACACACACACACACACAAGACTGCAGCCCCCTAGAAGTTTCTTATGCTCCCAGGAGTCTATACTCAGTCTCCAACAATTTATCAAAATTACCAGTTAAGCGTTCAACCAGTTTACAGCTCCAGCAGCTTCTGTTCCTGGTACGCAGACCTCAGTGTGATTTTCTATAGTCACCAGCCTCTCAAGATTTCAGGGTGGCAGTTTGCCCTACAGTCTCAATTCTCTAACATATCCAAGAAGAGTCATGGATTATCAGTCTGTTCAGCTCTTTTCTTGTAGAGAGGGGAGTGGTGACCCCCAAGCTCTTTACATTTCAGAGTTACAGGTGGAAGCAGCAGAACATCTTGCCTTCAGTTATTGGGTAGGGTCATTTTTCACTCTGGAGATTTTTTGATATTGCTGCATCAAAAGGTGAAAGCACTCTACTTTCTTGTTGAGTGGTGTATGTCATGGATCCCTCTGAGTTCACCGCTAGCCTCCGCCCTACCTTTTCCCCAACTTCCCCCTTCTCTGACCTCATTTCAAATGGAAGGGAGAGGGAGCTCTGTTTTACCCATTTTTTGGTGATCAGACAGCTGAAAATAACCCATCACAAAATGACCTCAGTAAAGTGGCTGCATCAAAACATTAGGTACCCTGAAAAAAAAAAAAAAAACACAACAGGAGGCAGAAAGGCTCAAATTTAAATTTTCTAATCCAGTCGTTTGGTTAATGGGCATGTGAACTGGTTGAGATTGGGTCCTTGCCTCCTCTATCCTTACCTCAGATCTCCAGATTTCTTGCCCTTTACCACTTAATCTCCAGAGCCCAGTTCCTCTCCGGTGCTGAAGACCGGCCAGCAAGCCCTTTATCAGTGAACAGCGTGATATTACCTGAGCCTTACCCTGGAGCAGGTGTGTGTGGCCTAACCCCTAAAAATCAGATAAATCCCTTGGCATGGGTTTATTTTCCTTTTTAATAATATAATCATAAAAAGTAGTCAGACTTACTGAGCATTTAATATGGCCCCAAACTGTGCTACTTGCTTCCCATATGGCCTATCTCACTTATTCTTCACTACTACCATTTGAAGTAGGAAAACTATGTATCAGAGAAAATAAGTGACTTGCCCAGGGTAAAGGCAGAATTCAGTGCCTTAAATCTATCCGTGATTTAAATTAGGTGCTTTCCCTAGTCTGCTAGGGGGTTATCTCTAACATGGGAACAGCTGTTTGCAACTCCATATTAGGCAGATAATCCATCAGTCCACCTGAATACAGGTCCCCCACTAGCTGTAATTCCCTAAAGGCAAGGACTATAATCCATTCACTACTGAGGCCCCCAAACAGTGACCCTAGTAAAGCAAATGCTCATTGGCAACACAAATGAATGAGGCTGTGCATAACTTCATTGGCCTACGAATGAATGAATGAACTAATCAATGGGAATGAATAAATGCAACGGCTGTCAGCATGATGGTCAGTGCCATAGGAAGAAACCTTTCCAAGCATCATCCGCTCCCAGGGTCTTCACTGATACCGGACTAGAAGCTCCAGGGGGGCCGGAACTACACTGGTCTTATTCATCAGGCTACTCCTAGCTAAGTTAGCACATGCCTAGCACATACTAAAATTTCAGTCAACTTTTGTTCTTTTCGATGGACTGACTTATCAGAGGCAATCCCTTCAAGAATAAGTAGCCCTACTTTCCGGAGAATGACCGACAGTGGTTCTCTTCCTCAGCCGATGGCTTCTTCTCTGGATAACTCCCATCTTCTCCCTGCCTTCTTCCTCTTCCCAGAATAGGTATATAGAGTGTTACAAGCACCATTCTTCACCCCACCTTCCACCGGATTTTTTCTTAAATCCGATTAGCATACAAGTTAAGCAGAGGAACACTGTGTAGGATGTATCTGAATTAGAACCCTGCACTGTGACTGTTGCAAGGGGCTTTGAGATCATGACCTTTCAGAATCGAGAATGAGGACGTGTAAACACGTGGTCCAGGCTCAAAGACAAGCATGGAGGCCACATCTCCTGCCTCTCAGTCCCGCGCTTGCGGTGGCCCACAGCACTGCCATTTCCACGCTGCCTCCATGTGTTCATGTGGGCCCCATCGGAGCAGGAACGGTTAACGGAACAGTAAACCCGGCATACACATATCATTGGCGCTAGTTTTTTTTGTTCTATTTTGTGCTTTTGGTTTTTCATGGTTTTTTTGTTTTGTTTTGTTTAATAATACATGTAGAATTAGAAAACACCCAAAAAACCTGACATGGGAAGCTCGCCATCACCACCTTCTGGCCCACCACTGGCAATGACTCCAGAGACAGCTTACTACGGTCACATGAATGAAAACTGATCACCCAGGGGTCCTTTGGGTTTTTAGTGCTGTCCTTCCTCTGACGCTGGAAAGCTAAGTTGTGGTGTGAAGCAAGAATGTCGAATCTAAAACCCTGGGTTCAGAAAAAAACAGTCACAGAAGTTGGACTTTAATCATAAAGATCATTTTACCAAAGCATATTTTTAAAAGGCTGTGAAACATTATGCAACGTTTGCATGGTTTAATTATGAGTTTAGAAAAGCCTAGCACAACTTTTTCACTACAGTAAAACATGACAGAGCATGAATCATGGCATAATACTTTATGCTTACTGTGGTTTTAGACATGGGGTTAGGGGTGCTGGGCTGTCTACACAGCAAGGCATGAATTACTGAACCGCAATTCACACCCTGGAGGGCTTTATGACAATTATAAAACCTCTTTTGTTTGCTTCTTAAATGATTAAAATATTTGAATACTATATATTCACCCAGCAAATGTGTATATCTAGGACGTATCTGAGACTAAAATATCTGAGTCTGTGATTTACTTTTCACTTGGAGCAAAACACTTGTAATATGGGAATATTGAACAAGCTGCTGTTTTGCTCTTTGCTTTCAATTATTGGAAACACTGTCACCTGTAAGGCTGCGCAGGATCCTTGACTGTACTGGACCATTCATTTCCACTGAGTTTAGAATGGACCGGCTCTTTTATTCCTTGCCCTCAAGGAATTCTCCAAAATTCAGAATGGAATGAGGACCCTTCTTTAATATTAGATTTCAGAGATTCTAAGTTAAAATATTTGCCCAGATTTTCCAAACTTAAAAATCGAATTATTTTTAAAGAAAAGAAAAGAAAAGAAAAGAAAAGAAAAGAAAAGAAAAGAAAAGAAAAGAAAAAGAAATCGATCTACATGAGGGACAGGGAGAGGGGCAGGCAGGAGAAGACCCAGGGATCCAGGTGGCTCTCCAAACCCCTGATTCTGTTATCTGCTCTGCCGGCCGCGAACAGATAAACAGAAACAGCAAACTTGAACTGCTGGAAATGAAAAGCCCCTGGAGGAACTAGAACTGAATACTTCACTATGAGTAGGAAGAACTCACTCCTTTACATCCTGGCACATACACAGCCTGCGCCCAGTATTTTCCTGAGGAATGTTGCTCTCTCTAGATTTACTCCCAGGTTCACGCAGCCCTGGCTATGAAGATCCCCGGGAGAAGGTGGGACACAAAGAGAAAAATCAGTGTTTAACCTTAAAGAAATGGAAGGCGATCTTGTAGGGGGGGGAGCATGTCCCATTTAACTTTTCTTACACGGGTTGCCTGAGATTAGAGGGTTTGTTCATTTTTTCTTCTTCTTTTCATCTGCACTGTGATGCTTTTGAAAACTAAGACTCCTATGAATGCTGGAGTCAAATTTACAAAATCCTTTTTACCTAAATCTTCTGAAGTCAGAGTTTTGTCTCTTCTCTATCCCAGTCCTCATTTAATGGCCATCTATAAAATACTTGCTCAACATTCTGCCCTTTAAATGTTGCAAACTTGAGGTCTTGAAAAGGTGCCGGACACCCGTCGGTCTGGGTTGGTAGAGCCAGCTCTCGACTGCTGGGCTTGTGAACTAGTCCTCTGGCCTCATCACCAGCTTCCCAGCCAGACCTTCTTTTCTAAATTCCTTGGGAGAGAATTCACCTAAATAGAGGACACTTAAAAGCCCTTGGGATATTTTTGCCAAAGGTACAAAGAAAGAAAAAAAACAACAACTCTATGTTCTTTTTTGCTTACTGAGTACAGACGGATAGGTGATCCCCTGAGCTTATAAAATGTTTCTGAGGAGGAGAATTGTAACTCTTGGTAAAGCCAAAATTGTCTGGGCAGTTGACACATGCCGTAGTTCAACAGGTGAGCCTTAACACTTCTACCTGGAAAGTATATTCACCTTCCCCCATCATTATGAGCATGATTCAGTCCAACCTCTGGAAGGAACAGTTACCAGAGGAAAATCTTCAAGAATCACACATAAACTGTATTTCAGTATCTTGGGCGGGGGGTAGAGAGGGTGGAAATCATCAATCAAAAGCAAATACTTGGACTTACTAAACACTGGTCAACAGGCCACAGGCATGAATAACATATTTAAACAAAAGTGACTAGCTCTTTATTTAAAGATTTTTTTTTTCTTAAATCCCACCCCACTCTACGTCTGACTGAGCTCTCTGATTCTCTGCAGACACAAGGCAGATCCAGCCATCCCCACCGTGGTCCTATGATCAGTCCTACCAGTACCTGGGATCGATAGCCTCCCCTTCCGTACACCCGGCAACACCCATCTCACCTGGACGGGCCAGTGGCATGAGCACCCTCTCTGCAGAGCTTTCTAGTCGACTCACAAGTAAGCTGCTTGAACCCACCCTTGGAAGTTGAGCTAGAGTGGAAGGTTCGAGAGACTGGAGCTGCATGAAGGGGTTGGCAGTCATTCTGGGGGGTAAAATTTGGTTTAAAGACAAGGTTGTCTAAGTCCCAGGCCCATTCACGGATTTTCCCTGATGCATAGAGACAGAGATTATGACTATGAAGGCAGAAGGGGATGATTTGGGCATTTTGGGGTTCCTCACACTTGGTGGGAGGTAGCAGTTGGAGGATTAATAATCTACAAGGCCAAAGGAATTAGCATCTAGAACTCAGGTGGGACTGTCCATCTGATGGTGGCGAGCTTTCACAGGTCATGTCAGCGACACTGGGGTACCTGTGGAAGGGGAAGCAGCTACACCCCAAATGAGACATTTTGAACTAAGAGCTGTTCATCCCAGATTAGAGGAACAGAATGGAAAGCTCGGGTGTCGTGGTTAGCATAATTGTTGTTAATACGAGCTCATTAAATATTAGTCATTTAACCTATGAGACCTTTGGGCTTGGCACTCACCTTTGCTCGTGGGCAGGGAAATCGGAGTTAGAGAAAAATTCCTTTGTTGAAAGCAAAAGAAGAAACTCCCTGTTTGGAGCTTTGAAATTGGAGCTGGACCAAACTGTGAAAATACTTCAGAGAACTTCAGCATTATGAAGCCGGCGAACACACTTCATATGTGTGGGGAGGGGGGTGGTTGTTTTTGCTTTTCAGCTCTTGAGCTCAGATTATAGTAGATTAGGGGGCAGGCGAAGGGGCAAAGGCGTCACGTCTGCCATTTTAAATGTCGCATAATGTGGCATTTTCCAGACAGTTGTGATTACTGGAGAGTTCACCAAATGCTTTAGCTTCTTCTCGGAGCTTTTTAACAGCAGCACCATCGGCATCTGGGGCCAGAGAATTCTTTGTTGCGGGGGGCTGTCCTGTGCACTGTGGGATAATTAGCAGCATCTCTGGCCTCTAGATGCAGTGACAGGCCCCCTCCCCCGCATCAAGACAGCCAAAAATGTCTCCAGATACTGCCGGATATCCAGAGGGCCCCCCAGCTGCCCCCCAGTTGAGAACCACTTCAAGTATTCTTAGGCACTGTGGTAAAGTGGGAAAGCCAACTGAGTTGCCCACTTTTTGCATTAATGCCAACATTGTCAGGGCACCTGCGGGGCTAAGGAGTTGAGGAAGTAGCATAAGAACGATGACGTCTGTTCAGCCTGTTGTTCAGAAGTTCTGTTCCCTCAGGACCAGTTTGATTCCAAAGGCACTTGTCAACTTTTATTGATTCTTCTCGGTGGCACTGCTCTGCTCTCTACATCTAAAACAATTACTGTTTTCCTTGGTAATGTGCCTGCTGTGGGTCCCTTGGAATTTATTACGTAAGACTTTTGACTTGGTCAGCACCCAAGATCCGCACCTTATAGTTTCAAGAGCCCTCGGGTGGGGGCAGCCGCCCCAACTGACCAGTGTTCAGATGTGGGGGCGACTTTTTTTTTTTTAAGATTTTATTTATTTATTCGACAGAGATAGAGACAGCCAGCGAGAGAGGGAACACAAGCAGGGGGAGTTGGAAGAGGAAGAAGCAGGCTCATAGCGGAGGAGCCTGATGTGGGGCTCGATCCCATAACGCCAGGATCACGCCCTGAGCCGAAGGCAGACGCTTAACCATTGTGCCACCCAGGCACCCCGACTTTTTGTTTTTTTAAAAGGAATCGGTACCGTGCGCTCCCAAGTCCCATGTTGCTGTTACGCTTCTGAATAACCAGGACCTCAGTTACCCAAGGAGTGGGGAAGGGTGTTTTATGGCATGAGGGTGTGAAGTACACAGAAACCACGTCCCATTCCAGCACCCAAGAATGGTTCTCCCCTGTCTTGGAGGGAGGGCAGGAGAGAATTCCAGATGAGCTTTCCCCAGTGGCAGAGAAAGGCGTGGGAGACTGCTCTTCCACTCTGCAGATGTCCCTCTGAGAAATCAAGCCTGGAGTGCAGGCCTGGCCTGGGGGCAGGAGGGGGTTGTGACACATAAAAGAAAAGTGGCTGCCTGGCTGCCAGCTTTGAGAACCTGACACGGCTCTGCGCCTGCTTTTCCTTTTAATCCCACCCCAGAGCTCTGTGTACGGCCCCTCTCCCCGCCCCCAGCCCCACCTGGACTTCCTTCTGCAAGGGGGACTTGCACTCTTTTTCTCTCTCTCTCTCTCCTTTGCAGACAGTCTCCACACCTTGTCTGAAAAGAGATGTCATCTGGAGGTTTTCCTTTATTTTTTTTTCTTTAAAAAAAATTAATGTTTAGCTGCCAACCTGGGCGACAGACAGCATGCATTAATCTGAGTCATGCAAAAGATCCTTTTAAGGCAGCCATTATCTGCTCAGGCTGTTTAATCCTTTGGGGGCAGTGGGAGGGGCCGGAGTGGGACAGCTTTCATCCATGTTGAGCTGTAGAACGAACACTTGAGCTGTCATGGCAAATATTTAGCCCAATAGGTGGGGAAACATTTCCAACTAAAATACCTGAACCTCCTAATCCCCAGATTTCCTACCCTTTAAAAGCTCCCTGTGACTATCAGGGGTCCCCACGCCCTCCCGCTATGGAATAAGGGGGCACCAGGCCAACCCAAAGGACCAATGGGCAACAGACAGGTGGGGTGAATGGTGCATGACAGTGGGGCTTGGTAGGAAATGTCAGACGGGACATAAAAATGGAAACAAATATTTGAATAGATCATTTGAATTGGAACATATCTAGAGGGCCGAAGCTCTTTTATTATCAAAATGGGCGGGAAAAGCTAATTTGACCAAACGGGTGGTCTTTTGTTCAGTGGCACTGGTGCCGTGTAGACAGAAGGAGAATCAGGGGCAGTACTGAAGTTCTTTCAGATATTCTGCCCGCAAGTGAAAGAACTATTTTCCCCTGACAGCTGAGACCATAACATCATTCCATTACTTATGTCCGTGACCAGCCGCGGACTCACTTGGGATTACGGTAACTTGGTACCATCACCACATTACCGTGTAGTCGTTGGAACAGACTGGCAGAGCATGTCCAGACATCGCCATGAAACAGGGTGACCTTTCATTCATTTTCCAGTGGATTCACCTTTTTGTCTTAGGGCAAATGAAGCAAGAGGAGTAATGGGCAGAGTCATTAATTTGTGTCCAAAGTCTTGCATCAGATGCCAACAAATTGATTGTATTTGCCTAATGCTCTTCCTCCTACCTCGGCTTCTCCTGAGACTATAGAAATCTAACTGGAAAAATGGAGTCAAGCTTCCTGTCACAGCTCTCTGGGTGAGCAAAAACAAGTGACACAGAGCTTGCTCACAGACGGCCCCAGTAAGCGGGCAGGGACAAACCGTGTGGAATGAGGTGCGGCCTGGCTTCAGGACGAGCTAGAGAGTGGCCGTGGAAGGGCAGCCCCAGACCCACTGTCCGTTTACAGCGCTTTCCCTGCCCACATGTCTGACTGGCTTTGAAAAGATTAACAGGAGTGTTTGTTTGAAAGTCAGACTCCTGGTTTCCTCATTAGCAGAGAGATTGGCTGCAGACTTTGGTTGTTTCTATAAACTTTAATTACCTCTCTGATGAGGAGTATATACCTCCTCATCACATTCACCCCAAATTTATAAAGGAGTTCGGAGAGAGGGAAGGAGGAGGAGGGAGGGGGAGAAGGGGGAGAGAGAGAGGGAGAGAGTGTGGGAGGGAGACAGAGAGAGAGAGAGACAGGCAGAAAGAGAATGAGAACACTAGCTCTCCCTGCTGGAATAATAGGCTTGAAATATGAGGAAGTTGATCAACCCCGGATGCCTTCCAAAACCAGATTAATCTACCCTGGTAGCTTTCCTTTCAGAGCAAACTCTTGGCTCTGTCAAGTTTCTCTATGGGCCTGAACACAAAAGGACACAGACCACATGCCATCCTGAGCTTGGAGTTATTTTGTATGTTGATTTGAGAACTTCCAGATTTTAAAACATTTAATTCTTGCCTCTGCTATCTTTTGGGTTTGCTGATGTGAAGACTACTACGGTCCGGGCCCAGTCATTTGATGAATAATTCTGAGGAACAGTTGCCCCCAGGACACCATCCTACATCTACATGGTGGTTCTCAGTTGGGGGGGTTGCTTGCCCTCCCCCCACGGTACCCCCAGAACATTTGTCAGTGTCTGGAGACATTGTTAGTTGTCACAGTGGGGGGTGGGGGGGCACTACGGGCACCTGGTGGGCAGAGGCCAAGGATGCGGCCAAACATCCTACAATGCATGGGACAGCCCCCACCGCCCCGACAAATAACTATCTGGCCCAAAATGTCAATACACTGCTGAGAAACTGAGCTACAGGACACAGGGAACGCTTCCTGGCACCCAAAGCCCCTAGTAGTTCCCAAGGGCAGCCTATGGTGAAGAAAAAAGGCAGAAGGACACAATGAAGGCCGAAGCCAGTTTCTGAACCAGAAATGCGTACTCCTAACAAAATGAGTTTTACAGACAAAGCTTTGCCATTCCTGGTAAAACTGCAACACGTGCAAAAATGGCGTGGATAAATCAAGGCCCTGCGGTCATTTGTGTTAACAAATCAGTGAAGCACATATGAGAGACTACCAGGTGAAACTGAGGCCGTGTCCTTCTAAAAATGTGGAAGTAGTCTCAAGGCACATGTGGGGGAGGAAGAATGGTATTGATACTCACTGACATCCACTCACAGTCACTACTACACCATGCATTAGGTCAAATCATAAGAAATTGCCAATTTTGAACTGTTTGAGACCTACAGAAACGGCAGTTTCCTATGATTCAACCTAAATATTATGTATAATGTATTATATATTATATAATGTATATAATGTATATATATCATATAATATATTCTATTAATCTACGGATGCATACATTACATTAGTATTACATAATTTTGTAAGTTACATATTATAATTATATTAATATCACAGACTACATTTATCTTAATACACAAATTACATGTATATCAATATATTAATTATAGAGGGCTGGCAAACTTTTTTCCATAAAGGGCCAGATACTAAATATTTTAGGCTTCCCGGGTCCTACGGTCTGTGTCATGACGACTCCGCTCTGCAGGGGTGGCTCAACAGCACTATGATAAATAGCGAACAGAATGAGTGAGGCTCATTCCAGTGAAACTTTATGTATGCCCAATGATATGTGAATTTCACATAATTTTCACATCAGGGAACATTATCCTTCTCTTCACTTTTTTCAACTGTTTAGAAAAGTAACTCATTCTCAGCTTGGGGGCCGTACAAAAATTGGTGGCGGCTAGAAGGTGGGTTTGCCAACCCTGTAATTGCATCGGTATTATACGTATTATATCCATATATAGTATGTGTTATGTTACATTGTATTACATTCTATTATATTGTAATGACATTGTAGCCCACCCCACCTTACATTCCGTGACGCCGCGAATTACCACCCTCTGTCAGCGTGCACCGTCACACCACCTCCCTGCCCACTAGCATGCTGGGTAGGCGGGCCCCTGCGCTCCCGGGGCAGCAGCATTCTGGGTAATCCTCCTGTGGGCGGGCCGTGGGCGGGCGGCGGGCGGGAGGGGCGTGGCCTCCCCAGCTCCCGCCTCACACTCTTTTCTCGCCCGACCCCCCGCAGCGGCCCCCGATCTGACGGCCTTCGGTGACCCGCGCCAGTTCCCCGCGCTGCCCTCCATCTCAGACCCTCGCATGCACTACCCCGGCGCCTTCACCTACTCCCCGACGCCCGTCACGTCGGGCATCGGCATCGGCATGTCGGCCATGAGCTCGGCCACGCGCTACCACACGTACCTGCCGCCGCCCTACCCCGGCTCGTCGCAGGCACAGGGCGGCCCCTTCCAGGCCAGCTCGCCCTCCTACCACCTGTACTACGGCGCTTCGGCCGGCTCCTACCAGTTCTCCATGGTGGGCGGCGAGCGCTCGCCGCCGCGTATCCTGCCGCCCTGCACCAATGCCTCCACGGGCTCGGCGCTGCTCAACCCCAGCCTCCCGAACCAGAGCGACGTGGTGGAGGCTGAGGGCAGCCACAGCAACTCGCCCACCAACATGGCGCCCGCCGCGCGCCTCGAGGAGGCCGTGTGGCGGCCCTACTGAGGGCCCTGTGGCGGCCAGGCGGGAGGAGCGCCCCGGCCCAGGCCCAGCCTTCGCCCTGGAGAGCCCGCGGGGGCGGGGTCTGCGGCCGGCGCCTTGGGGGTGGGGGGGGCGCCCCTGCGAACTGGGTTCTGGGATCTCGCTCCGCGCCCACCCGGCCCCCGGAGCCGCCTGCGCCCCCCGAGGCCGTGCGGAGCGTCCGGAGCGCCGTGGCTGTGGGCCCCGCTCACCTTTTCCGAACCTGATCCAACCTGAGGGTGTCCGCTTCGCCAGCGCGCGGACGCGTCGTAAGGCAAACAGGAAGATTCCCAGAGGGAAACTGTGAATGCTTCTGATTTAGCGATGCTGTGAATAAAAGAAAGATTTTATACCCTTGACTTCACTTTTTAACCAAGTTGTTTATTCCGAAGAGTGGAATTTTGGTTGGGGTGGGGGCGGGGAATGCAACTCCTCTTGTTTGGTATCTAATTCATATTTTTTGATTTTCTTTTCCAGCACCTTATAAATTGCAAAATGCGTATTTGCATTTGGGGTGGTGTGTGTGTATGTGTATATATATATATATATATATATATAAATTTGAGCTTGCTTCTTGCTTTAACAATTGAAAGAAATATGATTCCTTTTTCTGTACGTTTTATTTAACTTTTCTTTTGGACTTTCGTGTAGTTGTTCTTTTGAGAAACAGCTACAGCTTTGGGTCATTTTCAACTACTGTATTCCCACAAGGAATCCCTAGATATTTATGTATCTTGATGTTTAGACACTTACTTATGTGTTGATACTTTTTTTATTATTTAAATGTACTTATATTAAGAAGAAAAATATCAAGTACTACATTTTTGTTTTTGATAGTAGCCAAAGTTAAATGTATCACATTGAAGAAGGCTGGAAAAAAAGGATGGGCAATGTGATGACTTGGTTATCTAAATATTGTTTACATTAAACTCCCTTTCATGTTAATCAGACGAGTTGGTAGCTAATGCAGCAATGTGTTTAATACGCTTTTTTAGATACTGAGGGTCACTTGAAGGATCTGAAGTATGGAATTTTCTGCCAAGCTCAACAAAGGGTCTCATATCGGACTCCCTCCCTTCAAACAGAGAAGGTCAAATCTGGTTCCAGGAGGTTCAGATAGATGCCAAAGATTCACCTCTGGAGAGGATTTATTTTCTGCCTAGGGGTTTGCTCCCTCCACGGGCTCTTGATAATTTCAGACATGCTTTGTAACCATTGAATCCGAAGTAAGCTATGTAGAAGAGCAGTATCCACATGGGAACTGAATGAATGGATTTATGGGTTCCTTAACTGCTCCCTTCTGGGGTAGTAAGGAGATCATCTGAATCCAGAATTCAGATTTTTTAGCTCCAAGAAAATACTCCTATTTGATACAGTACCTGTTCATTGATGCAGATCAAAACTTGTGGCTGTCCCCCAAGGCTGGGAGTGGAAGAAACTAGACCCGGTGCTTTTGATGCCTGAAGGTGTCCAGCTGAATTTTCATAGGGTGAGCTCAGAGGAGACCTGGACAGGACAGTTTTCCTCTGTGTGTCTCGATGGAGTCACATGGGAAAACATTGCCCCTACCTGTGCCGGACTCCATCCCATGCTGCTGATTCAGCATCCGTCTTTGCATTGCTTTCCCCAGGCTGAGACCCTACCTAACGGGGTGTGTGCACTTTTATCCGTGCATCAGCATGACAGGAAAGATTCATGTCACTGCTGCCCATGGCTACGATTCAAAAGTATCCAATGTCTCTGTAAATTTTATGGCACTATTTTTATTGGAGAATTTGGTCAGAATGCAGTTGTACAACTCATAAATACTAACTGCTGATTTTGACATACGTGTGCTCAAAATGATCTGGTTGTTATTTAATGTACCTCTTAAATTAGTTGAAATGATTTCAGGTCAACTCTGAAGAGTATTTGAAAGCAGGACTTCAGAACAGTGTTTGATTTTTATTTTATAAATTTAAGGATTCAAATTAGAAAGATCTTTGGCTGCAGGCAGCAAAACAGCTGGTCTTATTTAAAACAACTTGTTTTTGAGTTTTCTTATATATATATATATATATATTGATTATTTGTTTTACACAGATGCAGTAGCACTTTGGTAAGAATTAAAGAGTAAAGCAGTTTGTGTTGTCAGTCAGGTCATTCTTATCTAGAAAAGAGCTAAAACAGATCTTGGAGAAACTCAGAATATATTCATTTTCATTTTCGATGGGATTTTCTCTCCGCGATTCAATTTGATGTTTTATTCTGTATTATATTTTTGCAGCAAAATTCCCCTTAAATGTCACTAAATTGAAAATTTTTATTTTTGGAAAAGACCTTTGGCCCCTTCACCCCAAATCGAACCTAAGTGTTCTTTTCAGCACATGTTGCCGTATCTGACCTGACAAAATGTTGGGGGGAAATGAAGGAAAAAAAATTTATATTTTTCAGTTCATTTTTGGTACCTGAAGATATTCCAACTCAAAACCAGCCTAATGCCCTAGAAGGGGGATCAGTGAATCCTCACATTGAATCAATCAAAGGCACACCCACGGGTTTGCCCAGTTAAGAGTCTCACAGACCCTTAACCAGCATATGTAGTACTTAATCGTTCCAGAAAAAAATTAAATCAAACTTTGATTGTTTTGGAGATAGGCCTCACATCACACTTAATGCTTTTTCGCCCCAGAGAAATTGCATTCATTGCCTTCAGGTAAATTAAGGTGGTCCTTTAATCAAGGAGACCCTTAAGCCAATAATATAATAACTGGATGTATCTGGGAGCATTGGTCCAAGAGAAGAAAGATTAAGCCATTTCTACTGCTTGTTCATGCCTTTATTTATAATGTCAACATGGACATATATTTTCATTCTTTTTGGTTTTCTCACTATATTCCTTATATGACTTATATTTCTTACATGACCTATATTTCTTTCTTTCTCTGGCCCCCTAAAACCTCCGTTTCTCTTCCCCTCCCTCCGCCAAACCTCTTCTCCCTCCTCCATTCTTTCGCACACACACCCCCAACTTCACACCAAATGTCCAGAACACGAGGAGCTGCAGGTCTCCTCCCTTTACATAAAGGAACATGGTGAGTCAGCCTTTCTCCTGCTCCTCGCGGGTTTCTTCCAGCAGAACAGAGACATTGCCAACCATTTTGGATCTGCTTGCTGTCCAAGTGCAGCCACAGAAGCCTTCCTGGACAAATTACAATCAGCGAGTTAGTAGACGGGTTTCTGCTGCCTCGCATTTCTGTGCAGATAAACAGAAATGCTCTGATTGGAAAGGAAATGAATGGTTTCACTCAAATGTCCTGCAATTTAGGATTGCAGGTTTCTGTCTGAAAGACCTTCTTCCTTAGGACATTCCGTCCTGGTGATTTTGTTTTTGGTGGGTTTTTTTTCTGGGGGTACAACATGTTTGGGGTCTTTTATACATGAAAAATCAGTTAACAATAATCTCAGAACACATTTTTTACATCTGAACAAAATGCCTGTTTGTTTACCTACAGTATACAATCGTTTGGGGTTTTTGTTTGTCTGTTTGTTTGGAGTTTTTCCCCTCCCTTTGGCCAGATCAGTATTGATGAAGCTGATCATTTGGCCTTTTTTTTTTTCCTTCCAGAAGAGTTGCATCAACAAAGTTAATTGTATTTATGTATGTAAATAGATTTTAAGCTTCATTATAAAATATTGTTAATACCTGTAATAACTTTTTTTTTTCAATTTTTTGTGTGTGTTTCTAAGGACTTTTTCTTATGTTTGCTAAATACTGTAGACGAAAAATGCTTCTTTCTACTTTGTTTATTTTAGACTTAAAAATGAGCTACTTTTTATTCACTTTTGTAAAGAGCTAATAGCATGGTTCCAATTTTTTTTTAAGTTCACTTTTTGTTCTAGGGAAAATGAATGTGCAAAAAAAAAGAACTGTTGGTTATTTGTGCTATTGTGGATGTATAAAAATCAATGGAAAAAAATAAACTTCCAAATTGAAATGACAGTAAAACACATCTATTGAAAAAGTAACCATGGGAATTGCGGTCCTACTTGGACAAGCCCCACCTAGTGTCTATTTGTGTAGCAGTTACTGGATCTGTTCACAAAGCATCCTGGAAATTTGTGTATGCTTTCTTTGTCCCTGGTACTGACATATTGAATACTTCCCCGAAAAGGAACTGTCAGTCTCGAAGTTTAAACCGGATACGGTATGAGAGAACACCCTCCCCCACCAAGCCCCTCTCCAAGGTGTTTCCAGACAGTGCAGGAGAGCAGGCACTCCATGGTGTGTGGTCTACTGCTCAGAGTCAAAGTGGCTGCCCCCCTCCACCGGGAGCGTTCCCCGTGCCCAGCCTGCGCAGGGCAGCTGGACTGCTCCTGCCCAGGACCCACTGGAGCCTTACTTTCTTTGTATCACAGTTTCTCCTGTAAATCCAGTAGTATCACTAGCGAATGGCAAATAAACAGTTTGGCAAGTACATACACCATATCACACTGTTGGTCTCTTTTTCTGAGCTGGAGGGGCTGGGAAGCCAAATGAAGCCACTGCAACACACAAGAGAACACCTAGCGAGCTCTTCACGGGCTCGCCAGGCTTCAGGCTGAGGTCTGCGCCTTCTCCTCCCCGTGCATCCTGCACCCCTTGGCTTCTGAGGCCAGGACGGCCCAGATAAAGCCCAGGGTCCTGGTGCTGCCTCTGTGGGTGTGAAGGAGCAATGAAGCATGCTTTCATGTCTGTATAAAACATAATAATGACAATAATAATTCAAAAGAACAACATGGGATTTGCAAACACAAAGCGGAAAGGGTAGGTGTTCAGTAGGAGGCCAGTCACCATCCCCAGCCTCTATTTCTTTAAATCATGGGACTTAGCCTTGAGCCGCGATGGGGAGTTTTTTAAAGTTCTTCCCTCACCACCCCCACTGTGCCAAGCATTATTCGTATTTCGGTCTCAAGACTATGTGAGCCAAGTTACCTCCCAGCCAAGAGCCACCAGCTAACCCTTCTTCCCAGTTTTTGTCACTGCCTTATGGTCTCCCCTGGTCTGCTGGGTGGCCGCAAAGAATGTCAGGAACCCACGAAAGTGGGATCAAAAGAAATGACTGACACGGGAAGTCATGGTTAATGGGCAGAGGCAGGAAATGAGTGGGAGGATCAGGTTATATGCGTCCAGAAAGGGAGCCTCGTGGAGGCACTGAGTGTGTCTTCAGGGGCCAGACTGCCCGGGTTTGAGTTCCAGCTCTGTCTCAGTCTGGGCGACAAATTAAGCCAGTGGCCTCGCTCTTCTCACTTATAAAAGAGAGACACTAATGCTATCAGCGAGGAGATCTAAATACTGAATGCACGCGAAACACTGTATATGGTGTTGGCACGTAATACATGCTCAATAAATGGAAATACACAGAACAATACTCCTCATTATTAACGACATAAACAACATCAAATAAAAAGTTAAAATGCTTTCCACTTCTCCCAATCTATGCCTTGCTGTTGCTGCTAACTGGATCGTGTTTGCCCTTCCAGACTTTTCTCTATACCCATGATATACACCACCTATTTTATCGCGTCCGTGCAGAAAGGCATCAGACAATACGTATCATTGCTCAGCTTTTTCACTTAATATACAACGCGTGTCCTTCAGCACACTTAGATCTACTTCGTTCTTCTTAATGACTACACTGCAGAAAACTGCATGGGTGGACTCCTTCGTTTACTCCTTCCTTTACTGAGAGACAGCGAAGGTGCCCCCGCCCCCCGCCGCGTCTTGCTACACAACAGTTCTCTGCATATATCTTATGACCTCATGCTTGAATTTTTGTACATTTACAAGGAACTGCTAGTTCAAAACGATTTTGCATTTTGACAGATACCTCCAGATGCTCTTTCAAAAGGTTTTATCGAATTGGATTTTCAGGGTCAAGGCCATGTGCTAGGAAGCAGAAAACAGCAACTTGCCAGGTAAATGCTTGATGACCACTGTCTGTAGCAGGTTTCTAAACCAGACCTTAGTGCCAGAGAGATTTTGTAACTTCAGGAGTGCTTAAAGCATTCCAGAGGAGGAGTGAATTAAAAATAACAATGCACATTTAAGTGCTTACTAGAAGCAGGGCTCTGGTTTAAGCACTTCACATACACTTGCTTATTCAATTCTTACAGAGACCCTATACGAGGGGGGTATTCCTTTTTTACCCCCGTTTTGCAGAGAAAGATATGAAGTCCAGGGAGGTGAAGCAATCCGCCCACGTCCCATGGCTGCGGGCGGAAGAGCCAGGATTTGAGCCTCAACAGTCTGGTGCATGACTCCTTGCCCTTCACCATTTTTCTGGACTGAAGCTCTGAGCAACATTGACATTCACTGATGACAAAAGACTTGAGTAAACCTTCATGGGTGGCCTTTCCCTTCAAACAATGCTAGTCTGAAAAGCAGAAGGGAGAAATGAGTGCATGAGAGTTTCCACAAAAGGGGGAGCCCGAAGGGCTTCCAAAGAAATTGTTCGCCCTTGCTCAGTGCTCAAGATCATGGAGAGTTCCAAGTGAAAAGCCTCTTTCCTGCATGACTGAGTGTGTCAGGCAGACCCCGTGAGGTCTGAGGGGAAGCCTCAGCCCAGTCTTCCACGCCTTCTCGATTCGGCCGTTCATCTATTTATTTATTTTTAATTAAAAAACTGTGTTTTTAAAAGACCGTTCTAGCTTCACAGAGAAGCTGAGCAGATATCACCGAGAGTTTCCATCTCCCCCACACCCTCTGACAGCCCCTCCACCAGCAGCCAATTTCCCCTATGACTAACATCTCCAGCATTGGTAAGGTGCATTTGCAGCAATGAGCCAATATGGATACCTCATTGTTCGCTGAAGTCCACGGCTTATTCAGATTTCCTTAGTTTTCGCCTAATATCCTTTCCCTGTTTCAAGACACCAGATTACATTTAGTTGTCATGTTTTCTTAGGCTCCTCTTGGCTGTGACATTTTCTGAGACTTCCCTTGTTTATGAGGATTTTTAAAGAGTACTAGTCGGGCGTATTGTAGGATGTCCCTCTATGGGGATTTGTCTGCCGTTTTTTCCTCATGATGCGACTGGGGTTGTGGGTTTTGAGGAAGAAGACCACAGAGGTAACATGCTATTTTTTATCATGTCTTATCAAAGGTGTGTACTATCAACATGATTTATGACTCTTGGCATTGACTTTGATCAGCCAATGGAAGTGTTTGTCAGGTTCTCCTCTGTAAAGTTATCCTTCAATCCCAGACCCCCTTTCCACACTGGGCTCTTTGGAAGGAAGTCACTACACACAGGCCATGATTAAGAAATGAAGACTTATTCTCTCTTCCTTCAGGAGGCAGTAGTCCTTGCTGAGAGCACTAGGATAGCCCCAGCAGCAGCCAGCGAGCTCCAGGCAGAAAGCATTCTCTCTGCTCCCCTCCTGCTAAGTGCAGGAGCACCCAGTCTCTGCCCCCTCCAGCCTAGACAATCCAAAGGTTCAGAGTTCTAGAAGCAGCTCTATGTTGCCCAGTCATTTGGGTCCACTGTCTCTTTTCAAAGCCAAGTTTTCCTTCACGGTTTACTGCCAGGTGATGTTAATAAAGTCCTGACCCAAAAGTATCCAAATGTGGCTCAGGATGCCAAAAAGTCACCGCCATCTTTTTTTTTTTTTTATTCCCCCCCAACTTTAAGTGGTGTCTCAGCGTCCTAGATCCCAGAACCCTAAGGGAACTTCGAAGTGAACAAATGCCCCTCTCTCTCTGATGCATAAATACCCTTCTGTACCCCTTAGAGTTTCTCAGGGATACCTGCCTCCTTCCTGACTTATTCTAGAATTAAGTTCCCTGCTCACGTTTTCAAAGGAGAGAAGATGACACGGAAAGTGTTTACTGCCCCCGAAGGAGGAGTGTTCGTTGTGTGCCAAATTTTAATATTGGTAATTAAGTTTTGCATACCTCAAATTCTCCCTCATTTCAATTTCATGCTATTGTAAGGATTAATTAATGTTTTGAAAGTGTTTTGAAGATGAAAAGTCTTACATGCATAAAAAGTATGATTATTTGTTCTTACAAATAGTGGTACGGGGCCACTTTCTTCCCTCACTTTAGAGATTATGGGAGAGTTTCTGCGGACAATACAAAGCTGCAGTGTCTTTCTGACAAAATGGCTGCCTTTCATTGAAAATTTATTCTATATTAGTGAACAACAGAGTCTTTCCCCCCAACTGGAGGAGGCAGACCCCAAACAAATCAACAATAACATATTGTGTATCAGATGGTGTATTCATTTCCTAGGATTGCTGTAACAAAAGACCACACCTGGATGGCTTGCAACAACAGAAGTTTATTGTCTGACTATCCTGGAGGCCGGAAGTCCAAGATCAAGATGTTGGCGAGGTTTATTCTACCAAACAGATGCAGCCTTGGAGCAAAGCACACAGTTCAATGAGGAGAGCAGGGCTGGATTTCAGCACCCATTCACCTACTCAGCTGGGGGCTCCAGGCAGGAAGTTATTGCAAAAGAGGAGGTAAGGAGTGGTTGGATTCTGAATCTATTTTCAAAGTAGAGCCACCAGGCTATGCTGATGGATTAAACATGACGTGTGGGAGAGAAAGGAATTGAGGATACCTTCCAGGGTTTAGTTCTGAGAAACAAGAATGAAGTGGGCAGTCCCAGAAACAGAAATCTGGGGAGGGGTGAGTTTGTCTAGAGACCCCTGTCTCGGGGTGGGTCGGGGGAAGAGGAGGACGTACTACAGGCTCTTCAAGATTTCTTCCAACAATGGAGAATCCACCCAGGTAGAAACAGAAGTGTGGTAGCCAAAAAAGATTGGCCTCCCTTGCTTCTTGAGCGTTCTACTTGATGAGATCGGGCGCAGTCAGGGTGATATGGCCGTAGACTTGAGCATTCTACTTGAGGGCCACACACATGGTTTAATAAGAAAGTAGTATTCCGTTTCTCAACAATATTCTGTGAACTAGATCTGACTCTTTGCAAAACCAGAGGGTGGGGTCAGCAGTGGAGGTGGGGGCTTGAACTCTCCCCCTACCATGTTCTATCATTCCTCAGGAGGAATTTCCCCTCCACGTGGCCTGATTGCCCATGGGCAGGCAAACCCAGAGCAAGGCCTAACTGTCGGCTTCACCTTCTCCCTTCGCTGATCAGCTGGCATCTAAGGATGGAGGGAGGATTTCACTAAGGCTGTGTGTGCCTTGATTTTGGTTGTCAGACAGAATGGCCTGCATGTTAAAACCTGCAAAACCAGCAGGATTCATACAGCTGAAATACGTGTACCTTCCTTTCATTAATGAATTTTAGAGAGACAAAACCTGCCAGTTGCCTACCCCAATATCTGTTTTCCTTAGTAAAGATGCCCTTGGGCACATGACTGCCTGGAAGAAAGACCATACCTCCCAGCCTCCCTTACAGCTTGACATCCCATGTGACAAATTTTTGGCCAATGTTATCTAAATGGAGGCAGCTTCCAGAGAAACTACTTAACGGAAAGTGGGTATGCATCTGTTGCCCCTTCTTCTTCATCATTCCCCCAGGAAGAGAACTAAAACCCAAGGGGTGGATGGCATTAAGAGCCTGGTCCAGTGTCTTCATGGAGTCTCCATCCCACCTGAACTGCCTATGTCTGGGGACATCTACATGAAAGAAAACTAAACATTTACCACTCACTTAAGCCACCTATATGTGGAGTTTTCTGTCGCTGAAGACAAACTTAATCTTAAGTGGCATGCACACATAAATGGTCACCTTGGGCAGAAGCACTGACTGGAGGAAGAGGTGCTTTCTCTTCTCCCAAACTCTGATTCCTTCCAGTTTCTTAGGGGCCCATCTGGGTGTTCAGGGACTGCAAAGTTATAAGGAAGTGAGAGAAGGTAGTGTGGCTGTCCTAGAATCTACTAGGATGAATGGCCCCATGTGTCCACTGCTAGCTCATCCCTAACTCTGCCCTAACATTTGTAACAACCCCAAAACGCCTAGGTCAGTTTGTCAAAAACCACTTTGCCTGTGATCCATTTGGCTGATAGTCAAATTACCTTAAAATTTAATCCAACTACAGAGTTTTTGCTTTCCTTCCATGTCCCATCCTCGTCTGCCATCTTGTTTTGCTAACTGCTGAATATGTCTGAGGGCATTTCTGACTTTTTTTTAAAAGCCTTTGATAGGCAGTCATCAAATTTACAGTGTTTTGTGGATAATGTGGGTTTTTTAAAATCTGGGTGTCCTTTTTCCTTTGTAAATAAATGGGGGACTTTTTAGCCACTTTTTCTAAAGATCCTTTTCTCAGGTTTTAACAAATATTGGTTACTATTTTTTATTTAATTTTATTTAGTTATATTGCTTGTATTTAGTCTCACATGAAGAGCTTCCCAAAAAAGGCAAAACCTTCAAAAAAGTGGATTTGAAGAAAACCGGCCATTAGATGACTGGCCATTAAGTTGGCTTTCTATAAATTGGTTTTGAGTCATATGATCTCCTCCTTATATATAAGACACTTCCAGAATCTATGCTCCTTAAACCTAATTGAATGACTTGAAATTCCCAAGCCTCAACTTCCACACCTGTGAGGTACAAATAAAAATGTCCATTTCATCTAACTATTATACATAATAAATATGTTCGACAAAAAATAAAAACAATACAAAATGTTGGAGAGAATGAGCAATAACTACAACTCTCCTACTTTGCAGGTGGGAGTATAAACTGGCATAACCACTCTGGAAAATAATTTGACATTACCCTCAAAAAACTGAACACATGCTTACCCTTAGTCTCAGCATGTCCACCACCAAAAAAATATTCAATAGATTCTTCATACACACCAAGAGATGATTTCAAATGCTTACAGCAGCACAGCATTGTCATAGCAAAAACTAGAAACAACCCAAATGTCCACGGTAGAAGATGGATAAATAAGTAGTATTATAGTCTTACAATGGAATAGTGTATCAAGATGAAAGTGAATGGACTACAATTGCATGTAGCAAAATAAACTATGGGGAGAAAAATCAGAAGAATTTACAGGGTGTAATTCTATTTATATGAAGTTCAAAAGCAAGCAAAATATTTTAAGGGATGCATACACAGGTGTTTTGAGAAAATTAAGGGAATGCTTAACACAAAATTCAGGATACTTGGTTACATTTGGTGGGTGAGGGAGAAACGATTAGAGATTCTGGGATATTGCTATATTGTAGTTAGCTTAGGGAGTACATATAGGCATATTAATTAAAATTGTACGTACAACTTGGTTCAAGTAGACTGCTAATGAGGTCAAACTCAATTTTGGATCGGTGGCTCTGGTCCCATGAACCAACCTGTCATATGACAAAAATATACCTGTGGTCATCATGGGAACCAAGTAAAAGAGTAAGTGGCAGTTGTTGGAACCACAGCTCAGATCCCACATTCCAGTGCCTGTGATTCTTATATATCCAGACCATGTGGTCAGAAGAAGAAAAAATGCTAACATGCTAATAGAACTGAGAGTATCCATGGGGGCCACTGGCTTACGTATTTGACTTCCTGTGAATGTCTCTTTTTTTTTTTTTAAAGATTTTATTTATTTACTTGACAGAGATAGAGACAGCCAGCGAGAGAGGGAACACAAGTAGGGGGAGTGGGAGAGGAAGAAGCAGGCTCACAGCGGAGGAGCCCGATGTGGGGCTCGATCCTACAATGCCGGGATCACGCCCTGAGCCGAAGGCAGACGCTCAACCGCTGTGCCACCCAGGCGCCCCCCCTTTGAATGTCTCTTAACAACAAACCATCCTCAAAGCCCTGCTGATGTCCCTGAAGTTATTTATGAACCCTCTCTAGGTGCTCTGTGAAACAGAGGAAATAGCTATGTTGTCTGTAGATTAACTCTCCACATGTGGGTAATGATTTCAATACTAAGGAAGGGGATATGTGCACGTGGTTTGCACTGAGAGGTAGGAGATAGTAAAAGTAAAAGAAGGTGGCAATAACCACAAATTTAATTCAGAAACAAAACAGTCTTTCTTTTGGTTTCAATTGTCTTTTTCTTTCTTTACAAATACCTCATGTCTGTGTAATGATTGGTTCAAAACCCACTTAAAAAACAAGCCCTTAGCAAGATCCCAGCTCATTGGTTAGCAAGGATGGAAGAAAACTTGCTTATGCTGTAAAAGGTTTGATGTAATTGCCCTTCTCCCTGGCCTTTTTGTCTAAACCACAAACTCCGGCAGTCCTGAGATTCTGCTTGGATTTTCTCCCAATATTTGAATACATAAATATAGGTCTGCACGTACACTGCCCCTGTTTATGAGCCTTTTAAAGATCAAAGAGTCATTTTCAGCTTTTGGGCTTGTCACTTTGAAACATACTGTACTTTGCCATTTAACGGGTAGTTCTTTCAGAATAGCCTATTAGGCTCTTCCCGTCTTGTCTTAACAATGAGTCCTGCAGTTTGTGTAAAGAAATGCCTTCAATGGAGGATTCACTTCTATTTCCAATGTGTTAAAAAGGTCAGTGCCTCCCTTTAATGGAGCTGAGTTTTAAAGGGTGCAGGTCTGAGTTTCCATGTGTGTCAATCTGAAGATGCCATAACTGTGATTCGAAATCAAATGGTCACATTGACAAAAGAGAATATCACAAAGTAGGAAAAAAGTAAGAACTCACAGGATACCACTTCTCTAGGTGCTGTCTGAACTTGAAGTGTAAAGAATGGCTCAAAACAAAAAACAAAAAACAAAAAAAAACATGTCTCCAAAGTCATGGACAGCCTGGGGACCAGGTCACATTGCTTAATAGTCATTATCCCTACATGTTTACCTTGTATTTTCTTGGCAACATCGAGTGTAAGCACTTGACTGCTGGGTTTTATTCTGGGGTTTTTTTATTGTAACACAAGTGCCCAACTTAAGTTTTTGATTACCAAGACATCCACTGCAAAGATGGCTACCATGAATAAACAAATTGCCAGTCACAGGACTGGATAAAGAGCCAGCCCTTTCCACCCTGAAGTTTCTCTCTGTTTTGGAGATGTCTAGTAGACTCAGATAACTGACCATTTGCTCACTTGTTTTCCCCTTCCTGTACTTCAATTCTCACTTTTATGTTTGAATCACCAATAAAGAGTAAACCTGCAAAACCCTAGCCCCCCATCCTTGACCCCAATAAAAAACAACCCCAGGGCTGCTTCCCTCACCTGCCCTCTTTCTTCCCATGTCCTCACTTTGTGGCCCCAGGCGTGCCATGTGCCCTCCAAGACCTGTAAGTAATAAATCTTGTCTATTTTCTCAGAGTTTATAAATGGCTATTACTGAGGTCATCTTACAATCATAATAAGCACTACAAAGGCCAGTCTATCAACAACACTGGTTCCAAAAAAAAAAAAAGGATGTCTGGGAAGAACTCGCCACAGGCCAAGGTGAGTGCCCCCAGGCATTTCTAGCCAATAGCATCACTATCGATAAACTGAGACCCACACAAAACAAACCAGAATAAAAGAATTTATAAGCAATAAATGTCTAACAGAGTAAAAGATTAATAAGAAATAATTACTCCAAATAAAGTATGAAATGTAGCAGCTTAAAGAAAACTTAGCAGCTAAAACAAAATAATATTCCACAGCTTCTGTGGGTCTGGAATTTGGAAGCAATTTGGCTGGGTGGTGCTCAGAGCCTCTCACTGGGTTTCCATCAAGATGTCAGCCAGAGCTGCAGTCGTAGAAAGGCTTGACTGGGAGTAAAGAACCTACTTTTAAGATGACTCATTTATAAGACTATTGGCAAGAAGTCTCAGTTCTTCACTACATGTGAGTGGATGTTTGAGAATCCCAATAACATCCTTTTTGTGACCTAGTATTTTAAATAATTCACTGTCACTTCTGCCTATTCTATTTGATAGAAATGAGCCAGTAAGTCTAAGCCACATTCACAGGAAGGTAAAGCTGTACCTCTGGAAAAATGAAATATCAAAGAATCTGTGGACACATTTTAATGCCGTGAAGAATGAAATTAAAGGAATTGTAGAAGGTGAGACAAAGAGAGAACAAAAGACAAAAGGTAGATTTAAACTACATATGTCAGAAACCATTCAGTATAAAAACCAAATATTCCAATTAAATGGCAGAGACTATCAGACTGGATAAAAAATACGCTGCTTATATGAGGCACACCTTAAATGAGTATACAGAAAATTTTAAAATAAAAGAATAGAAATAGGTATACCCTCATGCAAACACTAGCCAAAAGAAAGTGCACATAGCCATATTAATATCAAACAAAGTAGTCTTACTCCCAGTATGTTAATATCAAACAAAGTAGTCTTGAAGGCAAGGAGCATTACTAGATAAATAGGAACATATCATAATGATAATGACATTTTGTCATAAAAGGGTTAATCCACCAAGAAAATACACTACAGATATGAAATAGATAAAAGATATTAAGAACAAAATGCCAATTAATGTGAAAACTTAAATGAATGGAAAAATTCCTTAAAAAATACTTCCAAAACTGACACAAGAAGAAATGGAAACTCTAAAGAGATCTCATTTCTATTTAAGTAATTGGATCTATGATTTAAAACCTTCCCATAAACAAAACTCTCAAGTCTATATCTCTCATTAGTAAAAAGTTTGTTTACACATGGTGTTATTAATTCCCCCAATTTAAATCTATTTAAATTTACTTACATTTACATTTAAATTAATTTCTTAAAATAATAACACCAATTGTAAACAAATTTCTTCAGATGATAAAAGAAAAGACATTTCCTACCTCATTTTCTGAAGCCAGCATAACCTTAACCTTGATACCAAGGCCTGAAAAGAACATTAAAAAAAAAAAAAAGGAAAAGTACAGCCCGATCTCATCCATAACACCATAGACGCAAAACGATTGAGCGAAATTTTATCAAACTGAACTTAGCAATATGAAAAAAGATAAGACATCACATCAAGTTGGGTTTGTTCCAAGAACTCAAACTGGTTTACTATTCAATAATCAATTAATCTATGAGGATGGTATAAAGTGTGGTCTATTTATGCAATAAGATACTATGCAGTAATGAAAATTAGTTAAA